>NC_136733.1:32550803-33954136 GCF_936440315.1 Barbus barbus | reverse complement strand
AATTAGGCAGATGAATATTATTTCATTGTATTATAGGCGTGGTAAATGTTTTAGCAGTGCCCAATTTCTTTTGGAGTGCTCTTAATAGCTCAAAATGGATTGGAGATGCTTTTCTCTGTCTGTTGTCTCTAACGTCACAGCTCAGGATAGTTGAAAGTGGCTTGGACTGTACTTTTGTTGTGCCATTAGCTGATTGTGACCATTTTTTCACTGTTGCTTTATCTCTAGAGTAGAGTTTTTAAAATCAGGTCTATGGACCACCAGAAAGCATCTTATTAGTATTATTAGTTGTAGTAGTAGTAGTAGTATTTATTTCTTACTGTTATCATTATGGTTTCATTCTGCTTTCGTGATCAGTGCAGTATAAAAACTAGCTTATTTTATTTAGTAAGCAGTATGTTTATCTTTATAATATTAAATATCAGTATGATATTTTATTGTCTGTTTTTTCAGTATAAATGGCTATATGTGAAATATATTGGTATATGCTATGTATACTGTATACCAATATATACTATGTACTAATACGTGCCACTAATTTCTGCAACACCGTTATTACGTACCTTACTACACATAACTGCTTCAAGGCAGTTTCAAAGTGAAACGTCCAGTGAGTGGTGCTAAAATGTGGTTTCAATACGCTACCCTGGCACATATTTGTTGGAACTGAGTTTGAGACCAATGCCTGTTGAGAGACTGGAGGGCATCTTTGATTGCTGATCGATTGCTTCTGTCTGTCGCGCTGCTGAGAGGTTTGCGATTGTAGCTGCGTGTAGCTTCGCTTTTCTGTTGAATCTCTATCTTACTTTCACTCTCTGTTGTTTAAAGTGATAATATATAACTTAATTCCCACTATATTTCTGGTATTATCTATCAAACTAATTTGATCGTTTGCTTTTTAAAACTGGCTACATTCGATTACAGTACACGGACCAGAGTGTAAAGATTATCGACTCTACCGTGCGACTCCACCAGGCTAGGACACCGGCAAAGGATATTAGTATCGCTTTTGATTTTTATTTTATTTATTTATTTTTATCCTTTATATGTTTACTATTGAAATGTTGTTGTTGTTGTATGCATTTGTCAATTTTATTTAATTTCTGTATTTTCTTAAATGGGTGTGTATAGAGTATTTACAGAGTGTTAACTTTTAGTTTTAGTTACTTTTTCTTATTTGTAAGTCGCTTTGGATAAAAGCGTCTGCTAAATGACTAAAAGTAAAGTAAAGTAAACCTACTGAATTGGAAAACTCGTGCATATGAATCTGTATATGTGACAACACATTCAAAAGTATCAGTTTTTAAATCTCGGAGCATGTTAAAATTGTTTTGAATTCATAAGATAATATTCCTCAAGTAATTATGTGAAAATTAGGCTTTATTAATTAAAACTGTGGATGTGCAAATCATACTTTGTGTGAAAAGAAATAAATGTTTTACTGCCACTAGTGTTCATTTCAACTGGAAACTGCATCGATTTATAGGTACGTTTTTTGAGTTTTACAGAAATGTAGGCACATATTTTCAATAAGCCTATGCTATTTTTTTATTGTAGCAAGTAGAGGGGAGGCGCCTCATTCCACACTGGAAACATTACATTTATGTCACAATTATGCATTTGCCCAACTTTTATCTGAAGCTACTTGCATTGCATTCAGTGTATGTAGTACCTGCTGTGCCACAACTTCGATAGATGCATCTACTTTAAAGAAGGTCCACCTTGCAAGCAGCAGACAGTGAGGAAAGAGAACATTTGTTTGTGATTATTATATGACTTATGAGAAGTCAAAACCACTTTTATGCTGATATTATCAGCTTATACAAAAAGAGCTCTTGCATAACCTAGACATACAAAAAACCTTGCATACACACCTGCACTTACATTATACCACATTCGATGAATGTCACTGAAATTTATATTCCATATTTATATTCCATATTGCTGCTTTCCCAGAAATTACTGGGAAAAGGTCCCACTTTTTTAATATTGCAATTATCAGCCCCAATAATCACGAGTCTTTCCTTGCGATAGATTTGAACCTTACTGTATTGCAAGAACACATAAATCTACTTAGCTCAACAGTGTTCTGTTGGACGCACAACTGTTGCTTTACTGCTCTAATGGAGAGCGGTGGTTGCGATGAGGAGATGAAAGATTGACTGCTTGCTTTTTTGGAGAGGCTTTTCATTTTGCTCTCTCTATAATTGTTTGGGTTTTAGTGCTTCTTCAATGAACCTCTGATCAGTGGACCAGAGTTTCCACTCAAGAACTCCTCTAAACACCAGTCTACTCTCAATATGTCTAGACCACTGAAAAACTCTCTTTCTTATAGACACTAGAAGCAGAACTAAATAAGCAATGAAAAGATGCTAGTCACATTTACCATGAACGATATGCTTAATTAAAATTTTAAAAGCTATGAGAATCAGAGGCAAATGTTTTTTGTGTCTTAAAAAGATTTATTGGGCAAGTGTGTACCTATGGAATTTACGTGACTTGAAGTACAATGACGATCTTATTATATTTTCATGTGCAAATATCCATTTTACTGTTGGAAAAAAATATATTTAGCATGATATTACAGGCAACATGTTGTTTTTAAAATTTAAATAATTCGATTTTATCTTGTCACTGTCCTGAAGCAAATGCCACTGGTTTATTTTTTTTTGTCACTTTCCTGAAGAAAAATAATTGTTGACAGCACATCTGTTTTACTCCCCACTTTTAGAGAAATATTTAGCTGTTTATTTAATACAGTAAAAACCGTAGTATTGTGAAATATGATTACAATGAAAAAGAACTGTTTTCCATTTTAAAATGTAATTTATTCACATGATATCTGATTTGCTGATTAGGTGCTCAAGAAATACAGTATTTCTTATTATCAACATTGTTGAAAATAGTTGTTGCTTAATGTTTTAGTGGAAACCGTGATACCTTTTTTTCAGGATTCTTTGATGATTAGACATTTCAGAACAGCATTTGTTTGAAATAGAATATTTTATTTGTAAAATATATGTCTTTAAATGGTCTTTAATGTCATAATTACATTAATTTAATGCATCCTTGCTTGTGTGTGTATATATATATATACATCCTAGGCCTATATTGTGTGTGTGTGTGTGAACAAAGCAGTGTTCCTCAGTGAAGATCACATTTTCCACAAAGTTTTGGATCCTCCCACTAGTTCTTTTTTAGTTAGAGCTTCTGGCAAAACTCTTGCCCTTTGTACTCATTCCATAATTCCTTTCTTCTGAACCGCATTTCACTTCAAGCAGCCACCCCCACCATTTCCCAAAAACCCTTTCCCTGTCTGCTGAACTCAGAGCCATGTAGATTAAACTTTCAGCTGCGCTGGAGGTAAAACTGACTGATGGCTCGGCCATCTGTCCCATCTGTGTAGCTCAACACTGGGCCTAATTAATGTCCGTTCCCCTCGGAGATGAAGTGGGCTCACCTGGATCTGTGGCGGATGTCCGTCAGACACATTTATCTGTGCCTCACCACTGCCGGTGTCCGGTGCAACTGTAGCTGACAGATGGATGTGCAAGGCCCGAGCAATATGTTTTTATATTTAAGGAGTGGGCCTGAAGCCTGCCTATGGTATAATAACTTTGTCTGAATCTTTTATATTTGTTTCATTTAGACCCACCTGGAGAACACAAAAAGATAGCCAGAGGCGGCCAGGGATGGAAATAGAGCTACAAAATGACCTAGTGAGAAGCCTCACAAGAGCTTATGTGGGTCATGTCTATAGTCCAGCAAAGTTATTGCTCCTTAAGGTGTTTCAGTCTTGATTTGGGACAGAACCAAGCTCTCATAATAAATCACACATGAAAATCCCATTTGTGTATAGGGATTTATTAATTATTAATAGTAATTATTGTTATTGATTTTTTTTATTTAATTTGGCTTAAGTGTCTAAATACATTTTAATGCACACAGGGTATGTATAGTTAACATTCCATTGCACTGTTGTCATATTTGAGTGCTGTTAACGGTCTTAGTCCATTCTGGTAATGCATACGAACAGGTAATGCGTGTCTCATTGTGTTTATTTGAAAGTTTTGCCTTCTCAGCTGTTTAACAATACTGCATTTGCTTTCATACATTTGTGTGCTACATGTTTAATGTTAGTGTTGATTGTCCCCAAAGGATTAATAAAGCATATAGTCATGTAGAGAGCTATTAAAGGAGAGTGGGATGGAGGGTGGAGAAAATGGTGTAATGGTGCAGAGGGTGGAGGAGCAGTCAGGAAAGAATAGAGGGATGCAGAGCGTTGGAGAGTGTGATAAAGGTGAAGAAAGGTCGGTAGAAGAATGCCATTGGTTTCCCTTCTGTGAGTAAATGAAGGATCCTTGAGTCCCTGCAGCTTATAAATCAGCCTCTCTCGCTCTCCGTCTCTCTCTGTCTTTCTTTCACTATCCCTCTCTCTACACCAGTGAGTTATAGTGCGTTCTGGCTGCTGACTCCACTGCATGAAGAATGTTTGCACAGAGATGAAGAAACAGACACACATCGATAACTAATCTCTCTTTATTATTTCTCCTTTGCTGAGGAGAACAAAAGGAGGAATGGAAAAGGTTTGGTTCGCGCCAGTGATTGAAGAAATGTTGGGCAAACAAAAATCATGTTATGTCAATAATTACATTTTTTTTTTTTTTTCAGTGAATATCCAAGGTATTTTTTCAAGGAGGGTCTAAAAAGCGGACAATCTCCTCTTCAAAGGTTTGCTGTTTCCTCCTCACTGTAAAAATCCTGGGCCTTTCTGTTTTGGTTCTTTCTCTCTTCCTCTTTCATTTAACAGACCATCCATCCATCATTTAGAATTTGTCTTGCTTAGACAAAAGCTGGCAGGGTGTTTATTTTATAGACTAAATGAAAAAAGACAGGATGAGTTTTAATACATCGCAGCCTTGAAATACTTGAAATATGCTGTAAGACATAGACGCCAGAAAAATTCACACTGAACAGTTCCAGAAATAATGTGTTTAGTGCTTGCTTTATCCCTGAAATGGAATCATTACCCTTATATACAGTATTGCAGCCTCATCCGGCTGTATATTGCTCACCCATGAAAATTTTGTCATTATTCCCATGTAACAAAAGAAGACAATTTTTCAAGGATGTTTATTCAGCTTTTTTCCATACAGTTGTTCATAGTGACCACATCTTTAAGTCACTACAAAAATAACAGCGTACAGGTTTGCAATGACATGATGGTAAGTAAATAATGATAGAATTTCAACATTTGGGTAAACTATCCCTTTAATGGATTTATGACATGAGCTAATTAAGATGTGAGATGATTTAGCCACAGTAAAACAATAGTGTTATAGTCATTGACTGTTGTCCCACTGTGCTGAACTGCTCAGAGAGTTTTTTATGAATTATGTTCATTATATTGATTTGCAGAACACACCAAAATTCAGCTATGGCCGAGTAGGTTTAATGAGAACAGATTGAGCTCTTTTATTTGTAACTTGTAACTGAATAATTTCCAGTGAATGCTCCTCTTTCTCTTCATTGTCTACTCCCTCACTTCCTGTCAGTCTGTTACTGAGGGAATTTGGAAACAGGACAGATGATATTCATAACTGTCTATCTGCCACACTTTGCAAATGCTCTGGCAATACAGATTAAATTATTTCATGTACAAATCATGCTGAAGGGACAGCTTGTTTATCAGTTATCAGCCGTAATTGAAATCTCTACGTGTAAATCTGCTGGCAGCTCTTTCAAACAGGTTCCTGTGGTGCGTGGGCCCTGCGCTGTTGTGCCAGGCATTGTTGCGTTTCATTTTGTCTCATTTGGAGTTTCTCTTTATCTCCATCTTTGTAGGTAGGGGATCAGATTCTGGAGGTCAATGGACGTAGCTTCCGGAGCATTTCTCATGACGAGGCTGTGCAGATCTTGAAGAATTCCCACCACATGCTGATGACCATAAAAGATGTGGGACGGCTGCCTCACGCACGCACTGTGGTGGATGAGACCAAATGGATTCCCAGTGTACAGATCGCTGAGAGCTCGGCCAATAGCAACACCCAGAGGTAAATCTTCAATACAGTTTTTCCTAAAGGAAACATGAGTTTTTCTTTTAGAGAGCTGGAGTTCTCATCTGACCTCTTTCATTCAGAGCTCAGGTTCTCAGTTGTGATTCATTTGAAATGTGTCATTCATACGCCACCAAAATAGAATTTTATCAGCAAATTGATTTGCAAACTATAACACTGTTGTTGTGTTGGGTTGTTTGAGCTGAAAAAGTGCCATGTTTTGATAGAGCCACACTTGATGTACAGTATGAAATGTTTGGGAAACGTTTCTCCCAAAATTTCTTAGGAGAAATAAATGGCATGTAGAGAGACACACTGTAAATGAGACAATTGTTGACATAATGAGAGTACAGAACTATAACATTAAAGGCAGGGTATGTATTTTTTCAAAAACGTTTTAGAAAACTGAGTCGGGGCCGAGTAACAAAACAAACTTGTAGCCAATCAGCAGTAAGGGGTGTGTCTACTCATGATGTGGAGGAGAGAGCGTTCAGTGAACAGCCGAGCCGAGCGACAGAAAGACAGAGATGGCGGATAGAAAACAAAAGAGGAAAACGGCTGCGGAACGAAAAGGCAAGAAGTAGGACCCGTGTAAATATCGATCAGCTTTCCAGTGCTGGAGAGAACTCAAGGAGCGGAAGGCCTGCGATCGGACGCCAAGGTTGCTTTGTTTCTTCCCGGACGTGCCGCGACGCAACAGTCTGCCTAAACTGGACGCGTGTATTTCAGCCGAGAATGTAGTTGTTTAAAACTCAAATCTGCAGTTTTATTTGCCAAAATCATCAATATTAAAACAATAAAAGGCTTGAACTACTTCAGTTGTGTGTAATGAATCGAAAATATATGAAAGTCTAATGTTTATCAGTACATTACAGAAAATAATGAACTTTATCACAATATGCTAATTGTTTGAGAAGGACCTGTATGTGGGGCGGATCAAAATAGGGGCGAGACTCTTTTGGGGTAGGGGCGTGTTTGTTTTGGTGATTTCAAATATCAACATTGGCTTCCAGAAATCGCTTACCCTGCCTTTAATGTTGATGGCATTGACCAGATATTATAATGTGCTTATGTTAGAATTTTAATAAAAATGTTTGAATCATATTATTGAAAGGTCTTCTGCAACTTTAAAAGAGACTTTACCCATATAATCTTGTGCCGTTCGAACAATTTAGATAAAAAAAAGAATGGTAATTTTCTTTCCTATATATGCCAAAAGCTTTGATTTCCTTGGATTTGGGTTGAGCTGCTTTCCTGTCTTTCTTTCACCTTCTTTTTGTTAGAAATGTAATAAAACGCTGTAATATACAGTATGATTGGTGGAAAAAGGTCTCAATTTGTGATTGCATGTCAGGAGGTAAAATAACAATCAATGAGACCATTTGCTTCTGCATGCTGAAATCTGCCTTAAGAGCTACTCATTTTAATAGCTGATTATGAAATAAAATAATTAGATCTAACACCGTTTAATGATCCTTTGCCTAATTTAATTTAGACAATTATTTGGAAAATCAATTCATTTCTTTCCATTACTGTAATAGCTCCACTTTATGCAATATTTCAGCTTTCCTCTGAAATTCTTCTGGTCTCGCTCTTTTACTAAATTAGTCTCAGGCCAGTGAATCTAGTCATACAGATAGTGGGTTTGAAAAAGAGTTTCTAAATATAGCAGTGAGACAATTTTAAAGCTAGATGCTATTATTAGATGACGTGCCTTAGGCAGTGATGGTTGAAATATATGTATGACATGCTAGTGGAATGACAGTAGCACTATGATTCACAGTCTTTCTTGCTCTCTCAATGGCCTAAATGGAAATGGGCTGATTGGGATCTCTGGAGGGTGTGCTCATTTCTAAAGTGCTCCCCTGGAAATCCGGCAAGGTGCCTTTTAGTTCCATGCTTCATTAGTTTTGTCTTCTAAGATGCATTTTGATTACTTTCTTTTGTATCCATTATGTAAGTAAGTCAGTCTCATGACTAGGGTGCACTGTATGATATGGAAATCAAATATTTAAGGTACAATGTATAGCCCGTTGACCATGACAAAATAAACCCACTCAAGAGTGATCAAGACCGTAATATGAAGCGTAACACTTATTATAAGGTACTTGCCAAATAAATTGCTACTTGTACATTGAATATTGATTTGAAATTTTACTGCTCATAAAGCTTCTCTTAAGAAAAATAGTATGTTATAATAGAAAACCAGTTTGCTTAACAATGAGATGACACTGTACTAGTATTACGATATTAATTATTAATCTCCATTCTGAGTTACAGGTTTTTTTCCTTGTTGACTAACCTTTTTGATTCACAATATGTAACCAATTAGCTATTCTTTTGTTGGTATGAAAAGAGAAACCATGGATTGATATGTGAGATGTGAAATTATGGTGCTAACTGTTAAATATCTGACTACTTAATGACTCTTGGAGATTGACCAATCAGAAACAAGTATTGCAGAGGGTCTTGTCATTTTAAAAGTTGTTAGTTTATGCACTATTCATTTTATTCATTCCATTTCACTTAAAATCTCTTTCTCTCCTAACAGTGTTTTGCCTGTTGATGTTGGAGCAGGAAGTTCAGGAAAGGTAAGGTACTAAAATGCAAGTTAAATATCAAACCTGTTTGAATTATTTACATTTCATTCAAGCATCCAGGGTTAATGTTCTATTTAATATGCCATTTTATGGTTTTCCTTCCAAGTAATTCTGAGAAAAAGAAATTTACTGAAAAATTCTTCAGTAAGTCTGAGAAATAAGAATACAAAAAACTGATATTAAAGTCAGTGTGATATTGAAAATAGCAATGTATTGGCTCCACATCATATTGCTTTGGTGTCTACCCACAGATCAAAGCAATCAAGCTTTTTAGTGTGCAAATTGAATAAACACTGAGTTTACATTGAGTAAACACACTGTGTGTGTGTGTGTGTGTGTGTGTGTGTGTGTGCACATGCATTGTGCCTATGGCTGCTAACGGGGTCTGCCACACATTGCATGGTCTATTGTCTTTGGAGGTTTTATCTGATGGTTGTTAAAGGATTGTCTTTGCACAGCTGTAAGGCTGTGATCTCTGCCTAACTCGCTCTCATCACTCTATTACTGAGTGTAAAGGACAGCTCTGAGCTGGGAGACATCAAACTGCTCTGATTGTGTGAAGCGTCTGTCTCATCTGCTGAAGGAAGGGAGGAACACTTGTATCCTGCTGGGCAAATCAAAGCTCTCTTAGGGTTTGAGTGGCCTTCTCTGAGCTGTGGAGCACACATGATGTTTATCCACATGGTTGGAGTTATATTTATCCAGGGTGACTAAAGAATGGTTAAAGGACCCTGTGGAAGAGAAGGCGACAGGGAAATTGCTGCATATGACACTGTTTGTGTGATTGTCACTTACTTGGTTCAATCTTCCACTCCAAAAATTAGCTTTTGAAGTGAATGGCTTTCTTTACCGGAAATGATTATGGATTTGATGGCAGGCGCTTATGTGTCCTTACCTTCTCTTGTAACAGTCTCCTATTCCATTTCCCATTCCGCACATTCCAAGACCTGTCAGAGGACTTTGGCACAAGTGCAGGATTTCTCAGACCCATTTATGGTCAAGGTGACCTACCGGATTGACAAGGATCTTCACTGAAGTAGTATTATAAACATATAGAGGGATGAGCCATTTTCTGCAGCAGAGAAATAGAGGTGTCACTCAAGAGACCTGAGAATACAGCCTCACTCACACAGCAGTGATGTTAAACAGAGATAAACTAAAAAGTAGGTTCTTCACAGTCATATTATGCTTGTAGATGATCATATTACATTATGCTGTGGAGGAAGGTGGTTGCCTTTTTAGGGTTCTCGTGGTCATGGAAAGCCTGAAATATCTGGGAAATTTTAAACTAGCTATAGGCCTTATCAATAAATGTCAAGGTATTAATAAATTAATATAATAAATTTAAAAAACTCTTACAGTAAAATCTTGGAGCAAGTCATGGCAAATTATTTAATTAATATAATTTTTTCTGGCTATGCTCAGTAGTAAAGTATTGAATTATTTAGTGTTTTTTTAACCAGTATTTTTATCTCGGTCAAAAAGCTGTAGAGAGCCTGTTCAATGGCTTTAAATAGTTCACCAAAAAAAAAAATACAAAAAAACATTATTCACCCTTATGTAGAAGCTTATTTCCACCATGGAAAAAATGTAAAACATAATTGTGATATTTTATCTTACAATTCTGACTTTACATCTTGCAATTCTTGCATCTTACAAGAATGTAACATCTTACATCTGGACTTTTTTCTGAATTTTTAGATGCATGACCTGACCGCATGCACAGAATCGTAAGGGGAAAAAAGTTGGCTGAAATATGAAATATGTCATTCCAAACTTGTTCTGTGGAACACATAAGAAGATGTTTGAACAATGCTGTTAACCAAATAGCTTTAGTGATCATTAGCGATGACACAATTTTCATATTTGTGTGAATAATCCTGTTTACTGTTTTTTTTCTGTAGCTTTTGTAGACCGGTATGTCCCTTGTGAGATTTTTGAAGAAATGGGTAGAAAGATGTGTGCTTTTTTAATATGTGCTTTTAGAGGTTTTACTGTGTTCATATTAATCCTGCAATTAATTATCAAGCCAGACAGTTATTAGCGTATCACATCAAAAATGTGCAGTGTTGTTTTGTCAGGACAAGAATAGAGAACCAATTTCGAATACTCAAATCAAGCACCATGGCTCATTGTGTCAGAGCATTGTTTTTCTAATGTTGCATGGCAAACAGTTTTTAAACCCATGATGTTTTTCAGATAAATGTAGATTAAAAGCTTTTCTCAAATTAAGCCATCGATTTATCCGGGGCAGCCACTGTGTTTCCTCTCACAGTAATCAGCTAGTTCATAATTGTGGATTGGAGACAAGGCATACTAATTCATTGTTACTCAGACGATTACAGTCAGAACTGCTTTAGGTTTACACAATTACATTTGAATGAAGACAGTAAAATGCATGCCATGATCAATGCTTAAACATAAATTAAGTGATAATTTATTTGCTAATTTGTTGCTAATGCTTGTGCTAAAAAGGCAAATGGTGGCATCTATAAGTTATGGAGGTTTAGAGTCAACATAGTTATGCTTTGTCACATTTAAGGTTGAGGTATTTAGAGAAGTGTTTTGACATTATTTCCTGGAGCAGAAAAGCCGAACTTACAGGAGACAGGGGGAGTGATTGGTTCAGAGACCTTTTCTATGGTTGTTGGACTCAAATTGTATTTTGTCTCCGTAACCTTAAGCTGTTTGTTTAGCTTGTTTGGTCTCGCGTGAATAACGCTTCTCAGTCCCAAACATGCTGCTTTAGGCTGGGCTGCCTGCTGCCCTCCCCTTCTGTCCCCTGCACCTCGGGCCTGGCACGCTTTTATTTTGTTGGAATGAACCTAAATCTTCCATCATTCAATAGGCAGACGAGTGGGCCTTGTCCTTCTAGAAAGCTTGACGGAACGGATACAATACAAGCTGTCCATCATGTGTAGCCTGAAGAATCAGAGCTTCAGCAAGCCTGAGAAAACCATTTCAATGGGGCTTATGTAGGTCACTCAGATTACACCTGGTTGAACACTATTGTGTGCCCTGAGTGCCAGTCTTCCCTCTCTCTGTCTGTGTCAGTAGGTTTACTGTAGTATTGGGCGATATACCATTTCAAACTGTAAACTGGTTTGAATTAGGCACATGGTATGATTTTTTTAAAAACCAGCATACTGGTACAAGTGGCTAAGCAATTTAGACAGCATCCTGAAATGAGAGGGGATGCATACACTTCTGACTAATGGTTGGAGAACTTTTAGAAATATTAATTACACACAACTAATTCTTTAACTGGACAAATAAACCTACTGTAAATGGTCTTTAATGGCAAGTTCACACTGCACTGAATTTTTCCCTGATTTTCATTCGCCGACAAATGCCCAAAATTGGAGGCAAATTGGAGCTCATTCACGTAAGTGAAAATCATGTAGTGTGAATTATCAAAAGCCGGGCTCACACTGTGCGATTTTTAATAGTCTTTTGCGATTGTTGCTTGTCACACTGTACGAACATGATCCCCATGTCAGACTGTAGGATCTCAGTTGTCTTAATGTCAGACTGTACGACAGTCAAGACGCGACAAAAACGGACGTACTCAAGACGACTTGTCCGGAGTTTTACGTCATCAATACGTGACCCGCGTTCTCTCGCTATAATGGTAGCTTGCAAACAACAGCAACGTGTAGCATTAGTTTTATTAATTACATGCCTTGATGTAAAAAAAAAAAAAAAAAAAAGACGACGTGTGTGGAGCAAGTCATGGCTGGGCAAAAGAGGACTTTATGGACTTCCAGTTCTACAGAGCGAACTTGAGGTAATTTTGTTATTCGAGTTTAAACATCCTGCCCCTTAATAAATAAACTTTAAGTAAACTTTATTTTGTGCATATATTGTTTTTACAAATAACGAAGTTGAAGTTTGAAGTTGTCGCGCTAATTGCGTCATCAAGTTCAGTGCTCCTATTGGTTCTTTGTTTGACGGTCGTCGTAGGAGATGTCACACTGCAGGAAAGTGTCTGACACTGCCAGAATTTAATCGGAGGAAAAAAATTATCGCAACGGCCATTAATCGGCTGTCGGTGAACATGTCAAACCAGCGATCTAGACAACCGATTTTAGCCTAGGATTATAGGAACCTTTTAGGATTTTCTAAATTTGTCTCAGACGAACAAATCGTGGCCAAAATCGCACAGTGTGAGCCGGGCTAAAGATGCAATCTGAGAGTATTGCAGGCATGCTAAATATCTGGACCTGTCGGCGATTCAAAATCCTGTGTCAAATGAATTCTGACTGAAAAATACATTGGCGATGATACTGCCAATGAGAGAGCAAGATACAGGGCAGTGGGAAGTTCGGGAGGAGTTATATGAAGCACAGTTTGCGGACCAAACAGGGGTGTGTTTCACAAAAGCATTGTTAGCCAACTATGGTCGCAAGTTCTGTCGTTACCAGAATAGTTCAACGATGCGGTGTTTCCCGAAACCATAGTTCAAACGAACGTTCGCAATCAGCGTCACAAACTTACGAGGTTGGAACTACAGCTCTCGACCTGTGGTTAGAAGCATAGTTTCTTGTTAATAAGATATATGGGCTTAAATAAATATGCTCTTGGGCACAACAAGCAAGCTAACATGCAGTACTATCTAAATATAAAATGTAGGGCTGATTTGTTTGCAGCAGTAACCAAGGAAATGCTGTATGGCTGCTGTTCCATAAGTGCCACCTGCTGTCAGAGAGTGGATTTGCGTCTTATTCAGTTTATCTGCTGTTTTTGTTTTGTGCGGGCATGTTTTATCTAGTATAAGTTCACAAAGCTAAGGTCAGACCATTCTGTTTTTGTTTCAGATTTTGAAATTAATCAATCTAATTTACATAATTGCTCATGCTACATGTAACATGCTTGTTTGGATCTGTGTGTTACTTGCCACTTCTTTGTAATTATGTGAAATGTCTTTTGAGTGAAAAATTGTTATTATAGAAAAGATGTGTCTTTTTGCTTTCTTTCATGTTGCTTCATGTTGCATATGTCGTAACCTACATAGAGCACAAGATGTGTAGTGTAAGCAAATTGCAGAGATCTTTCAAATTTGGCTGCACAAGTGTTTTCAACATTGATAATGAGAAATTGATCATTTCTTGAGCAAATCAGCCTTTGGCTTTGCCACCACAGAAATAAATAATATTTCAAAATATATTAATGTATAAAAAAGTGATTTTAAATTGAAACAATTTCACAATATTGCTGTTTTGACTGCATTTTTGTAACTGCTGCAAAATAAATGCAGCCTTGCTAAGCATAAAAGACATCTTTAAAAAATATAAAAATTGTACTGACCCCAAACTTTTGAATGTTATTGTGCATGTGTGTGATTACTTTAGTGTGAGTAAAAAACTGGATAGAGTGATCCGTTTCTTTAGGAATTAATATAGTGTTTTACAGAGAACAGCGTCTGTGTCATCTCTATTTTTATAGATTGTTTGATTGTCTAACACAATTCATCACATTATCATGACAGAGAGGGTCTGTCTCATCTTCCTGTTCTCGATGTAACTCTCTTAGTCCTGTATCCAGCTCTGAGTCACAACTAATTTCAATAAACAAAGTCAGACCTTGTGACATCAGCATCCAAAGTCATTGTCATTGTAATGTACAATACTTCCTGTAAAATCACTATGACTCCTCTTACTTGAAACACTGCTAGAAATATCTCAGTTCAGCAGTAGTCACGGTGGCATATTTGGCATATCTGTCAGTATAGTGCTTGTGCATGTGCGTAAAAACTTGAGAGTTAAATTGGCAGAGACACTCTTATCCCGGGTTATTGATTAAGGCTGGCACAGTGGAACGCAAAGGGACAGTTTTAGTGATCAGGGCTGTGGATCAGCAATATCCAGGAATGCGGCCAGTATTGAGCGATGGATGGTCCTCTCCAGACTCCTGGCATCATCAGTCTAGGCTCTTTGAGATAAAGTGCAAACCAGAGTGCCAAATGAAACCTGCTGCTGTCCTTCATGTAAAATTTGATTTTTTGGCTGATATGAATGTTTAAATTCTGCTGTATGATAATCTATTTTTGCAAGCTATTAAGATTTTATTGCAAATTACATCTTTCCCCCTGGGCACAGTTCAAACTTCTGGACTCAGGGCCAGAACATGTGGATGTTCGATAATTTCCCAAATGTTCCTTTGAAGGATTTATAAAAAGTCTGTACGGTATATCTACACCGTTTAAAAGTTTGGAGTCTGTAAGATTTCTTGTGTGATTTCTTGTGTCTCACCAAGGTTGCATTTATTTGATCAAAATTGTGAAATATTGTTACAAATTAAACTAACTGTTTTCTGTTTAATGCCTTTTAAAATGTAATTTATTTATGTGATGCAAAGCTGAATTTTTCAGCAGCCATTACTTCAGCCCTGAGTGTCACATGATCTTTTACAAATCATTATAATTCATTTGGTGCTCAAGAAACTTTTCTTCTGATTATTAATATTAGTCGAAAATGGTTATGTAGCTTAATGAATTGTGAAAAGTGTGGAAGTTTTTTTTAACTAAGTTCAAATGTGCATTTTATAAATGAGGCCCCTAAGCACTCTACCTTGCAACGAATAACTAACTATTCTCTGTTATTTATACAGCAGGCTGAAAACATGCATTAGCACTGCATATAACACTGAAAAGAGGCAAGAGACACAGCAGTTGGATGAATTAGGCTGTCTTTGTTACAATCATACACATTTCATAATGAATAATCTGAGTCTGATCATGAATTGGTCTGAAGAAGTTTGTACCATTGATTATGTGCAAGCAGAGAAATAGAATACTAAGTCCTTGAGGAAGGACTTACTATTTTTCTTATTTTTCCTGTTTTTCTTCAAATGGGAGCGCTCAAGGACAGATGCTACTGAATACAAAAAAGTATTGATTTCGTAAGCAAACCACAATGCTTGTCAGAGCAAACTGATCTCTTCTCTGTCTGTCTCATGCTCATTCTCTCTCTTCTCTTTCTATTTCATATCACTTTAATTAATTTGTAGCACATACAATACTCCTGTTCCCAAATTTTAGGGTTAAGGTATTTGTAAAAATGTTTTTGAAAGAAGTGTCTAATGCTCATCAAGGTTCATCAATGCATTTGATCCAGTCCAGTCTTCACATTTTTTATTCTTGTGACTTGTTGGCTCTTATTCTTAAAACGGTGATAAATTTTTCAGGACTCTCTAATCAAAAGAACCTTTAATAGAATGGTACTTTTTTTTGTAACAATGTAAATATCAAAATTATAAATAAAATAATTTTTTGTAACAATGTAAATATCTTCCACACTGAATTTAACTGAAACAGTTTTGTTATCTGTGCCCGACGAAGACCTGATGGTCGAAACATTGCAATAAATAATGTTTTTTTATGGAGCAGTCAATTCAGTGTGCGGACATTACGTTTGTTCTTTTGCTATAATTCAATTTTTTTTGTCCTGCACCTGAGCCCTATTTGGGTTTGTGGGATGTGCAGAACTTTCTTTGACTTTGGCTAAATTGGATGCACAACCATTAATGTCAGCAACAAAAGATATGTGAAGCATTTTCACCTCCCTTTTAGAAGTTGATAACTATGTTGGATTATATAATTAGATGCATTTAGTTTTGTTTCTGTACTGTTGTCTGAGACCATATCAGACAAATGTTTAGGTTACGACCAGAGGCGTCATGCCCATTCAAGTTTTTGAGCCAAGTGGATTTTGAATGCAGCTTCCAAAAGACAAAAAATAGACGATTAATACTTTCTATATTTAATACAATAACACCGGTGTGATTAGATCGTTTAGTGTATTACGATTCGTCTAGGTTTTAATCGTAATAAAAGAAAAATAAATAAATAAATATGACTCCCACGCCCAGTCGTCAGACCCGAAAGATTCAAATAACAACAAAAATCAAGAAAAATGATAAACGTTTTATTAAGATAAAAGAAATTAAACAATATGAAAGTTGAGTGTGTTCAAACAAAGTAACAAAAAATAAACCAATAGGTGTTATAATCTTCAGGAAGACCCAAGGCCCAAAATAACAAACAAAAACAGATAATAAATAAAGCAAACTAACTTCCCTCAAAGTATCCAAAATCATAATACAACAACTTATCCTCCATACTCTAACAAAACAGAACGAACGGAATTTCAAAAGAAAAGGGCAGGTCAACCCTACAAAGAACACCACTGAAAATGAAGACAATAAGTATCTAACATATAAACTGCTACAACAATGGTCTGACGGCTGGAGAGGAGACAGGAGAAGTGCGACCGGCCCGGAATCGCAACAACTCGTCTTCTGGAAACGGAAGCACTGTTTTAAACCCACATAAAGGGGTGGAGCCAGCTCACAGCTAATCATCGTAATCCTGAAACAAACAACAAAATAAACACACAAAGAAATAACAATGACAAAGAAATCAAAATACAAACAATATACAAACTCAAAACATTATACGAAATTACTTAATTCCGTAACAAGTGCGTCATATCATCAGCTGCTAAATTCAAATCTGCATTCGCTGGCTGTCGCTGAGCCAGAGACAGACGCGTTTTTACAGCGCACTGCGCATTATAACTAATCAATCACACACGATTCTGTTGAGCTTATGAATGCAATAACCAATCAGAGGCGTTCAGATGAGTCATCGCTAAAATGCCAGTGTTTTCTTCACTCGCTCGCTGACTGAATACCTCTTTCTGGCAAATTCTCTCGTCAAAAACAACAAAGTGCAAATGTGTGTACGAATATTTAAGTAAGATATTCATTTCATAGTGTAAACAGCTTCAGTGATTTTAATGGGAGCTTTTGAGAGTGCTTGAACTCTAGACTGTCAGTAAAAATGTTCTTTGATAATGTAAATATTCTTTGATCTCTTTCTGTACAATGAAAGTGTTATGATTAGTAACCTAACTTACAATGTTTTTATTCACATTAACTTTCAATGTTAAACTCACATTAAATATAAAGTCAGTCGTATTAAAATATGTTATGGCACGACACCCATATCTGTTAAAGGGGTGGTTGACTGTTTTTTTTCTAGGCTTGATTGTGTTTATGGAGTGCAGTCTAAAGCCCCGTTCACACCAAGGATGATAACGATATTAGCGTTAGTGGCCTAATGGTTAGAGAGTCGGACTCGTAATCCAAAGGTTGTGGGTTCGAGTCTCGGGCCGGCAGGGATTGTAGGTGGGGGGAGTGAATGTCCAGCGCTCTCTCCACCCTCAATACCACGACTGAGGTGCCCTTGAGCAAGGCACCGAACCCACAACTGCTCCCCGGGCGCCGCAGCATAAATGGCTGCCCACTGCTCCGGGTGTGTGTTCACGGTGTGTGTGTGTTCACTGCTGTGTATGTGTGTGCACGTTGGATGGGTTAAATTCAGAGCACGAATTCCGAGTATGGGTCACTTGGCAGTATGTCACTTCACTTCACTCATAACTATAAAGATAACGATATTAGTGTCCACACCAGCGAACAATATCATCTGTTTATTCTAAGTGCATGTGCGTCTGGTCTGCCGCTTTAAATTCTCGAGCTCCTTATAGCAGGATGGAATCTGATTGGATGTCAGTGTTTGTATCGTTCATCAGCTGGAAAAAAATCGTTCCGAAAGTGATTCCAACGATATCGTTTCTCTGTGCCTTTATCGTTATAGTTGTGGTGTGGGCTCTGCTATTATTTAATACTGAGAACGATTTTTAGAACTATATCTTTATCGTTATCTTTAAGGTAATCTTCCTTGGTGTGAACAGGGCTTAAAATGTGATAATGCTTCGTTTTTAAAAAACACATTATTTTTCACATAATTTACCTTTATTCTACACCGCTCTGTCCCTTCTCTGATAAACGCGCTGATCATTTCCTGGTTTTATAAAGCCCCTCCCTCAGAAATACACAATGGGCTCTGATTGGTTACCTGGACCAGTGTGTTGTGATTGGCTAAACCGCCTCTAGTGTGCGTCTATATGTCACGCCCCTCACCTCAGCAGCATGTGCTCCGGTTGTATTGTAGACAGTGACGTCTTCTATATTGCTTATCAATTTGAGCCCGAATGAGACAGAGGATATTAGTGAAGAGGATCGTGCAGAACCTGTGCAAGCCCGGCTTTTAATAGTAGGCTTAAATTTTTTGTTTGTTGTTGTCTCATACTTTTAGATACGCTGTTATTTGTAAATGCTACTATGTTAGCTTTTAACATACGGTTTTATTCTGATTAAAGCTTTAATACAGTACGGCAACCGCATGCGCGTCCATGTATAACGCTTCTCATAGCTATGTGGATATAAGTGTATTCACTGAGCTGATGATCTGAATGAGAGAGAGAGAGAGATACAGAGCAGGGAGACGCGAGCAACAGTGAACTGCTGCTTTAGAACATTGATTTTGAAACTTGTGAATCCATTAGAATCGTTAGAAGACAGAATCGTGATTCATATATGAATAGATTTTTACGTGCACCCCTAGTTTTCTCTTCATCTTCTCTAAAGCAGCGCAGCATGGCCTCGCCCCCTTTGCTGCGTGTTCCTGAGGGTGGGGTTTATCTGGGTTCATGACATAACGGATCCGGGAAGTAACTCGTTGTAATCCCTACCAGCCTTTTTGTAGGCATTAAACTGTCAGAATTTTAAAAGACGAAATATCAGTTTGCATTGAACGTTCAGCTTCGTAACTTTGCAGAAATTGTTTATGCTCAAACAGCTACATTACACACTAACTAACGTTAAAAAAGTGAAATCGCAATCAACCACCCCTTTAAGTAAACAGACCGGGGTTAAGTAAACAGACTACTAATAATGTAATAGATTACATTATTAGAAGTGATATTTGGCATTTTTTAAATATCGGCATCGGCCGATAAGTTTTTCTGTTTGGCTGATGTTTTCAAGGTCGACTTTTATTTTGACCGTACTGAGAGCGGCAGCACCTGAGCACACAGTGCTCATATTCTCCCTCTAGTTCGCTGTTGTCGTTAACAGTTCTGTCTAATACATACATAAGTCTATCTAATGACCAGATAGAACTGTTAAACAAAGTAATTAAAATGTATACAATAACGTTTTTTAACGATTGCTTGAATATTATTAGTAATAGAAAGGCAAACATTATAATACTTTCTCGTTTGCCTTCAGCATTCAGCAAATATGCATTTATATCATTTAAACAAATCTTTGAATGACTAATGAACAGTGTTGGGAGTAACGCGTTACAAAAGTAATGCATTACAGTAACGGATTACTTTTTTGCTGTAACGCAGTAGTGTAAGGCATTACTAATCAATTTTCAGTAATATTTTACTGGGTACATGTTCAGTAACGTTTTTATTTTTTAAATTAATGTCCCTAGGGCTGAGCTTCGGGCCAATATTCACATCATAATTCAGACGCGGGCTGGTCCTCGGGCATGTTTTAGGCTTCTCGTTATCTTTATATTTAGACATCCATCATTTTCTAAATCTTTTTCTAAATGAACTTAATAAAAAGCCTGAACGAAATATAAACACTTTGCCATTAGGGCAGGGCTCTAGTACATTTTGTCATTTTAGAATGTTAAGTTCTACTTCTGTAGATATTTTGGTGAAAGTAATACAGGAGTCATGTAACGCATTACAATTCTGAGACAGTTATATTGTAAGGTAAGTAATTACTTTTAAATAACAGTAACAAGTAATCTGTAATGTATTACATTTTGGAAGTAACTTGCACAACAATGCTAATGAACATTTAATTTCACAGACCTTGCAGACTTCAGGTTATCGCACACTGAGTCCGACATTTTTGCACGTTAAAAAATAAATACGACCTTACGTTGTGTCAATCACGTTTGCACACTGCCTCCGAAACTTTCGTCTGTCAAAAAAAATTTCGGATCAGGTTCGATTTTCTGCGTTTTCGCATCCGTAGCATGCATTTTGATAGGAAAGGATGGGGAATACGAAAAAACTGAAAAACGAATGCGAAAATTGCAGTGTGCAATGACCTTTAGTCGAATCTAGTTCAGATCTTGTGAAGTGTGCATTTGTATCCTGCATAATCGCGTGTTCTCTGCATGACGGTTGGTCCGTGTGAACAGAATGCGGACAGGTGGAGAGTTCAGCTTCACTGGAGACGCGTGATTGACAAACTTTAAACTCGTGATTTCAAATTATGCTGCACTTTATGCATTTGCCCACTGTCAAATTCATGACATTTTCACTGTGTGCTACCTTGGATTTATTTGAAAAAATATGATTCCTAATGCACACAAACTTCCCAGAATACTGAGTGCCCTGTTGGTGTACTTCCTTTTTAATTATATATATATTTTTAAATATTTATTTATTTATTTGTGAAAAATACTTTGTCTTCTAAAGTACGTTTATTTTACACATTTATTTTTTAGTCCATTTACAAATAATTTCAAATTTGTTAAATATGAATTAAAATAAATTCAATTATATCGGCTTTATATCGGCCACCCTGCTTTCCAAGATATCGGCATCAGCTGTCAAAAAACCCATATCGGTCGACCCCTAATTATTAGGTTACTTTAACCATCGCCCACTAGATCAACTAACATAATCTATAAAGGTGAGAATCAAGATATTTCATGATATAGTTAATGCGTTTGGGAATGTTTAGAATAAAAAGGAAAAAATAAATAAAACATAAGTGCTGTTGTTGCTGCTGTGTGTCACATGAAGACAACCCCCCCCCACACCCAGCTTGTGCCCCTTCAAAAATAATGAGTGCAGGACGCCCCTGGTTACGACCCACTAGTTGAGAGCCAATGCTCTGTGGATCCGTCCCTATTTTCTCTCACGCTAAACTTTTGAGGCTTTGTGTTCTGAATGTCTTTAAAAATGTTTCTTAACTGATGATTTTATTTCTCTCAGTAAGTCACCAGCTAGACACCGGGAGGCATAGATATACAATGCATGGTGTTTCAGAGTTTGTTGTTTTTTTATAGCAATAGCAGCACTGGGAGATGTGGAGCGAATTGGATAGAGGCAGGAAGAGGAGAGAGAGAGAGGAAGCTTGTTGACAGAGATTGGAGTTATTGTGATGTAGGTTTGATTAAGGAGAATGTCTAAAAGCAGAAGCAGAGAAAGGGCATGTTTTCAAAGAGAAGCTGCACAACTAGCTGAATAAGAGAGCGAGAGAGGGGGGGGGAGAGTTTGTTACCCTAGGGTATGTAGCATTACATATTAGACATGGCTGACTGGTGAGGTCTCAACGATGCAGTCCTGCAGATGCTATTCTCTCTTTCCCATGAGTGCCTGCTGCCCACACACTGACCTGAACACGCACATTACATCAGTTCATATCAAATACATGGTGTGACTAATGATTGCACAACTCTTTTATACAACTGTAGCACTACATGCCACTATTTGCTTATTTTAATTTATGAAAATAAATGAGTAGCATTGGCTGTATCTGAAACCGAACCGAAGCTAGCTGCTTTCCCAGACTTCAAAGGTAGCGTTTTAATACCAAATATCTCCTAAGGGTTTCAGACAGGCTTCCAAGACACCATAACATCATCCAAAATGATCTAAAAAAAATTAATGTGAGCTTAACAAGCAAACATTTAGTGACTAAAATGCTAATTTGTGAGTAGAAGTCAAAAATTGCAATTTCATAAATAACACTATGAGACTTTTTAAGGGGTTGTTATAGTCAACTAAAACTAAAATCCTAAAAAAGTTACTTGAAATTGTATTAAATTCAGCTAGAAATGTAAAGCAGCATTTATTATTTTTATTTAGCAACTTAATAAAAATGAATGAAAACTACATAGACCGTAAAAAAAAAAAACTAAAAAAATGACACACAACAAAATTACTAAAACTTTAATTAAAATTAAAAGGAAAAAGGAAAACTAATTCAGAACATTAAAATAACTAAAATAACAGTGTTTTTTTTTTTTGTTTTTTTTTTTTGGAAAAAACCCTGCAAAACAATAAAAGTGACAAACAACAAAATTACTAACACTTTAACTAAAATTAAAATGAAAAAGGAAAACAAATTAAAAATATTAAAATAACTAAAATGTAATTAAATCATTTATTAAAACAATTTGTTCAAAACAGGGTTATTTTAGTTAAATAAAACTAAAACCAAACCAAAAAAATCCTAAAACGTATTTCAATTTTAACCAAACTTAAAAGGAAAGTGCAAAATATAAAAATAAAATAAATTAAATAATAATAATAAAAACTATAATCTCAATGATACTAAAAAAACACGCCTGATTATGAATGAATTAGTTCAAAAACAGATTCATTTAGTAACAAAACTCTGATGTGTGTTGTTCTGAGATGGAGTGAAGGATACAAATGAAAGTATATGATTACAAGTCAAACAAATGAAGCCATCTATAATAAAGAGATTTTACATGCCTGTACATTTTGTTTTATATTCTCTCGTTTGCAGTCAATCTGTTGTAAAGGTATTGTGCCAGCGGTCGGAGCGGTACGCGCAGGAGCCTGGAGCTCACTGGAGGAGCAGGCGTACATGCTTCTGACAGAGACAGAGAGACAGACCATGAGCTATTACATTCAAGAGTACCAGCGCGCACACATCGGGGTAGAACCTCTGGCCATGGCCCTGTTTGAACTCTTCAACACACATGCCAAGGTAAATGACTGAACAAAAAATCTTATAACAGTTGCTAACAACCCATAATGAATGATAGTAATGTAATCCAAAATGTCACTGAAAACTCTTTATTTGATATAGCGTTGTATTCAAATGAAAAATGTATCTGATGATTTCAGGTGTTTATTTTAATGATCTCTTGGATGTTCCTGCTCCCCAGCTGTCCTTGCTGGCTGAGGTGCGGACTCTGATCGCTTCGCAGGATCTGGAGCGATTCGACGGGCAGGTGTTACATCGCGAGATGGAAGCGTGGAGAGCTCGGCACAGAGGCCCAGGCCTCCTGCACCCTGACTCTATCTGCGTCACCCATCCAGAGGGCCACATTCCTGCTGTCTGCCAGCTGACCACCGCAGTCCCCGGCTACAGCAAGGTACGTGGATGTGCGAGCATCAATTGGCCTAATGCATTAGTATGCACTGGTGGACAGATCCCCTGTTTAAATATTACTCTGCTAATATTATAAGTACTTATATAAAAGTACAAAAGTATTTGCTTATGAATATTTTATTTTGCTGAATAAAACAGTAATATTGTGAAATATTATTACAATAATATTTTTCAGGATTCTTTGCGAAAAAAAGAGAATTTATTTAACGACTATTAATTTCTTTAAATTTCTTCAAAAAATCTTACTGACCCCAACGTTTGAAAGTGTGAACATAATATTCATAATATTTATTTATAAAATAAAATACAAAAAATATAAAGACTCAAAAAAGAAAAGGAACTAAAATAAAACTAATATAAATAAATGGCATTACAATTACAGTTAAAAGAACTGGATTCTTTCATTAATATAAAAGAAACCAAGAAAAGAATTCTGTATTGCATTTATTTGATCTATTTACAGAATTATTCATTTATTTAAAACTTTTAAACCCCAAAGGTTTGAAAAGTAGTTTATGCATAAAACGTAGCGCTGTATAGAAACTTTAGTTATATCTTTATTAATTTATCTATTCATTTATTCATTCATAGCTTTCAATGTTCTATCCTCATAATACCTATTTAGATGGTTAGAGATCTTTATTTGTATCTTTATTCAGACTGACTTCTACTGTGCCTGCATTGATTGGTCTGATCTGATATGTCTTGGTATTTGTATATGATTTGATTCCAAACACTATTGTAAAATCTCACCCACACAAGCTGTAATTGAGCTGAACTGATGAAAAAGGCTGAGAAATGAAGAGCTGCATCTCTAGTGGAGCAAGGGTTTCTTAAACTCGAACATCTTTTTTTATTGTATTTTGTTCTGGAGTGATTGTTGCTGTGGACACTTGAGTCATTTCTGTGATTGTTTATGTGTTTTTTTTGCTTTGCCTTTATAGAATGAGTGCAGGTTGGATGGGAGTTTGATGCAACTTGAGAGTCTAAATTCTCTTCCTGATGTTTCTCTGGTGAGTTGTTTACATTTTTGCAGTGTGTCTGCATGCTCTTAGACTAGATTAAATAAACATTTCATGCAGAGAAAGCAGTCAACGTTAAAATGGATTTTGTATTTTAACATTTGAATGTAACAAGAAAAGAAAGGGACATGATTTAGGACGTGGAAAACTAAATATTTATCCCTGAAATACAAAGACGAAGATTTATTTTGTTTTTGGATGGATACTTGTACACCTGTATTTTTGGAATCTCAAAGATCAATAGATCGGACTCATAGTTTGAAATTTAGTAGAGGCAGTGTATATGTACAGTATGTCTCTCTACTACGACCTTAAAATGTAAAAATGTACAGGATATGTGTGTATTGAAGATGGGTCCCATTCCAATAGTTGGCCCCCAAATAGAAATTTATTCTGAAAAATAAAATTAAAATGCTAAGTAATAGCACTAAAATCATCATTTACACTACTGTTCAAAAGTTTGGGTTTGGTAAGATTTTTTAATATTTTTTAAGAAGTTCAGTTTTAACTATTAATTCCTTTCAATTTTACTGACCCCGAACTTCTGAATGGTGGTGCAATAAAGAAAATATATATACCCAACATTGCAAATCTTCACAATGTATCAAATGTCATTTTACTGTACACTGCCCAAAAACATGGAGTAGCATATACCAGTCAAAAGAGCTTGTCACACCTCTGATGCCAGTTCTTTTGATTTTGCCGAAATTGCATGATGACATAAAATATTCATAACATTAAATAGAAGCTGTTAGATTCTAAATCAGAACACAGCCATCTGACAGATTTCCCTTTTATCTAGTCAATTTGCTGAAGATTGAGTTGAGTTCAATAGATTTTTATCCTAGCCTTTCTTGCTCTCATTTAATTAAGCATCAGTAGCCCAACATTTACTCTTGTAATCATAAACGATTATCTTGGACGAATCCGTAATTGACCGTCTTGTCATAAATGTGTGCTTATGCTAAATTGTTGTACATGCAGACAACTCTATCATCTGTTAATTTCATAATGTGCTGACATTTTAGAAGGAAATGTCACCTTTTAAAAGCTTTTAAATGCCAGAATGTGTTTTTTTTTTCTCCTCCCTCAATGATAATGCATCCTTTAAATTAGCAGTTGAAAGTGACAGTGAGGAGATAAATATAGACAGTACGTTTATGTTTTATTTCAGGACAAGGTCCAGCCGTCGTCCGAGTCACCCCCTTCGTTCAAGCCTCCCCCTCCACCTGTTCAACACGCCAGCCCTAAAAATCAGACCAAACGACCTTCGTCCAAGCTGTCCCAGACCAATCTGCTCTTTACCGCCCCCTGTAGGCGGCATCAGGAAAACCACACCCACAATCACTCGCACTCGCCCTGCTCTGCTCACACCTCCCCGTGTACCATCCACCACACCGCCTCCACCTGCTCTGTCCATCACACTCCTCCACCTTGCTCTCACCATCACAGCTCTCCACGGTCATTATCCTACCACGCTAGCCCTTCTTCTGGTCCCCCGTGTAAAGATTTGGTTCAGTTTCTGATGAGCAGGCAGGCGGCGGTGCTTTCCCCTCACCTACAGTCTCCAAATCGTTCTAGAGAAGGAACCCCCATGATCTCTCCACGCTCTTCTCCATCCATTTCGCCTTCACTGCTAATGCCTGCGCCGCCCCCCTGTAGCCCTGAGAAGCTCGAGGGCTCCCCCTCTACACACAGCTGCAGTGCTGCCCAGACCAGTCCGCTGCACCTCGAGCCGAAGACGACAGAGGAAAGGCCTCAGCCCCAACTACGAGGTGAAGACACTCTAAGATTGTCATAATTTACTCACCCTCATTTCCTTTCAACCCTATATGACTTTCATCTGTGGAACACAAAAGAAGCTATTCTGAAGAACGAACAGTTTCGGTTGCATTGACTTCCACTGTATAAACAAAAACACTGAGACATTTTATTTTTAAATATTCTTTTTATATATTATGTTCAACAAAAGAAAAAAAGTAACAGAAGTTTGGAACAACATGAGGGTAAGTAAATGTTGATAGGATTTTTTTTATTTTTGGATGAACTATTCCTTCAAGTTAGCACTGAAATTGAATTAATTGTGTGGTATATTGATTAACCAGATTAAATCCCATATATCAGTATTTTCTGAGATTTATTTGAAGATGATTCAAAGGCTGGGTAACAATCTTAGATCTTGATTTGAATGCTCCCAAGTGAACTATTAAAATCTGAAAACCAGTCTACAGCAGCTTCACTCAGTAACATACGGCACTTCCAGTGTAGATCATTTCACAAACTTAGTTTTAGATGTATATATCTAGTATATAATAAATAGCACATCAATAGTTTCAGAATTTATATTTCTAAAAATGTATGAAGTTTTCTGTATTATTTACAGCATTCGTTGTGGGAGAAAATGGAAAATTCATGAGCAAAATGGAAATATGACAGCATGTATCACAATCAAATTGAATCAGGGGAATCTGTACTGATAACAGCCCTATTGAAAATTGGCTAAAGATAAAGGAGGTACTAATTTCTCTCTAGAAGCTTTAATTTCTCAGATGGCAGGATACCTTATTACAAATTGTACACATGGACATAGGGCATCTCATTCATCTAAAATAATTCATTACACTCATTTAACACACTAAATTGACAAACCTAGTAGGTCCATCGAAACTTTGATGAAGTTGAGCACTTAGGGAATTCGTCCAGCTTCTATAACTCTTTTCAGATCCAAATAATGTGTGAGGTCCACATAAATTTTGAATGCAGATCTCTAATCTGCGAAAGCTAAATTGTGGGGTTATTTATGGTTTTGTGTGCTCATTTGTCTGTATTCCCAGGAGCCATGCTGTCCCAGCTGTCAGACAGCGGACAGACTCTGAGCGAGGACAGTGGAGTGGATATCGCAGAGGCTGGGGGGTTGAGTAAGGACAGCAGCCCGCGACCAGGTAAACCTCAGTTCCTCCAGGTCACAGGTGACACACGCAGAGCGGAAGGACTCGCACAGGTCTCCGCAAAACAGGTGAGAGAGTTCTATTGTTTAAATAACCATTATACAGAAGTCTTTTTTCAGTCTTGTTTGCCCCGCTGCTGTTAAAAGGAGGTTTTTGTTTAGCTCTACATTTCACGTTAAACTCTTCATTTGTGTCTTCCACCTTCCTTGAAATCTCTTTCTCTTTCTTCTTGAGTGTGACATCTAAAGTAGCGTCTCTGTTTGTCATTGTTTTAGATGGGAGTAATGGAGCCTATACTTGTACGGGTGCCCAAGTGTGCCAGTACACTGGGGATTGCTGTTGAAGGGGGTGCCAACACCAGACAGCCTCTGCCACGAATCGCAACCATACAGGTGGGTCAGAGTGGGTCACAGTTCAAAGCCACGGCTAAGAAAGATTAGCTTTTTTGAAAACAATCCCAGAATGCACAAAAGCAAGGTTATTAAAAATAAATACATACACTACCATTAGAGTCAGTAAGATTTTTTAATTAATAATCTTGTTCAGCAAGGATGCATTATTTTGATCAAAAGAGAAAATAAAGAAGTTTATTGTGACAAAAGATCCCTTTTATACTTCCTATTCATTAAAGAATCCTGAAAAAGTATTGCTGTTCCAGTAAAAATATTAAGAAGCACAATAATTAAAAATAGTTTTAAATTGTAAAATTTAACAAAATTACTGTTTTAAAAAAAAATGTAGTCTTGCTGAACATATAAGACTTTTGTCGAATGGAATCTTACAGACTTTCGAATGGTTGTTTATATAAATGTGAGTTAAAAATAGCTCAGTCTGATTAAAAATGAACAATTTCATCACAAATGCATGTGTGCTGTGTTATTGGAATATTGTACTGTTAGCTTAGCAATACACTGCTCATAGTTACCTATGAGCTTCCAGTTGTCAAAAAAACAAGCGTATATAATAGCCTAGAAAGCTAGGTAGGCTTTGGAGCAAGGCTATATGGTATGTTGATTTGGCATTCTGTAGTGTTCACATTTTTTTTTTTCTGTAAAATATACAAAATGCTAGCATAACACAAAGTCTTAAAATTACTATTCCTACAAAGTACCTTTTGTTCCTCTAATGGAAAGGGTAGCTAATGTACTGTGAATGTCTGATATTACATCCATCGAGGTACAAGATACAGCTGTAACTTATATAATGTGGTTTTAATAAAGCTTTTAAAAGCTGTTCCGTCATAGACACAAATGCTTAGGTCAGTAAAACCTGCTTCTCCATTATATGACGAAAATTACAACTCTTCATGAAACACAAGTCCGGTTTTCTTGTTAGAAATGACTCATGATACGGTTAATACTTTTGCCATTAGATAGACCCCCTATCTGTGCATCTAGCAGTATTAAGATGGTAGATTAATCTTTAGTCATAACTTTATAGGAAGTTTTAAATATAAAGGAGCCAGTTTGTTTTTCTCTCATTTCTTTTATGACCTTTAGCCCAGCATCTGTTAGCTAATCGAGAGCATTAGCATATTCAGGACCCGTTTATGTACAAGTCTCCGTATGCTCGCTTCTCTCAGTGTTGTGTTCACTCAACATGAAGGTGAGAGATTGCCCCTTTAGCGCAAAGTGGCTTTGCACAGAAATATGTTTGCTTGCATATTTAAAACGGATTGGAATCAAGCAGCTAGTGATATGGCTATAGCTTTAGGGGATGAAAAAGTAAGATAACTTGTATCTAATAGCGCTTCTAGAGATGTTTGATACCGCCGACCAAACACAAAGTGCTGTAGCGGTGTTGCTGTATTTGTATTCTTTGTTGATTGGTAGAGTATCCTTGAAATTTGCATAGACTGTCAATTTACACAATCAGCATTTGTAAATTTCACCATTGGAAGGGTCACAGGAGAACAAAAACTGTCACAGAGACATCTGGACATGTTTCATAATTAAAGGTGCAGCTTTTATGTCCTGAGAAATCACACCTGTCTCTTTGACAGCCCTGGGGCCTGTACCATGATGGTAGATGAACAAATTCAGAGTTACAGGATTAGTTTTGAGTTGACAAAACCAAACCACTCCAATCCGGCTTTATTGGTACCAGGATGCTGATTATCGACTTTCTTTGTCAACTCAGGCTTTGATCCTGAGTTTGTGGAGCGCACACATGAATGTGAGACATCAGTGGCGAGCAGCCAATCACAACACAGAGCAAGTGTGATTCACTTCTCGCGAGAGAGCCAGCGAGATTCAAAACTCTATTGTTAAAGGTTAAGAGATTAAACAATATGAGGAATTTAAACGCATTTACTCTGAAGAAAGTACATGTCCATGAAAGAGGGCAAATCAATTATCTTGCTTTATTAGTGCAGTTAGTTTATATAGTTAATAATATATAGCGATAGAGACTCCAGGTCACATGTAGCCATTTTTAAAGTGTTACCTATTGATTCTACCACTTATTTATAGTACATATGATCTGTATATTCATTTAAAATAAATGCTTTATAATAATTGTTAAACTATAAGTGCTTGTGTGTAATGGATTAATAATAATATAAATCATATTATAATTATATAAATCATATGTAAATTGTAATTATCATTAAAGCCAGACAATTTTGTTGGATTTTTTTTAAGGTACTTTATAGTGACTTTTAATTTGTAGGAAGAGAAACTGGGGGAGTGACTTTTTTTGCATCAGACATGTCACTTTGCTCACATCTGACTGGTCCAACTTCAGTTTGAGATTTCTTACCCAGAACATAACCTGCCACGGAGCAGTTTAACAGTGCAGTGTAAGGCCTAAGTTACTGTGGCAACAAACGCAGCTAAAAGCCAAGCCACTTTCATGGTACCTAAAACCCAAAAATTGGTGTAAACTAAACTGAAACTTACCTGGCTAGCCAGCTAATCCAGCTTCATGGTACAGGACCCAGGGCTCTTTAAAAAAGAGTTTGGGATGCAGCCCACAATTTAGCCAAACAGAAACACTTAAATTTGGGTGTGCTGACATTGGATTGGCTGATGGATTTTTAGAGGGTGGGACTTCTGAGAAAAGACTGGAGGAATCAGTCTAATGGTGCATTCAGTCATGTTAGAAAGATCATATTTATATGACTTGCTTGTCTTGGAAAAATGTGCTTTGGATGATATTTCAAAGCCAAAACAGGCATAACGACTCTTCATTAAAGCAGTATTTTTTAAAGCCTCGTACAGTATGTGACGTTACATGTCATCTGACAAGGTAACGAATTGAATGCAACCTGAAAGAAACACACGGCACAATGAGGCAATGTCATAAGTGTAACCATGACTACCGCACTTCCAGACTCCTTAAGAATTACTTTGGTTTTAATCAAATGCTCATTATGAGAGCATTCACTATTCTGTCTTTATGAGACATGAACAGCTCAGGTGTCATGTAGAGATTTAAACTGTAATAAATGTTGACAAATGAGATCAGACTCCAGCAGATTATATGACAGCGGTGTAACCTGTTCTCATTTGCGCCGTAGAGGACTATTAGACAGGCCTCCCTCCAGCTCAACAGAAGCCAGAATGCTCTTCTTGGTTATCTCTTTCTTCCTGTCCTCAAGCGTTTTATCTTTATACTTTGACAAGAGGTCAGCTAACGACCCCTCAATATGAAGTGCCATATTTGAGAGAGCAAGCAGTCATTTTCTCCCCCATTTCCCACTTGTCTTTTCTCTCACACTTTTGATAGATGATCTCTCTTTATGGAAAGTTTGAGACAGCTGCTTTGTTTCTCTCTTTCTCTTTCTGTCTCTCAGAAGGGGGGCTGTGTGCATATCTCTGGACAGTTACGGGTGGGTCAGGTGATTCTGGAGGTGAACGGCATGTCGCTTAAAGGCATGGAGCACCGGGACGCAACTCGGGTCATTGCCGAGGCCTTTAAGACCAAAGACAAAGACTATGTCGACTTTTTGATCGCCGAGTTCAACTTTGCTCTGTAGAAGTCGTTCCTCAAGAGTTTACTAGACGCCACTTCGAAGACCTTGCACTTTACGTCACATCCACACAGAGAGGCTGAATGAGTCATGCTTGTCATATCTGAGTCACAGTTAGCTTAGCGTTCAAAAGCTGCAACACGCCCACCTTACGTCTGTGTTCTCGCTATAACAACGAGCAGCTGTTATACACACCTTCACTGAACCTGTTCCTGGTGTGTTCCAGTGGATGATCTGCAGAGCCAAGACTGTTGCTGATATGACTGATAGGATGTGATCAGGGTTATATCAAGTCTGTCAGATCTGTGCCATACACACACACACACACACACACAATCACTACCGTTAAGTCTGGGGTCTGTATGATTTCTTATGTTTTTGAAGGAAGTCTCCTATGCTGTGTTATCTGTGTATATTTGAATAGATTTTACTCTGTATACAGCCATTACTTTAGTCTTTGTTGTTAACATGATCCTTCAGAGATCATTCTAATATGCTGACTTGGTGCTCAAGAAACATTTCTTATTATTAATGTTAAAAACAGTTGTTTTTTTTTGTGGAAACCATGATACATTGATATGATAATTTTTTTTTCAGGATTCTTTGGTAAATGAAAGGTTCAAAAGAACAGCATTTATTAGATTTTTTTTTTTTTTTTTAAATATGACAATGGTCAAGTATTTAATTTCACTTTTGATCAATTTTAATGCATCTTTACTGAATAAAAGTATTTAGTAAATAACGTTCTGACCCCAAACTTTTGAATGGTAGAGTTGTGTATATATAATCAAATCAATCATTCAGATTTATTATAGCTAATACATATATACAGAAAATATATTTATGCAATAATATATATAAATATATACAGATTTGCTATAACAGTTCTTAAGAGAAAATCACATATCATTTTAATCATAATATCAAATGGCATAGTCATTGTTTTGGTGGTGTTTTGTTACTCTTCCTTGATTCCAAAGGTGTTTAATATATTTTTTGATGAAAGTAACTGAATTCAGTGGAAGTAGTGATATTAATACACTGTTGTAATATGTGAATGGAGATCAGAGTTATTCCTGGACAGACGGAGCGAGGAGGAGGATTCTAGAGTATCTCAGTTTTCTCATTCTTTTCTTTTCTTTCCCTTCCCTCTCTGTCTCTCTCACAGACACAAAATCAGGCTGTTTTTTTTAAAGCTCTTACGTCAGTGTGCTTACTTCAAATAAAGGTTATAAAGAGGAATAATGAAGAAATGTATAGCAGTATTTTTTGAAGAGATCAGATGTTCAGTGTCTGAATTATATGTAAATGCATGGCTCCTGATTATGCAACATACAGAGAGAGTTACTGTACATAGGTAAAATACTGTAAAGCTGTATATATTTTATTTATGTAATATATTTTTTGCATATACTGTTGATATGTTTTCAATGACTGCATCAAAAACCCTTAAATATGAAACCAAAACATCAATACTTAGAATAGTAACATAGAAGCATATTAGTTTTTCAACCCAAAGGATGTTGTTCCCTTCAGATATTTTATTCATAAACCACATACCATTATGCAGACAGGTCTGTCTTTAAGTTGATAAAGATCTGCTTTTTGTTCATTCGTTGCTTGTCATTTGTTGTACTTTGCAATGTGAAAAACACATAATATTTTAACTTTACAGGAACTAAATTATTGTAGGCTGATTACAGAACAACACCAAATAAAGACAGCGCACAATCCGAGGGTATCAATATTATGCCTGAAATATTTATGATTTATGCCAAACTGGAAAAGAGACTTAAATAAATATTTAAAGACTTAATTAAATGTCTGTAATTTATTGATATTTTTTCAATCATATTGTTATCAGCCAAAAATGTGTTCATCTGGCTTTTTTTTTCTGATGAAGTTGTGTTTTGGTGCCCTCATGTGTTCAAATGAAGCACATGGTTTTAATTTCAAAGGTTTGCAGTGTTTGTAAAGCAGTACTATATTTAAATATATTACACCTCTACCTGTTATACCATACTTTTTGCAATTAATTTGGCTTTCTTTGCAATAATGTGACACCATTCAAAGTCTTGTAGGTCATTTCAAATTTATATTTATTTTGAACATTATTCTTCTTGAAGAGTTTGGAAATGTCTTTAAATAGATTGTTAGAAAGAATATGAGTCTGAATCAATAGATTTTTCTATTTCTTATATCAACATATCCAAATGTGTTGTGTCTATTAAATGCACATTCAGATGCATCTGCCTCAAAACCAAATGAATAATGTTATAACTGAACTAATGTGTATTTTCTATCATATTATGAGAAATACCCTAATGTGTGATGTGCATGGCATGAAAAATGTCAAAATCAGGAGATGTTTAACAGAAGCCAGTTTATTTTACTATATGCACAAGACAATAGTTCGCACTTCATAAGCTCTGATGTGTTAAACATGTTAAATATATTTGAACATGGCATATAGATGATATATTTACACAGCATGAATGTGTATTCTTAGCATAAATAACAGATTATGACAAAAAGCAATCGTACTACATTACTACACAAGGAACAGTCGAGATGTAAAAGAAAAATAGAATATCAACACGGGAAGCTTTACTATATTGACAAAGTCTATATACAAGACTATTACTGTAACTATTATTTCAAAACCACAATATTAAAATAACATGAAGCAGTTGATATTCACAATGGGACATCCAGTATTAAATTGATCACGCAACAAACACAATCATGCTTGGCAGACACTGCATAGCAGGTCAAACTACTGATTCAATTCAAAATAACTTAACAGAAGAGGAAACTGGAATCTCAAACTCAATTTGCTATGCTGTGTTCAAAAAATCTTCTCTTATTATTTTATCTACCTATGAGCTACACTCAAGTTGACTGGTCCCATAATACCAACAATGGAGAGTGACACCTAAATAATGTAATCTGAGGTTAATATTCAGGTGATTATAAATGTGACAGAGGCTGTTTATGTAATATACGTTACTATTGCTGACAAGGGAAGTGCTGAAGGGTGTGCAAGTTAAGAAAAATTCAGTCTTAACACGCGTCTAGTTGGAACATGTTAGAATAATGTGTCAAGGCAGTGACGTCACCACATTCTAAAAGGAAAGAAAGAATCAAATTTGATTGATGTTATAGTAAATGAAAAGATATCTACATAATGCCTCTTTATTAAAAGTGTTAAATGTGATGATAAAACTGTCAGCCGATTTTTTATATTGAAGCAATATTGTCATTAAAAATGCCTTTAAAATAAATCCAGTTTAAAATGATAAAAGTCTGACCTTTTTTCTTGTCTTCATCAGTTATCTTCTGCAGGAAGCTGGTCCTCGGGGGCCGCGTTGGGGTCCAGGAAGTCTTGGTGCTGCAGATGCTTTAGGTACTTAACGGGAGTGATGGTGTGGGTGGAGCCTGTGAGGGAAGTCAGAAACATGATCAGGACTTTTATTGGGACCAGAAAAAAACACTAATTAAAACCATTAACTCACATTGTGGCGGTGGTTAAATGCAGTTCGCTAATCACAGATATACAATGATCTGTATACATTTAACGTTATTATATATTTATTCTATTATATTCATTGTCAAGGCAAATGATAGAATGTTTTTACAACCATCACCCATGTGTCTCACAGCAGAATGCTTTTGATGCTCAATAATTCATATTTTAGTTCAGCAAAAAAGATTTATGATTTTGAAAGAAGACTGTTGTGCTAACCAAGGCTGCATTAATTTGATAAAAATACTATAAAAACAGGAATATTATTTTAAATAATAATAATAATCTAATATTTAATAATACTTTTGATCAAATACTCTCTTGCTGAATAAAAGTACTATTTTAAAAAAAAAGGAAAACTAAATGACCCCAAACTTTTGAATGGTAGTGCATAATACAAAGAAGTCTGATCAATATATCGCTTGGAACTTTTAAAGGCACAGTGACACAATTGTGTAATGCTGTCTGTTGTAATGGTTGTCTCTGAAATAGTGAGTCACTGATAGTTCACAAAGGGCCCTTGAGCACTGCAACCCACCGATGAGAGCTTCCCATTTGCCGTTGGCCTGTGTGACCTCATAGACGCAGCGCATCTCGCTGTAGGTCACACCCCCAACGATAAAGACGATGATGCGTGGGCCGTTGCGTATCTCTCCTGGGCTCTTGTTTTTATGCCAGTTTCCATAACGTGCACTGAAAATGGACAGCAGTGGTATTATCACTAGTATTTGACTAGAAGATGTTGTATACTGAATCCATATGTTTATGCAGGTAATCCTACCTGGTAGCTGTGGTCGTCTTTGAGGATGCTGGGCGTGTGGAGATGTAAGGGTACTGTTTTGGGTCGAGCTTGTCTTCAATGGCATCCTATTATAATGCAATTATGAGAAATTAAAGTAAAAGAAAGATGACATATCCAAAGTGAGGCGAGTACTGTTGCTTCAGCTCACCTCCATGATGTCTTTGACCAAAGGAGTCCATCGGGAGAGCTGGTACGTTTGCTCACTGATTCTCTCCTTGCGGTCAGATTTCTTCCCTTTACGTGTGGTTGCTTGCTTTGGATACATATTTAAAGAGTTTCGACCTCAGACATTATGATTGGTGATGCACTGTATTCTGCATTAAATTGCTCGAAAGTGACAGAAATGTATAATATTGCAAATGATTCCTATTCCATATAAATGCTGTTCTTTTGAAAGTTATATTCATCAAAGAATCTTGTTTAAATGTATCATAGTTTACACAAAAATATTAAGTAGCACAACTGTTTTTGGCCACCAAATCAGCATATTAAAATGATTTCTGAAGGCTCTGGAGTAATGATGCTAAAAATTCAGCTTTTTAAAATGGTCAGAGAATGGAGGGGAACATGTTTTGTGTATATTAATGACCTCTGAAATGATGGGAATCCCCATATGGGCCATATTAGAGATAATGTCGCTGTCCTCTGGAGGGATCTGAGCATGCTGGAGGAGCTTACAGAGATTCTCCTCTGACACACCTATGAGACACACACACACACAATCAGCCAGGAATAATTATACATAATTATACACATAATTATAGCGTTTGAGTGGTTCTAAATTCTTGAAGCCCAGCATTACAGCATTATGACAGTTTTGCTCACTGTTGTGCGATATTAGTAATGCCTGTGTGTACAAACTGTACATGTCAAACGTACCACCCCCATCTCGCCCACACACAGCAAAACAGATAGAGAATACAAAGCATTGGCCATTTTGCAGCTCTCTCACCATTCTTGAGGAAGATGTAGAGCAGGATGATTCGGATTTTGTCCATGATGGTAACGTTGGCGTCTAGTAGGATGGGTACGATGGCTCTCATGGGATCTTTGATCTTCTCACCCTCTGCATCTGTGCTCATTGCTAGATCCTATGACAGAGCACACAGACACTATTAACACTAATTAATATGACAGTTTAGTGCAAAAAGACCAATCCAAAATAAGCTTTACCTGCTCAACACGGCATAGTTTGTCCACTGAGCCTTGGTAATGCTTCATACAGTCTTCTGCTAAGTGTAGGTGAGTTGAATACTGCAAAATTATAAAGCCAATATCAGCAATATTATCCCCTTGAATCAGTTCATATAAAACATGCAAATGATCTCAGTACCTTGCTTAACTCTTTCTGGTACTGTGGCATCTTTTTAAGCATTTGGGAGAGCTCTTTCATGGTGGTCTGGAAAATGACAAAACTCTTTGTCAGTTATTGGCAATAATCAAGAAATTGCAGTTAATTTTTGATCAGTGATTAATAACAAACCTTCTCTCCTGTGTTCATCTTTTTACTTGCAGAGAAGTCTTTAAGTGATTTAGTCACAGCCCTAAAAGAGAGAAACTATTAGATTTAATAATACATCATTATAATTATTAATTATTCATTTAATTCATTAGAATTGTTCAAACATTTTCTTCTTTAAAAATCAATGAATTTTATGCTGTTTTTAAATTTAATTTACCAGTATAACATATATAAAAGTAACAGTAAAAACATTTATAAAGTTACAAAAGATTTCATCTTGATATTTTATATTAGAATGATTTTTGAAGGATCATGTGACACTGAAGACTGGAGTAATGATTGCTGAAAATTGGGCTTTGCCATCACAGCAATAAATTATAATTAAAAAATTAATAAGAAAAGAAAAGCTGTGACAGAGGGTATTTACACTAAGTGTAAATAGCAATTAGATGTTAAAATATCTGGATTTTCTGCTATGTATACTACTTATTGCAAATAGTGGCAATTATAAGCACCTCAGCATAAAACAGTATGCAATAATAACGAACTCGATTGCGATAAAAATAACAACGGCACGCGTTTTACCATCTATGCCACTAGAGCAGTTGTGAAATCATCATCTTTTGTAGTGTTGAGTAGCCCAACCACACATTGGTGGGCGGAGTTAGTGTAAATAGCCTCTGCCAACAAGATGGGCTATTTGCATTTAGTGTATTTAGACACTCCGTATTTGAAATTGTAATGATAATTCACAATATTACTGCTTATCAAATAAATGCAGCCTTGATGAGAAAGGAACTTATTTAAAAAACATTTACAAATCTTAACGACCCCAAATTTTTGAACGGCAGTATATATATATATATATATATATATATATGTATTCAGCACTTTTAGAGTTTCATCCCTCTATCTGATGTGAGCATAAGTATTGGAGCAGTTGCCTCACAGGTCTTTCTAAGTGATCAGCTGTATCCTGTTGCATTAATTCTTCAGATATTAAAATCAGGGAATGTGTTACATCAGTTATATCCATTACTTCTGCATTCTGAATCTTGCATTTGATGATGACACACACAAACCAGGATGAAGATGAGGGAGCTGACTGAGAGAAAAGCAAGCAATTTGGATGTTAAAAGAAAAGAGGAAGTCGGTTAGAGCTCTAGCAAAAACAAAGGGCATGGAGAAATCAAGAGTTTGGAAACCACCAGCAACCAACAACGACCTGATCGGCTGAGAAAACAACAGTAGTTGATGACAGACAAATCATAAAAGCTGTGAAAATGAATCCTAAAAGACGTGTCTGTAAAATCACCAACAACTTCCAGAAAGCTGGGGTGATGCTCTGACAATCTACTGTCCTCAGGAGACTTTGACACAGAATTACAGATGCTACACAGCAAGATGCAAACCTCTGACCAGCACCAATAATTCTTCTTTTAAACATTTGACTAGTTTTAAATGATCACTGTACAACTAATATTGCATGTATTTGTTAGTGCTACTGACAGTTATTTGTAATGTAATGTTTTAATATTATGTGCACCTGCCCGGGGACTGCAGATGGAAATTAGCATTTGCTAACTCTGGTACAAAGCATCTTTTCAGAAGATTAATGTATTTTGTACATTGTCCCTGACAAATAAACTAATAAAATAAAATAAAAATAAAATAAAATAGAAAGGCAAGATTAGAGTTTGCAAAAAAGCACAAAGGTGAGCCAGAAGAGTTTTGGAACAGTGTTTATGGACCAACGAGACAAAGATAAACCTTTATCTAAGTGATGGGAAAACAAAAATGTGGAGAAAAAAGGGGACTGCAATGATCCCAAGCACACAGCCTCATCTGTAAAGCATGGTGGAGGTGGTGTCGTGGCATGGGCATGCATGGCTGCCTCTGGAACAGGCCCTCTCAACTTTACTGATGACTTAATGAATGATGACAGTAGCAGAATGAATTTGGAAGGGTACAAAACCATCTTGCCTACCAATATTCAAGAAAATGCCAACCGGTTTCATTGGGAAGTGCTTCATATTGCATCAGGACCCAAAACACCCTGCCAGTTCAGTCAAGGAATTTATAAGGGCAAAGAAATGGAAAGTCTTAGATTGCCCAAATCAATCTCCAGATTTAAATCTGATTGAACATGAATTTCACCAGCTGAAGAGGAGAGTAAAGGCAGAAACTCCCCAAAACAAGCAACAATTGGAATTGGCTGCATTAAAGGCTGGGAAAAGCATTTCAAAGGATGAGACCAAGAGTCTGGTGATGTCTATGGGTCACAGACTCACTGCTGTGATTGTGCGCAAGGGATCTGCAACTAAATAATAGCTTTTAATCTTTTATATCTGCCTTATGTTCAACTGTCCCAATATTTATGCTCACATCAATGAGTGGATCATGAACTCTAAAAGTGCTGTTCTTTTTATTTGGTAAAACATATACAGTGGGGCAAATAAGTATTTGATACACTGCAGACTTTTCAAGTTTTCCCACTTTCAAAGAATGGAGAGATCTGTAATTTTCATGATAGGTACACCTCAACTGTGAGAAAAAATCCAGAAAATCACATTGTATGATTTTTAAATAATTAACTTCCATTTTATTGCATGAAATAAGTATTTGATCACCTATCAACCAGCAAGAATTCTGGCTCTCACAGACCTGTTAAGAAGCCCCCCTATCCTCCACTCATTACCTGTATTAATATACAGTTACCTGTATAAAAGACACCTGTTAACACACTCAATCAATCAGACTCCAACCTCTCCACTATGGGCAAGACCAAAGAGCTGTCTAATGACACTAAATTGTAGACCTGCACAAGGTTGGGATGTGCTACAGGACAATAGGCAAACAGCTTGGTGAGAAGGCAACAACTGTTGGTGCAATTATTAGAAAATTGAAGAAATTCAAGATGACTGTCAATCTCCCTCGGACTGGGGCTCCATGCAAGATCTCGCCTCGTGGAGTATCAATGATCCTGAGAAAGGTGAGGGATCAGCCTAGAACTACACGGGAGGACCTGGTCAATGACCTGAAGAGAGCTAGGACCACAGTTTCAACGGTTACCATTAGTAACACACCACACCGTCATGGATTAAAATCCTGCAGCGCGCGCAAGGTCCCCCTGCTCAAGCCAGCACATGTCCAAGCCCGTCTGAAGTTTGCCAAAGACCATCTGGATGATCCAGAGGAGGCATGGGAGAAGGTCATGTGGTCAGATGAGACCCAAATACAACTTTTTGGTATAAACTCCACTCGCCGTGTTTGGAGGAAGAAGTAGAATTAGTACAATCCCAAGAACACCATCCCAACCGTGAAGCATGGGGGTGGAAGCATCATGCTTTGGGGTGCTTTTCTGCAAAGGGGACAGGACGACTGCACCGTATTGAGGGGAGGATGGATGGGGCCATGTATCGCAAGATTTTGGGCAACAACCTCCTTCCCCCAGTATGAGCATTGAAGATGGGTCGTGGCTGGGTCTTCCAGCATGACAATGACCCCAAACACACAGCAAGGGCAACTAAGGAGTGGCTCCATAAGAAGCATTTCAAGGTCCTGGAGTGGCCTAGCCAGTCTCCAGACCTGAACCCGATAGAAAATTTATGGAGGGAGCTGAAACTGTGTTGCCCAGCGACAGCCCCAAAACCTGAAAGATCTGGAGAAGACCTGTATGGAGGAGTGGGCCAAAATCCCTGCTGCAGTGTGTGCAAACCTGGTCAAGAACTACAGGAAACGTCTGACCTCTGTAACTGTAAACAAAGGTTTCTGTACCAAATATTAAGTTCTATTTTTCTATTGTATCAAATACTTATTTCATGCAATAAAATGGAAATTAATTATTCAAAAATCATACAATGTGATTTTCTGGATTTTTTTTTACATTCTGTCTCTCACAGTTGAGGTGTACCTACGATGAAAACTACAGATCTCTCCATTCTTTTTAAGAGGGAAAACTTGAAAAATCGGCAGTGTATCAAATACTTATTTGCCCCACTGTATGTGTTGAAACGGCTAATAATAAAATGTGACATTCTGTAGTTTTGTCTCATATTAATCTTTTAATCATATTTGCAAATGTCTTGACTCCACAGCCAACAGAGCAATTTTGTCTTTACTGTTCCAATACTTATGGAGGGCACTGTATATATAAATGTTAACCTGTGTAGGACTGAACAGACTTACGTGGACACCTCTGCAATGTGTTTATGTCTCAGAGTCATCCACAGGTCATCATCTTCATCCAACAGCACCTCCTTCATACGAGTGTCACCCATTCCACTGGTCTCATACCTGATTAACACATATCCACCATCAGCATCAGTAAACTGCCCATAGCACATGATGGATGGAGATATTAACATTGTGAAAAGTGAACCACTTGGACTTGACCGAAGGTCAGTTGAAATGATCTGAGTGACCTCAGAGCAGTATATAGATTAATTAAAAAGTGTTGGAGTTATTACTTGTAGACATCATTCTCAATGGGCAGCAAGTCATAGGCCATGGCTTGAAATGTGAGCTCGTGTAGAAGAGGCGAGACAGGGTCAAAACCCCGATCCAGAATCAATAGCTGGGAACGGGCTTTATCTGGTCCCTGTGAAAGAGAGGAAAAAAGAAAGAGACAAAGATGGAGCACAAAACAGTACAGCAAGGAATTAAAGTTGGACAGTGAGACATTAAGGTCACTGGTGCCAGACAGAAGCAGTTTATTTTTATCATCCGAGACAAAATATTGTGCTACAAGCTCTGAGACTCACCTCTCCCAAAGTGGGGTCATCTGCTTTGTAACCGTCCAGTTTATCCTGAAGCATCTGGGCTAGGACTGCATTGTCTTTGTACTCTCTTCAAAACACAGCAACACATAGTCAATCATGATATGGACCGTCACTAACCTTCTAGATGAAATCTAATCACTATAATCTGTTAGATCTGATTTTTTAAATAACAGTTATGTCCTTGTGTTTTTATATTTTCTTTGCAGATGGCTGATGATGCTTGGAGTTACATCAGCAGATGGTGTTTATGAGAATGTGAGATTGATGGTAAGACGTTCATGTGTGTGCTGCTTCTTCCTCTCTCACCCTCTGTATCTAACAGCTGGGTACTCTTTCAGTGTGGAGCACAAGGTGGCTATTTGCTCGGCTAAACGTTCCAACACCTGGTTCTTTACATCAGCTTTAAATGGGCTGTAGAAATCCTGGAAGGCATCTTGTCTGTCCACTGAGAACACCTGAGAACAGCGTAGCAAAAACAGATACATTTATTCGTAACATCTCAGATCTTATGAGATTCGAAATGGTCATTCTGGTACCTTTTGCCTACTGTTTTCAGACACTCGTCTCATATACTGTTTTTCGCCTACTGTATAATAGGGAAGAGAGAGTCTTTCTCTAAAAACATAGTTAAAAATGTCTTTCTGCTAAAACATGGACTCAATAACAAATAGTGATATAGAACACAAATAGTGTGTCATAAACAAGTGTGGTGAGATAAAGTGGCTACTAACTGCTTCTCTTTAATCTTCCATGTTAGTTTTTGGCCCAACTAGCCCTAATTCCAACAGACTGACAGAGCATTTTTTTCCCCTTGCTTGGTTTTTATTGGCTCTGCCCACAGTGAAATCTCACTGGTCTAAAGACCTGCTTCACATAACTGTAAAAAAATATGTTCTTCAGGTTACATGTTCTGTCCCTAAATCAGTGGTTTTCAGCTGTTGTGAATTCAAGGCCCCTCACTGTCCAAGACTATATCTGAAGATATTTCTGATGCTACTGATGTAACAAAAACATCTAACATATTTATTAACAGAAGCAAGGAGTGACTAAATAATTAAATAATTAATTTTATTTAAACTATTATGAATAATTTCTGTAATTCCAGAAGTTTCAGAAACTTCTCACACTCTTTTTGAATTTGCATGTTTTTTGTTTTTATTCAGTCATTACAGGATAAAGAGTTTTTTATTATTATTATTATTATTATTATTATATTTTTCACTCACAAACAGCAGTTTTTCAGTAATTTCCACCCAATAAAACATTTTAGAGCCTGACATAACTACAAAAGTGTATACTCATTATAAAAATTCCTATTACTTTGCAGTTTTAATTATTATTATTATTATTTTTCTATTTGCATGACCTTTTTAGGTCTAGAATTTAATATTGAACATTTTATAGACTGCAGAAATCCTCATTCTTTGACTAAAATAAGTCAAAATAAGAGAAACATGATGTAGGAAATATCTATAAATAGATAAATATGATGTCAGTTCACATCTTTTTATGCTTATTTTGTCATATTTTAAATAACTGTAATATATTTAATAAACATAGATTTAAGCCATCTCGCAGCCCCCTTGGAAGTGTGCTGAGGCCCCCTAGTAGGTTCCAGTCTCCCTGGTTGAGATGACCACGTCTTTAAAATTCATCTGAAATTAAAACTATAAAGTCCCTTGTGATCAACTCTACACAGGATGTTCTCAGCCATGTGACATTTTTATTGAAATATTACTGATTCACAGCAGCAGTTTAAAGTTTGAGCCTGCTTGCTAATTTGTAATTGTTTGAGTGCCACAGGTAACTTTTACCAAGCAGCTTCCTGTCCTATGGTAACTCACATCTCACTGTTGTCCATCTGCCCATGAGAACCAGCTAAATGGTAAAAGTGAAGGTGCTTCATCCCCCGCTGGATATATGTTAATGGCTGTTATAGGTCTGTTATGTCCCATACTTTCACAATAGTAAGAACTCATCGATACGTCACCTGCCTCACCTGTGCCTGTATGTGTGTGCCGTTTTCTGTACATTCTGCATGTTTGGCCAAAAACATGGTTTTCAGATTAATCTACCGCCACATAATAACTACACTATCCTCCTTTCTTCCCTCAACTTGACCTATAATCCATATCAGTGTTGTATCTCTCTCTCTCCCTATCCTAACATACTAGCCTCAACACACTGCCCCATCTGTCACATGTACATAACCCTACTGACATCCAACCAAATTCCAACTCCATGCTCTCTCTCATTGGCTGCCCGGTGACTACTTGATGGGACATTAGCCAATGGGGAGCAGGATTAGGGCTGGTATAGGGAGGGATGATTCAGCCACGCCTCAGGATTAATCATAGAGGGCAACAACAGAGGATTGGCGGCACAGAGACAGCCCATCCAAAGCTGCTCTCGAATGCATGATACAACCCTTCCCCCCACATCTCCATACATCCTTCTTTCTCGAGTCTCAGGGTATAAAGGAGAAGCTACTCACCTGTGATTCATAGGGCAGGAAGGCGATGTTAATCTCAGTCAGTGTTTTTATGGATTTAGAGGCACGGGATTTACTTATCAAGTTGAACAAAGAGTCTGGGATTGCTAAAATAAAAAATAAAAACAGAGATAAATATTATAGATAAATATCTAGTAGATGTGGTAGAAAACAGTTGCTGACGCCAAAAAAAAAAAAAAACACACTCACTGTCTGTGAAGAACACGTGTGCCCCTCTGTATATGGGATTACGGGGGTCTCTGAAGTCATTGATGAGTCCCTCAACTGACTGTCGATGACACATATTTATAAATTGACATATTCATTTATAATAAAAATTCTACCATTCAAATGTTTTGCATCGGTAAGATTGTTAAAATGTTTTTAAAGTTTCTTATGCTGACCAAGGCTGCATTTATTGGATCAAAAATCAAGTAAAACATTAATACTGTGAAATAGTGCGATTTAAAATAAGTTTGCTATTTTCAAATATTTAAAAAAGTATTTTTTTCCTGTGGCAAAGCTGAATTTTCAGCAGTTATTACTCCAGTCTTCAGTCACATGATCCTTCAGAAATCATTCTCAAATGCTGATTTATGCTCAAGAAACATTTCTTATTATCAGTGTTGAAAACAGTTGTTCTGGCAAATATTTTTGTGGAAATGTTTTTCTGTGATATATATTTTTCCAGGATTCTTTGAAACTAGATCTTTTGAATTCTTTGAATAAATAGAATGTTCAAAAGAACAACATTTATTTGAAATAGAAATCTTTTGTAACTTTATAAATGTCTTTACTCTTCCTTCATCAAACGAATGCATCCTTGCTGAAATTACAATTGATAACATTTCACTATTGTATTGTATATCGATAACTATTATCTTGTGTATGTTGGGATATAATACAAACTTCCACACAAGCTCTGTTTATGATTAAAAATAAATGAGACAACTTACCTCATCAGATGGAGTAATGAGATATATGGCTTCCATGGTAGGAAGAGGCTCACGCCGCTTGATTATGTCTTCAACAACTGGAGAAATAAAAGGAAATGGTTATGGAAAAAAGTAAAGTTGAGCCAAATTGCTGTATAATATATTAAGCTAAGTGGTTTTGTGCCTGTTTGAAGCATTTCTACACGAGTAAAACTCACTTGTGATTCCCTCAGACAAAATATCTGTCATTTTACAGCATGATGAGATCATTCTCATGCTGAGCTTGTCCACCACCAATGCCTGAGGGAGAACAGCATGCATTATATATGTAGAACAACACGTAACAAATCAAAGACCAGTGTAACACAACATGTTTTACATACTATTCGCCAACATGGGACGCTTCTGGGTCTATTTAATGCTTGTTTAGGATGGTCTTTTATGCAAGAAGGCCTAATATGACAGCAGAGTCATCTTTAATTCAAGTTAATTGAAGTTTACTTCAAGATTCTTTTTTATCACACTGCACAGACTAAATAAAAATTGTGTTTTGACATAAATGCTGCACATTACAGCACATCAACAACTTTTTCATAATCACTGACATATTCTTCAGATGAATTGGCGGTGAGATTGATGTGTACCTTCCATTCTCCCTTCTTCTTCACCTTCTTAATGACATCATTCATAATCTCTGTAGCACACACACACACACACACACACACACACACAAAAACATGAAAAACAAAGTGATTTCTGCAAAATGGACATAGCAAAAAAGACCATGTTCAGGGAAAATATCAATATTTTGAATGCAAGAGATGAGGCAAATCTGAGTTCAAGTTTAAAACAAGATTACAGGAAACTTTTCCAATCTCAAATACCTTATTAAAGAATAAAATAAATTATATATGACTGTAAAACAAAACCTTACATTCTCTGGCCTTGGTTCTTACCAGTGTAATATTGATATTGAGTATATACCACTGTAATATTGTTACAATGTTTAGATATATGTTATAATTTATAAATTAATCTGAAATAATGAGACCATTGACTTGAGACAGATATCCAGATAAAGATCTTAAATTACTATAGTTTATACTCAATATATGTTAAGAATATTGAGAAAAAAAGTCATTTAAAATAAGAAGTATACAGTATAGGTGTGTGATAATGGGAGCATGTCTGCCTCGCTTTAAATATGTCTGAGAGAATGTCACTTCAAATATATCTGTGCTAAAACACTGCATAATCATACACTCTCTCTGACAGACTTTTTCTTGCACATACAGTCCACCGAGACAACTATGCAGAGTTTGCCAAAAGTGTCAGGTAGAGGTGTTGCTGAGTCTAAACCTTCTCTCCTGTTCATGAATATGTTTAAAATAGCAAAATACCCTCTGCAGAGACTAAAGAACATGGTTCTGGGCTGAATTTATTATTATAACATTATGGTTTGCTGCTTAGCATCACATTTACATATGATATGAGAAGGTTTTTTTGTAATTTGTTCAATGTGATTTGGTGTAAAGATTTATTTTTTTCCTTTTTGCATTTAGTATTTAGTTAATGATTAATGAAAATTGTATGGAACCACATAATAAAAAAAGAAATCAAATACATGCCTTTTATGACAGCAGAAAATGAAATGGTCAACTTGATTTGTTAGTTTAAATGATATATTTTGTGTGATGAGAGAGACCCAGCAATCGCAGGCCTAATCTCTTCCCAATCCTCTTACACCACCAGCCTCTCTATTTTTGTTCTTCCTCTGTCTCTCTTTCTCCTGCTCTTTGTCACTACTTTTTTTTTTTTTCTCACTCTCTTTCTCTCTTTGTATATTGCTGCCACTGGATGTGAGCACAGTGGACCTGAATCATTTTTACTGCCCCTTTAAATGCTCCATTGAATGGCGAGATCCCAAAGCCAACAGCTTCCTGCAGTCATATAACACATTTCACAGCTATTGACGCTGGATCTGTCAGTTCTAACACCCAGAGGTGTTGTTGCATTCAAATAAACTTGTGATGAGCCTCACAGGCTATTACTGAAATTGTCGAACAACAAATCAACATCCAGTCTGACAAAATTTCTGTTTATAAAAAAAGTTGCTCAAAAGTGGATTGAAAGCTTTTAGATACTTAGACTAAAATCAGATTTAATATTAATAGTACAAACCAATATGTCCAAAACATGAATAGACAAATATCATCCAGCAACATTTTTGATATATGCCTATTATGCTATGATGTGTCATTTTTCCTGATGTTGTTGTAGTAATGAATATGTAGTGCTTGAGCTCTACACATTGTCAAAAGTAACAAATATTTACAAGTGATAACTGGTGATGTTTTTCCTCAGAATCTTTAAGATTTAATCAACACCAGAACTATATATGGCAACAGAAATAACAAAAAAGAATGACACTGGACAGATGGCAAAAAGTTAATTCTGAATTGAAACAATCGGAGAGTGCATTATGAACTCTGGAAATCTCGTCAAACCTCATGCTTGCATTCAGAGCTAGAAATATCCAGGGCTACAAAAAAATACAAAGGGATGGAGTATAAGACAAATCTAACATCCATTGAGCCTATAGATATAACAAAAGGTGACTAATATTATGGTGTAAAGGAATCACATTCACAATGGCTTGCATAGATAGATACAGTAGATAGATAGAAAATAAAAAAATAAGCACAACATATGTCAGACTGAACAATTAACATTTAACAATTAACACCAGCCTCGAGAAATAGCTTTTCTTAACAGCTTTTTCTAAGAACAAATTCCTGCGTGTATTATTTGTATCCAGGCCTATTTTTCCATCTTTGTGCTCCCACCCAACAGCACTATGAACCTCCCCTCATATCTAGATCCTTAATCCCACAGGACTACACAGATTACTGTGCATCTCCAATCTCCAGTGTGTTTTTTTTTCCAGATACATCACAATAATTTGCATAGTGCAATATAATTATAATATAATAAAGAGTGTTAAATTTAAAGGATTTAAGAAGAGCAGTGTGTTACTGTATGAGGATTATGTTGGTGAATAGTGCAGTAACATTTCACTCAACATGTAAAAACAACACCAAAACTTCTAAGGAAATGTCAATAATAACACAAATCAGAAATAGCTAAAATATCACTTTTGAATACATCAAAAATGTAGCCCTAAATCAATTTGAACAGAACATTTCTTACTTTCTCCGACAGTCGCCTTGAGCCCCAGAGATGCCATGCTGCCTCCTGTTCTCTCTCCCTGCTGGACTCAGTGTGCGCGCGCTCAGAGCTACAGTTGCTGTAAATGGGATGCGCTGCTTGCGTCGATGCCTAATCCCACCACACGCCTACGCAGCTCCACTGTTGACATATGCTGCATGTCTTGTAAACCACACACACACACTTGTGCATTAAGCATAGCATTCCAGCAGCGTCAGTCATGTATTGATGAGGCATTGACTGTTGTGAGCGATTTGTTTTACTCTTGTTTTGGGGTATTGCGTACAGTTATACGAAATGCTACGAAAGCAAGGGATTTTAAATTAACATCAAGAAAAAATTAACGTTTGCACGATAATTGCGTTACAATGCATTTACTGTAGTTCAGAGCTGTTGAGAAACAGAGTTGCGACAACGGAAGTGATCGTCACGTAATTCACGTAGACCTCAATTTTTTTTTTTTTTCAAATATACAGAAGTACTTAACTTCAAGCATAACTTAATTCCAAAAAACAACAACAAAAATAAATAAGAACATGGGGGATACATATAACAAATATATATGATGTATGGTAAAGTATTACATTTTACGGATAACATTTTTTAATATGAGAGATGTTTTTATACATTTCTTGTTTCTGGTAATTGAAGTCAGTGAGTCATAAAATATATTAAGTTCTTTACAAAAAAACTTAAATGAGGGACTAATGGATGTAATTTTTGCTTTATGTATATGGAACTTCCCAAGAAGAATTATCACCTTTAAAGTGTTATCAACTACATCCGATCCACGTAGACCTCAAATAGATCCAGGAAGTTCATAGCAGCCAGGCAATTGGAATGCATTGCTCTCATGCATCGAGTTAAGAGACAGAACTGCGATTTTTGGTAATTAGTAGACAATAAAATTATTTATTTACATTTATAAAATAATGTATACGTAGCTGTATCAGTGTTGTTTTTAAAAGATAAAATCCGCTAATATTTGAGGATTAATTTGGTCAGCTATCCTTACCTGCCTTGTTAACATATTTTAGTCTGAAGTTACCATTGTAAAAGTCCATGTTATATAAACGACATCGTGGTCTTTTACCAAGGTAACTTCAGACTCTGAATATATATATATATGAGTGAGTGTGTGTGTGTTCTTACAACTTGTATGTTGTAGTCAAGTGCAATCACATCTAAATTTTCATATTACTAATCTCATGGTAAATATTAAGTTTGTTCTTAGAAAATGCATTCCAAATAAGTGAAGATATTTTAAGATTAAGTGAAAATGAATCTTGTTTAATGTTTTTGATTCTTGTGCACCCCTCAGTTCTTAATATAGAAAAATATATTTGTAGTATATTCAAATTTAAAACAACTTAATACATTTTTACACATTTAATCATATATTTTATGTATGTTGACATTTGTTATGCTCTTATTTACAGCAATCTATTTATAATAAACGATACATATGATATAATTAAACAATTAAATCAACGGTTACATGATGTGATCATTACAGTGCAAGGAAAATTGAGCAGTTTTGTATGTTTATTCTGAGTCAGCTTCATCTGAAGTCCTCTCAAGGGTTGGCGTCATCACTTCACAAATGTTGGGTCATCTGAAGTCTTCATGAAAGGCTGGATATAGTCAGCAGGAGCAATCTATAGATTACACCAACAAAATGTGATGGAATCATACTTGGGAACTGGCACTTTTTCACAAAGAACAGGGAGAGACTTGCCAAACCCAGTGAAGAGAATCATTGTGAGGGTGATGTCTCATTACAAGGTGTCTTTAGGTGGTTCTTGTTCTGAGCAAGATAGAGAAGGAGAAAAACACAAAAAACATTCACATCTCTTCATGAAATTGAGGTTAAACAACTGGAGTCACATGGATTAATTTAATGATGCCTTTACTACCTTTCTGAGGCTTGAAAGTGGTAGTTGCATAAACTACACTGCATAAAATGGAGGGGAAGAAATTTAGCTAAAAAGATCTACATTTATGTTTCAAAGATGAACAAATGCCTTAAAGGTTTGGAACGACATGAAGGTGAGTGATGAACATTTTTGGTTTAACTAACACATTAGGTAAATCTTTTCCTTCAGTGGCACCAGTAGATCTCTGCCTGATCTCTGATCTTCTGGTTCTTCTGCTCCAATAAAATAGCCACAATGTAAATGTAAAAAAATAATAATAATTAAAAAAATAAAACAATGGTTGTCCAAAATGTAAAGTATACACTTGAGTTTTCCCTAGTTTTGTTAGGGCATTTCCACCTGTGGGCACAAAAGGCATACAGCATGAGAACAATTTTCTAGAATTTTCAGCACAGTTTTTTGTCACTTCCTATACAGGGCTCCAGACTGTTTTGTGACAGATATTTCTGCCGGTGCGAGTAAATTTTGTGAGCGATTGCACTGGCACGACCACCGCATTGCCCCACCTCATAAGCGCTGCTATTTGTGTTGCATATGAGAAACATCAAACAGCAAGCGAAACAAAAGCTAGTGAAACCATGCTACTCGTTTGAGCTGTGCAGCGCGGACTGTTTATCAGCTCGGATCAGCGCAGCGCAAACAAACTTCTCTGAGCACTGTATATACAGTATACAGTGCCCTCCATGAGTATTGGAACAGTAAAGTCTGCTAAATACATAAATGTAAGTGTACCAAATAAAAAGAACAGCACTTTTAGAGCTCATCCCACTCATTGATGTGAGCATAAATATTGGGACAGTTGAACATAAGGCAGATATAAAAGATTAAAAGCTATTATTTAGTTGCAGATCCCTTGCGCACAATCACAGCAGTGAGTCTGTGACTCATAGACATCACCAGACTCTTGGTCTCATCCTTTGAAATGCTTTTCCCAGCCTTTAATGCAGCCAGTTCCAATTGTTGCTTGTTTTGGGGAGTTTCTGCCTTTACTCTCCTCTTCAGCTGGTGAAATTAATGTTCAATCGGATTTAAATCTGGAGATTGACTTGGGCAATCTAAGACTTTCCATTTCTTTGCCCTTATAAATTCCTTGACTGAACTGGCAGGGTGTTTTGGGTCATTGTCCTGATGCAATATGAAGCACTTCCCAATGAATCTGGTGGCATTTTCTTGAATATTGGTAGGCAAGATGGTTTTGTACCCTTCCAAATTCATTCTGCTACTGTCATCATTCATTAAATCATCAGTAAAGTTGAGAGGGGCCTGTTCCAGAGGCAGCCATGCATGCCCATGCCACGACACCACCTCCACCATACTTTACAGATGAGGCTGTGTGCTTGGGATCATTGCAGTTCCTTTTTTTCTCCACATTTTTGTTTTCCCATCACTTAAATAAAGGTTTATCTTTGTCTCATCGGTCCATAAACACAGTTCCAAAACTCTTCTGGCTCACCTTTGTGCTTTTTTTCAAACTCTAATCTTGCCTTTCTATTTTTGGTGCTGGTCAGAGGTTTGCATCTTGCTGTGTAGCATCTGTAATTCTGTGTCAAAGTCTCCTGAGGACAGTAGATTGTCAGAGCATCACCCCAGCTTTCTGGAAGTTGTTGGTGATTTTACAGACACATCTTTTAGGATTCATTTTCACAGCTTTTATGATTTGTCTGTCAACAACTACTGTTGTTTTCTCAGCCGATCAGGGGTGCGTTTCCCAAAAGCATCGTTAGCTAACTATGGTCATTAGTTTCATTGAACTCTATTGGTAACGCCGGAACTTGCGGCCATAGTTGTTTTTGGGAAACGCACCCCTGTTCGTTATTGGTTGCTGGTGGTTTCCAAACTCTTGATTTCTCCATGCCCTTTGTTTTTGCTAGAGCTCTAACTGACTTCCTCTTTTCTTTTAGCATCCAAATTGCTTGCTTTTCTCTCAGTCAGCTCCCTCGTCTTCATCCTGGTTTGTGTGTGTCATCATCAAATGCAAGATTCAGAATGCAGAAGTAATGGATATAACTGATACAACACATTCCCTGCTTTTAATATCTGAAGAATTAATGCAACAGGACACAGCTGATCACAGAAAGACCTGTGAGGCAACTGCTCCAATACTTATGCTCACATCAGATAGAGGGATGAAACTCTAAAAGTGCTGAACTTCTTAGCTGGTAAATATCTATGTGTTGAATCACCCAATAATAAAATGTGACATTCTGTAGTTTTGTCTCATATTCATCTTTTAATCATATTTGTAAATGTCTTGACTCCACAGCCAACAGAGCAATTTTGTCTTTACTGTTCCGATACTTTTGGAGGGCACTGTATATACAAACACACACATATAATTTTTTGCAAAAGAAAATTACAGATCCATTGTGATATAGGCGAAATATATTGTGAAAGACGCATATAAAGTTATTTAATAAGCTTTCTCAGATCACCTCTGTTTTCATTATCTCTGTCAGCAGCTCCCTTCAGAATTTTTTAAATCAGGAACTTATTCTGTGTCATAGAGGGTTTTTTCTGACACTTCTGAAATCACAGAACAGGTGGTATCAATGTGTGTTTAAAGATCAAAACCTATTTTTAGTTTCACGCTCCGTGTAAGTGATGTATCCGATTCACTGTAAGTTACAGTTAATTATTTTAGGTTAAATTAATTAGCTTACTTCCATTTATCCGTTGACAAATTTCCAGTAAAACCTTTATATAAAAAACGCTGATCTACACAAGATGACATTAAAAGCCCAAACTTTAATAAACAAGAGCTCAAGTCTATAGTTAACTTACCTCTTAAAGTTAGCCTGATGCTAACGGACTTTTTCCGAAGACACTAAATTTCTATAAAGTAAAACGTGTCATTTACATGAAAGAAAGTGTCAGGAACACTTGCATGTACTATCTGTGTAATTTTAGAGACTAAACTTACCTGAAATGAGTGAAAACAACAGTGAGAGACGACGTTTAGCTGTTTGACAGTTGAGCTGCACTGCTGCAGCCCCGTTTCCATGGTGACTTCCTCAGCTCCAGTTCAGCGCGCGCCCATTAGAAGTCACGCAGAATGTACGTAAATATAATAATATAATATAATACATTACTAACATTACTATTGTAGTGATACTAAATCTTTATACTCGTTCTTAGGTCTCGTTCTGCTTTTTCTTGCTTATGTCCTTTTCTATTATTTCTTTCAATTGTATGGGCCTACGTAACATTCTTAAGCATAAGGCTGTTTTTATTTTGTATCTTAAACGTTTTAACACAGACTTTTGCTTTCTACAAGAATCTCATTCAACTCTACAAGATGTCAATTTATGGAGGTCCCAATGGGGTTAAAAATCTGGATGTCTCATGGAAATGAACATTCTGCTGGAGTTTGTATTTTAAAAATTATTAGGGAAAGATTTTGTTTACTGTTGAGATGCTAATGGTCTCTATATTCTACTTGCTTTACAATTACACGTTTGACATATGTTATTGCCAATATTTATGGGTATAATTCACCAAAAGATAAGTTTTTTTATATAAATTAGGAATATGTTTAAATCATATGTTATCCAAATTTCCAAACTCTTCCTTAATTTTTGGTGGTGATTTTAATGTAGTTTTAAATAATACCTTAGATAGATGGCCCCCTCAACCCACTAATGCTAATTCTGATTATATATTATCCTTTATGCAAACATTTTCTGTTGTTGATGTGTGGCGTGAAACACATCCCTTGCAAAAAGTATTCACTTGGAACAATAATTCATTTTCTAGTCAATCCCGACTTTTGGTTAACTTCAGCAGAATTATCAAATATTAAGACCGACATATTTCCCTCTCTGTTTTCTTACCATAAGGCCATTTTTATTTGTGTTCCACTCGTATCTTCTACTTCCTTGAGTAAAAGACCCTTATATTGGAAACTTAATATTTCAATTCTTCATCATAATGAAGTTCAAACTAAAATTATTAACATCTTAATTGCCTTTTATTGGGATAAAGCTAATAAAGAGAATACATTTTGCAATAATTGGGAACTTCTTAAATTTGAAATTGGGAAATATTGTAGTTTGTTAGCAAAAATTTGAAGAAATAACGAAGACCAAATTATGGCTAGAATTACTGCTTTATCGCATAAAAAATTGGAAGATCTTACGGATTCAGAGATAACTGAGCTCAGAAACATCACTTAGAGGATATATATATAAACAGAAGGCTGAAGGCTTTATCAGATCTCGTCAGAATTGGTTAGAGGAGGATGAGCAGAATTATGCCTCTTTCTTCAGGCTGGAAAGGCAGTGAGTTAAAAATGCTATTCAGCAACTGTGTATTGATGGGAATGTAACTGATGACTTTAAAGTAATTGCAGATTTTTGTGCTAGATTTTATAATGTTATACTCTTCTAAATTCTGCCAGGAATCGGCCACCAATTTTTTTGATTCTTTATCTCACGTAAAAAAAATCAGTGATGAAGATAGTAGTCTATGTGATGCACCTCTATTAATAACATGGGCTATCTGCAGAGATTTATAAAGCTTTTAATTAAAAATTGGCTCCTTTTTTACATAAAATGTTTTTAGTGAGTATTGACAAAACAACGCTTCCTGCCTCTTTATGTCAGGGACTAATAACTTTAATACCCAAGTCTAACAGAGATCTCCTTTTAATTGAAAATTGGCATCCGATTTCTTTACTGAATACTGATTATAAAATGATTGCCTTAGTTTTGGCAAAGAGATCAAAATCTATTCTTAATAATATAACTAATGATCGCCAATCAGGTTTTATACCCGAGAGACATATATCTAATAACATACGCCTGATTTTAGATTTGTTGGATTATTCAGATCTTATTTCCACTGATAGATTTATCCCGTTTCTTGATTACTACAAAGCATTTGATTGTTTAGAACATGATTTTATGTTACAGGCCCTGCAAAGACTTGGTTTTGGTAGTTTTTTTTTTTTTGCAAATGTATTAAAATGCTTTATCATAATGGGAATAGTTCTATCAGACTTACTAATGGCACTTCTCCTAGATTTTCTTTAAAGTGTGGTGGAAGGCAAGGTTGCCCCATCTCCCCATATCTTTTTTTAGTAGCTACACAATTTTTATGTTTTCATATTAAAGAGATTCCAATGAAGGGAATTTCTGTCGATGGAACGGAATTAATTATTAGCCAATCGGCTGATGGCACGGCATTGTTTTTAAGAGATGCCAATTGCTTTAACGTCTCTTTTATCTTTCTCAAATGCTTCTGGCCTTCTGCTTAATATTAATAAATGTGAGTTACTCCCGATTAAAAAATGTGTCTGCAATATTCCCATCCAAGAGAATGTCACGTATTTAGGAATCAAAATAATAAAAGATACTAAACGAAGATGTCAGGAGAATTTTTACCCAATTATGGAGAAAACTAAAAAAAAATGTAATCTTTGGTTATTAAGAGATCTATCATTGAAAGGTAGGACTGTGCTTACTAAGGCGGAAGGTATCTCTAGATTATCCTATGCTGCTTATTCCTTATTTGTAGATAGACCAACCTGTAAGTTGATTGATGTAATGTTGCTTAAATTTCTTTGGAAAAATAAAACTCATTATATTAGAAAATCTGTTATTTTAAATTCTAAGGGCGGCTTCAATTTTATTGACTTTGATACTCTTAATAACACCTTAAAAATAAATTGGCTTAAACGCTTAACTCCACAATCAGTCTTCTATTTGGAATGTAATCCCTCTATATATCTTTTCACAATTAGGTGGAATTAATTTTTTATTAATGTGTAATTATTCCATTAGTAAACTCCCTATCAAACTTTCCAGTTATCATCAGCAAATGCTTTTGGCTTGGAAACTTATTTATAAGCATAATTTCTCGCCACACAACTTTTTTTATTTGGAACAACTAATATTTTACATAAGAGGAAATCCTTGTTTCTGGAAAACTGGTTCAGTGGCTCATTGACTTCTGTTTGTCACCCCAGTCCTGAATCCACTGTGGTTCTATTTGTTTCTCTTTTAAAAAATCCAATCAGGTCTTTATTTTTGGACCTTGTTACTTCTAATTCTTCCTCCATTTCTTATTGGAACAACCTTTTTGGTGATATTAAGTGGGCATGTGTTTGGTCACTCCCACTTTTTCTTAACAAATAAAGTTAAAGAAATATCTTATAAAATAATTCACAGGTTTTATCCTGTCGAGCAGTTTTTGCAGAAATCTAAAAGGGTTCTTTCTGTGAATTTTTTTCTGAAACTAAAGCTCATTAATTTTTGGAGTGTCCTTTTGTTCAGTCTTTCTGGAATAATGTTAATGCTTTGATTGTCCAAAATATTTTTTATGATTTCTCTTTGTTATAAATACATTCTTCTTGGGTTTTGTGCTAAAGATAAGAATCTATTTAATGCAAGTTTTTGTATAAACCTCCTGTTATTTAAAGGAAAGTTTTATGTCTGTAAATATACTAACTGTAAACCCCACTTTAACATATTCAAATAAAAACTGAAGTTGTATTTAAATACAATTTCAACGTGTACTAACAAGAAAGCTATAACATCTAGAATTTGTACCGTTTAAGATTTTTCCTTAATATACTTGTATCTTTATTTGTGTGCGCTTCTTTTTTTTTGTGACACTTTTCTGTCTATTTTAAGAGTTTTTATATCATATTGCTTTTTTTAAATCTTTTAATCCATAAGTATTATTGAAAGGTATTTTGTATGTTTTGTACGTATTGTAATCTTTTTTTGTTTATTACAATAAAAATAAATAAAAAAAATGCTGTAAAAAAACGGTCCATTGGAGTCAACGGAGTTGTCGCAACTCTCACTCTCTCTCTCTCTCTCTCTCTCTCTCTCTCTCTCTCTCTCTCTCTCTCTCTCTCTCTCTCTCTGTGGCTCTGCTAGTTGTGCTTCTGTAAGAATACGAGGACAAGAGCACTAGCACCCGCTAGAGGGCGACATCGTCTTTTTTATTCTGCCTCGATGTAAGTTGCCGCTTCAGAGAAATGCTTCATTTATTTTAAATTATTTCAAATGTCTTTAAATCATAAAATTATATATATATTTTTGCATTTTTAGCTTATTATTTCATACATTAAAAAAACATAAATCAGGTTTGTTTTGCTTTCCTACGCTTTAGCAAAGCAATCGCAGACAATAAAGTAAATAAATAAATAAATAGTTTATTAAAAATAACAGTTATTTTGTCAGAATAAGTTAAATTAAATTGTATGCTTTATTTATAGTATTTTTGGAAAATTGCATACATTTTCTTGTATGTCTTATAATCAAGCTCTGGTGAGAAATTTGATTCATCCAAGTGATTCGATTCTTTTGAATCTTTTGGAAGACTGAAGGCTCGACTTTAATTAAGCTATAGAAGAAAAGACAGTGACAGTAGACTTGATTAGGAGTTTCAATAACGTCATTATACCCACTTTTTGTGTATAATAGTTTGTCATTTGCCCACATTCATAACGAGATGCCTCGTTAATTAGCCTAAATTTGTTTACATTTTCTCATACTATAGTCTTGAAGTCAAGAAATGAATGCCCTTCCAAAAGTGAACGACTTGAATCGGTATATAGAGTTGATGGGAACGATTCGTTCACAGATTTGACATGCCCTGCGTCCCAATGTGCATACTATCCACCCTATTTGCCCTAAACAGTATTGAAATTGACTAATATCACATCAAATTTAGGATGGATATAGTATGACCATTGGGACGCACGCATGCTTAGAATGAACGCACAGCCCCGCCTATAATTAGAGGTGAATTCCTGCAACCCCGCCTTCAGCACGCTATGTGTCTCCTAAACCGAGCACAGGGTCTGTGCTTCACGCGGGACTAAAGCTTTAAACCAAGAGTTATGGAAAAATAAGCCTTCTTTAATTCAGCGCGGTGCCTGTCAACTCTATGCAACTCCAACCACTCTCCCTGCGTTCAAACTACTTGAGTAAGAAGAGGGAGGAGCCGCTAAAATCAACTTCGGTTCATATATTATCATAAGAAACCAGCGCCCTGCTGCTACTACACAGCTGCTCCTCTGAGACGAAGTTGACCGATCCAGCAGAATTTGCCAACTATCAGCTGCACGATGGGGGATTTGATCTCAACTCACCTGGACGAAGCCAAACGGGAGGTTATAACAGGTAAGCGCTCTGTTAAACGCGATGCTTTACTAGTTGCCAGACGTGATAGATAATCAGTCTTGCTATTTAAAATATGGTGTTGCGAAAGGTTTGCAATGCAATTTCAGTTAAGGCCAGTGCTGGGGTTTTGGGTGAAAGTGTTTACAGTCGAGTCCACCCCCCAAAATAAACGTGGGATAGTAAACTTTGTGCTGTTTTCGCAATAAATGGAAAGTTTGTTGCAACGTGGCACAGTATTTCCTGTTATGTTTTACAAGTTTTAAATAACCACTGTATGATTAGTGAGAATCAAATAAATATGAGAGAGAGGGGGAATTAAACGCATAATGCTTCTCCATTAGGATCTACAAGATAAATGTGAGTTGCACTATTGTTGGGATCTTAAATAAATCATGAAACAATAAAATGAGTTGTAAATAAATTCGTGTGGGTGGCCAGGTGGCCTGCATCTCTTCAAAACTTTGTGGTTTGGGTGGAACAGGTTTGGGTGGATACTAGCAGAAGATTACCTACCCGGTGCCAGAAGTTAACTTTTGTATTTAGGAACAAATACAAAAGTTAAATCACAATTTATGTACAAAAAAGTCATTTAACTGACATAAATGATCAGTTTGAATTGTTATGGGTATTACCTATGAAGTCCTATCAGCATCAAATACAGTGTAGTTTTATTTAATGCAATATGGTAGGAATAGTTTAAGATGTAATCTGTTCCACGAGCTGTTGGGAATTTTGCTTTAACGTTCAGTATTTCAAGGCTGATTGGTACAATAAAATACTATGAAATTTATTAAACGTTTAAAAAACAAAACGTTTTTTTTTTTTTTTTTTTTTTTTTTTTTCTGGATGCTTGTGCGATTTTGCATGAGTCCTGGTTAATTTCTGACCCTTTTAACTGCTGGATAAATTTTGTATAATAAAATCAAACTACACTTCAAGGATAATGTAAATAATCTTTTATTTATTGATTTAGTCTGGATTCATTATCTGGCTGGAGTGTCACTGTGGTAAAATAAAAAGCACAGTTTTTGCTTATAATTTTGAAACCTAAGATAAAATTGATGCTGAGATTTATTTGAGAAATGCAACGGAGGACTGTTAACTTAACGTTTTCTCTCCTTTTGCACATTTTAAGAGAAGGCACAAATCAGATATGGAATCTCAGGAATGCATGCAGAGCCTAACAGCAGTAAGAAGGCTGTCTGGATGATCTGTCATAATCAACGTTTAGATAACCTTTGTTCAGCAGGCCATGTATGCTTACTCTCATAAGCTAATTCATGGGGGGTGTGACTGACTTAACTTCTCAGGGTCTATAAAAATGTGTGGAACTGTAGTAGAATCTGCAGTCAGTTTGTCAGACAAACATCTACTGTAGGCTATTGTTTGTTGTTTACTGTATGACCTCAACTTTCTCTTGTCAGTAGAAGAGGGAGTCCCCCAATCTGAAAAGTGTCCAAATAAGAAAGCCACACTTCCTGTAGTCTAGAATGAATGAAGTCATCTTCTCAAAATAGAGGGTGGGGAATAAAATGGCCTCAGCACTTCCTGTCTCATATCTGTTGAGTTTACAATGTTTGATAGATTTAGTAGCTGCAAATGTTTATTTTACATTTATATCTTTAAAAATTTATGGTGTTTTTATGTTTGTTGAAGCATGTTTTTGTGTCAGATCTTCCATGTTGAAGAGATGGTGACGTTTGGGTGTTCATGGAAGGGTGTTTCTTGGGAAGTTGTAGAACACAGAGTGGAAATTTTCTAAAAACGATATGTTTGTTATAGAACTTTATAGTGAGGTCATAGTGCACAATCCATTCAACTTCCTATAGTGTGTGTGTGTGTAGCCCCTTTCATATTGCTAACGCTAACTCCTCCTCTTCTCGAGTGAACAATTCTTAGTCATACACTGAACTGACTGGAATATTAGCCTGAAAAATCATCTGGCTGTGTCACTGTGGGAAAACAAATTTTGCTTCTTATGTTGTAAGTCATTCTTCAGAATTCGCATTTGTTCAAGGGTTTATGTGACTCTATCAACAGCCAGTGTGGGTTTAAATGGGAATTTTCCATGATGAATATCAGGCTTGCTCAATGTTGGACTCAGCACCAATGAGGCTCTCAGGACAATTAAAACAAATGATGAGCACAGCATGTTTATAAACCACATCCCGGCATGCTTCGCTTACTGTAGCAACAGATCATCAAAAATCACTGCAGTTTGTTTGTAATGTATACCAAGCATAACTTTTTCATCATATGCTAAAGTATAGTGCTTGAATTTAACTTTTTTTTAGAAAAGGAGATGTACTGCATTGCTGCTTTGTCCTTAAAGAGGTCATATGATGCGATTTCAATTTTTCTTTCTCTTTGGAGTGTTACAAGCTGTTCATGCATGGATAAGATCCCTGAAGCTGCAAAGACTAAAGAGATATTCTTTATAAAAGTTAAGACTCTGCCACGCCCACCTAAAACGGCTCATTTAAACACCCCCCCCACATGTCTACGTCACGATGTGGGGAGATTTTCATAACACCGTCCAAATGTTTATGCAAACAAAGGGGGCATGATTTTTATTCTCACTGTAGTATTGTTCCTGTCCTGGAGACGCTGTGAAAGTGAAACTACTTTGTTTGGGCTTCCAAAAGAGGACACAACTAGAAATCAGTGGTTAAGTTGTATTTACAACACTGTTCCTGAGCAGTACAATGCACATATTTGAGTGTGTGCAGCGCAATTTACTGAGGACTATTTCCTGCACCTGGCAGGAGAGTAGCCTGCAATGCTGGCTTGCTCAAAGGCTGTTTCTATAAAGTGGGGCAATTCCAACTTTGCAAGGACATTCTGGCCCTTCTGATTCACAGCTACTGACGATTCAAACGCAAGTTTTGAGCAGTGTAGAGTAGTGTTTTTTGTTTCTCCCATCACAAATGCAGACATGGTAATGTTTACGCGGCACGATGCAACACGACGCGTGAAAAGACAGTCTAAAGTCGTTTCTCAGGGGGACGTAAGTGATTTTCAACATATACAGGGGGTAGTTGGTGATTTAATTGTCGTCCGAATCCAGGACGTCTGTGTTTTTCTCTCACCACCCCCGTGAAAATCCCCGGCCAAATTACCTACTGTTTTTTTTTGACAAACGCCAAGGTCGTGTAGTAATTTAATTGCCGTCCGAATCCACATCTGAGTTTACGAAAAGAAATCGATTCAAAATTCAGCATTTAAACCCTTTTTGAACACTCCCAAACACCGTACGGTAACTGTTGTACTTCGGTGTAATTTGCATTCATATTTATTTCTGAAATACTGGAAAGTATTTAAAAGAACAATACTTCATAACTGCAGAAAGAGAAGAAAAGCACGTAAACATTAGAAATGGGTCTTTATTATGGCAGCGGCAAGTATGCAATACAATTTTAAAATATGTATTATAAACAGATATATATCGCATATAATTATATACAACTATAGCGCGTATTTTCCTATTTTTAAAGAGGAGATTTAAATAATCAAATAATAAATAGGATTATACATTATAAAATATGCTTGGAATAATAAGAATATATTTTACATAAGTATTTTTAAATACATTTTAAACAATAAGAATAAATTTGTAAATTAATTTATAATGGGCTTTATTGCTTTAGTCTTGTCGCGTCGGGAAACGCCATCACAATAAGGTGAGGGGCGTAACATTTCCGTCACATGCTTGAGGTATTCGGCCAATCACAACGCACTGGATAGCTGGCCAATCAGAGCACGCCTTGCTTCTCAGAACGATGAGCTTTGTAACGCGTTTCAGAAAGGCGGGGCATAGAGGAGCAACAATAATGTAAAGTATGTGGAAAATGTGTTTTTTGAACTGTAAACCACATAAACGCATTGCATTACACCGAATAGCAACGTCATATGACCCCTTTAAACAAGGCATCTAACAATTTCCAAATTCCCACTTGTATGATTTTATATGCACTGTTACTAATCCCTGACAGCATTTCCAGAAAATCCAGGAGTTTTCTCAACCAGTAATATATAATAAGGCAATATAATTTATCTAAACTGTTTGTGCGGTCAAATTAAAAACCCATTTGTTAGAAATGTTAATGGAATGTTTTATAAACTAGATGAGGAGTACATGAGATACTAATTTGGCCATGCCATGAAGAGGGGTGTGCATTAAAATTTCAGTAATTCAGCAGTCTGCTATTCCACATATATCGAAGCAAATGTAATGCTGAGTGAAAAATATTATACATTAATGATCAAAGGTTTGGGGTCAGTAAGATATTTTTGGAAATAAAATAAAAATGTTATCCAAAAAAGATGCATTAAATTGATCAAAAGGAACAGAGAATATATTTATTAGTGCTGGGCAATGATTAATTGCATCCAAAATAAGTTTTTGTGTACGTACATTAATGTGTGTGTACTGTGTAAATTTACACACACACAGTATATATATTTTGTAGATATAGCTGTAGATATTTATATTCATTTAATTTATATTATTTATAAATTTAATATAACATATTTTTCTTAAATATATACATGCATGTGTGTGTATTTTATTAGGGTTGTGTACCGTTCACATTTGAACTGGTACAGTATCGGTACCTGAAATTCGGTACCGGTACCCAATGGTACCTTTTTTCGGTACTTTACTAAGTACCGAGTTCGGTACCCAACCCTAGTATTTATATATACATAAATAAATATACACATTACACACACATGTACACCACAACTTTTATTTTGGATGCGATTAATCGTTGGCCATAATATTTATAAAATATTACAGAAGATTTCTGTTTCAAATAAATGCAGTTTTTTTTTTTTCATCAGCAAAATCTGAATCTGAATGATATCTGAAGGATCATGTGACACTTATGTTCTATATGACTGCTGAAAATTCTCCTTTGCCATCATAGAAATTAACTTTTAAAATATATGAATAGAATTCATTTTAAATGTTAAAATAAACTTAATTTTTTTCCTTACACAATAAAATATAAATTTATCAAATTTGTGGCAGGGCTAGTGGAATTGTTGGTCAATTACAAATGTTCCTTAATCCTTATGATTAAGGTAAACCAGCTTATGCTGGGTACACACTCAATTTTATTTAAAGTCTTATAAGATCTTCAAAATGTGAGCAACCACAAACATGAGGGAAAAAAAATCCTAGATTTAACCATTTTGCTCCTATAGTGTGTGGTGTCCTCAGGGTCCCCCACCCCCACACATACACATCAGGATTTTCAACGTTCTTCCGAGCAGATTCATTCACTCTTAACACGCCTCACACCACAGGAAAATCTGATAAGATACTCTTTAGAACCACCAAGATAATTGTGACTTTACCTAGGATTGTCAGAAGGGGACAAATCATCCCAAAATCAGCCCGATTATCTTGTGGTGTGTACCCAGCATTAGGCACAGCCCAAGCTGCCATTACTACTTCAGAAGTGTTAAAAAAAAAGAACATTGTGATATGCAACTATGATATTGTCAGCATTATACTTGTTGCTGTGCAATTATAGAAAATTACCCTTGGGAAGTGTCAACCAATCAAAATCAAGAATTCAGGTTTTACTCTTCTTTTACTCTTTGCTCTTCTTGAAGGAATCAAACAAGACCATGATCCAAGTGTTTTTGGATTTCCTGCTTTGAGCTCAACTAGACAAGCCTGGATGACTCCAGCAGACACGCTTACTATGTTTGTATGAATGTAACAAAGGAAAGATGCAGTCTTAGTCCTTACAAAGACCTTTCTGATTGTACTGTTTAAGTGTAAGTGAGTTGATCTGTGATTTATAGTTTGTTTCATTGGCTAATGAAGTGCAAGCAGTATCTTCAGCGTGAGACTTCGGAGTCTCTCTTTGAAGTGGCTGTTACACGGTAATGTTAACTTGATTTGTTCTTGAGCTTGTAATGAAATTAAAAAGGAACAAGGCGTGGTATCACATGAGACTCATTCAGTGAGTGACTCATAAATAAACTGCACACACACTCATACACACACACACACGCTCACAGCCTTTGAGATTCACATGAACATACACATGCCCTCTATCTTGTGATTTCTTCCCGACCTGGGGCCTAGTTCATAACCATTGTTTTCATTCAACCTCTCGAAGAAATGTCTTCTGTGAGCACCTTTTTTCATTTTAAAATGTATAGTAATGTGTGAAGTCTTTCCACGCATCATATATGCTGCAAGTCTCCTATGGCCATGAACAACTTGACATTTCCAGGCCTGGAGAGATTCATTGGTCATGTTACCGTTCTCCTTCCCAGAGCTTTCACTTCATCTGCTCTGACATGGACACAATCCAAAGAAACATCCTTTTCCTCTTTCCCCACCCCCCTGACGGCCAGCTGCCCCCTGTGTGGTCGGCTTGATGGTATAGTACTTATCCTCACTAGTGGAAGCGCTCTTTAAGTGTCTGTCTCCCAACCTCCACATTACCAAAGCAGAGCTTGGCAAGATTTAATTCCCACCTTCAGCTTCATACACATTACTGTTTGTTTTTCGTGTCGAAATCGGATACTGAGAAAGGCAAGCTTCGTTCGTTGGATTTGTGATGAGATGGGGATTGTGAAGTTTTGTGTCAGGAATGATTTGGCATGGCAGCAGATCATTGGGTATCAGCCTAAGGATGCTTGTAAAAGATTGATGCCTGATCAGTGTGCAAACAATAGTGCAGGAACAACTGCCCAGCCCATACAATCAGCTCAGTTCCCACCATCACTGTCTGTACATGTATAACAACACTACCCATAATCCTGAAATGGGCAGTGTCTTTAATAATCAGACAAGTTGCTATTATAGAAAAGAGTTTTTGTTTCAAAACAAAGTTTGTAGTTTTGTGATTCATCAGGTGCTAAAACAATGCAGGCAACATGCAAATAATTGTTTGTAGACTATAATATTATGTATTAATACATTTTAAATTGGGTTTATTTTTTGTAATTTTGCTATGTGCTTTCGTAATTAAATTTTTTAGTAATTTTAGTACTTTCTCATTTAATTTCAGTTAGTTTCCGAGGCAAAATTCACATTTTTATTTAAGATTTATTTTTAGCATTTTTTGCCTAGAGAAGGTCCATGAGCCGGGACTCGAACTTGGGACGCCCGAAGCGCGGCGGTGCAATATGTCGACACGCTGCACGTGAGGCTATTGGTGCCAACATTTTTAAAGTGTATGTTTTTGTCAAATATTTGTATTTTGTTTATTTTTGCTTTATTTAAATGAACACAAGCGTTAGTTTTAGTTACAACAGTGCAGTAGGTTTAATTCATATTTCATAGCTTTCTTGGCAAGTAAGATCATCACGTATTTCCCATCACCTCTAATATGGTACTTTTTAAAACAATGCAGATGGTCAGATTGACCTTATTCTCGGCGTCCTTGTCTCCTTTTTCACATTCCCCTCTGTTAAGTACTGGCTGCACAACTGCCTAATGGCTTTAGCAGTTCATTTCATTATATATTCTGGCTTTATGGGGCAAATATGATAGATTGAGAGTTGGTCAGGAGAAATAATAAGCAGAGCTCTATAGACTTTTAGTTTCTGCAGTGTAGACTGTACACATGCAGAGAGGGAACATTTTGGGGTGATTCTGTGAAAATTTGACTTGGCAAACTGATGTAAATGCTATACTTCAGGCCTGTAATTTGCTTTGATCTTTAAACTTGAGCGTTTAGGCCTAGCTGTATGGATCTGATTTGTTTGAGTCTAACCCTGTATGAAACTTAGGCCTAATTTTTATCAGTCATAGCAGTCATATATAACCTTGAAATACCCCCTGCTGTTATTACAATTGTATGCTTATTCTAGGAACTGGAGCTATTTTTAAAGTGCAGGTGATTTTGACCTTTCTTAAGGCTAACAACAATGAACATTCAAAGGCAATTAGATCTACGTTTTACTTTTATCGTCTTTCTTTGACCATTACTAAGTGATTTTATATTCCATTCCCCTCTCTAATTTAATGGCATCTTCACATTGTAAGCAAACGGACAGGAATGTTGTTTTTTGTTCCCTTTCCCTCAGTCTTTCCAAGAGACTGAATGCCTCCAAAGTTTTACATCAAGCCCTACATAGTCATTTGGAAAACATCCCACCAGAAAGGAGTCAATAACGGAGCTGCCTTTGTTCTTGTGCCAACTGCAGCATTGATCTGCTTTTACATGCATGTGAAGGACAAAGCAGTGAAGCTCAAACATTGTAATCTCTTCTTCTGATCAGATACATGGAGCTTGGTGTGAATTGCTGTTAATGTTTAACGCCCATTGATTCATTGTACCATAACTATCTGTTGTAGACCTGCAGTGGCCTACAATATATGTTATAAACGTGTATAAGCGTGTTTGCATAACGTTTTTATCAGTGTTTGATTATTATTATACAGAATATTTAATTTTATTATTCATTGATATTTTACTTGAGTTAACTTAAGTTATTTGGCTATAGCAGTACACTTACTATGGAAACCTTCCAGGCAAGCATGATATGACTTGGAAAGGAATATCAGAGTTTTAGAAAAACAGGGCTGGTTAAGTAATTATGACATGCAAATATATATATTCTACAAGGGTTTTGATCATATTTGGTATGTGCTTATTATACAGTACCAGTGCTTCCTTTAACTCTAGGTGTATTTAAAGGTTTTTGTTTTTTAAAAAATACAAGTGTATTTTTGTGAACTAATAGACCGATCGAGATTATTGTTTGGAATATGAAAACATTCTTTATACCTTAGACATTAGGTCTAACTTGTCTGTAATATAATACTGTGTAATATATAATAATCATGCTGGTTGTTTGAGTTCTATAGGGTAAACCTACCTATTAAGCTCACGTACCCATTAAGCACACTTCCATTTTTGATATCAGATTATATTAAGAAAAATAATTTATTATCCTACTTGATGTATTTACCAATTGATATGTTTGTTACTATATACCTCCTGTAATTTCAAGTCAATCAGAGCATTGCACACGGAGATATGGGTCTCCATGTGTTCACACTGTCTGATGGCCATTTGGAAAGCTGTCTAAAAAATTTCATCAAAAGAGGAGCCCCTAAAATGTAATTGTTTTTTTTTTTTTTTTTGTTTTTTTTTTATTTATTATTTTCTTTTTTTAGATGTTCAGACTTTTGCATATTATAACCTGGAACTTGCATGTGGGAAATAATTACATTAGATCCAGTTTTAGCAACACAGCGCAGATGCTACAGAGCATAGCTGACTAGCTGTTTAAGATTATGTGCTACGCTAACATATTACTTCATAGGCATTACTGGCTTGTACTTTTACATCCATAATATTATAAATTGATAGTTTATTGCTGGTCTGTGGTTTTACAATGCTGTAATTTTTAAAGATTTCATATTGTTTTAAGGTGAGGCTAAAGGGTACGCGCCTATGAAAATCACACAGCTTCAGTGTGACATTAATAAGAGAAAGTATAATTTCATAGATATTGTTAATAATAGTTGTTCATATTAAAATATGTATGAACTTAATACATGACCTAGACTATTTATTTAGCAAAATCCTGTCATTTTAATAAATATTACATGAAATTTATAAAAAACTGTTGCTGCTCCAATTAAGCTCAGCGTGCTCTTTAAGCTCTTCCACATTAACCATCTATGTAAATACTTCATAAACAGACTTTAAATATTAACTGATGGTTGTTACGTTGAGTTAATCGATTTTCTATGGATTGTCAACTCAAATCTGCAGACTGGCTCTGATCTTTGGCAACTAGCATCAGCTTCTCCAGACTGTAAATCTGTGGAAAATCTGAGCAAAAATGGACTAGTGTATTCCAGACTTAAGAGACTATAGATAAGCTGACATCCATTTAAAAAGAAGTTTCATAATGAGGCTAGTTTCTGTGTTCATCCCTATGATTTAAATGTTTTATTTGATTTCTGAATGTTACTTAGCTGAACGTGGGCTAGTATAGGCTAGATGTTGCAATGTGCTTAGATGTCAATTCATTATGAATGTATAACTGATCGACTTGAATGCCTTGTTGCTTGATTTTAGTGTTCTGTTGTTTTGTGATCGACTTTCTACCTTCAAAAAAAAAAGAGTTTTGTACAATTATTCTTTAAAAAGTTTTCCTTAATTTTTAATAAAACATGATGTGGGCTTAATGGGAACGGGTGTGCTTAAAGCGTACAGAAATGTCAGACTTTTTGAATTTAATGATGTATATCTTAATTGAAATCCTTTTGTCATTTAAAATAAAAGTAATTATTTTTGTGTGAGAGATTTTAATATTTTATTTTAACAACACTTTGTACTGAAACCAATATCTTGTGCACTAAAAACGTCTCAATGTATATTTTGGTAGGCAAGTTTACCCTATATATTCATTAATTGTATGTATGTGTCTGTCTTAGCACGGACAGGTGAGCTGATGGGAGAATTTGGTCGGCTATATGAGCAGCAGTATGCAGTCGCTCTCTTTAACAAGATGCGCTTTGACATCGAGAGTGGAGGAGGACCTCAGAATCAGCTCCTGCACAGGAAGGTAAAGCTCTTCTCTATTCCTCTTTTTCAGCTCTCTTTTGTCTTTTTTTTTTTTTTTTAAAGGTGCAAGTGAAACAAATCAAATCAGGGTTATTTCTTATGACTGGTGGTCTGTGATGTCAAACCATGTTGGAATTGGGGAAAAATTTCTATGTTTGAAAACACATATATTTGTCTATTTGAAATATGTAGTATTATCACAGTATGACCCTTTAAAATTGAGTTTGTACACTTTTCATTCGTCCATGGGGAGGAGGGGGGATTTGTATTTCTGTGGACAGACACACTGGGTGGGCAAAGTAAACACAAATTAAGTCCTCCCAGTCTTAACATCTCTCCACATAATGTATAGTTATGGTGCTGGGTCCTTACTGAAATAGAGGAACAACTGTCTCTTTCTCACTGTCTCTCTGCTTAAACCATACCTTTTTTGAACCACACTTCAATTCTTGTGTTTTTTTAGGTGCCTCTTAAGAATAAGTCCATCTTCTCAGGTGCTTTGTTCCAGTATCTAGAAGAGAACAAAAAATGGAGGAATCGTTTTCTATTTATTCCTGACTCCTACAACATCAACTATTTCGATAACAAACAGGTAATGAGTGTAATAAAACAAAATGCAAAAAATTGTAATCAGCTGATTATCGGCACCATTAATCGTTTAATGATTCCAGAAGTTTAAATGAAGATATGCATTAAATTTTTTTATTTTTTATTTTTTTTGGGCATTTATTAATTTGACACAAAACGGCTTTCTTTATCTATTTCTTTTAATTTAGGCCCATGACAGAGGGCTTCATCCTAAAGGCACCATTAACTGTGCTGGCTACAGGGTCCTGACCTCTATGGAAGAATATCTCGAGCTCCTTAACACCAGCCTACCAGGTCAGTCTGAAGGAGTGAGAGGAAAATGAAAAAGAAAGATGGGAAAACCTCAGGGAGGAAAAGAGTTCTTAAGGAATTTTCCCAAAGGAAAGTTAAGCTCTATAAAACTAAGTGTCACTAAGTTTTACTAGCGTCATGTTGGCATGAAAGAGAAGTTGAAAGATTAGATAACTTTACAGTCAAGGTCAGTAAACAACTCTGTCACACAAGACTCATTTGAACATGTATAATGTTTAAGTCATGTGGTTATGACATTTAAAACCAAATATTTATTACCGGTGTACTCCCACTGTAATTGCCTTGCTATAATTAAACAAATATTTTTTTTGTGTGTTGAACTTGCAGCCTTTCTTTTAAATAAATGTAGAGTAGTGTTGAGCCAGAGTCTAGATAAGAAATCATGAAATGGAATGTAAAGTAATGGGCTGTGATCTTTGTATGTTGTGCAGCTGTAGTCATAATGACTCTGGAGATCTTCTCATAAGGCTTCTTTTAATGCAATATTGAATCATGTAACATGCGTTTTGCAGGTGTAAAAGCTAAAGTTGGCAGTTCTCCATTCCTGAAATGTGCAACGCAGTTTCCCCTCATTCTCTGGCATCCTTATGCTCGTCACTACTATTTCTGCGTGGTGACGGAGAAGGAGCAGCAAAAGTGGAACGCTGTCTTTCAAGACTGTGTCAGGCACACCAACAATGGTGAGTCTTAACCCTGTCTCTTTAACACCCAGACACACACTTAAGGCATGACTCGTTACATCAGGTAATCGGCTTTCATTACAGTGATTGTTATTCTCTTGTTTGTGAGGATAAGCCGCTTTCACACTCGCTAGATTAACTGATGAGCTGTTTCATAAATCAGCTCTTTTATAGGCATCACTTTATCAAAAAGGAAACTCGAGCGGAACGTTTGGCACGGTTGATGGTATTCATTTGGCCTGTTTGATAATAGAAAGAATTTTGCTGCTCAAGGCTGTAAAAAGAGTCAGATGAGATCATAGGGAAAGCTGGAGATTTATTCTCTGTGTGTTAGCTCTGACTGTTTATTCTGTAGAGCTTCTGTAACTTTATATAATTAGCAGAAATGATAGTATTTCACTATAAATGTCACTTTCTGTGTTTTGTATATGCCCATTAAATAAAATGTGATTTAAGCAGACATTTATTTGTTGCATAATTCCAGGCTGGACATGTATGTTTTGCGCAAAAACCTTGGTTGTATTTCTTGACCATATGCTTGGATTTAAGTTTACAAATCTTAGTCGGGTTATTTGCTCATGTAAAAATGGTTACACCATGCCTAGGGCTATCAGAAAGTTCATTGTTACTGTGAGAGTTTCTCTTTCACAGTGATGTCATTGTTAGATTACGTGATATGCTGTTTGTCAGGCCACTCAAAAAAAGAGTATACTTGTCTATTGAAGTGTGTGTTAAGATTGTCCCAACTTATTATGGTTTTGTCACCTGCTTGGTGTGCCCTTTATATGGTTTTGCTTGATCGTATACGCTGTTGAAAAATATCCTGTTAAACTTATGGTTAAAAAAATTGCAGCTATGATTATTAGAAATAAACAAGAAGAAAAAAACGCTGTGCCAATATTTTAGCATTGGTGCCTGTATATTTTACAACTTGTAGCCAAATAGCCATACATTTATTTAATTGATAAAATGTTAATATACCGAGCTACTTGAACTTTTTACCTTAAAATGTACTGATAACCACCACCATAATAATACAAGTGGTCAGGGGCGCCTGCAGGATTTCTTCCAAGGGTACACTTTTTTTTTTTTTTTTTTGGGAGGACCAAATGATCAGTGAGAGCAGAACGAATGTCACACGTTTTAAACTCAACAAAATGGTAAAATACAGCTCACAGTTGAAAACAACAGAACAAAACAGTGTTGGATGAAGTGGATTGGAGCCCTGCACAGGCCTCAAATATATAGGCCCTAGCCCGGCCTGGTCCGACAGCTTATCAGAATTCTCGGCCCGAGTCCGACTGTTCGGAGCCCGTCTTTTTTTCCCCTTCTCCAAAAACAGCTTATACTACCGTTTCAGCTATTAAAATAGTTTGTTTGGAGCACGTGAGCTTAATAGGTAGGTTTACCCTATAGAACTCAAACAACCAGCATGACTATTATATATTACACAGTATTATATTACAGACAAGTTAGACCTAATGTCTAAGGTATAAAGAATGTTTTCATATTCCAAACAATAATCTCGATCGGTCTATTAGTTCACAAAAATACACTTAACTATATATATATATAAAAAAAAAACCTAAATACACCTAGCAAGTGTGTTTTTTTTTTTTTTTTTTTTATTTTATTTTTTTTTTTTTTATTATAAAGGAACAACCAAGCGGCCAGCGGCAGACAGTAAGTTGATCGTAGCCTATGTTTGATCAATTTAGCTTTCTCAAATCATCACGACTTGCCTCAAATAAAGTCATTTGGAACTGTAAAGTGTCTACTTTTATTTGTGTGCAATATTGCTTTTATAAAATAAATAGAAAACGGAGGATGCACTTTCTGCCGCCTCGGTCTTGAACAGGAGCGCTCCACAATGATGGACCGAAACTCAGCGAATTGCCTCAACGACATGATAGATAGATAGATAGATAGATAGATTAGAGCTTTTAAATTAATTTTTAAAATTACGTAAATCATAATAAGGCACATCCAATGAGGAGATGACGAGTCATTTTCATCACCATAATTGATGGATGTCTAAAATATAAAAATAAGGAAAAGCCTAAAACAGACCCGATTATAATTTGCTTTTTTTTTTTTTTTTTTTTTTATTCTGCAAAATTAAAAAATAAAACAAATTATAATTGCATATGCTATATGTAAAATTTTGTCCTATAATTGTATAGCTGCTTATATTTTCAGATTTTTATGTTGCTCTGTTCTGAATACCTTAAAATTTAAAGGATTTGCTGCAACACAGTTTTGTCTGATAGGCTAGGCCTATGTGAATTATTTATTAGCCTATTCATTTTTTTTAATCCATGCAGCAAATGCTTTAAACGGCTTTAAAAATTGCGTTCCAGATGCTTTTAAAGAACCTTTCACTGTAAATTTTACGGGTGGCTTGAATGTAAAACATTTTCATGAATTCGTTTGTATTCCCATTTGTAAAATAGCCTAATTGTTGTAGGCTAATAGCACGATTTTCTGTTTCTATTTGGCGTAGCCTATTTATATGCAGAAATTGACTTTGGCATCCAAAAGACTGATAAATTCATAATTAATGGCATGGGTGGGTCAGTCGACAGTAATATGGGACACACATAGCTATGGCTACTAACTGCTGAAATGTTTGCTGTTAGACGCATATCCAGTCATTTGTGCGGAGAGTTGAAGCTCATCATATGAGTTTACATTGGCCACCATCATGGTAACACATGACACTAAAATAATGAAAAAACATTTTCTAAACAGAAAATGTAACTCAACACGCTGTAATGTATATTACTAATAACAAAAATAAGAAGAAACTAAATTGTTTAGGCTATATAAAATATAATCATGTGTTGTCACACAGGAACTTCTGGGAATGTTATCTCTGGGAATGTTTTCATTGTAAATTAGATGGTAATTCATAGTTTTTACTTCCACAAAAGATAAATTAAACCGTAGTTTACAGTAAAAGTACATATAATGTGATTGTTAAACCACCATGGAGTTTTTCCATTTGGAATTGACTAACTTTTCTTTGCAGTGTAGGTTGGTTTTCAAATGAAGCGGTGTTGAAGGGGTCCCACTATGGTCTTCCTATGGTATAGCCTACTCAGTGGACGTGGGAGAGAGAAGTCTGGTTTTGACACTAATTGATGTTATAGAAATTAATTCTTGATTTTACTTTGTAGTTGCTGGCTGTGAAGTTCTCTGTCTCATGGACGTCTTATGATGGCTTCCACGGCTGCTAGAGCTGTTTTCTCTCCGCTGTAGTCCAGATTCCAGAGTGGTCACAGCTGGGGCTGTCAACCCATAATTCAGTTTGGATGGGAGGCTGCCGAGAGGGAATGCACACTTGCGGCGAGGGCAATAATGTCCCCTGGGGTATTAAGGCGGCCATCTGAAAGCGTGTGTGTGTGTGTGTGTGTGTGTATGTGTAATCCCGGCTGCGTGTAGTATGCTCTGAATGCAAGCACATCTGCAGAGCCTTTTTCCCAAATAAGGAATGGTTTAGTTCTGGTTAAGTTCTTTGCTATTTATTAGTCTAAGATGTTCCCTGACATTTAAAGTATGTTAGACTGTTGTTTTCTATTCTCTCTGTTTAATAAGAAGGTTAGCTGTTAGTGGAGACACTGTGATTCTAGAGAGGTGACCGTGACCATTTTGACATTACAAAGAATCCAGTTTTTTCTCTCTCTCTCTCTGTTTGTCACAGACAGTAGTAGGAGTGGATTGGTGAAGCATGCAGTAAACCGTAGTGCTTAATTTCTGGAATTGATCTAAACTCTGTGCTCAGTTCAGTATCTGTATTGATTTGCTTTTAACAGCAGAACAAACACTCTTTGTAGTGTTATGTAACTTTGGTCTGATTCATAGGTTGAAAAGATGTTTCTGTGAGTATGTACCTGGTCACCATGGCAGTTTAAGGCAAGCCCTGCAGAAGGAGTGTAGGTTTAAGTAATTCGCAATGGGCTGTTATTCATAATTTGACCGCTGATGGGATTGCCCTTCCCTTTTACCTGTCAAAATCACACGTTCATTATGTAAGTACTGTAATTATGTTAAGTACTGTCCTGGTATTGAGTCATGATTTTGTGAGCTTGTGAATGGCAGTGTTTCCTGCAACACTGAGCATTGCTGCTGTTAAATGTACTTCGCCACACCAAAAATCTTATTGTTGTGTATGAGTTTGCAGTTCGAATTTAATGTGACAAGGTGATGACAAGAAGTCATGTCTTTTTATTGAGCTGTCTGATTCACAACTAATATTAAGTTTGCGCCAGTTCTTTTTACTAAATCAGAAACATAAAACTGTGGTCTGATTCATGGACAAATTAATTAAAACTCATTAGTTACTGGTTCAATCTGACAAATAAAGTTATTAATTTCGGTGATTTCTGTCACAAAATAAAGCAGATTTTAAGTATTTGAAGCCTAAATCAGTACTGATTAAGCACATGACACCATGATGTAAAATATATATTTATTTATTTATTTAAAAATAAATTACGTTTTAATAGACATTGCATGTATAATATAATATAATATGGTTAAAAACGTATTGGTTATAAACTAAATTATTTCCTAGTCAAACCAGGATACTTTTAAATGTTTTACCTGACCATCAATATAATATTTAAATGTAGTTAAGTAGACCAATGTCTATTTATTTATTTGATATTATATAACTCTAACAGTTTTTTAATTTTTTATTTCTTGGGCACTGTGAATTTATTTGTCACAACATCTGCTGAGAATTAAAGCATCTAAACTGAAAACATGAGCTAGGCACGTGACTTTGAAATGGTTGTGGGTGAGCATTGTGTCAGAACTGTGTTGGTTCAAATTGCACTTCTCCATAAAGAGCTAAATGTGATGTGTAATATATTAAATTGCTCATCTGTGTCCTTAAATGTGCCTTTTTACGGTCTATGGTCGGGACATTAGGAACATGCAGTGATCCAATAGGATGGTGTTATTCTGTGACTGGATGCCCAGAGGAATAAACGCGCATGAACAGAGTTAGATTAGCTGGATCCTGACAAGTCACAGCATGTTTTTGGAAGTGCATCATTTACATGTATAGCGTTTAAAACCACTTAATTATAAGGCTGTTGGAGAAACTCATGCATTTCTACTGTACAATACTAGATGTTGCTGTAAGTATCCTGGCTTGTTGAGTTCTGCGGGCTCGTGCTGTCATGAGCAATCTGTTTGTACTGGTGGCCCAGTAAAGTCTGGAATGCAATGGCAATTTATTTAACCATGCTGTCCGTTTTGTTCGTCTGATCTTTCCTGTGGGCGAGAGAGGCTTTAAAAGGAAAAGTTCACACAAAAATGAAAATTTGCTGAAATTTACTCCATGTAGAGGAGTTTTTTTTTTTATTTTTTTTTTTTTTTTTTATTTTTTTTTTAGATAGAGAAATGTAGCATTACATCTCTTCATTGGATTCCCTGGACTTCTGCAGTGAATGGGTGCCGTCATAATGAGAGCTGATTAAAACGCAACTAATCCACATGATTAAGTCTATCAGTTAATGTCTTATGGAGTGAAAAAAATACTAAATATAAAAAATGTAAAAAGCAAATACATTAAGATGTTTTTAAAGGGGTCCTAACACACAGTTTCACCCAATCTCATGTTAATCTTGAGTACCTATAGAGTAGTACTGCATCCTTCATACCTCCAAAAAGTCTTTTAGTTTTATCATATTAATAAAAGAAAGATACAGCTTTACGATTCTCTCCGGAAAAAGCTGAGCTCCTGGAGGCGTGCTGTGTGGGAGGAGCTAGTGACGAGCACTTGCGCTGATCGCGAACATTTGATCCCGCTTCACTTACCGTCTGCAGTTCTGAATCATGACCGGGATCTTATATAGCTGGGACTGCACCATCTTTCAGTATCAAACATGTGCAAATCCAGTGTCGAACTGGGCCTTATTTATAAAACGTTAGTCAACAAAACACTTGAGAAACTCCGTTGCTGCTCCGGAAAAACACACTGCATCCACTGTTCATGTAACGCTGGGTTCTTTTGGGAAGCTGAACAAGGTTATCTTTCCCTCACAACCAAAAACACACTTCTTAAGAGACATTCTTCCCGAGCGAGTCCCATGCAGTGCTGCCGGATGAAGCGCATTGATGGGCACGCTCTCTCTCTCTCGCTCTGGTCGATGCGTGCATGGGCCTGTTCTTCCGGGAGAAATGCCCATATAAGGAGTTCCACCGTCATTTACGTCAGCAAGAACCACGATCGAAAAAAAACCTCCGAAACTTGTACGAACCCGGAAGTGAGATTTGTCACAGAAATACGGTTATACGTCCAAATTGTTTTTTGAAACTTTGTCCATGCTTAGCATGAGAATCCAACTTTAACAGTGTAAACAACTCTGAATGCATGAAACAGCATTGTACCCCCCCTTTAACTTCAAACTAGGGATGCACGATATTGGATTTTTGCCGATATCCGATGTCTATTTTTAACCTAATTTTGCCCGATACCGATATATTTCCTTTTGTTTGGAAACGACACCAAGCCTCTCCTGTGCATAAATTATAAGCAAAATATTTTTTAATTTTGGTTAGTTTTTAACAAGAACTTATTTAATAGAATTAAATAATAGATAATGAAGGTTTTTTGACAGTACATTAAAGTAGAGGTCTGCATTCCCGCGGTTGACCAGATTTCGTGCGACGCGGGATTAAATTCACAAAAGACACAATTCGTTTAACATTTTGCTGTCAATAAAAGACTCTTGACAAGACGAATAAAATAACAAATACAATTTTGTGCAGACTACACTTATTTGTTAGCCTATCTCTTTTAGTAGAGGAAATTTAAATGTGTGATTCTGGAAACAAGATTTAAATTTAGCGGGAACGATCGGGTCAGAAAGAAAATTATTCAAAGCGGACAGCGGGTAAACCGTGAATATATCGTTGGAGCGGTTATATAACCTCACGGGAGCGGGACTTAAATACCAGTCCCGGACAGACCTCTACCCGGGGGAGGCTGCGCTTCTGCTATTACGGTTTATACATCAAATGCGTTATTCTGTATGTGCTTTTACAGATTAAGTGCAGCAATCTAAATCAGTGAATCTAATCCTCAATCAGACAAAACTTTGCTTCAAGAACGAGCCACACTGCTGACATGATCTAATCACTAGCATACCCTGAGCATATGTGAGTTAACCCATTTCTCTTATCGGCAAGACATATCGGCATAATTTTTAATATCGTTCTTGAAGCAATATTTACATTTAAAGCCATTATCGGCCGATTCCGATATCAGTCCGATAATATCGTGCATCCCTACTTCAAATATTTGCTTCAGACTAAAAATGCTTTCTCTTGTGAAAACGTTGTCTCGTTACAGATCAAGCACTTTTTTAGCACTTTTTTTTACAAGCAAAATCAGTTCTAAACAAACATGTTGGTGGCTTTGGATATGAGAGCACAACAGGGGAGGGACTTTTTTACTGGAGGAAGTGTTATGGATTATGGATTTTGGCCAGAAGTGACCGTTTAAAGTCAAAATGCCTTGATGGATTTGTTTCTTACAAACATGCAGCTTTTCACTTTTCTAGATGTTAATTGATAGACTGAAGTCTTGTGGATAGTTGTGATGTTTTTATTAGCTGTTTGGACTCTCATTTTGATGGCACCCATTACAGAGACCACACTAGATGTTGCTACAGAGAAAATATAGATGAGTTAGTGATATAATGCTACATTTCTCCAAATAATTTACATCTTGGATTGCCTGAGGTTGGATACATTTTCAGCAAAAAATAAATCTTATTTTAATGTCTAAAAAGGAACAAAACAAACCTTAATTAATTCTGTTATTTATGGTCATGAATTGGCCTACACAGAGCTGCTAGACTGCGTCCCAAGTCCCACAGAGATTTATAATGTATATGGTGCATGTCAGCCATAGAAGGTTTTATTAGGCAACTGAACCGGTTTACAGGCATGTTAATGAATTAAGTCCAGGTGGTTTAAAACCTCTCCAGTGTCCAGACACAAAGTTGCTCTTTGAAAGCCTATTGAATGTCATTGTAAAGTCCTTAGATTGACAACCTGACAAAAGCTACACAAATATGTGGAAATAGTCAGAATAATTTGAATTCCTGTACAATGAGTATTTATGCACCGTTACATTATGACTGAAAGGGATAAAAATGTGAAGCCTCAAAGCTTGAAATTAGCCTAGTGGTGTTCAACCTAAGTCTCATGTTGTGCAAGGTATTTATCCGCTCATTGGTGTCATAGGTTTATTAAGGCATGGCGTGTAAAGAGGATTTTATTTTTTTTCTTCATCAAAGATCCTCATTTTTCTCTCATTGTACTTTGATCATCTGGTGTTTTGGACTGACTTAAGATCAGTTGTTTTTACGGTGACTGCGCCAGAATGAGCCACCCGTTACGCTTCTCTTGTTTTTGCATAACACTTCTGAGGTTATCCCCAGATGTTCATAAATGTTTTTTTTTCTTTGTGCCAGAATAAGTGACCCATAACGTTCTCGCATTTTTTTTTTTTTTGTTTTTTTTTTTTTTTTTTACTCTCCAGTTTTTCCTATGCGTTCATGAATATGCTTGCATTTATTTCATTATTTTACTTTACTTTATAACACTCTCTAGTTCTCTCTGCACGTGTTCATAAACATGCTTGCCCATGTGTGCATGCACTCACAAAAGCGTCAAGCTGTGCTGATGTGGAGTGCTGGACTTCCTGTCTGTTCTCCTCCAGCCCCCCACACCCAGCCTGCTTGAACTTCCTCTCTTTGTAAGGGTTCAGGCACTCTTGTGTACAGGAGGCTTTTACAATATGTGTGTCATCATAATTGACACATAGATATGAAGCAGATTGTCAGAGCACCGAACTCGAGATTGTGTTCGATTCACACATCAGATACATCATTTCTCTAAGATTCGTCAGTATACTGTGGTAACTATGGCATTGTTTAGGGAAATACCTTGGTAACCGATGACGCAGTGCTTCCTGTTTACCACGGTCACCAAAGCAGATTGAATTCTGTTTGTGGTTTGATGGAAAAATCTGATAGTGAGATGTGCCTGTGGGTGTGTATATATAAAGATGACCCCTGTTTAATTTTGTCACTTGGTCTTTTCGCTTCTCTAAATCAAGAGGAACTGTGCCATGTTATGATGTCATTAGAAATTAATACCTAATGGTGTTTAATTCTTGATTATTTGTTAAAAATAAAAAGGTTTTGTTGCTTGCATGTGTTGTTGCATGTGCATATGATGATGATGATAATGATAAAGTCCTGTTCTCTTGCTCAGGACTGCCTGAGGAATGTAAAGTTCAGACCCCCGCGTTCACAGATGCAGTGCGACTCTATCGACAGGCCCATGGTCACTATGGAACCTGGGACCTGATGTGTGGGATGCCTCCACAGGTAAAACACATACATCTATGCATCCTGGGAAGCTCTTGTTAGATTATTTTTTTGTTGGGTTCTTAAGCACTTTTGAGGTTTTCCAAATAAAAGTTATGCTTTTAGAAGATATTTATTATTAAAATCTAAATATATAAAACGCGCACACACCATTTTATTTCTTTATGGGTTTTTCCTTCACAAATAAATGCAGATTTTTATGTTAAGCAATGCTCAAGCAATTCAGTTTATAGAAATCTCCTGTGATATTTGATTGCATCTCTAGTGAGTCGGTGACCCTACATAAGATAAATCTCCAGCAAATATTATTTTGTTTTGTTTAAAGGCACTGTGTAGGAAGGTGAAAGGAAATCACACATTAATTGTTTGGGTTATAATAGAATACAGATGAAGGTCAGAGCTAAATTGATTCGCAGGAAATGACCCGTTTCAAATGGTGTGTCTGTAGAAAAGTTTTTGTGTGGTGTCCGAGAAAGAGAGGGTGGTATTTCTGGTAGCGCGAGGCTCTACTTCATAAAATATTGCTCAGTCACTGCAAATAGAATATGTACATTATACTGGATTACCATTCATACAATAGTGGAATCTGACCTTGATATACAGTGAAATATTTTGTCATTGTGAATTGAAACTGTAACAATTTAATCTTTTATACTATAGTTACACTGTGGATAATTAACCAGATTTATCAGATAATCTGATAAAGAATTCTCTAGGAAGAATAAAGTAAAAAAATGTAGCATGTCAGTGTTTAACCTGCGATCCTCCTGCGAGTATCACAGTAGTATTATTTTCCTTCTTAGCTGAGTTCTTTAATGCCATTGTTTTCTGTCTGGAACGAGTGAAACAAATACAAAGAGAGACATCATGTGAAAAGTCGTAGGAGTGTGTCCTGTTGATTTTTAATAAAGGCACATGTGAAAGTGGTGTTTATCATCACAGACATTCAATTTTATGATTGTCTTCCCAGATCCTTGCCAATCTTGTCATGGAGACCCTCCTCCCTGAGATGAGAGACCTCATTACCCCCAAACTGAAGGGCAAGATGCATGAGAGACAGAGGAATTGGATGTTGGTACGTCACAAGTCTTTGATTTACAAGCGTGGAACCTGCAAGTTTTTTTTCTTTTAATATTTTATTTTACAACAGAGTATAATATGTGGTTCAGAGCTTTACTATAAAGCTGTGGCTGTAGCCCAAAAGCATTTCTGAAAAAACCTGGATGTATTACAGTGACTTCTGTTTCATTTTGGCTAGATATCAGATGCAGTGTACGGACTGGTTCAGAGCCAGACTCAGGCGCAGTATGAAGCAGTAGTACAGAGCTGTGATGCAGGTCGCCCCCCACTGGAAACCACCATCCGCACTGACATGGACCAGATCATCACTTCCAAAGAACATGTGACCAGCAAAATAAGAGGTAACTATAACTGGCAATTTGTTCCTTCATATAAACGTGACACGGGTGTCAAGTAGCTTACCTGGAATTAAAACTGCCAAACATTTTTTGAGGAAACCTGACACTGGATCAGGTTTCTGGTGATCCACTTTCAAGATTATGTACTAGGAATTATGAAAGAAGGCAGATGACAGATGTCACATTTTGACATCTTACCTTAAGTGATATTGATGAATGACACAACATATTATGGCAAAGGTTTAACCCTTTAAGAGCACAATGTCTTAAATTTGTTGTGCACATGCAATGACAGCAGTTTTGTTTTAAACATAATATAACATTTATTCTATATTTAATAGGTTTTATGCTGTACTTCAATCACACTATAATGTTGTGATCCCTAAAATCACTTAAAGCCATTTACTACTTTAATCTGTTTGTATTTTTGTTTGTTTCTTTTTAAGTAGTTTTAAATGTATAGTATTTATAATACTATATCATCCATAACATGAAAATAAATATTGACTTATTGACACAATTTTAATATCAGTGCATCCCTATCATTTTGTCATTATACAACTGAATGAATTTTTTTGTTTGTCTGTAGCACTTGTGCTGCCCAAGGCAGAGAAGCTTCTGAAGGTGAGTATCCAGCCGTACATCGGCTCAATCCTGGAAGCGCTGATGGAGCCCACCAGCAGAGGCTTCTTTGAGGTGCGAGACTTGTTCTTCAGAGAACTGGTAGACATGAGCAAGAACCTCCTCAATGACAGCAACAAGGAAAAACTTGGAGAGGTAACAAAGTCCCCCTCATGACATCTGGTTACACTTTCATTGCTAATAGGCTGCTTGAGCCATGACTTTGATAGACTTAATCTCTTCTGCCTTTGGGGTCCAGCACATGGAGAAGATCTCCATGCTATCCTTCCATCCTGTGAAGATGCAGAGCTCCTATGAGAAGATGGAGACTCTGAGTTTAGAGGGACTTCAGCAGCGCTTTGACGTTTCCAGTCCCTCCGTGTTTGTCCAAAGAGCCCAAATCCTAATGCGAGAGGTCAGTCACCTTTGAACCGAGAACAGCAGCAAACTCTGAAGAATATTTATTTTAAACAAAAACCACTAGTACTGGCAAGTACTCTAAAACAGTACAAATATGTACCACACTTCTGAGCTATTTTTATTTAGTTTATGTGATCAAGATGGTTCGTTAAACTGCAGCTGGTTTGAAGTATACAAATGTCTCTGTTAACAGGGTATTGTACTTTTGTGGGCAAAACAAGCGGTTTGTGTTCGTCTATGTGCCACTTAGGGTTTGGTTTGTGGTTTTGGTGTGTATGAAACTATATGTCCTGAGGAGGTATGTGCTGTTGAGGTAGAGATGTTTAACCTAATTTTGGTCACTAAATTACATAGCTACATTTTTATAGACTAGCATATGACTGCTGATTGTGAGCCCGAGAAAGAAAGGTGGGTCTTTTATATAAAGTGCTAATCATGCTTTAGCACTGTATATAAAAGACATTTTTACAACAGAAACTTTCAAAGCACAGGGAGTGGAGAAACAAGACTGAACTTGCATCTTGAATGATCAAAATAATGTTGCTCCTACCTTCCCACCCTTTTTGTGTGGTGAAATATGCCCCCTTGTGGCAAGAATGATTAAAAATGTGGATACAGTCTATTGTCTATTTAATTTCCATGAATCCTGTCACACTTGGCTAAAGGCTAAAAAAAAACACACACAGATTGGCAATGACGTTTGGAAACTAGCGTTGACTCCTCCAGACTGAAAATTGAGGCAAAATTTATTCTTGCCTTAAGGATATATATTCATCTGTTTCATGCAGCAAATGGATGATGCAGTGTACACATTTGAGCAGCTCTTGCACCAAAGTTTGGAGGGCCAGGAACAGGAGGATCTCTGTAAAACAATCCAGCGCTGCCAGGATCGTGTCATCAAGGTGAAACAGAACGTCCATCTGCCCTATCAGATCTTTTTGAACCAGTAGATTTAATATTTATAAAACGTGTATTGTTTTTCAAACTTTGTCCAGAAATTTGACTACGACAGCAGCACAGTTCGTAAGAAGTTCTTCAGAGAGGCTCTTCTGCAGATTTTCATCCCTTACATGCTGAAACAGCTCTCCCCATCATGCTCTGCTGTAAGTCTTGGCTCTGGTATAGCAATAATGCATTATCCAATCTGAAACCACTCTGAAAATATTTAGTTATTATATTGTTTTTGCAGGAACTCCCTCATTTCCAGGAGCTCATTTTTGAGGATTTCTCTCGTTTCATTCTGGTGGAAAACATATTTGAGGAGGTGGTGCTGCACACAGTAATGAAAGATATAATGATGGGTAAGACCTTTTTACAAACCAAGAAGATTAAAACATTTAAAGTTGTGATTTATTGGAAGTAGCGATCAAATGTTTTCTTGTGTATTGTGATGTACATCCAAGTACAACAGATTATTGCAAAAGAAAATGTTGGGCGGTACTTGGTTCCATATATTGGTCTGAATAGGAGCTTGTGGTTGATTTAGCTGGAAATATTAGTTATAATATAATAGTTATTCTAAACATTCTTAAAAGGCCTTTTACTTAAAGTATGAGTTATCAAAATACACAAGGCATGTGGTAGATTGTGTACAACAGGTTTTTCCGCAATATTTTGATGTAGATCATTTAGAGGCCTTATGAATTTGGACTAAACGATTGGAAAAGTCAGGCATATGTCACCACCTTGTAATGATTAAACAAAACTTGCATGGGTGAATCGTTCACAGTAAGATCTCGCAAGCTTTTACAAAATATCTTCCTACTAACATTGTGCCCTTATCAACTTTCCTTCTGTGTTCCAGCTGTGAAGGAAGCAGCTGTCCAGAGGAGACACAACCTGTACCGAGACAGCATCGTTTTGACCAACAGCGACCCTAATCTTCACCTGCTGGGGGAGAACCCTCCCATCGACTGGGCTGAGGAATATGGAGGAGGTCTGGAGGAGGTGGATGGAGAGCACGCAGGAGATCCGGAGGTTCAAAAACGGCGCAGGATGAAGCAGGTGGTCTCCATGATCCAAATAGAAGGCAATGCCTCTGTGCTGCCCAATGAATCATGCCTGGAAGTGCCCTCTGTAGACAATATTCCAGAAGAGGAGACTGCGGTCCGTTCAGACACCTCATTATCCCAAAAGTCAGAGACGCAAGTGCCCAATGGAACCAAAGAGGATGTGAACAAAAATGCGGTTGATGACAAACCACCAACAAACAGAAGTATATTAAAAGAGGAAGAAAGCACAACAGAAAGGTCACTGCAGGGCACAGAGAGCAAGTCAGCCATAGACTGTGCCATACAGGAAATCGAGAAAGCAGTACAGGAAGAGGAACATGAAGTCACACGGAAAACTGCAGAGTCGACATCAAAAGAGGAAACTGCAGCCGAGGAGGTAAAACCCACCTCAAATTGTGAAGAAGGGGCACGACTAAACCCAGCAGACACAAACAAAGATACAACTTCAAGCACAGAGGAGAAGCCTTCGGATTCGCTGTTAAGGGAAGTGGAAGCAGTGACACTATCAGACCAGCAGGAAAATCACATTACAGCGAGCACTCAAGACTCCCACATGGAGAATCCCATCGCTCCATCACAGCACGACGACAACGGATTCCAGTCGCCCATTAATGAAGCAGCAGAGGAGGAGCATCAAGCGGGAGAGGAGGAATGCAATGACTCTTAAACAGGAGAGGACACTGGGAAGGGAGAAAGTGCACATATGGATCACCAGTGAAATATCTCATGAACTGTTTATTTACTGTGTTTATGCCTGTAAACAGTGGGTAATGCATCACCCACTGCTCTAAAACGACTTTTGACTGAGTGACGGGGGCTTTTTGGTGGCGTTTTTGCCCATGAAACACTTTTGTCTCACTACTCTGACTGAATAGACATTGTTGTCTATATCTTTTTGCATGCACACTGTCGCATTTTTTATTTTTTTTGCACTTAAAAAAACAACGTCACTTTTAGTTGGAGCTGGGCTCGAATACACATCCTAGGTCAAAATGTCTTCACCTTTCTGTTCACGATATTCACCTTTATTAGAGATCTCCGTTCCTAATTTAGTGTCATTTCATTTGTGCGTTGTGCAGAATAACAGACTGCAGAAGAATGATGTCTTTGCATTGGAAACCAGACACATTTTGCCTCGTGATTGTATGTGGTGCCTTATTTAAAAATGCATGTTGTATCTGATGCTTGTTGCTAATGATACAGTACTGCCTTGCCAGAATTCACACTAAAGAGACTGAATTTTTAACATCAACTTTTTAATAGAGGTTTGTTTTATGCATCAGTGAGGTGGTGAATCAAAGCATCTTTTTTGACATCAGGACGTCTGTTGAGTTGCACAGGAGACATTTAGCTAGTGAACCTAATACTTGCTGGAATGCCAAACAAGCTGCATCTAGTGAAAGCTTGTTTAAGACTGGAGTGTTGCTTGCATTGCTTCAGCTGGTGGAGTAAGCATTATTTTCTTAAACACTGCCGTCATTTGTTGTGATTTACGGAATTGACTGCATAGATTTTTCGTTAACCAAGTCAAACAAGTGTAACTGACTGGAAGCCATTTTCATATGGTGCTTTTTCCCTCCTTTTTCATAGTTCAACATTTGGTAATTGCATTATGATAGCAGTATCGTCTGGGTTGCACATGCACGGTGTAGTTTTAGTTCATGCAGAGGATACTGCTCTATCATTTGTGGGTCCTAGTAGAAATAAGTGTCATGTTATGATGCTTCGATTTAAGTGCAGGTGGCTTTTGTAAAGGGGAATCCAGCAGATGAGAGCCATTCAATTGGTATTCGTATTAATACAGCGCCACTGTTCAAATTTAACTTACAAACAAATTAGTGATGTGTAAAATGTTATCAATAGGGTCTGACTCATGTATCGGACCACAACAGCTTCCTAATTTCTTCTACTCTGACTTTTTAAAGTAGTTTTAACAATGACTTCAACTTTTAATTAACGTAATTGGATATTTTTATTTATTAGTTACAGCACTTGGTACTATACATTATCATTACCTTTTTAATTGTATCCTGCCCAAATCCTTTTGTGTTAGTGTGTTATGTTTTGGAACAATAAATCTATATCACTGAAAGACTGCATATTTTTGCCTTTTAAGCTGATGTTTTCTGAATAGTATTTGATGCAGCTCAGATGTGGCTTGGTGTATCTGCCGCACCAGCAGGCGGCAGTGCAAACGTTTGTCACGCTTTGTTCGGTCACCACCAGATTTTGATTTTGATTCACATCAGTGAGTCGAATCTTTTGAATTCGTTCACCGTGAAGAGGTCGTGGTCGTTATGGGTTCAAAAATGCTCCATCGTTGCCCGTACTTTGTATAATGCTATCTGTGCGCGCCTTAACAGTAAGCTTTTGAAGGCAGGAAAGCAATCACCTACAAAAGAGAGAAATATAAGTGAACGAAAATAATCATCACGAGAACTATTCGTTCTATTTATTTCTACAAATTCGTTCTCGAAAGAAACTCTTATGTTTATTAATTTAAAAAGTGTATTTTGTATGGAAACCTGCAAGTTGTGTAATTTATAATTTGAGAAATTATTATTTATTATGATTCAATATTATAACTCAATATATTTTATTGTGACCCTGGACCACAAAACCAGTCTGGGTATTTATTTATTTGAAAATGAGATTTATACATAAATACATAAAGTTTCCATTGATGTATGGTTTAGACTATTGAGAATCTGGAATCTGAGGGTGCAAAATATATATTGATTGAGAAAATCGCATATTACTAATTAAAATTTAAGTTTTGATACATTTACGGTAGGAATTTTACAAAATATCTTCATAATGATTTTTGGCATAAAAGAAAAATCGATAATTTTGAACCCATACACTGTATTGTTGGCTATTGCTACGAATATACCCGTGCAACTTATGACTGACTTTGTGGTCCAGGGTCACATATTATTTTAATATTTAGTATATGGGTTACATGTATACATGACTTTACCATTATATTTTGCTCATTAATTGTTCGACACATTTCAAATCCAACACCCGCATTTGGCGTTATCCTCCCACAACGTTATTATCCCCAACATGCACCTGTTAAAATAATATTTCTTTCCTTTAGAGGGGACCGAAAATATCCTGACGTGATGACGGCATCGTTTTACGTAGCCTGAGCGCACAGCTCGGGTATTTTCCCAGCTGAGAGAGCGAGAGCGCGCACAGGCATCAGCATCAGCATCGGCGGTGGACGCGCGCACTGATTACATCCTACCGACTGCACACTTGAGTGTCATTTGCCCAGAAATTACAGTCAAAGGCTTTTCACAAGTGTGGGACGGGGGAATGATAAACCCCGGATCCCCCGGGCCGTTGTACTGTTCGTAAGGATGCGATCACTGAGTCCACCGTGGGCCTCGCTACTCACCGAGGCTTTCCTCATCACAACAGTCGCCGTCAGCGCTGCAATGGCAGGTAAGACACGCTTAATTAAACTTATTCACGGGGAACGTGATGCCAGACTGGTAAATAAACAGTATCTGGCTATTCATATAGCCCAAAACAGCTCGTGCAGCCACATAGTGGGGATGTGTTTTCTATATTTTGCTTGTTCTGTACACGTGTTTGTAAAAGTCATAATTAGACTATTCAAGTATCTTTATATTAGACTTATTTTAAATAATCAATAGTGTAATGTTTTTGCTGTCCTTCAGTGACTGAAGGTTCTTTATTTAAAATGAATTCCGGATTCTTAGAATTGTCTTTGATTTAAATAAATTATTCTGCTGTTTGAAATTTCAATTTGGACTGAGTATGAGATGTAATAAAATGTTATGGTACAGGGATGAGTAAATCTGCTCTGTGACGCAGGTGGGAGAGATGTGGACCGCCTGTTATCCACATGTTTGTCCATTTTGGGATATGTGTGCACTCATGGGTGCATTCACATTGTTTTGATGTCATCATGAGTTTCCCACTATGCACTTAAGATATGCCGTTAATGTCCTGGTAACGTCATAGCATTTTATTGACACGCACACCCCAAGGGGTATTCTGTAACCCCTCAGCGTTGTGTAATGGAAACAGGCAATCAGCAGAAAGGAATGAGAACTCCAGACCCTGACACATTCCTCATGCCACTCAGGTCTGGGCTATAAATAAGAACAATAAGAATGTAGAACATGAGAGGAACACTATAGTCTCTCAAACCACAAGACCAAAGACAGTCTGGAAACTCAAGGAAAAGCTGAACCACAAAGGATTTTTTCATTGTGCAAAACCTTGCATTCACATCTGATGCTTACTGGAATATTTATTTAATTCCTGTTGTATATTTTCAACAGCTGAAAGGATAAATTATTACAGAATACAAAAAAAAATTCTGTTTTGAACTAATATGGGTGTATTCGTTGAGAAATGAACATTGGAGTACCATGATGTAAAAAAATCATTCAGTTGTAATGTAGTACTGTGTAATACTGTTTCATCTGATAATGGCGTTTTTAAAAATGATCCGTATTGACTGAGATTGGCTATTTAATTGTTTAAATTGAAATTGAATTTTAATTGATGACACTCTCTCCTTTGGCACTCATGTCCAGCAGCTGGTGAGAAGACTGAAAGTGAACTTGGACTTTTATTTTAGAATTAAATCCTGCCTTTCCTTTGAGGCAAAAAAGAAGCTTGTTGCTGCCACTTTTATGTCTGCACTGGACTATGGTGGTGATATATATATATATATATATGCATGAATCTTCTCAGAGTTTACATGCTTTAGACACAGTTTATCATGGTGCACTGAGGTTTGTAACAAATCTTAAAACCCTCAATCATCATTGTGAGTTGTATGCTCGGGTTGGATGGTCTGCTTTGTCCATCCGTAGGTTAAAACACTGGCATGTTTTTATTTATAAATCTATCCTCCTGGGTTTACTTCCCTCATATCTTCATAATTACATCTGTAAAAAATCTGTTTGTAGATATAGCCTTCGGTACCAGGATTTTTTCTTATTGTCTGTTCCAGTGGTACGTACTGAATTTGCCTGGAATAATTAGAAAATTAAGTTACTGCTTAGGGAGCTGGTTTCACTAGATGTTTTAAAAGTGATTTTAAATAACTTGGAGACAGAAAAATTGGGCTGTAGATGTTTTGACTAGTTATGTATTGATATCCTTTTTTAGGGGGGGGTTTGATTTAAATTATATCTCTGTATGGATGTTATCTGTTACTGTCAATCTTGGCCAGGACGCTCTTGTAAAACAGATTTTTAATCTCAATGTGCTTCTTTTCTTGGTAAAATAAAGGTTATAATAAAATTACCCAAACGCATTAATGAAAATGTCCAAATTAATATCCATTTTCATATTGTACATTATAATGTTGTGATGCCTAAATCCCCTTGTAACATTTTGAAATTATTCTATTTATTTTTTAAGAGGTAATTCAATGCCAACAAGATGTATTTGTTGTTGTTGTTTATAAAACGGTGCTATACAACTAGAGAAAACTGAAAAAGGGCTGTGGAGAAAAAATAGGAAACTTCAATGCATTGGGTTTGATTAGACCAGGGCTGTCCAAACTGGGTCCTGGAGGGCCGGTGTCCTGCAGAGGCCGTTTCTCAATACCAAGTTCGCAGAGTCTGGACTTCCGTCCTTTCGAGTTTGGACTTGCCAAGTTCGACTCAGAAGAACGAACTCTCGAGGACGGGAGGACGAACTGAATTCTGGGTTATGGCCCGTATCAAGTCTGCACAAGTCACCTCTCGATGCATCCTCGGTAAAAGGGGCGGATCAAGAACACATCCGGGGATTTGAACTGGACTTGGCTAGATGTGAACTTTGAATTGGAACAGTACTTGGGCAGCGACTGATGACGTTTCACAAGTCCGCAAGAACACAAGTACAGACAAGTACGCATATTGAGAAACGGCCAGAGTTTAGCTCTAACTTGCCTCAACACACCTGCATGGAAGCTTCTAGTATGTCTAGTAAAAGCTTAATTAGCTGCTTCAGGTGTGTTTAATTAGGGTTGGAGCTAAACTCTGCAGGACACTGGCCCTCCAGGACCGAGTTTGGACAGCCCTGGATTAGACTATCTGTGAGTAGGGTTACAAAAATGCTATCTATAGATTTTACAAAAACCCTGGAAAAATATTTGCTGACAAATAAACAGGCATATCTTGGTGCAGGTGCACGGTAAATATTTATACTATCAACATTGTAACAATACAAAAAAAAACTGGTTAAAAAAATTATCAAACGTATTCTTTAATTTATGTAAAATAGTATAGAATTGTATTAATTGCCGTTTTCAGCCATAACCGTATAATTTTTGTGCTGTAGCAGTTTCAAAAACAGATGAAGAGCGTTTAAGCTGCATAAAGTGACTGTGACCGTGGTAGTAGATGATATTTAACCAGAAGCAAAGACATTTTATTTAAGCTCTTTGCTCACACTGCAGAGGAGCTGTGAAGTTGATAATTGAACATCTAATGAGAAAGAAGACAATTTAAGTAACCTTCAAAAATGAGCATTCTAAATGGTCTTTCTTTCAGAAAACGTGTATAGAAGCAGTTATGCAACCACAGAGATATAATATAATATGGGTCATTTAGATGCAGAGGGAAGAGGTAGGTGGTGTTGCTATTGCCAAAGAGAGGAATGAAAAAGAAGAAACCATGAGAGAAAAAAGTGAATGGCAGATTTCAAGGTCTACACCAAAGAGTATAAGCTGAATATTACACTGGATAAAAGGTCTTAATCAGTTTATCTTGTTTTGCCAGTGTAAATATTTAAGCTAAATATCTTTAAAGGAACACTTCAGCCAAAAACTCACCCTCAGGCTACCCAAAATGTAGATGAGTTTGCTTGTTCACCAATGGATCCTCCTCATCCTGCCATTGAGAATCCAAGCAGCTGATAAAAATATTGCATTAATTCACAAGTAATTCACATGACTCCAGTTCATCAATTAACTTGTGAAGCGAAAGCTAAGATAGACCTGTTGTATAGAAGTAATTACATTAAGTTTATTTTTCCTACCCCCACTAACATTTTTTTTTAAGTGTCTAATTATTATTATTATTAACTTAATTATAATGCACACTTTAAATATTTATGTTTTATTAACAAAGTTCGGGAGGAGCACGTTCAGATAATTAACCTAATTAAGACGAGAGGAGAACAATCAGTAATCAACCCAGTTAACAAGATAAGAGGAGTGTATATATACACAGCAGACTTGCCTCTGTTCATTGACAGTTTTCCAGCATCCCTCCGCCACCCCTTCTCCGCATTTACAACTAGTCCTAACCTGTAGGGGGGGTACTCTGTGTTCGGGCCAAAATTCCGAGCTCGGAGCCCTCCCCTCGGACAGCACAAACTTTATTATATGTAAGGGTGAACTCGTGAAATATTATTAGAACAAATTGACAGAAATACAGATTTTTGCAGTGTATGAAATGAATTTAGAATTATGCCAGGCACGTGGCTCAGGGCCTTTATTTAAGCGCTTTTAAGTCGTGTATCTAAAGAGATGAATGCAGTTAATATCTATCTGAGTCTGTCTGTCTGGTGCTTGCTTTTTGCTGATGTTGCCTACTGTACGAGATGCTCTGATTTAATGCCTGGAGTGCTTTCTCATTTCCAGATTGTCTCTCTCTCTTTATCACCTTCTCTCTGTGTCTAACTGCTCCCTGTGTTTGAGTTGTGATCTCGCATGTGTGCATGAGTTTGTGTGACTTCATGAAGTCACGTCAGACTTGAGCTGCCGTGAAAGAGGGTGAGATGTTTTAAGCAGCCTGTCGGGTTGACTGTAATCCTTGTGCGCTCGTGCATGCGAGACTTCAGATTGTTCTATCTTTTTAATCTTGCTTCAAAGTAGAAGTCTAAATCTAAAATTTGCACCGTATCACTTTGAGAATGAAGAGATCTGCCATCAAGTTGAGTGTTTTTCTCTCGTGCTCTATAATATTTGTGTATATTTTAACAGCAGGAGAGATGTCAGGTATAATTCAGTTGTTCTGTCACTCTTCATTGTTTCAGTTTTGCTGCTCTCTTTTGTTGTAAGAATGGGACACAATAGAGAAATGTGTTATTGAGACAAAGGTTACAGCTGCCACTCAAGAGTTGAGAAATCATTCATCATTTTCTCAAACTCTTATGCTGCTTATACTTTCACTCTAAGCTATTATTCTCTTTTTTTCTTTCTTTTCTTTCCCCTCTCGCCTTAATTTTTTGCATCCTGCTTATGTTTTCTTTTTTCAGGGTGTTCTCTCTCTTTTAACCCTAAGAGACCATATTCGCTAAATATGGGTGAACAGCAGCTCACAAATTGACATGTATCATAGCAACATGTTTGACAGGAAAACATTGTTTAAATATATTAAAATATATTTTCAGAATCTCCCAGCATGCCAAATTCACAATAAAATTGAACAATTATTGAAAATAAAATTGCAACATTACAAAAATTAAATAAGAGAAAAATGCGTTTAATAGATCAAAGATAAATATTCCAAACCATTTTCAGCAGAACATGCAATTTAGAGAACGTATTAGGGTTGCTGCTGAGATATATAGCTCAGAACACCTGTGCTATAGACCTCTAAATATGAATTCTGGTTATTTAAAAGGAAGTCAGCGAGGTTTGGGAATGATCCCTGTATCGTGAAATGTTAAGGGAGAATGAGATGAACATAAACATCAGCTTCTTTGCTTGCTGAAAAGGCTTTCTCATGAAAGGAAAAGGCAAAAAAGTCAAAGTACCATAAACTACTGTTCAATAGTTGTGGTCAGAAAGATATTTTTATACTTTTAAAATATATTTTTTTTAATTCTTCATCAAAACACAAGAAAGCAATGTTATGTATTATTATTGCAATTTAAAAAAAAATAATAATTTGTTCCTGTGATGGCAAAGCTGTATTTTCATTACTGCAGTCTTCAGTGTCACAGGATCTTTCAGAAATCAGTCTAATTTGCTGATTTAGTGCTCAAGACATTTTATTATTAGTGCTGATTAATCGCTTCCAAAATAAGCTTTTGTATACATAATACACACTCACCGGCCACTTTATTAGGTACACCTGTTCAATTGCTTGGTAACACAAATTGCTAATCAGCCAATCACATGGCAAGAACTAAATGCATCAAGTGCAGGATCAAATGCAGGCAAGATCTCTATCCAATAGAGCACCTTTGGGATGTGGTGGAACGGGAGATTCGCATCATGGATGTGCAGCCGACAAATCTGCAACAACTGCGTGATGCTATCATGTCAGTATGGACCAAAATCTCTGAGGAATGTTTCCAACACCTTGTTGAATCTATGTCATGAAGAATTAAGGCAGTTCTGAAGGCAAAAGGGGGTCCAACCCGGTACTAGCAAGGTGTACCTAATAAAGTGAGTGTGTGTTCTGTGTATATTTATAATGTGTATATATAAATACACATACATAGTATATATTTAGAAAATATTTAAATGTATTTACATGTCTATATTTTCATATAGTTTATACTATAAATATATTTCATATATAAACATAACATATTTTTCTGAAATACATATATACATGCGTGTGTGTGTGTGTGTGTGTTTACAACATAAATATACACAGTACATAAACATACATTATGTAAACAAACTTATTTTGGATGCGATTAATCGTTTGACAGCACTATTTATTAATATCATCTCAACTGAAAATTTAAATTCACAATATTTTTGTGGAAACCATGATGCACTTTTTTTTTTTTTCGGGATTCTTTGAATATAAAGGTCAGAATAACTTTTTTTTTTTTTTTTAAATGTTAAGTTTTGAAATTTTGTTGTATGCATTTGTCATTTGTATTTTATTTTTTAAAATGTGTATAGGTAGTATTTCTAAAGTTTTGGCTTTTAGTTTTGGATCTGTTTTTAGTTGTTTTAATACAATTAATTGCTTCTGTTGTCCTCATTTTTAAGTCACTTTGGATAAAAGTGTCTGCTAAATGATTAAATAAATAAATTGAAATCTTTGCATTGCTAAATCACATTTAAGGGCAAAAAATGTACTACTTAGCCTATATAAAATATATCCTTTACTCTCCATCTCATAAGGTGGTAATCAGTGATCCAGGACAATTATTATTAACACAAATTCATGTAGGTTTAATTATGTAATAAAATAATTTCCCATGTGTATGTAGTTCTATTACATTTTGAAATGGTCAACTTTCTCTCTTTGCTTAATTCAGATGTTCTCAGTTACATGAGACCCACCTGACTCCCTTAGAAATGTTCTTATAACCTGACACTGATACAGTGCATGTGTGAAATCTTTCTGGCTCCTTTTTGAAGGATCAATACAGTGTCTGCAGAGTGGCTGGAGTGCTGCACATGTGTCGGATAAGGTTATGATCACCTGAGAATACTCTCTCTCCTAGTTTGAACCATCTCTCTGCAGTCCATATTGCTTTTAGATCTAGAGTTAGAGGTTTTATCTTGAAGTGGCAAATTCTGTGATAAGCTAAGTCAAGGACAGAATATGGGAGAGAGGAAGTTGTTTTGCATTGCACAATGTACATATTTAAGTTTCATATTGGTGCTCATATTGTCAGACTGAGACAATTCTAGATGCATGTCATGTTTTTACTGCACATTGTTGATTAATTGGATAATTGCATTTCCCCTCTAAGTGACACAATGGATTTCAGCTCATTACTTATTTAGAAAGAAGACTGGCCACCTAATGTCTGCTCTGAATAAAACGAATGTATTCACACATGAGCACCAGTCTGAGGTCAGGAAGCAGACGTAATGTAAGAGTGTGAGGTGGCTAAAAAAAGATGATGTTTCATTTTTTATGCTATTCACAGTTCATTGTGACAGCAGCTGATGAAAGAATACTATTTCTGGACTCCACTCTCACTAAATGGGCTGTTTCATTGTGTTCAGAGGTGGTCATTAATAATGTTAATCACAACACTGTTATATATTTATAGCAGATGTTGTGTTTCTCTGTCAACATGGGTATTGACCAAACTGTGATGTTTCAGGAAGATGCTATGATTGTAAAGTGATTGCTTTTAAGAGGTTATCTTTTAAAGTTATATTGCTAGTCCTTTAAATAAAAAGCTGTATAAAGTTAGTGTCATTTCTGTGCCATTAGCAGCACGTGTCTGGCTACCTGTTTTAGAAGCATCGAAATGTATTTGAATCAGTATTTAAATTTGTAATTCTCTTTCTATCATTCGGTCAACATTCAAATTTTACCATAACATTTTATACCGAGGTTATGAGGTCATACACTACTGTTAAATAGTTTGGGGTTAGTGTTAATTTCGTTAACGAAAACTATGACAAAAGACAAGCTTTTTTTCCCATGACTAAAAGGAGACGAAGACGAGACGACAACAAGGTCAATAAACGATAACTATGAGTATATCAATATGCAATTTTGTTGACGATAAAAGTTCAGACTAAAATGTATTCAGAAAAATAAAAACCTTACCAAAATCTTTTTTTCATCAAAAAAAGAGACAAAATATTATTGCAGACTGCTGTACACGCCTCTACTACGCAAGCTTTCATGCGTGTGGTTGCCAGATATCAAGAATTCGAACAAAGACTATAGAAATACAAAGACAGTTCACTCTTGTACTTATGAATGGGAGAAACTACAATGCATAATATGGCGGAATAGTCCTGCCTTCTAATTGAAAGAGCCAGTTGCTGATTGGTATACTATTAAAAATAAAGGTTCTTCAAGCAATGCCATAGAAGAACCATTTTTGGTTCCACAAAGAACCATTCAGTCAAAGGTTCTTTAAAGAACCATCTCTTTCTTACCTTTTTATAATCTGAAGAACCTTCTTTCACCATAAAAAACTTTTTTGTGAAACAGAAAGGTTCTTCAGATGTTAAAGGTTCTTTATGGAACCATTTAGACAAAAAGGTTCTTCCATGGCTTCTTGAAGCACCTTTATTTTTAAGATTGTAGTGGCATTGCGTCACTGAAGTGGCCGTTAGAAGCTCCAGTTCACATAGAAACCTGAGGCTAGACCAGCCAATGCTCATGCACAGACACGTTATAACTGCTCATACACATTGGCTGGATGTAGCCTGAAATATAAGCTTATTTAACACTTTGAGTATAAAAGCAACAGTGCAAATGCAAAAGTAAATTTCTCAAATGACAACAATCATTACAATTATAATTTTGAGCAAAAATTAAGTTTTCATTGACTAAAACTGGACTCAAATGCTCAGATATTTTGTCGACAAACTTGACTAAACAAAAACAGGACAAGGTTGAATAAATATGATAATAACTAAAACTTACATTTGAGACAAGACCAAAGGTCTTTGCACACTGAGTTCGAAATTCTCATCCAAAATTTTCACACGTAAAAAAATTAATGCGACCTCGCGTTGTCAATCACTTTTACACACTGCCTCTGAAACTTTCGTACGTAATAAAAAAATTCAGATCAGGTTCTATTTTCTGCATTTTCACATCCATAGCAAGCATTTTGAAAGGAAAGGATGATGAATACGAAAAAAATGAAAACACATGAAAATTTCGGACTCAGTGTGCAAGGACCTTAAGACTAAGACTAAATTAAAAATGGCTGCCGAAATGAACAGTATTTGGGGTCAATTTATTATTATTTTTTTCATTCATGTCAATTCAACAAGTAAAAATTAAACTGATGAAAAGTGATGATAAAGACATTTAATATTACAAAAGGGTCTGCTCTCTTGAACTTTCTAAAGAATCGTTTAAAGAGCATCACTTTTTCTACAAAAATTCCAAGCAGCAAAGATTTGAACATTGATAAGAAATAAGAGCGCCAAATTAGCATGTTAGAATATTTTGTGACCTGGGATTTATTTATTTTTTAATTAAAAATAAATCTTTCCAAACGTAACATTTTGAGCTGTACATTATAACATCCAGCCCTTATTTGACATTTCTCTTCCATTTTTCTTTCTTCACTCTTCTGTAAAGTACTTTACCTATAGCTGCAAAATATGCAATTAAACCTTTTAACACTTTAAAAGGAAATGATTAGCTTTAGCATAAAACCTCTGGAGACAGGGAAAATACTTAAATGATGAGAAGCGACAGGATTGTAACGAATTATTTTGTTCTGTGCTCTTACAGTATGGGTCAGCTTTAAATGGGGATTTGTATTGACTTGCTGATGTTATTTTGAACATTTCAAAAATAATCTTTTTTGACATTTCACAATGAGAGAATTGAAGGCGCTCAACACCTCCAAAAGACAAGAAAAACCTGCAGCTCTGTGCCCTCCTCAGTCAGCCTGTCATGTCACATAGAGCACACAGTTCTTGAGTGACAACATGCAGTCCACGCTACAACACATTTTTCAAACTTTGTATTAAGAAGCAAGTGTGCAGGGTCTTCTGAAAGACTGCCATAGTCTGGAGCAAAGAATAACAGAATCATTCCTTTTTCTGTTGTGTTCACTGAATGGTGTTGCTAGGCGAATAATGATTCACAAGACATCCAATTGAAGTTCATGGGAAACACAGTGATGATATAAAAGAGATATAGATATGTTGCAGCTGTATAAAGCATTCAAGGCTTTGTCCAACCTAAAAAGAGGAACAAACCTAAAGTGACCTTAAAACACTGGATGGCAACTTCATTCAGCATGTCCATTTATTCTGTGAAGCCAGAGAGTGTGAGTTCTATATAAAGTGACTGGCAGAGGCTGACAAAAACAATCTGCTATTATTCATTATTATATTTTCCATTCTCCAAACCATTTATCTTCTGTAGGGTTGCGGAGATGCTGGAGCCTATCTCATCATCTAATGTCAAAGCAGGCCAGCCCATCACAGGATTTTATGTTTTATTTTATTTTTGCATATTGTAATTAGGGCTGCACGATAATGGTTTAACAGTTAATCACAATTATTAGGATTATTAACCATGATTTTTGTCAGGTATGTTATTTATTCTGTCAGAATTATTGCACTTTAAGCACATATCAAGAAAACATCAACTTGCAAATGACCAAGTGAAAGAAAATCGACAATGTTGCAGTGGAGATGTGGTGTTTTCATATGATCAGTGCGTTTTCCATAATGCAGAGAGAGCATGTGGACATGGTTGCCAGGTTAGGAAGATTATAGTTCTCTGGTATATGGCAACTGCCACCATGAAAGCTGGTGAAGGCTTGTTACTAATGCAAGATAATGCAAATACCAAATCAAAATAAAAATAGGATTTATTGTGCAGCCCTAATTAGTAATATTTATATTGTTATATTATAGATTATTCATTTTGTCAGATATACTTTATCCGACATTCTCTACATATACCTCTTTTCCCAAAATTAAGTTTCTCAAACTGGAGTTTGTGAATTGCTAAAAAGCTGGTAGCCATTAACCGTCGTCAGTGAACTCTGAACATGCAAATGTGCTGTTAAATTATTAAATAATTGAAACATTAACTTAAAATCCTAGGCTGTTATTTACTACAGTCAATATGTTAGTTTAAATGTTTAAATTCAGCTGACAAAGAAGTTTGGGAATCCCTGTTTTAGTGATGGTAAATTATAAAAAACACTGCTGTGTTTAAAATACAATATGCCAAAAAAAAAAACAGCTCTGCCTTTAGCCAAATCTAGAAATTGTCCTTCTGTCAGCGATGTTTTGGGGCCTGTTTCAGTCTGTCCTAGATGAGTGTCATCTTCACAGCAGGACCAGCATGACTGGGTCACCTTGAGACATGTCTGAACCGTGGCCAGACGCTGACACTTTCCACCCTCAGCAGAGCCACTTTGGCCTTTGTTGGTAGTTTGCAGGAACAGGGTGGAGTGAGAGAGGATAGTGGTGTTCCATAGCACTGGTGTGTGTGTGTGATGTGCTTGGAAGTAGGTATAAGATTTGCTATGTAGCACGGATTACGGTGGATCTATTTCCCTTCACCTCTAACTACAAAGTCTTGCAAAACTGCAACAGAACTTCTTGCCTGGGTTAAGTATGTTTAAATCTACATATTTAAAAAGATCAACTAGTCATCTGGATGTCTGAAGGACTAGTCGGCTAATTGGTCTTACGAAAGCCCTGTGTATAATTAGAGTAGTATGGTTTAAAGCACTTTTTTTGGTGTGTGTTCAAACATAAATAATGTAAACTTAACTGACTGCTTCACTTCCACTTTAAACCGTCATGTGCATCACCTCCAGTGCAGTGACAATGAGAGATTCTGGTAAAAACCATCACTGCTGATGCATTCAATGAGTCACTTCTTCACATTTGTGCACTTAATGGGCAGTTCCAGTAAAAAGCAAATTGCAAGGCAATGATTGTTGGTTTGAGCATTGAAATCAATAGCAATTAATAAGGTGACACAGATCTGTACATGACTCTGAAAGCAATGTGGTACATATGGGATGAATACATTTAGGCATGATGCACAGTTCTTTTATATTGCACATTGCAATAAATTATTTTCAAACAATACAGTTTTTATAACATTGTCAATTGTTGTTCATCCCCGCCCCCTTTTCAGCTGCTGCATTGGCAGTGACTCACACCTGATGATGTCACACCTACTCAGTTGCCATAGCAGTTGTTATGGAAACAGGAGCCAAGGTTTCAATGGCTGAGTCTTTCAGAAGTAGAACTCAAGGCTGTGCATTATGATGCTTTTACTATACATAAGAGGTGTTCTTATAGGCACGACGTGCAATGAGTTGAGAATCCCCCATATTGTCAGAATCACTGTAGCACATGGCTTTGAATGGATTATTGCATTTATAAAATGGTAGGAAAAGGAATAAGATCAAAAACACTTATGTTGAATTATATTTTAAAATATTTATGAACAACAATTCTTCTTACAAGGTATATGTTCTCAGTAGGGGTGGGCAATATGACCAAAATCTTATATCACGATATGTGTAATTTTATTTCACGGTAACAATATATATCACATTCACAATATAGGCTAGTTATTTTTGCTTTAAATATGGCCTTTTTGAAGAAAATAAAATTCACCGGTGTCAATATCACAAAATACTAGCCTAAATATAAAAAAAAACACTGAAGACAACAGCCAGTGATTAAATAAGGATAAGAAACTACAACCCAAATTCCGGAAATGTTGGGACGTTTTTTTTTGTTTTTTTTGAAGAAAATGAAAATGAAAAGACCTTCAAATCACATGAGCCAATATTTTATTCACAATAGAACATAGATAACATAACAAATGTTTAAACTGAGATATTTTACAATTTCATGCACAAAATGAGCTCATTTCAAATTTGATGCCTGCTACAGGTTTCAAAATAGTTGGGACGGGGGCATGTTTACCATGGTGTAGCATCTCTTCTTTTCAAAACAGTCTGAAGAAATCTGGGCATCGAGGTTATGAGTTTCTGGAGTTTTGGTGTTGGAATTTGGTACCATTCTTGCCTGATATAGGTTTCCAGCTGCTGAAGAGTTCATGGTCGTATTTTTCGTTTAATGATGCGCCCAATGTTCTCTATAGGTGAAAGATCTGGACTGCAGGCAGGCCAATTCAGCACCCGGACTCTTCTACTATGAAACCATGCTGTTGTAATAGCTGCAGTATGTGGTTTTGCATTGTCCTGCTGAAATATACAAGGCCTTCCCTGAAATAGACATCGTCTAGAGGGGAGCATATGTTGCTCTTAAACCTTTATATACCTTTCAGCATTCATAGTGCCTTCCAAAACATGCAAGCCGCCCATACCATATGCACTTATGCACCCCCCTACCATCAGAGATGCTGGCTTTTGATCTAAATACTGATAACACGCTGGAAGGTCTCCCTCCTCTTTAGCCCGGAGGACACGGCCTCCGTGATTTCCAACAAGAATGTCAAATTTGGACTCGTCTGACCATAGAACACTTTTCTTTGAAAACTTTGAAACAGTCCATTTTTAAATGAGCCTTGGCCCACAGGACACAACAGCACTTCTGGACCATGTTCACATATGGCTTCCTTTTACATGATAGAGCTTTAGTTGGCATCTGCAAATTGTATGGTATTGTGTTTACTGACAGTGGTTTCTGGAAGTATTCCTGGGCACATTTAGTAATGTCAATGGCAGAATCCTGCCAATGAGTGGTGCAGTGTCGTCTGAGTGCCCGAAGACCACAGGCATCCAATATAGGTCTTCGGCCTTGTCCCATACGCACAGAGTATTCTCCTGTTTCTCTTAATCTTTTGATGATGTTATGCACTGTAGATGATGAGATTTGCAAAGCCTTTGAAAATTTAACATTGAGAAACTTTCCCCCGGTTTCACAGAAAAGGCTTAAGCCTAGTCCTAGACTAAAATATAAGTCTGAGCTGTTTCAACTGAAACTTGCACTGACTGATCATCAAATATATCAGTGCCTTTGTTTTGTCTCAAGATGCACCTCAGTAATGTTTTTTTCTAACCATGTTTATAAAAATTACTTAAATGTCCTAATTGAACTATGGCCTAATCCTGGTTTAGTCTAAGCCCTGTCTATGAAACCAGGCCGTTGTTTTTAAAGTATTCCGCAATCTTTTTATGCACTCTTTCACAGATTGGAGAGCCTCTGCCCATCTTTACTTCTGAGAGACTCTGCCTCTGTAAGACATCCCTTTTATAGCCAATCATGTTACAGACCTGATTTCAATTAACTTAATTAGTTGCTAGATGTTCTCCCAGCTGAAACTTTCCAAAATTTATTGCTTTTTCAGCCCTTTGTTGCCCCCGTGGCAACTTTTTGAGACCTGTAGCGGACATCAAATTTGAAATTAGCTGATTATTAGTGAATAAAAATTTCATCGTTTAAACATTTGTTTAAAATGTCACCGTTTAAACATTTATGTTCTCTATGTTCTATTGTGAATAAAATATTGGCTCATGTGATTTGAAAGTCTTTTAGTTTTCATTTAATTCAAATTTGAAAAACGTCCCAACATTTCCTGAATCCGGGTTGTAATTACAAGCAATAGAACAAAAAACTACAGTAGAACAAATAAATAAGACATGTTACCTAAATCAAATGTTTCACTAAAGACCTACTGTGTTTATGACAATACTTGCAAAGATGTGGCATTTCGACACATAAAAGTGTGTGTGTATTTAACAGTTCAAAGCGGCAAATAATAACGGAATATTCCAGCACTCTCTGAGCACCGTCTTCACGTGCGATGGTAAAATGAGTCTCTTTTTCGCTGCTGATTGCATTTCAACAGCTTAAAAACACTTGTTTCTAAACCGCAATGCTTAAAAATGTGTGCAAACGATGTTTTCATGACCATGTAGCAGAGCAACATCACGTGATTGTGTAACAGCAAGAGAGACAAATCTATCAATTGACATATTTCTACTAGTGAATCATGTCTACCGGTATATTGCCCATCTCCAGTTCTCAAATGCTAATAAAAATCCAAATCACCATGCAATCATGGATATTTGATGGCAGTATTCACATTTTGGCAAAATTTCAATAATTAAGATACAATATTTTTTTTTGTACGTTTTCCTACGACTTGCTCAAACCCTAGTGACAATTATGTTTAGGGGTGTGGGAGAACCTTCATTCTTACTACAGATATATTTCCCTGTATATATTTTCAACCAGCTTTCTTCTTCACGGGAAACATGTTTTCACATAGAACACATTTTTGCATTACACTGCGTTAATTTGACCAATTCGCATCTTTTGCCTCAAACGTAAAACAGCCAAAAGGCACTCAAATTAAAAGAAGTTTATCTTGTAAAGATGTAATAATTGTTTATTATTCAAATCTCCCTATTGAATACCAATAAGCTTTACAATCTCCACCAACAATGTTCGTTAGAATGATTTGTGCACTTGTGGTGTTATGATGAACATTTGCTCCGCATGAATCCCTGCTGACAATCAGTGGGAGACACATGACTACTTTTGACATAATTTGATACTTGTGGGTGTTGGATCTCCTCTGCACTTCGACCTGCTGCCCCAGTTCTGCCCTCAGCAGCAGTGCCCACGTACAGTTGTACTGCTGTTTTATTGATGCACTGTTCCTGAGCTCTCCATCATAACAGTAACAAGACACAATACACTAGTTCAGAGAGAGCTACTCTAATCAGCCTGATTACTGTTAGCTGTTTATGCTATTATTCTGTATGACAAATAGCCTGACATGTTCTTTTTGTACAAGTGGAAGCTAAACAATGTGAGGATCACTCAAACTGCAGCTTGCTCACTTTGAGGCATCTCAGATTAGACGTACTGGGAGAACCAAGAGAATTTTGTTAAACCGCTTGCATCTTTTCATAATTTTAGGGTGAAATAATTATGAGTTATTAATATTTTGCATTCACTGATTCAGATATCAGCAGTCAGGCCATTTTGACAACTGGAAAAATATTGGTCATTAATGTGAGACAACCTCGGTGGAAAGTGTGTAATTGGGTCAGTTATCAGTGTCTTTGTCTTTTCTATTATAGTTGTGGGACATTGTCCTCGGAGTCTGGACTGTGCCCGGGAGCGACGGCACTTCTGCCAGCCTGGCTCTTCACACTGCGGCCCATGCCTAGACCCATTTGTGGAGAACAAACGAGGGAAGTGTGTGATCAGGAGACGAAATCACCCTGGTGAGTACTGAGTCATACCAAAGTGCCTTTCAGAAAAGTCGGGTCACTTAACGGGCATGTTTTCAACAGCTCTGGGCAGCTATTTCAGACATTCAAACCAACTTCTTTCTTGAATAGGGAAAAACTGAAATCTGAAAAACTGTTTGCCAAGCTTATTATTTCAAATCATTCTGGAAGTCACAAGCACATCATCACAACTTAGAACTATAGCTTCTAATGCAGTGACACAATGGCTTTACTAAATGGTGATTAGCTCTTTTTAATTAGAAAGTGGACTTTTCCACCATGTTGTGTGTTGCACTTTTTTCCCATTCATAGTAATATTAGTTAAACATCTTGTTATACCATCTTTGGTTGAACACGTTTTACAGGTTTGTTTTGGCAAATGTCTTTGTAGCAGCAATGAATATGATGGGGAACCATTTCAGGGTTCCCCATCATATTCATTGGACTGCAGTGGAAGACCTCTCACTCCTCACAACCTTCCAGTCTAGCTTCCCTCTCCCCCTCTTCCACCCACACATTGCTGCAGATGCAAAAGGAGGGAGGGGGGGGCTAATGAAATAATTCAGACAGACTCTTTTTACTCTGCAGTGGTAGGGATTGACAAATGCTGCCTTAGCTTTAACTATACCATCAAGCAAGTAAATATCCACAAGCATTTAATTTTCATTTTCAGCTTTAAAAAAAAAATTCATCTTGACTAGAACCTTGAAGATTATTGATCGTTAATTTTCCAGTGCTGTTTTAGGAGGGCAGTGCTGTTGTCGACATCTGATCGATACCATTCAACAGGCAGGAGTATGAACAGCGCCCTTTTCTTCTTCCTCTTTTAACTCTCACTTTCTTTTCTACAGTTCATTTAGGAGACTTTAGAGGCGTCACACATTTTTCACACAGCCGTTTTGTTAGAATGACATAAAGTTGAACGTGTGTATGTTTATGGTGACTTATTTGGTTATTTGGCTAATTTCACCTGCCTACTATTTTGTTGCTCTCTGGCTTATGCCAAATCTATTGGCTCTCGTTTACTAACTGTGCACATATTTTTTTTGCACAAATGTATTTTTTAATTGATCCATTTAAGTGATGAATGGCTGTATGAGAGAGGTTGTGCGGAAAAGTCCTTATTTGGAGATGGCTAGGGCATGATTATGTAAATTCTTATACAGTGGGTTATTGCTCCTTCACTTAAAGTAGAATAGTCGGGATTCATCAGCATTACAATTAAGCATGGCAGAAATTTTGACATGAAAAACACTTGTATACAATTTTTTGTGAATGAGACCCATTAGGACTCTCAAAAGTTATGCAATTATTGATGAATCATGATTCCTATGTAAAATCGTCATCAAACAGGTTTTACACACAACGGCTGTAAGTGTTTAATAAATGAGACACTACATAGAACACTGAGTTCAGTTTAGAGGGTTTTCTGTAAAAAGAAAATGACTAAATATATTTATTCATAAAACATCCATCTTTTGAGTTAATTCACTTTTTTTTTTATTGATGTTTTTTTTTTTTTTTTTTTAGTTAATTAATGTTTAATTATGCAAGTATACAAATATAAAACATGAAAATTGCAATTCCCATTATCCAGTCTGGTTATTAATGAAATTGCGAGGTCACTACACAAAATTTTATCCCTTAACTGTGTAGTCCACAGCAAACAAAAGCTGTTTTCCACATTATTTGGAGTGGAAAATAAGTAATCTGACACTTTTAAATAAATTTAGCTCACGCTGGTAAAAATAGAACTTGGTTAAATGGCTGAAGCTGCACCCCCCATACCACCCCCCCCCCCCCCCCCCCCCCGCCACATCCTCGCTCTCTTTTTCTCTCTGTCTCTCTCACACACATAAACACACCCTCTCTCTCTCGCTCTCGCTCTCGCTCTCTCTCTCTCTCTCTCAACCATTCCATCTTTTTTTCTTATCTCTCCTGAAGTTTTTGCTCTTGGCACTTTCTCAGTGGTTGCCGTGGTGACTGGTTTCATTCATGAATCTGTAGAGGCCACCTCCCCCATCCTCTCCCTGCCCAGCTGTATGCCCCACTGCCCACATACGCATAGCAGCACCACACAACAGACCGACTGACCAAATCCGCCTACACTCACTGCAGCACACACACACACACACACACACACACACACACACGGATTCCGCAGTGCATAAGCTCATAACACTTCAGCACGCACATTTTTGGTGCATGTCATGATTAATAATTTTAAATGTTCATAAATATAGCAGTATGGCATGCACATTCTACCCAATGCAATACAAACTATATATAGTACATATATAGGACGATTTGCAAATACACTACCAGTCAAACATTCAGGGTAAGTAAGATTTGTGTCTGTTTGTTTTTGAAAGAAACTTCTACTGTTATTCAGCAAGTTTGCATTAAATTGTTCAAAAGTGACAGTAAAGGGATGTTAGTAATACATGCTGTTCTTTTGAACTTTCTGTTTTAAACATTGATAATAATCAGAAAGGTTTCTTGAGCACCAAATCAACATATTAGAATTATTTCTTAAGGATCATGTGACATTGAAGACAGCAAATTCAGCTTTGTCTTCATATAAATTAAATTTTCAAATTTATTATAAAAGAACACTTTTTTTATGATTTATTTTTGGCATTTTGCCTTTATTACAACAGGATACTGTAGAGCAGACAGGAAGTAAAGTGGGGTAGAGAGAGGGGTCAGGACCTGAAAAAGCCAGGATTCGAACTCAGGACGTCTGTAACACAACAGCATTATGTCAGTGCACTGCCCACTAGGCTATCAATGCAGACAGAAAACAGATCTTTTAAATTGTAATGATATTTCACAGTAGTACCGTTTTTACTGTGTTTTTGATTAAATAAATGCAGCCTATAAGAGGCTTCTTTCAAATATATTAGAAAATTACTGACCCCAGACTTTTGAACAGTAATGCAAGTACTGCATATTTTCACTTATTCTCTCTCTTCCTCCCTCCTTATCTTGTAACTCTCATGTTATTTCTCTGTCCTACTTTCTTGCCCTAGCAGTCAAGGTCAGCCATCTCCCAGAGCTGGATGAAGAGATAGACATTCTCTCCTCCATCATCAGCAAACACAGAGAATCAGAGATGAAACACTCAGGTAAGGTATCTTTTACTCACCCTTATGTCGTTACAAACCTGACTTTCTTTTGTAAGACAAAAAAGGAGAAAATCTTTGTGCTCCTGTTTTTCATATAATGACCGAGAACATGTCAAGTACGTACTAAATGTGCACTGCAGTCTACTCGGGGTTTCTGAAGCCATACGATAGCTTTGTGTGAGAAGCAAATTTCTATATTTATTTTCAAACTGACACACTGTTCATGTGAGATGTGTTTGATGTCAGGGCTGACACTATTTGAATTGAAGGTGAGCGAGAATTTGGTTTGTGAGCTGGCAGGGGAAGATTATGAGTAGATAATGACTTCAGTTTAGCTGTGTTCCTGCAAATAGCAATCGACCCTTCGTTACTGTAACTATGTCTCTCAAACCATGGCGCTCTCACGCTTCACATCTTGTTTTCACAGTCAAAAATATATCGTGGAGCAAAGAGACAACTGACAACACGCCAACAGACAAGACAGAGCAGGTTACTTTAGATATGAAGCAAAGTCTTATCTTTCAAATTTTGCCATTTAAAGAAAAAAATAGTAAATAATAATAAATGACGTTTAAATTATAAATAACGATTTGCGGCTCTTTGATGTGTCGTGACAGATTACTGTAACGCCTCAGTTCAAGCGGCACGTGAACCGGTCATCTCTTCCTCTTTACTAGTAATAGCATTAAAAATAAACACGAATGAACATCAGAAGGTCTTGTTTCAACCACTGAAAGACGTCAATGCACGCCGTTTTTCAAGTTCAAGTTCACCAAAGTTAATCTACTTTCCTGTCTGGTTTGTTTGTCGGACAAAATTAGCAGATTCAGCGTTATGATTGGTCAGATTGCCTGTCAATCAAACTCTCTGTGAAGGTTCAATTGATAGCTTTGGAAACAATGAAATTATATAGTTTAGAACAACATGAGGCATTAGGGTTTTTTTTTTTTGGTGAATTATGCTACCATAATTTGCCAACCACTACACATCGTTAAAAAATTTAATAATATATATATATAAAAAAACAAACAAAAAAAACATTGTAAATTCAGAGTGAAAGTCTCTCTCACTCATTTTTTTAATGTCTTATGTTCTTCAGCCCCCTCTCTAGCTGCTTCCAAAGCCCCTGAGGATCGATCCTGGCTGAGCAGTCAGCACGGAGCAGAGGCATCTTCTACTGCTGCTACATCAGAACAGCCTCTGATAAGTGCCCTGACCACCGCTGCCTCTACCACCAGCCCAGCCTCGCACACTCCCTTTATCTCTGCTGTGCACAGCGCCCCATTTATCATCCCGTACCCCTCTGAGGACCACTCTTTCATCAGTGCGTTACACTGTATATAGTTTGCTGATGTTTATAAATGTATATGTGTTTGTGGACTGTGTCACTGCAGCAGTGCTTTTCCTTCTTGCTGCTTTGACCTTTTCATGACAATCTTTTTATCTTCTTATTTTAGTATTTTTGGGTGTGTTTCTCATGGTGGGCTCAGTTGCCATGGTCTTGACTGGAGTGTGTTGGGTCAGGTGAGATGTTATACTGCATAAACCTTGCTGGATCAAATACCTGCATGAATAGTTAGACATGAATGACACTGAAGCTGTGTCATCTTTCTTCTCAGGATGCAGAGAGGCAGTCATCTGGCCCAGAAGATTGATTATCCTGCTTTTGGGTTAATAGGTTCCAGTTCTTATGATAGTGGCATGGTGAGTAGAGCATACATGCACATACAAAAGCAAAGCATCATCCTTGCATGTGTTGTGATGCTTGTATGTACACACACTCATCTGTTATTCTGTTATTAGACTGAAGATAAAACACTTGCACAGAGTGCCCAGATGTACCACTTTCAGCTTCAGAAGCAGCAAATGATGTCACTCAAGTAAGTAATTGGCAAATAGAATGAAAAAACTGCCTTTCATGGATACAACACATTTCCCAGCAGCCCTTATCCTGCATGTCTGGATTTGGAATAATTAGAGAATATTGGATATGCTTCTGTTCAACAATTTGGGTCAGTAAGATTTTATGTTTTATTTTTTGAAAGATTTTTTTTCTTTAAGAAAAATATGTGATCGTAAAATGTGAAATTGGTCAAAAGTGACAGTAAGGAATAAATAAATCAAATAATTGATTACTGTCACTTTTTACTGTTCTTTTGAATTTTCTATTTCTATTTCAGTTTATATTCTATTTCTATTCTATTGTTTCCAATGAAATTTCCGTTTAATAATGTTGACAAGAAAAGATTTGGTTTGGTTCTGATGGATCATGTAACACTGAAGACTAGAGTAATGGTTGCTGAAAATTCAGTGTTGGCATCACAGAAATAAATGAGGATTTTTTTAAATATTCAAATAGAAATTATTTTATATAGTAATAAAATTTTACAATATTACTTTTTATTATATTTTTTGAGTCCATAATTGCTGCCTTAGCAAGAGACTTTCAAAAAAAAAAAAGATCCCAAACTCTGGAAGGGTATTGCATATGTCATCTACTCCATCTAAATTTAAAAACAGATAACAATATTTCCTATCCCACAGTCATTTAACAATTTAGCACATGTAGGCCTATTATGAATAGTTTAACATTGGAATATTAGAAATTATTTACAACTTTGGAAAATATAACTTAACAGGTAATAGAGAAACAAAATGTATGCACACCATTAAAAAACAATCTAAAAAGCTGTTAGTCTTATTTTATTTGTTATTTTTTTGCGTATATTTTAGAATATGTAAGTCAAAATGAAATGTTCCGGGAACATTTGGCTATAATTTATCAGGTTAAATACCACAGTCTATTTTCGACCAAAACTGACTCGTGCATTGACATTATTTACATTTATTATTCAAAACTCAGTGGCATTCCTTCTGTGTTTTGTTATTATGCAGGCAACGAAATGATTCCAAGATTCCAGAATCAGGAGCCACTTCGGATGAGGAGAATGAAGACGGAGACTTCACTGTGTATGAGTGCCCAGGACTTGCCCCAGTAAGAGCAATATGTTTATATACATAATTCTGAATGTGGCGGATCACATCTGTGTCTGTGTGTCGGTGTCCTATTGCTGTCATAAATCATGACTCCTGCAGGTGTAAACGATGGTATTATACTGTATGTCACCCACTGTGCTACAGTTTGAAGTCTTCTGTAGTGCCACGGTGTTTGAAAGCATCTTTCTCTTTCCAGACCGGGGAAATGGAAGTGAAGAACCCACTGTTCGATGACTCCACCTTTCATCTTCACCTGCAGAGAAGTTACAACTAAACACGAGTTTACTCAGAGGACGCATCAACTTCACGCATGAAATCACAATGGTGTGCTTTCCTCATCTGATCCATTCAGGCAAGGTCACAAAGGTCATCATGGTTCGTGTGGACATTTGAGAGCATTTTTCTTTTGTGCTGTTAAATACAAGTTGACACTGGTGTTGCAGCTTCCATTCATGAACAGAAAACAGAATGCATTGCAACACTTACAGAAATAATTCACCTTGTTAACATGTTGATTTACACATACACAAGTATCCTTTCTAAAGACCAGGACCCTGTGCTGTAGTACTTTTCAGTTTAACGGCAGATGTGTAAAAACATTGCATGGATTTCTGATTAAGAGTTGCACCCATCCTGTATAATCACTCAGTCTCGTTCCTTACGTCCTCTGGAAAGAGACTGGGCATTCTCGAAAAGTTTGAACATGATCTGCTCTTGATACCAGCTCAAGACTCATTTAATATCAGGTCATTGCTGAGTTCTGTTATGGCGTCTTCTGTAGTATATTGTGAGTACTGTGCAATGGAAAGGAAACTTATTTATAGCATTAACTGTTTGAACATATCTTGCCTGCAAACGCTAGTCATCTTTAGAATGGACGTGGAAGTTGAGGAGCAACGTAATTACACGATTAGTATATTTTATGGTTCCTTCTACCAAATTCGTCTGTGACTGTATTTTTTTAAATACCAATGGTGATTTTAATATTTTTTTATAATTGTGCTCACAAAAATAACCCTAAATGATATTATGTAGCCGCTGTATATTCAGAATGGTCCTACTATGCATGATTTGAAGCTGTGTAATGAAGAAAGTCAGTGTGCATTTCTGGTTCATTTATAGAACAAAAACACATGAAATTGGAGTTTTTGTATCAAACCCAGTCAAATCAAAAATACCTGATTTGCAGCGTAACATTGTACATACCTGCTATTGTGTACAGGCCAGGATTCTCCGATCTATGTGCGGTAACCTCTGTGCTAGATAACTAACGGTGACGTGATAAAGTTTGATTCTGGAGCGTGTGTCGCTCGCTGCTGTTTCTCAGGAAATCTGCCAACAGTAGCTGGTTATTCCTGCAGTAGCTCTGTAATTTCTGCAGGGGATCTGTTCAGGTTCCTCTGGATCTTATACCTTTGAATCTTTTAGTCAAAAGCCGTGGAAGTGTCGTCAGTCTTTCGATGTTGCATTGGGGCAAAGGGAAGCCCTTCAAATCTGAAATGTGCCTCCTTTAACATCCTCTATTTTTTCTGTTCTGTTAGACAGTCATTCTGGGGATGTTAACTCTGATATGACCTACACTTTTCAAAATAAGTCACGATGGTCTTTAGTTGAGCCCAATAAACCTTTTTCAGCTACTGAGATTGCCTGACATGCATGTAAAGATGGAATAAAAGAGGAAATAAATATTTATATCAGCTCAAATAATAGTGTCCTGTTTTCATTGATATTAAACCTACCAGGTGTTTTGTGTGAAGACATTTACAGACAAACAACATGAGATGCTTACTTAAATTAGTCGTTTTATGTGCCTTTTCCAAAGGGTATTTAAGTAAGGAAGAACAACCTGTTCACACAGATCCAGGAGACTTTATTACATGATTTATTAACACATGCTGACTATGCATTTGTGGACAGTAACATGCTAACAGAAAATGTTTGAAGAAATAGCTGTACCTGTCACAACACTCAGTCAGCATTTATACAAAATCATGGCTGCTTAATGTCAGTTATGATATTTTGAATGTCACGTCACTGCTTTTCCACTGGATTGACAATTTTTCCCATGAAAAGTATGTTGTCATTCATTGGGTCAACAATAAAGATCATGAATGGACGATCAAATTTGTAAACTGGTAGTTTTGTCCTAGATAAATCTATCCCAAAGTCTGGTCTTTCTATTCCTTCCTCATCTACATCAAAAGCAGCTTGATGTTTAACCTGAAAGAAAATCACAAGAGTACACTTCAAATCAAAGTGAATGCAGAATCTGCTCTATGAATTTCACATTAAATTTAAAGAGATAGTTCACCCAAAAATGTCATTACTTACTCACCCTCATGTTGTTCCAAACCCGTGAGACCTTCGTTTATCTTCGGAACACAAATTAAAATATTTTTGATGAAATCTGAGATATTTCTGATCCTGCATAGATAATGCCACTGAAATGTTCCCAGGCCCAGAAGGACATCATTAAAATAGTCCATGTGCCATCAGTGGTTCAAGCATAATTTTATGAAGCTACGAGAATACTTTTGTGTGCAAAGGAAACGAAAATAATGACTTTATTCAACAATTTATTTTCTTCCATGTCAGTCTTTGTCGCACGTTCGTGAGAGTACCACAACAAATTATTGAATAAAGTCATTATATATTTTTTCTGTGCACACAAAAATTATTCTTGTAGCTTCATAAATGATGTCACATGGACATGATGTCACATGGACTGTTTTAACAATGTCCTTACTAGAGGTCGACCGATAGTGGATTTTACCGATACCGATAGCTAGGTCGGACCACACTGGCCGATACCGATTAATCAACCGATAGTTTTTAAAATGGATACTGAAAGAAAACTAGTGCTTTACTGTTTTTAAAAAAGCAGTAACCGTACTGAACCATACTTTGTAAATGAATAAAAATATTAATATTATTTATTATATTGATCATTAAAGTTATTTCATAGTTTGCTAATGTTAAAAGAAGAAACTTTAAAATGTTAAAATGTAGATTATTAGTAGCTAATAGTGAATGTTGAAATGAACACTCTAAGGAACAATACACTGTTCATTAATGATACGAATACACTTATATTAAGTATTACAATTTAATTTCAACTGTCATGCTTAAAGATGCCATCTTTAAATATCTACACAAGGCCATAGCATTAAAATTACATGCATATGGATATTGTATGTGTACTCACACAATTTATTTGCTTCTATTTTTTAACACTTGATAATTATCTAATTAATTATCGCTGCGTCTAGGTCATAGGAGAACTCTGTATCACACACACACCAGACGCTTTGCGTTCAATTCAAGTGGCGGTTTAAAAATTTAATCACCAAACGGACATAGGTTTGCTTCAAGAATGAACAATGTGGCACAAATGAGTTTGAAGTTCGGTGTTTAAAAACAGAGCAAGCGGAAAGAGAGAGCCCAAAATATTACAGCTCTATATCTGAAGCATAGCCTACAGACTTTATTAGAGCCACAGAAAGACAAAGTTTTGCTGAAAAATGCACAATACATAATTTATAGCCTATGGTGAAGTCATTATGTACATTCAAAACGATTTGGGACAAATATTATGTAATTTAATAGAAAACTATGTGAATGAAGATTTTCTGTCGGCTGTATTGAAATGCGAGTCTGGAGTTTCCCTCTCTGTGCAGCGCGCAGTGTCACGTGTCAAAATAAACAACACGTGCTGTCAGTGATTTCCGCCTCTAATTTGGCAGGGAGTCGAAAATGGGCACAACTGCGGCAATCAACTATCGGTGCCGATTAATCGGCAAAACAGCCTTGAATGTCTCAGTTGTGTTGCTGTCTATGCAGGGAGAGAAAGCTCTCGGATTTCATCAAAAATGTCTTAATTTGTGTTCTAAAGGTGAATGAAGGTCTTGCGTGTTTGGAATGACATAAGGGTGAGTAATTAATTTTCATTTTTGGGTGAACTATCCCTTTAAAAATTCGCTTTTTATTTTAATTAGCAACGTTTATTTGTTTACCTCTGACATCTTTTCTTCTGATATTCCTGTGAAGTATTTTGATGTATTTTGAGAAGTCAGCTACTTGTTTTCATTTAATGTTCATGGGAGCAGAACCCTCTATATTACCTCACTTTTCAGAAATGACATGTAGCTTATTGACATGTAAAGTTGAGCTATTTTACTGATAAAATCATCAGAGCAGCGCCGACAACAAATTTCTGTGTGTATGTATGTTTCCGTGTGTGCGTATGTGCATCAGTGCTGTATGTGTCGGGCACTGCTCTGAGACAAGGTAGAGATCCAAGTGCTGTTTTATTGGGAATGCCAGAATACATACAGGTCCTTCTCAAAAAATTAGCATATTGTGATAAAGTTCATTATTTTCTGTAATGTACTGATAAACATTAGACTTTCATATATTTTAGATTCATTACACACAACTGAAGTAGTTCAAGCCTTTTATTGTTTTAATATTGATGATTTTGGCATACAGCTCATGAAAACCCAAAATTCCTATCTCAAAAAATTTGCATATCATGAAAAGGTTCTCTAAACGAGCTATTAACCTAATCATCTGAATCAACTAATTAACTCTAAACACCTGCAAAAGATTCCTGAGGCTTTTAAAAACTCCCAGCCTGGTTCATTACTCAAAACCGCAATCATGGGTAAGACTGCCGACCTGACTGCTGTCCAGAAGGCCATCATTGACACCCTCAAGCAAGAGGGTAAGACACAGAAAGAAATTTCTGAACGAATAGGCTGTTCCCAGAGTGCTGTATCAAGGCACCTCAGTGGGAAGTCTGTGGGAAGGAAAAAGTGTGGCAGAAAACGCAGCACAACGAGAAGAGGTGACCCTGAGGAAGATTGTGGAGAAGGACCGATTCCAGACCTTGGGGGACCTGCGGAAGCAGTGGACTGAGTCTGGAGTAGAAACATCCAGAGCCACCGTGTACAGGCGTGTGCAGGAAATGGGCTACAGGTGCCGCATTCCCCAGGTCAAGCCACTTTTGAACCAGAAACAGCGGCAGAAGCGCCTGACCTGGGCTACAGAGAAGCAGCACTGGACTGTTGCTCAGTGGTCCAAAGTACTTTTTTCGGATGAAAGCAAATTTTGCATGTCATTCGGAAATCAAGGTGCCAGAGTCTGGAGGAAGACTGGGGAGAGGGAAATGCCAAAATGCCTGAAGTCCAGTGTCAAGTACCCACAGTCAGTGATGCTGGTGTTGGTCCACTGTGTTTTATCAAGGGCAGGGTCAATGCAGCTAGCTATCAGGAGATTTTGGAGCACTTCATGCTTCCATCTGCTGAAAAGCTTTATGGAGATGATTTCATTTTTCAGCACGACCTGGCACCTGCTCACAGTGCCAAAACCACTGGTAAATGGTTTACTGACCATGGTATTACTGTGCTCAATTGGCCTGCCAACTCTCCTGACCTGAACCCCATAGAGAATCTGTGGGATATTGTGAAGAGAAAGTTGAGAGACGCAAGACCCAACACTCTGGATGATCTTAAGGCCGCTATCGAAGCATCCTGGGCCTCCATAACACCTCAGCAGTGCCACAGGCTGATTGCCTCCATGCCACGCCGCATTGAAGCAGTCATTTCTGCAAAAGGATTCCCGACCAAGTATTGAGTGCATAACTGAACAGAATTATTTGAAGGTTGACTTTTTTTGTATTAAAAACACTTTTCTTTTATTGGTCGGATGAAATATGCTAATTTTTTGAGATAGGAATTTTGGGTTTTCATGAGCTGTATGCCAAAATCATCAATATTAAAACAATAAAAGGCTTTACTTCAGTTGTGTTGTAATGAATCTAAAATATATGAAAGTCTAATGTTTATCAGTACATTACAGAAAATAATGAACTTTATCACAATATGCTAATTTTTTGAGAAGGACCTGTAGTAGTCAAAAAACAGGCAAAACCACAAGACTTGAACAGATAGAACAAACCTCAGAACGTGCAGTGTAACAATAGCAAAACCTCGATGACAATGTGATGATGATGATGATGTTGTGCAGACACAAACACAGCTTAAATAGAGAGACAAACTAATACAAAAAGAACTATGGGAATTTGAGTTCATGGCCATGAAGCAGTGGGATGGGAGAGTGCCATCAAGTGGACAGTCTAGGGCACAACAACTAGACACCGTGACAGTATGTGTGTGCGTTTGTATGGGAGAGCGAGTGGAAGAAATAGATTATGTGCTTTCCGTACATAGCTTTCTGGTAAAAAGGCAGCAAGGACCTTAGAAATAACTGAAATCCTTTGGCGAAGTGATATGGACATGCAATGCGGCCAAGATCTGCCCGGTACTACGTTCGCCGTGCATTTCCCTGAAAATAATTGCACACCTTGGAACATTAGTCAGCCAATCAGATTCAAGCATTCAACAGCCCATAATATAAATATTTATAGCAACCAACCATTTCCTGACAGCTCCCCTCCCCTTTTCAGTGTCCTGTCTAGAGATGGCCATCTCCAGATCTTTGATGTCAATCTGGGACAGCCGGAAACATGGAGAAATAGCCGTTGTAGTCTAGACAGAGGACTTTAGAAGAGAGTTCAGCATCATAATCTTTGAGGAGTGGTATTATAAAGACAGAAATGTCAAATGAGTTAAATGTTAACATTTTATTACATTACATTATTCATATAATTATACAACTAATTTCATTCATTATTTTATAATTTTCTTATAAATCATGATTTTTTTTAAACTGTATTTTTCTCTGAACTTCTGAACCCCTGTGCAGCAAGGCTTTGAAATTATTGGATAGATAGTGGAAACTGGTTAGGGAACCCAAGGTAGCACAGGATTGAACTCATGATTTCCTGATCCTGAGCAGTTACACAGCAAGTCTAGAACCAAGCCAATTGCAACCGCAATATAAATTTTTAATGCTGTTATAATCAGAAGCCAATACCCTGTTCCCTCCCATCCTATAGCTTTGGCTTAATTTTGAGCTGTTTTCTGTGGTGGAACAAACTTGGCAAAGTAATTGACAATGTTGTATCTAACATTTAAGTTAGTCAATGCACTTTTCTTTTTTTTTTTAACTGTGGAAAAAAATCTATATCATATTTCTTGCTTAAGAATATTGAATCTTTATTATTTTCCCTATATAGCTATGAATGATAGACGCATCACATTTTGCCCTGCAAAGGTAACAACATACTTTGCAAGATTTTGCATACTGATTTTGTTTCTTCCACTGCCACACAGCAATAACTTCAGTAAATCCATTTTTCACATGTTTGTAATTCACAGTTAGTGAATTGTAATTTTCTTCATAGTCAGAGATGAGTATACCATATGGTGTAAACCGCAGGAAAAATAAAAGTAACAGTTGTGGCCAGTTACTTTTTTCTTATGTTACTGAAATCTTTTGAAGACACCTTTCCTATTGTTACATTTAGCATAGCCATAATAGAAGCAGAAATTCACTATTAAAGAAGATCTAGCAACCATCTTCATACAGTACATAACACCAACAGTTGTCTAATAAAAATTCTTAAGGGGTTAGCATGATGGGATGATGATAGTTGTTAAATTATGGCCATCTGCTGAATAAATCTTGAATGTCACTTCATCAAATCACTGCTGGGTTGACAACTTTTCCTAAGAAGAGGATGTGGTCATTTTTTTTGGTCAGTGATGAAGATCATGAATGGATGGTCAAAGCAGAACATCATTGGTAACGAAGCAAATTTGATTTCAATTGTGGTCACTGCTGCTGCGGTGGTTCCCTCCTCATCTACATCCAGGGTGGTTTTATGCAAAACCTAAAAGTGAAATAGCAATTTTCATAATCTTATATGAATTTTTGAATTACTGGTAATTTTTTAAACATCATTAAGAAAACTGATTTGTGTCTTTACCTTTAAAACATAGAAATTTTCTTTTGAAATTCCTGAGAAGTCAGCTTTATGTGTAAACATGTCCGTTATTCCCATTCCAGCTTGGGTACATAGATGTCAAGTTTTCTGAAGGATGGATGGATAAATTTTATTATATTTATTATATATACATTAACATTGACCCTTATGACTGGTTTTGTGGTCCAGGGCCACGTATGTATGTATGTATGTATGTGTATATATATATATATATATATATATATATATATATATACTGAACAAAATTATAAACGCAACACTTTTTAGAGTGGCCTTTTATTGTGGCCAGCCTAAGGCACACCTGTGCAATAATCATGCTGTCTAATCAGCATCTTGATATGCCACACCTGTGAGGTGGATGGAGAAGTGCTCACTAACACAGATTTAGACAGATTTGTGAACAATATTTGAGAGAAATAGGCCTTTTGTGTACATAGAAAAAGTCTTAGATCTTTGAGTTCTGCTCATGAAAAACGGGGGCAAAAACAAGTGTTGCGTTTATAATTTTGTTCAGTGTGTATATATATATATATCTATATATATATATATATATATATATGTGTGTGTGTGTGTGACCCTGGACCACAAAACCAGTCATAAGGGTCAATTTTTTTAAATAAGTAATAATGAAATGAACAAATAAGCTTTCCATTGATGTATGGTTTGTTAGGATAGGACAATATTTGGCCGAGATACAACTATTTGAAAATCTGGAATCTGAGGGTGCAAAAAAAAAACAAAATATTGAGCAAATTTGCTTTAAAGTTGTCCAAATGAAGTTCTTAGCAATGCATATTACTAATTAAAAATTAAGTTTTGATATATTTACAGTAGGCAATTTACAAAATATCTTCATGGAACATGATATTTACTTAATATTTACTTAAGATATTTGGCATAAAAGAAAAATCAATCATTTTGACCCATACAATGTATTTTTGGCTATACCTCAGCGACTTAAGACTGGTTTTGTGGTCCAGGGTCACATCTCCCAGGACCTGAAGTGGGACATTCACATAGACTCCATTGTCAAAAAGGCCCAGCAGAGATTGTACTTCCTTCACCAGCTGAGGAAGTTCAACCTGCCACAGGAGCTGCTGAAACAGTTCTGCTCCGCCATCATTGAATCCGTCCTCTGTACTTCAATAACTGTCTGGTTCAGCTCAGCTACCAAATCTGACCTCAGAAGACTATGGAGGGTAGTCCGGACTGCTGAGCAAATCACTGGTACAACCCTCCCCAGTCTCCAAGAACTGTACTCATCCAGAGTGAGCAAAAGGGCTGGCAAAATCACTCTGGACCCCTCACATCCAGCAAACTACAGAGCTCTGAGCACCAGAATGGCCAGGCAAAGGAACAGTTTCTTCCCTCAGGCAATCCATCTCATGAACACTTGACAATAAATGTGGAACACACTTATACACTCATCTAACACACATACTTAAGTCTACATTTCAAATTGCACATAATATACCTGTACATACAAAACTGTCTATTGTTATAAACCTGTACATACAATTGTATATTGTTATTCCTTATTTACTTGTTCTAGTTTTAATTCCTCTTTTTATTATCTGTGTTTTTTGTTCTGTCACTGTCATTCTGTTGCAATGTGGAAGCTTCTGTCATGAAAACAAATTCCTTGTATGTGTAAACATACCTGGCAATAAAGCTCCTTCTGATTCTGATTTACAGATAGCGGCTAATGAACTGGAAGTCTCACCCATAGGCTTACTTACGTTCTCATAACCCCTGTATGGTTTTCTTGTGCAAGAAGCAGAGTACAGAGTGCATGTCCAAAAAATGATAAGAGATGAGTCCATATTGATCTTCTGATAATTGAAATGCCCAGTTATCCCTTTGTAGACTAGAAAAAAACAACCCAATGTGATGGCCATCCTAGCTTCAGCAACAGCAAAATATTTTTATTGAAAATGTTACATAACCCAAGGAAGATAAATCATAATCAAGATAACAACATAACCAATTTTGCCACCATACTACAGCCTTACAATAAAAAGTTCTCAAATATCCACAGTTTGATTTTTTTTCTTTCATTTTGATGTTTTTACCTGTACATTGTAAAATTATTTCACACTCAGGATGAAATAAGAATTTCTGCAGCACTTCACACTACACTTTAACCTGTTACCCTGCGCCCCTATTTTTGAGCATTTTGTAAAAAACGATATAACCAAATAAAAATGTCTGTAGCTCTTGAACCCTAAGGTCTATATTTAAAAATCTGGTGTTGTTTGAAACTAGACACTTGATCCTTTGTTACTCTAGAGTCATAATAACTCAAAATTAGTATAGCAATAGAGTAAAACAAGGTAAAATATACATGAAATTGACTCGCGATATGTTTTAATGAAGCTCACTAAGGGAAAAATGGATGAGACTTTCATGCCAAAGGCCTGAAAACACCATAAAGATAAAGCTGAACATCTGACCATGTTTTGATTCAAATTTGAGGATGATACTCCCAAAAATGTAGTTTCTGTAAGCTTTTATTTAAAAAAAATCTAGGCGTCCTTTCAAAAAAGCCATTTGGAGACCCCAAATAGACACTTTGTAAACAAATGTCCAAATGAGTCAAAACTACATAATACATATATGTATATCAATTCAGAACTGCTCTGCCCACCAAAACACACAATAAAAAACTATTTCTGAACAGCATTTGTAGTGCTGACTCATTTAGTCATTTGGTTAGTCTACAAATGGCATTTTTGAAAAAAAACGCCTAAATATTTCCTGAAATAAAATATGAAATAATAAATTTTTTATAGGTAAAGACTTACAGAAAGTACATCTTTATGGTATTTCATTTCAAGAAAAGCTTTGGAAAAGTCATTTGGATATTTTATTTCAAGAAAAGTCTAGGAATCCTTTCAAAAATGCTATTTAGAGACTCCATAAGACACTGCATACTACATATGTATATCAATTCAGAACTGCTCTACCAATGAAACCACAAAAAAACACAAAACTATTTCAGAATTTGAACATAACTAAACAGTCTTTATTCTGAACAATTCCAATAATGAAAACAGTGAACCAAAACAGATTTGATCATTTTTGAACTAGTGAAAACACAAAACATGCAAAATACATTGTTTTTACAACATTTGTATTTTTTATTTATTTTATATGGTGAATATTATGAATATTACTATTTTACTAATATAGTAATAGATTACTATTACTAATATTACTAAATAATAAAAAAAAAAAACTATTTACAGTATTTACAGTGGAGGAAGACGCTCTAGCAGCCACTAAAATGGTTTTTTTTCTGACCATCTGGATTCACCAGACCTCTGAAAAGACAGGGAAGAGTGAGAGAAAAAGAGTGAGAAAGTGTGTAAGCAAAACAAATCAAACTTGCAACACTGTTTACATTTTGTACACACACACACACACGCGCGCACGCACACACACACAATAACCGGGACATACCCACAAACAAACACACCCACCCACCCACCCACCCACACGAACAAAACTCATGTAATCCCCTCATATTATCCCTCTCCGTTGTCATTTTTAGAATCTAAAACAGCTAACATGAAACAAAAGCTGCAAATACATGATAAAGACACATAAACATTCAAGAGGAGGGTGGAGACACTTACGTGCTAATGCTATCCACGCTTCCCAGCGATCTCAGCGCGTATTCGGCTACTAAATTAGCCATTTTTCTCCCCACGTCCTCCAAAACACCACCAAACGCCACAGAAACACTTCTCAAGTCGAAGATCCACGATGGAGAGATTCAGATGTGAGCTTTGGACAACATCTGTTCGCTGATAGCCAGTCTGTGTAGCGCTGCGACGCCATTATGTGTACGCTTCATGCGTAACCCGAGAGCGCACGAAAACACACGGACAATACGCCGAGCTATTCTCTAAACAATCTTACGTAAACTATTCAAACTGTCAATCACTTTAAACGTCCTTGTGGTTGGCTAACACTTCCATCCATCAAAACTGTGCTGGCGAGGCATTGGCTGGGTTCAAACACCCCTATTGTGATGTGTCCGGATTGACACCTCGCTGACCCATTCACGGACGCGCTTACTGTCCCGGGTTATAACAGCTCCTGCGATTGAAGGAGAGAGACGAGGGAGGGCTATTCTTACTCGGAAGAGACGATTCTGCTGGAAATAGATGGCGTTTCAAAGCTGGAATACGAATTATAATCGATATTTATTGGAAAATGGACGCTATCGATAACTATAACTCGAATCGCTTATGTAAACAAAGGAGGATCTATCGTGTTTTCCCCTATTTTTTCGTTGTTTTGGATTAAAAAGTGGATGCATTTTGAAGAGTGGACCCTTCTCTTGAAATGTATGCTGGTGTGTCTTGGAATAGTCTGAGCTGACCAGCGCTATTGGCGATCAAACATGAGTACTGCGGTTCGCTTTGTTCATTTTAAATGGCCGGTCTTTCAGCATTTCTGTTAACCCTTTCCTCTCTGGTGTATTGATTTCAAAAACAAGCTCACATCGTTAATCTTGAGTGTTTTAGCTTTCAAATGATATATAGTTAATGATAATTGATTGAATATTGTTCTAAAACAAAGGTAATAAAAAGTCCGACCACGCCCGACCACGCCCTTCCGGCCCGCCCACGGGCCGATGCGGGTTAACAGGTTAACATTAGTGAATGCATTCAGAATATTTTTTTACAGCATTTATTAATCATTGTTAATTGAAGTTCATAAATCTAATATTGGTCATTAGTGCATTATTAGTTCACAATGCATTATGAACTAATATTAACATTAAAATGTATATGTAACAAATTATATTAACCAGGATTAATAAATGCAGCATTGTTAACCACTGCATTAACTAATGTATAAAACAATACAGTAAAGTTTTATGGGAGTTTCTATATTTATACTATAACGTGTATAGTTTGGAGTAAAATACAAAACATTTTTACAATGTCTTTGAAACAAAAATAATTCTACAAATCTCAAAACCAACATTTAAAATCACATACAAACACCATAGAAAAAAATACAATGAAGAGAAAAAAAAAACTAGTGCAATTAAAGAAATACATTTACAAGCCAAAGCTGGACATGTAAATGTTTTACAGACACAAACATAATAGCCTATAGACAGTAATAACAGGTCACTGCTTTGACTCAAAGATTGGTTAGACTCTTTCCCCTTTTCTACTCCTCCTATTTTTCAACATTATGTTTTTTAGGCACCTGGTGATAAAAATGTAATGTTGAACAAGTCAGAAAGTATTTGTAGAATCAAAATATGTCATATCATCTAATATATCCTGCATGCAGGTCTTCCAAATCTTATTTATCTGTAACAATTCACATAAATACCTTTGGTGTATCTGTGTTTTTATCACTCCTTCGACCTTCCAACCTTCCTCTTTGTGAAGGTCTGTCAGGGAACAATATACACATTTTAGTTTTAATGTAACCAGAATTTTCTCATCATCATTACACCAATGTATACATGAAAAATATTTAGCATACCCCGAGGTGGTTGTAGAATGGGGCTTGAGGCTGTCATTTAAGTACGTGTTCGTTTCTACTACTCTGTGCCTTTGGTTCCTGCTCTTCACCTGTTGCTCAGCATTTGTGTTCTTAGTGTAACCGTAGGCTGAGGGCAGCAACTGGTTCAAACCTGAGGTGCCTTTCTGCCACCCCTGAGCTGTCTCCCGCATGAGCTCCTCATCTGGGTCAGCTACAGCAAGATACAGAGGTACGGCCGATTACATACAGTACAGTAACACATACAGTATGACACATATAGTAAAATTAATAAATGGATTACACAATGAGATTATGTTCATCTATTTTGGTGGCTCACCTTGATGTCTCACCCTTCTCTGCCTCTCAGGAGATTTCCTGAGATTTTCCTCGGTGTGGTGTGGTTTCAGTGGAGACAATCCGTCGATTGAATAAGCTGTCTGGGGGCGGAGGTCACACTTGTCCTGTACAGTATAATGAGATTGAAAGGTAACAACTAAGCGGTGGGTTCCATTTCTGCTCTACTTTTACAAGTGCTTACACATGATAAAAAACTAATTAAAAAAAGCACTTTGGCAACAATTAAAGCCTCAGGTCTTTTGGGGTATGATGCAACAAGTTGAATGAATGAATGATGCATTTATATAGCGCATTTATTGTGTATTGTCATACACCCAAAGCGCTTTACAATCATGTGGGGGTCTCTCCTCAACCACCACCAGTGTGCAGCATCCACTTGGATGATGCGACGGCAGCCACAGTACAACGGCGCCAGTGCGCTCACCACACACCAGCTACAGGTGGAGAGGAGAGTGCGATTATGTGAAATACAAGTTTTGCACATAAGCATTTGTTTGTTTTTTTGCCATTCTTTTTTTTTAGATCATCTCAGGCTCTGTCAGGTTGGCTGGGGACCATCGGTGGACAGCCATTTATAGGTTTCTCCAAAGATGTCTGATTGGTTCCAAACCACTCGAGGACGTTCATGGAGTCGTCCCCTAAGCCACTCCTGCATTGTCTTGGATGTGTGCGTAGGGTGATTGTCATATTGGAAGGTGAACTTTCAGCCCAGTCTGAGGTTCTGAGTGCTCTGAACCAGGTTTTCATTAAGGATATCTCTGTATTCAGCTGCATTCAGCTTTCCGTCTTCTCTGATCACTTCCCCAGTCACTGCCACTGAAAAACACCCCCACGGCATGATGCTGCCGCCACCATGCTTCACCGTTGGGATGGTTTTATGCAGGTCATAAAACTCTGACATGAATAAGGAATTGAGGTTCATCAGACCAGATAATCTTTTTTATTTCATAGTCTGAGAGTTATTTGGGTGTATTTTTGTACATTTCAATCAGGGTTTCATGTATCTTTACTGAGGAGAAGCTTGAGTTTGGTCACTTTTCCATCAAGCCCAGATTGGTGGAGTGTTGCAGTGATGTTTGTCCTTCTGTAAGTTTCTCCCATCTCCATATAAGATCATGGAGCTCAACCAGAGTGACCATCAGTGTCTTGATCACCTCTCTAACCAAGACCATTCTCCTTCAATTGCTCAATTTGGCCAGGAGGCTAGATCTAGAAAGAGTCCTGATTGTTTCAAACCTCATCTATGGAGGCCAAATGCTCCTGTGAACCTTCAACCCTGCTGAATTGTTTTGTAGTCTTCCAAAGATCTGTCTCAACACAATCCTGTCTCTCAGCTCTGCAGGCCATTCCTTTGACCTCATTGCTTAAGTTTTTGCTCGGACATCCATTTCAGCTATTAAACTTTATATAGACTTGTGTGTGCGCCTTTCCAAATCATGTCCAATCAACTGAATTTGCCACAGGTTAACTCCAGTCAGAGTATAGAAACATCTCAAACACGATGCTCCTGATCTAAATTTGAAGTGTTAAAGCAAAGGGTATGAAGACTTGTGCAATGTCATTTTCAGTGTTTACTTTTTAATAAATTTGTAAAGTTGTAAAGTGTAGATTTATGTGGGAAAAAAGTCATTTAAAGCATGTTAACAATAACGTAACATAACAAAATATGAAAATAATTAAGGGGTATGAAGACTTTCTATAGGCACTGAATGTATTATTATTTGTTGCTATTCAGCTTCTTTGATTCAATGCGTCTATATGTAAAACTTTATTTGTAAGACCTGCTATGTTAAGGAGAAAAACACAGGATGCTATACCTGATGGTGAAAGAGTACATCCTGTTCCAAGGCAACACCACAAAACTCACAAGGAATGAGCACGTCGCCCTCAACGGGGCTGGAGGAGGAACTGTAGGAGAGCGGCGACACAGAGAGGGGCAGGGTGGGCGGGCTGGGTGTGCGGGGAGGAATGACATGACTAGCCCCTTGACTGATGATTTCTTCATATTGAAGAGAAGGAGCTTGTTTACTGAAGGAAGCAATAGCAGAGGCTGGGCTGCAGCCGGTCTAGAAGACAAAAAAAACGAATATTTACTTCATGCTGGCCACTAAAGGCAAAAATCCAAAACAAGCGACTCGGATGGCAAACCCCTACTCTATGGCCTAAGAAAGAGGAGAAGATTCTGATCAGGGTTCGGCCTGTGGGAGAAGCTAGAGTGCTGAAATTCGAGGAGGTTCCCATGGAAACTAAACACCACATTGTGAAACAATAGAGACCTGACAAGAAATAATGAAGTGGGAGATTCAACATCAGTGCTGACATTACAATAGCCTTCCATGAATAACATGGCTTATGTTGTACTCCTTTAACGTAGACATGTAATGGCGCTCAAAAGAGGCGACTCTAGAGGCTTTAAGGACCACTGTGGCTGATGCAACTTCACACTTGCCAGCTCTATCAAGACACAAGAGGCCTGGCTTAAATATCAAGCCAAGAGTGAGTGTAACATGACGGGATGATTGAGGCCTCATCACTTACTTGGTGTAAGATAAGGTCTTCCTCTGGAAAGAGCTCTTCACAGAACTCACAAGGCAGCATGATGTTTGAGGAGGGGCTGTGGCCCACCGTTGGGTTGGTTTTAGGAGAGGTCGCTGTGCAGTTGTTGTTAGTGCTGGAGGAGAGCTGGGAAGTGAGATTGCTCGGGGCTGGTGTCCTTCCCATGCGACGGTCCCACACATCAGTCCACACGCCCTCCTGACGGGGGTCCTCCAAGTCACCTTCACTCTGCAGGCTGAGGGCCAGCATGTAGTCCAGACTGGAGGACTCATAGTCTGGCAGCTGTCCCAAAGACCACAGTAGGCTGTTGTTGTTGTTGCTGCCCAGCTCCGTTTCCTGATCCAGCACTGAGGAAATGAGAAGAATGGAAGGTTAGTTTTTTTCCCTCCAGCATCCTGTTAATACCCGACGAAAGCTCCCATCGTATTCAACATGTTCAAAACCCATTGTTGGGATGAACTGATACTACAAATTTAAAAATTTTAATTAAAAATTTAAAACCATCATTAAAAATTCTTTTAAATGCTACAAGCAAAATTAGATATGGAAACATTATAATTTAGGCCTGGTTTCACAGAAAGGGCTTAGTTCAATTAGGTCATAGTTCAATTAGGACATTTAAGTAATTTTTATAAACATGCCTTACAAAAAAAGAGAAAACATTACTGGTGTTCATCTTGAGACAAAACAAAGGTGCTGACAATCAGTACACGTTTCTTTCAGTTGAAACAGCTCAGACTTACATTTTAGTCTGCGACTACGCTTATTAGGCCTTGCCTGTGAAACCGTGGGGGTTAGAGTACTAAAAATGAAAATTAATTGAGATTTGCTAAATATCACATTTAACTGTGTTTATTACATTATTAGTAGTTTTTAAAGATTAACTTGAAGTGTTAGATGACAACAAAAGTAATCTAAAGGCATCTTTGCACATCTGCTGTGTGTCTGCTCAATATTCTGTGAAGATCTAATGCAGCATAAAACCCAGAATAAATGTTGCTCTGACCCACCTCAGCCCCTAGTATAATGTTAGTAATGTACTTTTAATTGCTATGTAAATGTATTTATGCCACCTTTAAGCACCATTAAACAGTGTGTAAAGAAGCCTAATTGCCACTTCAGTCGTGTGTCTGTGCCTCATTTGCTGGGGAAATTCACAATTGAATATCCAATATCTACATAAATAAATAAATAAAAAAATCTGTCAAGGCTATATCATCCATCCCTAGTTTATTGTGAATATTTTTTCTGAATAAGGACTAAAACAGCCGAGTGGATACATACAATAAGCAAAATCATTGTTCCTTGTTTCTGCGTTTCTCCTGGTTCCTCCCCTCACTGTTCCTCTGGTGCTGTTGTGTAGTCTGTCCTCCAAGGGTCGTGGAGGACCCCTGCGGTCTGTTGCCCCCGCGCTGTTATTATTGTGTATTAGGTTATGGATTGAATGCGCCTCAAACCATACTCCAGGGGACTGGACCCCTGCCCTACTACTGTGCCTCTCCTGAGGTGGAGTCAGACTTCCGCACAGGGCTGGATGGATGTGCTGTTCTCTCAGCATAACGTTACACTTGCAGACTGGGCAGGGCTCAGTGCGGGTGCCGCAGTAATCCTCGTGCTCTTTAGCCTGAAAGGAGGCCACCTCCAGATCACAGAACTGACACGGGACCAGTCGATGACTGCACTCTGTCCTCTGAAAGGGGCAAGAAGTCATCAAATCTACAGAATTCATCACTGAACACAGCAATATGCATAACTGTTTATATTGTACCTGGTGGACCTCTATGAACCGCTTCTCTATCTTTAATCCACATTTGCACTGTTCCTATAAAAGAGGTTTAGATTTGATAAAACGTAAGTTTAGCAGCCTGGGGAGAAGAACAACAACTCTGTTTCCGTTTCATTCTGCAATATACATAACATGGATGCTATTTATTTTTTTGTGATTGTTTTTTTTATTTAAAAAGGGAGGGGGGGGGGCAAAAGACACAAGTACAGTAAGTGATTAATACTTTAGGGTAACTTAAAAGGAACATACAAATAAACCCAGGCAGCAAGTTACCACAGAATAATACATCATCAGTTTAAAACAATTCTTTTAGAGCTTGGGCTATACTACTCCAATAAGTGACAGTTTGTATTCTAGCCCCAATAATCCTTGCAGTGCTGCATTCTAAACAAACAATGCAATGAAAAGACAGCAGCCAGAATCTTCTAAGATCCATGTCAGGTGTGAACCATTGCTGGGTAATTGTTTTTTTAGCAGCAGTGAAACCAGATATGAACAATCTTCTCTGAACTATGGATGCTATATTTAAATACATGCTATTTAAAACTGTGCTGATGTTCAATATATCCTACTGTCTTAAAGTCAGCAAGAAGGGAAAATTGTGATCGTCTTTTCTTATCTATTGCTAGGTATATCGGAGTTAAAAGTCTTCTCTAATGAGGAAAAAAAGTAGGGCTGGACTGTTTGCTAATTGCTGTGATCTATGAGTGACAGGTTGCGAGAAGAGATGTCGTTGCAAGAGGCAGGTTAAGTTAATGTTTTTAATTAAAGATCACAAAGTCACATGAATTAAAAAAAAGAAATCCTGCAGTATTCTACTACAAAATAAGAAGTCAATTTTGATTTGATAGTGACTTGATTTTTATTCACTCTAAACAAAAAAGATCTGCTAAGATCTCTAAATGTCCTTCTGTTTTGACTCCACTGACCTTCATTGTACAGACCTAAAAATATGGCATTTCTTCAAAATATTTAGTGTGTGTGTTCTGCTGAATAAAGTCATATGTTGAAGCAACATTAAGGACAGTTAACTGGATTTTTTTTTTTTTTAAGTCATGTCTACAGTAATCTGATTTAGGTCCCTAAGGATATGATCAAATATACAGTCAATTACTCATACATCATGTCTGGATTGTACCTCTGCATGGTCCATCTCTTTGTGCTGCACAAGCTCAGCATGAGGAAACGGCTCTTGGCACACCTCACAAAGAGCAATATTCCGCCGACAGTGGATCTCATGTGTTGTAAAGTTGGCTTCTGGAATGTCATGCTTGCTAGAGACAGACAGCATATCATGGTCAGTTGGTTGACTCGCTATCAGTTCTATAAACACCACAATTTCCATTGTGCCCTAAGACAATTAACTGATGGTTACTCCTGGGAAACTGTTGCTGTAAAAAGTGTAACAAGTTGCTACTGATAAAAGCGTGTCAGCCAAATCCTTAATCATGATAGTCAGGAAGGGAAGACACTGACTGTAGTACAGCCAAACAGACTGATGAAAGGGACTGGTAACACACCTAAGTGAAAGCAAAGGGTTGTCTAATAAACCGAAACTACTAAACAGCATTCCTTATCCAAAGGAATAGTTCACCCAAAAATAAAAACTATGTACTCGTCCTCAAGATTTTCCAAACCTGACTTTCTTTCTCCTGTGCAACATAATAATGTTAGGCAAAATAACAGAATAAGTCACCATTCAAATTACATTTGTTTGGGAAAAGATGAAATGAAAGTGAATGGTGACTGAAACGGTCATTCTGTCTAACATGTCCTTTTGTCCTGTACTGGGAAAAGCATGTGGGTAAGTGAATGATGACAATTTTTATTCATTTATATTTATTTTACTCACCAATTACTGCAAAACTGGGTATTTTCCTCGGCCATAGTCTGTGTGAAAAAGAAAAACTCATTAAACACATACCTGACTCCATGAAACTGTTTCTGGATAAAATGTCCTTAGTAAAATATAGATGGTATGGTAAAGAGGAAAAATACACCATAGTGAAACCAAGGTTGTACTTCGCTCTCATTCGTGAAAGCGTTCAATGGACAACACGCTTTATTAATATATGACTTATATTTTCTTTTTTTTCCATTAAAATGGTATCAGCTAGAATAGACATACTAGCATTACACACTTACCTTATTATTGCCTTAGCCTGTTAGCGACCACCTGAAGCTGTTGTTTTGCTAGATCAGTAAAACTACTCGCTAGTACTTATCAGTCTAAGAATGAGAAATTAAAGGAATTATTCAATGATACAGAGATAGTCAACTGCGTTTTGTCAACACATCGGAATAGGCACAAAGGTATTTTAAATAGCTGCTCTGAAGTCTGATTAGTTTAATCTAGATGCCTGGGCCGGCTGTCATCTCGAAGAGTGTCCGTTCGAGCACTACAGTATTGGTCATGAGATTAGACTCTGTAAATATACACAGAAACAAGTAATAAACTACTACTGGCCTGAGGTAGATCTGTGCCAACTACCGCAATTATCAGTTCAGCTTTCGTTTCGTGACACAACAGTATCAACAAGAGGCGGTCTCCGTGAAGACCCAATATTATCCGTATGCAGTATCGGAGGCCGCACTTTCAGGACCGCATTTCTAGGACCCCAGTGTTTTGTGACAGCGCCACCTACCGAGTCGGAGAACCGCAGTTCCAGGACCGAATAAAGTGCCATCAAGCGAGTATTTCCACCCAGTTTTAACTACATAAGAGTTTTTTAAAAGTTTTATTACACCCAAATACTACTTTCTTTATTGCAATTAAACCTGGTTCCTAGGAATATTGAGTAATTATTGGGTCTAAGTAACATAATATAATAACTCAAGTAAAATAAACAAGAAATCATAGTCTTTTCAGTCACATTTTCAAGTACAGAGGGAAGACAAGGATGACTCTGGGGGTAGATTTAAGATGTGTATATTTTATAAAATAATATATTACAACAGTTGAACTTGAACACACACAAAAACAAATTTGTTCATGATGTGAACCACATAGAAAGAACTTCATGGACAACGTCTTCACCGACTCCTAAGAGAGAGAAGTGAATGAAATAAGGATAACATGCTCTACTCTCTAATTTTAAATTTCATATTTAAAAGATCTTAGTTACCACAGAGCGCACACACATATATGATACAAAAATAATTATATCAATCTTCATACCAGTTCATAATAATATTATCGCATACCGTTCAAAGATTTGGAAAAAAAAATATTTTGAGGTTCTTGAAACATTCATGTCAATAAAGCCCATCTGAACAGAGAAAAAAAGTAATAGAGAGAGATGCAAGAAATCTGAATAGAAATAATATATTATTGACTTTTCCTGACCTTTAAATGTTTAAAGCACACATTGTGATGTATGCAGCAGCACCACCTGGATGCTCTCCCCTCTTTTCTCAATTGTTTCTCTATCACCCTATTAAATTCTTCCACTTCACTGAAATAGTAAATGGAGAACATAGTCACTGCTAGGTTAACAGAAATACTGTTAACGCTTAAAAAAAGGATACATTGGACATTGTGTAAAAACAAATTTATTTTCTACTCTTACCTGTGATAATCAGGACCGGAGAGGAAGGCCTGCTCAGCATCCTGCAGAGACCAATTCTGAAGCCCAGCCAGCCCATATATGATGGCCTATCAAAAGAAAATTGTTAATTGAAATACAGCATAAGATATAATATACAGTAGGGTTCGAAAGGGCAGAAACATGCACAATACATTATATTGTTATGCACTTCATATAGAGTACAGTAAATGACACAATCTAACACGTGGTATTTTAATAGTCAATTATTATCATGTGTTATGACTGACTATTAAAATGTCATATGTCTCAACCAACATTATAAAACCATGTCAAAATGAAGAGACGTACTCATAACATGTATTGTGGGGTAACTGTGAGCACGTGACAGTTAAAACATAAAGATTATTTTAACTTAATTAAAATGGAAAAACAATGAGTAATTAATAAGGTTTCACAACGCACGTGCTACAGTTTATTGTGCTGCCAATAAGTCAACACTGGCTTATCATGCATGCAATAATGTGCTAACAATTCATTTTACAGCATTAGAGGCTAATATATGATGGATGCATTCAAGACTATTTATTCATCACAATTATTTTTAATGTTAAACAAATAAAAATGGATTCACATTTGATACTCACACTCTAATTGTCATCCATCTTCGCTGGTCCTCTTATTCGGTAGGTGGCGTTGTCACTAAAAACCTAGTTTAGGTTAAAGATTACTTTTGACAGGTTTTAGGCAGTCATGTTAAAACTAACTAGTTTTTATTTTTAAATATCAACAACACTAACAACAATAATAGTAGAAGTAATAATAATATAATATAAAAATATGCATCATATTATACGTAATTGTAGTTCAATAAAAGAAACAGAAGACTTTTATTTGGTAATTTATTAATTGGTTTCTAGCTTCACGTATTTTGTCATCATTCGCCCCCTAGTGGACGCTACCACCCATGAGCAGCTGGAGAGCATACGACGCCTACTGTTACTCACCTTTTTAAGGAACACTATAAATAATATTAATAATAATAATAAATTATGACTTCACACGGCAAGAAGGCTGAATGTATTTGATACAATGTTTCACTGCACTGCAGGAGGTTTTATAATGTTCATTGGGCCATAATATGGTAGGATTTTAAATTGATTTTAAAACGTAACAATATTTATTGTTATGAAAATAATCAGAGACCCCAACTACAGTAAATGCAACATGCTATAAAACTTTATCCAGACGACGGTATTATTTTGTCATAGCTGTCATGCCTGTATAAACATTAAACCGTGCGTGTATTTAGATGAATTTAACTATGCATATTAAGTTAAATATTTTATATGACACAATGCAAAATCGTGTGTTTACATCCCCTTTCAGTGAAATGTGTAGAAAGATCCGTGTCTCTTCTCCGGAGCCTGGTCACATGCGCGCTCGGGAATAATGGCTGCACAGGAACCATCACCACCGTCTTCATTAGAAGGCAACAAACCTGGCTTCCCCAAGAAAATACTCGCCAACAAGCTGGAGGACAAGCATCTGTGCAATATCTGTCTGAAAATCCTTAGAAGACCGTTTCAGGCGCAGTGCGGTCATCGTTTCTGTTCTTATTGTTTTAATAAAGCAGTGAGGTAAGCGGCATGGAGTCCAGATGGCCCACCTGACTCGACACTACAAAAGATGAACACAACCTGTCAGGCCTCCCGTGCCATTTTTATGGTATATTTTATGGGGATGCAAGCAGTAAACGTTGCCACAGATCGGGCAACATAAATAAAAGCAGGCTGTCAGGTTGTGTTCGGCTTGTTTAGCTGGGCGAGCTGGGAAACTACTATAGCCAGACTGTTGCTGCTATTGTCAAAATCAGCTCTTACTAAATGTGGTGTGCCTTTGTATTTATCCGAGATTTTTTTTCTGCTTGTGTGCATGAAACCTTTACTTTTCCATCGCAGCTCCGGACCACAGAAATGCAGTGCTTGTATAAAGGAGGACATATTTGAAGAACCAACATCAATTTTGAAACAGGGCTGTGTAAGTATTCGTTTTATTATACAGTCAAATTTAATAGCTTTGAATTATTTTTAATGCTGATAACCCTTCCAAAAATAAATAAAAATGAAATGATGATTCACAAACTATAATCACTGTAGTTTCCACAAAACTGCCACATTTACTAAAATACTTTTACTATTGTAAAACAACCATACATTTTTTTGTTTTGTATATTTCGGACATTTTTGTAACAGTGGTGGCTAATACAAAGTTCCTTTTACATTTTTTAATTACAAAGTTCCTTTAAATTTAAATTTGGAAAAATATCCAGTTTCACTATAATACAGTTTTTCTAATTTTACATTAATTACAGTAACTGAAGTAATCTGCGACTTCCTCTGAAGTTTTTCGGAAGCGTGGTGGCAAATGTTAGGCATTTTAGGCAGCCAGTTTTTATACATCGAAAAGGATAACGATAACAATAACAGCAAACGTTTAAAACGCATTGTAATTCTATAAGAATAGAAAAGTCCACACCACAGAGGAACAGTATTATTGAAACAGTTTTTTTCTGTGCTTAAAATAAACAGAATGTTGTCTTCCATTGGTGTGAACAAAAATGATCTTTATAGTCATAGTTCTTGGTGTGAACAGGGCCTTAACAACTTTTTCTACTGTCAGTAATGAGACAAATGTGAGCCTGGACCACAAAACCAGTCATAAGGGTCAATTTTTCAAAATTGAGATTTATACATTATCTAAAAGCTGAATAAATAAGCCTCCCATTGATGTATGATTTGTTGTTAGGACAATATTTGGCCGAGATACAACTATTTGAAAATCTGTAATCTGAGGGTGATTGCCTTTAAAGTTGTCTTAGCAATGCGTATTACTAATCAAAAATTAAGTTTTGATATATTTACAGTAGGACATATACAAAATATCTTCATGGAACATGATCTTTACTTAATGTCCTAATGATTTTTGGCATATAAGAAAAATCAATAATTTTGACCCATACAGTGTATTTTTGGCTATTGCTACAAATATACCCCAGCGACTTAAGACTGGTTTTGTGGTCCAGGGTCACAAATTAAATTTGGAAGAAGATTTCACTTTCACTATGTGCAAATTCTTTTTAGGCTTTTCCTGACAATGCTGCCAAAAGAGAAGTTGAAGCTCTTGAAGCTGTTTGCATCAATGAGGAATGCAGCTGGACTGGCACCATCAAAGAATATGAGGTACTGCGTGTTCCTTCCCTGCTTTAAAAAAAAAAAAAAAACTGCTTAAACCAGGTTTGCCAGGCTCGTACATAACTGGTTGGCAAGCAGATCCCCTAGCCTGACCATCTGAAAAGTGCCTCAAATCCACTAACAAACCAGCTTGACCAGACTGGGGGATCAACTAAGACCAGCAAATCATCTTAATCATTTATTTATTTTATTAAGCAGTGTTGTTTGTAGTTTACAAACCATTTTAAAGTGACATGCACCATATGAATGGTTCTTTATCTCTCAAAGGCAAACCACGAGGGAAAGTGTGACTTCAGGATCCTTCCCTGCCCATCATGCAAAGAGCTTCTGAGAGCTAACGAACTTGAACGTCACAATGAGAGAGAATGCCCAGAAAGGACTCTTAATTGTAAATACTGCAAGGAGCCATTTCATTTTAAAAACATTAAGGTAACACTTTTTCGTATTAACATTAAAAATCAGAACTGTTTTATTTATTTATTTTACCTGTAATGTGAGTATCATTACTCAATCCTTTATTCATTCATGGCTTTCATCTTTTTAGTTTTGGATTTTTGTGATACTGCTAAAGAACATGTTTTTTTTTAGGCCCATGATGAGATATGCCCTAAATACCCAATGATTTGTGAAGGCTGTGCCAAGAAAAAAATTCCCAGAGAGAAAGTAAGCATTTAGCATTTAGGCTGTTCACAATTTATTTTTATTTTTTTTTATTTATATTGTGTGTTTTGTTTATGCTGATATAGCCTTTTCATAGTTACTTTCATTAGGGTATCTGTCTTTTCCTTCTGCAGTATGTGGACCACATTAAACTGTGCACTAAATTCAGAACACCTTGCAGATTTCACGTTGTAGGCTGTGATATGACGGTAGGTAATCAGAGTTTTTCTGCATCCATTAGACTTCATATTCATTTCAGTTCTACAAATGTTTTTTTTAGCATCAGGCTCTTTGATTTTTTTGTAGGTGGAAAAGGAGAAGATCCATGACCATGAGCAAGCCTGTTCCTACGAGCACTTAAACCTCCTATTGCACTTCATCATGGGCATCAAGGTGAACTTGGAGAGTCTGCAACCTCAGAGTCTGGAACTGGCCAGCCATAAGATCCACGAGCTGCATCAGTCTCTGCGGGAGCTGGAGCTGAAGATGGGCCAGCTGAGTGGAGCAGGGGCTCCCGTGCAGGGGGCCTGTGCGCCGCTGCTGCCACTGCCGGCTCCGACGCTGGGTACGTCTTTCACCCCACTCCCTACAGCCGTCGGGGCAGCCTTGGAGCTGCAGCTACACAGTGAGAAGACGAAAGTAGCGGAGCTCAGCCGCCGCTGTCAGGAGCTGGAGCTGAAGGTAAGCACATTTGAGAACATCGTCTGCGTGCTCAACCGTGAGATGGAGCGCTCCGCCACCACCATGGAGGCCTATAACCGTCAGCACCGACTTGACCAGGACAAGATTGAGATACTCAACAACAAGGTGAAGAGACTGATGTAAAAGCAAATATTTTTTTTTTTAGTCTGAGATATAGTTTCCTTCAATACTATATTTTTATGCAGGTACGGCAGCTGGAGAGGATAGTAGGCCTTAGGGATCTCTCCATCGTGGAGATGGAGGCAAAGATGAGGGAGATGTCCGCTGCCACTTATGATGGTGTATTTGTTTGGAAGATCTCTGACTTTTCGAAGAAGAGACAAGATGCTGTAGCCGGACGGGCACCTGCTATGTTCTCGCCTGGTAATTTAACTTTGTATATTTTACTTTTATAGTTTCGTGTTCATTATTAAGAATAGCTTTGACATGGACATCTTAAGGTATGACATCTCACTCCAAAGTGCCCTGTTCTGTGTTACAGCATTTTACACAAGCAAATATGGCTATAAGATGTGTTTGCGCATCTATCTGAATGGGGATGGGACGGGACGTGGTACTCACTTGTCTCTGTTCTTCGTGGTGATGAGGGGACACAGCGATGCCTTGCTTAAGTGGCCTTTCACTCAGAAGGTCAGTGTGATCAACTTCTAACATTGTGTCTGATAATTTTTTTTATTCCTGAAATCCTGACAGACTTTCCAAATTCAAGTCTGTGAAGTGCTGCTGCTTTTTTTTGTGACTCATTACTAACTTACTGATAGTAATGAAGAAAATACTTCTTGAATACTCTCACATCATGATTATTTTTTTTTAAAGAGAAAAAAAGAAAAACCTAACCCCAAACTTTCGACTGATAGTGTTATGTTTTTGCTTTTCACTTGGTTACCACAACATTGCATTTTTACAGTCATTTAGTTTGTTTTATACCATTTTCAAGAAACATTTTTGTGTCAGCTATGTGAAATCAACATGTAACATCTTTGTTGTGGACACTTCTAAAGTACGTCATTCATGCACATATAATGTGTGACCGTGGCCATTTTCCATCCCTTTATGTTCTCACTTTATGCTTTTTATGGGGTTCTTGTTCCTTCCACTGAATCGTGAATGACTTGCTTCAGCTTTGCATCCATTCGTACCTGTCTAAACTCAGACCTTTTTGGTCATTGAAATATTTATCCAACACCTTGGTCCTCAGGTCACCCTCATGTTGCTGGATCAGAACAACAGGGAGCACATCATCGATGCCTTCCGGCCAGACATTTCCTCTTCCTCCTTCCAGAGGCCTGTGAGTGACATGAACATTGCCAGCGGCTGCCCTCTCTTCTGCCCTCTCTCCAAACTAGACTCCAAGAACTCCTACATCCGAGATGACACCATCTTCATCAAGGCCATCGTTGACCTCACAGGCCTTTAAGGTGTCAGATGCCGCTGCTCCGCCATGCTCCTCTCTCCAGCCTGTAGTGGTTCCCGTGCAGTACTTTTTGTCCTGAGGCCTGTTCCCTCGGTCCGAGCTCTTTGCCGTGCTCGCATGAGCCCAAAGAGACTACGGTACCCAGTGCAATACTGCGCTGGGCGTGACACCACTCTGCATTATGTACCAAAATCGTTCCCAGAGTTTGTGCAGTTCTACTGTAATATAGTTGCCCTTTGGGAACCTCTCACTCTCTCGTAGTGGGATAGCTGTCAGCTGTGATTGTAATGTAACTACTTGCCTGTGCCATAGATGTGGCACCTTGCCTTTTATAGAGATTGAGAAGACTTTCTCCACAAGACAGACGTCATTTCATTTCCAAGCGCTTGGTTTGTGCCGCACTCACTATTTGGGTACTTTTTTGCTTTCCTTAGTGTTTGAGCTACTCGTAAGTGAATGTTTCGTGCATAGACGGACACAGAGTCACACTAACGAATGATGTCGATGCGTTAATTTTGCGACTGCATAGTTAGCTTCGTACGCATCGATGGTCTTCTGACATTCCCTTTGAGCATTGTGTGCCTCTGCCTCGAATGTTTCTTGTTTTCATTGGCTTTCTGTAGTGGTGGACATTGCTTGAATTTAAAGTGCAGAATTTGGGTTTCGATAACCTGCTTGTGAGCTGAGGAGTTTGTGTGTGTGTGTGTGTGTGAAGGAGTGATCTGTTTTTTGGCCTTCGTTTCCATTTTCGGTGTTCTTTGATGTATTAGTTTGCATGTTGGATCTGTGGAAGATACATTCAAGTTAGCAGCAGACCAGGTTTACACCCTGAGCCTGAGAAGCGAAGGCAGTTTCATTGTAAAATTGCTGTCGAAGAAAACAACTAAATCATGCTGGTGTTAAAACCATCCAGTTTTCCTTTGGACCTCAAATGCGCCATCAGCCGACGTGGTTATACGCGAATAAAAGATGCAGCCTTTAGCCTAAAGGTAGTGTAAGTAGGACAGATAATCTCGTGTGCTTTATTGTGACGTGGAAAGGCTGATGTTTGTTAGCATTTTGATGTTTTCTTGTGTTTTTGGGTGTTCCGTTGATATTGTGCTGCTTTGGGCAAACATTATGGATGCCATTAAATCTATATGACTTGCTTTGGACCGTGTCGATCAGTATAAACCAAGCAGGTGTTTGAGAACTCGTAGTCAGTGATTCCTGTCGTCTTTTTCCCAGAAAGACTGTGGGGTTTGCATTCTGTAAATGTGCTGGAATGTGATTTATGCCATTTTGAAGTAGCCTCAGTGCTTAATAGACAGTCAGTTCAATGCATTTTGTCCATGAGATTTCTTTTGGTTTATTTGCAACCAGAGAAGGCATTACTATACATATACAATGCATATCTCCTACATAAGGGCTTTTAGTATACAGTACGTCTTCCATGTGAGCTTTTTGGTCTGGTTATTTTCTGAAACCGAGTTTGAGATGCTTTTTTAAGATGCCTTCATGCTAACAAAGCACCTGGACCCAGCCTATTTTCAAACCAGTTCCCACAGATATCGAAACCTCTCTGTGCATGAGATGTTTTGATAGAGAAGAAGAAAAAACATATTGTAAATGATTGGTTTACTTTGTAGGCCAACATTTAGTTTTTATTACTTTACCTTTTTTATCTGTTGATTGAGATGCAGTATATGACGGTTATAAATGTGAGTGTGGTATATTGTTAATTTAATTATAAATAGATAAACTTTACAGTGTACACGGTTTTACGACTGATGTACCTGTGGATATAACAAATATGAATCATAAATATATATCATAGATTTATATCGATAATACATGTACTATTTCCTGTTGGGATGGTTTCAAAATGTGTTCGGGCTCTTTTTGGGCTTTGGCAAGTTCTCCTTCACTTTGGCAGCATCCTTTGAGAGAATGAGATTCTGAAAGCTCTTCCGGTTTTTCCTCTCTCTCTCAAGAACCTGTCAACATGAATAAATCTCACCGTCGTAGATTTCCTCGCTTGCTTTTTGCCCCAATGAGATTTCAAAGTACTCATGTGAATAATTCTACAGATGTGCCTCTGTAGCATATCTGCTTCTATACAACTGTTCTCTATACATAGCTTTAGCTAACATTGCATGTGGCCAGGGTGTTGTATTGTAAATCATATTAATTTAATATAATCTTTGAGAGTTTTGGAAAACACTTTTTATTTGCCTGTTATTTTGAGTAGACGTCACATGATTTACTAGTAGTAGTGCACACATTTGTGCAATTATACAAGTGTCCTTCCTGTTCTTGAGTGTGAAATCTACTGTTTGCATTCACTCAATCTGGGCTCATGTTCATACACTGAATAGGTGAAATGCTTCACCTTACGTGGGTGAGAGCCCCCTTTATCTGTAAGAAGTAATACGTTAACTGACTCTGACTTGCATTTTATTTTTGGATAAGCATACACTAACACTAGAAATATGCTACTTTTTAAGTTTTTTCATACCGTTGAGATTAAAACTCGCAGAAATAATAATTTATGGAATCCAGGACTGATTTTTTTCTTCTTCAGCTGACTAAGATTTGTATACTTTTTATTTCCGAGGTTGCATTTCATAGAGGTTGCTTTAATAATCAGACTTTCTACGTAACTTTGTATGCCTTTCTCATGGTGTCTCAGTGCCACTGATCTTCCCGATTCTGTTTTACAGAGCTAGAGATGTTACTGTGAAGGCACTGTGGGTTTCTTCCGCAAATTGTGGTAGTCAATGTGCCAAGGAAGGAACCTCTGTGTGATTCATGCTGTGTTATGATTTAATTCTCAGTGAAATCTAAAATAAAGTCTTTTCTGTTCTCTTCTTTCTTCAGTCTTGTATCATCGTAAGTTCTGTTGTATCACTTTTGACCACAAGGGAGTGCTCATGCACCATTGATGTTTTTGCACTGTAGGGTCATTTTTGGAAGATGAGTTGAGCTTATCAGAGAATTATTTCCTGTTAACTGTGATTTATTTTGTACATATAATAATGAACAGATCAAAGGTACAGTATGTGTCCAAACATTATCTCTCCTTGCATAAATGCATTTCTCAGTCTCTATTCCAGGAAATAGCCTATGAGATGTTATGGGGGTGTAATAAAAGAGTTTCTCAGGCTGATGGCTTTCACAGAGTCCAGTGAAGTGCTCTTGAGTTCAGGGCTTCCCTGTTAAAGCGGGTGATGTCTGAGCAATAGCACTTTCTGCCAATCTCACATATCTTGCATTACTTAATGTTTAGAGGAAGCACAGCTGAAAGTGGTTTGTTTTATTTGGTTAAAAAGTATTCAGCTGAAATGCTTTTGTAGTTCAGCAGTAGGATAATATAGTAGATCTTTGTGTTAATCTCTAGACATGTACACAAAAGAAAGATTTCAAGATAGCAAGTCATGAAGTCTAATTGCTTGCAGTGAATCAAGTGTAGAAGTTTCCACAAGATGGAAGTTTGCCTAAAAGGGTTTTCCTGTAGGAAATATGTCCATGAACAGAGCCTTTTTAAGTATATTCATATGAGTAAATTATTTCATTTTTAGGTGAGTATTCCTATTTAAATGATTTTTGTAGGAGCTCAGTATATTTTGCACACACATGCATCATTATTTCCCCCCTGCCATGTTCCGGCATAAAATGCAATACCAGAGATCTTCTCACTAGACAGTGTTCACTTAGGCTTTTTGTCCATGACTTTTCCCCTGGGCAAATCTGGAGCTCTGTATCACAGTGAACAGACCCTAATCTGAGGATTAGCAAGAGGGCATTCCCTCTATCACAGCTTCCTCTCTGTGTGTAGTCAGCAGATAGATAATGATGGGTCTGAAAGAAACAAAGCTGTCCAATGCTCGAGGCTAGTCAGTACGGCTGGGTAAAAAAATTCAGATTAATTGCAATTGCTTTATTTAAATTGTGCTGATTCTTAAAAATTATAAGAGAGATTATACTCTATGGCTATTTTTAGTGGCGGCATGATAATGTATTTATATAGCTGTGTCTGTCCTGCAGATGTCACTGCGTTCTTTTGAACTACCCCCCTTAACTGCATAGTTTGTGCCATATTGTTCATTTTGGCATCCTCAGCACCATCTTCAGAAATCATATTTTAGCTGGATTGTGAATGTGAGTTCACAGTCTGTATTGAATTCAATGCAGTGAAAGACTAATGAGAAAGATTGTCATTCTCGATTTCTCTCGACGCAAAAATAAACTGCGTGACCAGTGTAGTTCAATTGGAAATTTCTTTTAATTTTCAAAGCAAAATCGGCATCATTTTTAAACTAATATTAATCTAAATGGGATTGAATAAAAATCAGAAATTTAATGTAGTTGAATATGTTGATACCCAGCCTACTTGTCAATGATTGTAAGATTGACTATTGCAGCTCAAGCGTATGTCAGGCACAAGTTTCAATTTTATATAGTTATACATTTTGCTTGATTATAGGCTCAGTGTATTGTCAAACAGCAGCATTTAAAAATAAATAAATAAATAAATTAGCCCCATTAGGATATGTTTTAAATGCTTTCATTGTGGTTGCATGTAATAATGTGAAGTATAGTGTTTCTTTTGTCATATTACTGTGTACAAGAAAAATGAACTGGAGCTTTAATCATCTGCTGTATTACTAAATTCTGTTACATCATCCAAGCAGAGAGACTTCCTCTGAGTCCGTTTCCCCTGTAACATACTGATTTCCCATCATCTCAGCAGCCCTAAAGACATCCCCTGTGCTGGGGCCCAGGTTACCATTTAGGGATGTACAAAGAACACTGACCCACTTGAGAAAACAGACTCGGACATCCTCCTGGAGCCCAAAAACTGCTGATTTATCTTAGCAGTAACAGATTACACTTGCTGTTCCTTTAAGTATTGCACCTGATGCCAATGTCAACCAGCAAATCCTTTCAAGGGAACTGTTGTGATGCTTAGAAAAATAACAGGCAGTAACCACTCTTTGGGCTGTCTTTTATACAGTGACTTTTATAAAAGATGATTAAAAAATAAGTTCAGCTTGTCTGATTGGAGACGGCTAATATGCTGTATGACGATTATACACTTTAATATTTCTGTGTTCTGTTCAGGATTATTGTTGTTAACTTAAACTACAACTGTTGAAAAAAAATTGAAATTAAGCTAAATTTAAACGAAAATTAGAAATGTTGCCTTAGGAACTAAAACTGAAATAAAAATACATATAAATAGTAATATTAACAAAATAATAATAGTAATAAAAATGACAAAAGCAGACAACAGAATTACTAAAAATGAAAATACAGAGGTAAAAGTATTTCAAATATTAACTATAATATAGTATGTGCTGTAAATAATACTAAAATTACACCAATTGTAATAAGGCATAAAAAATAACTCGCAGCAAAGCAACCATTGTAGCAGAGTTAATGATCAGGTCCCACTAGCAGTCTGGTGTTATCCACAGCCAATTATTTCAGAGTATACTGCACTGTAAAAAAAACAAAAAATAGTTGAGCCAACTTCAGCAGATTTTTTAGTTTTCTCAACTTGTTTCGAAGTTTATTCAACAAAAAGTTGAGAATCTCCTACACATAAATGGAGAGAACTCAAAAATCTGCTGAAGCTGGTTGCCTTAAAATTACAAGTTGGCTCATCTTTTTTTTTCTTTTTTTTTTACAGTGTGGTCAACCAAAACCACATTTGATCTATGCCCTCTATGGTAAAGGGATAGTTCACCTAAAAATAAAATGTCATCATTTACACATCGTAATGTTGTTCTAAACCTGTATAAATTGTGCACAACAAATGAAGATGTTTGGAAAGTCTGTGGGGTCCAATCTTATTTGGACCACAGGTTTGGAACAACAAGAGGGTGAGTGAGTGAATGAATGAATGATGATGATTTTAAGTAAATTCTCGCTTTCACATGGGTGTAACTCTTACATCATAGAGGCAGGGCTCTGAGGGTTAACATGGCATGAATATGGTTCACAGTGGGGAAAGTTGGAGTGGTCTTTTGGGGAAGGTGACTGGACAGAATGGGTCTACCTGCTGAGAGAACATGGCTCTGCGCTGAAGGAGTCATGCTGAGAGGGATTTGGTTTGCTAAGCCTTTTCCCACATGGAGGTTTCCTTGCCTTTGATGGCTGCTTTAAAATGTCTGACGGCAGCATTTGTATGTTTGATGGAAAATGTGTGTTCTGTAATCGTGCCCTTTCCTGTAATTCATCTACATATGCTGTGGAACTTTGTCAGATACAAATAGCAGCCTAAAATATGAAGAATATGTTTATGTCTGAGATTGTGACTGTTTGATCAATTTATTTTATTATTCTTTAGTGACAAAATGATTGTCTGTAGTCCATTCATCTGTGTGAAATAAGAGATGTTATAGTTTGTAAGTTTTGTGTCAGCATCTTAAAACTGTAGGAGGCTGTCTTCAGGGAAATGTTCTCCACTAAACCCTGGGAGATCTTTTCATGTGGTGGACCTCCAGATCTCATGCATTCTTCTTGGCTGACTTCACTTCCATGGCTGCTTCCAGTCTGCGGCTGTACCTCATAGTTCTTCAAAAGATTTGGTAAGGCTTAAAATCAAACATCCTTCATCACCCTGCTTGTAATGACCAGCGTGGATTTTGATATGGCGATTGCCCCCCAATAAGTATCATTAATCTTTGGAAATAAAACACATAATTTGCCTTTCCAAAGAAAAAAAAGTGCGTCTATTGCACCACTGTTATTCACGGTTTTCACAAATATGAGCAATGATGAGTATGGATTCTGGAATTACTGGAAGTTTTCCCTTCATGCCACATAGTGGAACGTGCATTTCTACAATCTTAAGCAGAGATGGGCAGTTGAATTAGTGACTCGAACTCAAGCTGCATTTCAAAAGACTTCAGACATGACAACTCAGGTCTTTTATACTTAATTACAAATATCATAAAGCATTTGTGGTTTATTTGTATGGTTTTATTATATCCACGCCACATATTTCATGTAGTGGTAGATCGGACTTATATCATAGAATGATGGCATTCGTCAACATATTGTGCATGAACTCCAAAATGGCATGAGTATGAAACATGGAGGGAGCCACTGTGCCGTATGTTCTTACATTTCATTAGCATGTCATTAGCAAAGAATATGGAAAAACAGAATGTATGAAATTTTATTTTCAACAAGGCATAATTACCACCCCCGCTCCCCTCTGAAATTAACCCAGGTAATGTGAATAATTAAGGCTACCCACCATTATGTTCTGTATATGCCACTGACTTTTTAGTGATTATTCAATAGTGGTGCATGTTGTCACACAGGAAACCATTGTTTTTCAGCAGAATTTAAACTGTAAGCAATTAAAAGATAAAGAATTATCAAACTGTTTTTATGACCAGCAGATAGTCTATAGTAAATAAAGGAATGTGTGTATTACAGTCATGGCCAAAAATATCAGCACCCTTGGTAAATATGATCAAAGAAGGCTGTGAAAATTAATCTGCATTGTTAATCTTTTTGATGTTTTATTTAAACAATTCACAAAAATCTAACCTTTCATTGGATAATAAGAATTTAAAATGGGGGGAAATATCATTATGAAATAAATGTTTTTCTCTTAATACACACTGGCCACAATTAACGGCACCCTTTTATTCAATAATTTTTGAAAAATCCATTTGCCAGTTTAACAACTCTAAATGTTCTCCTATAATGCCTGATGAGGTTAGAGAACACCTGACAAGAGATCAGAGACCATTCCTTCATCCAGAATCACTCCAGATCCTTTAGATTCCCAGCTCCATGTTGGTGTTTCTTCTCTTCAGTTCACCCTACTCATTTTCTACAGGGTTCAGGTCAGAGGACTGGAATGGCCAGAGCAGAAGCTTGGTTTTGTGCTCAGTGACCCATTTTTGTGTTGTTTTTGAGGTTTGTGTTTGGATTATTGTCCGGTTGGAAGATCCAAACATGGCCCATTATAAGAACAGAATCAGTAACTGGCTTTCCTGTAGCTCAAATAGTAGAGCATGGCGCTAGCAACGCCAAGGTCATGGGTTCGTTTCCCAGGGAAAGCAAGAGCTGATAAAAAAAAATGTAAAAACTGTAACTTGAATGCAATGTAAGTCGCTTTGGATAAAAGCGTCTGCTAAATGCATAAATGTAAATGTAAACTTATTGATTTTTTTATCTGTTGGTATTTGATAGAATCCATGATGCCATGTGTCTAAACAAGATGTCCAGGACCTCCAGCAGACATATAGGCCCACAACATCAAAAATACAGCAGTATATTACATTGTACACATGGGGTACTTTTTATCCCTGTGTTCACCAAACCCATCTTGAGTGTTTGCTGCTAAAAAGCTAATTTTTTAGTTTCATCTGACTGTAAAAGCCAGTCCCATTTGAAGTTCCAGTCGTGTCTGATAACTGAATATGCTGAAGTTTGTTTTTGAATGAGCTAGGAGAATTTTTCTTGAAACCCTCCCAAACAACAATTTTTTTTTTTAAGGTTTTCTAACCCCGAGACTCAACTATTTTCTGCGATTCTCCAGCTGTGGTCCTTGGAGAGCGTTTAGCCACTCAAACTCTCCTTCTCACCGTGCATTAGGATGATATAGACACACGTCCTCTTCCAGGCAGTTTCGTAACATTTTATGTTGATTGGAAATTCTTCTATTATTGCCCTGATGGTGGAAATGGGAATTTTCACTGCTCTAGCTCTTTTCTTAAAGCCACTTCACTAATTTGTGAAGCTAAATTATCTTTTGCTGAACATCAGAAATATATTCTTTGGTTTTTCTTATTGTGATGGATGATTAAGGGAATTTGGGCTTTGTTTTCCCTCCTATTTATATTTCTGTGAAACAGGAAGCCATGGCTTGATATTTTCATGTTCATAGTCACCCTGGAGTGCTCAAAATTGTGAATATGAATGGGAATATACTTCAGAGATATTTTACTCATAAGAATTTCTGGGGATGCCAATAATTGTGTCCAACGTGTATTTGAGAAAAAAACATTTATTTCATAATGATATTTCCCCCCATTTTAAATTCTTATTATCCAATGAAAGGTTCGATTTTTGTGATTTTTGTGACTTAAAAAAAAAAAATTTAATAAAAGTTCAAAAGGATTAACAATGCAGATTAATTTTCACAGCTGCCTTTGATCATATTTACCAAGGGTGCCGATATTTTTGGACATGACTGTATATATTTAAAACAAATGCAACAACTTTCCCCAATAAGGCAACTGACCCCAACCTTACAAGAATAAAATGTTAGTTCTAGTTAAAATATACGCTTGAGTACAATAGTTGACTTTAGTCTGAATGTCTTCCTACAGAATTTTTTTTATATTTGAATTGTTTTATTAATTTAATTATTTTTTTTAAAGTTACTTACTATGGAGGAAATTTTATTTGATCTCTATTATTATTATTATTATTATTATTAGCTTTTAGTTTTTTATAGAGCTGCACCGATGTATTGGCCAACAATCGGTATTGGCCGATAAAAGCAATTTATTTCACTATCGGCCATCGGCCATAAATTTCACTATCGGCCATAAATCAGCTTGATGATCAGGGCCGATTATATCCTGTCAATCAAAAGGTGGCGGAAAAATGTGTCAGACTGCAACTTATACTGTGAGTGAAGAAAATCTCTGTTGAATTTAGGGCTGTCAAAATTAACGTGACGACAAGGCATTAAGTAAAAAAAAAAAGCGACATTAAAGCAGGCTCTATTTGACCAGATTAATCACCCGTAGTTCAAGCCAGCATTGCCAGATCCGCAGTTTTACTCTACACCAAACATTTTTAGCACGCCTCGCATCCAATAATCACAAAGAGCTCTGTGCTTTCTTACTTCTGATAAGAAACAAACTCTCAGCTTTCAAATCCTGTTCATTCTATCACGAAATACAAACAACGAATGTCGTTTTGACGCTTTTAAATATGACGTGACAGATCGCGATTGCACCTCAGTTCAGGATCAAGTCTCCTCCAGTTTAATAAGTTATAGCGCAAAATACACATGAATGTACATCATAAGATGTTGATAGATAAAGTATGGCTTACCAAAATATATCATGTCTGTCTAATGTCATCCCTCAATCAGTGTTTCAACCGTGGAAAGATGCCAATAAAACAGATTGTGAACAGTGTCACTTAACGTGACATTTACCTCAGCAAAGTTATTCAGTGGTTCACAGTTCATTGGTTAGCTTTAAAACAACACTGAAAAGGTGCTTTTTTACTTATAATTATATATGTATGTTTGAATAAATCTGGCATTAAGGTATTTATGAAGAAAAAAGGAAAGTTTAAGTTTATGGTAACAAAAGTGGTTAACATTCAACATGTTCTTTCTCATCAGTATTATTTGTGATTTTGAATTTTGTGAACGGGAGTTCCTCTTTTGCTGTGCTATAAGCCGGGCTTCGGACGCTTTCGAATTCAAATTCACAACCGTCATTTTTTACAAGAAAAAATAATTGTCTGTTTTGCTTACATCTATTCACGGTTTAAAACTAAAACAAATTATTGAAATATGGATTCATTGTTGTTTTTAATTGAAAAGCACAACAACAATAAAACAGTAGGCTACAAACTAACTTATATAATGTAATTAATATAAACGAATAAAACGAGGCATGGCATAGGCAACACCAGAACACTGAGGAATCAAATAAATAAAGAACATTTAAAGCAAGCCTCCATAGTGTAACGTGAGAGAAACAGCAAAGACGAAACCAATATATCCACCTTCTCTGGTTTAAGAAGCAGTCTTTTATTTTACTTTCGCTTGAAAACCAAATCCTCCATCCCGTCCGCCATCGTTTCCTCAGCATTCACGTCAGTTTTGCTGCTCGTGCTGACGCAGGGAGTATAAACCAGGCTCTGCTCCCAAAGAGCTTGCATTGAAAGCGCCTCTCTCACTCTCTACGCATGATCAGAAATCTTACTCCTGCTGCACATTGCGGCGACTCTGCAGCGTGCGCTTTATGCATGGAGCAGAGCAGATGTTTTGGAGCAGCGCAGACCATGCACTGGCACAAATGCGACCACGTCAAATTTTAACTCACACTATCGGTATCGGCAGAGAAATTCAGTATCGGTGCATCTCTAGTTTTTTATTTACTCTACCAAAGAGTGTTCTATTCTCCTCTAAATGCCTCATCCGTATGTTTGAGTTTTTCATGAGCTGAGAGATAACAGGAAATCTATTTATATTGATGTGCAAGACAAATGTGAGACTGAAAATGTTGCTTTAGCTTCTTAGATGTCCTAGCCTCTTAGAAAATAATTAGCATTAAATACTTATAAACACATCTAGGGAACATGGTTGAATAACCTTAAATGGATACATATGTTGAATATGCATTATAATTTGTTGGGGTGTTTTCCTTTTTGTCCTAATCTACAGCCAACCCTGAATGACTGTATGAATGTAGACCTTTTTCTTGCAAGAAAACAAATTTTCATAACGTTTTGCCACAAATACCACAACACTTAGAAATGAGGAAAATCTTGAACAATTTGTTATAAAAGCCAATATTTATACACAATGTCAAGTTCGAAGTATAAGCTATATTAATACACAAGTTGCACTGTAAGAAAAGCCTGTAAAAAGTAGGGCTTAATTTATTTTTAATGTGAAGGAATAAAATTTCTAAATTGAGGAGACACAAGTTGAGGAAATGACTATGATGAAAAGCTTTGTATGCACTTCCCTTTAGATACAGTAAGAAAAAAAAATACCCACATAAGAACACAGTTGAACAAACTGAAACAAAATACCACTGGAAGTGCACTTTTTAGTCAGTGTGTTTACTCCGTTTCATTCTGATGCTGTTGTGGCTCGTCTGAATGCTGTTTTCTTCTGCATCGCAGGGTTCGAGCCGAGAAGGCGTAAAGAATAGGGTTCACACAACAGTTGATAAAGAAAAGAGCCCCCGTTACATTGTTGCTGACATCTGATTCCCATGACACTGCCATTAAGACCAAGTTGTTGATCATACAGGGGGTGCTGAATATAAAGAAGGCCACTACGATTCTGATGGCCAGTTTTGTCAGCCTGTGGCTTTTGAATGAAGCTGACTGACTTATCCGTTGATGAAGTCGAAGGTAGAAGAACAACAGGCTGAAGAGAGGCACAACAAACATCACTAGAGTCTCGACAAGTAAGACAACTAGTTTTTCTTGATTATTTCTATAATCCTGATGACACACTAGAAGCCTGTTCTTCTTCTTCACGTTTCGGAAATAAAGAGCATAAGAACCCAGAGCTCCACTTGATGTCCATATCCCAAAAATCAGCCCCTTTTGACCCTTCTGTCCAAGTTTTGCCCATCGCTGTGGATACAGCACCTGCAGGTACCTTTGCACACTCAACAAGGTGACAGAAAGCGCACTACTGTAGAGGCTCCAGTACACAACAAAGGAGAATAACTTACACAGACCTTGGCCAAAAACCCAGCCGTTCAGAAGGGCATAGATCCACACAGGCAGAGAAATCAGACTCAGTAGATCTGAGACAGCCAGACTCAGCATCAGTTTTGGGGTAAAACTGTCCTCCTTTAAATGTTGGGCGAGCATGACCAGCACCGCTATATTACCTGGTACACCCAGAGCACAGCACAATCCCAGAACAGTGCTGGATACCAGCTCCTCCACTGAGGTACGGGCAAACAGAGAGGTGTTAGAAATGTTCTGGTATTCCATCTTCATCTGCCAGTTGCTGATGTGAATATGAAGGTTTGCCTAGCAATAGCTAAGGAAGAGGACCAGTTTTACTCTTAGTCTGGCTGTATAAGGTGCATGAATGTGGTTTATAAGTTGCACTTCCTTCTTTCTTCAACATCTAAAAATGTAATGCAATAATGTGTATTTGGGAGGGTGCACAGAGGTCTAGCTGCTGCATCTTTCAACATTTATTGACTTTAAAATTAACAAAAAGTTACCGTATTGTTTCCGAATATAAGACAATCCCCCCTCTATTTCAAGATGTAACATTTGCATAAAGCCTTTTGAAAACCGAATCTTGTCTTGCCCTTATTCCTAAAAAAAAGTAAAACATTATATATAGATATATCAGGGTCAGAAATGAACAGGGGCTTGTGCAAAAGATTACACCTAAATGAACAAAAATTTCTCACAAATTCAAGATAAAGGGAAAAAAAAATGGCCCCTGCTCAATTAAACAATCCATTATGGCTGTTGTGATTAAAATTAAATGTGAAAATTAATGTAAAGTGTCTATTCACAGAATTACATTTTGATTTGCTCACACTGCTTCAGATTGGTTTTTACACATTATTATTTTTTTCTTTTGCAGCCTTGAGCCTTATAACCAATCACACGTGTTTCAACAGTGCTTAGAAATGCAATGGCCAATCAGAGACGCTTATAGTGTGTGCATACCAAAAACGAAGCAAATATTTAAATCGTGTTACTCGCTCTATATTACTTGCAGGATGTTTTTCGTGTCCCTCGCATGATGAGCAGTGTCTTCATGCACATCAACAACAACATAGCTAGAATCAAGTAATCATTGCTTACCAGGTAGTCCAACTTACGCGCTTCCTCTCCAAGCTATTTCATTTTTTGTCTGCTCTCTGTATCAATAAGAAGTGTGTGGCAGTGAAAAATACTTTGGGCCACAACATTTTTTCAGTTTACTTTAATTTTCACTTTGCGTGATTGGGGTGGAGTGTGTCAATTAACAGAAGGAAGGAGGAAATAAGGAATTGAGTCTTACCCAGGAGTAATTGCGTCATCAGCAAGGTTTGCAGTGTGAGAGTGATTGGATTACCGTGCAAAGCGGAAAGACGGCCGCTTCCGGAACTGTTGCCTTCGGCAAACGATATCTGGTGCGTCACGGAGTCCCACTTAACTTTTTAAGCGTTGCACTTCAAGATCATCTGGTTTTAGTAAGGCTGTTCTGAAGACAAGTCTCGGCTGTTTATTCACCTGTCCTGGTGTCTGATGACAACTCTATATACTCTCCAGCTTCCCTCATGACTGTGAACTTGTGTGATGCAACTACTACACGGATTTCACACTTGAATTAACCCAAAGTGCTGAACTGTTTTTTTTTTTCCTTATTGTTTTCTCTTGTTTCTTCCATGGACATTGTGGAATAATTCTTCTGTTTGTGAACATATTTTTGTGACTTAATATTGTAACAGGTGGTTTATTTTTTTTGCTATCCTGGGTTAATATAATTTTGTCAGGATAAATCCTGGCTGGCGCCCAAAAAAATAGGGGGGGGAAGTCGTGGCCTAATGGTTAGAGAGTCGGACTCGTAATCCAAAGGTTGCGGGTTTGAGTCTCGGGCCGGCAGGGATTGTAGGTGGGGGGAGTGAATGTCCAGCGCTCTCTCCACCCTCAATACCACGACTGAGGTGTCCTTGAGCAAGGCACCGAACCCCCAACTGCTCCCTGGGCACCGCAGCATAAATGGCTGCCCACTGCTCCGGGTGTGTGTTCATGGTGTGTGTGTGTGAACTTTGGATGGGTTAAATGCAGAGCACGAATTCCAAGTATGGGTCACCATATTTGGCCGTATGTCACTTTCACTTCACTTCAAAATGTGCCAATCAGAAAACTCTGGCATTGTTGTTGAGTTTTCGCAGTCACTGATTGAATTTGTTGTCTTCGTGAATTCCCTCATCATAAATAACACAGTACAGATACAATGTAAATAAAATAATCATTTTGTATAACCTCAGTGATTATTACAAGAGTTTTTGCATAACTTGGTAGACTAGGTTAGCGTTATGGGCCGACATGTTTATCTCTGAAGCCAGAGCCAGAATATGACAATCCATTTCCTCCAGTTTTAAAATGTATATTAATCAACATTAATATTCATTATTACAATATCGAGCAATAATCAACAATAATGAATTTTGTCATAGTATAACAGCTATTAGCTCCTGTTTTTAAATGTTTAATTTAGATTAATTATTTGCAACGGTTTAAAATAATTTGATTGTTTTAAGTAATTGGTTAAATATAAAGAAACAGTTCACCCAAAAATGAAAATTCTGTCATTAATCGCTGCACCCTCATGTCGTTCCAAACCCGTAAGACCTTTCATCTTCGGAACACTGAGATACTTTTAATGAAATCCGAGAGCTTTCTTACCCTCCATAGACAGCAACGCAACTATCACACTAAAGGCCCAGGAAGGTAGTAAGGACATCATCATTAAAATAGTCCATGTGACATCAGAGGTTCAACCAGAATTTTATGACTTTATTTGACTTTCTTTTCTTCCGTGTCAAACTTTGATGCATGTTTATGACAGCACCACAGTGTATGCGTGTACATTGATCCTCTGCTTGCAAACAAGCCGCAGCCCATCCGAGCTTTACATCAGAACGTCGGTTCCTGCGTCACGTTTGCTGCCTTAAATTGCTATTAATCCGGAGACCTTGTGGTTCTTTTTATTTCTAAATTGGTGAAATTATATTTTGCTCTCTTGTCCTCTCTGAAGCAAAATTTTAGCTGTCTCTACTCAGTCTACTCATATAATTTATGCGTGGTAGGTTATGAATTATATTAAGATTGTCTCATTATTCCTTGAAGGGATCAACCATGTAATTAAGAGACAAAAAAAATATCTTACCTTTAATGGAACAGACTCAGATTAGGGTAGTTGGGTCAGGTTTTCAGTTCCACTTTCAAAGTATCTTAATTTATAAGAAGTTCATTTTTAGGTTTGAGGATATGATGAAAGATACAGGAGGATGTTACATTCTTATTCTAGGCCCGTATTTTTTATTTTTATGTTTTGGAAAAAAGGGTTCTTAGAAGTCTGTATGGCCCTAATACATTTGAACCTATTTTTATTTAGATTTTTTCACACCGCAGGAACTAGAAACGGTTTAAGTTCTAGGAACTCCATTTGGTGGAACTAAAGTAGCTCCTACTTCAGAGTAGGGTCTAAAATTGTTCTATAGGAACTACAGGCGACGTAAGTGTACGCTGATTGGCCAAGCGCAGGAAAACTTCCCGATGGGAGAAATTGGTTCTCTAGAGGAATAACCCTGCTGGCTAGTTCCTAGAACTACGCGGTGCAAAAGCCTCTCTATACTGAATGAGATTGAACTGGCTGAAGGGCAAATAGTTATATAAAAAGGATCATGATGGGCTGAGTATTTAATTAATTTTTTTCAGAAGTCAAAAGTGCGCCCCTGTAAGGTACACACCCCAGTTCTCAAGGTCAGAAAATGGTCCAAAGTTGAGAGCAGTGCAGTTTTTCCCAGGAGAACGAGAGCATCTAATGACACCTCAGCAGGATGCTGGATTGGTACATGTCTGTAAAAAGGGCCCCTGAGGTTGTCTAGGTCATTTCTCTTCTTCCTCCGCTGCATTCTAATTGGACAGGTGGCAACAAGTGGTCTGAATGCACAAACATATGAAAGATGAAAGGGTGAAAAGCAAGGTCCGATGGGATTGCTCCGTATGCAGTGGGTGGACATTGCTTGCCACAGTCTTATGGTTCATAACTGCAAAATGTTTACTCTGAGCACTTCAGTGATATCAGGCATTAGCATCAGAGTTACGCTAAAATCTACAGTATGTTTTCTCCCGTGACCACATTTCAGTATGTACATAAATATGTACATAAATTACTGAAGCCACTAACAATGCAATTTAAATTCAAACAGAGAGCAGCGTTTCTTGTATTTTCAAGGAATCATCTCACCAATATGCAGATCGTGAAATTAACATTCTCTTAAAGTCTTTAAAGACCGTATTTATCTTCTATAGAGTGAATTTCATAAAATCAATGGTTCCTTGAGTGTGTAGAAGCCTGTGAAACAGTAACATTTGGATAATTAATGGCGATCCTTTCATATGTTAGAGCAACAGCTCATTTACTACTTTTTACCCCCATCTGATAGTGCCTAAATTTACTATAGACACCAGACGCTCCAACAAATAAATTCCTTACAGGATGGGAATCATTTGTCATTTTTACGATTAGAAGCATGGCAAGAAAACTAGCATGCTTGTGTGGCAGAAAGGAGTGAATTATGAGGCTATCAGAGGTTTGTCCATTGCGTTCTTTCAGAACAGGCAGCTCACAGAGCTCATGGAAACTTGTCTCTGTGCTTGAGAGTAGTAATATTTATATCTGAGATGACTGCCCGCTGAAGGTTGTCAGTGAATTTGTATTCCACAGCGGTCTGTACATAGGTTTTTATTGTAGCTTAGCATTGCACAAATGGTCTCTTTCAGAATCTTTCTGAAACTGAGCATCATGCCAAAGAAGGGGTCTTCTATGAAGTGCTGATTGCTTATGAGGTTCCATGAAGATAAAGGTGCTGCCTGAGGTACAGTTATATTAGCAAAATTTTGTGGGAAAAAAAGAGAAAAGGTTCATTGCCCCTAGTCAATGTTATAGCACATGTTGAAGCACAGCTTTCACTAAAGTCACTTTCAAACCAAGCAACTTTCTAATGCTCAATGTCACAAGTTTTAGAAAGAATAAATGTCACAAAATTTCAATGACTTGCATGCGAGCAACAGTAATTGTGACTACACCTTTAGAAGGATGACTATGATTATATGGGCTGTCGACAGCGAGGCAGTGCAGTTGGTTTTGGAACAGAACTACACATTGTATGTTATATTTATGCCTTTTCCAGATGCTTTCTTACTAAAGCATTTTGCAAATTGACTTATTCATTTAAACCTATGCATTACACACCTTGTGCCAAATAAAGAGCCTGTTGCAGAGCTGCTCAGCATTGTACACACTGACTTTATGAAAAGTTTCAAACCAACTGGAAGTTTTGGTTTTTACAGTAGATTGATTTATTGAAGAAAACCTGAAATGTGCTGGACCACCAGATGCTTGGACTGTATAGCTGGAACACGGCAGTGAAAGTAATTTTATAAAGATTTCATCCAAAAAAATGATAGTTCTTAAAAATATCTCTAGAACACTAGTCTGTTTTTATCTTTGTTCTACTTGAATAGCATTTTGAAATGATTTGGATGACTACAACAACCATTTAATCTACATTCCCATTACAAGTGCTTTTAGAAAGCTTCAAGCAAATAAAAGATAAGACTTTCATGCTGATTTAATGTTTTTTTGGAGAACTTTGTTATCCTTGAGTCTTCAAGTAGCCCTTTAAGCTCGGCTATCATCTGATTCTCCTTGTGCGATATCCTCGCATTTAACAATGAATCCATTCTTCAACGGTTTTATAACCTAGTGGAGGTTTTTGTGGTTAGATGTAGGAGGCTCTGTCTCTAAACTCCCTGGATCACCAGGCTTTATTTTCCTTTCAGGAACATTGCTGTGAGACAGGTTTTCTTGTCAACGGCTACTGTTTTTGTTCGAGGGGCTTGTGTTCTTGCTGATCGAGCGTTGCTGACATGGAGAGGCATGGTGCTAAATTAAGAATTTCCCTTCACATCTGCAAAATCCTGAGAGAAAGGGGAAAATCTTTCAAAAAGCAGGAATTCAATATGGCTCTCATTAGGAAGTGTATTATGAAGGGGTTTATTGCATGTCTGCAGTATGTTCGGCTTGGCACAGACAGTCTCACAGATGTTAGCACTTTGTCGCATATCGCCGCCTATGTTGACTGTGATGTGAAGCTTGATCTTCATCGAGTAACATGCTTTGCCTTTACAGCTACTGAGAAACTTTATTTATTGCCTTTAGTCTTTGCTCTACGGGACAGTGAGAAGTAGACAGGAAAGTGGAGAGAGGGAAAGAGAGAGGCGGAGCAGGTCCGGGAAGCGGGACAGGTCAGATCCAAACCTATGTTCCCTTGAGCATTTGCACCAACCATTGTGCCACTGCTCCGGCAGCTACTGAGGAAATTGAAGGGGACATGAAAAACACAACTCAAAAAGTGGGTCATTTAGAAATAAAAAGGGATGTCTGTTTTAAAGAAAGGTAGAAATTTCAAGAATATAAATACAGAGCAATGCACAGAATACATTGTTGTTCCTCTCTTGTCAGCTCTCAGGAGGTGTAAGGACGGAATAGGGACATGGTCTAACAAGACGAATGGTATGATTGAAGACTGCAAATATGTATAAAGTCAGTTGAAAGTACAGGTTTTTGTCTTTAAAATAAGCCTCTCATTTTAGATAACACTTTAGCAGTGTCGAGGAAGCTGTTTTGAAACTACAGCGAAGGTACTGTTTTGAAGTAGTTAATATATTATACATATAAAATGTGTAATATATACAGTATACTGTATAACACCCCTATTTAACTACACTTTCTTTCTTCTGCAGAACACAAAATGAGGTAATTTAATGAACATCTCGTTGGAAGAATAACACAAAACACACCTGGCAAATGAATAGTGAGCCACATGCACTTTAAAATTTTTTTTTTTTTTTTACTTTTGTGTGCTTTATTAAGCTTTAAAATGAATCAGAGTTTTCTGCTATTGTACTTCATTCACCCAACCGAATGTTCATTCAGTTATCTTAGTTATACTGATAGTCCTACTGAGTACAGACAGTCATACTGATTTGGAATGAAATGAGAGTAAGTAAATGATGACAGGGTCATTTTTCGGTGAAACCTTTAAGTTAGCCGCATTGCTATTTTCATTTAGTTGAAAACCGCTTATAAGTAATAACACCTTCTCTTAATTTTTACAGATCACCTTTACGTATTTTTTTAAATTCTCCAGATGTAGCCTACAGACAACGTTACACCTTTTAAAATAACTCTCCGCTTTGATCATGTCACTAACCGTTTTACAGGGTCATGCACCTACACGGGCACCTGGAGCACGTCTGTATTTTGTGTGGTAGGATGTTTTGTACATGATAATGACAGTTATTTGGTGGCTTAACTTCTGTTTTGGAGGTCTGAAGTAGAGGCGTTTAAACAGTAGCATTGAATTATATAACAGAAGGAGGCTGAGAAATGGAGAGGACAGTATAAGTGGTCCCTCTGTGGTTCTAGGAAGTGAGAGTGAGAGAGAAATGTTGAGTATAGGCCTAGACACCTCTACAACACGGTGAACTCGTTTTGCCCCTCTGCTGGATGCGGTAATTGATTGGGGATTTCACAGGCCCAAAGCTGTGAATGCTCCGGCACTAAATTTTGTTTCAGTTACTCTGAGAAGAAATGGTTTTCATAGAGGACAGCTCGAGACAATTTCCCTCCGTCTTGAAGCCTTGTGGGACTTGTGTGAGGAAACAAGTTTTTGTGTGAAACATTTGTTTCTCCTCATCTTAAATCTGAGACCTTGGGATGTCGTTATCAATCTCAAAAAGAAACTGGTAAATGAAATAAAACAAAAACGTTAATACTGTAGGACCATGTAAGTGTTTGAGAAACAAGTGCATAATGAATGAAATGGTGGCCTACAGACAGAGGAAGTCAAGAGAGACATTGATGGATGACTAAAGGTCTCAGTAAAAGGCTGTAGCATGGCACAATGCTTTGTATAAACATACATAAAGTAGCAGGGGTTCACCTAGCCTGTGAAATGTCTGCAAACCTTCTGGCAAGCCAAAGGAGGTCATGACCTCAGAGGGAAAACAAAGATGTAGTGTTTGCCATGTATACGCTCTGAAATGACTCCATTGTTTAAGACTATTAGTGTTCAAGTTTGTTTACAAGTCAATTTTGCTTCATTTTCACTCTACTGCATTAATGAAATACTCTGAAATTCAGTCTGCTAAATTGGAACAACTATTTTTGTGCTTAATGCACTTTAATTGTACTTTAATTTGAAGTAGTGCTGTAGTGCTGAAGTCCAATTAAAAATTTACACTTTAAATTTCTTGCATTTGAAGACCGATACTATTCAAAGATCATACAGTCCTCATCAATAGTGACATTAAAACACAATTAGGCTTAATATTAAGACGTGCATTGTGCACAAGTAGTAGCCTACTCCAAATAAAGTTTCATTATAATTTTTATGTCACTAAGTTTTGAGCGATATATCAGTAACATGTTAATATATTTGAATTATACTTATTATGAAATACATGTATTTTAAATATATAACTTTTTTACTAATGAAGCTAAGGATTTCATAAAAAGCACTTAGATTAATTCTAATGTGAAAAATGTGTATTACTAGAGCCGAAAAGTTTTGTAATATCATTATGGCACAAGAGCTGTTGTATTGAATCTCGAATATTCTTTTAAACTTAATGTTAATCAAGTCATGATTTTGCCTTGTCTCTGTGTAGTTTAAAACTCATGGCATGTCTGATTCGCTTATTCACAAAGCACAAACTAATGTCTGTAGACATCTTGTTGAACTCTTAATTGGTGCCATGCGCACTGACCCATGGTAGCAAGTGGCCGTTTTATGCAGGATTGACCCCAAGAGGAAAGATAAATGGTGAGAAAGGTAAACCATATGTTTGTAATATGACAGGATTCTACACCATTATCACATAGTTGACATTGTATCCAAAACGGGAGAAATGTAGGGGAACTGCGTAATTTTCCGTCTGTCTGACATGTACCCGGATAAAGTTAAGCCTGTGAAATTGTCCATTTACCCCTTAACATTTTGAAACTTGATTATTTCCAGATGTCACTACGGTTCTAGCCCAGAGCTACAGCAACTTGAATGCAAATCACATATAAGCACATCAACGCACAGTATTTTTGTAATTCATTCAGAAATTTCCTTGTTAAAATTATGCGAGGTGATTTCTGACTTTATTCTGAAAGATGATGGATAACAGCTTAATTTCTCTTTTCTGTACAAGGACAATTCAGTACAGATTTGTTGCATTATGACAGTCTGACATTGTGACAGTGCCTTGTAGACACTGAAATGATGTCCTTATGAGAGAACACATGGAGTGAAGACGTGAATCTACGTGAATGCATTAGTAATTGCAGATATTCCTACAGTACATAAACTGCCGTTTTAGCATACATTTTCATACATTTTCTTTGTTTAGACAGAAATGTACCTTATTAGCATACTGACAGCATGTAAAAGGTGTTTTATGCATTGAACCTACAAATATATTAGATGATTGAATTCATATTTACTTCTAATTTTGTTGCATTTTATGTATTAAGTGTATATATTAATATATTGTTACAAATTATTGGCACTGTGCATTTCACTGCCTACACACTATAACATTAAAAAGTGTGGGGTTAGTTTTGAAAAAAATTAACACTCAAAAACTTTCAAATCACATGAGCCATTATTTTATTCACAATAGAGCATAGAGAACATAACAAAACAATTATGAATGAGCTCATTGCAAATTTGATGCCTTCGACGGATCTCAAAAAAGTTGGCACGGGGGCAACAAAGGGCAGAAAAAGCAAGAAATTTGGAAAAGATTCAGCTGGGAGAACATCTTGCAACTGATTAAATTAATTGACATCAGGTCTGTAACATGATTAGCTATAAAAGGGATGTCTTAGAGAGACGGAGTCTTTCAGAAGTAAAGATGGGCAGAGGCTCTCCAATCTGTGAAAGAGTGTGTAAAAAGATTGTAGAATACTTTAAAAACAACGTTCCTCAACATCAAATTGCAAAGGCTTTGCAAATCTCATCATCTACAGTGCATAACATCATCAAAAGATTCAGAGAAACTGGAGAAATCTCTGTGTGTAAGGGACAAGGCTGAAGACCTTTGTTGGATGCCCGTGGTCGTTGGGCCCTCAGACGACACTGTATCACTCATCGGCATGATTCCTTCATTGACATTACTAAATGTGCCCAGGAATACTTCCAGAAACCACTGTTGGTAAACAAAATCCGCCGTGCCATCTGCAGATGTCAGCTAAAGCTCTATCATGCAAAAAGGAAGCCATATGTGAACATGGTCCAGAAGCGCTGTCAGGTCCTGTGAGCAAAGGCTCGTTTAAAATGGACTGTTTCAAAGTGGAAAAGTGTTCTATGGTCAGCCGTGTCCAAATTTGACGTTCTTGTTGGAAATCACGGAGGCCGTGTCCTCCATGCTAAAGAGGAGGGAGACCTTCCAGCGTGTCATCAGCATTCAGTTCAGAAGCCAGCATCTCTGATGGTATGGGGGTGCATAAGTGCATATGGTATGAGCAGCTTGCATGTTTTGGAAGGCACTATGAATGCAGAAAGGTATATAAAGGTTTTAGTGCAACAAATGTTCCCCTCCAGATGACTTCTATTTCAGGGAAGGCCTTGTATATTTCAGCAGGACAATGCAAAACCACATACTGCAGCTATTACAACAGCATGGCTTCGTAGTAGAAGAGTCCAGGTGCTGAATTGGCCTGCCTGCAGTCAGGATCTTTCACCTATAGAGAACATTTGGCGCATCATTAAACGAAAAATACGTCAAAGACGACCACAAACTCTTCAGCAGCTAGAAACCTATATCAGGCAAGAATGGGACCAAATTCCAACACCAAAACTCCAGAAACTCATAACCTCGATGCCCAGACATCTTCAAACTGTTTTAAAAGAGGAGATGCTACACCATTCAAGATTCAAGATTCAAGAGTTTTATTCGTCACATACACAATTATACAGAGTATAACCAGCAGTGAAATGTAGGTCAGGTCCGCTCCAAGGACAGTGCAATTATAAAGTATACAAATATTAAGAGAAGAAAAGTAGAAAAAAATAAAATAAAATAAAAAGAATAAAATAAAAAGATAGATAAAAAATATAAATATAAATGTGCAGGTCAGTATGTTGTTGACTTAAATAGTACTAAGAGGAATGTGCAAAATAATGTGCAAAAAAGTTGTACAGGGTATATAATAGCAGCAATATGAGGTAGAGAAAAATTATGAATAGCTTATTGATATGGTGATATTTACATGGAGTCAAGTGATGTTATGACACAGAGTTAGAGTTTAGGAGCCTGATGGCCTGGGGGAAGAAGCTCCTCCTAAGTCTCTCAGTTTTTGTCATCAGGCTACGGAAGCGCTTACCAGAAGGAAGCAAAGTGAATAGCTGGTTACCAGGGTGATTTGAGTCCTTGATTATTTTGACAGCTCTATTTTTGCAGCGTTTGAGGTAGATGTCCTGCAGAGAGGGGAGAGCAGACCCTGAGATGCGCTCAGCTAAGCGCACAACTCTCTGTAGTGCTTTGCAGTCCTGATTGGAGCTGTTTCCATACCACACTGAGATGCACTGAGTCAATACACTTTCTATGGTCCCTGAATAGAAAGTTTTCAGGATTGCTGGTGAGACCCTGAATTTCCTCAGCTGTCGCAGATGGTACAGTCTTTGCCTGGCTTTCTTTACCTGAGTTTGGATGTGTGTAGTCCAAGTCAGGTTCTCGGAGATGTTTACACCGAGGTACTTGAAGCTACTCACCCTCTCCACAGGGGTCCCACTGATCATAAGAGGTGTGTAGGGCTGCTGCTGTCTCTTCCTGAAGTCCATGATCAGCTCTTTAGTTTTGCTCACATTCAGAGAGAGACAGTTGTCCTGGCACCATGATGTGAGTCTCTCTACCTCGTCCAAGTATGCGGTCTCATCGTTGTTGGAGATGAGGCCCAGAACCACAGTATCATCAGCGAATTTGACAATAGATGTGGAGCTGTGAGAGGACACGCAGTCATGCGTGTAGAGAGAGTAGAGCAGGGGACTCAGGACACAGCCCTGTGGGGCTCCTATGTTCAGAGTGATGGAGTTTGAGGTGAACTGGCCAACTTTCACCACTTGAGGTCTGCCGGTGAGGAAGTCTTGAATCCAGTCACAGAGTGAGGAGTTTAGGCCGAGGTCTGTGAGTTTAGATGCCAGTTTGATGGGGACTATAGTGTTGAAAGCTGAGCTATAGTCAATGAATAGCAGCCTTACATAATTTCCATTGTTGCTATCCAAGTGTGTGAGGGAAGAGTGGAGAACGTGAGAAATGGCATCGTCCGTGGATCTGTTTGGGCGATAGGCAAACTGAAGAGGGTCCAGAGTATCAGGGATGGAGGAGCAAATGTGGCTCTTTACAAGTCTCTCAAAAACCTTCATGACTATAGATGTGAGGGCAACTGGGCGATAGTCATTCAGGCAAGAGGGTTTATTGTTCTTTGGCACAGGGATAATGATGGATTTTTTGAATGAGGTGGGAACCACGGCGGTAGCAAGGGACTCATTAAAGATAGAAGTGAACAAACCAGCGAGCTGATCGGCGCAGGACCTCAGAACACGGCCGGTTATCCCATCAGGTCCGGCTGTTTTCCTGACGTTCACTCTCTTTAGCGCCCTCCGAACCTCATCCTCCGACACGGTGATTACAGGATCATCGCTGCTCTGCCTGCTGCTTCCAGACACGCTGGTCGGCAGAAACGCGCCACCGCCGTTGCCATCGAAGCGGCCGTAGAAGATGTTTAACTCGTCGGCCAGCAACGGATCTGCTCTCACCTCCGCGGAGGATTTGTTTCCGAAGTCACAGATGGTCCTCAGTCCCTGCCACATCCGTCGAGAGTCGTTGAGCTGGAAATGAGACTCAATTCTCTCTCTGTATCTGTGTTTGGCGGCTCTTACTGCGCGTCGGAGAGCATAGCACGATGCTTTGTACTCGCTCGTATTCCCAGACAGAAGAGCCTCATTGTAAGCGGCGGTGCGTGTGTTAACCGCGGCACGGATTGTTCTGTCCACCCACGGTTTCTGATTGGAGAATGTCCTTATCGTTATTGTTTCTGTAGCTTGCTCGGTTAGCGTGTTTACGAAGCTTAATGCTACATCCGTGAACTCGCTGACGTCAGAAGAACTCGCCCGGAACATGTCCCAGTCGACGTCATCAAGCGCCGCCTGCAGCATAGTCTCTGAGTGGGAGGACCAGCGCGTCACTACTCTCTGCACCGGAGGTTCCTGAACGAGCCTTTGTTTGTATCTCGGTGTTAGAAAGATGGCGGCATGGTCCGATTTGCCAAAAGCCGGTAGTGAGCGGGCTTTGTAGGCATCCTTGAACTGAGTGTAGCAATGATCCAGTGTGTTTGGTCCTCTAGTTGGACAGGATACATGTTGGTAAAAGTTCGGCATGACCTGCTTGAGGTTGGCTTTGTTAAAGTCCCCCGCGATGATGAAGGCAGCGTCAGGATGTTTGTTAATGTGGCCGCTGAGCACATCGTGAAGTTTAGACAAAGCCAAGCCAGTGGTAAACCATGGTAAACATGCCCCCGTCCCAACTATTTTGAGACCTGTAGCAGTCATCAAATTTGAAATGAGCTTATTTTGTGCATAAAAAGTTTAAAATTTCTCAGTTTAAACATTTGTTATTTATGTTCTATTGTGAATAAAATATTGGCTCATGTGATTTTTTTTTTTTTTTTTTTTTTTTAAATGTCAAATTTATTTTAGTTTTCATTTTATTCAAATTTAAAAAAACATCCCAACATTTCCGTAATTCGGGTTGTAGATCAAAATATACAATAAAGTAATATTGTGAAATATTCTTTTAAATTTGAATTTATTCTTGCAATGACACACTGAATGTTTAACAGCTATGTTCACTGTCACATGATCCTTCAGAAATCATTCTAATTTGCTGATTTGATGCTCAAGTAACATTCCTTATAAATGTTTAAAATGGCTGTGCTGCTTAATATTTTTGTGGGAGCTGTTACCTTTTTTCAGAATTTTTTGATGTAGAAAGTTTAAAAGAACAGCATTTATTTAAAATAGACATTTTTCTGTAAGGTAAAAATAATTCAAAAGTAATGTCATTATAATGTAATAGAAAACAGTATGTAAATACTTTTTAAGATGCTGTCAGTGTGATAATATTGTATGTTACAGTGTTTATCCAAAAACATACAAAAATGTATGTTTTAACATTATGTACAGAATATCGTACATCAAGCTGGACTTTTTACATCAAATAGCACACGTCACTTTTTTGATGGCCAATCAAATTCTGTCTGAATTCATGTATTGCTTCAGTACTGAGAATAGGCTGGAGACATCATTAGACTCAGTCTACCATGAGGATGGGTTTTCAGCGGCAGTCCACACCAGTAGTATCGATTTAACTTTTGCAGTGTTCTTTCATTACAAAGCGTACATACAATACCTATACAACATCTACTCCTTTGTTTCTTTTCCTCTTTCTTTCTTCCTGTCTCTTTATTTCTGAAAGCAGTCTATGGCTCTAGGCCTGAGCTTTTAAAAGCTCTCAAATCTGGAGCAGGAACACTCCAGCTGGGTCACGTTATTGTTGCGCTTCCCATATTTCCAAAATCCCCAAAACTGTCAGAATTAGATTAGTATGCTGGCCATAGGACATGGCCCATGGAATATAATTAATGGTTAAAATAATGTGGATAATAGTTTAATATAATAGTGGATACAATTACTTGAGGATTTCTTATTTGTTCAAATATATGGGTAAATAATCAAGTGAAGCACTCTATTACTAATATCATATTTTGAATTCTAATGAAGAAATTGTCATATAGAACCAGTCACAGAAATTAAAATTCAGAATCAGGCTTGCCATCCCTTCAGTCCTTTTGTGACTTGGACTTGGTCTGTCCGCCAAATGTGAATGGAGAGCCTGAGAGGAAGTCTTTTTGTCTCCCATGAAATAATGAAAAACGGGCGCTTAAAATCAGCTGAGCAGTGATGTCACCGGGGAAGCCCTGACCTCAGACAAAGCCTGAGGAGGGGAGCCCAGCCGCCTGGAACAGAGCACTATTGTCCATGCGCCACTGTATCGAGACTTGTCCGATGGGTTCAATTGAATTGTGCTGGTGCTTTTTCAATGAGTGAGTTTTTCTGTGGTATTGGCCTCTCTTTTCCACAGACATTAATGTTTACTTTAGAACTTGCTTACAGTAGAGAGAATGAATGAACAGACTATGAGTAAGGAACAGCAGAAGTCATAAAAATCCAGAACGAGTGTAAAAGAGACCGAAAGAGACAGCTGTGTTTCCTGCAGTTTTCTGCTGGTGGTGATTGGGACACATTCCAGTGGTGCTCTGCTCCTGTGATTTGAACTGAAAAAGCAGCTGAGAGTAAATCACTTGGCCTTCTGATGCAGTCTTTGCTCTGTCCATGTGTGTTTTCGCCCAAGCATTAATATATATGGTATATAAACTCCGTCTTTCTTTCTCACTTCATAGCCAGTTATGCAACTGTGTTTGGATACTTAGTTCACTAACGCAATGCTCCAGCTTGCTTTCAAGTTCAGTGACAGAGAATGCCTTTTCTATTGGCATCATGGCAACATAGCCTACACAAAGGCTTGTTTTGCAGGAAATAAGGCAATAGTCTGTATCTCAGAATGAAGTCTACGGTAGAATCAAAACCTATCTGTCAGAAACCGAAGCCAAAAATCACTTTAGTAACTGAGAGAGATGGCAGGAAATGGGCAGTCAGCTACAAAGTTTGGGGACAGTATCATTTTTTTTTAAATAAATAGTAAATAAACAATTAACAGTATTATTTAGTAAGGATGCATTAAATTTATGAAAAATATTAAGCAGAATTATTTTTAACATTAATAAGAAATCCTTGAGCACCAAATGTCACAAGATCCTTCAGAAATCATCGTAATATGCTGAATATTAGAATGATTTCTGAAGGATCTTATGACACTGAAAACTGGAGTAATGGCAGCTGGAAATTCAGTTTCACCATTATTACAGGTAAGGTATAAATAACATTTTATGTATTTTAGATAGAAAACAGTTAAGTTGTTATATTATTTTACAATATTAAAATTTTACTGTATTTTTATCAAAAAAATATAGCCTTGGTGAGCATAAGAGATGTCTTTCAAAAGCATTAAAAAAACTTTTGAACTGCTTGTGAAGAGTTAAGTAATAGTTCACCAAAAATTAATTGTCATACCCTAAAGTCATTTTTAGACATATGGAGCACTAAATTTTGAGAAAGTTTTAATATTGTGGGTCATTATACCTTTCAAGTGGAAAAAACACCATAAAGTATGATTAAAATAGTCAGCTGGACTTACGTGCCATATTCCAAGGCTTCTGAAGCCATATGAAAACTTTGTATGAGAAATCAGTCTCCATTTTTTGTGAGATGGGTTGCTAATAACAGGAGCATGAGTACATGAAAATTTCAATTAGGTAACATTGTAGTTAGCTCATTTGTGGCCAAGTCATTGTCACTGATTTAGACTCGACCCTCCCTCTTCTGGTCAGCTATTCTGGGCTACAACACTACCCTAAGATAACAGTGTGCCTCATATTATTGTAATTGAATGCCATGACTGTTATAGCAGAGGACGGCAAGATCGTCAGAACATTGACAGTGACATATGCTAATTACATTTAGCTAAAACTGAAGAGACAGGCGAAACAAAAAAGTAAGGGAACCCTGGTTCTAATGTATGTAACAAGATTCTTCTGTATAAATGAGTCATTATAGTCTTGTTTTAATTTTCGTTTCTGTGTCATGTAAGGCATTTCCTGGAACTTTTTTTTTTTTTTTTCGTGAACACTAGTGCTTACAGTTCTTTTTCAATGCTAAAGTCATTCTGTGCAATACTGTTGAACCACTGAAGGATCAACGTACAGATTCGTGTCATGATGTTGGAGATCTTTTTTTAAATACCATTATATCCTCTTATATGTATGTATAAACTATATATTTAAATACCATATGCTTCTCATTAAGTCTTTCCAATAGATCTGATCATTTGTTATCGGCATGAATGGATTAGTTGACTTGGATTCAAAGAGACAGGATTGATTTGCCAATTCCAGCCCAAACTCAATCTCCCACCATCATGAGTGTGAAAGTGTCCATATGCTGTGCACTACAACCTGCATGTGCTCTCAGTTTGGCTCTTCTGCGCACTGCACACTATCATTAAGCTGTCTTCAACTTTCATTGAAATCACTGTTCACTCAATCAATAGCATTTGCTTCATTTACACTAGAGGAGGGCTTCAATGATGATGTCAACCGTGACGGTTCTTAGACACACGGCTTGTGCTTGGTTGCTTGCGTTTTGGTTCTGTCACTTGTTTGCCATGAGTCTTCACGTTTGTAAAAATCCTTCAACCCAGAACAAACAATTGTATAGATCTTTGTTGAGCTGTTAGAGATGTGGGTTGACAGGGAAGAGATGTCATCCATGGACACAGAGAATTTTGCTGGCAATTACGATGAAACTGGGTCATTCCCCACGGCTAGTTCAATACATAATTACGCAGAAACGCCTCAATCCGGCCTCCATTTTTACAGGCTCTGCGGCGCACTTACGTAGGAGTCACGCCAGGACTGAGAACATTTGTGAGAGGTCCAGCTGTGCATGTGCTCGGGGATGATTTTCACTTGAAGTACCTCTGCCCAATTATGGGCCATTTAGCTTTGTTGCGTTAACGTCTGGAGTTCTCTTCTCTGTGCCAAGACTCAAATGACTGGGTTAAGTTATCCTAATGAATAAATCACTGTAAGATGCACATTTGAGGTAAGCGGTGCCACTCTTTGCTAACTCAAGGAAAAATTAAATTGATGTATATAGAATATATATATATGCTATAATCATTAGTAGACCTCCATTTAATTTTAATTGCTATTAATAATATTTTGAGGATGCCTTTCAGAATCACAGATAACAGTGAGTGTCATCTCTTTTGTGCATAAAGGGATTCTAGCACATGTACATTACATGCTATATTTGCACTGAAATGTGCATTAATAATATTTTAATAGCAGTATTTACTGTTTGGAAGGTTTATATTTATATTTTAATTAGTGCTGTCAAATTATTAATTTCGATTAATCACATCCAAAATAAAAGGTTTTGTTTACAAAATATGTGTATACTGTGAAAAAAATGGTTTATATATTAAATAGATTTATATATAATATAAAAAATAATAATATAAGTATATAAATGTATATACATGTAAATATTTTCTAAATATATGCTGTATGTGTGCGTATTTATAGATACATAGTAAATACACACAGTGCACATATATTATGTAAACAAACTTTTATTTTCAATGCAATTAATTGTTTGACAGCACTAATTTTAATATGTCCATATTGTACAATTCAGCAAATTTCCAAAAATGTACTTTTACAAACCCCAAGACATAAGGACTTTAATTGTAACTTATTCAGACAGAGGCAGCTATTATTTTCTACCTGGGAAGTATGAGAAACACCATCTGGTTTGAATATCCTTTGACCTTTTGATCTGTTTTGGAAGCGCACATGTTAAACTCACTTCCTTTTCCATCGTTTAACAGCAGCCATGACAGGACAAGAGCCATAACATCTCCCAGTGATTAAAAATCTCTCCCAAGCACAGTATGGCTGTTGATAACAGAAGCTGTATACATTTATCTGAAGCATATGTGGCTCTAGGCGTAATTATCTTTATTGACCATTATGTAAAAAGAACCCTTGCAGAGTTAGAAAGCCCATTTGAGATGGTTTTCGTTTCTGTTCTTTGGCTACAAGTTAAATGTTAACTCTGTACTAAAAGCAGAGTAAACTTAAAAGCCCAGCATATTAAAAAAATCTGTTTGACCTTACACAAGATTACACTCCTCAGGATGAACGTTTACCGGTTTATCGGATGAGTACTTGTACTCAACAGCCTAAAAATAGCTTTCAACACAAAATGTCTTCCAATAATTAAAAGACCTTTCTCTAAATTCCACTTTAAAAGGAGAGTTCACCCAAAAATGAAAATTCTGTCATTAATCACTACCTTTCTGGGCCTTGAATGTGGTAGTTCCGTTGCTCTCTATGCAGGGTCAGAAATCTCTCGGATTTCATCAAAAATATCTTAATTTGTGTTCCGAATATGAACGAAGGTCATGGTTTGGAATGACATGCGGGTGAGTAATTAATGACAGAATTTTCATTCTCGGGTGAACTATCCCAATTAACAGCCCTGACTGGGTTGCTACATGTACCCACTAATCAGTATTATTATCCTTCCTGTTGTGTAAATTGTGTTGGTCATAAAAGTATCAATGTCTAAAATCCTGTACGTGAGATTTCAGGAATACTGCCCTAAAAAGGAGACATCCTATAAAGAGAGCCTAATAATAGATATTTAATCTCACAAATCAGAAATGGTAAACAGACAGCTGCTTAGCTCATTCATATTGCCAATTCTTCCAGCATACCTCATTCACCTCGGAAGTCTTGTCTCTTGATGGAAGAGGAAGTGAGCTTAAATTGTCAGATGTTTCAGCCCCTCCATTATGGATAGCAAGCTGAACTTTTCTAAAGTTTTTCACATCTGTTTCATACATTATATGATCATGTGAACACTTGAAATGTGACTTTGCTAACTTGGAGATGGTATTATAGAGGTGGATGATTCGCAATGAGAGAAAATCTGCAAGAATCACTTGGACTGTTTTTGCATATCAGGTCGAATTGAGTCTGAGTCAAGCTTACGAGTTTGGCTTGTCTGTTTAAAGAGATTTAAAGAAAATATATATTTTTTCAGCTTATCTGCGGCATACTGTTCATTACCACCAGCAATTAACCCAGGTATAAGTGGACAGCACTTTGAATAAACGTAAAAATAGAAACATGCAACTATCATACATTTTTGAAATTTTGACCATAAGAATTAAATTTGTTGAGCATGAGGCTAGTGTATAAATATTGCTTACCCAACTATTTGTTGCTCCGTATTCATTCACAAATACCAGGAAGGCTACTTGATGTCTTATCGCAGATGTAGAAAATGAATGATAATTTTACAGCTTAGAGATTGAAGGATGTAATACGCTACACAACTTTTAAAATCTGAACAGATTTTGGAAATATACTTTTATTTGATATTTTAGTATTGGATATAAATACAAATTGTTTTGAGTTTATAAATGGATGAACCTTGATAGCCAAAAATTTAGTAAAAGCAAAAAAGTTTGTAAGATAGCTGACATAGTACAGACAGCCCAAGTTTGTTTGTCAGAGGTCTTTGTGGTAATTGATAGCCCATTGCGAAGTGGCACCATTTCTCTGAGGTGCCTGACTGGGTCCAGAGTCAGAGGATGATAAAATCTGTGTGCACTATGAGGCGTGAGGTTAGCTGCACTCTCCTGAGGGTCTTAAAGGGCAATCAGGAGCTGAAAGTGGAGGGGCTGATCTCTCAGGAGCTCCAATTTCCACGTGTACACAGTGCCACTATTCAGCCCAACTATCCACCAAAGCACCACAAGCTCTCGGCGAGGCAGCAAAGCACTAAAGTAAGATGGATTGCAGTGTTTCATCAGAGAAAATGATCATTTAAGTGTGTTCAACTTGGACATTTTTAGGATCTGAAATTTATGGAAAAGTTTGACTGGGAACTATAGGCCAAAGTGAAAGTAATGCATCAGAAAAAGTGGTTTGAGTGTCTGTTCAAAACTCTCCCTTTGGACAGATTATGTAGCGGTTTCAACTGTTTTTCAGTTCACTTTTCACAATATAATTTCCAGAGCTATTTTGATAAGAGTGTTACAATGTGTATTCAAAAATATATCAGATGACAATGGCAGATAATTTGGTAACATTTTACATTACATTATTCAGGTGACATAGTTTGTTAATACAATTAATGTCAACACCAACAAGAACTAGTAAGGATTTTTAATGTTTTTGTCTCCTATGCTCACCAAGGCTGCACGTATTTGATCAAAAATACAGTAAAACTATAATATTGTGAAATAATATTACAGTTTTAAATAACTGTTTTCTATTTGAATACATATATAAAATTTATTCCTGTGATGACAAAGCAGTCCAGTCTTCATTGTCACACGATCCTTCCAAAAATCATTCTATAATGCTGATTTGGTCCTCAAAGAACATTATTAACAATGCTGAAAAGAGTTGTGATGATTCATATTTTTGTTGAAACTGTATGATGAATAGAAAGTCAAAAGAAGGGTTTTTGAAATATAATTCTTATGTAACATTGTCTTTTTTATATCAATTTAATGCATCCTTGTGGAACAGAAGTATTAATTTATTTTAAATTAATCATACTGACCCCCAAACTTTTAAACAGTAATGTATATTAAAAAAAAAAATCCTCAGTTATGCTAAGTAATTACATATTGTCAGCCATTAGTGTTAATCAAAAAGTTCGAGTCTCAGGTCAGGCAGGGATTGTAGGTGGGGGGAGTAAATGACCAACACTCTCTCCACCCTCAATACCACGACTGAGGTGAGACCCTTGAGCAAGGCACCAAACCCCCAACTGCTCCCCGGGCACTGCAGCATTGGGTGTATGTTCACTACTTGGATGGGTTAAATACAGAGCACAAATTCCGAGTATGGGTCACCGTACTTGGCCACACACCGCTTCCCTTCCCCTTTCCCTTAAGAATTATTCATAATCATTTTATACAGTAGATACTAGTGAAAGAAATCACATACAATTGCTCAAAATGCATCTTCATAGTCATTTAACCATCAAATTGGCTCATAGGTCTAAATAAGATGCATGATGACTGTGTAGCCACATAATGTTGGTCTTAACAGACATTTATCAGTTCTGTGGAAACTATTTCTTATTTTTGGCAACATAGTCATTATTGCCCAAGTACACAACATCTTTCCTTTCACAACAGATGGTGGCCCTTGAGTTATGATAATATCTACTTATGTGCTTCCTGAGATTTCTCAGATGCTGTTGTTAAGAACTGACTTTGTCTAGTTCATATCTAGTTCATGTCATCATATACAGTATCTCACAGAAGTGAGTACACCCCTCACATTTTTGTAAATATTTTATATCTTTTCATGTGACAACACTGAAGAAATGACACTTTGCTACAATGTAAAGTAATGTGTACAGCTTGTATAACAGTGTAAATTTGCTGTCCCCTCAAAATAACTCAACACACAGCCACTAATGTCTAAAAAATGTCTAAACTGCTGATTTTGTCTGGTCAGAGCAGAATGACACTATTTCGACAAACTATTTCCCCCGTCTAAATACTGTAAAGCTGATATAAAGCCACCCAGCTTTATATCAAGCCGATGTAAAGCTGCTTTAACACAATTTGCATTGTTAAAGGCGCTATACAAATAATGGGCATGGAATTCACCAGAGCTTCAGAGGTTGCCAATGGAGTCCTCTTCCACTCCTCCATGACGACATCACGGAGCTGGTGGATGTTAGAGACCTTGCGCTCCTCCATTTTCCATTTGAGGATGCCCCACAGATGCTCAATAGGGTTTAGGTCTGGAGAGATGCTTGGTCAGTCCATCACCTTTACCCTCAGCTTCTTTAGCAAGGCAGTGGTCGCCTTGTGTTTGGGGTCGTTATCATGTTGGAATACTGCCCTGCGGCCCAGTCTCTGCTTCAGTATGTCACAGTACATGTTGGCATTCATGGTTCCCTCAATGAACTGTAGCTCCCCAGTGCCGGCAGCACTCATGCAGCCCCAGACCATGACACTCCCACCACCATGCTTCACTGTAGGCAAGACACACTTGTCAAGTCAAGTCATCTTTATTTATATAGCGCTTTTAACAATACAGATTGTGTCAAAGCACTTAACAGTATCAAATTGGAGGATAGAGTGTCAGTAATGTATAAAAATAAGATTAAACACTCAATTTTCGGTTAAGGCATTTCATTATTGAGTTCAGAGATGTCATTGTCTAGATCAGTTTAGTTTAAATAGTATCTGCGAAATAAAATTGACGATAATCACTAGAAATTAAGTGTCCCCAAATGAGCAAGCCAGAGGCGACAGCGGCAAGGAACCAAAACTCCCTCTGTGACAGAATGGAGAAAAAAAAACCTTGGGAGAAACCAGGCTCAGTTGGGGGGCCAGTTCTCCTCTGGCCAGGAGATAATTGCTTATTTATTGTTTACTTCTTGTTTTAATTAAAATTTTAAATGTATAAATGTATTTATTTCTATTTTATACTGTTGCAATTTCTAACAATAATAGTATAATATAGTTAGGTATTTTATTATATTTTTAGTTATTTTCTTTTATTTTTAGTTTTATTGCATTTAAGTCGAAGTCTTCACTGGGGATATGTCCCCGGGGCTCATCCAGGTGTCCCGGCCTCCGCCGACGATCAGGGAGACATAATCTCCTGGCGCCGATCCACCATCTGATCCGGACACGAACTGAGAAACAGAATAAGAAAGGAACAGACAAATATTACCGTAGATGCCATTGTTCTTACGATGTAACGAGTACATAGTGTGTTATGGGGAGTGTTCCCGGTTCTGGTTGATCTAATTAATGCAGCCTAATAATCCTTTAATGGATTTGAATAATAGAAGCGTATTAGTGTGTTATGTGTAAGCCAGGTTAAAGAAATGTGTCTTTAATCTAGATTTAAACTGACAGAGTGTGTCTGCCTCCTGAACAGCGTTAGGTAGATTGTTCCAGAGTTTGGGCGCTAAATAGGAAAAGGATCTGCCGCCCGCAGTCGATTTTGATATTCTAGGTATTATCAAACGGCCAGAGTTTTGAGAACGCAGAGGACGTGGAGGACTATAGTCTCAAAACTCTTATCACATTATAATGTGATAAGAGCTCACTCAGGTACTGAGGAGCTAAGCCATTCATGGCTTTATAAGTAGTTAACAAGATTTTAAAATCTATACAATATTTGATAGGGAGCCAGTGCAGTGTTGACAGAACCGGGCTAATATGGTCATACTTCCTGGTTCTAGTAAGAACTCTAGCTGCTGCATTTTGGACCAGCTGTAGTGTGTTGATCAAGCTTGCAGAGCAACCACCCTATAAAGCATTTCAATAGTCTAACCTTGGGGTCATAAACGCATGAATTAGCATTTCTGCATTTGACGTTGAGAGCATAGGTCGCAATTTAGATATGTTTTTGAGATGGAAAACGCAGTTTTACAGATGCTAGAAACATGGCTTTCAAATGAAAGATTGCTATCAAACAGCACACCTAGGTTCCTAACTGATGACGAAGAATTAAAATAATGTTAGTGGTTAAAAAAAGGTGGTTATTAATCATAATAACTAAGAAATGCTTTTTTGTTTTACTTCAATGAATTAAACTTCCCTCAAAACTAGAGAGGAGGCTGCACTAGATAGAGTTCATTCGTGTGTGTGTGTGTTTGTACAGGTTTATATATCCTGGTGGGGGACTTAAACCCGAATACAAACAGAATCATGGGGACTCGTGTCGTGGTGGGGATCTAAATTGAGGTCACCATACAAAAAGCTTATAAAACATACAGAATGAGTTTTTTTTTTTTTTGATAAGGTTAAAAAATAAAAAAAGTTTCCTGTAAGGGGTAGGTTTAGGTGTAGGGCGATAGAAAATATGGTTTGTACAGTATAAAAACCATTACGCCTATGGAGAGCCTCTACAAGGATAGCTGACCAGACTCTGTGTGTGTGTTTTAATAGCTATTTCCCTTCAGCTCAGGATAGCCTCTGCATTGGCTACTGGGTATGATCTGTTGAAAGATGAAGGAGAGGAAAAGTACACAGATGGAATTGTTATTGCACAGTGGATGCCATAGCAACAAAGCAAGAGATTGAAAGACAGAAACACCCTCAATATTTTATTGCAACACAAAGCCCTACTTTTATTCAGGTAGGACGCATTGCATTAATCAAAATTGACAGTAACAAAATTTGCAGTGTTGCAAGATTCAAACTTACTATTCATCAAAGAATAAATCATTTATGACAGTTTCCACACAAATATTATGCAGCACAACTGTTTTCAACATTCATAATAATAACTGTTTCCTAAACACTAAATAAGTGTATAATGATTTCTGAAGACTGGAGTATTGACTGCTGAAAATTCAGCTTAATCTTCACATGAATAAATTACATAAAAGAGATAAAACAGTTTTAACTGTAATATTTCACAATATTACTGTCTTACTGTCTTTTTCAGCAAATAAGTGCTATCTTGGTGAACTTTAGTTATTTTTTCAAAAACATTAGATAGAAAAGTGAAAACAAATGGCTAAACCAACATTTATTTCTAATAGTTATGTGTTCATTTCAATTGTATCAGTCAGTATCATAAGCAATATACTTGAATACAGTGATTATAACCTTTTGGTTATTATTGGGTCGTATTCAATAACATTCTCCTATAAATATGTTAGCACAATTTAGAGATGTCTAAATGACATATGACCTCAGCAGGAAAAGTGATTAAAAACTCTCTGAGTGTCATGAACAATACAACGCTGATAATCTAATACAGAAGGAGGCCTGAACTGACTTGGCCTGAATCAGAAAAAAGAAGCAATGGCCTTAATCTGAATCGATGAAAACAATTCAGTGAGACAAAATGTTACAGCTAATTTTGAATTAGACCGGGTTGCCCTCTGTTACACATTCATTTAATGACATTTCTCAATGAAAAGCTGAAATTGAACAGGACTGAATTTCCTTTCATGCTGTGATTACAATGGGACAATCAGGGGTGAGAGAAGCCAGGAATATGATTCCCAGTGGACTATAGTGTGAATCTCCACCTGTCTATCCGCTCTCAGGCCTTAATGATCCTCAATCAGTTTAGTCTTACCCTAGTCTCCAGATAAACACATTTCAGTGGCTCATTCATTTTCATGAGTTTGGGAGATAGGCCCTGCTCATTGCAGCTGTCACTCCTGATTTTTCCATCGCGCTGACACTCTGTCCAACATTATAGAGCACAGGCTCCTATTCAGACCAATTTGACCTAATTTCATCTCCGGTTTGTGGCTGTCTCGCGTCTATACAGGTGCAAAATTTGGCCTTATTGCCATAAATAAGCTAAAGGACTGTGGGCGCATGTGCATTTGCCTGCTTCAACCTCATATCCTACAGACGTCTAGAACCTCTAAAGCTTGTGTTCTCTGTTCCCTTGGCAACCAAATATAAAATCTCAGAAAGGATAAGAAAAATGCCATGCACTGGCCAAAGGAGAGATGCTTTATGAGTTTTGGATGGGTGCATTTGAACAAAGACAGAAATATGGACCTTTTTCACAGGGTGGGTAAAAAATAACCCTTGACGGTAATACAAGCTGGGCCCCTTCAGATAAGAACCTTCCCCTGTGGTTCAGTGATAGCAGTTTATTAGAATTCTGTGTTACTCCTCAGAGTCAAGATAGGCTGGCAAGGCTTTGAGTAAATAGACTTGAATTTAGTGCTGATACAGGGGATTGGGAAACAAATACATAATGGAATGTTACCATCATGTAATTGCTGGTAATGAAAGCATGAAAGAATAAGGACTATTATGAGGTTACCTTTGCCCATGGCTAAAATTCGGCTTTGAAAGTAAATCTGTTCATTTGAAAAGTTTTCATGGTTGATATTCTATTCAGTACTAGGATAAAACAAGGAAAGATGATCCATAAAGGCTTTGTATTTATTTGACTAATGGTAAAACATTGTTGCCGTTGCTCATGAAAAGCTTTGATCTTCTGATGGGCATTTGTTTCAGAACGGTTTTTGGAAAAAATGGGATAGTGTACTCAGAGAATAAACCAAACCCTCTTACGCCACATCAAGGGTATAGCCTGGGGAAACTGAGAAGCTTTGAATATTGGTGTAATAGATATTTCCTCCAACTCTGGCAGTGATGAATCTCTTGGTAAAGGTTGATGAAAAGCTGAACAGACATTTTCCGATGTTTCTTTTGTGTTCATGATGGATGCTTTGCTAAGTACAATATTTGCCAGATACAGTATGTTTTTGTTATGATTATGGGTTTGGCAGACTCTTTTATCCAAATGTATTTGGGATATACGTTTAATTAGTCCAAAGGTTCCCTGGGAATCGAACATTGCCACTGTTTGCTCCATGCTCTACCAATTGAGCTATTGAAAACACAAAGTAATTAAAAAAAGTAAGTCAATAATTATTCCTTAAATCTTTTAAGTACAAAGAAATCTCAGATTTTTCTATGTGCAATAAGGGAGGGCTGTCTCTTGTGTAATTCTGGATGATCTCAGACAGAAATATCAGAAAGGGTCTACAAGACCTCTGTTAAATTGTCATTTGCCTTGGCGAGGGGGGCGAGCATCATAAATTGTGCAAGAGTTTGATTTGGATCGGTCTCAAAACATGTGTAGGGAAGGGAACAGGTTATTTATTTTTACAAACAGCCATCTGTCGTGGCAGATTGCAAAATGGCTGCCCTCTAAATATGATCTGAATCCAGAGCAGGACGCAACCCCAAAGAACAACACACTGGGGCTTAAAAACTTTCCAGAATAATTTAATGGCCTAAATATCACTTATTACATTTACATTTTTATTTGTTGTCAGATTGTCTATTAAAGCTCAATTACAGTAGGTTTACAACAGCCAAGTTGCTACTTGAACAGGAAAAGCATCTGGTTGATGTACATCGTTCATAAAGGTTCCTTTCAGTTCATCGGATTAACTCATTTGTCATACAGTACAGCACCAATCTGTTGATGACCCGAACAGACAGGAAAAGAGAAAAAAAGAGCATATACTTTCATAAAGTTCATAGAGGAGAGTGCAGCGAGGACAATTTTAATTGGAATCAAATTGCTGATAATTGAAATGAATACATTTATTTTGGCCTCAACTGCACAATCATTACTAAAAGGTCAAATGTGAGTATTTGCCACTAAATGAAAATGCATAAGGCAAACAGTGTTGTCTGTGTAACTCTTAAACATTACGGTTATCATGGTGTGAAATAATACATCAATTCAATACATCTTCATGAAGATCTTATAAGAAACAGGAAGTCTAATACACTTTACATTCTAGTTTCCTTATGCCCTTAAATATGCAGCCATTTATTTTCATAAATGGTTGAAATCCATGGATATCTTTGTTGATTTGCCCTATGCTGAGCTAAATGAGATACTGTATCTTCATGAAATTACAGGTTTATATGTGGACCTCACAAGCGGAACAAGAGGGCTTGGATTACAGAGCTGTCAGTCAATCACTCTGGTCTAGATATGGACCCACCAGGAAACGAGCAAACAGATGGCTTGGTTTCTTGAGAATGAAGCTTCCTCACCCACCCCCCGCAAACCCCGAAAATAAACCATTGGTAAGATACTGTAAGCCTCTTGGATTTGTTTAAACTCTTCATCCAGACTAATGCAGAATTCACCACAATTTACTGCTGGTTCTTAATCTTGTGAATTAACCATTCTGATTGATTCTCGCCTCTAGACTTTCTGGATTTCCAGGATTTTCTGATTGAGTACAGTATGTTACCTCTGGTATGGATAAGGATACATAGCAATTTCTCATTTTGAAATGACATCACACATTTAATTGAAAACACAAAGACATTTTACAAATATTTGTTCCCAAACTGCAGATGGGATGAGCTCTATTTTTGGAGCAGGCGTCTGATCCTGTGGGCCTAAAACTGTTGAGGGGACTGTGTTTATACTCAAGCAGGTGTCCCCACCGACATCTGTCTCAGTTCTCAGGGGAACCACCAGCAGATCAGCAGCAACCTTCTGACAATACAGAAGACGAGGACTGATGAACTTTATTCCCATCTGAAAAGGTACATTTTGTTACTCTACTAGGTGGGAAACTGTATTTGAATTTTATTTTTGGGCAGAGGAGATGAGGATTAGATTTTTTCCCCTTACAATTTGATACAATCATAAAATTGTCTGTCAAATAGTGTATGTTCAATTTAAAAGCTTTCTGATAATCTAGAAATTAATAGATTTTCAACCTTGTGAAATCGCTGTTTATGTCATTTCCACAACAGAGCAATAAGATGCTCCATGAAATATTTATTTAGTTTTCATTACCCATTTTCATGAGAAATGTAACCAGGCAGAAAAAAAAAATTCCCAAAAGCCTACTCACTCATATGAAGTATTGATCTATGCCCATCTAAAATTAAGCAGTACTCTGTCTTCATACATTTCATGTGCTCTTGTTGGATTTGGCCAGGATTCCGCTCATTTCTCCCCCCTCTTGACCTGGATAATAAGATTAAAAATCCCTCTGATCAGTAATGCATGCAACATCTCGGAGGGAATATTTTGAAAGCTCTGAGTGTGTTTGGTGTATAATGCTGACTGTAAATCACAGGAAGACTGACACTCACTCCATGGTGATTACACAGTGGCACTGTGAAGATGTGGGTCAATCTCTGAAGGAATGGTGCATAGTGGGAAGTGAGGAAAGATGAGGAGAGAGATGACAGAAGGGAGATGGCTTGAGCTCTCATAAGGATTCCAGGCATGCTCAGGAGTGATATTGAATCCTGGTCTTATGCATGTCCTGTAAATCTACTGCAAACAAAGAGACTGCTGCTCTCTTATCGCTTTTTCTGGTCCCAGAGGAGGGAAAGAGAGAGCAAGAAACCAATTGATAGGGTAGAGAAATGCATTGTGATTCTTTGGTATTCTGTTTAAACAATAAAATGGCATTGTTGGCATTTGGTGTTATAGAGAAGGCTTTGCAGTAAAGGTCAGTAAGTGTGTACCTAGATGCAGTTTAAAATGAAAACAGAGAACCACAGACATATTAATGATGACTCAGTGTGAAGGCTCTTATGGACAAACTTCAATGGTATACTGTGGGCTTAGTGAGATTTTAGTCGCGTATACTGTCCAGCGGGGTCCAACTCCAAACGTCTGAGGCAACATTGAAAATCTGGGTAATAACAAAACTGTAACCAATTAAAGTTTTAGATTTTTTTTTTTTCTAAAAATAAAGAAATTCTGATATAAAATGAATTAGAATTATGTTATATTATATGTTTAAGAATTATAAGACAGGATGTATTTTCAATTTCTCTTTAATTTATGCCAGTTTTTTTTTCTTCTTCTCATTGTTAGTTTTAGTTGATTTAGCTTTTATACTTATTTTAGTATTTTAAGGCTGCCAAAGTACATTTTCTAACTGGTATGATTTAAAAATGTTACATTTCTTGGCACAATGTAGAGTTACAATACTTCTCTGTAGTGGCATTTTTTTATGCTTAATGCATGCAAGTTGTAAAAGTTTCCAGTTATATATTATACTATGTATCGAAAATGGAAATTAAAATGAATCTGTGGCCATTTTATTTTAGTTTTCTTTTGAAGACTTTATTTTATTTAGGTTAGTTTTTTGCCAATTTTCTAGTGTTTATTTTATAACCTTTTTTAATATTTTTGTTAATGATAATAACACCGTTGAAAGAGATACTGGTAAAACTTTAGTATAGGGACCAATTCTCACTATTAATTAGTTGCTTATTAACATGTTTATTATTAACATATTGGCTGTTTATTTGTACTTATAAAGCATTTATTCTGCATGACCATATTCTACATCCTTAATCCTGCCCAATACCTAAACTACCTTACAAACTATTAATAAGCAGCAAATTAAGCGTTTATTAAGCCATAATGGTTTGTTAATAGCAAGAATTGGAGCTTAAAATAAAGTGTGACTTGAATGCTCTTACATACTAAGAAGTTATGAAATAATTTCAGTTGTTTTATTCAAATTTGATGCTTATCGTTAGTTGAAAGGCCCTACTCGATTTTGTGTAAATGTTACATGGACATTTAAAGCTGCTTGATTTTCATTGGTTTGGTATTCCCACTGCACACTTTATACATAGCAGTGATCTCAGATCCAATAGTGCGAAGGATGAACAGAGTCTGTGTCGTTCTCTGGGCTAGAATCAGCCTGTCTGGATGTGGGATTAAGGGGTGAGGAGGGACATGAAGCTTTTTAGACAGCTCAAAATCTTCAAGGACTCTGCACGCAAAGATGGACTGGTTGTGATTACCAAGCCCTGTATTAGTGGTACTGTAGCTTGTTGAATCAGACTCAAAGTTGTCTTTACACTACAGAGTTTGTGTTACGGACAGAGTGTTTCTGTGTGATGCTATGGAGACATGGCTCAAACTATTCAACAAGTAGAATTTTTTTGTGTGGCTTCCTTTGTGTTGGATTGATTTCAGATCTGCTGGAGACAGAGTCCCTCAAAGCTTCCAGGGTGTGGTTTGAAATATTTCATTAGGGTTTCAGCTGTGTTGGAGGTGCTTCCAACCACAAACCAACAACACACACAACTACTCTGAAGTTCAGCATAAATTATTGTACTCTCGTTGATGATTTGTGCATGACATCATGAAGGATGTGGTGATGTTCAGGTCCAGGAGCTTTCCATTCAAATGTCAAGTTCACTAGCCTAAAATTAGAGAGCTGTCTGCTTAATCATTATGAGTCACTGTAACCTTTCCGTAGTTTTAGCGTGTGCCTTTTAAAAAAAATTGGGATAAAATGGTTGATTTTCATTTTCAAGTGAATATTTTATTCTATATTTTGAGAGATATCTGATGGTATTGATCAATGTGAGTTTTTTTTTAAATCCAAATAAAATGTAAGTAGGGGAGACCAGAAATGGTGTAATGTATTTTGTTCATTTTAATGGTTTGTTTTTTTAATAGTTTTTTTTTTATTCTGTTTCAAACTTTGATATACGTTTATAATCTTCTTAAACTGTGTAAGAGTCCAGTTAAAAAAAAATTATTGTGAGAATCTGCTACCCCACTAACACACTAATATACAACATATTGGTTTTTAAATATTGTGCAAAATGTATTATGTTAAAAAAGTAATTTTATACATTTTAATTTGAATGGTGTAGATGGAAAGCTTGTGTTGACATATCAAATCAAGCTTGAAAAACAGTTGATTCAGTACCAGTTCCCTGATTTAACATTTACTAACCTTATGAGCCAGACATGACAATTTACTGTTTTACCTCAATTCAGTTTAGTCCTGTGAATACTCTATATTTTTGCATAGAGACATGGTCTATGGCAGTGATTTCATTCCTGTTTTTGAACCTTGGTAAATTCAATGATGTAGGCATGATTTATGTGGATTATCTTTTATACAGTGTTCGTTTGTACGGTTTCAGAAATAACAAAGCCTCAACAAGATTTACTTTCCTATTCGTAAGAGCTAGTGCACCCGTTTCACAGTTACCAATAGGAACGGAAGGCTAGGACACTGCCTGTATGCATTCATTTAGCGGTGATATACAGGGAAGAGAGCGAATAGCCTAGCAAATATTGAATAAGCCTCTGAGCTGTCACAAACGATGATCTACTTTTACGAGTGTGTCCTCGTACCGCCTCTGAAAAGTAAACTTTTATAAGCAAACCAAGGAAAGCTGTTCAGGGTAATAGGCGTGAATAATGGCTAACCAGCTTCCATTCTCAGTGCAACCAGATATGATGGAGATTTTGTCCTCCCGTTAGTATTTACTGAACTTATGAGAATATATAAGATGAGTCGGCTAAACCTCACCTAAGAAAACCCATATGCATCATGGCTGTCCAAAGATGACAAGCAAAACAATGCGCTAGGAGAGACACGGAGGCACTGCGGAGAGTGGCTTGCCAAGAGAGGCTTTCTGAGGTATTTGATTGCAGAATTGCTCCTGAATTACCTTGGCAAGATGCAGGTTACACTCCATAGATGGGGAGAGGAACTCATGCCATGGAGAGCAGTGGGTATCATTATGCTATCATGTTTGCAGCATTCATTGTGTTTGCAAGCAATACATTGCCTTACTGTTATGTTTATGGCTTTTCTTCTTTTTCTTGTATCATCTATCTGAGCATGTTGAGCATCGGTGGTTAGGTTTTATTGTGTTTTAAATGAAAGATAATTAGTCTGCATTTGCACACAATCAACCTCAAGCACTGTGAGAAAATTATGCTTCTTAAAGGGCCAATCCCTACATAATTAAAAAAAATTGTCATCATTTATTCACACTCACGTTGTTCCAAACCTGCAAAACAAGAACGGTTTATAGTCTCCACATCTGTCAAGCTCCAAAAAGGACCAAAAACATGACGAAAGCAGTCCATAAGAGCCTCTTCTATAACAACAAATATAATTTTTCCTTCCACACAGCTAATGACACTTTCAAGATTTTTTCCTCCCTTTTGGAATTTGACAGCTACTGATGACTATGAACTGTCATTGTATATCATTTGTAACATTTAATGTGAACTAATTCTTTAATTCATCGTTCAGAAAAGCTTGTCACATGATTCACCATACCAAATTACCAGACCCTTTATACAAGGCTATATAAGTCAAAATAACAGGCTTTAAAAATGTGTTTGCTATATGAAAAATAACTACTTTTATACCATTTTTTGTCAAGTGATGGCTTAGACAAACATTTCGATGGGAATTATACATAATGATATGTTTTGTAAAACCAGAAAAGGCATGATCTGCCATCTGCCAGATGTAGTTTTGAAAATGAGACCGAACACACTTCTCATGAGAGTTTTTAAAAGTACAAACCACAATATTCAGTGTTTAGGGTTAATTGTTTTGTGTATTTAGTTAGCTAAAATAATAAATTCAAGGGTTAAGAATTGCTTGATCATCCATATAGAGCATTTGAGCAGCCTTAATATCATCATTTGATTGAAGGATATAGCCTGTTGTAGTGTGTTAAATTGATGTTTTGGCTCCATGACTCCTGTTTATATCTGTCCAGACATCTTCCCTGACTGCCAAAGGCTTCTTTCTGTAAACTGACCCTAATGGGATGGTCATAGTTGGCAGGATCAAGAATATAATTGCCCTTAAAAGCCGACAAAGTGACAGGAGTCTGCTTGGACATAGGATCCCTTGTTGAAACAAGCAAATAAGCTTGAGTTTAAGTGTACCACTGCTAAGTCAGCACATGTCAGTTCTATAGACAGTGGTCCATTGCAGGCATAGTTTACGAAAAGACTCAAATTTGCTTGATATATAAATAGTCTCACCCTAAAAACAAACTTTTTTTTGTACTTCTCAAATGTTTAGACCAGTTGACCATTCTCAGGCTGGTTGATTTGTTGCGTTTTGGTTTCTATAAACAACACTCTTGGCTTTTTGTAAGATACTGTATGAGACTAAACATTCACAATGAAATGTCCGTTCTTTGATGACATGCCCGTCTTGGCTCCTGAAATGAATTTAAAAAGGGCTATGAGCTGAGCTTGCGTGACACTTAACGGCCAGCTACAGCAACTGAAAACACACAGAACACACACTACCCAGCTGTCTTGCTGCTCCCCACTGGGCCCTGGCACAAACAAAACTCATTTGGCCTCAGCTCCCCTTAATTGAACACAGTGTCCATGGAGAGAGAGCTCCATCTTTCCACAGTCAAGTGCACTTGGCAGCCAGTTAATGACAAAAAGATGTGGAGCAAAAACATCGTCCACGGCACTTTTTGCTGTGGCTGTTTCTTTGGACAAGAGGAAAATTAGCCATCAAAATGGACAGGTAATGCATCGAACTCCTCCAAGCTCAATCAAGTTGTTTTTCTCTGACGAACGTGAACAAATTGAGTTTTGAAACGGAGTGTCTGAGTGTTATTTACAGCTATGGTCTCTTGAAGACCTTTTCTTCTCTCTGAGAGTGAAACATTCTGCTATAGGATCCAGTGCCAGCTGAAGAGCATCAGTGCCAGCTCCTTTTCATTCTTCACAACAACCGATTGCATTATTTAGTCTGCTGTGTTGCTAAAAACAGGCCCATCGATGCTCAACGACGCTCAACGACACTCAGCTTTCCAGATCCATGGGACCGTGGTTAAGCATTCTGACATCATACTCTCTCAGACGCTTTTAAGTAGCAGATGACCATTCTGTCACTTTGTAAACAGGGCAGAAGAAACTTCTGCTGAAGAGAACCGTCCATGGGAAACAGGTGAACTCCTGATACTTGCAAGATATTCTGAATGACCATGGGATGCTGTAACCAAAAGCTCATACTTTGAGGACAAACGCTGACATTAGCAGAATAGTGTTCCATTAAGTGTGCACTCATTTTTTTATTTTATTTATTTTGTTATAACCTTGGCTCGTTGGAAAAAAACTTAAGCAAATCTCCAAAAATATGTATAACCATATTGTACAATTCACTGCAGTTTCCAGCTGAAATGAACACAAGTGGCAGTAAAACGCCAATGATAATTATTTATTTTCACACAAAATATGCTTACAGGGCAGATTATTGATTAATAAAGATTTATGTTATAACCTCAAAATACTTTTACCATAGTACATTATATATAGACTAATACATTTTGACATTTGCATCACATCATCAGCTTCGTGGATTTTCTCATACAGTAAACTTGCTCGGTAGACCCCCCGATACAGCATTGCACTTTCAATATGAGTTGGGTATGAGTCTTGTGAAACACGAGACATGACACTGAATAAAACAGTTCAAAGACTTGTAGAAGCCAGCTAAAATGGAATGGTTTTGTTAAAGGGGACCTGTTATGCAAAAATCACTTTTATAAGGTGTTTGAACACAGTTGTGTGGCAGCAATGTGTGAAAAAAAACAAAACAGCCTATGATGGTAAAAATCCACCCATAAATTTTTCTGTGATCCCAATAAATTATAAATAGTCTCTCCACACAAGCGGTTCCAGATTCTAAAAAAAGGCCCACCCATTTGTGACTATCTCTGCACTATTAGCATAAACACAGCCCTGAGTGAGAAACAGCAGTCCACCATTACTGTTTTCTTGCTGTAGCTGCTGGAAATATACAATGTCAGCGCCAAAGAGGTATTACAAGTGTTGTGTTTTGGGATGCACCAACGAACATAGGAGTCATATTTTGTTTTCCAAATTGCCTTTCTGAAAGAGCTTCTTGGCACTCTGTAAGGCTAATGTTGCTAAAGCTACCATTGTCTCTGCCTGTTTTCACAATGCTGCCTTCACATGCTACCAAATAGATAAATAGGAATGTGGTAGTTAAAAATTGCATATGAAAGCAACTGACCGCTTGAATTTGTCGAGCTCATAATCACAAATGGGACTTATAAAGTTTTTGATAGCATGTGATCAGGAGCATGAGCTCTTGAAGCTCCATTTGCATTTAAAGGAACAAACACAAAACGGTACTTTTTGTCTCATACCCTAAAAGCAGCAAATTTAATAACCTATTAAAAATGATCTGTGGGCTATTTTGAGCTAAAACCTCACATATACACTCTTAGGAAATTAAAGTCTTATTTTATATCTTGTAAAAAGGGGCATAATACGATAGATCTTTAACGCTTTTGTTATCAGTTAAGTTTAGGGTAGGGTTTAGTGTAGGTGGCATGTTATTTTCCTATTAAGAAAAAAACCTCCTGAGTGTACATTTTAAAGATGAAATTATGTCAATTTGGGGTCCTCAGATGCGTGTAGCAGCCACTTTGGCATGTTCTTGACTCTGTGGCTTTGTGTTTGGTGTCTGTGTTGCCTCATCCAAGGCTTTCTTTCCAATCTACCATTGAACTGTGCAAAATGGCCAGACATTGGCCTGGTCCAGTGGTAATTAGAGAAGCCTGTCTGCCCTGGAGGACAAATAGGATTTAGCATGGTTTGGATTCTTGCTCTCTTCCCAATGATAAAAAAAGCACAACTTCCCCATCTTTCTTCTAGCAGACTAAAACAGTGAGGTCATTTTCCAAGTGTCTCCTGAAAAGGTATCCCTCATCCGATAGTCAGACCTGACCAGACATGAGGATTGCAACGGCAGCAAATCAATCACCAAAGTGTTTAGCTCCATTGAAAACATTCCTGATTTAGAAAGAAAGAGAATGTGAATGCTGTGACTCATTCCTACAGGATGAGGTAGCTTAGCATTACAGATGGTTGGGGTAATGTTCTGGACAAATAGCCCTTTCTCCACAGAGATTATACATGGAAGTCTTGGAAAAGGTGATATGCCCAGGGTCAGGAGTGTGTCAACATATGTTCATACGATCGTGCTCCTTGACTACATGAAATAGATTCAGTAAGATAAATTTATATAATTAAGCCAAGTCTTTTGTCTAATTAATATGGCCATGATCATATTTCCCTCCGTATCTGAATGGTTTGTCTCTTAAGACATAATCTTAAAAATAAGTGGCTGCAGAAACCATTAGACTGTTTCAGATTTGTGTAAGGAAGAGGTGTTAATTAATGAATGACAAGGACTTTCAAGTCTGCTTGTTTGCTTCAAGATACTGTACCGGAAGAACCTGGTCAAACATCTGAGGAAAATGCTTCTAAGAATATCTTGAAGAAACGTAGCATTTGTGTGTATACATCTGTGTGCATCTTAATTAGACATCGCTTCAATGAGTATGTTGACACGTTTAATCACCCATGTACGTGTATTATAATTTTTTTATGTTTTTGAAAGAAGTCTATTATGACAGCATTATTTGAATTAGTTTTTTTTTTTGGAGCATCGTAAATGTTTGTACTGTCACTTTTGATCATTTTATCAAATTTAAACATGCTTGCTGAAAAATTTCAAGAAAAAAGATTGATATTTTAAGGATGCAGGTTCACACACATGCTTGTGTAACGTGTTTAGCGTGTCACACTAGCGTAACGTTCAGTATGGGTCAACTGATCAGAAGAAAGATGCGACTACTGGAGAGAGGAAGACAGCACAACAGGTGAGTGAACAATCAATACAAAGTCTTGTTTTCAGATTCAGTTTGATTTTGTATTAGGAGAAAAAAAAAAAAAAAAAGATCAAATAGACAATCAGTTTGATTCAATATACAGAATAAAGTTCTGAATTTTCACTTTCAGCTGCAAATGAATCACTTTCTCCTCAAAACTTAAAGATTTGTCCAATGTGAATCAGAGGCTCAAGATTTGACAAATTAATTCAGTTAACCTGAGTTCATGAATTGAATAGATGAGTTCAGAAAACAGTTCAGTCCCGTTTGTCCAAAAGTAAAAGAAAGAATCCTTTGTATATGGTGGCTCGCCATATACAAACTGCACCTCGTGCGTCCAGCACGAATCAGGGAACTCATCACAGAATCTCACAAAAAACCCAGCCTTGTAAAAACACAAGGCAGAACAATAATTCATCTTCAATTCAAACAATTTCATCATCAAATCACATGTATGCACTTCAAATAACACATTAACTTAACGCTTTAACACTTAAATACCATACTTTGATACTTCATTAGCATTTTCACACGTGCGTTAGCTTTAGCCCATGTGCTATCCACTTCGGCTCACACGGCCTATACAAAACACACCTCGTATTGATTCTCTATCAGATTCGCGGCACTTTTTTTTTGCATAAATGACAAGTTAATGTTTGACTTTTAATGTTTTAATTCACCAAGGCAAGGAATTGATATATTTTCAAACAAGGAAGTTAATTTGTGGCACATTGATGCTCCGTGGGCCTGCATCGATCTGTTTCACAAGCCTCCGCTTCATCCGCTTCTTACTCCGGCAACAGCTCCTTCATATTATAGCATCAGATCAGAAATCCATTTCTTTCTGATTCTTCCTTAACTTACATATTATTGGTTTTTACTACTTTTATTTTATTAGCAGCCTGGGTTATCCGGGTTACACTTGTTTTTGTAGTGATTTGGTCTTGAATGGGAAAAATGTAAGAGTTTTTATTTTTTGCCACTATAAAAACCTTTGTTTTTGATTTTCAAGGTCTAAATGTCCAAAGGAAGTTAACATGAGAAACTGACAATGGCTTGCACAACAACTGAATTGACAGAATAGTGTATTATTAAAATGATCCCAAAAAATAAAGAAAAATGGTTTGTGCTTCCCTAATCATCTTAATATATCAATCTGCACATTGCTGTAGTTATATGCACTTGTGGTGTTCGTGTACATTATGTTTTTTGAACAAACACAAGCAATCATACCAGCAGATTAATAGAGCATGGAGATGTGTTTACTGCTGCTGCTTTAAGAGCTCCCAGGAGGAAATAATAACTCTGTGTGTCAATAGCAGGGCACATCACAGACGGCCAGTATGGTGCTACCATATGCCAGTCTCATGAGGAGGGATTGTGATAAAATTGTCTCAAACAGGGCTGTGGAGAAAGGGGGATATTGGGTAGACACACTCTTTCACTTTAGGTGATATGGGGATGAGGTAAGAGAAGGAGTGGAGGGGTCCTGGGTCATTGCGGTGGGTAATATTTCAGGATTTGATTATTTATTGCAGATTATTTACTAGTATAAATTCTTTCACAATGCAGGGAGACTGAACCCAGGCATGAGCTTATTGGACACAAGAAGACATTGAGCGATCTCTATCTGATCCGTATTACATGTCATGCTGGGACTGGATGAGCCCATATAGACATCCCAGAGTCTCTCAATCAGACTATGCTCTAATACTCTCAGGGCATGATTGTAGCATCTGACCAGGGCTGCAACCTGCTGTTTGAGGCACTACATGAGACAGACTGTGAAAGGCAGCACTATGAATATCCATGGCTTACCTTTTCTGGTTGGATACGGATGACTCATTAATGCTTTGTGAAGAGATGTGATGTCGCAGTGCTAACCAATGGGAGGTCATACAGACCAGTATAGATGTTCAGTTTAATCCTGCATGACAGGATTTATTTGCCATTTTTGACAACAAACTCCAGGTTTTGAGTCAGATGATCTTAAAAAATGTACTGCAGTTAATATAGTAACACTACAATGTGTATATTAGGGGTGTCATGCGCCTATTTATTTATTTATTTGAGGGTGTACCAGAGGTGGTAAAAATGGTAAAATATTCATTCATTCATTCTGTATGTACAACATATTAAATGGTCTATATTATAAATATTTTTAATATGCTTTGTTTGCCCCCCACACACACACACATTTTGAATGGCCGTGACATACAACCCGAATTCCGGAAATGTTGGGATGTTTTTTTTTTTAATTGAAATAAAATTAAAACTAAAAGACTAAAACTAATTTCAAATCACATAAGCCAATATTTTATTCACAATAGAGCATAGATAACATAACAAATGTTTAAACTAAGAAATTTTTGAATTTTAATTTACTATTTTATGCACAAAATGAGCTCATTTCAAATTTGATGCCTTCTACAGGTCTGAAAATAATTGGGATGGGGGCATGTTTACCATGGTGTAGCATCTCCTCTTCTTTTCAGAACAGTTTGAAGACATCTGGGCATCGAGGTTATGAGTTTCTGGAGTTTTGGTGTTGGAATTTGGTCCCATTCTTGCCTGATAGTAGGTTTCCAGCTGCTGAAGAGTTTGTGGTCGTGTTTGACATATTTTTTGTTTAATGATGTGCCAAATGTTCTCTATAGGTGAAAGATCTGGACTGCAGGCAGGCCAATTTAGACTCTTCAACTACGAAGCCATGCTGTTGTAATAGCTGCAGTATGTGGTTTTGCATTGTGCTGCTGAAATACACAAGACCTTTTCTGAAATAGAAGTCGTCTGGAGCGGAGCATATGTTGTTCTAAAACATTTATATACCATTCAGCATTCATAGTGCCTTCCAAAACTATGACTGCCCACAGGACATGATGGCGCTTCTGGACCATGTTCACATATGGCTTCCTTTTTGCGTAATAGAGCTTTAGTTGGCATCTGCAGATGGCACGGCGGATTGTGTTTACCGACAGTGGTTTCTGGAAGTATTCCTGGGCACATTTAGTAATGTCAATAACAGAATCATGCCGATGAGTGATGCAGTGTTGTCTGAGGGCCCAAAGACCACAGGCTTCCAACAAAGGTCTTCGGCGTTGTCCCTTACGCACAGAGATTTCTCCAGTTTCTCTGAAACTTTTGATGATGTTATGCACTGTAGATGATGAGATTTGCAAAGCCTTTGCAATTTGACTTTGAGGAATGTTGTTTTTAAAGTATTCCACAATCTTTTTACACACTCTTTCACAGATTGGAGAGCCTCTTCCTAACTTTACTTCTGAGAGACTCTGCCTCTCTAAGACATCCCTTTTATAGCTAATCATGTTACAGACCTGATGTCAATTAACTTAATTAGTTGCTAGATGTTCTCCCAGCTGAATCTTTTCAAAATGTCGTGCTTTTTCAGCCCTTTGTTGCCCCCGTGCCAACTTTTTTGAGATCCGTAGCAGGCATCAAATTTGAAATGAGCTCATTTAGTGGATAAAAGTGTAAAATTTCTCTGTTTAAACATTTGTTATGATCTCTATGTTCTATTGTGAATAAAATTTTGGCTCATGTGATTGGAAAGTCTTTGTTTTCATTTTATTAAAATTTAAAAGACTTCCCAACATTTCCGGCATTCAGGTTTTATTATACTACATAAAAATATTATATTATATACAATACAACAAAATTATCATAGCCTATACTATTTTGTATAATTTTTATCTATTAATTTATTGCTGTAATTATTTATTTGTTAATTTATTTGTATTTTTTTGCTGAGAAATTACAGTTCACTCTGCACTTACCTATATGATTACACACTAACATGTGCACTGAAATGTAAAGTGCAGGATTTCCTGGACTAAGCTGGAAGTAATAAGCATCTTTCAGTAGCGGCAGAAGAATGTGTACGTGATGCTGTGTGTCTTCTCCTTCCTCTCTTTTGCACCTTGAGACTGAAACAGTGTGTTCTTTGTCTTAAACACTGCCTAGTGGCACACACAGTTGAAGTTACGGAAACAAAAACAAGAGGGCCACCATGTCCATTCATCCTTCCGAGATACTCCCCCAGCATTTCAATGCACACCCCTTTCTCTAATGGACTTTGCAGGCGTCTGCAGCCTGGCCCACAATGCAATCGGGGGTCTGCTGTGCACGTCAGTCACACATGAATGAACCCTGTTAGCCTAACCCCTTCAGTCTTCCTTTATGCCACGGAGTGAATATTGAGATAAATGGATGCACCAGTCATTAGATGGGCTGGGTGGGGGTTAAAATCAGCAGTGAATACAGAGTTCTATTATACAACTCAGCTTGGTGGGTTTTTTAAGGGGAAAAAAGTCCAGACATTGCCACTGGGTTTTCAGGAAGACAGTTTTTGAACGTTTAAGTTATTCACCTCTGTTAATCTCCGTTGAGGATGTTCTGATTGAACTTTTCCTCTGAGTGTTCCTAGACCGATCCCTGCTTTAAAACTGCAGTCGGAAGTGCTTGCTGACTGACAGGCGGAAAGAGAAATAAGGGAACCGGAGGAGAGAGGGAGAGTAAATTAGAATCCGAGCGGTGTTGAGGTCTTAGACCCGTCTGAGGGGATGGCTGATGACAGCCGAGGTGCGAGCCGAGCTGCTTCAGTAGGCTCTAATGTCAGTCACGCTCTCTCACTCATACATCTTTTCACTTTATCATGAAATCTTTTCCTCTCTGATCTCCGTTTTCTCACTGTCTAGGGCTTCTTTCTCTTTCTTGACTCGTTTTAATGCTCTTCAGAGATGTTCACTTCTTTCCTTGAACTTGCTGTCTCATTGAGAACGAATAATCTACAGATGTTAGATGGTTTCACTGGCTCCTGGAGAAGTGGTTTTTGGCTCTGTTTTATGCATTGCTTGTAAGACATGACTGAGCCAAGTACAAATGTTGAGGTTTTGTGAGTTTCCAAGTTTATTTCACAACTTTACTTATTGTGAAATAATTTGGGATACATATCTCTGAATATGCTTCTGATGCATTTTTTATGCCATGTCTCAATTGAATTCTCTCAGTATTTATTCAAGAATATCTTTCCAAGTCAATTTTTGAATTTGAGTTAAATTAAGTAGAAAAGCAAAAAAAGTGTGAAAATTACCGTATTTTAATTTACCGTATTTAATTTAACTTTCTGTTGCTTCAATACAGATTCCACTTTCTCTGGTGTGTAGCCATTTAAATTCATATTCACACTGAAAGGATGCAAGGGAGTAAATTTTACAATTCTAAATTTTGTACAGTCCTGGTATATACAGATATTTATGCAGAATACTCATTCTGTTTTATCCATCGCTTACGGATGTGGCCATGTTCTGTTCCTTTGCATACGTTTGAATGTTTGAGCTGGCAGTCAGTCAATGAGAACTGCTGATTTAACTGCTGTTTGAATAGCTCAGACTCGTTTGAGTTTTTCAGTGAAGGGTTTTCAGTCACTTATATCTCTCTACACTCTTAAAAATAAAGGTGCTTCAAAAGGTTCTTCACAGCGATGCCATAGAAGAACCATTTTTGGTTCCACAAAGAACCATTCAGTCAAAGGTTTTTTTAAAGAACCATCTCTTTCTTACCTTTTTATAATCTGAAGAATCTTCTTTCTCCACAAAGAACTTTTTGTGAAACAGAAAGGTTCTTCAGATTTTAAAGGTTCTTTATGGAACCATTTAGACAAAAAGGATCTTCTATGGCATCGTGCAGCACCTTTATTTTTAAGAGTGTAGTATCTCCATACCGTAGGTTGCGGAGCACCGTGAGAATATGGCAGTGCGGTAGGATGAAGAAAACTCCATCATTAAACTGTGTTATGGTTTCTGGCCATCACTATGTCTCCATCTTCACTAACCAAACCTCAGCTTTGAAGTTAAGCATTAAATTGCTGGGGAGTTTTAAGGGCTTGTTGTTTTAAGGACAGAGATTTTTGCTTGGTGTTAGCTTGTTGCTATGAAACACCGTCATGAACATCTCTGTGGGCTCTGTGATTACTCAGAGATCCAACAACTTAAGGATTCAGACTCACCTGGGTGCATTGTTATGACTATAGAGTCTATACGATGATAGATTGAGGGAAAGGCTGTTTGGGCCAATTGTAATTTTGTAGATCTCCGAATACACTCCGAGGTCATGGCCTCCAGCAAATGTGCATCTCCAATTACACCTAATAGCACTTTTCAAGCCCAGCAGTCCACGTTTCTCTAATCCCTGCTTGTTGTACAGCAGTATCTTCCACTAAACTATTCTAGCACTGAAAGTTAAATATACATTTGTGAAAGGATGAGGATATTTGTGAATATATTTTATGGTGGAGTAGATCTGTCATGGTTTGTAGATCTAGTGTTGAACTGGTTGCCCTGAATAATCAAAACACAAAAGTAATATGTTGTCATGGTAACTATGGTAGGTGATATATCTCTCTGTGATTGCTTTGGAAATACATAAGAATTTTCCTCAGAAAACCAGGTGGTATTTTCTCAATATATTTTCATTAACAATTTGCCTGGAGGAGTAGAAAATTAAATTGTGCAAATGGGAAGTGGAATTTAAATTTGCCTACACATTACATTAGATAAAGTAGGAAGAAAATTACCACATATTTCTCACATTTGCTTTACTTTATTGAATAGTACATTCAAGAATAGTGATTTCCTGGTCAAAAATGGCTCATTACTGATTTCCTTCTCTCTTGTAAAAAAGCAGCGAGAATATAAATTCATGTACATATAAATGTCCTTTTTCTAAACATAACTCAGCTGGAAACTTTTACAATGAAGTTGATTCAGACAATACATTAAAACAAAACCATACAGCAGTTCACTTTAAAAGTGAAGTGCTGGGAACTATTAGAGCACAGCAGATATGTTAAAGTCATATTAAGACAGAAAAGATGTTTGTGCGAGTGATTCTACACAACTCAAACTTCTTAAACCAATTTATTGGATGACATCATGCACCATAAACATATCAATGAAAAATGTGTGGAAGATCTCTCTCCCCTAGCCACCATTTGGCCAACAGTTTTTCTTTGTTTCTCTCATGCAAGGCTTGACATTTGGCAGTGTGAGCTTCTAGAGGCCACAGGAGGTGACTATATATTAACTTTCAGATGTCATAAATTGTCAGGTTTCTCAGACTATGGTGTAACCTTTCTGCGTAAGGGAGGGCTTAGCGGGCATGTGTTTGGTAGAGACCACATATCCAGTGATTCATAGAGAGATGCAGTCTTTGAAAAATGAGATTCAATGATAATGATCTGCTTTGTTCAGCAGGGGAGACCGAAAATGCTTTAGAGGTGAACAGTGTTTTATAACCCATCTCTATAGCATTATAGCAGAATTGCTTATAGCAAAAACTTCTTTATGCTGTATGTTGTTTTTAATCTGTTAATACCTGGCGAGGGGAGCAGGAAAGGAATTTGATTCTTGGCCTAGATTTGTCAAAGTTCCTGTCTGTGCATTTAAATACATTGTGGAAGTGTTGGAGCCTTCGGGAGGAAATTGCCTCAGCTCTCCATTATTGAACAGAAGCCAGTGCAGTGTAATTACAGCCTAAATCTCTGAACAATAGATTACGAATGTTACCTGTTCCAGAAATAGAAATGAAAGAATGCCAGACCCATTACAATATAACAAAACAGTTTGTTAACTTGGGTGTAAAATAAAGTTTTTTCGTATGACTGTGGCAGATGTGGCTGTTAATAAATAGAGATATGCTTGCAATGTGTCCTAACCTTCATATCCAAAGTGTAATGAACTCATTACACCTCATTTGTAGATATGAATGAATTATATGAATCTATGAATCATGTGTTATGAATACACATGTGGCAAGTGATATCTTTCAAAAATCGAAAGCGTTGTTTAAAATAAAACACTGTATTAATAACAATAAATATGCCTGTAAAGGCATGTGTATGTATGTGTATGTGTGGGGGTATATACAGTGCCCTCCATAAGTATTGGAACAGTAAAGACAAAATTGCTCTGTTGGCTGTGGAGTCAAGACATTTGTAAATATGATTAAAATATGAATATGAGACAAAACTACAGAATGTCATATTTTATTATTAGCCGTTTCAACACATACATGTTTTACCAAATAAAAATAACAGCACTTTTAGAGTTCATCCCACTCATTGATGTGAGCATAAGTATTGGGACAGTTGAACATAAGGCAGATATAAAAGATTAAAAGCTATTATTTAGTTGCAGATCCCTTACGCACAATCACAGCAGTGAGTCTGTGACCCATAGACATCACCAGACTCTTGGTCTCATCCTTTGAAATACTTTTCCCAGCCTTTAATGCAGCCAATTCCAATTGTTGCTTGTTTTGGGGAGTTTCTGCCTTTGCTCTCCTCTTGAGCTGGTGAAATTCATGTTCAATCAGATTTAAATCTGGAGATTGACTTGGGCAATCTAAGACTTTCCATTTCTTTGCCCTTATAAATTCCTCGACCGAACTGGCAGGGTTTTTTGGATCATTGTCCAGATGCAATATGAAGCACTTCCCAATAAATCTGGTGGCATTTTCTTGAATATTGGTAGGCAAGACAGTTTTGTACCCTTCCAAATTCATTCTGCTACTGTCATCATTCATTAAGTCATCAGTAAAGTTGAGAGGGCCTGTTCCAGAGGCAGCCATGCATGCCCATGCCATGACACCACCTCCACCATGCTTTACAGATGAGGCTGTATGCTTGGGATCATTGCAGTTCCCTTTTTTCTCCACATTTTTGCTTTCCCATCACTTAGATAAAGGTTCATCTTTGTCTCATCGGTCCATAAACACAGTTCCAAAACTCTTCTAGCTCACCATGCTTTTTTTGTAAACTCTAATGTTGCCTTTCTGTTTTTGGTGCTGGTCAGAGGTTTGCATCTTGCTGTGTAGCATCTGTAATTCTGTGTCAAAGTCTCCTGAGGACAGTAGATTGTCGGAGCATCACCCCAGCTTTCTGGAAGTTGTTGGTGATTTTACAGACACGTCTTTTAGGGTTCATTTTCACAGATTTTATGATTTGTCTGTCATCAACTACTGTTGTTTTCTCAGCCGATCAGGTCGTTGTTGGTTGCTGGTGTCGCTAGTGGTTTCCAAACTCTTGATTTCTCCATGACTTCCTTTTTTTCTTTTAGCATCCAAATTGCTTGCTTTTCTCTCAAAGTCAGCTCCCTCATCTTCATCCTGGTTTGTGTGTGTCATTAACGAATGCAAGATTCAGAATGCAGAAGTAATCACTTAGAAAGACCTGTGAGGCAACTGTTCCAATACTTATGCTCACATCAGATAGGGGGATGAAACTCTAAAAGAGCTTGGTTTTTGCTCTGATTTGCATTCAGCTGTTGGACCTTTTATTACGACGTGTGTGCCTTTCCAAATCATACCCATTCAATTGAATTTGCCACATGTTACCTTCACTTAAAGTGTAGTAACACCTACAAGCAACATGAATGCTCCTGAGCTAAATTCCAACTGTCCCAGATAAGGGTATGAGTACTTATGCAATGGAATCATTTAAGTTTTTTTTTTTTGCTTTATCATTATAGTATATGGAGTGTAGATTGATGTGGAATAAAGTAATTTAAAGCAGTTTAACATAAGGCAGCAATAAAAAAAAAAAAAAAAAAAGTGAAAAAAAATGAAGGGGTATGAATACTTTCGCATGGTACTGTGTATGTGTATATGTGTGTGTGTGTGTGTGTGTATAGTACTTAGAAAAGTCAGTGGGGTATAAAACAACACTGGTCTTTAAAATACATTTTGCAAGTCATATGGGTTTGGCACAACATTAGTGTGAACTTTCCGTCCGTTCATGTATGTTGAATTAAAGCATTTGATAGATGAAGTGCTGATACTTTGTTTTCTTGTGGTGTCATTTGATTTTGTTTTCTATGGATTGTCCCTGGATAAATGTCGAACATGATCTGTGCTTTGAAAGTACTGGCAAATCTGCATTGAATGTATTAAATTCAAAACATGCTTGATTATGGTTTTTAAGGGCCATATATAGGGTATGAAAATAAGGAATAAACCTACAGCACCACTCCGGGAGGTTTGTGGGGCCTCTTAGAAATCTGAACTTGTAGTTTATTGTAAGGGAACACTAGTGGGATTCCAGCGACTCGCTCCCCTTGTTAAAACTGAAGAACTAGTCATTTAACATGGTGAAGGGAAAGAAGTTATTCGTGGTATTAAAAACTAGAGAGCCATGCAAACGGCAGATTTCTTCATTTTATTTTAGAACACCTGGGTCCCCTGAGAATCCATGGGGTTTTGTGGAGCGTTGCTGCCGGAATTTCTTTCAAGCTATAATTGCACTTGCTTTATCCTTGGGGAGAACTTAAGCACAAACAGTAGGTGTGATTGGCACCTGAAGGTGACCTGAGATGCTTTTCTGTTCAAAGAAACTAAAGAAAATGATAAAAATATAGTCTTTATCACAAAATGATGTGGACAGCTGAAGGAGAACAATATATGTGAGACATCTGGACTTAGCCAAGCGTACCCTTAAATTTCCTTGTGGCAGCAAATATGGTTTTGATGACAGTCCACAACATGTGACAGTTTTAAAATATTTGCGGTTGCATTGTAACACCTGGGAGGAATGATTCTGTTGTACACACTGACTTTTTGCTTTTAATTGCACATAAGTGTTTTCTCAGTTCTGAGCACAAAAATGTTTAAAGGGATAGTTCACTCAAAAATGAAATATTATCATCATTTACTCACTTTTAGGTTGGTTCTAACTGTATGACTTTCTTTCTTTTGTGGAACGCAAAAAGTGAAAATTTGAATATTAAGCTGGCCGCACTTTTGATGTATGGTACGTAAAGCTTTATAAGCATAAAAAAGGAGAGAAAAAAAACACGTTTCATAATGCTATAAAAGTGGTAAAATAAGATGTTTGCTACATTCCAGGTCTTTTGTAGCCATATGATAGATAAAACTTATTAACCAGTGCGATCAGATTGTTTAAGTGCTTAAGAACTGGATCACTCTGATAAAAAATAAAATGTATCTATCAAATAGGGATGCACGATATTATCGGACTGATATCGGAATTAAATGTAAATATCGGCATCGGCCTGATATGAAAAATGATGCCGATATGTAAGCAGTAACTGATGTCATAGAATAATGAGTATGTTTTGATTTAAAGGTCAGAAGCTATATCTTACATGAAAAAAATCACTAACATGACACTTGTAAATTAAATAATTGTATATATACTGATTTATGCATTAATGTGTAACATGTTTCATTTTTTTAAACAAATCATGAGCTCTAAAAGATTTTCAGAATTTTTTACAGCTCTTTTGTTTTAGACCATCTACAAATGTTGAATCTTAAAATAAAATTTTAGGGTTAACACTGCATCTTTCTGGGGGGGAAAATGCAGCTATTGATATAGGTTATTTATAGTTATTTTCAAAGCTTCAATGTACCTTCATTATTTTTTATTTAATTCTAATAAGTTCTTGTTAGAAACTAACCAAAATTAAAAAAATATTTTGCTTATAATTTCTGCACAGGAGAGAGTGTTGTTTCCAAACAAAAGGAAATATATCGGCATCGGTATCGGCCAAAATGAGTTGAAAAATATCGGCATATCGGATATCGGCAAAAATCCAATATCGTGCATCCCTACTATCAAACATAACTAATTCTTTGATGGACCCACCACAGAGAGCTAGGATGGTTGTAGATGTTGTATTTTAGTGAATAACAATCAAACTGTATTTTATGGCTTCAGAAAACTTGGCATAGAGCACATAAGTTACAGTATATAGACCACCTTTATAATAATAGTGCTTTTTTAAGACATTTTTAAGCTTTTTCCTTTTGGGGTGAACTATTCCTTTTAAGCATTATATGTAAATCTTCGATCCATGGAAGAACAAGGCGATTTCTTAGAAGCATCGGCCTTGGCATTTGGTTTAAAAATGTCATGTACATTTATATTTAAAGTCCAACTTCAAGACCATTTTAAAATGTCATGTACTTTGAAAATCACATTACCCTAGACCTCTTCTGGCATTGATCTAATGGCACATGCTTTTCATGGAAGCTGTCTCAATCCACAATCCTTTAAAAATCACAGCGTTATTTGTTACCCTCAGATCTCGACAAGGAAAACTGAAGTTGTTTGTTCAAAGCCTCAAAGCAATGAGCTTCACTCTTGATCCCTGATTTATTATGGCTTGAGGACAGTGTTCAATAACAAACATAGCTCTGCCCTCAGTGTAGCTCTGAGTGTCCTTATGTTTGCTGCTGTGAGTGTAAAAAAGAGCTCCGTTGGGTGAGGTGTCTAAGGTCCAACTCAGGGTGAGAGGCCACATGCTGGGTCTCCTATCATGCTCACCCCACCAGCCCAATGACTTGTGAACATGCAGCTGTCTGCTGAGACTGCTCATACAGAGTTATTTTTGTTATTAAACCACCGAAGCAGAATAAATGGGGGAAAAAGACACAGATGTCCAAATATGAGATGCAAAAAATGAAATCTAGTTAGACACATTTAATACTTATGCATTTTATAATTACTGTTTTGTGGTGTTCCATAGTTGCGTGTTTGAAAAATAACTTCACTCATAAGAGAATGAGCAAAATGCAGAAAGAATATGGCTGATTCAAATAATCTAATCATAATTTGAAGGACACTTTATATAGGAAGGTCATCTGCGTTCACATATTCCTCTGAATAGTTGAAGCCGTGCCAGTTAATTTACTTTCTGTTTCAAAGCTAAAGTTTCAAAGGTGCATAAAGCAATCTAACTCTCGTGTAATATTATAGTTTGTACTTTTAGCAGAATGTATCAGTTTGAGACAAACCTAGTTTGGTACGGTTGGATTCTGATATACGCAATATTCAAAGCATCTTCATAGTACAGGCTTTGAAGTGAAGTGACATTCAGCCAAGTATGGTGACCCATACTCGGAATTCGTGCTCTGCATTTAACCCATCCAACGTGCACACACACAGCAGTGAACACACACACCGTGAACACACACCCGGAGCAGTGGGCAGCCATTTTATGCTGCAGCGCCCGGGGAGCAGTTGGGGGTTCGGTGCCTTGCTCAAGGGCACCTCAGTCGTGGTATTGAGGGTGGAGAGAGCGCTGGACATTCACTCCCCCCACCTACAATTCCTGCCGGCCGGAGACTCGAACCCGCAACCTTCGGATTACAAGTCCGACTCTCTAACCATTAGGCCACGACTTCCCCAAGGGGAAGGGGGAAAGGGACGTTCTCTGCATTTAACCCATCCAGGTACACCTGGAGCAGCGGGCAGCCATCAATGCGGCGCCCGGGGAGCAGTTGAGGGGTTCGGTGCCTTGCTCAAGGGTCTCACCTCAGTCGTGGTTGCCGGACCTGAGACTCGAACCCACGACCCTCGGGTTACAAGTCCAACTCTCTACCCATTAGGCCACGACTTTGTTTGCTTTAAAGGGATATTTCACCCAGGAAGTGAAAATTCTTGCATCGACTAAATTCTTGCACGACTTACTTTCTTATGTTGAACACAATAGGAGATATTTTGAAAACTAGTTTTAAAAAGTCAATGGAGTCCAGTGCTGTTTTGGACCACATTGACTTTCATTGTATGTACCAAAGCCAATGAAACATTCTTTTAAATATCTTCTTTTGTTTCACAGAAGAAAGAAGGTCATAAAGGTTTGAAGAGACATTAGGGTAAATTAATTATGACAGAATTTTAATTTCCTTAAGGTTGATCCTTATAAATGATAAATCCCAATTAATTACCTATAGACTAATTAAATAACTAAATGTCTGAACGGTCCTTCTGTCCACCATTACAGTATATCATTGTTTCACATTTTGTAATGAGGAATGCAGTCAGAAGTTATTGTTGAACACATTTCAAACATAGTCAAACATTAAAGCAGGTTTCAGGAAGAATATGCATAACATTTGTAGTATGCTGTGCTATGTGCTGCATATGCACTAATGTAAGTGCATGGATGTGTGAAAACGTATGGATGTGTCTCTGTGTGTGAGTGAGTGAGAGGGGGAGAGTTTGTCCCGAGGAGTTGACAGAACCTGCTGACATGCTGAGGCGTGACTTGTCCTCTATTTAGCACCTTGCAGGATTACTCACACAAGGGATGTGGATATGCAGATGACAGAAAGAGTGATAAGAAGCAGAGAGAAAGCGAGAGCAGGACAGGTGAAGGACAGGATCTTGTAGAAGACGGACATCGTTTGGAGGTGGGATGAAATATAGTGGCTTTGCCGGGGGAATGATATATCAGAGGTCTTATGAGAAAGAACATGTTGGAAAAGCAGATACATAAATGGCACGCTATCACAGTAAGAATATGACATTTTAAAGTCAGTCTAGATAACACAGAGGTGCATATACCTTACTGAGAAGAGCATATTTGTAGATATCACTAGGTTTCTGTAGTATTTCAGACTTAAACATCTGGCTCTGTTCCAAAACTTAGTAAAGTGAACTGCCTCCTAAACTTCATAAAACCTTTTAAAAAGAATAGTTCACCCATCACATAAATAAACTCGCAAATGATTTCAATGAAGTTTGCCATTAACAATGGTGCACAGTACTAGAAAACTAGAAAAGTATGTAAAATAGACTTGTATTTAGTAATATAATATATTTTATGGATTTATTTAATAAACAATAATAATCTGTTTTGAATCACAATGGCATTTTAATCAGTAAATTTCAGTATGCAGTGAAATATGATATAATATTATTCATATGCGTTCATAATTTTGAGTATTTGTATTCAGCATCCCAATAACCTATAGAAGATGGATGGATGTATTGAAAAAAAATTTTCACGCTGAACTTGTCTCAAGGCATTCTGGAATCTCATACATGTGATGCTGCATTAGAGTTTGGTCAAAAAGTATTTTAGAAGCATTATTAAATTATAATTTTTTTTTTTAGAAGGGAACTCATCTATGATGACTTAAAATCATGTATACAGCTTTTTTATGTATTTTATTTATTTAGTTATATATATGATTATATATAGTTAAGTCATAGCATAAAACAGCCTTATCAGCATTAAGGGAGCAGGCGTTTGGCTGAGACAGGTGTAGAAAGACAGATACAAATGAGGTGTGTGTACAGGCTGCACACACACTTTACAGAGGCTGACACTGTATGTAATACTGAGTTGACAGTGTGGTGCTGACAGAAAACACTTCCAGACTGATCTGGGATCTGCTCCTCTGTCTCTCTCATAGTGGGTATTGTATACATTTTAGAAGAATGGAGCTGGTCTAAGATCAGCATAAGAAAGACATCGATCAGGAGCATTCCCAGCAGCTCTCCATAGAGAGAGCTGCCATAACCTCAACTCAGCTCATCTGCCCAGTAAAATAACCCTTATCCTGCTCTTTGTTCCTTCCCCGCCCTCTCATTCATCTAAGCAGAGATGCCTGGCAGAAAAGAGACAAAGAGCCAGTGAGAATGAAGTCAATCCACAGTTCAGACTGATCACAAAGCCCGAGCCTTAAAAGAGACTATCCAGGAAATCTCTTGTCATGCTTGCAGTGCAAAAAGCTCCACATCGCTTTCAATCCATTCAGCGGCTAGCAATTCTCACTATGGCAAAAACATATTTTCAGAAATATATAAAAAAGAGACTCTTAATAGAGCATTAGACTGTTAGGTTAGGGTAGAGTTAGTGGAATAAGTTGACATGTTCTTAAAAAGTTTTAAAAGTTTTGATTTAAAAGATTTTAAGCAGACAATCTACTAATACTCTATCATAGGGTTCCTCAAATCTTGCCCTGGAGGTCCAATGCGCTGCAGAGTTTAGCTCCAACCCTGATTAAACTCACCTATCTGTGATTTTCTAATGATCCTGAAGACATTGATTGGCATGCTCAGGTGTATTTGATTAGGGTTAGAGCTAAACTCTGCAGGAAAGTGGATCTTTTGGGCCAGATTTGAGGATCCCTGCTCTATTAGAATAAAGTGTTACCTTAGATTTTAACCAAAGGCGGAGCATGTGTAAGGTGGGGCAAAGTGGTAATTTACAGGCGATTGGGTCAAAAATGCAGCTGCACAGTTAAACTAAATCTGTCACAAATAAAATGAAAATGAAGTGTTAATTGCACCATTACATTTAGATCTGCTCATGTTGCATAATCATTCTTTTTACGTATTTTTACAGGGTTGCGAATTATAATAAATCACACATGAGTCTTTTGAGCTTATGAATGCAATGGCCAATCAGAGGCATTCAGATGAGTCATCGGTTCACCATCTGCCAATAATTTTACATATATTTACATAAATGTATTTTTCGTAAGTTTTCGTTGATTTTGATGTTTCATTTGGTTAACATTTCCTTGTATATTTTTGGACTAAAAAAATATTTATTTTACATAATTTTTTTATATTATATATTTATATATATTATTTATTTTCAAAATATATTAAGAATGCATTTTGTATTTGCCCAAAATGTATTTAAGAGATGTAAATGTATTTTTTTGTTCCACTTGATGTGCATTTTGTAATGTATTTTGGCATTTGGTGGTTTAAATGAGATTTTCATATTTTCAAATTTGAAAAATATAATTTCTTAACCCTCATGGCCAACATATACAGGTGCATCTCAATAAATTAGAATGTCGTGAAAAAGTTAAACTTTCATATATTTTAGATTTATTGCATGTAAAGTAAAACATTTCAAAAGTTTTTTTGTTTTAATTTTGATGATTAGAGCTTACAGCTCATGAAAGTCAAAAATTTGTATCTCAAAATATTAGTATATTTACATTTGAGTTTCAATAAATGACTGTCCCTACAGTATAAATTCCGGGTATCTCTTGTTCTTTGAAACCACAATAATGGGGAAGACTGCTGACTTGGCAATGATCCAGAAGACGAACATTGACGCCCTCCACAAAGAGGGTAAGTCACAGAGGGTCATTACTGAAAGGTGTGGCTGTATACAGAGTGCTGTATCAAAGCATATTAATTGCAAAGTTGACTGGAAGAAAGAATTTGGGTAGGAAAAGGTGCTCAAGCAACAGGAATGACTGCAAGCTTGAGAATACTGTCAAGCAAAGCTGATTCAAACACTTGGGAGAGCTTCACAAGGAGTGGACTGAAGCTGTAGTCAGTGCATCAAGTCACCACGCTCAGACGTCTTCAGGAAAAGGGCTACCAAGCCACTTCTGAACCAGAGAAAACGTCAGAAGCGTCTTACCTGGGCTGTGGAGAAAAAGAACTGGACTGTTGCTCAGTGGTCCAAAGTCCTCTTTTCAGATGAAAGTAAATTTTGCATTTCATTTGGAAATCAAGGTCCCAGAGTCTGGAGGAAGAGTGGAGAGGCACAGAGTCCATGTTGAAGTCCAGTGTGAAGTTTCCACAGTCAGTGATGATTTGGGCTGCCATGTCATCTGCTGGTGTTGGTCCACTGTGTTTTCTGAAGTCCACAGTCAATGCAGCCATCTACCAGGAAATTTTAGAGCACTTCATTCTTCCTTCTGCTGACAAGCTTTATGGAGATGCTGATTTCATTTTCCAGCAGGACTTGGCACCTGCTCACACTGCCAAAAGCTGGTTCAATGACCATGGTGTTACTGTGCTTGATTGGCCAGCAAACTCGCCTGACCTGAACCCCATAGAGAATCTATGGGGTATTGTCAAGAGGAAGATGAGAGACACCAGACCCAACAATGCAGATGACCCGAAGGTCGCTATCAAAGCAACCTGAGCTTCCATACCGCCTCGGCAGTGCCACAAACTGATCACCTCCATTTCACGCCGAATTGAGGCAATAATTAAAGCAAAAGGAGCCCCTACCAAGTATTGAGTACATATACAGTAAATGAACATACTTCCCAGAAGGCCAACAATTCATTAAAAATTGAAGTATTCTAATTTGTTAAGATGGTGAATTGGTGTGTTTTTGTTAAATGTGAGCCTAAATCATCACAATTAATAGAACCAAAGACTTAAAGTACTTCAGTCTGTGTGCATTGAATTTATTTAATACACGAGTTTCACAATTAGTTCAATTACTGAAATAAATGAACTTTTCCACGACATTCTAATTTATTGAGATGCACCTGTACACACATGTGTATATGCATATGCCATATAAGATTAAGTAAAAAAAAACCACTACGCTTACAAAATGTCAGTTATAGACTCATTTTTAGACAGTTACAGATGAAAGAGTTTCCTAAACTACAGGATTTGAAGTCCTTTGCTTGTGAAAAGACAACTTTGTAAAGCTTTGCTGGGTGTACCAAAGCTTAGTCTTGTCTGTGGCATGCAGTCAACATGTGTTATTGCGCTCCTAGCTTGTCGAACCGGAGACATAAACCTCTAGGACACCTTAATCTCTGCAGAAATACACCCTGACACACAGTTTTGCGCCTCTACCTGCTTCATATGAATAAATCATCCGTCCAAACTGGCGGTCTGTCTCTGTGCTCAGCACTGGCAGCGGTGCTTCATTCCCAGCACTGCCGGAGACATGGCTTTATACTCTGCGGGCCTGGATAGATGCTCATATTGAGCTCAATATTTCCTGAGTCGATAGGGTGAAGAGAAAGACTGCACATTTGTGATAAAAGTGCCACAACATGCCTTAACTGATGTATTACCCCATTTATTTGGTGAAGGGAAGGAGAGGCAGGGGACATTGGATAAGAGTGTTGTCTTTTGTCACAACTGGTGAAAGTCAGAGGACGTACACACTATTTGCTCAAAGTTGTACGTGATGGTGGTTTGGGGATCACGTGGTATCTGTGGGACGTTGTACAATGTCATCAGAGCTGTTTGCGGAAAGGCAGATGGAAGAGAACAGAGGGAGGGATGGGGTGTCTTGAAAGAAAAGAAGTGGAGATGAAGAGAGGAGTGAAATATCAGACATTCAGGGAGAGTTGGACATCAATCACCAAAGCCTGTCAGAGAAGAGGTCTGAATCAGATTCATTAAAGTCTTAACGTGTTATCTCTCCCCTCTGCTTCTTGTAAATTTGTGTTGCATGAGGCGTTTAAAGAGGCACATATTAATGAAGTACCGAATACTAGAGCAAGAGTTTCTCAGTAGAGGAATAGAAGAGACACATTATAAACCTTATCAGCCTAGCTCATGAATATTAATTAGATGACATCATGGTCACCCAGTAGTTCTAACTGATTTCCTGAAAGGCAGGTAAGTGGGCACTAATTGTAGAACAGGGAGACAAATATTGAAATTTGACGTGTTACTACAGCCCTGATTATTGCATACTCTTAAAATATGCATGATATGACATAACTGATTAATCTGTTGCTCTGACATTCCAGTAATGTTCAGTTTGAGCTCATGCACTCATCAAAACCTCATATTTGATGCCTGTCCATTTTAAACATGTAGCTATATCAGCTCTGGACAGTTTTAGAATGATTTTATATATTACTATATTAAATACTAATGTAAGTAAAATAATAGGAAAATATTTTTTTAAATAACACTATGTAATAAATATTATGTCTTGAATATGAATTCTTTCGAGATAGTCATAGTTCATTATTTGTGAGTATGTATGTACATAAGCATTAAACCTGCATTATACAGAACATGAATATTCATTAGGAAGCCTGCAAACTTTGCTGGTATTTGCATAAATGTTAATGATGTATGAGTGTTTGTGCTGTCTGTGTCTCAGGAGCTATGGGAACTGAGCATTCGTCCATCTCTTATTCACTCTATAGAATCCTCTTTGAGCACTGATATCTCTGTCAACCCCCAATCCACTGCTTTCACTGGACTCACAATGTTGTGAGCTGCTCTGAAGGATACGGCTTATTTGTTTTTCTATAATATGGTCAGTGCCGTTGGTGTTAAAGGAATGTGTAGGCATTTCCATTTCCCTGCTGAATAAAAAAAAAAACACCATGTCTTTGTAAAAACCGAAGAACCGAAGAAGAATGAAAGATGCAGATTCTGCTCTCTAAATTACCCTGAACGATAGTAAATGTTCTTTGAGGCTGCACCTCATTCTTTTCCATCTTCTCATCTAAACGGATAAAAGACCTTCAGTATGTGTGGTAGAAACAATAGATTACGCAGTGTAGTATGATCTTACATTGTGTTTGTAGTGCGTTTTCTCAGAGAGCATGTTAATCTTTCATTTTTATGGATCTTCACATACCTCGCTGCCAGAGAGATGCTCATCTACTACTGCTACTACTAACAAAAGCAGCAGCAAAGTCTGACGCAATTTCCATGGCTCCTGAGGTCTGAACCCCTCAGAGGTTGTCGGGTCACCGGGGTCACCAGAAAGCCTAATCTGCTGTGTTTGTCCTGAGAAATTTACAGGCTTTTTATGTACGTGCACAGTGATGGTGCCCTGTGTGTGGTCCGAAACATCACTCTCTCTCACTTTATCACCAAGTCACATGTGTCTGCAACAATTCTTTCATCCCCTCTCTTGTTTTGGTCTCGGTATTTTGTAAAAAGCTACCCTTGAGGGCCGTAATGGCTGTTTTTCATTTCCCAAAGCCTAATGACCATAATTCACTGCATCGCCTATACTGGATTAATGCATAAATGTGGAGGGTAGAAAATAGCCTTTCACCTCTTCCTGTGCAGTTCTTTATTTATGCCAATCCCTATCTTTGCTTTATAAATTATGAATCAAGACCAATTATGACCGCAGGCCCATTTCACTGATGGCCATTTCACTGGTTCGCTTTCCACTAAATCTATGCTTTTTACACTCACACAGGCCATTAGTGTTTTAATTTCCCAGACCTGGTGGCTAAGTCTGGGTTGCAGCGCTCCAAGAGTAACTTCTACGAGCTGTCCAAATGACCTTCCCTCAGTTAACCCGTACCGCACGGCTCCCTCCTGCATAATTGATAAAGCTAAGACTTGGGAGGAGAGGGAGGGCATGGGACACGAGCCAGTATTACCTGTGAATTCATTTTTAATGAGGTAAACAGGTCTGTTCGGGTCATGAGGGTGACTGTGAGTTGTGAGTCCTGTCTCGTCATTGCTCCCTTCTCCTCTGACACTTTACCCAGCCGCAGGCAGGGCTTCTCCGCTCATAATTAGATCTCACTTGTGCTGATAGAAAGTGCCCTGCTAGCCGTCAAGCCCTCGCTTCTTCTACGAATGGACTGCCACCAATTATGTGGGTAAATGAACTGAATGTGAGCTGTGCTCTCAGCAACCTTTTCTTTAATTTGTAGAGCCTGTACCTCTGGGTAGATTCAGTTATAGCCAGCAAATGTGGAGTAATGTGGAAAAATATGTACCGAGACACTTGTGAGAAAAACGATATGTTTAGAATTATATGAAAGTATAGTGCAACTCCCTGTTGCTTTGTGTTTAAGAAATGGTTGAAAAAAGCTCTTTTAAAAGCTGTAGCAGCAGACCAGTATTAGGAGCTATGTTTTTCTGATGTTTGCCGGTAGTTTCGCTGTTTTTAAACCAATACTGTTTCATTCCAGTAACAAGTTTCTCTTTCCAACAAGTAGCAAAGTAACAAGGCCAAATTGTTTTTCTTGGCATATCGTATGCGTATACAGGTTCACAGCCAGATGAGCTGAGATAATCAAAAATGATTCTCCCTGTTTAGTGTTGGAAAGTCAAAAGTTTGATGCTGATTATTCATTCAAACACTTTTTTTGTGTTGAGAAGAACAGCTCTGATCAGATTGTAAATTAGATATGAATCGGATATGAATGCATATACACTCCAATAACTGACTTCTTAAAGCTAGTGTTGAAACATTTTGTTTTGCCGGTTGAAAGTTGCATTCCATCCTGATAGCAATCAATAATTAAAGGGGTTTAAATATATATATATGAATGAATGAACAGAATGAATGAAATATATATATATATATATATATATATATATATATATATATATATTTCATTCATTCTGTGGAAGGCTCATAGAATGGACCGTAAAATGTTTGTCCAATTATTGCATCCAATGTTGAATGTCTTGCCTGTCTGTTAACCTGTGTTTTTGCATACCTCTGCGCAGCCAATAGCGAGAGTTTGGGGCGTGGCTACTGTAGCTGAGCCAGAGAGTGTTTAGCTGGTGTGGAAAAAGAGACTTTACAGAAGTGCAAGCCAAAAGACTTGCCAAAATACAAAGAGACACAACGGGGTACAACAAAGGTAAATATCAGCATTGTTTTTACAAGATGGAAGAATGTGATGGAATGTTTGGATTTTAATCAGTATGACAAACTTGCAGAGTTTGTTCTCGTCAAGTGAGCTAAACTTCATATATGTTGTACCTTTTATTGAAAGCAGTCTACTTTTACCTGTTGACTCATGCCTTGACTTAGACCTGTAAGAGCCGTGTGTGTGCTGTTTGAGGTGAGTGTGGCCTGACACATGAAGGGCGTTTGCAAAGGTTGTTTATTTTTGTAGCTCCACTAGATGACAGTAGGAATGCAGAAACTGCATACTCCAGCTTAAAGTGTTTTAATCATTTTCACTTGTTTTCCCACTAAAATATCTAAAAATCCTTAAAACATAAATACATTTACAAAGAAACACGTTTTTTTTTTTTTTAGCTTAAAGAAATATAGGCCCCTTATAGCTTCAATGTACTTTTGTTAGTTGCTTGTAGTATAGCTAACAAGTGTTGTGTTTGGGCATATATCTTACATTATTGTAAACAGACAATGAAAAAATATAATAGTTCATTATATATGTGCATGATGTGGAGGTCTATGTCTATGCAGTAAGTATGTTTACGCTGTTGCTGCTGTTTCAGAGAGCTGCATGCAGGTAACTTGAATGTAGTCTGAGTTATGAGTAGCTACTTCAGTTTCAAAGTAGATTCCCCAACAACCAGACACTGGTATTTGCCTGTTTTTCCCCTCTGACTCAGAGGATTTAAATGTGCCTCTTTTTAAACACTACAATGAGACTAAACATCATCTCACAAGCTGGGTTCCTGTTGCTTGTGTCTGGTTACGGCTAGAAAAAATTGGCTGTTGGGGAACGATGTACACACAGTTGTCATCTGGGAAATCAGTTGGTGGATGCATTTTCCGGTGGATGTCAACAGCACAGGGACGCCTGACGAACCTGGAGTGCTCCCGCTCCCACTGCTATTCCCTGCGAAGCGCTGTGATTTGATGACGGTAAGAGTGTGAGAGAAAGGTGAAAGTAGGAACAGATGGAGAGGGGTGATAGTGTTCTCAGGAAGATAGAGACCTTGAGAAAAAAGATGTATACACATACTCACTCACTGATGTTCATGCACTTCATTTGTGTTATGTTCTGTGCATATCGGCAGACATAAATAGATAGACATACTGACTGGATATATGACATTATGGTGGGCGTTTACTTCCATAAAGTCTCTTATAAAGGATTGGGAGTTGACATCTCATTCTGGCTGCTTTTCCCTTCACCACCCACCACATATATACTGTACATTTGCAGAAAAACACAAACATGCACACCATTACCAAGAGCATCTCTCTGTGGAGTTCACCTTGGGAAATATCCTATGCCTGTTCATCTCTGTTCCTCGCATTGTACTTTTCCATTCAAGGCGAACCTGAAATTGATATCATTTTTGCCTCGTGACAGGAAATAAAACTTACTTTTGAATTTGATTAGTGGCTGGGCCTGATTTGAAATGTAGTGATTCTCTCTCTGAAATGAGACCTAGATTAAAATCCCATGTCGACCGGGTATATCATCACTGATTCATGATTTATTGAGCACAGACTGATGGGGGTTGATTTTCTCTCACCAGAAAAAAACGTTCTTGATTCCTCTCTGGGGGTTCGAGCGCCCCGTCTCCACGGGTGCCTCCGTGTTGCCCCCCAAGAGGACTAAAGGTCAGTTTTTGACATGACGAGAGACATCATCTCATCGCTAATGAAATATGTTTCTAGTTTGAAATTAGGAAGCCTGGAGTAAAAAAATACGATCTGCTGGCTCTTTGTTCCATGCTTATTTCAAGAAAAGCTGCTGTTTGCACAAAACGCCGGGTGCCTTATAGTCCGGTAATTGCAGCTGGCTTGGTTGGATGTTCTTCTACCTGCAGTGCATGTGGGGGGAGGTGTTTGTGGGTAGTGCAGATGGAAAGGTGAATAACCTGACACTCTGAAAAGGAAGAGTATTTACAGAAGCGCAGGGGAGCACGATAAGCCGGAGGTTGCGGCACAGAGATGGTTCCACATAGGAGAGGCGTTTAAGGTTTAAAAAAGGGAGAACCAACCTTGACTAAAACGACTCTTTTTGTGGGTTTTTTTCCATGGCGAGGTTGGATTTGGGGGATTAAAGGTTGATTATGCTGATCACCGTACATAATCCCATCATCCGCCGTGTCATGCTCGTCATCAAACACACAAGGTCCTTCCTCCTTTATCCTCCCTGTTAATTCTAATCTGAAATGTATGTTAATGCAGCTTGGGATATATCCCTTTCATCCAATCATTGGCTGCTCCAGTTTATAGTAAATGGTCTCTCTCTTTTTCTTTTTCTCTTTCTCCTCCTCTCTTCTCAGTGTGTGTGCGTGTGTGTGTGTATGAGTTTGCGACTCAGCCTTGAGGCATCCCGTTTCAGCTCCTCAGCTTCCAGTCAGAGGGAGAAAGGGGAGGGGGGTGTATATAAGAGAGTGGTAGGTGGGAGTGTGGTCCGACCGCAAAGTGTCTACTGTTTAAAAGAAAGGGACTTCTCCCTCCCTCTCCCTTTCTCTCTCCCTCTCTATCTCTTTCACTCATTCCCTCTCTCAGCATCAGCAGACATACACTGGCTGGATGGAGCACTCTCATTGAGAGCAGAGAGACAGGAGGAAATGACAGGACTGTCATCTGTCTAAAGAAAATTAAAAAGCACTTCAAGAGTTCCTGATGTTTTTAACCTTCCGTTTGGCAACACATCACAGTTCCCTAGACGGAGGCACGTCTCTGAGCCTGTAGAGGAGGATTGGTCTCACTAAGGTAAGCTGTGATGCTTCAAGTCACTTCCATCTACCTGTTAGTGTGACAGATTTGCATGTTAAATGACTCTGTGCTCTTTATGAGTGTTATTAAATGCTAAATCTGAATCATGGTTTAAAGGATGTTGTGGCACTTTATAATACTGTTGTATAACAAGAGTCATGTTGTACATGAAAACTTTGCACCTTATCTACCCTTAAAAGGTGTATATTTGTTCCTTAGATTAGCAATATGCATTTTTAAGGTACTACCATGCACCTTTTAGGGGTGAATGTAGTACAAAGATGTTCCTTTAAAGGTACTGCCCCATTGACAAGCTATTGTACCGCTAAAGGTACACTTTTTGCACATGTTTTCTGACAGTGTAATTGTTAGCTAGGGACTTCTAAGGTTGATGCATTGGCTTGCTTTAAGCTGCTCATTATGGTTTATAGGGGAAGTGGTCCACCTTTGTTTTAAGCTCAGCAATGATTCCAGCTCCACTTGAGGGGGGAATACAGTAGCGTGTGCTCCGAGTGCTGATAGTTTGGTGTAACTCTACACGTGGTGGGCTTGTCTGCAGCTGTGGGTCAGCCGGTGTCCGTTACCTGGCAGACAGTGTTATCCCTTTCCAGGATCTCTGTCCTCTCTCCAACCAGGGAGAGCAGCAGCTGGTTTGTGTTAGTGCTTCTCTCTTTAGTCTGCTGCTCCTCGTGTAGCTCCGCTGTCAGCTGCCAGCTCTTTTCTCTTGCCTCATCTGTGGTGGTGGTTGGGGGGGACGGTTCTCGGATCAGTGCGCTGTCCTTACTGATGGGTTGTATCCTTTTAGGAGAATGGAGAAACTGAGGTGATGAGAAGATGTGCGTGTGTGTGGCAGTAGGGGGAGGGGTCTAGGCTGGGAAACGCAGGGGCTGAGAGACGCCTTATGAGTGCGTATAGTGAACGAGGTGGGGGTCAATGACAGAGACCCCCTGGATCCAAGGGTCCTAAATGGGAGGGAGGTTCTTCTGGGAATGAAGGAAACTTAGTCGTTAGCATTGAGGGGCAAAACTTGAAAAAAAGGCTACTTGGTTATGTTTTCTTCCCTTTAAGTTATTTTTTGAGGAAAAAAATAAATGTGCTGTGAGTGTTCTCAGCATTATACGACTGAACACGTTAAACAATTCTATTTCATGATAGCCCTAATATTTGATCTTTTTTGTTGTGTGATGTCAGTGCCTCTCCTCAACTCTCTATGCCATCATTATCTTGAAGACATTATAAGTGCCAACCACACATGGTTGTTGCCTAGACGGAGTGTTTAAATGTTTTATGATGCTATGTGCAGTGTATTCGTTGACAGTGCCACTCAGAACAAAGCTGAGTGAGAAACTAGCCTTTGTTTGAACAGCTGTCAGCTCCTGGCCTGGCAATGCACTTGGAGCAGCTATTGGACCCTCTGTGTTCTCCTGTGGTTGTCTGTCTGTCTATCTCTGTATCAATTTGTTGGTCTATTATAAGTCTGTCAGTCAATTAAATATTTTTATTTAATTAATTACATGAAATGCTGATTAATTAGTCACAAATAAACTAATCACAATTGATCTCACATATCAATATTTTGCTAAGGAAAACAACCAAATGAAGATCATTAAAATTCATTAAGTTATTTTGGCAGACAAATAAAGATAAATAAACTTAACTCAAAGTTACTCAAAGTTTTTATGATGCTATGTCAAGTTTAACTTTCAAAAAGTCTTTTTTCATTCTTTTTTGAATTGCTTCATCTATCAGTCCATCTATCTATCTATCTATCTATCTATCTATCTATCTGTCTGTCTGTCTGTCTGTCTGTCTGTCTGTCTGTCTGTTTGTTTGGCTGCCTGTCTGTCTGCCAGTCTCTTTGAAAAATGCTCTGTGAAGGATTCTTTTCTTCCACACTCAAAATTAGCCACAGAGGCATTCAGAATGATTTGTCAGCATCAGTGAACAAATATTTCCTCAGTAGACTTCAGTTTGTTAAAGTGTCACAGCCCCAGATGGTTTTAATGGCTGTCTGATGCTAATGTAACATGGCTAGGAAACCATGAGCTCAAAGCACAGACAGTGTCCCTATCGGTGGCAGCAAAGAGATGAGCCCACGTGTCTTCTTCCTCAGAAGTGAGGAACTCTGGTTAGTTGTTAGTGATCCTGCGTGCTAGAATGCATTTGTCACTACAAACCCAGGATAAGGAAAGTTTTAAGTTAGCAGAAGAGTTTGGGATGTTGTAAAAGTGAATCAGAGTATCTGAATTGATGGCAAATCTGCCTCCAATGTGAACAGTGAAAATAGATGTCTTAATCTCCCAGTGAATATTCTTGCATTTCAGTGTGGGAAAACAGATTTTTCTGTCCAGAAGGAGGAAAAACGTTCAATAGGGTCAATAAATTGAAAGAGCTTGTTGCTCAGTCCCAGAAGGTCATACTGTGATGAAGCTAATTACTATAGGTATGTAGTGCAAGTAATTGGATCTGGCATCATGCAATTTATAGGTCTTTTTTCAGAGAACAGCCATGCTAAATCATACTTGATCATGGCTTATCTTCCTAAGTCAGCAAGAGGAAAAACTACATTTCTTGGTGTTGGAGAAAAAGCAATTTCCTGTTACACACAAACAAAAAAGATACTAGCTTTTATTTTTTTCTAGAACAAGAAAGAATGATCAATAGCTTTCCATTTTGGGAAGGCATTGCTTTGTGCCTATGAAAAATATGACCTCCATGTTCAAATAAGTCTTTTTACTCTGTAGCAAATTGACTTCTGGATTAAATACAGTCTATTATTCTTTGCAGTTCCTGCCAGACCACAATATATCCTTTAGAAAATAAAAACAAAAATTTTAAAAAAATTTATCTTTCTAAGACCAGTATGTGAGGCACTGTCTGCATGGTGCGGAAATAGTGTTTGAACTTTGTTGCGACAAACAGGAGTCAGAAATAGCAGGAGTTTGTGCGTTTAAGGTCTGAACATATGAGGCTGCTTTTCTGGCTGTAACAGAGGTTAAGCTAATAAACACGGGGTCACCAGTGCTGGAAATGTAAAATGAGAAGGCAAGTAACAAATGTTCCTCCTTCATTCCTTCCATGTGGACTTTAAGAGAACGCACACATGGAAGCTGAAGACAGGAATTATTTAATTTCTTTCCCGGTAGACTTCTTTAGTGTCTCTGGTCTCAGATGTTGACTGACATGTCCTAAACTTTCCATTTCTCCTTAATCAGCATGATGGAGTTCACTTTTGGCAATGTCATCCTAGCTGTATCATGTCCTCTTTGAATGCTTCTTTGGTGAATGTGCAGCAATGCCAGCGAACCACAGGTCCATTCAGAGCAGTGCAAACACCTCTATCTCTGCCCATACATCAACCCGGCTTATCGCTCGCACACACACACACACACACACACACACACCTCCTACCTCCTATTAAAATTGAATTAAAGAAGAAATACCTTTAAACTCTGGCAATGAAATCAGATGCAAGATTAATAATTACTTAATCTCATTATTATGAGATTGGCATAGCTAGGAATATAATACACAGTGGCGTATGTTCTTAGGTTCTGGTTTCACACCTTGCTGTCAATCCACCGATGGGAGAAATGCCAAGAGAACGCGTTGGGTGAGAGATCACTTTATCTGGCAATTGAGAGACCTTTAAGCTCACATTGCGCACATAGTGGTGAGACAGCACGTCTGCATGTTTATGATTGCCAGACATATTCATTTGTTTGAATCTCGTCAGTGAACCCACTGCAAGCCATGCCTGACTTCCTTTTGAAGCACAGACAAGCCAAAGAAAATAGAGTAGCGAGGCATAGACAATCATCAGCTCATTTGAGGCTAGTGGACAGTCACAATGCACATTCCGCATTCACATCACAGCTTAAAAGTAACAGGATGTCAGACAGATGAAAAATATCAGTAAGAGAGAAGAAGAGCTGCAGAACTATAGAAAGAAAGAACCGAATAAAATGGAAGGTCTAATGGTCAACTGAGTCACTCCTAAATGAGCATTGCTCAGGAAGGCGATGACTTACAAATCCATTTATGAAAAAAAACAGTGGCTATATGCCTTGCCATCGATCTGAGAGCACACACCATTGGGCGGCGTTATGAGCTGGTCTGGAAATCCATCTCTGTGTCGGATGATTATGAGCTGCTTCGTGGTGCTGGTTTCAGCAGACTTCTGTCTGATTATGACCTTGGAAAACCATGCCATCGATAAGCATCCTCTTCTCAATGACAGCATACTCATATTTGTAATGTTTTTAATAATGATTTATCAGCATTTTTAGGGTCTTCACCACAGATCAGACACCTTTCAGCAGGTTTACTGCTTTGCTGACTGGATTAAGAAGTATTTACTCAATTTCATCGTATTGATTTTTAATGAAGTTTGACCTGCACCGGTGGAGGAATGATACAGTGTTTATGGCATACCTCTGGGAGAAATATTTTTTTCATCATTGACTCCTTCCCAGTATTAAACAAACTGTCAGGGCATTTTATGACATCTATTAAGGTGAATAGCATCTAGACAATACCAATTCATTCACGACTGCGGGTGACCCATATTAAGGCTGCGTCCCAGTGAAGGCAAGTGCTTTCTGTCATGTGTGACCTACAAAGCGGAGTCTGCTTGATGATTTCATAGGAATAAACTGTGGAAGAGTTGTGCTTCCCCTCTGTTCAACAGACTGTGGATGAATGTCATCTCTAATCATTGAATATGAAACTGAACAATGAACTGTTAAAGCAACCACAGCATTTAACAGATAATTTACCACCTCATCAGTCCTCTAAAGTCAGGAAGAAAAGCCTAGATTTTATTTTATTTCAAACACATTAACAGCTTCTGCCTCATCAACAGTTGTCATCTCAATAAAATGTTACTAATTCCCATCTACTTTACAATAATAATATGTTTTACTTCGTGATCTGGGTTTTGGCATATTCCTTTTATGTTTTATGTCTTTGTAGTATACATCAGATCACAGCTAATTATGCCACAGTCCCAAACCGCTAACTTGCTAATTGCTCAATTATGTGAGGAGCTGCAAACTTCTAATTTAACAAATAGCAAGTAAGCTAATTTGTTTTTAGCATATTGGTGTGGTGGAAGAAACGTTTCAACTGTCACTATAATTTATGACTTACAAAAGTATTCATCTGGTCTCCGTGTGAGGTATTCTGCCTTTCAAATGCTCTAGTCAGCATTCAGCACTTAACACAACACTGGACCAATTTAGATCACTGGCACTAAATATGTGTGCCTGCAGGTTCACCCCCCATTGAAATTCCTCTCACATTAGACACACAGAAGCCAACTGGCCCAGCCAGAGTCTGAGAAAGTAACAATGTATAAAAACTAGACCTGGCATGAGAAAGCAGCAGTCACATTGTGTCTGGTTTATCTGAAAGTGCCAGTAAGCATCAGCATTAGCATACTGCTCTGAGCTCAGCACTGTATTGATGGAGCTCTAATAAAAGAGACTGGCTTTGTCTATTTCTCACTGTTCAAAATGCAAAAAAAATAAATAAAATAAAAATGAAGAAATCTTCTCCAATCTAATGTTAATAACTGCTAATTCTTTCATAGCCAAGCATATCCATCATTGCTGCCATGAAGTCAAGCTGTCCTCATTATATTTCATATTTGATTGTTCATTTGTTTACAGTCCACCTTCGCCAGGGGTTAAGGGCAAATGCTCACACAAAGCCCAGCTTGGTCCTTCAAATTCATTTTCTTTCTTTGATTCTTGTGGCGACAAGCCAGGTTTCAAAGTGAAAAAGCCAGCTACCCATCCAGAACTAAAACCGCAAAGCGACTCAAAGCAATTTTCTGCCTATTTTACTGATTTAATCCCAGGGTTTAGATGTGAGGAACAAGAAGCGGACTAGATCCCATTCGCCCCCGAGGGTCCAGATCGGGAGTCTCCCATCATCGAGCCCCCCTTAAGGGCTCCATCACAGAAGCGCTCATCCCTGTCTGTCTAATCACGGATGGGCGGCAGCAGCGTGGGATCCCTCTCGCTGGAGCTCATCTGTCAGTCCCGCTAATCACACGTCAAAGCGAGCTCTCCACTTAGTAAACAGATCCTGAAAAGATATTACCTGCTGTTGACCTTGCAAGCTGTGGCTTTGGGTCAGCCCCCTGCAGCCGTGACAAAATTATGATCTGTGTAACCACTTTGTATTGCTCTTTTGTTACTGAAGGACTGTGGAGGGTTTACCTTAAAGGGATAGTTCTCCAAAAAAATGAAAATTATGTCATCATTTTGATGCCCTCACATCGTTCCAAACCTGTATAAGAAGATACACACAAAGAAGATTTTTGTAATATTTTTTGTATTTTATTTTATTTTTTGCGGTCTGCGGTGAATGGGGTCCAGTGACTTTTATTTAATGCACAAATGTATTCTTAAAAATATTTTATAATTATTCAAGAATTGTAAATTGTGAGTGATCTCTTTTATGTCAAAATCAGTACTGTAAAATATAAAGAATCTTTTAAAATCTAATGAAAATAATAAATTCTAAGGGGTTAAATGTGTTTGAATGACTAGGCAAGATGCTGGCTGAAAAATGCACACATAAATTTACTTAATTTGCTATAAATATTGGGTGTTTTATGGTATTGAAAAGTCAGTGTCTCAGCACTTTGAGAAGGTGTTATTTCCATTTTAAATGGGTCCCATTTGGTTTTCATAACATTCAGGAAACAACTATACGGAAAACTAAATCTACAATCCTGTAGTTGCCAAGTATGTGACCAGACATCAGGACTCTTTAAACACAGACATCCTCAATCTCCCTGTTACACCCCATAATGCAGCACAGTACCATCAGTGAAAAGGTATTACAGACATTTTATTTTAATTAAATTTGTAACAGACCATTGCACTTAGTGAGGTGACAAGCCTCCTGAGCCCTGCAAAAACTATACTTCTAACTTCTTTTAATGAGGAAAGTGTTGTGTTTTAATGCATAACTCTGCTGCTGTCTGGAGAATGGTCAAATAATGCTAACTTTTATGAGAAGCGTGAACTCTGAACACCCACGCTAGAGGAAGCGCTGCAGATGGTCTCCTCTGCGCGAGTATTAATCTGTCAGCATGGGCTGTGGGCAGAGTGTCAGAGAGGAGAGTACGCTCCTCAGGTTCAGTTGTTGCCTGCTACGTGTCATGGCAGCCTGTCATAGGAAACGCTGCTGGAGCCCTCGCTCCTGAGCTGAAGTTTGCCTTGCTTTCATTGGCCAGAGCTGATCTTTGTGGAAGCCAAGGCAACCATAACCTGAGTTGTACTTAGTGTCTGTCTATCCTGCAGTGTTGCTGACTGGCATGTACACTCACCTAAAGGATTATTAGGAACACCTGTTCAATTTCTCATTAATGCAATTATCTAATCAACCAATCACATGGCAGTTGCTTCAATGCATTTAGGGGTGTGGTCCTGGTCAAGACAATCTCCTGAACTCCAAACTGAATGTCAGAATGGGAAAGAAAGGTGATTTAAGCAATTTTGAGCGTGGCATGGTTGTTGGTGCCAGACGGGCCGGTCTGAGTATTTCACAATCTGCTCAGTTACTGGGATTTTCACGCACAACCATTTCTAGGGTTAACAAAGAATGGTGTGAAAAGGGAAAAACATCCAGTATGTGGCAGTCCTGTGGGCGAAAATGCCTTGTTGATGCTAGAGGTCAGAGGAGAATGGGCTGACTGATTCAAGCTGATAGAAGAGCAACTTTGACTGAAATAACCACTCGTTACAACTGAGCAAAGCATTTGTGAAGCCACAACACGCACAACCTTGAGGCGGATGGGCTACAACAGCAGAAGACCCCACCGGGTACCACTCATCTCCACTACAAATAGGAAAAAGAGGCTACAATTTGCACGAGCTCACCAAAATTGGACGGTTGAAGACTGGAAAAATGTTGCCTGGTCTGATGAGTCTCGATTTCTGTTGAGACATTCAGATGGTAGAGTCAGAATTTGGCGTAAACAGAATGAGAACATGGATCCATCATGTCTTGTTACCACTGTGCAGGCTGGTGGTGGTGGTGTAATGGTGTGGGGGATGCTTTCTTGGCACACTTTAGGCCCCTTAGTGCCAATTGGGCATCGTTTAAATGCCACGGCCTACCTGAGCATTGTTTCTGACCATATCCATCCCTTTATGACCACCATGTACCCATCCTCTGATGGCTACTTCCAGCAGGATAATGCACCATGTCACAAAGCTCGAATCATTTCAAATTGGTTTCTTGAACATGACAATGAGTTCACTGTACTAAAATGGCCCCCACAGTCACCAGATCTCAACCCAATAGAGCATCTTTGGGATGTGGTGGAACGGGAGCTTCGTGCCCTGGATGTGCATCCCACAAATCTCCATCAACTGCAAGATGCTATCCTATCAATATGGGCCAACATTTCTAAAGAATGCTTTCAGCACCTTGTTGAATCAATGCCACGTAGAATTAAGGCAGTTCTGAAGGCGAAAGGGGGTCAAACACAGTATTAGAATGGTGTTCCTAATAATCCTTTAGGTGAGTATACACTCACCAGCCACTTTATTAGGTACACCTGTTCAATTGCTTGGTAACACAAATTGCCAATCAGCCAATCACATGGCAGCAACTCAATGCATTTAGGCATTTAGATGTGATGAAGACGACTTGCTGAAGTTCTAACCGAACATCAGAATGGGGAAGAAAGGGGATTTAAGTGAATTTGAACGTGGAATGGTTGTTGGTGCCAGACGGGCTGGTCTGAGTATTTCAAAAACTACAGATCTACTGGGATTTTCACGCACAACCATCTCTAGGGTTTACAGAGAATGGTCAGAAAAAGAGAAAATATCAAGTGAGCGGGAGTTGGGTGGAAGAAAATGCCTTGTTGATGTCAGAGGTCAGAGGAGAATGGGCAGACTGGTTAGAGATGATAGAAAGGCAACAGTAACTCAACTAACCACTCGTTACAACCAAGGTAGGCAGAATACCATCTCTGAATGCACAACATGTCGAACCCTGAAGCAGATGGGCTACAGCAGTAGAAGACCACACCGGGTGCCACTCCTGTCAGCTAAGAACAGGACTTTACTCAAATGGCCTCCACAGTCACCAGATCTCAATCCAATAGAGCACCTTTGGGATGTGGTGGAACGGGAGATTCGCATCATGGATGTGCAGCCAACAAATCTGCAGCAACTGCGTGATGCTATCATGTCAATATGGACCAAAATCTCTGAGGAATGTTTCCAACACCTTGTTGAATCTATGCCATGAAGAATTAAGGCAGTTCTGAAGGCAAAAGGGGGTCCAACCCGGTACTAGCAAGGTGTTGCGATCCCAGTGAGTGTATGCGTAATTGTGTGTTGTGTTGTTTTTTTGGATGGAAATTTTATTCTGAATATGAACACTCCATAGTGTGATATGGTTTGCTTTAGTTGAATATAATTAATTCTGGTTGAAAAGGAAACACGAGTCGAGGATTAAAACATTTCATTTTCCTTTTTCTTATGTCTACACTACACTACATACCTTAGATTTTTTTAATTCATATAAATTACTTATTTTCATATTATTATTTTTTTAATATTGATTTAAAATGTATATTTAAGATGGAATGATTTAATTAAATTAACATTCATTTTATATGTTGTTTTTAATTGTGCTTATTGCTGAAGCATGAATGTTTTTAAAAATTCATTCAATTACTGAATTTTACATTATGTGTATGTTTCATTTTCCATTTTGCAAGTGCAATTTGACACTGGATTCACACTGGACATGCATTAGAATTAAATGTGAAAAAAACAATTTCAGTGACCATTTTAATTCAATTTTGCAGGATTAAACCCACATCTCCAGTATCTTAAAACAGTTTGAACAATCACGCCAGTAAGAAGAGTCAAGGAGCAAATCATCATGGGGATGCGAGGCCTGCTACTGGCCTGTCTGGCAGTAGCCATGTTAGTTCATCTCTCTAGTGCTGGCTTGGTGAAAAGAGTAATTAGACACAGAAGAGAATCACTGTCACCGACCACTGAGAACTTGACCCTCCCAAGTCCTCAACAGCCCGTGGTCTTTAACCATGTATACAATATCAACGTTCCCTCTGGATCCCTGTGCTCTGTGGACTTGGATTCACCTGGAACAACACCAGTGAAGCCAAAACCGGCCAATCTGCAGTCTGACCAACACATAGAACACACCATGGACGGAGAGAATCAGATTGTTTTTACGCATAGGATTAACATTCCCAAGCAAGCTTGCGGTTGTGATAACCACATGCCTGACCTGAAGGATCTTCTGAACAGGCTGGAAATGCTGGAGGCAGAGGTATCCAGTCTAAGAGAACAGTGCACCAGTGGAACAGGCTGCTGTAGTGCTCAGGTTACAGGTAAGGACAAATATTACATACTGTAGATACTTTGGTAGTCCATTAGGAGGCTGAGCTTTATTAAAAATGTATTCAAAAGAATGCTGACTAAATTCAAATTATAGTTCATCTTAAATGGAAGAACTCTCTCCCCAAAATGGAAATTCTTTACTGATCCTCATGTTGTTCCAAACCTGCATACATTTCTTTAATCTGTAATACACAAAGGAAGAAATTTTAAACGATATAGTTAACCAAACATTTGGGCCTTTGACATCCATTTTATAAGGGACAAAAAAATAAAATAAACACTGAGACATTTTTCAAAATGTCATCTTTTATGTTCTACAGAAGACAGAAAGTCAAACAGTTTTGGAACAAAGTGAGACTTGAGTAAATGGTAACAGAATTAAAATTTTTGTGTGAACTATCTCTTTAAAATTTGTTTTTCCCACTAAATCTCATAAAACAGATACATATAAATATCTATATTTTTCTTTTAGTAGTAGCTCAGAGTTTAATCACTACATAAATATTAGAGGAGGCTGATAGCATAAAGGTATAAACAGACCAATCAGAATGCATATCCAACTGACACAAAGCCATTCAAATTGTGGCAGAAAAAAAGGAGAAAGGCATCAGCTTAAAGTCATTATCAGAGATACTGTAACCATTCAAGACACTTGGTTTTTAGTATCGCATTAGTTCTTCATCAAGCCTTCTTGTGGTTAGGGCAAGAGGTGTCACTTAAAATAAAAAACCTGCTGCAAAGTTTCATTGGTTCGAACAATATGAATTTACATGTTAGCCTCCCTAAAAATTCCCTCTCTGACTGTTGTTGCATTGATAGAGATATTTAAATTTTCATTCTCACAAACAACTCGGGTTATTACTTAGATTTTCAATGTGATTTCAAAACAAACCTGTCAGAATTGGTTTTGCTACTTATTTAGAAGTAGTATCATTGAAAAAAAGTAGTGCATCATTGTTTATCATAAACATGCAGCACAACCAGTTTGCTCCAATTGACTGTAATGACTGGTTCTTTTTAGTGAATCAAACATACAGCTTTCAGCTAACTGTGACACGTAAAAACACGTGTTTTGTCAGTAATGTTGTACAAATCTAAATGAATTGCCACATTTTTGTTTGTGTAGTACTGCTAGAGATGTTGAAGTCAAATGGCAGTTATTGGAATGCATTTATTTACACAGACCTTTTTTATTATTATTGAAATTGACATGAAAATGTCTGCTTTTTAGTATTTATTCTTTACAAGTACTAAAAGAAATGTTAATGGAGCCATTAAGGAATCGTTAAATTCTGTACAATTCCCATTCCTGTCTAAACCAGCATGAAAGTGTTTCTCAGCATAAACCAAAAATGACTAAAAACCTCTTTAGCAGGTGAAGTCACAACCAAACCCTACTGCAGTGGCCGTGGAAACTACAGCACTGAGACCTGCAGCTGTGTGTGTGAGCCCGGTTGGAAGGGAGTCAACTGCTCCGAGCCAGAATGCCCCAACTTTTGCCAGGATCAAGGCCGCTGTGAAGATGGCAAGTGCGTCTGCTTCGAGGGCTTTGGCGGTGAGGACTGCAGCATCGAGCTGTGCCCTGTGGATTGCAGTGAGAATGGAGAGTGCATTGACGGGGCTTGCATCTGCACTGAGGGCTTCATCGGTGAAGACTGCAGTTTTACCAACTGCCTAAACAACTGCCTCGGCAGGGGGCGCTGTGAGGATGACGAATGTGTATGTGACGAGCCCTGGACGGGCTTTGACTGCTCCGAGCTCATCTGTCCCAACGACTGCTACGACCGTGGCCGCTGTGACAATGGAACCTGCTATTGTGAAGAGGGCTTTACTGGGGAGGACTGTGGGGATCTTACCTGCCCCAAAAACTGCAATTACCATGGCAGGTGTGTCAATGGGCAGTGCATCTGCAACATTGGCTACAGCGGAGATGACTGCTCCAAGCTAACCTGCCTCAATGACTGCAATCAGAGAGGGCACTGCTTCAACGGGAAATGCATATGTGATCCTGGGTTCGAGGGTGAGGACTGCAACATTCTTTCCTGCCCTGACAACTGCAATGACAGGGGAGAGTGCGTCAACGGTGAGTGTATTTGTGATGTTGGATATGAAGGTGACGACTGCTCTGAGCTTTCCTGCCCCAATAACTGTCACAATCGTGGCCGATGTGTCAACGGGAAGTGCATTTGCAAAGTTGGCTTTGCTGGAGAAGACTGCAGCATCAAGACCTGTCCCCATGACTGCCATGGACATGGAGAGTGTGTCGACGGCAAATGCATTTGCCATGATGGCTTTGCTGGAGAACACTGTGGCATCAAGAACTGTCCCCATCACTGCCATGGACATGGGCAATGTGTGGACGGCAAATGCATTTGCCACCATGGCTTTGCTGGAGAAGATTGCAGCATCAAAACCTGTCCCAATCATTGCCATGGACACGGACAGTGTGTGGATGGCAAGTGTGTTTGCCATGATGGTTTTGCTGGAGAAGACTGCAGCATCAAAACCTGTCCCAATGACTGTCATGAGCGTGGAAAGTGTGTGGATGGCAAGTGTGTTTGCAATGAAGGTTTTGCTGGAGAAGACTGCAGCATCAAAACCTGTCCCCATGACTGCCATGGACATGGAGAGTGTGTCGACGGCAAATGCATTTGCCATGATGGCTTTGCTGGAGAACACTGTGGCATCAAGAACTGTCCCCATCACTGCCATGGACATGGGCAATGTGTGGACGGCAAGTGCATTTGCCACCATGGCTTTGCTGGAGAAGATTGCAGCATCAAAACCTGTCCCAGTCACTGCCATGGACGTGGGCAATGTGTGGACGGCAAGTGCATTTGCCATGATGGTTTTTCTGGAGAAGACTGCAGCATCAAAACCTGTCCCAATGACTGTCATGAGCGTGGAAAGTGTGTGGATGGCAAGTGTGTTTGCCATGATGGTTTTGCTGGAGAAGACTGCAGCATCAAAACCTGTCCCAATGACTGTCATGAGCGTGGAAAGTGTGTGGATGGCAAGTGTGTTTGCCATGATGGTTTTGCTGGAGAAGACTGCAGCATCAAAACCTGTCCCAATGACTGTCATGAGCGTGGAATGTGTGTGGACGGCAAGTGTGTTTGCCATGATGGTTTTGCTGGAGAAGACTGCAGCATCAAAACCTGTCCCAATGACTGTCATGAGCATGGGCAGTGTGTGGACGGCAAGTGCATTTGTCATGCTGGTTTTACAGGCCATGACTGCAGCGAGTTGACTTGCCCCAATGACTGCCATAACCGAGGCCTTTGTGTAAAAGGCCAATGTGTGTGTAACAGTGGGTTCACTGGGGAGGACTGTGGTACAAAGACATGTCCCAACAACTGCCAAGACCGTGGCTACTGTGAAGATGGAAAGTGTGTCTGCTCTGAGGGCTATACCGGTGAGGACTGCTCTGTTCTGACCTGCCCAGCAAACTGCAATGATCAAGGCCAATGTCTGAATGGAATGTGCATATGTGATTTAGGCTTCACTGGCGACGACTGCTCTGAAAGTAAGTCACTATATTTTACACTGGAATATGTAACACAGCATATGTATAGGTTATACTTGCACTCTTTTGTCTATTATACTTTCTCAAAGGAAAAGGAGGTCTGTCCTGATTTTTACAGAACCCCAATATGAGCTATTCGAGTAATAATAAGCGGATTTAGCCATAAAATGTGCACTTTTTTTGTGAGCACTTTAAATGGTCTTTTATAAACTCCGTATATTACATTATACTATATTATTATTATTATTATTATTATTATTATGTATTATATTATTGTGTGTAAATACACACACATACAGTATATGTTGAAAATATTTACATGTAATTACATGTGTATATTTATATTCATATAATTTGTTATATATAAATATATTTAATATACATACATAACATATTTTTCCTAAATATATACATGCATTTGTGTGTATTTATATAAATGTATATAATATTAGAAATGCCATCAAATAAAATTGCTCAAACAACAGCTTCAAACTGGTTTCCCAAACACTCCTCCCAATCTGCCATTGGTCAGACTATCTAATAGTTCTGCCCTTAAATCATGTTATTGGTTGAGTGTTGCTATGGCAGGAAATGTGTTGATAGTAGGGATGCATGATATTATTGGACTGATATCGGAATCGGCCGATAATGGCCGATAGATTCACTGTTTTGGATCGCTACATTTAATCTGTGAAAGCACGTACAGAATGAAGCATCCGGTGTGTGACAGACTAGAGTAAACCGTAATAGCACGTGTAGAGGCAGCAGCGACAGCCTCGCTCGGGTCCTAACGCCCGTTCGGTAAGGAGTTTTAATCTGTAGGGGGCATTATTGTCCTACTTCTAATTAGATTAAAAGTAAAATAGCCTACACAAATAACATGATTAAATAAAGCAGTAATTGATGTCATAAAATTATGAGTATGTTTTGATTTAAAGGTCAGAAGCTATAGCTTACATGAAAAAAATCACAAACATTAAATAAATTTAATATTTTTATATATACTGATTTATACATTAGTGTGTAATACTTTTTATTTTTTAAACAAATATTAAATATTAAAATAAAATATTAGGGTTAACTGCATCTTTCTGGGGAAAAAAATGCAGCGGTTGATATAGTTTATATATATAGTTATTTTCAAAGCTTCAATGTGCTGTCAAAAAACCTTGATTATTGTTGATTTAATTCTAACAAGTTCTTTTTAAAAACTAACCAAAATTAAAAAATATTTTGCTTATAATTTCTACACAGGAGAGACTTGGTGTTGTTTTCAAACAAAAGGAAATATATCGATATCGGTATCGACCAAAATGAGTTGAAATATATCGGCATATCGGATATCGACAAATCCAATATCGTGCATCCCTAGTTGATAGCACTATAGAGCCACATTGTTTTAGGAAGTCAATCTATGAATGGTTTATGTACTTGTCTCTGCACATTCAGCTGGCATTCAGCTTTTTTTATTCACAGGTTCTTCTAAGATTAAGTGAATACTTTGACATGTTTCAATCCACAGTCTCCCCACCCAGAGACCTGACTGTGACTGAGGTCGATCCAGAAACAGTGGACGTTTCCTGGGTCAATGAGATGCTCGTGACGGAATATCTTATCACCTATGTGCCTACGGCTCCTGGCGGTTTGGAGATGGAAATGAAAGTTTCTGGTGAAAAGAAGACAGCCACTATTAGGGAGCTCGAGCCTGGCATAGAGTACCTAATCAGTGTCTTTGCTGTCCTGAACAGCAAGATGAGTATCCCTGTCAGTGCCAGAATAGCCACACGTAAGTCACCCATCATCATGCTTAGGAAAATTATTTGTTATTTTGTCCTGAGTATATTCTGCGAAACTGATTCATATCCTACAATTAGATCTTCCTGAACCTGAGGGTCTGAAATTCAAATCGGTTAGAGAGACCGCAGTGGAGGTTGAATGGGACCCCTTGAACATCCCGTTTGATGGCTGGAACCTCATTTTCAGAAACACAGTGAGTGCCCTGGCATGCTCCGTAAGTCTTTAGGGTGGCTATGATCCAAAAGAGTATCGTTGCCCTCATGTTTTCTCCTAAAAGATGTAATATAAAAAAGAACCGTTCTGTTTGCAAGTAATAGTTTAAAATGAGAAGCTCAAAAGGCACCCAGTGGAAAATAGCTGAGTGGTGCCACTATGCAAAAAGCTACTGTCGAGAAGTCTGCGATTTTGCAAGACAAAACCCTCAAAGAAGCTCCTGGCAACAGAATGCGTGACCATGTGCCACAGAACTCTTATTGTCTCTGTAATGCTTTATTTTCTTTCTCAAGGGCTTATGCAAACTCTAAAAAACACCACCATTAGAACATGCAAACCTCCCCTACATCCCTCTTTCAAAACACAGCTTGGCGGTCTCATTCACGCGTCAAGTTTAGGGATGTCAATGCCAAAATAATTCTCACTGTGAATTAAAACACTCATCCAAGTGGAATCAGCTAATAGACCAAAGTGTTTACTCTCAGGACACTCTCTCATTACCCCGTAGTTCATGGGAGCTTGACTTTGTTTTCCTGAGGTTGCTTCTTTGATGCTTTGTGGTGCTCTTTTATTAACCAGCAGAACCTTTGACCAGCGATCTGTTATTAGATTTAATATATTCACCAATTCAGTTCACCCCAAAAAAAAAATCTGTTTTTGAATTGCAGAAAGAAGAGGATGGAGAGATTTTGAACTCTCTCACCCCTCCTGAGACCACCTTTGAGCAGTCTGGTCTTGGACCTGGACAAGAGTATGAAGTCAAGCTTGAGGTCGTAAAGAACAACACCCGTGGACTCCCAGCCAGCAAGAACGTTGTCACAAGTAAGCAGCTGTCGACAGCATTTAACTATAAACCATGACCAGTCTGCTAATTTTCAGGACTTTTTTTTTTTTTTTTTAAAGAGACAGGAGGTCTTACCTGAAATTAGAAATAGCAGTCAGCGGTTTGTTAATCAAGTCAAGTCAAGTCTGCTTTATTGTCAATTCTTCCACATGTACGGCACATACATACAGAGAATTTAAATTGCGTTACTCTCAGACCCTTGGTGCATACAGTTAACATTAAACACTGACAGTAGACGTTCAAATACAGATAAGTACAATTTAAACATATGTACATACAACTATACAGATATACAAATGAGGACATTGTAAAAAAAAATAAAGAAAAACTGATAAAGTGGCATAAGGGACATGGCAGATAGAGTGCAAACCAGTTAAATAAAACAAAACTGTGCAGTTATATGTGTATATGTATAGAGTGTATATATATATATAGTGCAAGAGGAGCTTATCAGTCTGAGGACATTGTAGAAAAATAAAAAAGAGATAAATAAAGTGGCACAAGGCAGAATAGACAGTGCAAACCAGTTAAATTAAACAAAAACTGTGCAGATATAAGTGTAGTGCAAGAAGAGCTTATCAGTCTGTTAAAGTGACAGGAGAACAGTCTTTTTATCAGACCATCCGAAGAGGTAGTTTGCAGTCAATGCTGGATGAAGTAGTGATCAGTCCAATGCTGCACAAGTGACAGGTGCTGGTCACAGTTGTTAAGTGGGTGGGTGGTGGTGGGGTCGTAGTGTCAGTGTTCAGTGTTGCATGGGGTAAAAGAGGGGAGGGGGGGCAAGGACTGGAGGGAGTTCAGCTTCCTGACAGCCTGATGTATGAAGCTGTCCTTCAGTCTGCTGGTCCTCGCCTGGAGACTCCGCAGTCTCCTCCCTGATGGCAGCAGACTGAAGAAGCTGTGTGTCGGATGGGTGGGATCACCTGCAATGCAGAGGGCTTTGCGGGTGAGATGGGTGCTGTAAATGTCCTGGAGGGAGGGGAGAGAGACACCAACGATCTTCTCAGCTGCTCTCACTATGCGTTGAAGTGACTTGTGGCAGGATGCGTTGCAAGCGCCATACCACACAGTGATGCAGCTAGTCAGGATGCTCTCAATGGTGCCTCTGTAGAAGGTGCACATGATGGGGGCCGGGGCTCTGGCTCTTCTAAGTTTGCGGAGGAAGTAGAGACGCTGCTGTGCTTTCTTGGCCAGTGCTACAGTGTTTTTAGTCCAGGAGAGGTCTTGTGTGATGTGCACACTCAGGAACTTGGTGCTGCTCACTCTCTCCACAGTCGCACCGTTGATGGTCAGAGGGGCATGCTGAGTGTGTACTCTCCTGAAGTCAACAACAATCTCCTTCGTCTTCTCCACATTCAGAGAGAGATTGTTGTCACTGCACCACCCGGCCAGACGGCTCACCTCACTCCTGTAGTTTGTCTCATCTCTGTTGCTAATGAAACCCACCACAGTCGTGTCATCCGCAAACTTAATGAAGAGGTTGGAGTTGTGTGACGGTGTGCAGTCGTGGGTCAGCAGAGTGAAGAGGAGGGGGCTCAGCACACATCCTTGGGGGGCCACAGTGTTCAGTGTGATGGTGCTGGATGTGTTAATGTCGACCCATACTGCCTGAGGTCTCTTGGTCAGGAAGTCCAACAGCCAGTTGCACAGAGAGGTGTTGAGCCCCAGCTGGACCAGTTTGTGAGTGAGCTGTTGAGGGATGATTGTGTTGAATGCTGAACTGAAGTCTATGAACAGCATCCTGACATGAGTCTTTTTTGTCCAGATGTGTGAGGGCTGGGTGGAGGGCAGTGGCGATGGCATCATCAGTCGAGCGGTTGGACCTGTATGCAAACTGGAAGGGGTCCAGGGAGGGGGGGAGGACAGACTTGATGTGGTTAATTGGAAGTTATTTGCAGTGAGTTGCTGAGCATTTCAAATTGAGTTAGAATAACTGATTATGTAAGTGTTCGTTTCTCAAGACTTTATTTTGCAACGCTTTAACACTTGAATCCATGTTTCTTTCTACACAAGTCCAGCTAAAATATATACACTACTATTGTAAAGTTTGGGGTCATTAAGGTTTTTTTTTGTTTTGTTTTTTTAAAGTAAGACTATTATTCAGCAAGAATACATTAAATTGATATTTGACAGATCAAGTGATCAGATTGGGGAAATGGATGCTGAAAATTCAGCTTTGCCATAACAGGGATAAATTGCATTTTAAAATACATTAAAATAGAAAACAATTATAATAATAATATTTCACAATATTACTTAATTTTACTTTAAAACATCTAGTTAGTCTTTATACAATTTAAGATCTTAGTGAAGATATTGAATAACATGCTGTATGTTTATTTGATCATTTGATTGGGATTTATTGCTCATATGGGTCTGTCACCTTCCTATATCATTATGAAACAAAAGTGACATTCTATATATTATTAACATTTTTGTATTATGCCACATATTCTGAGTAACAGCTACAGAACAGAGAATTTCTAGCTCGTCGTCCTCTTCAAATATATATATGATATGATTGTAGGATGAGGGTTTACCCTCAAATTTTATACTTCAAAATTAGTGTTTGGCTTGCTGAAAAACCTTTTACCATTGTGACATTCGCCAAAAATCCTTTCACTTTGATCACTACCTTATATTAGAACACACTAAAGATTATATTGGAAAGAGATGTGCCATTATTACATTGGCCTCTTATGCTGTCAGTGCAACCAGAGTTTTCCTTCATGACAGGCTGTTTTTGCTGTCTTATAAATGTCTAAAATCTCCCAGCATGCCTCTAACGCTCCATCTACTCCATTTCTTCGACTTGTGCCACATAGGATTTGCATTAAAGGGGGACTAATTGCTCAAAGTGAGTTCTCTCCCTCACTCTCTGTGTGTGGGAGGCACCACTCAGCAACATGAGAGGCTGTCCTCCCGTGAGATAACTGGCGCATTGGAGCATCTCACATGCACAAATCTGCTCTAAGCTGCATGCAGTTCCTCTAAATTATTTTACGCTCACATGAGTATGAGCTCTCAGTACAGTTCCTAATCTAACAAACTGATTTAACCATGACAAATAAGGACCTAAGTAGCTATTTTACTTGTACTCTTTTTAGTCTTGGAGAAGCAGGTGTGCAGATACAATTCTTTGGTCTTATTGTCAAATGTAGTGATATAGATATGAATGCATCCATATAATGGCAATAGTGCTTTTTTCCCCAAAGTGGAGTCTTGAAGTGTTGCTATTCTATTTCAGGAAAAAAAAATAACATTTACCAAATTTTCAATGTTATTTCTTGATTGAATTATAATTATTTTATTTATAATATTTGCAATGTATGTTTTAATTGTTTTATTTTATGCACTCTTTAATAGTTACATTTTTAATTAAGCATAGTGACAATATGAAAAATACATAGTATAATGTGTATAGCTACCATTTTAGTTTAGGAGCGCGATCATCATATTTTCAGGTTCTTGATGTCAAAAACAGTATAGCAGCTGTTTTTAAACTCATCTGCTTGCATAAATGTTCACATTTTGTTGCTTTTTTCCCAGCTGTCACAAACATCTCCTCTCATCCACAGTGATTGATGCTCCCAGCCAGGTGGATGTGCGTGATGTGACAGACACTACAGCCCTTATCACCTGGTTTCAGCCTGTTGCCCAGGTGGACGGGATCTCTGTGTCCTATGGCCCAATCACAGATATAGACAGGAACACAATCAAGCTTTCCTCCATGGATACCCAGTACCATCTGGCTGAGCTGTACCCTGACACCGAGTATGAGGTCTCTCTCATGGCCCGCAGGGGAGAGATGACCAGCTTTCCGGTATATGGGACCTTCACAACAGGTACAAACTCTCTAGAAATCATTTCAGAAATTAAAGTGAAAATTCAGTCTGCTTTAGCAGGTCTACTGATAATTGTGCTGTACTTAGACCTGCATTTTGAAGCAATTTTCTTTGTCTTGCCCTGGAGGATAACCATACGTCTACAGGAAGTATTTTCTTTTATCCACATGTTGGTGTGTTTCAGACCTTGATGCCCCAAAGCACCTCAAGGCAGTTGAACAGACAGATGAGAGCATAACTCTGGAGTGGAAAAACAGCATATCCGATGTCCTCAATTACCGTGTCAAATATGGCCCACTTTCTGGAGGGGAGCATGGAGAACTGGTCTTCCCCAGCGGCCCGCAGGATACCACTCAGGCTAAAATCACTGGTGAGAGGCCAATTCGAATTACACAATAATTCCTCTCCAGAGATTTCAAACCACATCAATTACAAACAGATCATACAGATCAAAAACTGTTTGAAAACTGGAATAAAATTAGGCCATGCTGCAGTGCAGTCCAAACACATGCATGTCCATCTGCACATCCAAGCCATTTGTACCCTCTTGAAATTAGAAATGTAGTTCTCAGGTGTTGAAGTGTGGTCATTTTCAGAAAACATCCTCAAAAAGGATTTAAAACAATTGGAATCCCACTGCAGGTCTGAACAGAAATAGGTTAATTCAAAATTTGAGCTTCAAAGTGGCTTTTTTTGTACTTGTACTTATCAGCACTTTATTTCTAAATGAGCGCCTTTGTTTTAGTAACGTGAAGTGTTTACATGACTAAAAGCAAATGAGATGCTATCCTTTTTGTTGGTAATGCCTTATTCATGCCTTAAATGAAGTAACACTGGTGCTTCAATGTGAAAATCCCAGTCAAAAAGGGAAAGCAGAGGCTTTCTTCATCGCAGCAGCACTTCTATTATACACTTGTGCTTTGAGGCAATCTCCTGCGCTAATTCTTATTCTCTACAGCCATGTGTTACCGCAAGCAGGGATTATCATGGCTGGGAGAAAAATATATTCAAAATGGATAATAGATTCTTTGTCTGGTTTGCTCCTTTGTCCTTGGGAGGCCTGTTCCCTGTAAATAAGGCGGACGATCTTTTCGGCTAATAACGCAGAGTCTCTCTCTCTCACACACATATATCTCACTGGTTGTCTCTTTCACACAGTTATTATCTGTAATTGCCGTCACGCCTGTGATTTTATTGATAATGAGCTTCCTCTGCATTAGGCGTAATTTCATGCTGGAGGACTCCTGCACAGTGACCTCTGCAGGAGCCAATACAGGCATTAAGAGGGGTAAAGTGTGGGATTTGGGCTAAGGGCTCTTATGAATGGGGGCTGTGGGATCTGAGAATCTCTTGTATGATGGTAAATATTGTTTCTGGCCTGTGGAGAAGCTCTTTGATGCAGGCACTGAAAGGCATTAGATTGATATGGCATGCAGATGAAATCGAAACCGCGCTGACAACGAAAACAATTGCCTACCACGGAGGCTCCAAAAACAACTAATGTAAGAGATTAATGGTTTCGTTTTGACTAATGATTTGAGAGGACTGAATTTGCTGGGCTCTTTCTTAGGCCTTAGGCCTGGGACGGAGTATGGAATGGGAGTGACGTCAATCAAGGAAGAGCGTGAGAGTTTGCCTGCGACAACCAATGCTGTGACTGGTAAGACTTAACCAAATGATCAGTAACTCACCTGCACTTTGTTTTTTTTTTTATTAAATTTTTTTGACTTCATTTAATGTGCTTGTCTTCCCCATTTTCTCCTCTTATTAGCAGAGTTAAAAGTGCATGTGAGTTCTGTTGTCGTAATAAACCCACTTGTAGGTATGGAACGCTAATTCTGAAATGATTAGTTAAGGAAAAACTATTAATTTACACTTATGTCAAAAGTGAATGATGACCGGGGCTGTCAAGTACCAAAATGACAAAAAAGCACCATATCAAAGTGCTCATGTATCTTAAAAATAGTCCATATGACTCCTGTGACATAATCCAAATCATCTAAAGCCTTTGTGTGACAAACAGACTAATAATGTAAAAAAAAAATGTTTTTACTGAAAATAGTGACATCCATCATAGCTCTTTGGATTCTTTTTAGTGTAATTATTTTAATGAATCATTTGATCCAGTTCACAAAACAGGTCTAAATGATTTGTTCAGCTCACTGACTCAATCAGTGATTTGGTTGCAGTGATTAACAGCCCCCTGGATTATCAAAAGGAGCTCGAATATAACAAATTAATAATTTTTATTATGTCTGTGGGACTTTTTGCGTCTTAAAAGCTCCAATTCCCATTCATTGTAATTGCATGGGGAAAAAAAACATCCAGTCTCTCCTGTTTCATTGACCGTTGTCTTTCTTTTTCTTTAAATGAACTAATCCTTTAATGTAATATCCTTGTCCTCTTAGATATTGATGCTCCCAAGGACCTTGAAGTAAGTGAGACCACGGAGACCACATTGGCACTGGTTTGGAGAAGGCCGGTCGCCAAAATCGACACCTATGTGCTAGTGTTTACATCTGCGGATGGTACAGAAACTGAATTGGAGGTACCTGGTGCTGCCAATACCTACATCCTGACTAACCTGAGTCCCGGCATGCTGTACACCATCAGCCTGACTGCCAAGAGAGGAAGAAAGATGAGTGCGCCAGCCACTCTGTCAGCATCCACAGGTTAGTATGCATCATTACATTTTCATTTATATATTAAGAATGCATCTTCACATCCCCGTTTCTCTTACCTCTAGAGTGACAAAAGCAATATTGGTTTGGATCAAGCTTTTTTGAATAAGCTTTCAAAAAATGATTTGAATATTTTTTTTCACCCCATAAACATATTTATTCAGCAGGCCACTGAGGATATGAAGGCAAATCTGGAATTTATTATCTTGACTATTTTCCTCCCTTAAGTGCCAATATTTCTTTTGGAGTTTGAAGATACTGCAGTCCTTGTTCTATGAATTTGAATAAAAGATTTTGTAGCATGAGAAACTTTTTCATGAGAAAACTTCCATAAAGATCTCAAAATGCTACCATGTACTGGAAACTGGAGTTTAATATCCATATTATCTGCCCTCATTAATGGCATGTGGGTTTATTTTTCTTTTTAAAGAAAACCCAATGAAAGCCCAAATCTCTGCGGACAGGATGCCATTTCCAGATTTTTTTTACCAAAATGTTTTTGCTTTTATCACAGAATAATCATTAACTAATACCAGGGAGCGACAGAATATAACATCAGTTGTTTACTTTGGTCGCCAAGGCAAGACAACAGATATAGTGTTTCTCAAGATCCCAAACACACACACACTCACACATGCACAGAAAGCTCATTCATGTGATAATCGTCAGAGTGAGCCCACTCCCCTTTTGGATTTGCGTGATTTGACCACAATGAACTGTGGGGCGGACTGATAAATAGGACACATGCTGAGCCGCCTGTTAAAATGTTGTCTCTGAAATCGCCAGCACTATAATCCCAATGCATTTATTTCAGCAGCCATTATCGGCCTTAGACACGGCATACACTTCCCTCAGACCCGATGGAAATGGGAAGGTGGGGGGCAGGGAGACCTTTAGGTCTGGGCTTTCTTCTGTTCACTGAATGCTTCTCTGACATGATTATGAGAGTTTCAGCTTGTAACATGGAGACCGGATGACCATCTCAAAGGAAACATAAGGACACAACCAGGCCAAAAAGGAGAGAGCAAACAGTCACACATGCATGCACAAAGTTATGGTATGGTCACATACGTGAATTTTCAGCAAAAGATATATTGTCAATAATATAGGTATTTATGAAGCAAAGCTTACACAGAAATCACTTTCAAACCAAGAAGCTTTTTGTTGGACCAATTGTGACCAACTTGTAATCGCTGGGGGGAAATAATTCAGCCTTACACAAAATTCCCACATGGATACCTATTAAAATGACTAAAATTTGCCTGCAAAAATTCATGAGCAATGATAAATGTGACCACATCTTTATTGCTCGTGCATGCATACAACAAAGGCTTTATCCAAACACCTTTAAGGTGTCTGTTGCCTGAGGATCTCACAATGATAAAGCCATTCTTTTATTCTATTCCCATCTGCATGCTGTGAAGGCTATTCCTCAGACATACATGGGCCACTTTCAGTGCCGGGAACTCTATTGGATAAGTGTGCAAAATTAATCAATTTTCCTAAATTTCAGTTCCCATGAATGGCACGAGATGATCAATGAGCTGTTTTGCTGTTTGACAGCTTCGTATTGTTTTATCTACAGGTTTCAAAAGCAACAATCGGCCCTTATGCCTGGGAAGGTCATTCACTTCGTCCCCATTGTCTCTCACCCTATTTGCACGCCACATTTCTGCCCTCTTGAATGTGCATAGACAGGATAATGGTTAGCCCACTGTGCATCTCTTAGCTATCTGCCCCTTCTTTGCCTGTCAATGCTGACAATGCACAATGATGTTCAATTATAGGTTGCAATACACCGTGCTGCATGGCTGCCTCCCATATTTGAAGTGTTCAGCGTACCTCTGCTCAGGCAGGCTAGGCAGAACCTTCAAAAATTAATGGGCCATTTCTCAGGCCCATTAATACTAAAGCTGTCTCAGCAAGCTGGTGCTTGGATGTTAATAGGTTGCAAGAGAAAAGACTGCAAATTAGTTTGTCACTACATCTTTTTGAAAGTTATTACTCACAGTTATTACTGTTGTTGTTGTTTTTTCACTGCATGGGTAGATGTTCCTATTCGGTTTGGAACAGATGGAGATGAATTTGTTAGGAGTAACACATTAAAACGTTTATTGTTGCTCATAACATGGATTTTACCTCTAATATTTAAAATGTTTGCATTGTTTTGAATAATGTGAAACTTCTTTGTTTTCTGGTCTTTGTACTTCAATTCATTCAACTCCAAGCAATAAAAAAATGACCATCTCAATGAGAGAAGGCCTTCAGAAAACAGCCAAACCTGTTCAGTCACCATTACCTATGATATTCTTCTCCTATATGCACTTTTTCTTGCCAAATTAATTATCTTCTGATTTATTTGTCATCCAGATGAAGAGAAGCCTCAGGTGGGCAACATCACCATCTCTGATGTGTCCTGGGACAGCTTCAGTGTGTCCTGGGAGCTGGACAGAGGAGAGGTTGAGGGCTTTCTGGTTGAAGTATCTGACCCAGATGGCTTATCTGATGGCCAGAACCATACTCTATCCAGCCAGGAGTTCAGCCTGGCTGTCACTGACCTCTCCCCTAGTACTTTCTACAGAGTCACACTGTATGGGCTGTACAAGGGAGAGCTCTTAGATCCTGTCTTTGCTGAAGCCATCACAGGTATCAATTCTTGCCCAATCTTGGACCAGCTTGGTCTTCTTTTCCAGTTTTCTTGAGATCAAATGCTGTGTCTCAAGCAGCAAAACCGACTAACCTCTTTTCTGATGTGCAGTTCATCACATCACATGGTGAATTAAAACTAACATTTTTATTATTATTTTAACCAGTTTTTTGTAGTCCTCATAGTTTATTAATTTCTTCATCTACTATCATCTAGTACTGAAACTAGTTTACAACTAGTATTTATTGTATTTTCCACTATTAATATAGAAGTAAAGTAAATATTTGGGGGATTTTTTTTCAACAAAATAATGAATATAATGCAGCCACATCCAATATGACTGATTTCAGGAGAATTCTCAAACAATTAATACTTTTTATTCAGCATGGATACATTAATCAAATGTGCTTTGATGCATTGATCTATATTACCGTTTTTACTGTAATTAAGACAGCCATGGTGTTAAGAGAGTTTAAAATATTTTTAAAAATCTTGCAATCCCAAAATTTTAAAGTAATTTAATGCAGCCTCATCCATCATGACTGAATCCAAAATAAATCCCAGGGTCCGAATATGTCTATTTCTATATATAGTATACAAAAAACAATACGTCAAATATGTCAGAATAAACCGTTTTCATAAAATGAAATTTATACTAATACATATGCATACTTGTAGAACAAAGAGTACTTCATTAATCCCTGACAAGTGAGTTCATAATCAGATGCAGTAATACTCTGACAGTACATGATTTCAGATGCAGATAATAGTGTGCAAAGCACTAACAAACCAAGCCCCTTTCAAGTCAGCGACAGATTCTGTCATCTGCTGAATTTTGTTGAAGTAACACTGACATTCAGAGCACACCTGCACTGCATCATAATGCCTCCCCACACTTTCACGTCTGCATAATCACCAGCACAGCCTCCAGGTGCAGTAAATGACCTCTGCCTGTCATCGCTGGTACATTTGTGTTTAACAGGCAAAACAAAGTTAGACTAATGATGCCTTTTTCATTCTAATTGACTGCGGCATTCAACTCACATTGTTGGTGAGTCCGTTTAAATCATTTAGTTTGTGGCATTTATAGTCTACCAGCAAACCAGACAAGTTGTATTGTAGCAAACACATTTATTAGGCACATACCCACGTTTTGCCCCTCCTCACAGAGAGTCAGCGAATAGAGCGGGTGACTGGATAGAACTGTGACTGTGTACTGCCATGGAAGTTATCCTGAGGAGTTTTTGTCGCTTCTTGTGAAGGATCTTTTCAGTATGCACGCCCAGCTTTCTGACCCTGCGCTACTGCTCATTCTTATGCCTCACTTTCACACATTTTCTTGGCGTTTATCAGCCAGTTGCTGCAGGGGCCACAGTTGTAGCAGTCTCTCAAGTCTGCATGCAAATAGGCAGAGGAGAAGGGGAACTGATTGGATTTCTGTTAACCTCTTCTCTATTCATGTCACATGTCCCATGAACTCTTGCCTCTCTCTGGCCTGAGTAATACAAGCTTTTAAAACCAGAAAAGTGTACAATGTTTACAGAAACTTCGGCAGTTTTTTTGCTCTGGTTGGTTTGCGAATCCCTGCTGCAACATTTAGCTGTGTCAACACAGATATCCCCCTCAAAGGTTTTAGCTGCCTGCTGTAGAATTACTGCTTCCAGACCATGTTTCCGTAGGTTAGCTGGTGCCTTTTCCACCTCCACAAACAGATGTCTCTTTGTCAAACCGGAGAGACTTAGAAGCCAGATGAAAGTGATCCTTGGAGAGCACATGTTAGTACTCTTGAAATGCCTCAAACACTGCTGACACTCTTAAACAAGTGAACAGTGCTAATGAAGAGGGACAGCTCCACGGGATTTGTCCTCGCTGGCTTTCATTTCCAACACTTTTCCACATTCAACAAATGTCTTTTCTGTTTCACATCATCCAGAGCTTTAGAGGAAGAGGAGGTTCAGTCTGGTCAAGGGTCTTTTTTTCCCTTTTCTTTTAAAAGTTTAGTTTAGGACAACAAGGCTCTATTTAGGCATTGTCAGTTTGGAACAATACTACATTGTTTTTTTTTTTATATATATTTTTAATCTCAGTATTGAGTATAACTATTGAATTTCCATTCAATTTCTATAATTTGGTGATTGCCTTCTGTGTATATCCAGTATCCAATTATTGTTATTTTATTCTTAATTAATCCCAAATTTAAATTCTAAATATAAACTGTATATTTTTTATATATAAAATGGTATTTTTTAAATTTGCATTAAGAATTTTTTATATTTAGAATCTGGCTGATGGATTGTTAAACATCTTCTGGTTTTGAATAAATTTTGAATTTATTATAATTCAACATGATTTTCCTTTTCCTTAATACTCATATACTTCCAAAGTAAAGGAAAGTAAAACTAACATGTAAAATGTGTGCTAGGCAGTAACTGGTTCTTGGTACATGAAGATGAAGAGCAAACCACAGCATATTAAGACTGGACCACATTCTGGCACATACAAGGCTATTGTTAAAAATACAATGCATTGCTCATGTGGTCAAGACATCCCTGAGGCTTTAGGTTTTCAGTTTTACATATCCTTACCACAACGATTGCTCAGAATTCATATCTTTCATTTTCATTGGCCTTCTTGCAAGATCAGCTAAAACGAGACAAAAATGTATTTCCAGGTTGAGCCCAACTGTCAATATGATTATTATGGATATGTCATTGTCCTAGAACAGCTCTGTCTTGAACCCTGCATGGCTGCTATTATAATATGACGATACAATTATGATGGTGGAACCTAATATAATGGTGGAAAATTCATCAATGTCAATTTTTTTTTTTCTACTAACCAACAGATCTCATTCCATATTCTAATCCAAATATGTAAATTAAATTTACTGGCTCACTGATTTCAGCATCACCTGCCACAGATATAGGAACAACTGATAGATGACTGAATAATTGATTTTTAAAAAAGCCTATTTTCATGCATGGGTAACATAATTGCTGAATTGTCTCTCATCCAGCAGCGTCTTCCCCTTCTCAAATTTATATGACTTTAACAAACACCATAAATAGGGAAAAATTGGTTTAGGGAACCACATTCGCTGTTCTTGGCCATTTAACCTCTTCTAAGTACATTCCACAGAGTTTACAGAGGAAGAACAACTTTATTATTTTGTCAACCAGAAACTGAACCTGAAGTGGAGCATCTTTCAGTCTCGGACATCACCCCGCACAGCTTTAAACTGACATGGACAGCACCAGAGGGCGTCTTTGATACATTCACTTTCAAAGTCGTCGATTCTAACAGCCTGGGACAACATCTCCAGATCAGTGTGTCTGGAGACAAGCGAACAGAAGCAGTGACTGGTCTCAATGAAGATACGAAGTATGAAATCGAGCTCTTTGGGATCATTTTGGGACGGAAATTCCAGCCCGTTTTGGCTGTAGCTCGAACAGGTATTTAGATTTTTAAGAGAAGGTGGAGGAACCACTTTTTTTTTTTTTTTTTTTTTTTCTTTTCAATGTTTTAATGTTTCTGTCAGCTAGCAGGTTTGATCAAAACTCATACCCATGACAAATGAAGTCTTTTTCATTCATCCATTACCTCCTTTCCCATTTTTTTTAACAATATTACAACATCACTCATTGTATTCTTTTTCCTTATTGTGTCTGCAGAGTAGCTCAATAGTCTCTCATTAACAACAACGGTTGCATCCAAGTCTTCTCTCACCAGTTTTACTTTCTCTGTTTCTATCTGCTGTGTGATCGAGGGTTTTGTTTATGAAGTAGGACAAACTATTTTGTGCATTTGTCCTGATTGCATGCTTGTCTCTGGCAATTTTCCTTTATATTAGTGAGCTTCACTTTCTACTTGTGTTTGATGTTGGCATGTCACACTATTGTGCCTCTGTACTGGGGGGCATGTTAATCTTCTTGCATCTGTCACGCGAGATTCTGAGGTCCAGCGCTGAGAAATAGCTTTAAGGCCAGGGCCTTTGTCTGCGTGTCCTTTCTCTGTAGTCACACAGTTGGTCATCCTCATGTCCTGAATGTTTCCTTTGATGCATCTATTTGTTGCAGCACAATAAATGGGGTTTCTTTACACCAACTGTATTTTTGTTTCTCTTACAGTCTGAAATGACTTGTTTCTGGGGAAGGGTTTTTAACTCCTATTTGTCAAATGCTAGAACACAGATTTTTAACTGTATATTTCTTTTCTGTGTGTCATTCTTACCAAGGTCTGGGAACACCCAAGGGGATTCGCTTTTCTGATGTAACAGATACATCGGCTACTGTTCACTGGACTTTGCCCCATACCCATGTAGAAAGCTACCGGGTCACCTATGTGCCCATTCAGGGTGGTAAGTGACACGGTCATGGTTTTAGCAGTTACTTTTTAAATACATTACAATTGAAAAGTTTGTATTTTATTATATATAAACATTACTTGATTTTTTTAATATTTTTAAATGTTTATTCTTGTGCAAAGCTGAATTTTTAGCATCCATTACTCTAGTCTTCAGTGTCGCGTGATTCTTCAGAAATCAGTCTAATATGATGAACTGGAGCTCAAGAATTTATTTATTTATTGGATGAATAGAAAGTTCAAACAACAGCATTGATATGAAATAGAACCATAATACATGTCTTTACTACTTGATCAAATTAATGTGTCCTTTCTGAATAAAAGTATTCATTTCTTTTGGGGAAAAAAAGAGCTTTCTTACCCCAAACGTTTGAACGTATATTAGTACTATTTATAGCACATTTGGATCTTTTGTTCTGGAAATGAAAGCAAAGCCTTCTTCCCTCCAAGTTGGCACACAGTCCATCTTAAGAAAGTGAGACTCTACTGTGTGGCTTTCTAAGCATTTGGATGGTTGCCTGTTGGAAAATCATAGTATTATTTGTACTTCCTCAGTTTATGATTTGTCATAAATTATATCTTATGTAATATATTGCATAAGTTGCGGAGGAAATGCTAGACTGCCGTCTTGTTATAATAAATTGATTGAAATCAAGAGATGTCCCCCTTAAGTCTCATAGTGTACTTTTGGCCTCTCTGTGATCAGTGCAGGTTTTTAGATCAGGCCCATCTTCAGTTATGTGAATCTATCAGTGCATATCATAAATCAAACCACACTGTTTTATCCATCAGCACAGCATTTTTGCATAGCACCAATCTCAAATAATCACAGACAGTGCTGCCCCTCTAGTGATAAGCACTAGTTCTAGTTTATCTCAGTGTTGTGTCTCCCCCTGCAGGCAGCCCTATGACACTGAGAGTAGATGGAGAAGAGTCTCGAGCCGTGCTGCCTAATCTGACCCCTGGAGTGGTCTACCAGGTCACTGTCATCGCTGTGAAGGGCTTGGAGGAGAGCGAACCAGGATCTGATAGAGTCACGACAGGTACGACAAGAGTATTATTCTAGAAAATAATCAATTTATAATATAATTTATAATTTAATAATTTAATATAAACATATTTATTATTAATTATAATTATTAATACATTTTAATTAATATTATATTATAAAAGAATTATTATTTTTTTTTTTAGAACCTAATATTCATAGCTAGATTCTGTATTATTGAGTACAGTATGACTTTTTTGCTTTCCTGTCTTGCAGAAGCCTAGTAATCGACTTCTAGCTGTCTCTCAGTGATTTTGCTTCTCTCTTGTCTCTCTGTTTGTATCTGTTGGCCCTCAGCCCTGGATAAGCCACGAGGTCTGACAGCAGTCAACATCACTGACACTGAAGCTCTGCTGCTGTGGCAGCCATCCATTGCTACTGTGGATGGATACGTCATCACTTACAGCGCAGACAGTGGTAACAACTCAGACTGTCCTTAATTATTCTTGAAGGAAGGCTGTTTCAGGCGCTACAGCCTAATACAATAAAGCAGTGAGTCTCAGTTGTGTTTTGTTCTTTTGTTAGTGGCTCCAGTGATGGAACGGGTGTCTGGGAACACTGTGGAGTTTGAGATGAGCTCCCTCACACCTGCCACTCTATACACCGTTAAAGTCTATGCTGTCAGAGAAGCAGCCAAGAGTGCCGCAACCACCACAGAGTTCACCACAGGTAAGGTGAACACTCATCACCCTTACACACAAACAACACAAGACATCTGGATGCTCATACAACAGAAATGTTTATTGGTGTAGAGAAAAATGGTAGCCTTCTGACATCTGCTTCTACTGGGCAAAAATACATGGGCACCTTTGACCTAAAAATAAAACGTTTTTACATTTTCAGGTTAGTTTTTCCACTACTAAATTGTCAGTGATCCTTCATGCATCACAGATCAAATTAGGCTTTTTGTTTTGGAAATCATGAAGAATGAGGTTTAATAATCATTCAATCAAATATTTTTTTCACACATTTTGCAGAATCAACTAATAAAATACACAATTTCTTCATACGAATATTTCCCATTTCTCATATTTCAAACTTCATCATTTTTTACACAATAACTACTGATTTTTTTCTTATTAATCATAATTTTAAATTTAATAATTCATGTTTTTATGATGGTTTTTGTATAGTTCAGTAATGAAAGTATGGTTCTGGGTCCGGCTATGTGTATATATGTATGTATTACTGAAGTTGAGATATTTGGTTCACTGCAGGAGAAAAATCTAATTAAGAGAAAATATTGTAATTAAAATCAATAGGTCAAGTCAAGTTGAGCTTTATTGTCATTCCGCTACATGTGGGGACATACAGTGGAATGAAATGTCGTGCCTCGCAGGACCACGGTGCTACATAAATACAGACATACAACAATGAAGTAAAAAACACTATAAACCTATACACAACTAACCTACTGACAGATTTAACTATAAGTATACTATATATAAGTATTTACCCTATACAAACTAAAATATACAAACTATACGAATGCTTCACAAATACTGTACATGTGCAAAGAGACATTTTGAGTCAAGCAGCTGGTTGGGGAACAGTGCAGGATGATTTGTAGTGCATGAGCATGTAAACATACATATATTGCTGAGTCTTTTGTGGGATTATGTACACGCAGCAGTGTGTGTAAAGTGTCTAGTGCACATAGAGGAGAGTGTGTTACTACAGGTGGTATGTACAGGCCCACAGGGTCCATGTTTCAGGAGGTAGGGGTTTGCATGGGGTTTCAGAGGGGGGCGGGGTAGATCCAAACAGATAAAGTGCTATGAAAGAAACACTTGGTTTTCCTTCCACTAGTTTATGAAAAGCCCAAAGAAACATAAAGAGTGTTTTTGCCTGTAATGTCTCACCTTAAGAATTCTGAATGCAAAGTTAATAACAGAATACCCTATGCTGCAGATGTTGATGCCCCTCAGAATCTGGCTGCTAGTAATATTCAAACAGAAAGTGCCATGTTGACATGGAAGCCACCAAGAGCAGACATCAGTGGGTATATCCTCAGCTTTGAGTCCGCTGATGGCATTGTCAAGGTGAGTGGACCACCTGAACGAACAACCCAACTTTAAAAATAATTTACAGCCTGACTGAAGCTTGGTCATTTTTCTGGTCTGCAGTGATTATTAAATGCATGGTCCAATGCCGATTCTGTGCTGTACTGAAATGTTCCTGGTTTTCTTCTCTTTGCTCAGGAGGTCGTCCTTAGCCCCACGGCAACATTTTACAGCATGTCTCCGCTGACTTCCTCCACAGAGTACACAGTCAGACTGCAGGCCATCGCTGGGCCAAAGAGAAGCAGAATCATCTCCACAGTCTTCACCACCAGTGAGCCAATAACCTCAAAACGCAACTTCATTACATGATCACAAATTCTGAACAAAATAAATTAGCCTCTGGTCAAACACTTTTCTCTTTCACAGTTGGAGTGCTGTACAAGCATCCTAAAGACTGCTCGCAGGCTCTGTTAAATGGAGAAACAACCTCAGGCCTGTACACTATTTACCTGCGTGGAGATGAGACTCAGCCTCTGCAGGTCTACTGTGATATGACCACTGATGGAGGTGGCTGGATTGTGAGTAATTCTTCCTCAAATAACATGCAGGATAGAAAGATTGACTGTTCTGATCCTACAGGAGGTATTTGAAGTGATATTTCAAACAAAAATGAAAACCTGTATCTGTAAATGCTGTAAATATATGTGTCAGGCTTTACAGGGTTAAATTAAAGTCTCATAATACACAGAGCAAACACACAGGTTATTTGTAATAATGTGGTACCTCCATACAGGTGTTTGTGAGACGCCAGAGCGGTAAAGTGGAGTTTTTCAGAAACTGGAAGAACTACACTGCAGGCTTCGGTGACCTGAATGATGAATTCTGGTTGGGTATGTTTACATCTGTGCACACATATCAAATGACTAATATTGCCCTAGGAAGCCCTAAGGTATTATGATATGGAGCAATTTTGAGCATGTTGGTCTACAAATCTCATTCTGTGTGTCTGCAGGTCTCTCTAACCTCCATAAGATCACATCCTCTGGGCAGTATGAGCTGCGTGTGGACCTCAGAGATAAGGGCGAGTCTGCATATGCGCAGTATGACAAGTTTTCAGTCTCAGAACCACGCAGTCGCTACAAAGTGCATGTTGGAGGATTCAGCGGCACTGCAGGTCTGCAAGATCTCTCTAATTCCTCAACATATAGTTGTCATATTGTGTTATATATATATATACATATACACACACACACACACACACACACACACACACACATTTGATTATATTGTTGTTTTATGTATATTAATATTAAACTATGTATTTATGTGAATTAAATAATTACATTTTGTCTAATATATTTTTATACTATCTTTCAAAACTTTAGGGGTTCAATAAGAGAGTTTGATCAAAAATAGTCAAATGTTCTGAAATATTACATTGTAAAATAACTATTTTCTATGTGAATATATTTTAAAATGTCATTTATTTCTGTCCATTTAAAAAAAAAAAAATGTATCCCTAATATAACAGTATGCTGCTTAATATTTGTTGAAATGGTGATATTTTTATTTTTTTTCTCAGATTTCCTTGATAAATAGGAGGTTCAAAGGAACAGTATTTGTTTGAAATGGACTTTTGTTTTTGCTGAAAAAATGTCTTTAAAAAAAAAAACGTACTGAGCCCAAGCTTTTGAAAAGTACTGTATGTAATAATTTTGTAATGCTCTTTTAAAGGTGACTCAATGACGTATCACCACGGCCGTCCATTCTCGACCTACGACAATGACCACGATATAGCTGTCACCAACTGTGCTCTGTCTTACAAAGGCGCTTTCTGGTACAAAAACTGTCATCGAGTGAATATAATGGGAAGATATGGAGACAACAGTCATAGCAAGGTACAAATTTCATATGTGTTTTCTCACCTGTCTAATAATACGCAGTAGAGACAGATTTAGATTGTTTTAAACTGTTTTATCTCCAGGGTGTAAACTGGTTCCACTGGAAGGGTCATGAGCACTCCATTGAGTTTGCAGAGATGAAGATCAGGCCTACGAACTTCAGGAATTTTGAGGGGAGAAGAAAGCGATCATAAACCAGTGCGCTCCAGCTCGAACCAAGCAACCCTCCACGGCTGACCATTCGCCCCTTGTTTCTCCTGCATCTCATCCCCTTCATCTACCAAAGTCACTGCCAGGAGCCCAGCCTGCTCTTCACACTCTCCTATTCATGGAGAACAAGTACAACAAAAGTTTTCTCCCCCCATTCAAAGCTACAGTCCATACACAGTTGTGTGTGTACCACTTCTGTGCATATCAATCTGACAGTAAACCAATAAACTCATAGTGAAGTGTTTAACATTACACACTGTGCCTGTACATCATAAGCACACCAAAGACAGACATTCCAGTAACATCTATATGATACAATGCCTATGGAGAGGAGATTTTGAGTTTGGCTTGGTGCTTTCCAGTTTAAAAAACAATGATATTATTCTTTCTGTATATCCCATACAGTTACAGTGGGAAGAGTTGAATGTTTGTGTGTAGTATTTTTGCTTCAGAGCCTCTTCCCTAGGCTGTGAATTAGCCTCAAGAATTATTTATCCTTTAACTTCTCAATTAGGGCGAGATGGTTAATGGCACATGATAAAAACTTGGCATTTAATATGCACGACTGCGTCAAAAATATCTAGTGGGGAGGCTCAGAGATTTTTTTTTCATCTCTTTCGTCTGTCTGTGACAAATCTAAGTACCCATGCTCTCTGTTTTCTCTCTCCCACAACTCATGCATTCATCAGTTCTGAAGTGGCACATTTCTGGAAGCGGTACATACAGTGTTCATGTATATGCACCTTTCGCCGTGCTTCCTGTACCCTATAACTATATTGGCATTCAGTCACAGAGCATAAGAATCTTGATTTGTTGTTTGTTATCCTCTAAAAAATGTTTAAATGAAACAAAAGTTAAGGCAGGACCTATGTTCAGTCTTTTCAAGTTTCAAGAGTTTTATTTGTAACTTGAAAAGACTGAACATAGGGTCTGTTTAAGTGATACTGTGTTCGCCAGTTATGAGCTTGTATAAGGATTCAGGAAAAGTGATGGCCAGGTGATTGGAATTATTGTAAACATAGCCTCATATGAAAGTTCTGTTTGCAAAAAAAAGAATTAATATACAGAATAAGTCTTTGTGTTCGCCCCTACCCTGCTATCGACTAAACCACTGACCCTATACAATACCTGTGTAAATTATGTCTCGTTTTGGTATTTGAATATTTTTGTTTGTTTATTAAATGGGTGTACAACAAGTGTTTCTTTGTAACCCCTCTTACAATAAAACAGATTTTGTTTAATAAATCACGTTTGCAGTGTGCGCTTATTTGGACACTCATTCAAAAAGCGAGCCTAATGTAACAACTTTCTCATGTTATTAATAAAAACCGGAATAATCCTATTTTGTCAATCTATCTTTATTTGCAAAATGCCCTTATGTTATTACTTCCTAAACGGCTGTGGGGGTTTACAACCATAACGCAACATAGATGTTTTCCTAGTACCATCATGTGTTGCCAGATTGCACGATGAAAATGCGCAAAAATGCGTGGTGAAGATTTGGACATTTGTATTGATTTGTGTGGGTTTCTTTACCATTTTAAATTATTTTCAAATTCAATTATTTAACTGTGAAACTAAAATCAAGCAAATATCTCTCCTCACTCAATCATTAAATCACTCTTTCGCTTTTGAATTTCCCAGAGTCATCTGGCAACTCTGAAGGTAAAACACTCCCTCGTGATGCTGTACATGTAAATATTATAAATAACTAACCTTTATAGCATAGCTGGATTGTGTTATGCATAAAGTCCAGTTCTATTCGATAGAAAATGATAGTAACTTACTTTAAAAATGGGTCAGCAGCTTGTTTACAATCGCTGAGGTTTAAAAGAGCGATTCATGATCCCTCAAGAAGGGTTGGTCACTTTTGAGAAACAAACGCGTCTTATGCAATGCGGGCGAGCCTGGCATTCAAGTTTTTTAACTTTAGCCTACCTACAGTTTGTGATGCAGTTTCATATTGTTTAAAAATGCGAAAACGATCGCGATATAAACTTTTGCAATACTTTGCTGTAGCTGGATTAATAACACTTGTAGTTATCCTCGTTTTTAGCAGCACAATGCGGCCTTCTCTACCGAAGAAGACTGCAGCACCTAAAGAGCTCTATGAAGTGATCTCACCATCAACATACAAATTCATTCTGAACCAGCCAGAACTGTGTGAGGAGAAGAAGAGTCCTTTCCTGGTTCTTATGATCCCAGTGACTCTCAAAGACACAGAGGCAAGGACTGCTATTAGAAGGACATGGGGTCAAGATGGCTTGATTCCTCGTGTGACCATTTTGCATTTGTTTGTCGTTGGTCAGCCAGCACAAAGTGACCCAGTACTGCAGGAGCACCTTGAGAGGGAGAGCAAGGAATATGGGGACATCATTCAAATGGACTTTGTGGACAGCTACCATAATCTCACTATCAAGACGATGATGATTATGAACTGGATAGCCACTTACTGCCAGGGTGCCTGGTATGCCATGAAGATCGATGCAGATATCTTTCTCAATGTGCGTTACCTGGTGGACTACTTGCATGACCAGAGCGAGTCCTCGAGGAAAGACTACATCACTGGATCAGTAATCTCAGATGCTGTTCCTCACAGGGACAGCTTCAACAAATGGTACATCTCAGAGGATCTTTACCCAGACTCCTGGTATCCACCATACGTGTCTGGAGCTGCATATGTCTTTTCTACTGACTTGGCCAGAAAAATATCCTGGGCCTCTAGATTTGTGCGACCGATTCCACTCGAAGATGTCTATGTGGGGTTGTGCCTACACGTCCTGGGTGTAAAACCAGTTTATGCAACAAAATTTCTGGGATTTAGGAATCTTTTTGAGGTGCGCAAACTGAAATATGAAAGGTGCACTTTTGCCAAGCGCATTATAGTGAATGGCTTTAACCCACAGAATCTTCTCTGCATTTGGCATGACTTTCAGAAGTCTTATTTTACATGTTGATACAATTGAAATAACTAAAATTGTATTTTAAGTACCTTGAAGCTGCTAAACTTATGTGTAGTATTTGCTAGTACCATTCCTTTCACATCAAATAAATAAATAAACAGGACATGTGGAAGAGGTTATGTAAATCCCTTTCTTCGATAAACTATTTCAAAGACTATTTTTTTATGCTGGCTGTGGGCCACAGACCACAGAAGTATTATTAGTGATCCCTCACCTCTTTCGTAGTGTTTTTATTCTTCTGCCTTCTGGAGGATGGCAGAAAAATACACTTTAAAATGGGTGAGAGAGGTCACTTGTATTACCTGAGGAAGGAGGATTGGAGTCCTTAAGAAGAGGAGATACTGCTGTCATATGTTCAAGATTTTTCTTTATAGTGCGAGTCTGTATAAATAGCAATATCATTAATCTGTTTTCAATGATTAAGAGGCAGCTTACTGGCATTTGTAATAACTTGTTCAATTTAGAAATCATAGCTGCCCTTACAGATATATCAGCAATTTATTTAATTAAGCAGATTGCACTATTTGAACAATGCATGATAGCTTTAGTCTCTTTACATTCTCTACCGAAGTTGCACATATCATTATAAAAGAGTTATTTACCACCACGTATGAACTTTAAACAATAAAAAAATATTATTTATTTTTGAGGGCGAACGAAAAATACTAGTTTTTTTATTACATTTTGAGATGCTGGTACGTGATTTAAACAGAAGGGGGCGCAGTTTCCCTAAAAATAGTGGGAAAGAGGTTAGTTTTGATAAGAAAATATTTATTTAAAGATGAAGTGGTTAATATTGATCTATTTATAATTCACCTACTTGCTATGTGGTCATGCCCAGTGAATTTACTGCTCAGAGCACATAATTATTTGTGAGTTTTTTTGTATAATGAAGCAGAAATCATTAGCGCTGTCATCACTTTCTTTTGCATTTACAGCCTGTGGTGAAGTTTGTTCCTGGAAATCAGCTGCTCAAACATAATAATAAACAAAGCATTAAAAGTACATTCAGGCTGTTTAATTATATTGTATGATAATTAAGTGCTGGGTTATGTTTGTAGCTGTTATGATATTGTGTAACAGTAGATTGGCAGAGTTACAAAGTTGCATTGAGCTTCCTAGCCACACATTCGTTCGTTTTGAACGAATCTTTTGAGTGAACGAATTCAATGATTCGTCGGTTTCTATCTTTGAAAGAATCTCTGCGCAAAACAATAAAAAGCGGCAATGAACATTGGTGAGCGGTGACCAATTTAAATTAACATAAAAACTTTTAAAATCTTAAATGTATGCTATTTTATGAGTTGGAATTTGAAGGGAATCGCTTTTGATGCTTAAACTTTCAGTAGTCTATTAAATTTGCATACATGCAAATGACCACCTAATGAATCTATTTGATCAAAGATTCAAAAGAATCGAGTCACTGAATCAAAATCCCAATAACTAGTTCTGAGTAAGCAGCTGAAGCACAGCCGTGGACCTACAGGTGGGTGGGGCTAAACTTAACTATTATGACGTCATGGCAACTGGCTCCCACTTCACACAGCCCGTTAAACATGTATTTCTCATCTAGGCTGGACCGCATGCTTTAAACCCTACCGAGAAGCTGAAGAGGGCGGTTTCGTTATGCGCGAGGACTGTCGGTAAAGGGAGTTTTTCCAAAAGCGATGCCACCGGTTTGTCTCCGACTAGAACTTATTTTGGGGTTTATAGTCGATTTTATTTGATCGGCGAGAAAGCAATCAATCAGCAGCAGCGGAAGTGAAGACGCCGGGGTGCTTTCTGCTGTGAGTAAGCGATTGATTTATTTAGTTTTATCGGTTGCTAGGTTGTTATGCATCTTGATGATTTTCAAACACTTTTTTGTGTTTGTTTGAAGTAATTGTAAACTGCACGTGCAAATGTAATGTTTAAAACATTTCTGCTTACTAACAGCATCTCGCTCCATCCACTCATCGTCTGTCATTTTCATTTTCTCATTTACAGTTTTGTCTACAGATATACACTATTTCAGACCTCTCTCTCTCAGTGTGCAATGTAATTTTTAATCATTTCTACATTATTACATTAATAATTTAATGTAATAGTTTGTTGTATTATAAAATGTCATGTCGGTTCAGTGTGTTGTTTTTAAGTGTTTGTTACAGTCATGTGTTTGTGTCTCAGTTCATGGTTGCTTCTGTGTGTCTTTTTTCCTCATAGCTTCTGTCACATAGGCTCTTCCCAGCTTGTCTGTGTTGTGAGCTAAGGCGGACCGCCCCTCCACCCACCTCAAGATGCACATGAATAGCTTATTAAACCAGTGCAGTAAGTAACAATGCTTAGGAATTAATCAATGTTTTTGTGACTACATGAAATAGCTAGCTTTCCATAAAGACACGCTGCTATACACCTGCATGTTTATTAATTTGCTCTTCTTAATGCATTGAACGCTTGAATTGACTGAGATGTCTAACTCATTAGAGTATAATCTGCACTTGACATTTCTCATCTCAGTATGGCTGGGAATAAGTTAGTGGATTCACATTGAGCATGTCATGAAGAGAAGCAGATGTTTGCTCTAACACTCTTGATCTTGTGGCCATGGTCAGGGTCTCATCATTAGTCAGTGTTTTGATGTTGTCTCAGACAAGGCTGTTGTGTATTTCCATGTATAAAATATAGATGAAGTTTTTAGTCTGTCCTATACACTGTTTTTCATTAGATTCCATTGTTAAAATATGATTGTTTCTGGTATTGTGTTGTCTTTTCTTTTGATGGATATTAGTCCACTGTTTTTCGTTCATGAGGGTGTATATCGTTCAGTCTGTGCCCTTGTGTTGACGTAGTTGAAATCCTCGCTGCCCTTTGCTGTGAGACAGGAAAACAGTTTTCCTCCTCCATCTACTTCCAAAAGTACACTGCCCAGTCTTGTCTCTCTCATATAAAACAGCACACGACTTCTAGAAGTTCTTAAAATAATAGCCTCAAAAGTAGTACTTCATTCCACATATACTGTCTTGTTTGTCTTTCTGAATATGTTGATGCATGTTGAGCACAGACTTGTGAAACACAAAAATGTAATAAATCTAAGCTGAGGGTAGATTAAAAAAGAAGCATAGAAGGTAAGATGATTTGAGGAAGTGCCGAAGTGATTAAACCTTGATGTGCTTAGAGTTCAGTTGCATGCATGACAGTGACTGATATCTTCTGATAAAATAAAAGCAGTGCTTGCATAGAACCGGATATGTGATGGCTGATTCTAAAATGCCACAGCTGGAATTAGATGTATATTATATATTATCGTTCAAATGTTTGGGATCAGTATTTTTTATTTATTTTATTTTTTTAAATGATACTTTTGTTCGGCAAAAGTGCTTTAAATGCTGTTCTTATGAACTTTTTATTCATCAGAGAATCCTGAATAAAGTATAATGGTTTCCTCAAAAATATTTATCAGCAAAACTGTTTTCAACATTAATAATAAGAAATGATTATTGATCAGCATATGAGAATGATTTCTGAAGGATCATGTAACACTGGAAGTAATCGGTGCTGAAAATGTAGCTTTCTTCTTGGGAATAATTACATTTTAAAATGTATTCAAATAGAAAACAGCTGTGTTAAATTGTAATATTTCCAAATATTGCTGTTTTTTGTTAAAAAATGCAGGCTTAGTTAAGGCCATTGCACACTGAGTCCAAAATTTTCGTCTGAATTTTTCCCACGTAAAAAAATATGATCTCATGTTGTGTCAATCACGTTTACACATTGCCTCCGAAACTTTCATTCGTCATAAAAAAATTCGGATCAGGTTCGATTTTCTGCGTTTTCACATGCGTATCATGCATTTTGATAGGAAAGGATGGCGAATAAGAAAAAAATGGAAAAACAAATGCGGAAATTTCGGACTCCGTGTTGCAAGGACCTTAAATGAGAATAAGACACTTATTTGGAAAAATATATATATTTTTTTTTTTTATATACAGTGCTGGTCGATATACTTATCAGAATTCAGAATAATCTTGTAATTATCAGAATGCAAAATATCTGATACCTAGTTAGTTTTAGTATATTTTAGTGTCTGTTTTGCAAATAAGCAAAATTATTCTTCCCACATGTTGCTTATTTTTACTTGCACAGAAGAGTCTTTCCATGCTTTAGCTTTGACATGATATATCACTGACATATGAGTTCAGCAAAAATACATTTCGCTGGGTCACAGTTATATTGTCACTGTTTGCAATTGCAGCCTATTAGGCAGCACATCGTTGTGACAAAGCAGTCTTTATTCAGAGTCATTGTCAGGAAACTAGATTTGTCCTGCTGTTCCTTTGATCGATTTTTCCCAGACAGGTGGGCTCTGGTCTTAACAAACTCATTACAACTAGCCATCACACCTAAATTGCCTAAAAAATTGAGTTTGAGTTCGATCAGTTCAATATGCTGCGTTTGAACATGCAGGAACCAGTGCTCCCAAAACTAAAAGACAGACAAGAGATGGAATAGAGAAAAACATCAGCAAGATTTCTGACATTTTTGATGTTTGGTATGCCACTGTGCTGAATGTTGTTTTGTGTAGAGAAAGAGAGTGGGAGAGAATGTGAGGGGGAGACTTCTGGAACGATGCCGAAGCTCTCTCTTCTCCAACAGATCCAGTCTGGAACAGACTACAGATTCTGCCCCTGCAGTTCACACCAATCCCAGCAGCCACATGAGACACCGTGTGCAGAGAGAGAGAACTTGTCATGATGTGGATAAAAAACAAATACATGGCATGTTGTGTGCGTAGATGCTTATTATAGTGCAAGTGGTGTGAATTTCATGACTTGAACCTGTGATCTACTCGCATGTTCTTATCACTGTTTCATCTCTGTTCTGGCCTGGACTTGAGCAAGTTCAGGACTTTGTGTCATGCCGCTTCTCTTGCTACTGTCTCCTTAGGAAGAATAGCTTCTGCTCTGATATTCTTCCTCAATTGTTTACTGTAAATTTAATATGGTACAGTCATACTGTAAATGTAATATTACAGGGCTCTGGTAGATCTGAACCTTTATACAAAAATGTTTTTCTCTTATCAGTTTGTAAAAGAAGCCATATAGTGTAGCAAAGCGTTCTGACCTTTACAACATATTCTATCCTCAAATAAAAAATGAGGTAAGTGTTGTTATTGTTCGTTGAAAAAAATTAAATAAAATACAAATATCAGATTAAAATCAAATGAAAATTTGAAATTTTGTCTTGGCAACCAATAAAAAAAACATTTTAAGTATTAAAAGTACTAAAAACTATATATATATTTGGACATGTTTTTCACATTTCTGCCCTTTGAAGGTTGTAAACATGCCACATGCTTCCTGTTCTGGTGTTAATCAGTGAGTCACATCAACTATGGAGTGTTTATGTGATGCAAAGAGCAGACCTGTGACCCTTGCGGAGGAGAGTCATTAGACTAAGTAATGCTAATGAACCCCATGTTGCTGCCTGCTGCATTATCCAACATTTCAGATGAAAATAATTCTCAGATTTGTGCTTCTACGAGACCTGAAGCTGTGGTTTTGTAGTTTATTAACTAGGCTAAAAAATTAAAGTGTATTTTTTTTTTTTTTTGGTTTAATGTTTTATAAGAGTTATAAATGACCATTTTTATTAAAAAATAATCTATTTGTAGTATTTTGGAGTTTAAATGTAATTCATAGTTTCTACTTAACTTATTAGTTGTGTGTGCTGAAGCATCAGTCTTCCTGTAAAAGTTGAGGGTTCATTTCCTCTCATGTGCATGTGAAGTCAGGTTGCAGCCTTGTGACGGCATCCTCTGACGCGCTGTGCACTGTGTAAACTTTAAGTCAGTGTCTCCCTTTGACCCGCATATTTCACAAACCCTGAGTCTCCTCTACAGTGCCAGACGTCAGCTGCCACTTAGATGGATGCTTCCTCTTGGAGGTTGAGTCCACTTTCATAGGTGAATTTTATCACTGCAGTGTTAACTTGTGGTTTTGTCTAAAACTAAATCAGCTTGCATGCTTGATCTATAGTGTTTTTTTTCTTCTCGTAAATCAGCATGTTGTAGGATGGTGCCTCTTTTTGCACCTTGGTGCAATAACTGGAACATGACAAAGATATGTTTTTGTTAGTGCTGTCAAACAAATAATCGTGATTAATCGCATCCAAAATAAAAAATTGTTTACATAATATATGGGTGTAATGTGTATTTTTATGTGTATATATAAATACACACACATGCACGTATATATTTAAGAAAACATTTGTTTATATTAAATATTTATATGTTGTATAATAGAAATTATATGAATATAAATGTATTCATGTAAATATTTAAAAACAATATACTGAATGTGTGTGTATTTATATATACATAAAACAGTGCACATATAAACAATTTTTTTTTTAGATGCGATTAATCACAATGAGTCATTTGACAGCACTAGTTTTTGTTATTTTTTATTATTGTTTTCAGAATGTATCATATACTCAAGCTTCACCGGAGGTCAAATGTTGTTTTGAAAGCTGTTATTCATGTAAGCATGCACAAACATGTTCAATAAGGAGTCTCCAAGAGTCCAAATTCACTCATGAAGTCTTTTATTTATTGTTCTGGAAATAAACACAGAAAACACCAGATGAAAAAGACTTTAAGTGAAACAGACAGAGACCCATCAGTATTGCACTCTAAGCGTTTTTGCTTTTTAGTGAGGTTGTAAAACTGAAAAGGCTGTGGTTGTGCATCTGCTGCTGGAAACACAAAGACCACATGTGTGTGCTCTACCCATGATGAATAGTGCTAGATGATTCCCGTGGTTTGTGTAAGCGTGCCACTCTGTGCTGTTCCCCGGCAGCATCATTGGCCTGTGAAGACAGTCCCCATTGACTTCGACGCCCTACTTTATTCTCGGTGTCTCCCCAACATGGAAATATTGATGCATTAAGTTGTAAACGTAGGTCTAGACTGCAAATTCTACAAAAGTGTAAACCCACAATAGATTGCGTGTTATCAGATTTTACACAGTGATGACACACAAAGATTACCGTTTTACTATGCTGAAAGGTCTGGGGTTTTTTTTTTCCCAGAGGCTGAATTTGTCAATTTTTTTCAACTAACTGCCCACCCTCACAAGAAAAGCACAGTGATGTGCGACAATGTTGATTCCATGTTGCAAATATCCTGTGTGGGTTTAGATTTCAGACGCCCACCATATACACAAGCACACTACTGTTCAAAAGTTTGTGGTTGGTAAGATTTTTATGTTTTTGAAAGAAGTCTCATGCTCATCAAGGTTCCATTTATTTGCTTAAAAATATAAATGCTTATATGCTTAAAATACAGTAAAAAACTATTATTATTAATTTGCAGTGTCACAAGACACTTCAGAATTCATTCTAATACTGTATGCTGTTTGGTGCTCAGGAAATGATGCAGTGAGATCCAGGCAGTCGAGTAAATTACTGTCAGAGCTCAATTTTAGAAGAAATAACAAATTTATTAAATAAAAGTTATTAATAAAATAAGAGTTAAATTCGAAACAAAATTAAGATCTATTTTATAGTGGTGTGTAATAGGCCTATGTATTTGTACCGAAAATTTAAATTTTAATTTTGCTTTAACCACTGCACAAATGGAGCTTCATTGGAAACTTCCACTTTACTATATTGTTACTTTTGATAAGAAACAAAGTCTCATCTTTCAAATTATCGGGGGGGTTCTCAGGAAATTAAAAAATAAATGCTGTTTTGATGCTCTTTGGTGAGGCGTGACAGATCGTTAAACCCCTCAGTTCAAACGGCAGCGCAGAGCACCAGTGAGCGTGATCATAGCTTCCTCTTTACTTCTAGTTTTAACGTGAAATAAACATGAATAAACATCTCATGCCTCATGTAATCGCGCAATCAGTGTTTTAACTGCTTCAAAGACGTCAAAACAAAATGTCACGTAGCGTTTCATTTATCTCAGGCAAGTCATCAGTGTCCACAGCTCATTAGTTCGCTACAGAAATTAAGTCTAGAGAAGAGCATTTTGTGAAATATTAGACTATATACTCATATTTTACTTAACCTATTAGTGATCTCTTAATTATTTGATGTATGTTTAAATAAATCTGTTATGGAACCAGTTATGACAACCACTGTGAAAATGAATATATTTCAACAACAATTACAAATTTAGTAATTTAGAAGTTAATTTAAAAACTTTTAAATTTACATGTTTACATATAATAATCAACACTATTTAAAAATTGTATTTCGAAATAAATAGTAATTAAATTTAAGTTTGGGCTCAGATGTTAATTGTAACCGTAGAAATGTAAAAAGGCTCACTATAGTTTAGAGCATAAGCTGAGGTAGGCTGATTTTTATCCGTAGTTAATTTAATTATAATTTAATTTAATTTAAAGAGAGCTATTTGTTCAGTAAACCACTGTTTATTTTTAAAAAAAGCAATTTTATGTTTAGTTTTCCCCCTGCTATAGTGAAATCATACCGAACTGTGACGTCAAAACCGAGGTACGTACCGAACCATCATGTCTGTGTACAGTTACACCCATACTATCGTATTCAATAAATAAGATTATATAAATATTATATACTGTATATAAGAGATAAAGTAACGAATGTCAGAAAAAAAAGGAGAGGGAAACAGTAAAAGCATACATATAAAATGTGGATGCGGTTTCTTTGTAAAATAAACTTATCCATTATGTCATATGTTGTTGTTGTAAAGACTAGGGCAGATTAGGCTAGGTCATTGTGACCAGTCAAATGTTGCGGTTAAAAATAGATGTGTGTTTTTCACACCTTTAGAACAAATACAGCAAAACAACCACTTTGAAATATCATATCTTAAATGATAAAAACACAGTTTCTGGAAAAGAACATCTAGTAGCATTACTAATTCTGAAAAACATTAGTACTCACTACTCAGTATTTGAAATATGTCCAATATCTAACAAAACCCCAGTAACGGATATATTTTCCTACCATGTATGAAATGGGAGTATACAACATACATATTCTTGGAGAATACTACAAATATTACATCTTGGATCAAAAGATAAACACAAATATTTACATAAAGAGTAGTAAATATTTAAATACGAATATTATTATCTATTATTATAAATTCTGAAAAAATACGTTGTGCTGCTATTTTTTAAAATATGTAATATTTTTGTTGAAACTGTTATATTTTTCAGGATTCTTTGAAGAATAGAAAATTCAAAGCAAAATAAATGCTGTAATATTATAAATGTTTACTTTTGATCAGTTTATAACATTCTTGCTAAATAAAAGTATTAATGTTTTTCATCTCGTTTGAATGGTAATGCACATTACATTGCTCAAAAGTCTTGTTACCGCTTGCAACAGGCTCTGTCGTTTTTTTACTCATCAAGCTGCTCTATAAGTTTTTTGTTTTTTTGTGAGTTTAACAGTAACTACGCCCTTTTGTTTACAGCAAAAGCATACAATGTCCATGAGCTATTAAACGTAAAAAAAAGACAACACTGTATACAGTATCTCACAGAAGTGAGTACACCCCTCACATTTTTGTAAATATTTTATCTTTTCATGTGACAACACTGAAGAAATGACACTTTGTTACAATGTAAAGTAGTGAGTGTACAGCTTGTATAACTCAAATAACTCAACACACAGCCATTAATGTCTAAACCGCTGGCCACAAAAGTGAGTACACCCCAAGTGAAAATGTCCAAATTGGGCCCAATTAGCCATTTTCTCTCCCCGGTGTCATGTGACTTGTTAGTGTTACAAGGTCTCAGGTGTGAATGGGGAGCAGGTGTGTTAAATTTGGTGTTATCGCTCTCACTCTCTCATACTGGTCACTGGAAGTTCAACATGGCACCTCATGGCAAAGAACTCTGAGGATCTGAAAAAAAAAGTTGCTCTAAATAAAGATGGCGTAGGCTATAAGAAGATTGCCAAGACCCTGAAACTGAGCTGCAGCACGCCGGTGGCCAAGACCATACAGCGGTTTAACAGGGCAAGTTCCACTCAGAACAGGCCTTGCCATGGTCGACCAAAGAAGTTGAGTGCACGTGCTCAGCGTCATATCCAGAGGTTGTGTTTGGGAAATAGACATATGAGTGCTGCCAGCATTGCTGCAGAGGTTGAAGGGGTGGGGGGTCAGCCTGTCAGTGCTCAGACCATACGCCGCACACTGCATCAAATTGGTCTGCATGGCTGTCGTCCCAGAAGGAAGCCTCTTTTAAAGATGATGCCCGCAAACAGTTTGCTGAAGACAAGCAGACTAAGGACATGCCCTGTGGTCTGATGAGACCAAGATAAACTTATTTGGTTCAGATGGTGTCAAGCGTGTGTGGTGGCAACCAGGTGAGGAGTACAAAGACAAGTGTGTCCTGCCTACAGTCAAGCATGGTGGTGGGAGTGTCATGGTCTGGTGCTGCATGAGTGCTGCCGGCACTGGGGAGCTACAGTTCATTGAGGGAACCATGAATGCCAACATGTACTGTGACATACTGAAGCAGAGACTGGGCCACAGGGCAGTATTCCAACATGATAACGACCCCAAACACACCTCCAAGACAACCACTGCCTTGCTAAAGAAGCTGAGGGTAAAGGGGATGGATTAGCCAAGCATCTCTCCAGACCCAAACCCTATTGAGCATCTGTGGGGCATCCTCAAACAGAAGGTGGAGGAGCGCAAGGTCTCTAACATCCACCAGTAGTGGAAGAGGACTCCAGTGGCAACCTGTGAAGCTCTGGTGAACTCCATGCCCAAGAGGGTTAAGGCAGTGCTGGAAAATAATGGTGGCCACACAAAATATAGACACTTTGGTTTGGGCCCAATTTGGACATTTTCACTTAGGGGTGTACTCACTTTTGTGGCCAGCGGTTTAGACATTAATGGCTGTGTTGAGTTATTTTGAGGGGACAGCAAATTCACACTGTTATACAAGCTGTACACTCACTACTTTACATTGTCGCAAAGTGTCATTTCTTCAGTGTCACATGAAAAGATATAATAAAATATTTACAAAAATGTGAGGAGTGTACTCACTTCTGTGAGATACTGTAAATATATCCCTTTTGTTGGTGGTACGCTTTCACTCTATGGAAAAGATCAGACTGCGAATTCTTCAAAATGTTTCCTTTCCTGTCCCACTGAAAAAAGAAAGTCATATGTTTGGAATGACATGAAGGTAAATGATGAACTACTACTTTTTTTCACGAACTACCTTTTTAAATGCATCTGTACAGTATGTCTTAATAAACCCAATCTTTGTCTTAATTGTTTGTAAGTTGTTGATGTCTCATTTGTTTGTCGATCAAGAACAGTTGAATCTGTCCTCCTCTGCATGCTGTCCACGACTATTTTAAGACATCTTTTAGACCCTGCTGTGGCAGACGAGAGCCTTCCTACTCCTTGAGCTAATCGAGTACTCGTGAGCTTCAATCCAGAGCTTCACTTTCATCTATAAACGCTGCTTCCTTCAGAAACCAGCTACTATTTTTTAGAGCTTTGTGTTTGATAAATAATTTCTGAGGGTTTTTACAAATAATTATTTGATTTAAAAGATTATGAAAGTGTTTAACATCACATTCTGACACTGACACTTTTCTCAACACTGTGTTTTGTGTTGGGTTCTCAGCGGAGATCTCCAGGATGTGCGAGGTGGACGTTTCGTCTGAGCCCACCAGCCCGACGCTGTATAGAGAGTCTTCTGATACATACTGCCATGTGGACCGCTGGCAGAAGCTACGCACAGCCGTCCGCAAGCTAGAATTCTGGGAGAACTTCACACACGAGCTGATTGGCAGTGGATTCTTCTCAATGGTTTACAAGGTAACAGTTAAAATATCTTGAATCTGATGACATGAATCTGAAAGTGATAATATCTAAATATGCAGTAAATAATGTATGTACATTAAGTGCTAAGAAATTTTTGACAGATTTTTCTCCTGGGTGCTTTAACACATTGGCTGTTGAAAAATGTTCTCACAACAAAAAGCAGTGTAAAATGTTGACTTCATATGTGCATTTATTTTGTTACTTTCACAAATATTTTATGAAATAATATTTTGCATAATTATCATAAAAGTTTATAGTGAAATCCATCATATAGCAAAAAATGAAGCAGATAAATACAGTCTAAATGGAAATGGCTTTCATCATCCTGTTGTACTGCAGAAAGTCTCTTAGTGTGTGCTGTATGTGTGTGTATCTTAATGGCTCTCATACAGTGCAGTATTGTAGTCCTACTAATTAGAACATATTTTACAGCTAAACCCAGTTTGAGGTGGCCCCCGTTCCGGAGTACACTATACCCATTAATGGGTTCCTGATGAGTCCCTGCTGTGTAAATTACATAACCGATGATTGCACAGCTCAACCGTCCCAGCAGTTCTTTCCCTTCCTGTGTATTAACATGGAAGTGTTTCTCTGTGATTGTACTTTAGAGAGAGAAAGGAATGTTTGACACCACTTTAAAATAAGGACCAATTCTCACTATTAACTAGTTATGGTTATTAGCATGTCTGTTATTAACATATTGGCTGTTTATTAGTATTTACAAAGCACATATTCTACATCCCTAATCCTGCATAATACTTAAATTTAACAACTACCTTACTAACTATTAATAAGCAGCAGCAAATTGGGAGATTATTGAGGGAAAAGTCATAGTTAACGGTTTGTTAATAGCGAGAACTGGACCTTAAAATAAAGTGTGACCGAATGTTTAAATACCACTTGAAGATTCGTTCCCTGTAATTTCTTTTCAGGTAATCCACAATATCACACGGAAGGTGATGGTAGTAAAGATCTATAAGAATGATGTTGATCAAGACAGCATTGTACGAGAAATCAGCCTTCTGCAGAAACTCTCACACCCCAACATAGTGAGGTAAGACACTTGCTAATGCAAATTAATAACTTGTCATAAACTGTAACTCTTATTCATTTTTTTTCAGGCATTTTGCTTTAAGTTTTGCAATTAGCTTCCGTTTATCTTTAAAACTCTTTTTTGTTTTGTTTTGATCAAATTAATGAATTTGATCACAGAATTGTCTGCTAGTGTTTAAAATGAATCCCAGGACAATGTAGGTAATCTAGACAAATAGAGGCTTCTTTGAAGAAGCTCTTGTGTTTATGGTCATTTCCAAACTTCCATTTGTGTTATTTCAGAGGTTTCTGCCCTTGCTAGTATTCTAAAACAGTTAAACGGTAATAATGAAGATTGAGTAGTAGGTGTTTCCAAACGCCTGTAGAGATGTACATACTGGATGCATACAAGACTGTTACAGGTTACAAGTCACACTAAGCTCTGTCCAGCACAGCGCTCTTAAACTGCTGTTAATCTTGCACTGTGACGTGTGTTTGTCTAAGCAATCTCAGAATGGCTTTTTCCAGTGCGTTGCGGAAGGACAAAGCCATATTCAAAACTGCCTGTACAGTGTTAATTTATTACAACTTTCCAGTTACTGCCAGCTGTCATCACCTCAGTACAGATGACAGTCATGTTAACCCATGAACAGAACTGTTGTGTGTGACAGAAACCGCATGAGGTCACCATGACACAGTGACATATTACATTTACTGCTTAACTAATTCGTGGTTCTCTAATATGTTACTAAAAACAAGTGAAAACCTGAACATCGTTTTAACATCAAATTGACCTAATTTTCAACTTCTGCTCAATTGTTGGGCATTTGACACATGACGGGGGCTTTAGGCTGTATTTAGGCTGAACCTACTTGACAAGGCAGATTTAGGGAACGGATGATAACCTCCCACATCTCTTTTTCCAGGTATCTGGGTATTTGTGTCAAAGAGGACAAGTTGTACCCAATTCTGGAGGTGAGATCTCCATTTTCTCAGCTTCAAAATCAAAAAGTTTGTTCCGCAGTTTGTTTATTTTATGCAATAGATTGTAGTATGTTACAATTAGATTTTTGAAATATCATATAGATGTGATGCTTTGAAACTGTACAATTGATGGGCTCAACAATAAGAATTTTTCTGCTTTTCTTTTAAAATGTTTCATGTGTCACAAAATATATTTTATATTTAGCAAAAGATAAACAATGTACTACCAATAATAAATTACATACAGTATGTGCATTTTATATAGATATACACAATTAAATGAAATTGAAACATACTATGTTCATGTATATTAGTTAACATAATACAGCATTAGCCTATATAAGAAATCAACTCCCTAAAATCGGTAGCAGAAATGAGTAATACATTAAAAAATTTCGCCCTGTGTTTCATCTGTCAAGGAGTGAACAATTATGAGCCTATAACAGTATTTATTTTATTTTACAGTAAGGTTTAATTTGTTAACACTAGAAGAGTTCATTTGCAAAAACAGAACTCAGTTTTGAACAATTCTTAAATCCTGTTTTTTCATTGAGCATTCCAATTAGTCTGTCAAACTGCAGTTGGGTTATTTTGACTAGGTTAAAAAACCAGCTAACTAACAATAAAAACATGATCACACAATAAAAATATGATTTTTGTAAAAAAAAAAAACAAATCCCCCAGAGCTTTCGGTTTTTGCAAATAAACTCTTCTTTAGTTGAACTAACAATAAATAATACTTTTACAGACTTTATTAATATTAGCCAAAATCAAAAGTTGTAGTAAACATTAGTTAATACACTGTGAACTAACTTGAACAAACAATGAGCATTTTTTAATAACATTATTATTTAATATAATAGTATTGCATTTACTAATGTTAACAAATGGGACCTTATTGTAAAGTGTTTTATGTTATTTTATTTGCCCCAGAGAGATCCTTATTGCTGAGCGCTGCACATAACAATAACAATAACAATAAAAGTGAAAGTATTTGTTTTGTTCCCTTACGGGCTGTGTTTGTCTGTACAGTATGTTAGTGGAGGATGTTTAGAGGAGCTGTTGGCCAGGAATGATGTGCCTCTATGCTGGAGAGAGAAAGTAGACCTAGCCTCTGATATCACCAGAGGGATGATTTACCTCCACTACAAGAACATCTACCACAGAGATCTGAACTCTAAGGTACAGCAGGACTCTCAATAACACACTTCTTGCTTGGAGGAATTGTATAAAGCCTTTTGCACTGCACTTCTCAGAGTAATCATCAGATATTAGAGAATGGCTGTGTAGTCTTTCATGGAATTCTCCCCTGAGAAATACAGCTATAGATGTTTGTGTGAGAGAATCATTGGTTGCCAGGATTCACACAAGTGCTCACCAATCCTGGGGTGAGGGGCAAGGCAACAAGGCCAGTCCATTGTGATGGTAATAAACTCTCCCTCTCTGTCTTTCTCTCGCTGTCACATAAACACACTCTCCCTAACCCTTCCCATCTCATTTGAAAAAATGCAAAATGCACAAACAGTGTATAGGCTTGCAGATCCCATACCCCCCTTTTTAGTTTTTAGCCAGGCCTCGACTGTCTATTTGTCAGCCATTCAGATATGAACAATGAGCAAACAAAAATGCCAGCCACACAATTTACACAATCGTGACATCTAGCACATTGGGTAGTAGGACCATCAATTGGTTTCCACTGCACTGCAAGTTGGCATAAGTTGGTATGACTAGGGAAGTTGTGTCAGAAAACAGAAAGTATTAGGGTCTACTGCTTCCCTGAAACTGGTGTTTTTAAGTACTTACATTCATATGCTGAATAGCATAAAGTGTCACAGAACTACAAGATCTAAATATGATCTTCTACAATCCGATCAAAACATTTAATGTTTTTTTTTTTTTACTGTTCTTTTAGTGTCACTTACATACTATAATAGTTTTTGTTAATATTTTGAAATATATATATATAAAAATAAATAAATCAAAGTTCAAAACTAAGTTTTAGTTTTATTTAACTGTCATAACCCTGGACAACAGCAGCTCTAACTTTTCTAAGTGCAAAAATATAAACGCATATGAGTATTGTATTTTTGTCTAAGGATTTTATTTTATTATTTTAATATTTCCTTAATATTATATTATAATAATTATATATAATTACTAGAATGAAATGATTATTTTTTTTCTGTTGATTATTTTTGTTGAATCAAACAACCTTATTGCTTTTCTTTCAAACCCAGCCATTAGCTGCATAGCCGGAGGGTGTTGCAACACTTGGCATATGCATGAGTTACTGTTCTAAATTTGGAAACTTCTAGACTCGGGGCTGTGCTTGGAGTTTTCTTAGCCCTATAATCATAGGTCAGTTTTTGGGATGGAGGCTTGGCTCAGTTTTCTAATTCAGTCCAGATGCAGAACTCACTGTTGTATCCATCAGCACTTTCTGCTCCAAGAGTACCACAGGTCTTATGTAACGTCTCGGTTGTACCTGGATTCCCCCTGCTCTGGTCAGCCTCAATGTTTCCTCATTTACCTTTCTTCTAAAATAACAGGCCATTTTTATTACATCCTCAATCATTTTGCTTTAAACTGAGTTTTCAGACTACATGGTAATGTTTCTAACCATAACACATCATCACTAGAGACCATTCAAACTGAAAGCGAGGTATAACATTGCATATTGGTACCCCTGGAGTGATAGAGATGAAGGAGAGGAATTGTAGGCGGTCCAGACCCTTTGGCGAGGTACAGGGTCAGCTGAATAATTCATTAAACGGAGAAGGTGATGATGAGGAACGTCTTTCATTTGAGCCTGGGAGTTCTGCTTCAGCCGTCAGGCACATTGTCTCAAAAGAATATTAAAGACATGCTACGGATACTAAACCACAAAACTGCAGTCATGCATCTTATTTATGCTTGTGTTGTATTTGTCTTTATCTGTATTGCATTTAGATGCTTATTAATTCCACAGGTTTACATTCACACAAAAAGCCCACAAACAAGTCAGTCAGCACAGCTTCAAAACTTGTTTGATTTGTTTTCATTTGGAAAACATAGTATAAATGTCTGCCATATAGAGGTGTTATTTGGTATTAGACAAGTTCAGATTTCGGAAATGCTATGTAAGAGTTTTTGCAGGAGATTGTAATGAGTTTAGAAACTTTCCTGCTGGTTTTTGGCGCCGCCTTTTGGCAGAGAAGAACAGCACATTCATGTCAAATAGTTTTGTTACCCAAGGCGCTTGTTTAAAAATGTAAAAATAATGTTTTGCCTGTCTATATCTGGTATATTTTAATTAATGTGACATTATTTAAAAAGAAAGTTTTATTCATAATATGCAATTATTTATTAGCGCAAATAAAGCTGTATATGAGGTACTCTTTAAAAGTTTGAGGTCAATTTAGATTTTTTTTTAAAGAAATGTAATTCTTTTATTGATCAAGGATGCATTAAATTGATAAAAGGTGACAGTAAAGACATGGATTAAAAAAATGCTTTGAACTATCTATTCATTAAAGAATCCTCAAAAACATTTCACTAATAATAAGAAATGTTTCTTGAGCTGCACATCAGCATATTGGAATGATTTCTGAAAGATCATGTGACACTGAAGACTGGAGTAATGGCTGTAATAATATTACTGATTTTACTTTATTATATTTTACAGTCCTACGAGTGAGAATAAACTAATAGTACAAAGAGACTAAAAATACTTATTTTGCATCAAAACATCTTTGTGTGTTTGTGTCTCCTGAAGAATTGTCTAATAAGGGTGTCAGCGAGAGGCAGAGAAGCTCTGGTTACTGATTTTGGTTTGGCTCGAGAGGTGGTTGAACTTCCTGCAAAGGACAGAAAGCTTTCACTTGTGGGCTCTGCTTTCTGGATGGCCCCTGAGATGCTGCGTGGGGAGCCCTACGACCGCAAGGTAATGACTTAAAATTGAAAGAGCAAGATGTGAAATGGTGGTCTTATGTGATGTTCTAAAGCATTTTCTAGTTCTCACCTACTGATTTTGCTTTGTGACGTTAGGTGGATGTGTTCTCTTTTGGAATTGTTTTGTGTGAAATTCTGGCTAGGATCCCAGCAGACCCAGAAATCCTTCCAAGAACACAGGTGATTATAAATAGAATTATTGACGCTTTGGAAATGCCAGAAAATATTACATTCAGTATTAGTTTTCTACAAAAAAAAACCCTACTGTCCCCATATGCATTTATGATTGTGTGTGTTGCAGGACTATGGCCTGGACATATCAGCATTTGGGAAAATGGTCAGTGAGTGTCCTCAGCGTCTTTTAGAGCTGGCAGGCAGCTGCTGTCTGGTAAGTGACCTTGTTACCTTTTTTGTATATCAAATGGACACACATTTCCTCTGTCAGTTATGCCTAAAACTAACAAACCCTTTGAAAAAGGAAGTAAAGCGTTACCATTGACTGTTGGTGTTTCTCACGCAGATAGAGGCTTTCCGAAGACCCTCTTTCACAGAGCTTCAAGACGAGTTGGGTGAAATCGCTGAGACTTTGGAGGCTCCTCACAATGATCTCACCACAGGCTGATCTGCGGCACATCCTCTGGTCTCCCATCAGCCCTGCGAATGGACACAAGCAGCTGGAGTTCTGTACATAGACTAAAGCACAATGACAAATGCAGCAGAACCGCAGTTCTCTCTGGGCTGTTTGCATTGAAAGAGCAAATCAAGGAAAAGGTCGCTATTTATTTTGAATGTTCTAGATGGCCTACAGTTCAACTCTGCACAGCTGTACGTAATATATACTGTGCAATATATAGTAATAGTATACCAAGAGAAATATTGTATCAGGTTCCAGCTAAAGTGTTTAGCTGTTTGCAGTGTCATAATTTACAAAGCTACAGATTTTCAAAACTATTGCTATTTCTGTTTTGTATACGAATCAGTTTATATTGAAAAACAACCTTAAAATAGGTTTTGAGGCTTAAGTTAACCATTGATAAAAGGACTAACTTGAGGGTCTCAAGTTTTAAATAATCAAATAATATTTTCATAGGCTTCAGTATATTGATACTTGATTAAATTTGATTATACAAGAGAAAGTAATTTATTTTGGTACCAATTGCCCAAATAGGAAAAAAGTGCATTTGTATTGCTGACTTTTTTTGAAAAGCGACATATTTGAAAAATGACTGTACTTTTCGTTATTTGAAAAGCAATTTATACAGGAGCAAGCACTCAACTCATCACTTGTGGTTTTGCCTCCACTGAGCTGAGCTGCTGATCTTTGGAAATTGTCCATAAGACTCGGCAGCCACCACAGGATGAGGCCCTTTTCCTGCCTGCAAGGGCGTCGTTGTCTTTCTTTTCAACATTCAAAGCTTAAATGTTTCATGTTTTAACACTTTTTGTCTATTTTAGTTGACTTGTTTGCCATGTGTTGTAAATTTCAGTACTCACACATACAGTATGTATCAGAAGCACGAGATGGCACCAGTCCGACTCCAATAAACAGTGACACCAAACAATTTCTCTGGACATATTATTGGCTGTAACTGAATAAGAAATGTGAGATTAAATCTTTTCCAGACCAACCTGCTGTAGTATTCTGAAAACTTGTGCAACTTCTCAGTCCACTCAGTAATACTAAAATCAATATTCCTCTCTAATGCGTAACTTGGCACTATTGATTTGTATTTGTTTTTAATATTTATATAAATTCTGCATAGATGTTATTTCAGTTTTTAATCATGCTGCTCTAGTGAACTGCCTGTTGAACATCGTTCAAGTTAACTTTAACAAAATCTACATTCTGTGCCTCAAAGAGGAAGCTTGAGTTCTTGGGAATCTTGTGTTGAGAACTATGTCATGCTAACCTCAAATCTCTGAAACAAGCCTGATGTCTGTATAGTCTGAATCCTCTTGTGGTTTGTAGTGTTTTTGTAATACAGTACATGATATAAAAAGAGAAAAGGAAGCAAAGTGAATGGTGTGTATTTTTCAAATAAAGCCTTTGAAAATCCACCGGTTTTGTCTTATGATAATAACAGCACGTGAACTGCACTATTAGCATCAGGATTTTATAAACTCTCTCTGCTTGAAAGAACTTGATGTATGATAAACATTTGTGTAACTCATATCAAAATGCGCTTACTTTCATGTCTGGTTACCTGGCAACTTTGTCTACTGTGTGGACTCTTAAGATTCCCACTGCTAATCGGCTTTCTTTGTGGCGCCTGCCATCAAACCACTCAATGCAAATGATTTGAATAATCATGAATGACAATCAGTGTATCATGGGATTATTCTCTTTATGTGATCCTGGGCTACTGAATTAATAACTCGGGTGAAAGGTGACAAGTTTAAAACTGCCCTGAACTTTATCTACAGCAGACCAAACAAACCTTAGAGTTTGAACAGACTTTATAATGGAAATGGCTCTGCACATTCTTAAGTTCCTTTAGAAATCACTGTTTGAATGTCGCATCGTTGCTTGTTTTCCCTCAGGGATCAATTTTATACACCCCTTGTATTGTCCTTGCTTGACCTGAAAACAAAATGGAACAATTTAACTGGTGCTCTTAGTGTTTATACAACGGTTGGTTTCCAGCTGTACCAAATCACTGAATAGATGTGAATGCATAATTAAACACTGGCTTTACTTCTGGTTTCTGGCGGTGAGCTTTGTTAAAGCAAAGCAAGTCTGTTGCTGTACAGATCAAAGGCACTTGTTGAGCTTCATGTTTTATCAAGCGTTTTAGCAGTAAGAGAGCAAAAGTCCACCATTTAATGTTTTTAACATAGCATATGGTCATAGTTAACTGGAATATTAATATTAACAATATAAGATTAGATTTGGATGAAGTTAATATATATAACTGTGCCTGTTTTTCTGCCAAGCTCATGTTCATTTGTCAGTTTCTGTTGGCTGAATCTGCTACTATGTGACCATTACACACAGAACCATCCTGAAAAAAGACAACAACATCTAGAAAACAGTGAGTCCAGATAAAGAGATAAATACTGTTCCTTTTACACAGAACACAGTTCCATAATGCACTGCAACAAACTCTGTGGGGGTGGGAATAAATTCAAGGTATTTAAAGCACTATTTGTACGGCACACAATTTTGCAACCATTGTAGAGTGTTCCTAATCAGACACTTATGAGGCTCCATAAAAGAAGAAGAAAGAGACTTTAAAAATCCTAAATTTGTTCAAAACCACTGCAGACATATTCATAAATCAGGCTCTGCGACCATTTTGCCGAAAACAGTAGTGAGGGAATCTGTCCATTAGATGGCAGTGTCTTGTATGATTCACACTTACCTGCACTGAATTACATGACCATTGTATTGCAGCGTTAAAACTCGTTTTAATGGCACAGAATATTATTGTTCTTTCATTGAAATAAATAAATGCGGTGCCTTTGAACTATTAATCAAACAATCCTGAAAAAATATGCTTTCTGCTAAAATATAAACAATATTGAAATAGCAAAAAAATAAGATTTTTTTTGGAGCACCATATCAGTATATTCGAGTGATTTCTGAAGGATCATGTGACGCTGCTGAAAATTCTTTGCCATCACAGGAATGACTTACATTTAATATATATTAAAACAGAAAACAAGTCATTTTAAATTGTAATGACATTTTACAATTTTAATGTTTCTATTTTTTATTCAATAAAAGTAGCCTTGATTAACTTTCTTTTTTTTTTTTTGATAAGAAGTCTCTTATCAACCCCAAACTTTGACAGGTTGTGTACATGGACCAGAGTATAGCCTTGCTCCATTTGCTCTTTATTTTTAGACTATACTATTTTCTTACTGTAAAATAGAACTGGCTTGTCCCCAGGAGCAATAACACCTGGTCTAGCAGAGCCTTTTCATCCAGAGCGACAGTACATTAATTTCCTGTAGAGTCTCTGTGGGGCTGAATATGCTGGAAGTATGATCAGTGTAAGGCTCTGCATACTGGGTCACCTTTACCTGAGACAGAAAACAGCACAGATCTCGCACCAATTCTATTATTATTAACTATAACAGTTTGTGCATAAGGTCAAAATTCATCCTGTGAAAAGCATTTTTAAATCGGACATTGCGTTACCATCTTTTGGCGGCCTCCTTCCCGTTAGTGGACGGTGTCAAATGTCATATTACAAAATATATTACGGTCTTTTAGAACCAAAACTTTTATAATCTTAACAAAATACATATCGTTGGAAAGGACGGAATCTCAGAATTCCATATTTGTTGGTCATTTTGTGATAGGAGTAAAATTGACAGAGACATTTGTGACAGAAAAATGCATTAAAAAAAAAAATCAATAGGGTTTGACTGGCACCCGGTGGCTGTTTGTGGTATAATGCCCTAAATAAAATCTCACAGGAACCTGGAATTTTTTATATCAACTTCAAATTTGTAACATTTCTTATTTCGACATATGGCTTTAATTGTATAGCAATTTTGGATTTAAAAATATTTAGCAAAATATTTATTTTATATAATAGTCCAGGTGATATGTGAAAATAATGTTCACTTTTTCATAAAAGCATGAAACTTGGTACACTTGTATAGTTTACTTTCCGCCATAACCAAATGATGTATTTTGGGTCATATCTCCTGAACCAAACATGATAACACAGAAAAGGTGATGTCTACCCCTATGTTTTGATGGTCAAGGATTACAGTGATACCATATATGCCGACTATAAACTGTTCAGGTTAAGAGTTAATGGTGAAATCAGCAATGTAAGAAGGAAATAACAGTATCTGAGCATCACAGTATCACAGCATTTACAAAAGTCCATATTATGGCTATACATTTTTTTCTTTCTTTGATAATTAACTAATATTTTATTCAATAATACATTAAAAGATTATTTTTAAGAATATTATTATATATTTCAGAGATAGCCCTATAAAAAAATCATTTCAGGTAAGTGTATTTTTCCTTACCTCTCAGGCAGAGTCAGGTAGGGTGGGTTCAAACAAAAGGTGCTATCTTCTAAGTTGTGTATCAGATCCAGATGAAAATACCTGTAAATAAAAACTGAAATGTTAATCTCTCATCTCATATTCATCTTTTGATGTCAAACCCAAATGTTTACAGTCTACAGCAAAAATAAAGGAATTGGCCTTATTGTTCCAATACTTTTGGAGGGCACTGTATTTCATGTAAACTTAATTTACAATCACTCTCTGGGGCCAGAGTTGTCTATTATGTTGTCCACAAGGGGGAAGCCAGAGTCCTGCATGCGGGCGGGTACACGCAGGTAAATCGCTAATATTTGCTGTAATGGGTGGAATAATATTTATGTGTAGGGTGTGGTGCAGGTGCGGGCTGGACGGTGACAAGCACGGTCGGGTTCCGGGTCCAATAACCAAGACTATTTTGACTTGGTCCAGTACACGCTGAGCAATGAAGCCAATCGCGCTGCCACTGATTGATATTAAAGGGAGCGCTCTTTGCTTGCTTTCTGTATTTAATCTATTCACAATTTGAATAAAAGTTAATAAGTGAGTTTTATCTACCTCATGTAGGAGATTTAATGCAGGTGCAGTTCGGGTCCCAGTTTTTATGTCAAATGGGTCGGATATAGGATTAAATTAGTGTTGCTGTCAGATAGCGTGTTGGGTTTTCTGTTAATTACTGCAAGTGTTGGATGATCATTTCACCAGCCAGGAAAGTAGAACGAAAATGCCTCTCTGTGATGTTACCACAAGGCATCACTTACTTACAGATCTCAGGCTTCTGGAGGGGATTTAGATTCGTAAGAGTGAGGAAGGGTGCTGAGCCTGTGGCTGTTCTGTACGCAAACATCAATGTCTTGAAAAACCGGTAGCCAGTGCGGGGAGATAAAGAGAGGTGTGATGTGGGCCATTTTGGGCTCATGGAAGACCAGTCGCATCACTGCATTCTGAAACATTTGTCGAGGTTTGATTGCGCATGATGGAAGTCCAGCTAGAAGAGCACTGCAATAGTCCAACCTAGAAATGACAAGGGCCTGGGCAAGAAGTTGTTCAGCATGCTCTGTTTGGAAGGGCCTGTCTTTACAGTATGGTCCTTGAAGGTCAGCTGTTCACCAAAGAATAATTTTTGATGAACCTAGCTGGATGATGAAATCATGCTGCAGAGTCGGAGTGGGGAAAACAAGAAACTCAGTCTTTGCCAGGTTGAGCTGCAGGTGATGTTCCTTCATCCATGCTGAGATGTTTGTCAGGCAGCCTGAGATCCATGCAGCTATTGGATTGTCTGGTGGAAATGAATGATAGAGCTGTGTGTCATCAATGGTAGAATTTGGTAAGAGAAACCATGTGCTTGTATAATGGGTCCCAGTGATGTAGTGTACATGGTGAAGAACTGATCCCCGAGGAAACCTTGTGGCCAGCTGATGCTCTTTGGATACCTCTCCTCGCCAGGAGACCCTGAAAGACCTACCTGTGAGGTAGGATTCAAAACAGTGGAGTGCAGATCCAGTGATGTTAGACAGGATAATCTGATGATTCACAGTATCAAAAGTGGCTGATAGATCCAGCAGAATAAGAACTGATGATTTGGAATCAGCTTTGTCTATCTGCATGGCTACAGTGACCGACAGCAAAGCAGTCTCAGTTGAATGGCCGCTGCTGAAACCTGATTGGTTAACGTTCAGTTGGTCATTCTGTGAAAGAAATAATGTAACTGTGTCTACAAAGGTGTGAACCAAACGGTCCACTCCATTAGAATAACAAAGTAACAGCATTCCTCAGGAACGTCTTGTAGATTGCAGGATCTATAAGTGGGTGTGCAGTTGTTCTCTTTCAATTAGATAATTTTTTTCTTCAACTTGCACCTCTATAGGTGTGCGTTTACTTTGCCTCACTTGCTCAATGAAGATAAAGTGGATCATAAAGTGTCACTTGCTGTATTTACATCCAGAGATGAGAAATGGGTGGGTGAGGGAAGAGAGGATGACACTACAGAGGAATGATGGAATGGTGAAAGGGAGCGTAGGTTTTGCCTAAAAGTAACTGGTAGAGGAATTGGTGGCATACAGGTAGTAATATGTAGGTTAAAATGTTATAAAGAAATGAGCAGAGATTTTACCAAATGTCGTCTGTGATACAACTGCATGTGTAAATTAAGTCAAGCTGGTTGCCTGATTTGTTAGTGCTTGTGGTGGTAAGCCATTTGAGATCGAATGAAGCTAGGAGTGGAAGCGGAACTCTGCAGTGTAAGGCTTCTCAAGATGGATTTCGAAGTCACCAAAGTGCCAACTGCCATCCACTTGAGTATTTCCAATTATTAGAAATAAGAAGACCAGTACCCTTCCAACCTGTGAGAGAAAGGGAAGTTGTTAGAGAGAACAGCAGGGGTTGCGGAGTCTTCTGGACGAATCCAGGTCTCAGTCAAGCCCAAGATACAAAGAGTAGACTGAGAAGCAATGGCCAGAATGAAGTTTGTTGACAGCTGACTGACAATTGCAGAGACCCAGAGTAAATGACAGAGGTGCTGCAGAAGTGGTGCAGATAGGACACAGTTTAGCAAGATTGCGTTGCCATCTGCGTGTGATGTTAGAACGTTGTTGAGAGAGAACAAGAATGCATTGGAAACATACTACTGCCTACTTTACTCTACCTGAGAGGTAAGGAAAAATACAATTACTTGAGATGATGTTTTATATCTCTGAAATAAATTATTGTATTCTTGAAAACAATCTTTTATTGTACTATTGAATAAAATATTATTTAGCTGATGTGTGGTGGGGGTTCTGGCACAATATGGCTGCTGTCGCAACATCCAGGTGGATGCTGCACATTGGTGGTAGTTGAGATTGAGATCCCCCTTCCATGTAAAGCGCTTTGAGTACCCAGAAAAGCGATATATAAATGTAACAAATTAATAGTTAATTAATTAAAACAACCTTTTATTGTACTATTGAATAAAATATTATTTAATTATCAAAGAAAGAAAAAAAAATGTATAGCCATAATATGGACTTTTATAAATGCTGTGATGCTCAGATTCTGTTATTTCCTTCTTACATTGCTGATTTCACCATTAACTCTTCACCTGAACAGTTCATGTCAGTGTGTGTATATATATATATATATATATATATGGTGTCATTGTAATCCTTGACCATCAAAACATAGGAGTAGACATCACCTTTTCTGTGATATCATGTTTGGTTCAGGAGATATGACACAAAATACATAATTTGGTTATGGCGGAAAGTAAAATGATCGCCATGGCAACCACGAGGTGTTTTTGGGATGGCTCCATTTCTGAAAATGTTTAGGGCCGCAAACTAAACAAGTGTACCAAGTTTCATGCTTTTATGAAAAAGTGAACATATCACCTCAAATTTTGCACATATCACCTTGACTATAATAAGTAATAGTACAGTTACCATTAATCTATCCACCTTTTTCTTCAACGCGGAAGTAAGCCTGTGGGTGAGACTTCCGGTTAACAAGAATAACAATGTGCAGTAAATGGAAAAACAGTTTGAACTACAAACCAGTGTGTTCATAATTAAGATCATATGGTAAAACACACCAATTTTCAATATCAAGCAGCAAAACTAACGGTTTTGTACAGCTAAAAATAGCTGGATGCAGATGAGACCGGAATCTAGACCCATAGAATTTACAAATGGATGTAAAATCTAATTTTTACGGCAAGAAAAAGGTGGATATATTACATTACATGCAAGTAGAAGGCTATTTTATCAGACAACAAGTGCAAATCTTTCATATGGGACACATTTATTCTTTCCCAGAAATGTCATAAGACCTTGAAGCACAGAAGGCAATAATAAAGCATCTTATGAGCCATCATCTATGAGTTTAATGTTGTGTGTCCACCTGGAGTGATGGCAGTCTGATGTTCGTTCAGCCCTGCTGCCTCTGACCTTCTTACAACCCCCCACCCGAACAAGCACATCTACAGGACACTGGATCCTCAGTGGGGTTCACGCGCTTCCCACAGACTGTTATGAGAGTCATGATCGATGGAAACCATTCAAATGTCAGAGCTCCTGCCATAGTGTGCATAACGCAACATAACATAACACACAAACATATGGAATAAATATTCTTTTAAGGCACTACAGAGAATAGTTTGTGGGTTATTTAATATCCTACCATTAAAAGGTTTGTGCTCGGAAATGGCTTCTGCTTCAGTAAGGTGCAGCTACATATTCTCAGCAGAATAAAATGAATTGATAAGGTTAATGGAGTGTGAAATTTAGGACAGGCAAGTGACTAAAGGACGGGTCACAGAAGCAACAGCTTTGAGGGAGTTTACCGCACATCACTGATATACTAGCCACGGTATGAGTCAACAGTACCTGTACTTGTACTTTTGCAAAATATGACTTCAGATATAAACATTCACATAAAAATGAGTAAGTATAATCCATTAGGGTAATAAGAAAGTGAAAAAAAAGGATGTTTTTTTTTAATCCATTTTTATCATTATGAGACATGTTTACAGCAGATATAAAGTGTAGTAAACATCAAATCATTCATCTGCATTACTGTTCACTATATATGTGACCCAGGACCACAAAACCAGTCAAAAGGGTAATTTTTTGTACATCATCTTAACCCTGAATAAATAAGCTTTCCATTGATGTATGTTTGTTAGGATAAGACAATATTTGGCCGAGATACAACTATTTGAAAATCTGGAATCTGAGGGTGCAAAAAATCTAAATATTAAGAAAATCGCCTTTAAAGTTGTCCAAATTAAGTTCTTAGCAATGCATATTACTAATCAAAAATTAAGTTTTGATATATTTACGGTAGTAAATTTACAAAATATCTTCATGAAACATGATCTTAATATCCTAATGATTTTTGGCTTAAAAGAAAAATCGATAATTTTGACCCATACTATGTATTGCTGGCTATTGCTACAAATATACCTGTACGACTTATGACTGGTTTTGTGGTCTAGGGTCACATATTACAATGCATATCTTACAGAAAAAAAGCAATGTTCAGGAGTCATACTTTTTTTTTTTTTTTTTTTAAAGAACAAAAATAAATAAAAATAACTGGATTAAAAACACTATTTGTTAATTTTTCTGAAGAACTGTTCACACTGCAGCATCTTATTTTTATATTAGTATAATTATTAATTACACATTTTTTACATATTTTCCCCATGTATTCCATGTTTATTATGACACATTCGTTTAAAATAAACCTGTCCTTAAACACGACATGTAAAAAATAAAATAAAACAAATTGTAGGGTGAACACTGGCCAGAATAAGCTGCATATGGATGAGATCTCATTCTGTAGTCAGAAGCCTGGTGAGCGAGACTAGCATCAGTATAACCCAGTTTCCATTAGGAATACATTTCGCTTTCCAATGGTCTTCTGTTCAGAAATCATCATTCCTACTTAACAAATTGTGCAATTTGTATTCTCAAGCCCCTGGGAAAAGATTAATTCGTTCACTTAAAATTTACCTCTAATTTACTGACCACATATAGTGAAGGTCTCGGTGCATCACTGGGCGTCAGCGAACAGTAATTTGTTTTCCGGGAAGGGTTGGCGCTTCATGTGGGTGTAAATGGGGCTGTGTATTGTTGTTTTCTGTAATTAAAGTGCTGAAATGACAGATGATATACAGATTTGCCAATAGCAGGATGAAAGCTGGCCAGTCACAGCATAATATGCTGCTCTCAGTGATAGGGCTATTTGTTATCTGATGACTACAGGTAACTGGACTCAAAAGGGTTTCAAATAAAACAAACAAAGTGGGTTTGTACTTCAGAATGATATAGGGAGAAACTGTTGTCAGATCTCGAAAAAATTTGCCTTTATTTTTATTATACTCCACACTGCACCAATTTCATATAAACATAACACATCTTTTTAATGACATCCCAGCATGCATAAACACTAATTATGCAATGCAACCTTGTCCCAGAAAGGCTTTGAACAAGTTACGGGCAGTTATTTGTAGCCCTGTGATCAATACTAATCTAACAGTGTGAGGAGAAAGAGAGCAGGAATCTGGGTCAGTGATAAGGAGATGGACAGAAATGCAGGACTGCACAGGAATGGAGCCGAGCGCTAGCGTTTATGCAAAGAAAACCTGCCAGGTCAAGATGAAGGAGGGTTGAGGAAGGACACAGAAATAGATCGACACAGAATCAAGACTCTTTGACTGAATGCTCTTGTTTATAGGGTGATGATGCATTAGGCCGCTAAAATAAGCGCTGCTCTCCAGAGAGAGTGTGACAGTAATCGGTCTTAACATTAATAGTTTAAGCCTCACAGCAGAGAACTGATAAGGCTAACATTGTTGCAGTCACTTCTAATACCAAAATAAAATCCATTTAAATAATTACATTTATTTTTTAGATTAGTTACAAAATGTTTTGAGTTTTAGCGAGTTTTCTTTCCAATTCACCCAAAAATTTAAATTGTCATTACTTACCGTAATGTCATTCCAAACCCGTAAGACCTTCGTTCATCTTCGGAACATAAATTTAGATATTTTTGATGCATTCTGAGAGCTCTCTGACCCTCACATAGTCAGCAAGAATCCTTAAACGATCAAGGCTCAGAAACGTAGTAAGAACATCGTTAAAATAATGGTGGTTTAACTGTAATTTTACGAAGCTACGAGAATACTTTTTGTGTGCAAAGAAAACAAAAATAACGACTTACGTATGTGATACTCTCCAAAATGAACGGTGTGACGCAGAGATGAACTGTTGAATAACGTTGTTATTTTTGTTTTCTTTGTAAGTATTCTCGTAGCTTCCTAAAATTACAGTTGAACCAGTGATGTCACATGGATTATTTTAACGATGTCCTTACTACGTTTCTGGACCTTGATCGTGTAAGGATCCTTGCTGTCTATGGGAGGGACTGTAATTAATTACAGAATTTTCATTTTTAGGTGAACTATCCATTTAATATACACTAATGTTACCTAATGTCAAATTTTTCTTTTAAAAAAAAAACTTTTCAAGTTGTCTTTTAAACCATTTATATGATCAAAAATAGAGTAACATAGTAATATTAAACTAGTTATATAAATTAACGTCATATTAAGTCATTTACACAAATTTAAAATATTACTAAATGTAGAAATTAATTTAATTAACAATGAACAATATTTTTAAGCATTTATTAATGTTGATTACAATGTTAATGGAGTACATTATATACCAGAGAGAGAGAGAGAGCGAGAGAGAGAAAATTAAAAAAATTAACATTGTCTCACAATGGGTAAGACAGTATAAGTACATCACTAAATAGGTCAACTCTGATGGCTGTAAAAGTGATGGTGGCATTTTTGATTAACATCATTAATGTTTAATGTTCTGTTTTATGTGCGCATAATATTAATAATGTGTAATGCTTAATGATCTGTTTAATGCCAAATTCTTAATGTTCACCAAATGTGAAAAGTATTTTTGATGATTCAGTTGCAGCGGTTTGCACTTATGCTCCTTCCCATAATATACTGTTATTCGTCATATTGTGTTTTACTGTGATCGCAAAAAGCGGAAACTCATGGGGAATTAGACAAAGAAAAAGGTAGGCAATTAAACCAGCTGCATAAAGAAGAATGCTTCTAATATGGCAGTGTCTGCTCTATTTTGAGGACTGTATCGATATACTGTGTGCTTGTGTGTAATTTTGTTGCTCGGGTGAGTAGAAAGTGGAGGATGGATAATGAAAATAGAAGGGAGTGGCGTAAACGACAAAAGCAACGATGAAGAAACTCAACCTCAGGGCAGAAGATTATGATCAGGAGAAGGGTGAGATGAAGTGAAGGATGGCCAAGGGAGTGAATGTGAGAAGATGAGAACAATGCAAAGATGATAAATTAAAGACACGATTGAGGTAACATGAGCTATATGTCCAGCTCACATGCACACAGACTGACGGGTAATGAGGTGGATAGAGAAGGGGAGGTGGAATCAATAGTGGCCGTATTTCCTGGAGTGAATGCATGTGTTTGGAGATAAATGAGCTGTAGAGCAGAACAGATATGAGAGCCTTTCATCAGCAAGGAGACTGAAATATAAAACATAAGCAACAACATAGAAACAGAGGCCAAGAGAAAACAAAGACAGGGGGAATATTATGGATGGTAGCTCCTGATAAAAAAAAACAATTAAATTAAAACACAAAATGAAATAAAATAAAAAAAATCTAATAAAATGAAAAATGAAATGAAATAAAAAATTAAATAAAAAAGAAAGAAATAAAATAAAAAATAAAATGAGAAATAAAATTGTGAAGGTTGGTGAGTGGGTATTAAATTCCACAAAAATGGTGGATTATTTTAGAGCAACATCAAATGTACTGTAACATTTGGACCAATCAGACATACAAATATTTGTTATATTTAACAAATAATCTCTTATGCCCCCTCACCAAACCAAAAGGCCAACTATGAGGGTCTGTGCATCTAACCCTTCCCCCCGAAATGCATCTAGCACCTAAGAAGGCAGAACAGGTCTCTGGTTCCATGGCAACCCATTTGATAACACTGGTTTTATTGCTCAAAGGAATGCGGGAACTCACTTCTTTGCCCCCTTAGGAAAGAGAAATGGAATCTTCTCTAATTAATTCATAGAAAAACCTTTCTTTGAATGAACACACATATCTTCAGGTCATTGTGTATATTATTACTGTTCTTGTATATGTTTTTGTGTATTGTACACCATTTTATGCATGCTTATGATAGATCACTAGTTAATATCACTCTAGCTGTATCATGTTTAGTCTCTATCAATTCGTCTTCGGATGATCTAATTGAGAGTGAATATTACATTAACCCAGCTCAATTACCTATGCAAATTACCATGTCCAGAGACAAAGAATCGTAAAAATTTCCCTCCAAAAATCCAGGACTCCATTGGGTATTTGACACCCCAGAGGTGTGACCTCTATAGCAGATAAAGCTCCTACTTCAGAGATGCCACGGCAGTCTGTGCTTCTGTTAGATCCTAAGAGGGTCTGAGCTAGAACTTTTTCTGGACCCTCTAAGTTTTTGTGCCAGGCCTTGCGGCCTTGTCTTTCCATTCAACCAAGCTCCTTGGACCTCAGCAGATCTCTTTCTTAGTTTTTTTTTCCTTCAACACTTGGAAGAACATTTCTACCTCAGAACATCTTGGGAATTCATCACTCTTCAACCCGGAAGAACGTGATCGGGAGTCCAAAACTTTGAAACCATTAAGACTTTCATCTGAGACTGCATTCCGGACACTCGACCCGACCAAAGGCAGTGCAAGTATAACATTTAACTAAACGAAACAAAGGTTTAGTATAAGTTATAGACCCCATTATAAATGGTGCTGATGGTTTTACTCAGGTGGTTAAATGACTTTCTCCATAACTGCATTCTCTGATTTTCCTGATGGTTTCATCCATCAACTGTCATTAGCCTTTCCCATGTATGAGTGATTGTATGTGCGTTTGTTTGTTTGTTAGACTAGTCTGTGTTAGTGTTTAGTTAATAAAAGTTGTGTGCACAAATTACATGAGTTTCTGATTCTGCCTTGCATATTAAATGTCCCTTTACGATTTTGACCCTTGCTACAATGCTCTAATGCATTAATAGGAAAGTATTTTCTGTGGCCAAGGAAATACCCTTTCTTAGAGTTGATACGAACTTACACTGAATGTTCGCTAGACGGACAGATCAGCTGATGGCAATTTAATTTTGCTACAGTTATTACTGTCAGCCGATATAAATAATTGTAATTAATCATAATTAATTGTAATTATTTATATACAATTCCCTTTTGAGCTATATAAATTGTTACAGTACAGTGGTGTGAAAAAGTGTTTGCCCCCTTGCTGTTGTGTTTAATTTTTTTTGGGATATTTGTCCACACTTGAATGATTCAGATCAAACTAATTTTAATATTTCACAAAGATAACCAGAGTAAATACAAAATGCAGTTTTAAAATAATAATTTAATTTTGTTAAGGGAAAAGAGCTGTCCAAACCTGCCTGGCACTACGTGAAAAAGTATTTGCCCCCTAATTCTAATAACAGGTTGTGCCACCCTTTACAGCAACAACTGCAATCAGAGTCTTTCACATCGCTGTGGAGGAAATTTGGCCTGCTCTTCTTTGCAGAATTGTTTTAATTCAGCCACATTGCAGGGTTTTCGAGCATGAATGGACTGTTTAAGGTCATGCCACAGCATCTCAATCGGATTTAAGTCCGGACTTTGATTTGACCACTCCAAAACCTTAATTTAGCTTTTCATGAGCCATTCAGAGGTGGACTTGCTGGTGTGTTTGGGATCATTGTCCTGCTGCATAACCCAAGTGCCCTTGAGGTCACAAACTGACAGCCGGACATTCTCCTTCTGGATTTTCTGATAGAGTGCAGAATTCATGGTTCCATCAATAATGGCAAGTCATCCAGGTACTGAAGCTGCAAAGCAGCCCCAGACCTTCACACTACCACCACCATGTTTGACTGTTGGTATGATGTTATTTTTATGAAATGCTGTGTTGGTTTCACGCCAGATGTAACGGGACACACACCTTCTAAAAAGTTCAACTTTTGTCGCATCAGTCCACAGAATATTTGCCCAAAAGTATTGGGGATAATCAAGATATTTTTGGCACATGTGAGAAGAGCCTTTGTGTTCTTTTTGGTCAGCAGTGGCTTTTGCCTTGGAACTCTCCCATGGATGCCGTTTTGCCCAGTCTCTTTCTTATTGTTGAGTCATGAACACTGACCTTGACTGAGGCAAGTGAGGCCAGCTGTTCTTTAGATGTTGTTCTGAGTTCTTTTATGACCTCCTGAATGAGTCGTTGTTGAGCTCTTGGGATAATTTTGGTCGGCCGGCCACTCCTGGGAAGGTTCACCACTGTTCCAAGTTCTCTCCATTTGTGGATAATGGCTCTGACCGTGGTTCGCAAGAGTCTCAAAGCCTTAGAAATGGCTTTATAACCCTTTCCAGATACATGTCAACTATTTTGTTTCTCATCTGTTCTTGAATTTCTTTAGATCGTGGCATGATGTTTTGGTTTTTAAGCATGCTTTTCTTTGTCAGACAGGTTCTATTTAAGTGATTTCTTGATTCAACAGGTCTGGCAATAATCAGGCCTGGGCTTGGCTAGTGAAATTTAACTAAGCTTTTTAAAATAATGTGGTTAATCACAGTTCTTTCATGATTTAACAAGAGGGGGCAATTAATTTTTCAAGTAAGGCCAGGTAGGTTTGGACAGCTTTTTTCCCTTAATAAATGAAATCATCATTTAAAAACTGCATTTTGTATTTACTTGCATCATCTGTGTGTAATATTAAAATTTGCTTGATGATCTGAATCTTTTAAGTGTGACAATATGCAAAAAAAAAAAAAAAAAAAAACAGAAAGGGGGCAAAAACCTTTTCACAGCACTGTACATGTACAGCTATCCACTGTAATTCCGACAATTATATTTTTTACGGCAGTGAATTCCACTCACTTAAGAGAGGGCGTCAAAGTAGCAAAAATACACAAAACTACATACAGTTGTTTTAAAGACAGGAAAAAAATACTGAGCGATATCAAAAGAGACAGGAAGGACAGAATGAGAAAGCTCAGAATGGAGTAAATTAGCAGACACATAACCATACACGTGCTCTAATAAACAGCTTCAGTGAACTACGTCATGAGAAAGTGACCCTGAAATCGATGAGGGATTACCCACAGTTCCATTACACTTCAAATGAAATCTCAGAAATAAAATACCAGCTGCCACCAAAAGCTCACAGTCCTCCAAGGAATGAAACAATGTGTCACAAACCGAATGACTCATGAATTTTATGACAGCACCAAACACCTCATCTTCCTATCTGCTAATTAAAGCACAAAGTTTGACAATCCAGCTCAGGCAGTCGTTGCAGTCACCTGTGGCAAGAAAAGAAATCTGCTGCTACAGATGTGAGCACATGCTGTGTCTTCTCTCCTGATGCCATTGCTCCTTTAGGACTCAAATTAGGTTCTTTGAGAACCAGTGTACATGTAGACTGCCAAAAACTAAAATTAGGCCATCCATTACACCACAACCCATTTAATGTAAATGCAAATCTTAAGCACTTTGAGCCTGATATCAGTTTACCCTTCATCTATACTATTGTGAGAAACAAAAATGCACTCATTAGTGCCAGACAGCTTTGATGGACTAAGATGCATCATCTTCTAATTGCTTAAAAGTCTTTTCAACACCACAGACTGTGCAGATTGTGTTTATAAGACAAGAGAAGGAAGGAGTGAGAGACAGAAAGAATGAATAGACCTACCTTTTGAAAAAAGGGCACGTCGTCTGGGTGAATATTGGACTTGTATTCGTACAGACAGGCGCAGGCTTTCACCCTTTTGGACAGGGCATGTCTGGGTCGAGATCTCCAGGCCTCTCTCATCCTGACATTCAGAGGAATGCCTGCCACTAGCAGACACAAAGGCAATGTGTATAATAAAAAGTTGATTGCCTGTACTACAGTATACATTAGTCTCTCAGGAGAGAATTTGTATTCTTACCTTTTAGGAGTAATCATTTTATGGACAAAAGATACCAGTAGTAAAGCATTTTTTTAAGAAACTGAGCATTTGTTTAATACTGTATCTTATTGTTTGGGGTTGTAAGATTTTTTTTATGTTTTTGAAACAAGTCTCTTATGCTCAGGCTAAACTTATAAAAAACAGCAATATTGTGAAATATTACAATTTTAAATACCCGTTTCTATGTTAATGTTTTAAAATTGTACTTATTCCTGTGATGACAAACCTGACTTACCATCAGCTATTCTAATCAAATCATTTTAATATGCTAATAAAAATTTCTTCTTAATATCATTGTAGAAAACAGTCATGGTGCTTATTATTTCTGTGGAAATTGACTTTTTTCAGGACTCTTTGATGAATAGAAAGTTCCAAAGAAAATAGTTGGGTTTTTTTACATTATAAATGTATTTTTATATTTTTGGTTTAATGCATCCTTGCTTAATGAAAAGTATTAACTGTTTTCATAAAAACAAAACAAAACAAAAAACGACTTTTAAAAGGCTTTTGTCATAAAAATGTTTACACATTATTTCGTATAAATAGTTAAAAACTGTACTTAAAATTATGTTTATACAGTATACACCTTCAGATTTGGATCTTTAATTGTTGTATTAGTGTAAGAAAATCAATAAGGCCAAACAATACAGTGTGTAAGTGGCTAAAGTGGCTTTGAATGACAATGCCATTTTTATTCCTGAATAACCAAAGCTAACTAAGCTTTAATAGTATCCATATCTAAATAATATTCAGCCTTCTACTAAAAGCTGCCTGACACTCTTTCAAATCATAGAGTTTCAGTAAACTTTCATCTTTGGACAGTCAGCTAATCACATAACAGCCATTCTCAGCAATAAAACTACAATAAAACACTCTCAGCATCAGGGTCGCTCACACTCGCTCAGGGCCTGATGTGTAGAGACGTGGCTCTCCCACTGAGACGAGCGCAGGGAGTGTGAAGCGATGACAATAAACCTGACTTCCCTGCTGGTCAAGCCTAGCGTTTCAGTGTTCTCTCTCAGGCTGATACACGTGTTTTAGCACAAGGCCACGTCGAAAAACGTGTTACTCAACTAGCTAAAAGACCATTTTAAATGGTCGCTGCGGGAACACAAAATAGTACAACCAGTGTTTTTTAGTTCAAATACCACTTATGTAACATACCGTGCTGATGCCACAGGTGTGCTTCTATTCAGCAGTTCTCATCCATTAATGATTCACTCCTATAGTTGCCATCAGCAGGTATTTTCACCTCTAGTAAGCAGCAGGCCTTGAAAACACATTTTTTGTGGAGTTTGTAGACCTACATTTGAAATGTTCAATACTCAGAGGAACACAACGTACTGAGGACACTTTAATGTTGAGATGCCATCCACAGATAAATGAGAAGACAGCCTCTTGAAATTGAGAGCAATTACTGTAGTCTGATTAGCTAAATTAGGCCAATCAGTAGCATGATAGCATCAGCTGATGAAGAAAAAGAAGTGCATCATGGATAAACCAGCAAACCTTAGGAGGGCGAGTCAAATAGAAGTCTGATTTGCTATTTTTCTGATTAACTAGGTTAATAACTGAACCACTTGCTGTGCAATCCATATTAGTAAAACAACAACAAACCAATTGTCTATGCAGGCATCTCAAATAATACAAATGGTGTTTGGGATAAAACTCTGAAGCTGCGATTTAGAATTTCATGCATTTAAATCTCACTACAACCTGTCAAATATCATTGACACAGATGTCCTGAGAAATAACACTCTGTCTCAGTGACAGCCTGAAGCTTCTGAGTCTGTAAACAGCATAAAAGAATCTTACAGCAGCGTGTGATTGTCAGTCAAAAAAGATGGTATAGAGGGGTAGCCTGTGGGAAAACGTCACTGGTTTAGTAATTTCTTTTGCTGCCAGTAGGAGCCAAATCATTTACACTGCTTTAAATGAACATTTAAAATTATGGACTTTCAAAGGAAGACTGGGATGTGTAGAATATTTTTTAATCTTGAATCAATATAATGCACAGAATTATGCCTATTCGTAAAAGGAAATTATTCTAATCTCTTTATTAATGTTGAATTAATATCATACATGGAATTATGCCTATTTATGAGAAGAAACTATTCTACTATTATCTACTATTAGTAGTCTGACTGTGTGAAGCAGGTGTGTGTTAAGGATTGTAATGAGCAGAGAACTGAATGAACTATTTAAAGCTTGAAAAACCCATATATGGAGAAGACTTTGTTCAGGAGCTAGAAATACATGCATGGCAAGCTATTGATGACCTTCAAAGACATATATGGTAAAAGATACCTGTCCCAAAATACAAAAGGAGCATACAGTTGAAACTGGGGATGTAACGGTATGAAAATTTGTCATCACGATTATAGTGACCAAAATTATCACGGTTATCAGTATTATCACGGTATTGTTAAAATGTGCTGGAGATGTTCAAAAAGTACCGATACATAAATCACTTCAAGTTTTATACTTAAATCAACAAACAGCAAATAAAATGACTTTGTTTGCATAATCACTAAAACAATAACATTACCAGTGAGGTCTGGATTTTAAATGACAACTTGACTGACACCAGTTTAATAGCATGTTCAAATAAAGCTTTGAAAAAGTTTCATATAAAGGTAAACCTCACATTTCAGCCTTTAAAGAAAAGAGTTAAGTCAAAATGATAATTGATTAATAAGGGGAAGGGGAAGGGGAGGGGGAAGTGGTGTGTGGCCATGTATGGTGACCCATACTCAGAATTTGTGCTCTGCATTTAACCCATCCAAGTGTGTACACAGTAGTGAACATAGACCCGGAACAGTGGGCAGCCAACGCTGCAGCGCCCGGGGAGCAGTTGGGGGTTCGGTGCTTTGCTCAAGGGTCTCACCTCAGTCGTGGTAGTTTCAGCCAGCATCTTCACAAGGTCTTTTGCTGTTGTCCTGGGGTTGATTCGCACATTTCGCACCAAAAAACGTTCCTCTCTGAGATTCAGAATCCGTCTCCTTCCTGAGCGGTATGATGGTTGTACATTCCCATGTTTTTTATACTTGCATATTATTGTCTGAATGGATGAACGTGGGACCTTCAGGCATCTGGAAATTGCACCTAAGGATGAGCCACACTTGTGGAGGTCCACAATTCTTTTCCTGATGTCTTGGTTGATTTCTCTTGATTTTCCCATAATGTCAAAGAAAGAGGCTCTGTGTTTGAGGTGTGCCTTTATATGCATCCACAGGTGTGCCACCAATTAACTCAAATTGAATCAATTAACCTATCAGAAGCTTCTTAAGCTCAGAATGGAATCATCTGGAGTTTTCTTTTTGTTTAAAGACACAATAAACTTAGTGTATGTATACTTCTGACTTTGATGAAAGTGATAAAAAAAATACATAAAAATTATCCCTTGCTCGATTCTGACATTTAACAAATGCAGAAAATATGTTAATATTTATTGATCTAAAACAGAAAAAGTTTACTCTGATTTAATGTTTGACAGTAAAGAAAAAAAAGTTTTTGTGTTTTTTTTCTGAAGTGTATGTAAATATCTGGTTTCAACTGTATATGGAATAATGTGGAACAGCTTCAGGCATATACACTCACTGGCCACTTTGTTAGGTACACCTTGCTAGTACCGGGTTGAACCCCCTTTTGCCTTCAGAACTGCCTTAATTCTTCGTGACATAGATTCAACAAGGTGTTGGAAACATTCCTCAGAGATTTTGGTCCATACTGACATGATAGCATCACGCAGTTGCTGCAGATTTGTCGGCTGCGCATCCATGATGTAAATTTCCACCACATCCCAAAGGTGCTCTATTGGATTGAGATCTGGTGACTGTGGAGGCCATTTGAATAAAGTGAACTCATTGTCATGTTAAAGAAACCGGTCTGAGATGATTTGAGCTTTGTGACATGGTGCATTATCCTGCTGGAAGTAGCATCAGAAGATGGGTACACTGTAGTCATAAAGGGATGGACATGATCAGCAACAATACTCAGGTAGGCTGTGGCATTTAAACGATGCTCAATTGGTACTAAGGGGCCCAAAGTGTCCCAAGAAAATATCCCCCACACCATTACACCACCACCACCAGCCTGAACCATTGAGAAAAGGCAGGATGGATCCATGCTTTCATGTTCTTTACGCCAAATTCTGACCCTACCATCTGAATTTCGCAGCAGAAATCGAGACTCATCAGACCAGGCAACGTTTTTCCAATCTTCTATTGTCCAATTTTGGTGAGCCTGTGCGAATTGTAGCCTCCGTTTCCTGTTCTTAGCTGACAGGAGCGGCACCCGGTTTGGTCTTCTGCTGCTGTAGCCCATCTGCTTCAGGGTTCGACGTGTTGTGTGTTCAGAGATGGTATTCTGCATACCTTGGTTGTAACGAGTGGTTATTTGAGTTACTGTTACCTTTCTATCATCTCTAACCAGTCTACCCATTCTCCTCTGACATCAACGAGGCATTTTCGTCCACACAACTGCCGCTCATTGGATATTTTCTCTTTTTCAGACCATTCTCTGTAAACCCTAGAGATGGTTGTGCATGAAAATCCCAGTAGATCAGCAGTTTTTGAAATACTCAGACCAGCCCGTCTGGCACCAACAACCATTCCACGTTCAAAGTCACTTAAATCCCCTTTCTTCCCCATTCTGATGCTCGGTTTGAACATCTTCACCACATCTAGATGCCTAAATGCATTGAGTTGCTGCCATGTGATTGGCTGATTGGCAATTTGTGTTACCAAGCAATTGAACAGGTGTACCTAATAAAGTGGCCGGTGAGTGTATATACGAGTGTAAAACAGACATTCTGGAGTTACCTTTGTAAACCGTAACTCAAATTTGTTGCTTGATCAATAAAGTCTTCTGGCTTCAAAACCTCTCTAACAATTTATTTTTGAAAAAGAAAAAAATTCTACAACAGGTACAAATATTGCTCCATACTGTATAATAGAATTGCAAACACATTTCTTTCAGCACGCTGGTACGAGTTAATCTGAGGTACGATTTTAAATTATTTTTGGTAATCAACGTGTATGTAATCCTGTTTTATTTAATCTGAAGTGACTGAAAACAAAGTACGCTCATTTTACAACTTGGCTGTTTTAGCGTTTTCCAGTGTCAACAAAAAGTATTCTTGTATCTTCCTAAATTTAAGGTTGAACCACTGATGTCACATGAACTATTTTAACAATGTCTTTTACTACCTTTAAATGTGGTAGTTGCGTTGTTGTCTATGTAGGGTCAGAAATCTTTTGGATTTCATCAAAAATATCTTAATTTGTGTTCCGAAGATGACATGATAATTAATGTAATTAATGACAGAATTTTTAGGTGAACTTATCATTTAAGCTTTAAATTTCGCCCTCAGGCAACAGCAGTGTGAATCAGTCGGGTGACTGATTCAATGAATTACTCATAAAGAAAGTCACATGTTGTTGCTTTGATGCCTTGATGACATCCAGTTGAAGAATGCAACCTCAAGAGGGCACAGCCTTCGAAATAAGACATAGCTAATGACTCCTTCATAGACAGTATTGTTTTGTTCTTGAATGAATCAGTGTTTTTTATAGGATTGGATAAATTCTTGATTCAATTATTCAATGATGCCACCTACTTGTGTAACAATATAAACTGCAGAAAAAATCACTGAAAAGTAGACAAGTAGACTAACATCCTGTCTAGATCACACAAATGAAGTCAAAAAGATCATAAATATCAGTAGTCATGGAATGCTTCTTATCCGAATTCATGGAGCAAAATTCACTAGGTCTTATTCTTTGTAGTAATTGTTCATCTTATCTATCTCTAAAAGTAAGGTTACAGTCAGAAAGCTGGCACAGCAAGTAACCAAGATTTTTCCTGAAAACTGCAAATATTCACTGTTATCAGTTTGATTCATTATCAATGTGCACAGACATCACAATGGTCCCCATGGTCATATAATGTGAAACAAAATACATAGAAAATCTCAGTGGAGCTCTTCTATCTGCACACCAGCCTCCACAATCACCTGTGGCATCACAGCATTATTATTATCACTCATCGAAGCAGAGCGGGGTCTAGCGTTCTCTAGTTCCACATAATCATGATGGATGCACTGGGGCAATGCACCCGATAGCTCCCTTCTCCCATCAGCACACATTCCCCTAATCACTTCAGACACCAAGATGCTCGAGCCAGTCACGCCTAATAACCCAACTAGAAATAGATGATGCAATGTTGCCTCTCTCTTCTGTGAGTGAGTGTCAAGCAGTGATTGCTGTACGCAGTAGGAAAAGTCATGAAGCTTTGCTTTCCTCAGCTTGGATTCGGTCACTTTATTATTGCAGTTGTTGGCGCATTAGGTTACAGTCCATTGCACCGCAGCATGTCAATGCCATAACCCAACAAAACGCATAGCTGCCCACCTTGTACACACAACTGCTCTGCTTGCATCTGCTGTTGCCTAAGCCTGGATGATCTTTACGGTTTATATCTGAGTTCAATCCAATTAACCTTCAAGCTGCAAACATCTGAGACTTTCAGTTAACCCTTATTTTAGCATGCAGGCATGGGGTGTGGGAAAATTCAGACAAGGAAAGGTTAATCTAAACCTCATGATTCTGAGCAGAGGACTGCACCAGCAGAGCCAGAGCTGGGTCAGAGCCATAAGAGCAGAGTGCTTCATTAATCTAATGTTGCTAACTCATTTTCTTTACATATTATCTTTGCTCTAGACCTCGTAGTGTGCACAGGACAGTATTTTTAAACATTTACACTGAGCATTATAGAGATACATACATAGTGTTTTTAGAGAACTCAAGGAAATTTAATTAGGGAATTAGCTTGGAAAAACACAGCATTGCTTTGGTTTTAATCAAGTATGATGCAACTTTATTACTTTTTTTTTATACCCATGAGTCACTATTATGATCGTATCATTTTTTTCCACGTGTCAAACTAACACAATGTTTCTAGAAAAGTCACAGATTCTTGTCTACTTTTTGTAAAAACACAAGAATGCCGCTTCAATCATTTCTGCTTACTGCATTTTAATTAAACCAGAGGAAATTAATATAATGGAAACTGAAAAAGGAAAATGAATAGAAAATAATTACAAAATTATTCCCTGGGAGTTGTAAAATGAAGGTTGATTAGTACTGACTTGACCTTGATTTCACTTGTTTTACATAACATCTGAGGCACTTAAAAAGAGGCATTGCCACAAAGCATCAGACATTTTTATATTCCAAACACTTTTCAGACTCCTTTTCCATCATGATCAATAAATGCATGAAAGCAGTGGGTGGCCAAATATGATTTAGCAGATGTGATGCATTACAGAATGCTGGAAGGTATATGGGTTTTACGCTATTTTGTGTAATGACAAGACAGAGACTAAGTGGCTTTGTGTCCTTGGTATGTGTGGGGCAAACAGCAGCAAGTCCCAGAGAACACATTCTGCTTCTCTCTGGCAGCCTGTACGTGCTTGTGTTGGTCGGAGATTGATCGCTCTCCTCTCTCTCCCTCCTCCATGCCTTCACAAAGAATCAAACTGCTTGACCGGCAAAAAAAAAGAAAAAAGAAAAAAATATGCAAAGCACTCTCTCTCCCTCTCTTTTCGTAAGGCTATTGCTTTATACATATTGATAATAATGTTTTTAATTACACTTCCATGTTTATATTTTTCCAACTGAATCACAGAATGTTTTTGTGGTGCTGATGAGTTTGTCTGACTCATTATTTTTAATGAACAAAAAGTCCCCAGAGACCATCAGTTTCTCAACTCTAGTGTAGCAGCACCAATTAAACAGTGCAAGCTGTGATTATGTCAAGAGATTTGACAGGGTGGCCTCCGCTGCTCTTCGGGTCACTATTGGAAACAGGAAACTTAATAAGAAAAGGAGTGAAAGAGAGGGAGGACTAAAAGGAAAGAGACAGAGGGAGGTTGTTCTAGATTAGTTCATGCTGTCCAGCATCTAATGAAAGCACATGGCAACAGGCTTTCTGTTCTGTACCACAGGGAATCTCACCGCATTCGTTTTCTATTACTCACACTCATACCAGACCCTTTTGCTCATGACAGAAGGACTACGATCCCCCTGGACTATTTGCTTCAAGCCCAGGCTATACTTCCATTCGGAGTGTGTGCGATTGCGTGAGCATGCGTGTGCCAGTCTATCCATCCACTCCCCGAACCTCTTATCCTACTGTATGTAGAGTCACAGGATGTGTTGTATAAATAGCATTTAGAGATCCTCACGGATAGATTTAGAAAACGGCAAGTCAAGTAAATGTCACCCATTTTTATTTCTCTGGACACGGTTGGTCACATGTTCACTGAGGGAGATGAATCGCATTCAGGTAAAAGAAAGAAGACTCGAGACAAAATTTCACTTAAAACTGGGTACATTTTACTGTAAAACAGGTTAGGAAACATTTCCAGTGTTCATTGCTGTGAAGAGGTTGTACAGGGAAAAACAAACAGTTGTACAGCAAACTACCTTCCTGAATACGTCTCATAGTAAATACTGTGAACACTGGGCTAAAGAGATAGAAACTAGGAGCTTATGCTTAGTCATTTAAAGTAGAAAATTGACAAGATAAGCTAATTTGCTTAAGAAATATTAACCATTTAACTGAACAAATCACTATAATGTCATATACTGTATTTGGCAATGTAGCCAGACTAAGAAAACCATACATGTTTACTGTCATCACTCTTCAAGACTTTCTAGATATTGTAATATAGGCTATTTAAAGGATTATCATTGCTACTGACAATGCTTAAAGTGATTTGTTTCACCCGTTAGGCTTTGCAGAAATTAAAAAGACACACTGCAAGTGTGCAAAAACATATTTCTCTTAAGAACGCCATGAAGGAGTCTAATGGCGCAATCATGATGCTAACCCACCACTCCATATCAAACAGCAGGTAGCCAGCTTAGAGACACAGGACAAGAATAATATAACATCAACTGAAATATTCTGTTTTTAAAAGCTGGAAAAAATGTTTACATATGAAGCAGTGTAACAGTCCAGACATTAAAAAAAATTGCGTCTTGGTGTAATAATCCTGGAGGCATTTTCTATTCCCACGCAGGTAATACATCAAAACCATACCAGAACCATTTGAACATTCTGTCAATGATTCTCAAATTCTCTTTAATATCAACATATCAAGATTTCAGGTTTGCTTTACAAACTCCAAAGGGAACTAACTGTCATGCATATCAGTGCCTTATCGATTTTAAAGTTTACTAATTATTAATGTTTGAATTAGCATCACAATAATCATTTAGTTTAACTGCTTCATATCAAGATCATTAATAATTTGTACAGTCAACAGAGAGAAACTGCCCGAAGCCTTCAAATATTATTGCCCAAAGCTCAATGACATCCCATATGTCTCTCTCCATTGTGCTGCAAAGCCAGTGGCCATGGTAAAAATAAAACGGATGCTGCTGGATACATAAACAGCATACAAAGGTATTCAAACAGCAGTGTTCTAGAAGCAGTACAGTGTGTCCTAGAAACAAAGCAGCTCATGTTACAATGTCTATTGCTACAGGAAATAGTTTGGAGAGATGCACAAGGATGGGTTAGTTGAGAATGAGACACATGCATGTTTCCACTAACTCTCCTTTCATTTCCTAAAACACAACGCATAACAATGAATATATGAAATGACTTTCTGATGCATGACACAATCAACACGAGGCCATATGGCATAACTAAACATCTTATTGCAAGAGTAGGGCCTTCACACCTGATGTGCCAAAGACCTTTCTGCCAATCCAGATGGCCATGATCTTCAGAGCTCTTGCTGAGTCCTTATGGTTCTCATGTGCCATTGGCTCAATCAGAGAAAAAACACAAGAAATCAAATGCTACGTTCTATTACACCCATAGATCATATTCATACCTTGCAATTTTACAATCATTATAGCATTATAGCATACAAGGACTTGGTAGAAACAGTGCAGAAATGTTTACATGAGTTTAAATGAGCTTGGATAGCAAAATACAAAGCCACATCGAGACATGCAATCGTCTGAACAGTAAAGAAGTGGTCGGGCTGTTTTGATTTGATCTAATCAGAACACACTCGTTCCCTGATGGCCCTACAGATACAGAGATTTTGTGCTTTATTTGATTTTCAGGGCGTCTGCATGAGTGGTCAGAGATGAAAAGAGATGTACAAGGCAAACACAGATGCATCCTTCACATCTCAGTGCTCCTGTCCGCATCTCTAAAGCGAAAACACACTCACAAACAGATATGGATATATGCGTGATTCTTCACATGCTCTCATAACGGCAAATTTCAACTTGAGTTTTATGCTCTAAATATAGCAACATTAGGGATCTTTTTCCTGTTTGCTTCCATCGAATATTGCAATGCCTTCTCATTTTGTATTATTACCCCAGAAAGACTAACCACATTGCACTTTTTCTATCTGGCAGCTTTTTATGAAATGCTTTGGACTGTCTATTGCACCAGCTGCTGCTGTTTTGCACTTGAGCATCCACTCGTGATGATTAAAGATTACAACTATCTACTGTTTTATCTGTTTTGTGCATCCAAAACACACCCACGCACCAACTAGAGTGATTCGTGAACATTTTCCTCCACAGAGAACAACTTTAAAGACTAAATGTTCTATCTTGTATACTATGAAAAAAACCTAATCTTTATATTCAAAACAGGATCACAGTAACACTTAAAGAGAAATATTGCAGATACAATTGCACTTTGACTTATCAGAAATGGAAAATGATCAGTTATCCTCCACCTACAAAGAAAACACCACAAAACAGTGTTCGACATCACGTCAAATACTTACAGACGCATATGACAAACAAACAGACAGAGAAAATTCACAAATATGACACGATCTGAGCGCAAATTCACTAACTGAATAACATTGTCTATATTACTGTCAAAATGAATTAATTTTTAAATCTTATTTAATGTTGTTTTTCCTTTAAGATGCTAGAAAATTTCAAAAAATTTGAAGCTAAAGGATAGTATCTGCCGATCTAAAATGAGCTCCGTCTACACATGCCTTAATGTTACACATACAGTACATGAGTCTATAGAAATATAAAACATCTAAACACACAAAGCTCCTGATACAGATATAATGTGTGAGTGTTATTTCAACACCACTCAGGTAACTCAATCATTCAGAACAGCTTTCTATTGAAAAAAAGTTTTGCTTTCCTCTTCTCTCTCTATCTAAAGATGGTACAGTACAGAGGGAGGCCAGTTAAATGAATGAAACCTGAGTTATATTCCCTCTAATGAATCCTAAAAAAACTAAAACAGTGCAATATTATGCTGAAAGATAAATTACAGTAGTTCTTTTATAGAGTTTGAGTGAATATGTACATACAACAGTTATGTAGTTCCACAGTTTATCCTGCATTTGTAGATAGTGAATAACACAATAACCTCAAGGCGTTTTTCACTGTTTAATGGCCTTGTTTCACTGCCCCTGCTAGTTAACCACAAAAACAGCTACTCAAAAGTACTAAAAACAAATCTGTTCTTATTTTACCTCCTCCTTAACACAGCTTTTTCAATTCTCAAAGAAACTGAACATTCTTTTCCAAACCTCTCACAACTTAAAAGTTATTAAGACCTGCGGAGATCTACCGAATGTTTCTCTTTCAAGCTGAAAGCTCAAATGGATGGGGTGAAGACACAGCACCTAACAGTAATGGCTGCTTCCCCTCTTTACATCTGAGGGCAGAGAATTGGAACGTCTTCTCAATGCCATCCTCATCCTCAACCTCATCTTCCTCCTTCCACCTCAGGGCTTTTCCGCCCAGGCTCTCTCTGGAGGGAATGTAGCCGCGTGGGCCCTAAAGAAAGCTACCTGCCTCTTGGGCTGCTTAAACCAACGACTCAACATCACAGAAGGTCATCATAGTCGAGAAGTTTGGAGTGCTGGCGGCTCTTCCACAAGCGGTAGAGGCGGAAATCGAAGTACATCTCGATCATCTCCTTACCTGAGTGTGGAGACAGCACAACATTTTTAGCTCTCCTTAAAATATCTGACCGTAAAATAACAGGCAGCATGTCACACATCTACCATACCATCCGCTGAGTAAAATAGATCTACATTAGGAGGCCTTTATAGGCATTTGTGGGTGTTTTAAATACAGTTCTCTATTTAAAACAGTGGTAATTATCCTCAACAGTGTGAATCAAGCTGTGTAGAGTCCTTAGGGGACAAAAGGAGATGGAAGAGGAGGGAGGGGGTAAGTAGGCCTCCTCCTGGGTCCAATGAAGAGACAGAAACAGTGGGGGAAGTTAATGAGGTTTTGATTGAAGAATAATTACTGTCAAATCAATAGCTGTGGCATGGATGAAAGTTGGGGTCGGAGTTCACGTGGCACATGCAAGTTTGTTGAAATACATGTTCCGTAGTTTGTTTACTGTATGTGTGTCAGAATATGTGATTGGTCATGTCTGTAGTGTGTGTGTGTGCACTGCGCAGTACACTCACCCTGAGCTGACAGTTCCAGAGGAGACTTAAACTCAATGGCATGAGGTTTCATCAGTCTCTTGAGGTTTTGAAAAAGCTGAGGACGAGAGAAAGTTTTGCTGTTTCACTACACTTCACAGTTTAAACTAGCAAAAGATCATCAGCATTACTCATAATATTCCCAATTAAAAACAGACATTAGAGATATATTTACAGCTGTTTGTTTAATACTGTTTCAGGTTAATACTGATACCAATATTTGGATAGCAGAGAGGTTGATAATGTAACTGTAATTATATATATACATATATATATATATATATATATATATATATATATATATATATATACACATACATTCATGGCCAAAAATATCGGCACCCTTGGTAAATATGATCAAAGAAGGCTGTGAAAATTAATCTACATTGTTAATCCTTTTGATCTTTTATTTAAAAAATTCACTAAAATCTAACCTTTCATTGGATAATAAGAATTTAAAATGGGGGGGGGGGGGAGATATCATTATGAAATAAATGTTTTTTCTCTAATACACACTGGCCACAATTAACGGCACCCTTTTATTCAATAATTTTTGAAAAATCCATTTGCCAGTTTAACAACTCTAAATTTTCTCCTATAATGCCTGATGAGGTTAGAGAACACCTGACAAGAGATCAGAGACCATTCCTTCATCCAGAATCTCTCCAGATCCTTTAGATTCCCAGCTCCATGATGGTGCTTCTTCTCTTCAGTTCACCTCACTCATTTTCTACAGGGTTCAGGTCAGAGGACTGGAATGGCCAGAGCAGAAGCTTGGTTTTGTGCTCAGTGACCCATTTTTGTGTTGTTTTTGAGGTTTGTGTTTGGATTATTGTCCGGTTGGAAGATCCAAACATGGCCCATTATAAGATTTCTAACAGAATCAGTAACTTATTGATTTTTTATCTGTTGGTATTTGATAGAATCCATGATGCCATTTATCTAAACAAGATGTCCAGGACCTCCAGCAGAAATATAGGCCCACAACATAAAAAATATAGCAGTATATTTCATTGTACACATGGGGTACTTTTTATCCCTGTGTTCACCAAACCCATCTTGAGTGTTTGCTGCTAAAAAGCTAATTTTTTTATTTCATCTGACCATAGAAGCCAGTCCCATTTGAAGTTTCAGTCGTGTCTGATAACTGAATATGCTGGAGCTTTTGGATGAGCTAGGAGAACTTTTCTTGAAACAAAATTGACAATTTTTTAAAAGGTTTTCTGACCCTGAGACTCAACTATTTTCTGCGATTCTCCAGCTGTGGTCCTTGGAGAGCGTTTAGCCACTCAAACTCTCCTTCTCACCGTGCATTAGGACGATATAGACACACTTCCTCTTCCAGGCAGTTTCGTAACATTTTATGTTGATTGGAAATTCTAAATTATTGCCCTGATGGTGGAAATGGGAATTTTCACTGCTCTAGCTCTTTTCTTAAAGCCACTTCACTAATCTTAGTCAATTATCTTTTGCTGCATATCAGAAATATATTCTTCTGTTTTTCTTATTGTGATGGATGATTTAGGGAATTTGGGTTTTGTTTTCCCTCCTATTTATATTTCTGTGAAACAGGAAGCCATGGCTGGATAATTTTCATGTTCATAATCACCCTAGAGTGCTCAAAATTGTGAATATGAATGGGAATATACTTCAGAGATATTTTACTCATAAGAATTTCTAGGGGTGCCAATAATTGTGTCCAACGTGTATTTGAGAAAAACATTTATTTCATAATGATATTTCCCCCCATTTTAAATTCGTATTATCCTATGAAAGTTTAGACTTTTGTGAATTTTATAAATAAAATATCAAAAGGATTAACAATGCAGATTAATTTTCACAGCCTTCTTTGATCATATTTACCAAGGGTGCCGATATTTTTGGCCATGACTGTATGTATATATATATATACATAGATATATTTGATACATAACATCATGTAATAAATGCAAATGAAACATACACAAAATTATCTGATTATTTGATTTATATTAATTTATTATATTTATTTAGATTATTATATTTGATTATAAACACACACAATATTTAATATTTTAAGTAATAATAATTATTATTGACTTAAAATATCAAATATTGTGTGTATATATAACAATAAAAAATTATAATTTATGACAATATACCGTAATAATTTCAACTAATTTAGTTTTAACTAACTTCTTTGTCTGTACATTTCAAAATATCCAAATATCAGTCTATAACTGCTATAACAATCTATAACTATTTAAAGCTAACCAAAGTATTTATCCGAACTTTCACTCTGATCGACTTGATAATCTGATTGACTGCTAATAGGAGTCATACAGTGATGAATGTGCATCATAAACCAGAGGAAGCTAAACAGGGCGACCTGTGGAGCATTAAACTGAGTGTTTTTGTGGTTCTGTGATTGACCTCCGTTAGAGGGGGTCTGGTAGTGTTAATAAGAATCCTTCATATCAGGACAAAGCCTGTCAGAGTGCATTTATTGCCTCCTGCTATTCCACCTCCCAATCCTTCGATTTCTGTTTCTCTGGTCGCTCTCAGTATAATCTCTCATCTGGACATCTTTTCTAGAAGCTATTCTCCACCTCTCTAATCGATCATGAAAGCCACAGAAAGCCTCGTGAATCCACACTCAGCTAATCAATCTCTTTCCATTGTAGTGAAGCAAGGGGTGTCTGGCTCTTCAGGCCATTTCATCTTCTTTCATTGTGATACACACATATGACCCAACTGTAAATATCATAATAATTTATAGCATATAAGCAGCTGAAATCAAATTAACAACAGCAAAAACAGGACTCATGAGGAACTAGCTCATGGTTTTGGGAAGTTGTGGCCTAATGGTTAGAGAGTCGGACTCGTAATCCAAAGGTTGTGGGTTCGAGTCTCGGGCCAGCAGGGATTGTAGGTGGGGGGAGTGAATGTCCAGCACTCTCTCCACCTTCAATACCACAACTGAGGTGCCCTTGAGCAAGGCACCGAACCCACAACTGCTCCACGGGCGTCGCAGCATAAATGGCTGCCCACTGCTCCGGGTGTGTGTTCACTGCTGTGTGTGCACTTTGGATGGGTTAAACGCAGAGCACGAATTCTGAGTATGGGTCACCATACTTGGCCGTATGTCACGTCACTGTCACTGTTTTGATGAAGCTCAGCTCAGCAAATTAGTCTCTTCCCTTTATTCAGTATAAAATTACATGTGCTCAGGCAGTCGTTACAAGCTTATTAGCTCTCTGGTATAAAACACACAAGACATATGGCCAGCTGCTGCTGCCTTGGCACAGCTAACAGAAAACAAATAACAGAGACAGTGTAATACAGTTTTCTGATGTTAACACAACAACCAAAGCGCACACAGAAAAAAAAAAAACACTCTTTTGAAGTTGATCTTTTAAATGAATTTGATCCAGGTCATAAAACCAGTCTGAATGATTTGTTTACAGACTCGCGTGGCCCACTTATGACACTTTTGTGGTGCTTTTGTATCCTTTATGAATTATTGTTATTGCATGTAAATGCATACAATATTTAAATTGCATACAGGTTTAGAATGACATGAGGGTGAGTAAATGATGATAGCATTTCAAATTATACAAGAATATTCCCTTAAACACAAAAAGAAGGCACAGAGCTGTTGGGCTGCTTGGTGCACCTGGTCAGGCTCTATATATAGCAAGTTCACTCAAGCTCTCTCCTTCAGAAGTAGCAAGACAGTGCTGAGAGGACCATAGGGGATAATTGCTAAATGCAGCAAAAAAGCCTCTCTATTTCTTTTTTTCCCCCTTTACTTCTCTCTGTAGATCTGTCTTCATAAACTGCCTGGATGAAATGTTCATGTGGCAGAAATTCTAAAAGACTCTAGTTTCGTGCATGGTCATGTGTGCTTCAATCAGGGACTGTGTGCACTTCAATCAAGAGACTGCATCCAAATTTGTTACAAAGTGTCTGCCATACAGGTGCACTACAGTGCTGTCAACGTTCAGCGTTGAAGAATATAACTATGCTTAAAAATTATCTGTGTGACTTGCATATTGGAATACTTTGCATATAGGTGTGGAAAGAGAGGACAGAAAACTGGAAATTTTGTCTCTGTGGTGCACAACTCACCAGCGAATCAGACAAAATGCATGTTGGAGACATTACTGCACTATTTACACTCATAAATATGCATATGCACTCCTTTATCATTCAAAACAGTGAATGTCAAATGCGAGTGCATTCAGACACATCTGTTTATGTGCCTATGATTCATACATAATCTCACAGTCACGAAGCTTCCCGAATTATGAAAATAACAAGTTGAAATCTGATTTGACCATTCAAACGGCAACATATTTCCAAAATCAGATTTTAAATCATGTAGAGATGTGGTTTGGATCAGCTTTGTCTGTATTTTGGACGTGACAACATAGTACCACTGTATTCTTTGAAAAACCTTAAAGGAAATATCATGGTAATCATCCAATACCATGGTTATACAACAGTAGTTTTCTGTGTGAAAGGTTATATTTAGAAGACTGTTTTTATCTCATATTTTTGACTTTTCTTCTGAGAATTGTGAGTTAATGTGTTGCAACTGCAAGTTAAAGGATTGGTTTACTTCCAGAATAAAAATGTCCTGATAATTTACTCACCCCCATGCCATCCAAGATGTTGATGTCTTCCCTTCTTCAGTCGAAAAGAAATTCAGGTTTTTGAGGAAAGCATTCCAGGATTTTTCTCCATATAGTGGACTTCAATGGGACCCAACGGGTTGCAGTTTCAATACAGCTTCAAATGGCTCTACACAATCCCAGTCGAAGAATAAGGGTTTTATCTAGCGAAACGATCTGTCATTTTCTAAAAAAAAAAAATAATAAATTCTATACTTTTTAACCACAAATGCTCATCTTGCACTAGCTCTACCCAATGCATTACACACTCACATTGGAAAGGTCACAGAAAGTCAAACTTCCTTTACAAAAAAAGGTAATAAAACGATGTTGGACGATTTTGAATGAGATGGAGTTTTTCACCCTACCCTACCTTTTTGAACCAAAGTGCACAGACAAATAACTAACCATGCGTGACCTTTCCAACGTAAGACACGCATGTGCATTGCAAGAGCTAGTGCAAGACGAGCATTTGTGGTTAAAAAGCATATACATTTTTATTTTTTATAGAAAATGACTGATTGTTTTGCTAGATAAGACCCTTATTCCTCAGCTGGGATTGTGTAGAGCCCTTTGAAGCTGCACTTAAACTGCAATTTGGACCTTCAACCTACTGGCCACCACTGAAGTCCACTATCTATATGGAGAAAAATCCTCAAAATACTTAATTTCTTTGCGACCAAAGAAAGAAAGACATGAACATCTTGGATGACATGGGGGTGAGTAAGTTATCAGGAAATTTTTTATTCTGGAAGTGAACTAATCCTTTAACATCTCACAATTCACAATCTCACAAAAGTTGGAACTGTGAGATAAAAATTACCTATTTATTTTTTAAACCCATGGCAGAAACATGCTCCCATAGTTATAAGCCCATATCCAGATTAGCACAGCTGAATACATGTCCAGAGCTGCAGTGGCCAGAGGCTCCTGTCAGTATGTGCCGCTGAGAGACTGCGTGTGTGTGCATGTTAAGAGTGTATGCGTGTGTGAGACTATATGTGGCAGAGAAGTGCGGGGGCGGTGGGGTGACAGACTGTCTATCTGTCAGTCACAGAGCAGTTGCTTGTCAAATCTGGCACCCTCATCTCCTGCCATCATATTGATCATATCATATCCTGCCTGACCCTGACCCTGACCACACTCACCTGTCTTCCTCTGTTTCTCACGCACACACCTGCCACAGCATGAAAGTATGAGGTTGTACAGTAATGTCAGCTTGGCAAGTGTGCTAAAATCCATAAATGACTATTAACATAAAGGATATCACTGTAAATACAAACTATGTACATAGTCTCTCTATATATACACCGAAAGCCTGTCTTAATAATTTCCTGTCTTGTCTTTATGACAAAAACCCTATGGCATGAAACATGGGTAGAAACACAAAGGGAGGTGAGCATATGTGATCATCTACCTTTTCTCCGTTCGCATTGCCGAGCACATAGCAGCCCATAATGTGGATGAGGTTAGGCTCAGGATTTAATAAACTCATGAATCTGCCGAGTCTCTTCCAGAACCTGCACACAAAAGCTCAGAATAATTACAAAGTAAGGCTACACAGTTTTTTATATTGTAATCACAATTAAAAATGTCATTTTTAATAAACTGACATAAACTATCTATTCTGTGCAGGGAAACTGAATGCCATCTTTAGGTAGTCTATACATCCAAAATGATCTGAGCTGTGATCTTGAATTATTTATTTCTGTTTTATTCAGCAGTAAATAAAGAGTGTCTTAACAGTGTCTTTTTTGCAACATGAAAAGAGGACACCATCATTCAAATTTTGAATAAATTATATATAGCACCAATAGCATGATAACCCTGGAGCATTCTCATAGTAATGACTGAAGCTGTCACTGCACGTTTATATGGCTTCACAAAACTATTTGAGCCCTGCAGTTTAATGCAAGCTCACCAACTGTCACTCACCATTATAGTGAATGAATCTGAATCTGTCTACACTACACAGTAAATCCCGTATTTGCACTGTGTATTGCAGATTGTTCATTATTATGTGAACATTCTAGTTGTGTTGTATGTTGTTTGAAGCAAAATTGAAGCAAAAGGAATAAATCTAAAAGGCATTTTTTCACATTTAGTTATTTAAAGGGATGCAAACTCATCAGATGTGAAAAAGGTGACAAAGATGTGACTCCCCTAGTTTTTCTTCAAAAGGTGGATTGACAGTCATTAAAATAATTAAATTAAATTATAAAAACATCTAAAAATGAAACCAATAAAGAACTCCTGCATAGTACCACTAATACTAATAAATTAATACCAGTATTTATCTTGTGTTCGCTTTCAAATGTTCAACCATATAATTTTTATTTTGGTGGAAACCCAAGACAGACTTTAAGGATTATCATTCTATTATCATGCAAATCTGGAAAGATAATTGAGTGCATACATTTTCAAAAGCACATTATGATCGAACCAAACTCACAAAGTTTGTGTGGAGCAGCATTTACTGTGAAACGAATAAAAGCTTGTGTGTAAAAAAAACAAAGTAAACTCACACAAATGACCTGTTTTGGATTCAAAAAGGTGATTTTCACCAAAAGGAGACAAGTTTGCATCCATGAATTAGGCTAATTGCAGGAGCCACCATCATAATCTCACATTTTTTATGAATTGTGCAGCACAATTACAAATAAAACAAAAAGAAACAGATATGACAGGCTGCACTTTGTTTTGTGAAGGTGAACACTCACTGTATCATGTCCTCCTCTTTCTCTACTTTGGCAAATGTGGCCACTTTGTTCTTCAGTAGGTAGAGATGACCTGGACCTCCCTGGAGAATACAGAGATCCAATTTACGCAGTGCAAAATAACATGCACATAAATACTCCACATGCAGACTTGTGAAAAAGCGAGATATGCAAATATCACACACATATTTTTTCAAACCTGACAGAAGATGAGCATGTTCCAGATTTTGCAGCCTTTTCTGTAGGCGGTGAGTTTCTTTTCAATCTCCTCTGAAGAGCAGAGAGATGAGAGAAGACAGATAGCAGAGAAGTAGAGAGAGAGACAGCAAGGAAATCATATGAAATTATAGCCCAGCTTTTTCATAGTAAACAAACAGCAGGAGCAAACATCAGGCATACGCAAAAAAAACAAAAAGAAAACATTTGGCCAATTAGCACGTACCTAGTATATCATCAAAGGTGGCATGTTCATGATCCTGTGGGCAGAAAATAGGGCAAGAATTAACGACTCGTTAAAAAAAAAGAGCTGCATAAATCTGCGAATTATCAGTTGGTAAATATTACATGGCGTTTTTATTTGAACATAATTCAAGCATAATATAAGCACTACATGGCTAGCTCAGCATTACAAAGCAGCAATTTCAAACAATGATGATTTACACTACTAAAACTTGCATGCGAGAGCTGACTGGTAGACATCATTAGCTGTGCTTAACACAAGGGGCTTTATACTGGATAATCAAACTTTGATTCTCTTTGATCCCATGTATGACTGCATCATTAAATTATACTCACATAGAGAATAGGGATTATGGAGGGGTCGTCCCTACGGATGATGTTGGGAACGTATTCAGCCTTTGGTACTTTTGATGATATTAGCTGTTCAAAAACAAGGATGAATAATACACACTTTTATTAATTAGCCCATCGATGATCAAACAGCTGCGCTACATGTAATGAGGAACTGGCGATGAGTTCATAAAAAGGCATTTGGCTCATGTCAAAGTGGTTGAGAGATGCATGTACCATGATTTTGGGTGGGATGAAGTCATCGCCCTCACAAGCTGCTCTTTCCGACTCTCTCTCTTCCTCCCAGTCGACATCATCGCAGTCTTCTTCATCCAGATTGCCAGACGATGCCTGGAGGTCTCCACCTGGGGAAGAGGGTATATGCAAATACACAGAAACACAACACAAGCACATAAACAACCAATGAGATGACAGGTCCTATCAACAAGCATTCTGTCACTCAGGTCTGAGAGGTTAGTCGTCCTAACATAACCTTTCCCACAGTTTATGACAAGTTCTTACGCAACAACAAGTTTAATGATATAGAACACAAAGAGAAAGCACACATATAGACAGCAGAGTACATCTATGGTGAACAGACATTTTACACATAGACACAGATGCTGATGTGTGATGAATTGCATGATGTGCAAATCTTATGCAGCCTCTAAAGAAAATATCATATTCAGATTTTGTTTTACTTTTTTTTTTTTTAAATATATATAAAGACATTAATTTTCACCATTAAAAAATATATTGTCATAATGCAAAATCAAATTAAATAAATAAATATATATATATATATATATATATATATATATATATATATATTGTGACGAGCATCCCGAGCACTCATCAGCGTTGCCCTGGAGACAGACACGAGACACCTGCACTCGCTCATCACGACTGGATCGGCCACACCTGACACCAATTCGCCCACGGCCAGATAAGCCATGCGAGGCTGCAGAATGGCAAGACTGGTGTCTTGAAACGCTGAGAACTAATGTGTGATCTCTATTTGATTTCCAGAGACGAGCGTGTGACCGATCCAGCCCTGCCAAGAGCACAGCACTGACTCACCGCACCTAGGAAATCACGCACAGAGAGCACCGCACCACCTCAGCAAGCCACTCTTCACCTTGAACCCACTGTTTGTTAATAAATCCACCCTCCGGGGTATTTATTTGAGCTCTCCTTGTCGCGTGATTCTTCAACCCCGTCACAATATATATATATATATTTAATATTAAATTAACATAAAATAAATAAAGTTTGGAGTTTTATTCTGTAATGATAAATTAAATTGATCAAAAGTGACAGTAAAGACACACAATGTTACAGAAGATTTCTATTTTAAATAAATGTCCTTCTTTTGAACTTGCTATTAATCAAAGAATCCAGAAAAATCATGTTTTCCACAAAATATTAAACAGCACAATAATAATAATAATAATAAATTCTTGAGCACCAAATCAGAATATTAGAATGATTTCTGAGGGTTCATGTGACACTGCAACTTGAGTAATGGCATCATTATAGGAATAAATTATATTTTAAAATGTATTTAAATAGTAAACTGCAAATTTCAAAATACTAGCATTTTGTACAACCCGAAATCCGGAAATGTTGGGACATTTTTTTTTAATTATTTGATTAAAATGAAAACTAAAAGACTTTCAAATCACATTTTATTCACAATAGAACATAGAGAACATAACTAAATGAGCTAATTTCAAATTTGATGCCTGCAACAGGTCTCAAAAAAGCTGGCACGGGGGCAACAAAGGGCTGAAAAAGCAAGAAATTTTGAAAAGATTCAGCTGGGAGAACATCTAGCAACTAATTAAGTTTCACAAGTTCACACTTACATACAATCAACTGAGTAAAGGTTATGCGTATTTGGCTTGCTGTCCAGGGAGAGGGTGTTTAGCCCGGCCTCAGAGCGCTCCCCCCGAGTGCTCCTCCCTGTGCTGGGGTAGGGACAGGCTGAAGGTGCGGAGACGGGGTGGCGGAGGGATGCTGAAGTCGAGAGATAATGAAGGTAGGACAAGCTTGATTATTTATAGGGGTTCTCTCTTGCGCTGATTAGATAAATGGTGCAATTATTAATGATGAACTGGCCGTGTTAATTATCTGTGCGTGCTCCTCCCAAAATTTGTTTATAAAACATCACTAATTGACATCAGGTCTGTAACATGATTAGCTATAAAAGGGATGTCTTAGAGAGGCAGAGACTCTTAGAAGTAAAGATGGGCAGAGGCTCTCCAATCTGTGAAAGACTGAGTAAAAAGATTGTGGAATACTTTAAAAACAACATTCCTCAACGTCAAATTGCAAAGACTTTGCAAATCTCTTTATCTACAGCACATAACATCATCAAAAGATTCAGAGAAACTGGATAAATCTCTGTGCGTATGGGACAAGGCCAAAACCTTTGTTGGATGCCCATGGACTTCGGGCCCTCAGACGACACTGCATCACTCATTGGCATGATTCTGTCATTGACATTATTAAATGTGCCCAGGAATACTTCCAGAAACCACTGTCGGTAAACACAATCCGCCATGCTATCTGCAGATGCCAGCTAAAGCTCTATCATGCAAAAAGGAAGCCATATGTGGTCCAGAAGCGCCATTGTGTCCTGTGGGCCAAGGCTCATTTAAAATGGACTGTTTCAAAGTAGAAAAGTGTTCTATGGTCAGACGAGTCCAAATTTGACATTCTTGTTGGAAATCACGGATGCCGTGTCCTCCGGGCTAAAGAGGAGGGAGACCTTCCAGTATGTTATCAGCGTTCAGTTCAAAAGCCAGCATCTCTGATGGTATGAGGGTGCATAAATGCATATGGTATAGGCAGCTTGCATGTTTTGGAAGGCACTATGAATGCTGAAAGGCATACAAAGGTTTTAGTGCAACATATGCTCCCCTCCAGACGACGTCTATTTCAGGGAAGGCCTTGTGTTTTTCACGACAATGCAAAACCACATACTGCAGCTATTACAACAGCATGGCTTCGTATTAGAAGAGTCCGGGTGCTGAATTGGCCTGCCTGCAGTCAGGATCTTTCACCTATAGAGAACATTTGGCGCATCATTAAACAAAAAATATGTCAAACACGACCACAAACTCTTCAGCAGCTGGAAACCTATATTAGGCAAGAATGGGACCAAATTCCAACACCAAAACTCCAGAAACTCATAACCTCGATGCCCAGACGTCTTCTAACTGTTTTGAAGAGGAGAGGCTACACCATGGTAAACATGCCCCCGTCCCAACTATTTTGAGACCTGTAGCAGGCATCAAATTTGAAATGAGCTCATTTTGTGCATAAAATAGTAAAATTTCTCAGTTTAAACATTTGTTATGTTATCTATTTTCTATTGTTAATAAAATATTATCTAATGTGATTTGAAATTTAGTTGTGATTTTTATTTTCATTTTATTCAAATTTAAAAAATGTCCTCACATTTCCGGAATTTGGGTTGTATTTTGGATCAAATAAATGCAGCATTGTTGAGCGTAAGGAAATTTTTAAATTTGAATGGTAGTGTTGTGTTTGACAAGAATCACACTGACACAGCAAGTAGCATCAACTTGTTGTCTCACTTTACTTTTCTCACTTCCCGTCCCAGACCCCAGTAAACGAACACCTACATTGGTCAGGCATGACAAAATGCTTTCAGCACAATCGAACTAGATGCATCACTGAACACTAACTCAACGTCTTATCAAACAACACGTTTGAGAGAACATAACAGGTAGCATATTTAAAAATTCTATTGTGATAATACCTCTCGTACCTTTTATGGCAAGTCAGTCCAACCTTTATCCACTTCGATGGATAAAGACAGAAATCTCTGAATCTGTCTGTCAATGTTATGTGTAAATAAGGCAGAGATATGATCTTAACAGAAATCGTAAGATTAACCAATGTATGAGTGTTTTGTGTGAGTGACCAATAATGTGCATGAACTGAAATCAGAAAACGAGACAACATGTCTGTATATGTGTGTGGACTCACTGTCTCTGGAGTCATGGAGAGAGTCAGGCTTGACAGGTGTGGGGTCACTCCAGGACCGGCTGAAACTCTTCGCTTTGCGATCAGCAAATGCTAATAATGAAGCGGAGGAGGAAAGCATCACACACACTGCTCTTCAACAGACACACACACACTCTGGGCTCTTGTCTGAGGTTGACATGTTTGAGGATTTCTCAGTTCTAGCTCTAAAAACACTGTAAGTGTATACTGTTATTGATAAGAGGGGAGGCGAATTATTCAGAAACTAAATCACATTGCTAGTTGTACATCAGACAAGTGCGCCAAATGGTTTTGTTTTCATCCTTTGTACCAGATGCCTGAAGCATCTGTAACCCCTGAAAATAATTCATCTGACACCATGAATTATTGTCAAGCAATGGCATGTTTGCATATTTACATTTAAAAAATTGCACAAATATACAGACAACATACACACAACCATACATAAACATTAACATACTCATTCACTCCCTCACACAAACAAACACACAAACGTCTGCAAACAACTCACTCTGGACCTTCACCCTCCTGCTGCCAACCATCCTCAGGTGTTTCCGGAAGTTTCTGGGATAGAAAGGATTTGCAGAAGCACATTGGATTGGAAAAAAGGTATAAGACAAGAAGGAAGAGCACAAGAAAAATGGGAGATGGAGGAAGAGGAGACAAAAATGGAAATGTTAAATACACTTTCAAACAATCCATTTATACATGGTAGCATTAGCATGGCTGATTATGGACGGGGATGAGTGTTTGAAGTTATACAACAAGCTCAGTGCACTCCAAACAAATCTCCAGTCCTCACAGCTCCTCTGTAATAAACAGGCATAAATAAGCAGTTTGTCCCAGTTTGACATTAATTCAGGCTTCAGAAACACAACATTTACTCATCTGTGGGTCTGTATTTTCCTATATTTTCATTACTGTATTCTCAAGCACACTGTCTGAGCTATTAGCTTGAAGTCACCATGAAATCAAAATTGACAATCCTCATTTACTATGGAATATTGCAGTGTTTATTATAAATGATTTATCAGTGCACAACATATTTGTTTTAATCCATATGCCCTCGTAATCTTTAATCAAAATAACTTCCCCTTCTCCTTGTAATTACATCGCTACTCTGCTCTGATTACATTTTCACTGGTATGAAAAAGGGGCACCAACTTCTTCCACCAACTTGTCACTCACATGAGAACGCAACAATTAGCAAACGACAATGATCCAATAAACCAATCAATTTCTAGTGGACAAATCAAGTCCCGCTCTACATTACGTCTTGTTCTAGAAGCCAGGTATATACATCACATCAATTTCATGCAGATTTCAAAATAACATAAAATAAAAAATAATTTTTATCTGAATTGAATATTTTTCAAGTATTTTTTTCCAGTGAAAGTTTTACAACTATATAAGTAAACAGTATTTTTAAATATGTTTATACTTACTTTTGAATGATGACCAAACATGAGAAATGACTCCTGTTTATTCTACATAAGACAGGTCGCCACCAGCAAGGCCGTCCTTTTGAAAGCACAGGCTCTCTCAAATACTACTCTATAATTTGAAAAATAGGACAAGGTATTTTTTTTTACTTGTACTGGCAAGCAAAAACATTTGATTTTGTGTGATGTTATATCTATATAGATGAGTATCAGTATAAACACTCCATTAGCCAGAGAAATATAGAAAATGACTTTGAATTTTAAAGGGATAGTTCACCCAAAAATGAAAATTATCCCAAGATTTACTCACCCTCAAGCCATGCTAGGTGTATACAACTTTCTTCAAACAGTTATATTAAAAAGTGTCTTGGCTCTTCCAATGGCAGTGAATGGGGTTCAAGATTTTGAAGCCCAAAAAACTGCATCCATACATTACAAAAATTTCTCCACGCAGCTTGGGGAGATTAATAAAGGCTTTCTAAAGTGAATTGATGCATTTGTGTAAGAAAAATATCCTTATTTAAAACTTTATAAATAAACTTTATACTTTAGCTTTTCGTATGCACAGTAAATCATGGGGTAATTTTCATTTTTGGGTGAACTGCTACCACTGTACTTCACTAAATAATTAACAATTTGAATAATCTTGTAGAAAGTGCAAAAATGCTTTCATTTTATGTAGTCATTACTGCGGTTTCATACCAGAAAATCACTACAAACATCCTCATCAGAGAATGAAGGCAAGTTCAGTTGACCCACTCTTTCAACCTCTCTCCTCTCATTAGCACTCAACACTTGTTCTCCATGCATCATGTCACCATGGTTACACTGTAGTGTAGTATAGTTGGAGAGTGTGCTGTGGAGAGGTAGGTGATCTTTCCTCATTTGCCAACAAATAACAGAACAGCTCAAGCAGACAATGCGGAGCCTTTACAATAAATGAGAGCTGGGCTAAGGATGAAATTTTGAGGCAATGGCTTTTACAAAATGCAGAATCAAACATGATGGCCACAGTGTCATATTTCCCAGTCAATATCTTACCGTTAGCATTTTTTTCTGCAGGCATAAAAATTCAGTTGCACAACACCACAATATTAGAGAGCAGCACTGCTGCCTAAGCTAGTTAAATATACTGCGAGAAAACTAATATTCCTGCAGTACAGTGATACATAGCAGAGGACATTTTTTACAGTATGTAGCTGTGCCGCTATGATCCTCTAATCAAATCCACCAACGTGAACATTTTACAAAATAGAAGCAGGCTTTTTTTTAATATCGCTGTTATATTTGAGATGGTTATAAAGAGCACGGTGACAATGCATCTGAATAGTTGTCAGAACTGCTTTTCTCCTTATGTCCGTCTTGCTGACATGCTTCTAAACTGCTGTCAAAGTCAATGTTGAAAAGGAAGGAGTGCAGATCTTCATCAAGTTTCAAAAATAGAAGTGCATATCAAGAGAGCCTCGTCTTTTCAGCAGGCCATTTTTAATTAAACGCTCTAATGATCTTAATCCTCATTTGTGAGTGTGCTGAAAATAGAGCGATCAGTCAGAGTGACATGTTGATCCTCACAGATATATATCTGTTCCTTTTTATGCAAAGAATAAAATATCACACATTTCTTAAGGAGCACAGCCATTTAATGGGTACAACAGAAACATCAGAAGATCTAGTACATGTTCCACTTTCTCCATCAGATAAAGAAACTCAGCACAACCCAAAATACTTGAGCTTCAAGAGGTAGTTCACTCAAAAATTCTCCTTGCTCAGGGAACAGACCTGTAGATGCTGCTTTTTAGAAACATCTTGGCCACTTCAAAAATAACTGAAGTGAATGAGAACTGTCACGCTCCCAAGTCACCATGAAAAGTATCTGAAAGTAGTCAAAATGACTCATTCACTTTATTTCAGGTCTTTATTCAAGTTGTTCAATGAACATCTTGACATATGCCCTACCTCTCTTGGGTGTATTAATGAGAAGTACAGCTATCTGGTTTGTGAATGAATCATTCATTTGAATCATCTAATGTCATTCACAAAACTAAAATGATTTGTTCACTAATCAGACAGGTCCGATCCAACTGTGCAGTTAACTTACTGACTTACTGAGTAAACAGCTCACTGGAGAGGACAATTATTAATCAACTTAAATGTTGGTATGTTTGTCATGCAAAGCTGTTTATAATGTTGAAAGTCACATGGAAATATATGGATTGTGATTCAGCGTAATTGTATGGAAATCAAGGACCAACACATTATTATTATTATTTAACATTATAAAACTGCATTTTTTGTTTGACAGAAATGAGACACTGAGAACAAGTGTTTTTAAATATGTAAGCCAATTCGGCCTGACGTAATGAGATTTTGCAGTTGAGTTATTCATGGTGCTCATGGCATTAGTGTGCTGCGTGACACTAGACCGATAAGTGAAACTCTGAAAGTGTTCAATTGTCAGCTGTATTGACTAACACACTCCAGTCACCGCACCTTTGGTTATTCGATTGGCCTATTGATCCGAGCAGCCAAACACAGACAGACACGCACACAAGTGCTTTGTGTGTGTGTACGGGTCAAGGTTTTACCTTCATTCAAAGGCAGTTAAACCTGAAATTACTTATATTGTGAGGACCACAAAATGGCTTAATAAACATACATTTGTGTGAGGGTTACGTTTAGAGGTCAGACATATCAATAGCTCTGTTAAAATAAATAAATAAATAAATAAACACCCACTATGATAGAAAAATAAACACGTCACCTCTGACCCAGACAATAAACCTACCCAGGCCAGTACAGTATTAAACAAAAGTTAGTTTGGTAACATATTTAATAAATGAACAAAAAAAGAATATTAGCCAGTGTAACAACATTATATGAATAGCATATTATTAGTCAGAATTTTATAAAATAGCAGTTAGAAATGTTAAGAACATTTTTATTTTTCTCCACTGACCCTTTAGTTTAAATCTAAAGAAGCTGGTTTCTGCTTAAAAGTAAAAACAAATAAATAATGTGACTTCATTTTTTATAATTGCAACTTTATTTCCAGTAATTGTGACTACACACTACCATGCAAGTTTGGGGTCTGAAATAATTCTCTTATACAGACCAAAGCTGCATTTATTTGACCAGTAAAACAGTAATATTGCAAAATATATTTAATGTGTATAATATATTTTAATAAATATATAATATATTTGAATGTGTAATTTATTCCTGTGATAGGCAATCCTTAGTCTTCAGTGTCACATGATCCTGCAAAAATCATTCTAGTATCCTGACTTTGGCCTCAAGAATCTTTTTTACCTTTGAAAAATCATTGCTTAATATTTTATGGAAGCTGCAGCACATTTTTTTCCAGGATCCACTGATGAATGGAAAGTTTAAAATAATGCATTATTTTAAGGTTTTGCAAAGATATTAATTTCTTAAAAAATATAAAATTAAATCTTACTGACACCAACATTCTGAATGGAAGCGTATATCTAACAATTGTGACTTTATTTCTTATTTTAAACTTTATCTCACAAAAACCACCTTTATTGTTTACTCTGAAATGGACACCAGCTTCTGTAGAAATCTCTGGGTTTCAATCAATAAACTGCTTCTGGCTTTCTGCTTGGTAAGCCTAGCATCACGACTCCACAAGGAAGTGTGCCATGAACGAAAAGCAGATCCTCATGTGTAGTGTGTAGGATTGGAATATAGACTTTAAAGATTCTGAGGGGATAAACACACCATAATACTACACTAACACAGGACAACACAAAACACAAACACCACCTCTCCACTGTCTCAATCTACATGTGTGTGTTGAGGGAAGGGCTGTGACACAGGACATTAGGGGCATTAGACAGTACCTCTCCATCAGTGCGGTGGCCTCTTGCTCTCTTTTCCTCCTCTTTCTTTCTGCAATTCCACGGAACACCCTGCTGGGACCGGTCACAGTGTTACAGGCTGTGGGGGTAGGTGTGTGTGCATAGGGAGTAGTGCAGGGGGGAAAAAATCTAGAGTGGCTAGGAAGGTTCAAACCACAACAGGGAATCGCCACCCACAGGTCAACGGGACACTACAGTCACGTACACACACTAAACACTACGACCACAGTGAAGTCAAGTGTAACAGACACTCAGTCACCAACCAGCACAGAGGATAAATTCATAGAAATCTGTAACATCTTTGTGGGAGTGGTTATCATATCTGCTGTGCATCTATTGTTTTTCACAGGGTGACAGAAGGTACAGCCATCATTACTGACAGCTGGTGTTAAATCAAACCCCTGTCCTTAGCAGGGGAGGTTAATGAGAGGCTACGTTTAGACAGAGTGTGTGTGTGCATGTAATTGCATGTAAATGTGACTGCATCCTGAAATCCTTCAGAGCCTTGACAGACTGGCGACGCTCTTGGAACTCTGCGTGCAAATCCTGAGATGAGTGACTTTTCTGGGGTATATTCAGGCTATATTTATATATTTCGTATGCAATATTCAACACAGTTATGGCTGCAATCAGCATATTCCAGGGCCAGTCTACCATTTTGTAATTTTTTTTAAATATACCTTGCATTATAGTCAAAACACAAGCTCTGTTCCAAAATCTAGTCAACTGTCTACCTAGATCTTATTTTAGGAAATCGTAGGCAGACTCCTGACATGAAGGCTATTCCTAAAGGTAGGTAGATTCATTTTTTATGCTCTCTTACCCCTTGTTTTTAAGATACAGTTTAAGGCAGCATTTCAGATTTTGACTATAGTTTATTCAATATCAAAACTTCGTAACTGCATTATTTTATGTAATTAAATTACATTTAAAAATTTGTGTGCTCCAGGTGATTTAGACACTACAATATCATTTTTATAACTTATCAGTATGCACGAAAAGGTTTTATGCTATGGTGTTATTTTGCATTTCTTTCAGACATATTTACAATAAATGAGAAAGAAGTAGTATGCTGCTAGTATGATATTTTGAATTCAGTCTTAGTCGAGTTCACCTGTACTTGCGCTAAAGCATCAACATACTGCTGTCTGATTCCTGTCCTTTTATTTTTACTATTAAAAAAATGCTTTTCAACAGGAGTTGAGTCTAGAGCCCTGCGCGGGACTGTTTTCTTCATCCCGCTCCCGCCCGCGCCTGCCGAATTTCTGACCATTACCGCCCGCTCCCGCAACGTGTGTGTTACACTCCCACCCGCTCCCGCAATATGTATGTCCACTCCTGCCCGCACCCGCAAAACTCTGAGAATTTATTCCCGCACGATAATAGAGATGCATTGATTTTGTGTCTTCTCCCGTCCCGCAGGAAAAAAAAAATGTATTGTATTGCTATTATTAAAGAGATTCATGTTTGTTTCTTTCCCTGACCTGCATGTATTCTGACGCACTGGTAGGGAAGATGAATATAGCCTGGGCTATCGGGGACATCTAAAATGCTTAGGCTACCGCGCGTTTCTTTAGACTTCAAGTACTTTGATTTTGTTGACAATGACATCATGTCGCTAGGCTACCTCCTGATCCCGCAGTGTTTTTTTTTAGCCGCCCATTCCCGCCCGCAGCAAAGTTCAAACCGCCCGCTCCCGCGAGATTTGCGTTGGGTCCCGCGGGACCCGGCGGGTCCCAATCCCAATGCAGCCCTCTAGTTGAGTCTCCTGTGTGCATTGAGTACCATTTGAAGTGGTGGCTTAATGGTTAGAGAGTCAGACTTATAATCCAAAGGTTGTGGGTTCGAGTCTCCGGCCGGCAGGGATTGTAGGTGGGGGGAGTGAATGTACAGCGCTCTGTACATTCACACCCCCAACTGCTCCCTGGGCGCTGCAGCATAAAATGGCTGCCCACTGCTCTGGGTTTATGTTCACGGTGTGTGTGTGTGTGTTCACTGCTGTGTGTGTGCACGTTGGATGGGTTAAATGCAGAGCATGAATTCCGAGTATGGGTCACCATACTTGGCTGAATGTCACTTCACTTCACTTTATGTGGCATTCAGAGTTGCCTATGAAGAACGTTCCAGATCAGTTACTTACGAGTTTCCATTTCAGTTAGGGTGTTGACAATGGAATGCAAGCCAGTAAATCTCAGTCGGTTTTGGAACAGAGCTTTTGTAACTAATTTGTGGTTAAAACCCAGAAAACTTCAAAGGTCGAACCATCATAGTAGTACAACAAACAAGCAGTTGAAATGTGATTAGTGACACCGGTGACTCACAATTGGTGAGCAGTATTTGTGCTGTGTGAGACAGAGTTCCTTCATAACTTCAAACACTCTGTCTAATGCTGGTGGAGTGAGAGTTAACACAGGACAGGAGAGGCAGCAGCACAGAGGAGCAGAGGGTGGGGATGGAGTGATATGTTGAGTTTTTAAAACAGTGGGCTAATGAGAAAGGTATACTCACGATATTCTTTGGAGCCAAGGAAAAATGCATAATAAAGAAGATAAAAAGAGGAAAGAGAGAGCAGGTGCTTTAACAATCACAAGAAAACACATGAAAAGCAAGTAAAAAGTTAAGGTATGCAGGAAATACAGAGCATTTTTCAAATATAAACACTGGATCGGGTCTTATGAAAGGATCACCAAGTGCTTTATCACTACCTATTACAGTCAATTATCACAAAAAGTGGCAGCTCTACAGCCGACCACAGGAGAAAACACTGACATTTCACACAAATTGAAAGGATTCTGAAATGTCAATTAGACCCAGCAAAAAGGGGAATGAATAAGTCAGAAGAGAAAGTGAATTAAGTAGCTGCAGAGATAGCAAAGTATTCATAGACAGAAAGAAGGATACAGTGGGAGGAGAAAGGCAAGGAGAACTGACACCAGATGATGAGGTGGGAGGGCACAGTGAGGCTGAGGGGGGAGACAACAACCATGTCGGCTGGAGGGAGGAGGACTGTACCCCAGTGGGGGGGTCTCAGTCAGTGGGCTCTGTGATTAAGACTTCTGCCCGACAGGTGATAATTAAGCAGTCAGGCTGAACGAGAGCGTCTGTGCACGGAGAATAATGAAGCCTGAAATCACTCAAAAAAGAAAAAGAAAAACAAGGAGACAGGAAACAGGAAGGAACAGAGGAACGTAAGAGAACAAAGAAGGTAAAGAGAAAGAGGAGGGGACACAGGAATGGAAAGAACAGGAAAAGGGGAAAGACAAATTGAAACAGGAAGGGGACGAAAAAAAGAAAAATTAAGAGGGAAAGGGAAAGTAGAAGTGGAAAAGAGAATGCATGAGGCAAAGAGAAAGAAAAAGGGAAAAAAAGACCTGGAAAAAAAAGAGGAAGAGAAAAAGGAAATGGACTAATAAAGGATAAAATAAAGAGGAAAAGGAAGTAAACAAAGAAAGCAAAGAGCAAGAGGAAGAAGGGGAAGAAAGAATAAAAGGCAAAAAAAGTTGTAATGAGAATGAGGCAATGATAAAGAGGAAAGAAAACAGAAATGGAAAGATAAGAATGAACAGACAAAGGAACAAAAATTTCAATAAAAAGACTGAGAAAAGAGCAAGGAACAAAAGCCAGAGGAAGCTGAAGAAGGTAAAAAGAGGATCAGGAAAAGAAAGAAGATGGCAAGAAAGAAAGAAAGAAAGAAAGAAAAAGAAAGAAATAGAATACCTCCTGTCCTCCCACATGCATGAGTCAGGATAGTTATATTACACGTCTGCTTCATAGACCAACCCCACTCAAGAGGAAGCAGAAGATTTGATGCAATGAATTCCCATGTTTACTCACGCTTGCATGGTGGTGGTCGCAGTCTGGAAACTAAACATGTTCTCTTTAGGGAACCAGCTGTTCATGTGATCCTCTGCAAATAAAAAGAGTAGTCTAAGCAAAAGTAAAGCCTGGAATACACTACGCGATTTTTGCCCCAATTTTCCCCTGATTTTACAGTCTGAACACGTTGACGCTAGTTGAGAAAAGTCAGAGCCAGTCTGCAGATTACAGCTGACAGATTCCACAGAAAATCTTGTAGTGTATGATGGTCACAGACTCCGATTTTGTAGCTTCAGATTTTGATTCTATCCAGTCGGAGGATATCAACACATATGTTTTCATTTGTCATGCGTCTCCAAGCAACAAGGCACATGTTTCTGCGTGAGTTCGTTGTGATCAGAACAACTTTAAAGTCTGGTAGTGTATGATCTTCAGTCGCGTAGTGTATGATGCCCAGTTTTTGTGTTCAAATTTTAAAAGTCGTGTAGTGTATTCCAGCCTTAACAGGTACGGTGTAAATCTCACAATGAATTAACCAATAATCCACCATTCAGTGATGGTGATCTTCTCCTTACCTCGATCTTCAGAGGACACACGGTCCTCACTGTACATCCTCTCCAGCTTCTTGTGCTGTTTGCCACCACCGTGAGGTGACGTCTCAAGGTCTAGAGAGCGCTGACTCTGGCAGTGTGGCCGAATGCAGGCCACACAATCCGGTGTGCAATCCTCCCTCGACCTGCTCCGCCTCGACCCCCAGTCCCGGATGTTATGGGCGCTCCCTGAGCTTTGCAAAGGTTGCGTGAGAGGCGCATGGCTGTAGTGATGCTGGTGTGTTGAGCCGTTGTTTCCACGGTGGTGGCTTCCTCGATGATGGCTGCCACGTAAACTGGAGGGAGCATTGGTTCTTGGTGGGTCTGTGGTCCTTTTCAGCACCTCTAGCTCCAGGCTCTCCTTGCTTCCCTGGCCTCCAAGCATATCTCGCTCCCTAGTAATGGTGTAGACGCGTGCTGGCTTCAAAGAGCTCTCTACACACCTTTGATGATGCTGGTCCTCAGAAGAAAGGCTGCGTTCTACGGAGAGACGAAGCTTGGAACTTGTAGGAAGGGGTGCAGACTGGCTGCCTGGCTGAACCTCTTCTTGACTGGGCTTGACTATGAGAGTGTGTTGGGAGTATGGTTGGAGGCTGTTATTGTTGTTCAGTCGGCTGATGTCTGGGGAGTCTGTGTCTTGACCGATGAAGGTGTCAGATAGCAAGTGATCTGGAGTGAGAGTCAGAAAGAGACCAAGATGAACTGATTTTTCATCATCATGTCTTGGCAAAGCAACAAGTGTCAATCAAGCTCTCCTGTAATGATCAATTAAAGGATGACTGGGTGAGTGGACAGAAGTGGAATTAATGTTGAAACTGAAACTGTCTTATGGCAAGTACTAATACATTCAAGCACTTCACAAGGCAAACAGGAGGAGAAAAAAAAGACTTGAGGACAAATGAAGGTAGGGCATGAGGTGGAATGGACCTAACCTGATCCGTTGCGGTTCTCAGGGTGCGTGTGAGAAAGGTACTCTCCAAATGCTCGAGCTGCTCTGCAGAGAGACAAACAGGAGACCAAATCAAAGAATGGAGATAGAACTCTCTGTCTTGATGCACTTTCACATGCTACTGCTTTTAGCTCTCAGTAGTCATTCCGAATCAAGTTGTTAAGTCTGACGTCATGCATCACAGTTTCCAGGTCCAAACGCTCTTTCGATCTCAAAGCAAACAACAAACGGTGCTATTATAAAGTCACAGACAGTGTGATGTAGTGCTAACAAAAAATACTCTTAACCTATACTAAAACCTCAGCTGGTCAGATAGTGATTCAAATTTTCTGAATCATTAAAATACTGGTGCCAGGAGAATGCAGTGTTCACGGTTAGTTTTTAAAAGCTGAAAGGTGCGGTGCTCATAAATGGCTTGTATTCTGGATAGTATTCTCACTTGAAATGGCACAGAAGCTTGGACCTGGAAACAGTACTCAATACATCATGTCTTAACAAGCAGATCGTTTTTCATGATAATATTGCAAACAGCTTCCATATTTCATATCCATATCGGTGGAACTCTCTGTCCTAAAGTGTTACATAGAGACATTTACAGACCACTAACTTGATAAAGCAATTTTAGATATTGCCCTTGCCACTGACATGATTGAGTGATTTATGGTTTTGCATTTAAATATAATGCCCTCTTTATAATTCTACTCACTGGAACACTGTGCGAGATGTGCAGTCAAGACTAAATACTGTTTTTTACTCTTCATAAAACAGAAGACTACAGGTCTACCTCAGTATATTTCCCATTTCCAAACACCTCACAAGTGAAAATGAGAAACATTAGCAGGTAATGTCACAATATGTGGCTCTAATTTAAACTGGGCAACCACACCTGCAGATACTTTCAGAAAAATGCAGAATTACTCCACATCCCATAATTTGTTTGAGCAATGAGGTGTAAAGCACTGAATGAAATCTAGATACAACTGGCTTCCAGTATGAGGTCACTCAGCTGCTCTGGCACAAGAACATGGCCCCCTTATGACTTGCTATATAAAGAGAGGGAGAGATAGCTCAGGAAGCATAGCAAGGAAGACTGATTGGTTATAAAGAAGGAAAAAGGAAACAGCTTTATTAGTAGAACCATGTGTTCTCAGCAACAAAATAGAGGTATCAAAGGTATCAAAGAATACTTTGTGCTACATTGCCATACCTTCCTCTGAACAGGATGACCTTTATGCAATGTTTTTTTTTTTAAAAAGGCTTCCAAAATTCTAAAGATAATAATAGAAAGGATGTATTTGCACTCCTGATGGCCCTTACAATTAGCATACCCAGATGATTTATACAAATCATTATGCATTCGAAGAGCTGCTACACTCCATTATCAAATGCATCACTCCACCTCATAACCACAGGAAAGACTTACACAAGACTTACACTTATTCCCCTTCTGTGTGGCACAGCAAGAACACAACTAATATATCCTAATTACTTGCATATGCTGGGGGAGTAAACCAACTACAATGAACAAATGAAAAATAGCACCAAACCTCTTTCACACTCCTTGTCTTTAATTTAGTTCCTAGCTAATGATGCCTTCCCACACAAGCTCACTAAATATGTAGATTCTAACATGCATAAATACACTGAAGCCCACCTCCATCCCTGCACCCTTGAGAAATGTGGAAGCAACACAAATCCACCTAGATGAAAATGGTGAACTGACACAAGCACACAAACCAATAATCAGCACGCTATTGGCAAATTGTGCAGTCTCTGCACTTCTCAAGGGACGCTGGGAAATGGGATGGTTCTGTTGTTGGAGTAGCAATGCTTTCCTGCAACGACACTTTGAATAATTAAATAGTAGCCAGCATGTGCATCCCTCTCTCTCCTCACTCAACAAACTCTTCTAACACATGGGAAGAGTGGTGCAGAGTGGAATCGTCCAATCACTTTCTCATCATTCTTCTCACTGTCTCACTCCACAGTGCCAGGAGTAGATACAAGCTAAGTGTTTTAACATGTGATGGGGCGAGAGGTCAGGGGTGAACTAGAACTAAAAGAGAGCACAGCGTTTATGTTATGATTTTACTGACTTGGTTAACTTGAAATAGACTCTGTGGTGCTCTTAAAATAACACGTTCGGTGTCTAGTCAGTGAGGAGATGTGTGGTCAGGCAGATAACAGGAGACATAGGATGGGGCGGCTGGCAGCAGAGGAGGAAGTACAACACAGAAGGCAGCTGGGAAAAATTTCCCTGCTAGGACACAAATCATTTTCATTGAGATTGCTGGGCGGAACTGAGAGAGGGAGCAATCCCGTAAAACTGCTGTGAATAGATAAGTGAAGTGGGTGTCTGAGGGCAATGTGCCAGAATTCGAAGCTTAAATGGGCTGGCCTAGTAGAAACATTTATATTTACATCAAAATTTAGTTTTGAAAGCTGGTGTTTTTAAAAATTGGATTCTCATCAATTATTAATTAGAGGGATAGTTCACCCAAAAACAAAAAACATTATCCCATAATTTACTAACCCTCAAGCCATGACTTTCTTCTTTCAGAGGAATACAATTGTAGTTATATTAAAAAATGTCTTGACTCTTCCAAGCACTCTTTCCAATGGTACTGAATGGCTGTAATTTCTAGCTTCCGCTAACTGTTGTACATGTGTACACAAGAGAGTGGCGTCATCCGCTGGACACCACTCTTTCATGAACGCAGTACGAGTTAGCAGAAATTATGGTTTATAAAGTTTTAAATATGGATATTTTTCTTACACTAATGCATCGATTCTCTTCAGGAGGCCTTTATTAACCCCCCGGAGACATGTGGAGCAATTTTTATGATGTAGGCCTATTTATGCACTTTATTAGATGGACTTTTGAATATCAACAACCATTCACTGCCATTATAAAGCTTGGAAGAGCCAGGACATTTTTTAATGTAACTCAGATTGTTTTCATCTGAAAGAATAAAGTCTTACACCAAGGATGTCTTGAGGGTGTGTAAATGGTTAATTTTCATTTTTGGGTGAACAATCCCTTTAATAGTTTTACAAACTACACACAAACAACATTCATTTAAAATATGTAGGCTATATGGCTGCTACAGTTAATAGGCCTAGTTCATAATTGGACATAATGTAATATATTTCACTTGAAAACCTTTTAATAAATAATGATAACATTATTTATAAGAAATAATAATAAAATGATTTGTAATAAAAATAGTAATAATAAAAAAGTTATTACATCATCATCATTAATAACTGGAATATTTGGATATTTAACATGTAATTATACTAAAATTGGTTGTGAATACATGTAAGGTAAGTGCAAAAGCATAGTGTATAAGCTAAGCTGTCAGGCTAATCAGGTATCTTCGTTCTATGCTAGCATGTAAGCTTACTAAAACATACATTAAATGGTCATTATACTGTACCATAGTTCAAACTACATAATCATAATATGATTTGGACATTGTAATCAGACACTAAAGAGAGCACTCATTAAAAGTTCTCTGTGCCAATAGGACCACTTGGGGTCCTAACGGAGACCTGATTTCTAATTATACTGACCTGCTGTTCAAGTCAACCAGTCCTCTGGAAAACATCCCAGTACTCCATATGATTAGTCCATTCTGTGGCCGGGCCACGTTGGTCAACAGTTAATGCAATGCTCAAATAACTAGGGCAGGACCAGAATATTCGATTATTTGAATATTCGTTCGGTGGGTTGGCATTCGATTTTCAATTTTGAGATTCAAATATTCTTTTGAATATTCCGAAATGGTTCTCATTTACGCTTGAATATGAATCGCCCATGAGTGAACGTCATGATTCAGTTCATCTGGAAGAGAAGACAAAAATGCCGAAAACCTCAGCTGTGCGGGAGCACTTTAAATTGAGTGAGGACAAGACAAAGGCAGTGTGCCAATTATGCGATTTGAAACTGGCCTACCACAACAGCACATCAAATCTGAAAAAGTTCTGTAAGTAGTTGTCACGAATCCTGGCCATGAACTTCCATTCGCTCACCACCAGAGGTCACTCGCTCACTGCATGGACTCTTGCACTTCACCATTGGACTACAGTCCCATCATCCATTGCACTGACGACACACACAGCTGATTTCACTGATCACACAATCACACACCCTTTATAAGCCTTGGACTTCCTCTCTGTGATCGCTGAGTATCGTATAGCGCATATCTTAGCGATAGCTACTCTACGGAGCCCACTCAGTTGTTCTAAGTCTTGCCTTGCCTTGCCTGTTTTCTTGTGTTTTGATATCTGCTCGTGTTTCCTGGATTAACCCTTTGCCTTGCCGTTCGTACTTTGCCTTGCCGTTCGGTCTCAAGGGCCTTTGTTTGCAGCTCGTTTGGATTATTGCTTGTGTACCTGAATTATCTCTCTGCCTTGCCCTGTTGGATATTGTTCGCTGATCGTCGACCTATGCTTGCCCTAGGATCACTCTTGTGTCTTGCCATATCTGTTTGCCGTTGTTTGACCCTGCCTGTGTATTGACTGTTTATAAATAAAAGTTTGCACATGGATCCGCACGCCTCACGTCTCGTTCACCCCATTACAGTAGTAGGCTACGCCTTTAGTAGCCTATATTGTTGGTGTAAAAAACTGAGCTGCTTTTATCTACCATGTTAATCAGTAATTTTACACGATAAAAACATGCACTTAATTTGCTTGGAAAATACTTGGGAATACAGCAGTCATAAAAAAAAACCTAATCAGTAATTACTGTGCTGCTAATTCTGGCTCACTGTTCTGGCTCCGCTTCTGGCTCACTGTTCTGTAGTTTATTAAAAGTTTATTAATTCTGAACATGTCGCTTGTCCATATTACACGGTTCTCGACATAATAAAAATGCAACCAGACAGACAGACACACGGAGCTATTAGAGAGAAGAATATGTTCAGCCCCCTCCCTCCAAAGCTTCGAAAATTCGGTGTTTATTCGGAGCTTCAAAGCTCAAAAAATGGTATTCGGACCAGCCCTACAAATATCAAGAAATTGCAATGAATCTGCACAAAAGAGATGCCCCACAACTAACATTCAACATCAAATCTGCAATAAGTTGTTTATCAGGCACTGATGGTGCTAAAGATGAGCCAGGAAAAAACAGCATCACTCATTTCCTCATTTATTTTGTTATAGCAATAGATACTGGTACACATTCAAGCACTGTTCAATTATTTTCTGTATATGGCTTGTTTCCAAGTATCAAGCCACCATGGGCCTCTCAGTTGGAGGTCCCTGACAGTCAGAGGCCACCCCCATCACTAACCCCGTTGGCTTGTTTTATAATCTATCCTTTGTTAAAGATGGTAACAAGGAGTAAAGCAGGGAAAGTGATACCGCATCCCACACCTTCACAGCTGAACCGCTGAACCTCAAAAATGCCTGTGCTTGTCCACTCTGTGTAATTCATTTGCACTTCTTTGAAATCCAACTGTTCTGCATTAATACCTTCTGCCTAGAGGGGTGCAACCAATTACCTAGGATAGTTTACTGTTCTTTTTTTTAAACCGAACCGATTAAAAACAACAAAGCTACTCATTTGGAGAGAATTAAGATATGAATAATAAATATTGAGAAGCACTAGGGTATGAGACGCCAAATCACTCAGTCACAATCTTACTGACCCTCTTTCTCACACACACAGACTACAGCCTTCATCTTATGCCAGTTTGTCTGACGGTGTAGTAGCATGTACATCTGGGAGCATCTCAGCCATGTGACAAAATGGGGAAGGGAGGACGCAAGGGAACTTTGAGAGAAGCGTTTTAACCATGTTAACTAAAGCAGATCCTTTAACCAAGACTGCTGGACAAAAGCCCTGTGGTGGTCCAGAAGAAGAGGCGGATGACTAGTGACTCAGATGAACAACATGAGGATACAAGCAGATGTAAAAACAATAACTGCCCCTACATGGACTCAAATACACACTGGCATATAGATCGAAAGCGCGAGGCTTTACAAAGGCAGCATGGGTAATGGAGAGTAGAGATAACAAGCCCTGGAGCTGTTCTTGCACTGCTGTTTTCAGGCGTCTGTTCACACACAATCCCTGGATGACACTGACTTCAGCAAACAACTCTGGTGTGCTACACTAATTCAGTAAAAAGCGAGTATAATTTGTTCTTGAGTGCCCCAGCGTGCATTAACCAGAACATTCGTGTGTGACATGACCCTTTCTCTCGCTTTTTTGCGTCCTCCTCCTCGTTCACTCGCTTACAAACTGTGTTCTTTTTGCTGATTTGATTTCTTAGTGTACCATTCAGACCATCATCTCACACTGTCCTCGCTGCCATCATTGTCATTGTCAGCTAGAATTTATGTAAGCTTGTAGTGTGAACTAAACAATGAGTCATATTCATCTTGAAAATGCTCAACATCTGCCATTGGCATTCAGCTTTTAAAATCTCCACATTAGAAATTCATTAACACTTAATGAGCAGGTCTCTAAATTAGTCGCACTAGCAAACATTTTAGTTCCAAATGGCAATCGACCATAATGTCCCAGCTGATCCATTCCAAATGTTCGAGACCTTTCAGAACTCAAAACTCCCCCTACAGTACAAAAAGGCCATTTATTGGAACTAAGCTGCAAAAGGGCTTGTTCAGAATGCTTCGGTGGGCGACTTGGCTTGCTCATTAGTAAAACAAGAAGAGAAGGGAAGACGTTATTATTCAGAAGAGGAAGATCTAGCACATTTTTCCAGATGGTATAACTAACAAGCAAGATGTTGGGGAAGTTTGCCAAACTTTGTGCTGTTTCGGCCGTGGGATAACCTCAACATCTGTGTACAGCCTTCCAAAAAATCTCAATGTTAGAGTGACTAAAGTTTATTTTATTAAGATCCCTAATCACCTCAGTCGTTTCACTGTTTAGTCAACCTGTCAGTGTCATGCAGGCTTTCTACAGAAGTGGACCAACTATATTAGACCCAACAGAAAATCTTAAGTCTGCAAGTAAACATGTCACAAATGCACATCATTCAATAATAAATTGAAAAATGAGACTCGGTAACAAAAAAATTTAATCACAAAACACTAAATTATAAGATGATGCTATAAACCGTTGACTAAAATGATTGAAGAAAATAAAAATATACGATAAACATTGTAAGAGAGAGCTATTTTATTTATTGGTTTTCTAATGCAATAACTCCATAAAATATTAGCCAAAAAAACGAAAAACAGCATGTGTCCCGGCCAGCCTGACCCTAAGCATCATCACACACATACAAACATATGAGTTTTTGTGTAATCTGGGCCTCCCTCCAGTACGACTGCAGGTGGTCTCAAGATTTAATTAGACATTTACATGTCAGCCTGTGAGACAACTGGGAAGCTTGTAGATCTATAGCCTCTAACTGCGTAGTTCTAATTGGCATCGGGCTGTCATTTTAGCATGGTTCCTACTTTCTGTCTGTGTCTTTGGACACAGAAGAAATTTGAACGTTTACAATCTAAAGATGGAAATAAAGAATACCTCACAAGTAATGCTGCAGTCAAGTAGCCATATCGGGCTCCCACAAGGCCTATGTAGTGCAGTTCAGTCCATATCCAAACAGTCTGTATAGGCATCTAACTCAACAGTAGCCCATCTGAGAAAGTCAGCTAGGTTGAAGCAGCAGTAGAGACAGGGAGGAAACTCACTGGAAATTATCACACTTTCCTCCTGTCCAGACTCAGAGTATAATTCTCTATTCAAAGCAGAATGCACACACTGAAGTGCTGCTTGACTAAGTCTGAAACTGTCAAGCATCACCCAGCTAAACAGATGAATTATAGAGAGAGGATGAATACAGCATTAATCACACTGTCACTGTAATGCAGAGGGAGTCTCAAGGGCCGGTCAGAAGTTTGGTGACAGCTGATTCAGGAAAACCGCAGTGATGTCATGGTGAATTCAGAAGGTTGTTAATGGTCATTTACAGCATGTGGACAAATCAACGAGTGACTAACTGATTGACTCGAGGAAGCCTCTCAAAGGCTGATAATCATGTTGGTTGGGTCCAATCACTTCACAAAACTCCAGATGACATATATAAACAAATATACAAGTACAAAGAACAAACAGTCTCAGTAAAGTACGCCTAATCTAGTGACTTCATGACGACTGAGAATATTGCCAGCTGTGACTGAGAGTGACGTAGTGTCATGGAAAATCAGCCTTATGAATATTTATATGAGCAAACAAAAACCTAAATGACAATGAAAATAAACCTGTACTGAATTTTAAGTATACTGGAAGTATAATTAATAAAACATAAAAAATAACATACAAAATAATAATAATAATAAAAAAAAAAAAAAATGTTTTAAGGCTAATCACCAGGAGACTGTAAAGTGATGAATATGGAAAATAGCATATGATGATGATGATGATGATAATAATAACAATAATAATTTCCATCGTCATCTTTACCACCACCAGTATGGTTATAACAAGGACAACAATAAAACAAAAGCAAAAACAACAACAAACTTATAATAAATATGGTCACTGATATTGGCTCAACAGTAACTAAACTAAATTTTTGATTCTTTCTGAACATACTAAACCAAATACTGTTGTCACGACAAAACACCATAAATAGCCTAATTTAATTTACATTAAAAAGCCATTAGAAGTAATTTAAGTCAAAATGTAATTTAAAAAACAAAAAAAAAACAAAGTTACCAGCAAGCTAGTTATGTATAAAAAGTGTCGTCTGCAGCCTCAGGAAGTGTCGCTGATCCATTACTGACAGATTTTTATAGTGTTTAACAGTCGTCAACGGCAAGACAACTATGATATGAAGTGTGATGAGATGTGATAGTTTCGTGCATCTGCACATGAGCCTCCATGAGACGTGCTGCAGAAGAGACTCACCTAACTTTTGCGGCAACAGAAGAAATCGCATCATTCCTTAAATTCTTCTTCTTGGACACGGCAGTTCCCATGCTGCAGTGAGACCACCAGTGTGTAAAAGCAGCTCATTCCACTCGCCACATCTGCAATGGAGGAAAGAAATGCACAATGCAAACGAATCATCCGCTGAGTGGAGATAGGATCTCCTCCTCTCTCTTCTCCCTGATTCAAACTGCTGCTCAGGGTCTGTGTCAGATGTTCCGTTTGCTCCTCATGTTTAGGAACGCGACGTCCAGCTGAATTTCACTACGTGAAGTTTATGTTCTTTAGTGAGCAGAGTTTGAGCTAGTAGTACAGCAACGTGAAGAAGGTTTCGCTGCTAGTACGCCAGGTTATGCTCACGCGCAGCGCACTTGCTCTCTCTCTCGCTCTCCTCAGTTTCTCATATTGGTCCAGATTAAACAACAGTGGACATTACGGAAACTAGTGCCATATAAGGAAGAAGTGGCCCAGCTTGTCATTTGGCGTCAGCTTAAAAGTGGACAAAAGAAACTAAGGGTACAGTGTGTTTCTTTATTAAAGTTATGGTATATATTTTACCAGGGACGTGCAGAGAGTTCCTCAGGGGCAGGCGTTCAAATGTAAAATATATATTGATGAATTATGTAATATTCTAAAATATATATGGATTTGTAATTAAATCGACACACTACTGACCACAGCCATATCACCCTGCAGCCCAAGACTTGTTGCCCATTGAAGCTAAGCAGGGTTGAGCCTGGTTAGTACCTGGATGGGAGACCTCCTGGGAAAACTAGGTTGCTGTTGGAAGAGGTGTTAGTGAGGCCAGCAGGGGGTGCTCATCCTGTGGTCTGTGTGGGTCCTAACACCCCAGTATAGTGACGGGGACACTATACTGTAAAAAGCACCGTCTTTCGGATGAGACTTTAAACCGAGGTCCTGACTCTCTGTGGTCACTAAAAATCCCATGGCACTTCTCGTAAAGAGTAGGGGTGTAACCCCGGTGTCCTGGCCCTTATCAATCATGGCCTCCTAGTAATCCCCATCCACTTGATTGGCTCTATGACTCTCTCTCCTCTCCACCTGTAGCTGGTGTGTGGAAAGCGCACTGGTGCCGTTGTACTGTGGCTGCCGTCGCATCATCCAAGTGGATGCTGCACACTGGTGGTGGTTGAGGAGAGACCCCCACATGATTGTAAAGATATGTAATTGACAGATGTAAAGATTGACAGATATGTAAAAAATAAAAAGACTTTTGAGCGATTAGTTACCATTTTGTACACGTTTTTATGTTAATTATAATTCAAATGCCTTTTGTTTTATTGACTACAATATCTTTGCTATTTGTCTGAGAGGGGTACTTCTGAATAATTTTCAAAAAAGGCAGGGGCTTGAGCCCCCAAAGCCCCCCCCCCCCCTTCCGCACGTGCCTGTATTTTACCATTTTATATACAATTTTATTAAATAAAAATAACAAAAATAAAAAAACACACACAGACAGACATTGGACCAATCATTTCCACCAGCGGCCTATAGCTATTGCCCAAGAAAAAGATGCATTTCATTAAACACAACCCCAATAGCCATTGTGGGATTTTTAACAGGATTTAAGCAATTTGTAAAAAAGCTAAATATATAAAAGTAAAAAAAAATTAAAAAAGTACTAGTCCATTTTTCCAACCAACAGATAGGCTGTAAATAATACAATGTGTAAAATTAGCTATAACCTTTAAATCGCACAACTTTCCTCAATAAATGACCATTTGCCTCAACCTAGCAATTGTAAAAATAGTCATGACAGACAGTTGAAATTTACTAAATTTTCACTAAAAATTGCTAGTAAATTTGAAAAAAAATAAAAAATAAAAATTGACTAAGACACAGCAAGTAACACATTGAGCTTAATGATTTTTATGAGCTTTATTTTTCCAAGTAGAAAGTCTGAAACAGTACTTTCTTGTAAAAACTACTCATATGACTCTTTTTTGAAAAATATATTTACAGACATAAACCAAACTGTTGTATAACCACTTTCATTTAGACTTCAATTAATTTCAAACAACAAATTACAAGAAAAGAATAAGTCTTTGTTGGCATCCTTTTTCTTTGTGTAGAGGTTGAAGTTCCTTTACTGTGTGTTCAGAAAGGTCATCTCTCTTTAAAAGCTGCCGTCAGAAGACCAAATGTGGTTAACCTGCCTCAGCATAACCACATTCCTTACCATTTTTGAAAAAGAAGATGAAGTCTTACTGAAAATGTTCTTGCTACAACCTTTACATAAGACAAAGTAAGCAGAAGATATCCTTGGTTGGCTTTAACAGTCCTGTTACAGAAATGTTTAGTGGTTAATTGTAATATTTTGGAAATTGAGAAGTATTCTATTCAGGTTACAAATTTTTTATATGCACTTCCCTTTACACTCTTAAAAATGAAGGTGTTTAACGATGACATAAGAACCTTGTTTGTCTAAATGGTTCCATAAAGAACCTTTTAACATCTGAAGAAGCTTTCTGTTTCAAAAAAAGTTATTTGTGGCAAAAGGTCAGACGGTCTTCAGATTATAAAAAGGTAAGAAAGAGATGGTTATTTAAAGAACCTTTGACTGAATGGTTCTTTGTGGAACCAAAAACGGTTCTTCTATGATATCGCTGTGAAGAAACCTTTTAAGTACCTTTATTTTTTAAGAATGTAGGCACAGTTCAAAAGCAAATAATTAATATTAGACACATATACCACCAGAAAAGTTTCAGAATTACTTTACAGCTTACTCTTCTGTTTCTCTTCTACTGTTTCATTCTGATGTTGTTGTGGCTCGTCTGAATGCTGTTTTCTTCTGCATCGCAGCGTTCGAGCCGAGAAGGCGTAAAGAAGAGGGTTCACGCAACTGTTGATAAAGAAAAGAGCCCCCGTTACATTGTTGCTGACATCTGATTCCCATGGCACTGCCATTAAGACCAAGTTGTTGATCATACAGGGGGTCCCAAATACGAAGAAGGCCACTACGATTCTGATGGCCAGTTTTGTCAGCCTGTGGCTTTTGAAGGAAGTTGACTGACTTATCCGTTGATGAAGTCGAAGGTAGAAGAACAACAGGCTGAAGAGAGGCACAACAAACATCACTATAGTCTCGACAAGTAAGACAGCTACTTGTTCTTGTTTATTTCTATAATCCTGATAACAATGTAAAATCCTGTCCTTCTTCTTCTTCACGTTTCGAAAATAAAGAGCATAAGAACCCAGAGCTCCACTTGATGTCCATATCCCAAAAATCAGCCCCTTTTGACCCTTCTGTCCAAGTTTTGCCCATCGCTGTGGATACAGCACCTGCAGGTACCTTTGCACACTCAACAAGGTGACAGAAAGCACACTACTGTAGAGGCTCCAGTACACAACAAAGGAGAATAACTTACACAGACCTTGGCCAAAAACCCAGCCGTTCAGAAGGGCATAGATCCACACAGGCAGAGAAATCAGACTCAATAGATCTGAGACAGCCAGATTCAGTATCAGTTTTGGGGTAAAACTACCCTCCTTCATATGTTGGATGAGCATGACCAGCACCGCTATATTACCTGGTACACCCAGAGCACAGCACAATCCCAGAACAGTGCTGGATGCTACCACTGAGGAATGCACAAACAGAGAGCTGTTCGACATATTCTGGTACTCCATGGTCATCTTGGTGATGTGAATATGAATATTGAGGTTTGCTCAGTAATAGAGAGGAAGTCGTTTCAGGAAGTGAACTTTGATCACAATTGTCGTCATGTAGAAAGATCTGCAAAAGTGTGAAAAGAACAGTGCAGTTATAAATGATTTGCATACTTTTTTTAAAAAAAATGTCAATCTAGCAATATAAGGCTGTGCATGAATGCAGTGTTTGTTTTAATTTAAGTAGCATTTCCTTCTAAAAATGTTAATGTGTTAAAGTAATGTGTGTTTATAGTCTGTTAGCATGCTTCCTGTGGTTGAAGCTGTAACCTGACTGACCTTACACACAAAGCACATTTCCCATACAAAGAAACTAAAGATGCACAATATATCAGGTCAATATCGCCCATCATTGGTTATGATTTATTAGATTAATTTTGCCATCACATGACAGTTCATTTGAACTGATCTGAAAAAAAAATAAAGTTTGTAATCTATGATCACAGATAATAATTTTGATGTACTCTGCCTGACTGAAACCTGGCTTAAACCAAATGAATATATTGGTCTAAATGAGTCTACTCCACCAAGCTACTGTTATAAACATGAGCCCCGTCAGACTGGTCGTGGCAGCAGTGTGGCAAAAATACAGTATATAGTGATATTCTCAATGTTACTCAGAAAACAGGATACAGGAGGTTTAACTCATTCAAAATACTTCTGCTTAATGTTATACTGTTAGATATGCAAAAGAAATATCTCCTGTCTCTTGCTCTGGCTACTGTGTATAGACCGCCAGGGCCATATACAGATTTCCTAAAAGAATTAGCAGATTTTCTCTCAGATCTATTGGTTAATGTTGATAAACTGCTAATTGTCGGAGATTTTAACATTCACGTTGATAATACAAATGATGCGTTAGGACTTGCGTTTACTGACCTAATAAACTCTTTTGGAGTAAAGCAAAACGTCACCGGGCCCACTCATCGTTTTAAACATACGCTAGATTTAATTATATCGCATAGAATTGATCTTACCGATATAGATATCGTACCTCAAAGTGATGATGCTACTGAACATTTCCTTGTATTGTGTTTTACTGATAATTATATGGCTCCGCGTTATCGTCCGGGCAGAACTAAACTATTGTTCCAGCCACCAAAGACAGATTCACAAATAACCTGCCTGATTTATCTCAACTGCTCTATGTACCCATAAATATATGAACTAGACGAAATGACTAGCAACATGGGCACTATCTTCTCTAATACATTAGAAGCTGTTGCCCCCCTCAAATTGAAAAAGGTTAGAGAAAAACGTACTGCGCCATGGTACAACAGTTATACCCATTCTCTTAAGAAAGAAACTCATAATCTTGAGCGCAAATGGAGAAAAACTAACTTGGAAGTTTTTAAAATTGCATGGAAAAACAGTATGTCCAGCTATAGACAGGCTCTAAAAGCTGCCAGGGCAGAGCATATCCGCAAACTCATAGATAATAACCAAAACAATCCAAGGTTCTTATTTAGCACAGTGGCTAGATTAACAAATAAACACACGCCACCCGATCTAAATATTCCCTCACAGTTTAATAGTAATGACTTTATGAATTTCTTTACTGATAAAATAGATAACATCAGAAATACAATATCAAATGTAGATTCTACTGCGTCTAGTATTTCAGCTTCATTCATCGCACCCAAAGAAAAACTGCAGTGCTTCACAACTATAGGACAGGAAGAGCTAAATTAACTTATCAGTGCATCTAAACCAACAACATGTTTATTAGATCCTGTACCCACTAAATTACTGAAAGAGTTGTTACCTGTAGCAGAAGAACCGCTTCTCAATATTATTAACTCATCGTTATCTTTAGGTCACGTCCCAAACCCATTCAAGCTGGTGGTTATTAAGCCTTTTATTAAGAAACCACAACTAGATTCTAATGAACTGGCAAATTACAGACCCATTTCAAATCTTCCGTTTATGTCTAAAATTTTAGAAAAAGTTGTGTCTGCTCAATTGTGCTCCTTCTTGCAAAAAAAAAGATCTCTATGAATAATTTCAGTCAGGTTTCAGGCCTCACCATAGTACAGAAACTGCACTTGTTAAAATTACAAATGACTTGCTTCTTGCTTCAGACCAAGGCTGCATCTCATTGCTAGTATTACTTGATCTTAGTGCTGCGTTCGACACTATAGACCATGACATACTCATAGATCGATTACAAAACTATACTGATATTCAAGGGCAGGCTTTAAGATGGTTTAGATCCTACCTGTCCGATCGCTACCACTTTGTTCATTTAAATGGGGAGTCATCTCAATTATCACCAGTAAAGTATGGAGTACCACAAGGATCTGTCCTAGGTCCTCTGCTATTTTCAATATACATGTTGCCCCTTGGTAATATTATTAGAAAATACAGGATTAGTTTTCATTGTTATGCTGATGATACTCAACTATATATCTCAACAAGACCAGATGAAACTTCTAAACTATCTAAGCTAATAGATTGTGTAAAAAATATAAAAGATTGGATGACCAATAATTTCCTCCTATTAAATTCAGATAAGATAGAGATATTACTTATTGGACCAAAAAACAGTACACAGAATCTCTTGGAATACAACTTGCAACTAGACGGATGTACTGTTACGTCCTCTAAAGTAAAAAATCTGGTTGTTATATTAGACAGCAACTTGTCCTTTGAAAATCATATTTCCCATGTTACAAAAACAGCATTCTTCCATCTTAGAAATATTGCCGAGCTTCAAAACATGCTACCTGTTTCTGACCCAGAAAAGCTAGTTCATGCATTCATGACCTCTAGACTGGACTATTGTAATGCACTGCTAGGTGGTTGTCCTGCATCTTCAATAAACAAGCTACAGATAGTCCACAATGCAGCAGATAGAGTTCTTACCAGGTCAAGAAAATATGATCATATTATCCCAATTTTACAGTCTCTGCACTGGCTACCTATTCAGTTCCGTATCTCTTTAGCCAAGCATTCACATAATGCATCTTATAATCTTGTACTGCAGTTATATCTGATCAAATGTACATTATTATTATTCTTTAGCTTGGGTTGAACATTAACATCCCGTGGTAACTAGGAATTACAGAAGCTTCAGTCTGGATCCAACCCTTAAATGATCTCAGATGACCGAACACCTGAGAAAAGATGATGCCAACCCCTCAGAGGACCTCAGAGGATGCCAACGCTCAGACAACATACAGAATTACCAAAGTTTGCCATAAGTTAAATATATTAAGGTTCTGCAATATATAAATATATTGTGGAAACTTAATTTCCTGTAGAGCTGCTTTGCTATTTGTATCGTAAAAATATATCGGCTGCTGAAATACTCTACAAAAAACATTCTGTGATTGTGTAAAAGTATATAAACAAAATAACATGCATGTATATTTTGTGTGTTTCATTAGCATTATGTCTACAGTATAATAATTATGCAGCAGTTCCCCTTTAGTAGTGCTTGTGCATTTCCTCCTTGTATTATTACTGCTGGTGTTGTTTTGTAATTTAGATGTTCAGATATGAGTCGGCTCATCAGAGCGACAATATCCATGAATAAATTGTCTATAAAAGCAATGTCAATAATAGCTCATTTTAACTGCCTGTGTCATCATGTTTTTACAAAGCTATGACCTTCAACCTAATGTCATCCTTATTCTTAAACGGTACACATTAATCCAAGGCTATGGAAAAAAATGGTAAGAAATTTAATTTTGAACCTCTGGATGGGTTCTGTTCTGAGGTCAGGACAATGCTAAGATACCGTATATTCATGCAGAATTGCTTAGTGTACAAGTGTAATCTATACATCATGCTAATTCATCCATCCAGGAGGCTGATCAGTGATCTGATAGCTCCCTCTAGCACACAGAGAGCTGGAATCACTGGGAATGCAAAACAGGAATGTTCATCACCTTCTCTATAGGAGTACTGACTTATTTATTGCCTTGGATGATTTCATGCATAAGTGTGCCAGAGGAACTATCTAAGGCAGCGAGTAATCACTTCACCTTCACTAATGCTGGAACTGGCATGACTGCTGTAGAAATAAATGTAGGGGATAGAAGAATATCATGTATGATATTGGGCAGTCGTAGCCTAATGGATAGAGAATTGGACTTGTAACCCGAAGGTTGTGGGTTCGAGTCTCAGGTCCGACAGGGATTGTAGGTGGGGGGAGGGAATAACCAACACTCTCTCCACCCTCAATACCACGACTGAGGTGAGACCCTTGAGCAAGGCACCGAACCCCCAACTGCTCACCGGGTGCCGCAGCATTGGCTGCCCACTGCTCCGGGTGTGTGTTCACTACTGTGTGTACACTTGTGCACAAATTCTGAGTATGGGTCACCACACTTGGGCCTTTGCCTTTCCTCCTAAGTATGTTTTAACTAGATTGCACAATATGCATAATGCATACCATTTCTAAAAACATTCCTTGAAAAGAAAAATAAATAATAGCTTGAAATAACTCAGCAGAATATATGTGGTGCTTTATGAGTCTCTTCATTTTATTGCTTTTTTGTGATCAAGTGTTTAATAACATTAATGATAATGCTATGATATTAATATAAATGATAATTTAACAGTATAATTTGTGTTAAAAGGAACACATTTGAGGGTTTGGTACATAAAATGTTGTGTGTGTGTGATTTACCACCCACAATTTGTATTATTTATATTTTTATTTGTTTTCTATTAATGTCTTCATCTGCTTCGTGTTTGGATGCTACATGATTATTTGCCATTAAAATATGATTTTAAAAAAAAACTCTCCTTTTTTGCTAATTTTAGACATTAAAATACTTTGCATACAGAATGTATTTAAATTTAGATCAGTGACGCTAATGCAAACATTCCACTTTGCTGTAACTTGCCCCCCATACTGGTCTTGCTAAACAGCCTCCAGCAAGGCAAGCAGGCATGTTATGATTTGTCCTGTTGGGACAAAGTAATGAGATTTTGTTTTGGAATTGAGACAATTTCAAATTGAGGCCTTTGTTTCAGCAAATATTATATATTCCATGCAGCAGGTTGAAACAAAACACACACACGCACACACACACACAGCATGACAGAGAAAACACTGTAAACAAGCTCAAATAAATTGGTGCCAGAAAGAGATGAGGTGTGGGGCATTTTTCTGCAATAATGCAAAATTAATATTCATTGTGTCAAGAGATGTCTCTGGATTACTGTTTGCTGAACTCATATGGGTAGAATCAGGGATGGAAATTAGCACCCGCCACCAGCCAAATGCGGGTGATTTTGCGTTGTGGCGGGTAAACTCGCTTCACCTACCGGCCACTGTGGCGGGTAAATAAAAATAGAATACTGTTTCACCCGGACGGCGGACACTTTTAGAGGAGGCACCTAATGTTAGAGCCTGCAATACTGCGGTTTCACCAGTGTGGCACTGTAGCGCAAGACTGTAGTTCAGCCCTCCTGGATGCATTCAAGAGAAGAAGACATACAGCGCTTCAGAGAAAATGCACCTGAACTTGAGCGGCGATTGGATGAACATGTTAATATATAGCGCGCTTTCATCTCAGTAACTAAATAAACACAATAAAAACTGACAGCAGTGTGAAAACAGCATTTAAAAATGCATCTGATTACAACGATGTGGATGTTTGAATGAGCTCTGCTTTTCAGTAATGTAACGTTACTCCAGTAATGTCCGGACTAAAGCAGCTCTCCAGTGTGGAGCTAGCTAATTATTACATATTTTTATTAGTGGGAAAAAAAATGTTTCATTATAGTGACAGTTTGGTTTACAGAGACCAAAGCTTGATCTAGCTAAGGACTGTTTTGATTATTCATAACCCTATAAGGTATTTTAAAATATTATGTTCTGAATAAAATAGTTTATCCAAAGCATCGTATCACTTACCTTTATTATGTTTCTTACCTATATGACTTACAAAAGGAGAAGTTAGGCAGAATGTGTCATTCAGTTTCTTTTTCATGTAGCTAATTAAATGGTGAGAGAGTGTCTCTCACCATTGAGACATGTCATTTCATTTGTGTGCCAAATACATCTATTTGTATAATGAATTGGTGACACTTTACAATAAGGTATAATTTATTAACATTAGTTAATGTATTAATTAACATCAATGAACAATGCATTTATTACATTTAACTATTAATCTTTGTTAATAAAAACTTAAAAAACAGCATTAGTAAATGCTGAAATTAACTTTTAGATTAACAAATGCTGTAGAAGTATTGTTCATTCTTAGTCCATGTTAACTAATGTTAAATGATGAACCTTATTGTAAAGTGTTGCCAATTAATTGTTTAATAATTGTAATTACATAATATACTTTTCTAAAGCTGAAGTGACCTTTATTTTAGAATATGTATAACTTAATATTTTAACTAATCACAAAAACTGAATTATCAAAGTCTACTGGTTAATCAGTGGAATAATCGATGATTAGTCGATTAATCGTTCTAATAATTGTTAGATTATTTGATTATCAAAATAATCGTTTGTTGCAGCCCTAAGAGAAAACATCTCAGGAGGAGCCAGTGGACAAAGAGGCGAAGGTCAAAAACGATGGAGAAAAGCAGACAATGGGGAGTCCCGTGATTGGTTAGTTTACGAAGAGACAAGTCTGACAATGTTCTGCTCGGTATGTCGTCAACACGCTTCAGAAGATGCCAAAACTAATAGTTTCATTGTTGGGACTAAAAACCTAAAACTGGAAGCCATAAAAGACCACGAATCATCCGAGCAGGCGTAAATTGGACTGGGAGTGGGGAGGATGGGTGGAGGAATGTTAGTTTTTTGTTTAATCTGCCCTACTCATTTAATTAAATGTATATCAGTTCATGGTTTGTGTGTGTATAAGAGAGAAAGAGAAAATGTCAGTATTTCATTGAGACTTGAGATTAAATAAACTGCTTAAGTATTGTAGATCTTGTAGTATTAATTTTCACATGCAGTTACACATTGTCGGTTAAAAACAAGAAAGTGGCTGGTAGAAACATTGAGTGGCTGTTAGATTTTGAAATCCACCAGCCACAGTGGCCGGTGGACAAAAAAGTTAATTTCCATCCCTGGTAGAATCCAAAGATAACTTAATTAAAAGGAGAGACCTAAATCAGATTATGCTGCATACCTGTCTAATTTCATCAATTGAATGGAGTGTGACTTTTACCATGACCTTCAAGAACAGAGCATATACACTGCAGGAGACCCTCAGATGCAATATATCTTGGCATGTCAACTTAAAGACTTTCTTATTGAGCAAACACAATTGATTGATATGCATGTCAATAACCATTTGAAGGGTGATCTGTATGTTTGTATGAACGCAAGGAATACATCCATGTGATTGGCTGGCGAGAAGCGCAAGGTGGGGCAAGCGGAGGAGGAATGGAACACATATAAAGACACGTGAGGAAAAGAGGACAGACAAGAAGTAAACAGATGGACATGGAAAGAGGTGAAGAAAGGAAAAGAAAGACTGATGAGACAGGTGGAGGATAAATGAAGAGAGAATGAGGGAAATAATGAGTAGCCCGTTAATTGGATTTGTGATACGCTTAATTAAATCAGCCTTCTGTCCTGTTGTGGAGATACTGACAGATCAATGTCAGCACACATGTACAGTATGTGTCAAAAGTTTAGACACCCCTTACTGCATGTTGCTCATGACCTTTAGGTCATTTTTTTTTACTAAAGGCTTATGCTTTAATGCTTGAAATTTGTTGTACTTCATTTTCATCAAAGAGTGAAAGAAGAAAATCGATAAACTAATTTAATCCATTTTTTGAACATGCTAAATGGTCACTGTTATTACTGTTGGTGTGGAAAAGCAAACAAACATGGTTCAACTCGGATTATTACCATAAACAGTTACAATAGCCAACTGAGGAAATATGAATTGCTCAAAAGACTCGTTCTTTTTCTGTTCTTCAGTTAAACAGCCATATGAAGTAGAGAGTTCTTGAGGAATCGACATCATCAAAGTCTTAGTATCCAACCGAATTCTGCAAATCAAATCATCTAGAAAAAAAATTCAATCAACAGTAAGCAAGAAGCTCATTTTATCTCCCCCAAGATCTTGGTAAAAATATCCTCACTCTAATTTTCACACTCTTTTAGTCGTGACACGGCACACTTGATCCCATCAGTTTCCAAACTGAAGTCATCAAACTGAAATCCCATGGTAGTTGAGTGACCTAAATATCTCCAGGAGACTGGCAGCATAACAGGTGATGGAGGGGAAAAAAAGCCATATGAATGAGATTACAGCTAGCTGGCAGGGTCTAAGACCTTACGGCCTTCTTGGCTGGGTCAACTGGCCTGTGGATCAGGTGGCTATATGACAAGGTGGCAGAAATGAAACTGAGATATCATGTGCTTTCAGTAAGTTTTTGTTTAAAAGTTTGCTGAAAGAGATCTACAATACCTAAGCTATCCGTTTGCATTCTCATTTAACGCGAAGGCAATAATTAAAAATATATATATATATTATAAATCACTTTTATGCTTTTTTTTAAAGCACCCCAAAAATAATCTTGTGCTAAAACATCTAGTGTAATATAATAAAATATTTGCAGAGAATGTCACTTGGAACAGAGTTGTTGACATATTTGGTCACACTTTATTTTAAGGCCTAATTCTCGCTATTTACAAAACCATTAATTACAAATGTTGCCTCAGGAAACTTCTAATTTGCTGCTTATTAATAGTAAGATAGTTGTTAAGTTTAGGTACTGGGTAGGATTATGGATGTAGAATATGGTCATGCAGAATATGTGTTTTATAAACAGCCAATATGTTTATAACAGGCATGCTAATAATCAACTAATTAACAGTGAGAATTGGACCCTATTGTCACAGAATGGCCCGTCTTCACCTTCACTGATCACTTTCACCTGTTCCTCATTAATCATCATGCGCACCTGATCCTTTTCACCAGTCATTCAGAGCAGGATAAAGGCACTCACCTCAGTCACCACATTGGTCCGATCTTAAAGTAACATGCTGCAAGCTGTTGTGACTACAAGGACTGACCTCTTACGAAGCTATTGGCTGAATATACTACCTGAAATTCCCTACCTGTCTTACTTACCTTCTGCCCTGTTCCTCTTCATCCTCTTCGCTCTCAGGATCCAGCTCCTGGTGAACGCCGTCTTCCCCGAGCTCTCTGATACTCCAGTTAACCACGGACTTGCAAAGAAAGAAGGGACTGTTAGAATCCTGACGATCTATCACCATGCTCACGAAGAATCCCCACTCACCTATTTCCACGTCGTCCACCATTGCTGTGTGTTCACGCACTCTGTAAATAAACCTTGTCACTTGAACCACTTACCTTTGTGTCCTGCAGTTCTGTTACACCTATATACTAAAGTGTTACCACATATTTTTGCAGGCAAACCCAGAAGTTAGCATCACCCTGATGGTTCCCTCAACATAAAACCCAATAGGCAAAAGCCGTGCAATTTGAATTTTTCTTCTAAAATTAACATTTTTATAAGGCTCCTGTGTTTAGGTTCAGTAATTTCACTTTAATGACAACAAATAGGTTCTTTTAATTGCTGTTAAAGTGAAATAACTGAACGTAAACATTTCAGACGTCACTTAGAGGCTTTTGCATCTGAACTCTTCATATTATTGTAAAAAATAACCAACAAATGTTTATGATTCTTACACATTTTGTTCAGCGTGATAATCTTAATGAATGAACACAACATAATGACTAAATACAATCAGCAGAAGCACAAAGCTATTTCTAGGCTATAAACAAACTACAATTGCATTGCTTCCATGTCACCACCATTAAGTTTCAAACAATTATTTGATCTATTGACAGTCTCCATTCATTCATTTATTCATTCAGCTTTTGTATTCCTTGAAAAAAAGTCAAACCGGTTTATATAAGGGTACATGAATTCTCCGTTTTGGGTTCCTATTGCTTTAGAGGACAAGCAGGCCATCTGTATGTGGTGAAAACTGAGAGAAGGCCACGTAGATTCTCGAACTTCATGAACTTCAAATCCCCCACATATTTATCACAGTTCACACACAGACCTGTTGTTAGTAGATCATACTTCTCAGAGATGCTGATGAGAAACAACCAGGACACTGAGAGGTTAACACCTCCCACATATCTCAAGGTCATCACCCTCGCAGAAGTGGGCCGTGTCTTAACTTGTGAGGTGGTTCTAGTCACATCTCAGACATGTGATTTTTTTTAAATTCCCAACTTGGGAAACGCACATTTGTGACGCAGCTGTCAGCAGTATTAAATACATCTTCATTGTCTGTGATGTTCATTCATTGGAGGACCCCGAATAGAGTCTTTAAAGCGTATCTGTCATCATGTTCAAAATAGTAATAACATGCTGTGCTCTTTAAAAGTTATCGCTGGCGAATCCAATTTTGTGTTCTAGTTCTTTTTAAACAGTCGCCCTCAGGTCATACCTCCAGCTTTGACTCAGCTGCTGCTTTATCATTGATAACAGGACTATTAGCTCAGGTCTAGGCAGCACAGGAAGACTTTAAGACTGGTGTCGTGTGGATTTTCACATTTTCTGGGCTGTTTTTAGCGGTTTAGTAGTTGGTGACGCACATCAGGAGATTCATCCCCGTCTGCCCACCTTCGCACCAAAACATCAGTGCGTATAAATAGCAAGCGTGTCTAGGTGCTATTATTACCTGCGACCTCTTCCCAGAGCTGGAAATGTGGATTGATCCAGCTGTCTCCCCCTGAGAAGCAATGGGAGGGCTGCAAGAGGTCACGCCACTCTTTTTAATTGCATATTGCTCAGGTTAGATAGGATACTGACATAAATGATCGGTTTCAACTTAATAGATCTAATTTGTTTTCACAGAAATGATCAATTTCTGCATTATTGTACATGTAGCCTATTTGCATAAAAAGAATGGAAAAACGCACAACTTGACATCATTATGACCTTAATTTCAAAATGTTTTTAAAAGAAGTCTCTCACAAGTCTCTTTAAGTCTCTTAGCAGGACATTTATTTGATCTATAAAACAGTAAAAACAGAAATATTCCAAAACTTTATAACAATTTAATATAATATTATATTTTAATATATTTTCAAATGTGATTTAGATAACAGATGAATTTTCAGCAGCGATTACTCCAGTCTTTAGTGTCACATGATTCTTCTAATATCATTCTAATACGCTGATTTGGTGCTTAAGAAACATTTATTATCAATGTTGAAATCAGTTGTGCTATTTTTTTTTCTCAGGATTCTTTGATGAATAGAAAGTTTAAAAGAACAGCATTTATTTGAAATATAAATCTTTTGTGACTTTACTTCCACTTTTGATCAGTTTAAGATATTAGAGGATCTAGAAATGACCAAAATTAAGAAAACTTTCAAACAGCATTCATTCAGAAATAAAAATGGTAGAACAAAAATTATAAAAGATTATTTATCTTTATACTGTATATAATCCAATAAATGTGATGTTCTGAATATTTAACAGTCATGATGCCCTACGATTTCATATCTGAAAAATATTACTCAGTATTTAAATTATTGATCCATGATACACTATGATTCACTCTGCTTCCTCCGAGGCCTCACCCACAATAACCTTGGTTGGTTTATGTACACAACTCCACATTCATTTTTCACACCAAAATCAAATATAGCTGCTGTGCTACTCTGAAATTTCTAATGAAAATGTCATATATTCTCTAGAAGTTCTGTGATTAATTCACCAAATGTTTAGAGTTAAATTTCTAATTATTCAATTTATCTTTTTCTTTTTAATTCCAGGCATTTATTTGCAAAACAGAATCTTATCTTTGTCAAATTTTGAATCACAGTTTCCACAAAAATATTAAGCAGCATAACTGTTTTAAACATTGATAATAAAAAGAATTGACCAAATCAACATATTATATGGTTTCTGAAGGATCACGTGAAGAGACTAAAACAAACTATTGACAAAACCGCACCCGTGATACGGCCGTCGGCCCAGGATGCCGGGCCGACTAGTCCAGTCGAGCGCCGTGGACCTAGAGGTAGACGAAGCCGCTGGAGAAGCCACCAGCGCGTGCGGCTGCCGGACTCCACCCCTTACCTGGACCTTTCCTTTCAGAACACTGCCCTCCTTCACAAACCCCGCAGCAGGACAAGGACACCAGATCCCCTGTTTATTTTGGATACTTTATCCCCTTTGGACACTTTATTTTATTATTTCTGTTTAATAAAAGCCTCTCCGAGGCCTGACGCCACACCCACTGTGTCTGTCGTTTGCTCTTCCCGCCACAAGAGCAACAATTTTTTTCAGATCCTCAGAGAGTTCTTTGCCATGAGGTGCCATGTTGAACTTCCAGTGACCAGTATGAGAGAGTGAGAGTGATAACAACAAATTTAACACACCTGCTCCCCATTCACACCTGAGACCTTGTAACACTAACGAGTTCCATGACACCAGGGAGAGAAAATGGCTAATTGGGCCCAATTTGGACATTTTCACTTAGGGGTGTACTAACTTTTGTGGCCAGCAGTTTAGACATTAATGGCTGTGTGTTGAGTTATTTTGAGGGGACAGCAAATTTACACTGTTATACAAGCTGTACACTCACTACTTTACATTGTAGCAAAGTGTCATTTCTTTGTTGTCACATGAAAAGATATAATAAAATATTTACAAAAATGTGTGTACTCACTTCTGTGAGATACTGTATATATTTTCAGGATGATATTTTATTCATATTTACCATTCTTATTTTTCACAGTATAAGTGGTTATTTGTACATGAAAAATATAGCTTCCTTTATAGAAAGGGGCTCTTCGCAATGGGATCATTATATTTGGGGTTCCAAAGCATCAAAAAGTCTCTATTCTGAACAAATCTGGTTGAAAAACACTAAGTGCAAGACTTGAAGGTCTAATTTAACCTTTAAAAATATTAACTTTCTGTTTCATCTGTTTTATGATGATGAATCAAAGCTTCTTAGTAAAAAGAACTTTATAATCCTGCCTTCAATTACTTATAATGTAGCAACATGTCATTGCTCTGTAGATTTTAATATGATGATTTATGTAACTCAGACACAACCAATCAGGTCAGGACTGTTTGGCTTGGTTTCACAGCTCAGTTGGAGGACCAGCTCCATCCAGTTCCTTGGAGGAAAAGGGGCGGGATAGGGAAAGATCCATAAGGAAAACTCAATTTAGCTGCTCATTTTCACTTTTATCCGCCCTCTGTGCCACCTGCACGTCAGAAGGGGGCCCAGTGGTGGGTAAATGCTCCAGGCCCAGCTGTCATTTACCCAAGCCTGTCTGCTGTGATCCCTCCATGGACCACTTTAATTACTCGCCACCTCCTCCTCTGTCCCTGTGCTGCCTTTTTCTCCAACCAGTCTGGTGAGATGGGTCACACAGCAGGTGCTGGTAATTACTCATCCAGAATCCTTCAGTGTGTCCAACAGCATGAAAAAACAAACAAACTTTGGCCCTTTTTCCATCTAGTGCACGGCCTGCCAGGACCCAGATGACCTGCTTGTTCAACATGGCTGAAATATCATTGACATTATATGATATTATTAAAGAATATTAAAGAATTTACCCTTTTCAGTATAGACACGATAAAAATCAATAAAATTTCAGTTCCTTCTTTTTCTGAATCATTTATTCCATTGATCCTATATCAGCAACGTATGCTGTCTTCAAGTGAGCGACTCAGTAACCCAATTGACCCTCATGCAAGCGTATGCCATTGAGCGGAGGCTGGAGATGATTCAACTTTATCTTTATCTTGACCCAATTACCTGCTCATGCTTTTATTACTTAAAAAAGTACAGGATGGGGAAGGAATATGTTGACCAAACAGATACTGAAGATGCACCATGAAATGCCCTTGGCTGTGTGCACATAACCCCACTGCTGTCCCAGATCAGTTTATCTTTGACTTTGTGTGTCCCATTCATTCTTTTTAAGCCACATTCTTAACAGTACTTAAAGTCCGCATGAAATCAAATCGAAATTGCCTTTATGTACTTTATTAGTGCACATTGCTAGTCTTGACGTGAACAATAAATCTGTGCAAGTTTATCCACTGAAAAAAAACAGTTTGTTTTGGTAATCTTTAATCAAAATCTGAACATTTATTTTCCGCTCTGGAATGGCATGCCTTCTCTGATGACGTCAGTTTGACGGCTTGGGCAGAATATCCTTAAACACACCCCTCCAACCGTTAGGTTGCTATGAGTGAGAGAAACTTCCGGTTCACGCAGACTTTAAGCATTTTCTCCTCATTTGGTTCAATCTATTGTTGATCTGGTCTGTCACGCTTGTGGAATGTATTGATCTGAATCACTCGTGTTACCTGCTTTTCTCTAAATGCCTACTTAATCAAGGATGAACTGCACTACCCCAAAGGATTTCAGTCATGTCGCACTCGAGAGACAGCGACTAGACCCTGTTTTGCTGAAACTCTGCCAAATTGACGCCCCTGCATGATTATATTTACCCGGCTTAAATATAGAAACGATCAACAAAATCTGTGCAACAGCTTTCCAGTTTCTTTCTCTGGTGTTCTTTCTCTAATAATTTTTATGTCAGTGTCTCATTTTTGGATTGGTTCATGCCAAAATGCATCTCAGAAGAGAAAGCAATCCCTCCAGACTACAGAATTGAAAGTTGTTTTTGGATAAGAAGTAGAGAGTTGGAGAGATGTAGAGACATATGGAATTACAAGTCTTACATCAGGTGATTAGAAATTAAATCTCAAGAGAGAAAATTTGTCGTAAAATTTATTCTAAATGCACGATAACATTTAGAACCAACTGAAACCATAAGCACACAAAAATCACTTACTCTCAGTGGACTTTAATTAATTGGTATACGTACAGTTGAGTGTCAGAAGTCCGACCCCACCTCCGTACGGTGACACTCGGAAAATGCTAAAGTAGGGGATTGCCTGTCAGGGCGATGTACAGTGGGGATTTCGAGAGCCCCGGACCGACACGGTAGCCGAGAAGGCCTGTCAAGAACCCTGAACAACCCCCCGTATCGGATAAAAATGGTTACGGAAACTCAACGATCATTCCGACCACGAGGATAAAATCCTTGGAGGGAAGCAATAACTCCATTCAAGACGAAGGAGGGCAGAGAATGAAGCTAGTAAAGCGGATGTTGCTGACCCCCAAAGACCAAACTCAGATCCGGACCTGGAATGTGCGGACCCTGTACCAACTGGGGAAAACAGCACAGGGAAATGAAGCAATTAGCCAGGGAAATGAAGAGATTAGAGCTAGCAATCATTGGAGTGAGCGAAACGCGATGGACAAATTTCAGAAAGACACAGCTCACTACCAGAGAGACATTCCTGTACTCAGGACTCAGAGATGAGGGAGAGAATGTAGCAACCACGAAAGAGGAGTTGGCCTCCTACTGAGCAAGGAAGCTGCAGCAGGACAGCTGGAGTGGGAACCTGTATCAGAAAGAGTCATCACCACCAGATTTGATTGTAGGGCATTCAAAGTGACCATCATCCAAGTGTATGCGCCCACGGACGACGCCGAAGATGAAGATGAAGATGAAGATAAAGACGCTTTCTACCATCAACTCCAAGCAACTTTGCAAAAGATAAAAAGGAGAGACATCAAAATTGTCATTGGAGACTTCAATGCCAAAGTCGGTACCAAAAATACAGGAAAAGAAGACGTCATGGGGAAAGAAGGCACGGGAACGAAAACAGAGAACGTTTGATAGAGATGTGCCAGGCAAATTGACTGTCAATAGGAGGAACTTGGTTCCCACATAAAGAGTGCCAAAAAGTTACCTGGATTTCCCCAAATGGATTGACCGAAAACCAGATCGATCACTTCCTTGTGAGCAAGAGGTGGAGATCCTCGCTTCAGGATGTACGGGCCAGGAGAAGTGCAGATATAGGCTCAGACCATCACCTCATAGTTGGAGTGATGAAGCTAAAACTAGCTAGAGCTCCAAAGAGGAAGTCTGGGAGAGAAAAATTCGACTTGAAAAAGTTCAAAACCCAGAGACAAGACTGAGGTTCCAGCTGGAACTCAAGAACAGATTTGCAGCGCTCCCAATCGAAGAAGTCTCCCTGGAACAAGAATGGGAAAGAATCAAAATCGTACATCTAGAAACATGCAAAGAAGTATTTGGCAAAATACAAAGACAATCGGAAACAATGGATTACAGAAGAAACCTGGAGAACAATTGAAGAAAGAAGAACAGCGAAAGAAGAAGTCAGCAAAGCAAAGATGAGACTGCAGAAACAGAGAGCTATGGCGCACTACAATGAGAAAGTGAGAGACGTGAAGCGGAAATGCAGATCAGACAAGAAGAAATATATTGAAGGGTTGGCAGACGAAGCAGAAGACGCAGTAAATAACATCAAGAAACTATATGACACTACAAGAAAAATTTGTTTTCTGACAAACCAGTGCGAAGCAAAGAAGGCAAAATATTAAGTACGCAAGAGGAGCAGTTGTCGAGATGGAGAGAACAAGGAAGTCCTCAACGGAGAGCCTCCAACCGAAGAATTACAGGTTGAACAAAACCAAGAAGAACTCGACATCAACATGGGAGAAATTACAAAAATTAGAAGTCCTACGCGCTATCAAGAGCCTGAAAAACAGAAAAGCTGACAGGGTCGACAACATCCCTCCAGAAGCATTTAAGGCAGGAGACAGCGTGTCAGCCGAAGCCCTCTTGAAGCTATTGAAGAAGATTTGGAACGAAGAAGAAATACCGACAGATTGGAAGAAAGGAATTATAGTACAACTACCAAAAAAGGGTGACCTAAGTCAGTGTGGAAACTGGAGGGGAATCACATTACTCACCATCGCCAGCAAAATCCTCGCGAAGATCATCTTGGATAAAAACAAGGGCGCCTTGGATGCCAAACTTCGCGACGAACAGGTAGGATTCAAGAGAGATCCTGCACAGTCCAAATCGCCTCGCTGAGGATTATTATCGAACAAACCATAGAGTGGAACGCAGGAGTATGCATTTTGTTCATCAACTTCGCCAAAGCTTTCGACTCAGTCGACCGAGAAGCCTTACGGAAGATCCTTTGAGTATGGAAGCAGAATAATGACAATAGTTTTTGAAACATAAAGCATGCTGAATTCCACAAATCGAAAAAAAGAGATGCATTGCAATTAACAGTGCTTGCATTTTAATGCCTTGTATTTCCAGGGCTTGCATTTTTAGGTCCTGAAATTTAACATAGTTGCTGTGAATGTTTCAATTCAAAATATTTCACACACATTTTCATAATTAAAATTCAATTATTCATATTCACCTTCCAGAATTCACTTCCAAAATATTTAATCTGTTTAAAAATACGATGTATAATATTCGACAGGCAAATTTTGGTCATTTTATTTCACTTTCCAAATTCGCTGCCACAAATTCAGGGGTTAAAATTCATCAGAAAATTCAGGGTTGCACATCTGGGAACCACAGGAATAGCAGTAGAGCACCGATGCATGATCTCCAGCTGATGTCAGCCGCTCACCAGCAGGTGGAGCAAGCGGCTGTAAGTCATTCATTTACAAAAACTGATTAGCAGAAACGGAGCGAGCGCTAGAAGTTTTGATTATCAGGGCCAGCATAAACATGTGGAAACGCTGATTGTGTGTATGTTTAATTCAACATCTTCACTTTCCCGTAGCCTACATGTAAGCAGCTTTCTCTACTACAAAGGAGAATATATGCTCTTTTACCCAACGCTGATGTACAGAACTAACATTACATCTGAGGAAGACATACATTGCTTTCGGTTGCTTAGTTTCTGTAACTTTGTATCATGGCTTGTGTGACGCTGTGCTGTAATACTGGCTCCCCTCATACATCACACTCCAGGATTCCCCAACGACGGGTAACACGCCTCAATGAACTAATAAAGTGATATAAGACCTCAGATCTCAGAATAAACTTTATTGATGATTATGCGAGCTATATCACAGTTAAGCAGATTATGAATGAACGCTCAAGGTTTCACGCTGTTTCCCTCAGAAATCGGTTAAAGTGGGGGTACAATGCTGTTTCATGCATTCGGAGTTGTTTACACTGTTAAAGAGTTGGATTCTCATGCTAAGCATGGCCAAAGGTTCAAAAAACGAGTATTTCTGTGCCAAAAATCTTACTTCCGGAAGTGTTCTGTTGAGGAGGGGGTGTGTCCTCCTTTAGGGGTCTGTGGGAATGTTTATCTATCTCTAGCCAGGTGCAATCCGGGAGCACGGGAACCTAAAAACCAAAAGGTCTTTGATGTTTTTACAACTGATTTAAAGATTTCTTTGTTTTTGTTCTAGGATTTAAGGGAAATTTGCAAATCAGTCATTGCGATTCTGTAGCCAGATCAGCCCGTAGTGTGGAGTGTACTTCATATGGTCCATGCTATGTATCTTCCTGAAGTCAGGTATACTTTTTTACTCTTAGATTCATCTTTGAACAACTGATGTTATGTATTTTTTTATTTTTGAATTGGCTTCTTATTGTTTAATTATGTAATTGGTATAATAAATTGTTATATTTGATTTATTCTGATCTCTTCTGAAATCATTTTTCAAGTAGATTAATGTGTAGTAGTATTTCCGCAAATCTGCGTTCAGGACAGATACCGAAGCATGGATGAACCATGGGGAACACCATTAGGCTTCTTATTTCCTGACTATCACTGGCTTAACACGGTGTAGCTCTTGTGGTTATAGGAAAAAAATACTCTTTTTGTTATGAGTATGCAGGCGCAGCTTACTTAAAGGTATTATAACCACTCTGCACCCTCTGAGTAAACTGACGAGTTTGTGTCCGTGGGTTCACTATCGGCCGAAGTGTAATTCCTGTGCGATACCTGGTCCCTAATGAACGAATAACTGAAAGTATGGGATTTCCAGAATAATCAAATATCTCAATTAATATACAATCGATATCTGTGATCAGTTTTTAATTAAGAATATTGCCTAAAATTAATGATCACTTGAAATTGGAGTCAGATTGAACGCGGAGCTAGACTGAAATTTAAACTAAATTCAAAGGCGCAAGTAAAAGACCGAACATGCATTAAACCTTCGACCAGGATGCTGGATTCCGCTTTTTTTGGGGGGCTGGCTGGTGGATCCTTACATGGGCAGCATTGTGAGCAGTGGCGCAGCTAGAGTTTTATACATGCGGTGGCCAAGGCTAATTCAGGGGGTTCATGGACCATGACAGAAAATCAGTGTATAACTCCAACATGGCATAAAAAACATGAATAAATCCTACAATTGCTGATTACTTCACATTACCACACATTAGCTATACATTCCTAGTAACTTTAAATGCTAGTCAATTTAAATTTATTTCTCTTAATTCTATCATCTCATTAACCAGTGGCTGGAGCAGCCTGGAGTGAGAATTATTCATGAATAATTAACAAGCCTGTGATTAACACTACCAGTCAAAAGTTTTAGAACAGAAAGATTTTTAATGTTTTTTAATTCTCTTCTGCTCACCAAGCCTGCATTTATTTGAGCAGCAAAAGCAGAACAATATTGCGAATAACAAAAGCAAAATACAGCAAAAGCAGCAATATTGTGAAATATTTTTACTATTTAAAATAACTGCTTTCTATTTGAATATATTTAAAAATTTAATTTATTGCTGTGATTTCAAAGCTGAATTTTTAGCTCAAAAAACATTTATTATTATTATTATTATTGAAAACAGTCGAGTAGAATTTTGTCAGGTTTCTTTGATGAATAGAAAGTTTATCATCAATTTTTATCTATTTAAATCATCCTTGCTAAATAAAAGTATTAATTTCTATAATCCCCCCCCCCCAAAAAATAATTATACTGACTCCAAGCTTTAAAATTTTTTTATTTCAGATAAATGCTAATTTTTTGATCTTAGTATTCATTAAAATAATCCTGAAAATTTACTCAACTGTTTTAAATATTTATAATAATAATGATAAAAAAAAGTTTGAGCAGCAAATAAGTATATTAGAATGATTTCTGAAGGAAATTTTCATCATGTGACTGAAGACTAGAGTAATGATGCTGAAAATTTAGCTTTGATCACAGGAATAAATTACATTTGAATAAATATTCAAATAAAGCAGTTATTTTAAATAGTGAACATATTTCACAATATTTCTGCTTTTTCTGCATTTTGGATCAAATAAATGCAGGCTTGGTGAGCAGAAGAGAATTCTTTAAAAACATAAAAATTCTTATTGTTCAAAAAATTTTGACTGGTAATGTACACTTTATTTTTTCTCATTTTTTCTAAACTAAACTATTGTTAAGGTTAAAGTAACAATTGGTTTGTATACAAGTTCATATTAGACCATTTTTATTAAATATAATAAAAAAGAGCAATTATGAGTAAATACTTAAATGTAAATTTTGCAAACTTTTCTCTATCTTTCTCACAAATTTATGGATTTTCTGTTGTTATGTGACAATGTTTTCTAGCTGCTGTCTTTCCACGATTGAAACACTCATTGAGTGATTACATGAGACACTATATTCAGTAAGTTGTAGTGTATCTTTCAACATGGATGGAATGTTCATTCAATGTTTACTTCATGCTAGTAAGAATGCACTCCTGCTTCGCTTGAACTTAAAAAGTGGGAGCGCGCATGATCCGTCACGCCAGCCACTAAACAACCCCAAAACTGTTTTTATCGTTTGAAATTCTTAATAAAACTAAGAGAATTTGAACGCTGAGACTTTGTTTCATGATATTATAAGTGACTTGTTCTGTCGTGTCCGTCAGCTCGTTGTCTATGTCCTCTCTACTCTGCGATGTTTTTCACTCTGTAAATAAACGTGTGGCGTGAGAGCATGTGCATGAGAGGCTAGAAATGGACGAGACGAAGCTCAATGCTGAACACCAAGCGCGTCGCATCCTTGAGTTCGAGGCTAAAATAAATGCTTATTTCAGTACGATTAAACAAAGAAAATGAAATCGTAGCATATTAAGTTTTGGGGTGGCACCCTCTGGCTCCACCACTGGTTGTGAGTATGACAGGTGGTACAGAAGAGGACATTGCTGCACGGATTAGAAAATCAAATCAGGTCTTCGCGATGTTGAGGCAAGTCTGGCGAGTCAGAAATATAAGGCTGAAAACGAAGCTCAGGTTTTTCAACACAAATGTGAAATCAGTCTTCCTGTACGACTCAGAAACCTGGCGCATGACCAGATCCCTAGAGAACAAAATCCAAGCATCGGTCAACAGGAAGCTTCGATATATTCTGGGAATCTGGTGGCCGCGCGTGATCTCAAACGAAGACCTGTGGAGTAGGACGCAGCAAGGACCAATATGGAAGGACATCAGAAGAAGGAAATGGGGATGGATTGGACATACCCTGAGAAAGGACGCAGAGAGCGTTACCAGAAAAGCTCTCGACTGGAATCCTCAGGGGCACAGAAGAAAAGGCCATCCAAGGAGAACGTGGAGGCAGACAGTGACAGAAGAACTGTCAAATAACAACCTGACATGGGCGGAAGCCAAAAGAACGGCCCCCAGTAGGGTCAGATGGAGGACGGTCGTTGATGCCCTATGTCTCGCTAGAGGTGAAGAGGACTAAGTGAAGTAAGTGATACGTACAGTATATTGCCTATACGCAATAAATTATTGACTCTAGTCTGAATTCTTAATTGTTTAACAATAAATAAAACAAAAATGATATGGCAAAATGGATCCAAATTCACCCAAAAAGTTTTAAAAATGGCACACTCACTTTTCTCCATGTATTTTTCTCAATGCCATGTATTTCTGGAATACATGGCATTATTTTTCAAATCTGAAGAGGCAAATGCATGACAAAAGCTGTCCTAATTTGAAGGCTCCTTAAAATGCAACCTTGAAATGCATGAAAGATGCAACTATTGTTATGTCCCAAGATTTAATTTGCACCAGCAAACAACACACTGGACTTTGTTTATACAACAGAGAAAAACGCATACAAAGCTGAACCCCGCCCCCACCTCGGGTACTCGGACCACATCACTGTTATGCTAATCCCAGCATATAGACCACTTCTCAAACTCGCCAAACCGGTTCAAAAGCAGATCACAGTACGGCCAGACAATGCCACCTCAGCACCACAGGACTGCTTCCAGGACACAGACTGGAACACGTTTAAAGAGGCAGCCACCTACAACAACCACACAGACCTGCTGGAGTACACTGAAACTGTGACTGCTTACATCAAAAAGTGCATAGATGATGTGACAGTCACCAAGACCATCACCAACCAGAAGCCATGGATGACAGCAGAGGTTCGTGGGCTGCTAAAGACCAGAGATTAAGCATTCAGATCAGGAGACAAATCAGCCCTCAAAACAGCAAGTGCCAATCTGTCTCATGGCATCAAGAAGGCAAAACAACAATATGCTAAAAAAATTAACAACAACTTCACAGACAGTAAAGACACTCAGTCCCTGTGGCAAGCCATTCAGATCATCACTGACTACAAGCCCCCACCACAGGCCAGTGATGATGACACATCCTTACCAGATGTACTCAACCACTTCTACTCACGATTTGAGATACAGAACGACACACCTGCACAGAAACTACTCACATCTCCAAACGACCAGGTACTCTGTCTCTCTCCAGCCGACGTAAGGAAGACCCTGTCCCGGATTAACCCACGAAAGGCTGTGGGACCTGACAACATACCTGGACGTGTACTGAGAGACTGTGCTGCACAGCTGACGGATGTCCTAACAGACATCTTCAACACCTCGCTGAGCCAGGCAGTCGTCCCCACGTGTCTCAAATCCACCTCCATAATTCCAGTACCAAAGAAGTCACCCGTGTCCTGTCTGAATGACTATCGTCCCATAGCACTGACCCCAATCATGATGAAGTGCTTTGAGAGGTTAGTCATGCATCACATCAAGTGCAGTCTCCCAAACACACTGGACCCATTCCAGTTTCAAGATTCAAGATTCAAGATTCAAGCTTTTTATTTGTCACATACACAATTATACAGAGTATAACCAGCAGTGAAATGTAAGTCAGGTCCACTCCAAGGACAGTGCAATTATAAAGTATACAAATATTAAGAAAAAGAAAAGTAGAAAAAAATAAAATAAAGATAAAAAATATAAATATAACTATAAATGTGCAGGTCAGTATGTTGTTGACTTAATAATAATAAGAGGATAATAATAAGAGGAATGTGTAAAAAGTTGTACAGGGTATGTAAATAGCAGCAATGTGAGGTAGAAAAAAATTCTGAAGCTTATTGATATAGTGATATTTACATGGAGTCATGTGATGTTATGACACAGCGTTAGAGTTTAGGAGCCTGATGGCCTGGGGGAAGAAGCTCCTTCTAAGTCTCTCAGTTTTTGCCATCAGGCTACGGAAGCGCTTACCAGATGGAAGCAAAGTGAATAGACGGTTACCAGGGTGATTTGAGTCCTTGATGATTTTAACAGCTCTACTTTTGCAGCGTTTGAGGTAGATGTCCTGCAGAGAGGGGAGAGCAGACCCTGAGATGCGCTCAGCTAACCGTCCAAACTGTTCCACGGACGATGCAATATCCACCACTCTCCACCTAGCTCTTACTCACCTGGAACAGAAAGACTCTTATGTAAGAATGCTGTTCATCGACTTCAGCTCAGCATTCAACACTATAATCCCACAACAGCTCATCCACAAACTAAACTTGCTGGGCCTTAACACCCCCCTCTGTAATTGGATCCTGGACTTTTTAACTGCAAGACCTCAGTCAGTCCGTGTCGGCCGCAACTCCTCCAGCACTACCACACTGAGCACAGGTGCCCCACAAGGCTGTGTGCTCAGCCCACTGCTCTTCACGCTGCTGACCCACGACTGCACTGCCAAGTCCAGCTCCAACCACATCATCAAGTTTGCTAATGACACAACTGTGGTAGGCCTCAACAGCAACAACGATGAAACGCTCTACAGAGAGGAAGTGGCACAACTGGCGAAATGGTGTGGTGCTAACAACCTGTCCCTCAATGTAAGACAAAAGAGGTTGTGATGGACTTCAGGAGAAACTCTGTTGACCACCCCCCACTGACCATCGACGGCTCAACCGTGGAGAGAGTCGGCAGCACTAAATTCCTGGGGGTGCACATCTCAGAGGATCTCACCTGGACCACCAACGTCACGTCGCTCAACAAGAAGGGACAACAGCGCCTCCACTTTCTCCGCCGGCTGAAAAGGGCAAGTCTCCCGCCACCCATCCTCACCACTTTCTACAGGGGCACCATTGAGAGTGTGCTGACCACCTGCATCACTGTCTGATATGGGAACTGCAGTGCTGCTGACCGCAAGACCCTACAACGGACAGTGAACACTGCCACAAAGATCATCGGTGCCCCTCTCCCCTCCATCCTGGACATTTTCCTTGCACGATGCTCCAGCAAGGCCTCCAGCATCGTGAAAGACCCCACCCACCCCTCCCACAACCTCTTCCAGCTCCTACCATCAGGTATAAGGTACCGGAGTATCAAAGCTCGCTCTGTCAGATTGCTCAACAGCTTTTTTCCCCAGGCTGTGAGAGCTCTCAACTCCAATCTCCCTGTCCCCCTCTGACCCCCCACTCACCCAACTCATTAATACAGTTGACAACTTTTCCTAAGTGCAATTCTGAGTGTGCTACACACAGGTGAGTGGGCTATACAAACCACCTGTAGTAACGCACTCATCCCACTATATGCACAATAGACACTTTCTATGAACACTCCCTGCTACAAAGACTCAATAAATTTTTTTTTTACTTGAGCATTGCACTACAAAATAATGTTTACTTGAGCATTGCACTACAAAATAATGTTAACTTGAGCATTGAACTACAAATCTTTTTGCACTATGCGCTGCTTCCCACAAAATCTCTCTTTAATCTGCACAATTTAATGTACGAAATATATATAAAATTTTTCTTTTTATTTCTATCTTTTTGCACAATTTCATGTACAGTATATATGTAAAGTTCTTGTACAGTCTCAGTTTGTGTATATCTAGGCAACTAGGTATAGTAGTTATAGTATTTATAGTTTATGTATAGCCAGATGCTCTTTTTTTTCTCTTATACTTGCATTGTTGTATGTTTATCTTATATTTAACTAGTATGTAGCACCGTGGTCCTGCGAGACACAACATTTCGTTCCACTATATGTCCACACATGTAGCAGAATGACAATAAAGCTCAACTTGACTTGACTTGACTTGAATTATTATTTTTATTTATTTTTTTAGATGAAAAGGACCCCAAGATAAACTTATTTAGACAAGGTTGTAAACCCTGTTTTGTTTTCATACAGTTCAATAACCCTTGTGGTCAAGCTGAGCATTATTGAATGAGGTGCGTATGTGCTAATTTTGCTGTAAGCTTTTAGCTTGACATGTTGTGTTAAAATAGCTGTGATCGGTGTGAGAGGCTGAGAAGAGAACAGTGGGTTTCACTGTATTTTTATATATGGGATTTCGTGTTCTCTCCAGCTCTTCAAAAATAGTACTTGGTTTGAGGATATGAGCCACAAATCTCTACCAACAAATCTGATGTGTGCAACAGATTTATTTGCCTTTCAAATCTCTACACTTTCGTTGCCAGACAGCTCGCAGTAAAGATTCTCCAGCCTCTCGTCTCATTGGCTGCAGTTGGGCTGTTCTTGTGCCAACTCCAACTACTCTTTCTAAACCTTCAACCTTCCAATCCACACATAGATTTCTGAGACCTTATCCAGCTTTAGTTTCATCATCCTGCAAAGTTTAAAAGCCATCTTAAAAGGGCTATAAACCATCGCCCTGAACTACACCAAATGATGTCTTTAGAGGCATTATTTAAACTGTCCCATTATACCAACTATAGGCCCATAAATTCTCTCCTCACTTCAGCATAACTGCTGAACTGTTATTCTCTCTATTAAAAGGCTTTTGTGAGCTAGCCAGGGTCTCGTATCTGATTCGATTATGACTTTAAGTGGAGCTCTGGGCTGTGACTTTGAATATGTTGCCAGAAGGTAGTTAATCTTGAAGATAGCTGGAGGTGAAAGGGACAAAGGAAGGAGAGGCGCCTCAATACTAATCAGCTCAAAAGTCAATCAAAACCGAAGACTCAGCCATGGGGAAAATTTCAAACTGACGTGAGGCAGATTTTTGAGGATGTGACATCAGGCCAATAAAAAAACAGTCACTCATGCCAAATAGAAACATTAAATAATCACTGTATCTACATCAGTGGAGTCAAATGCAACTGTTTCTCTACTTTGTGGTTATATCTGCTTATATCACTTCCAGACAAACTTCCAAAAAGACTGTCTTTACTGAGTCAAAAATCATTCAAACATTGATTCATTGCAATATTCAAGAATATGTTAGTGATAAGAAAGAAAGAAAGTCTTTATAATATGTCTCAAGAAGTGTTGTGGTCATAAAGAGAGACTTTCTTTTTTATTTAAGTGCAGATGGTCTCACATTCTGAGGTAAGTATTTTGGATTTTCTCTGTCTTTGTGATCTTGATATCCATTTTCTCCACATAATTCTCCAGCTGCTGCTCTGTCTGGAACACACACACACACCAAAAGAGTAAAATTACTACTGCAATGATTATTGAAGTCCTCATAAAACTGAACAAAATAATAATTATCATATATTACACAAAATCATATTTTATTAGGTGAATTTGTCTTATCAACATTATCACAATTCATCCCCCAACAAATATTTAAAAAATTAGCACTTCCAAATACATTGAAAGCACACATTTTCCACTTTGGGGTCTTGTCCAAGGTCCTGAAAATCAACTCAGTCTGACTGGACTTTCTTTGGTGCTGAATTTGAGTAAAGAAAACTAAAGCCTCACAGTTTTGTTTAGACTTTCCTTATCTGTTCATATTTCTTATTATAATTATCAGGCAGACATTTCATATCCATTTTTTTTCATTCCCCTTAATTACCCATATTGAGGTCTTTTATATTCACATGCTATCTCTGATGCTCTGGCATATTTAATTTACATGACACTTCTAATGTTTCCATTATGCTTTACTGCATTGTAAAAACAGTTTGAAGTGCATTTCAATCCACATATTCCTCAGATCTGAAAGAATAGGGCTGATTGAGCTAGAGCACATTTTCTTAATGGTATTATGAAATAATCTCTTGTATAAGCACTTAAATTCTTGTACCGTAATTTTATGCAGGATTTTACAAGAGGAACAAGGACAAAGATTTCAAAAAGAAGTGCATCTATAATTTTCATAAAATGTTTCTCATTTAAAAGATTATACACGGCGAAGATGTCACAACGGTTTAGCTACTATTTTGACCTTTCAGAGTTTGATTACAAAATTTGTTTTGATAGGTACAAGACTGGTCAGATAAGGAAACAGTAACAGATAAGGAAAGTCTTGTCATTTTTTTTTTTGCCATTAAGTTTGAAATATTCAATTTTTGCTGATGTACCTGTATATGTAGACAGCTGCATATTTTTTTGCATGTTTGTGAATAACAGCATCATCAGCATACATATGACAGACACCAGAGATTTTATTAACATACAGTATATTCTGAACAGCATTGTAGAAGAGACCTGTAATTGACCCTGTGTGAGGCATTATAACACTTCTCACATTGTTCATTGCTGCTTAATTGGAATTTCATGGTGACACCTAATGAAAAGTTACTGTGACGACTTAAGTATAATACTTTAATTGTTATATATATATATATATATATATACACATACATATATACTTCTGACAACTAAACTATGAGGCAAAACTTAATTTTTTTAAACCACACAATGAAACTTAGGCTTATTTTAAAATACAACCAAGGTCTTCCATGCAGAAATCCAGTTTTCGAAATGTGCTTTTTGTGATACCAAAATAAAAAACTAGTGCCACGTGCTTTTTTTTTTTTTAACTTTAATATTGTGCATAAATTCACAGACAGAATGCAGTGACAAGGGGACCAGTATATGGTTAAACACAGACATTTGCAGACAACAAGATAAGACTTGTTCTTCAGATAAAAAGGTGAATGAAGAGCAGGAAGAAATGCAGTATTTGAAAGTGGGTGTATGCTAAATACGGTGTTCATTCCTCACCTTCCATGACAGCCTGCCTCACTGGCTCTAATTCTGGACACTATTTTGGTCAGGTCATTGAAAGTAGCATCGGGACAGGTCACCACCTGTGAAAGATAATAAGAGAATTAGGTCTTTGCCATGGGCTCTGAAAAAGGATAAGAAGTTGTATGTTTCTAAAACTGATTGTACCTCACATAAGAAGTTTTGGGGGATTGATACAGAGGAAATTGTAACTCTTATTTGAGACATGAACTCTACTGGTTCTCTTCATTTTGCAGGATTCATCATGATGTTGGTTGTAGTAGCACACATCAAAGTATTTCCATAGAGGTAGACAGTTTCCTAGTCAGCACAGAAAGGCCATTTATATGGCTGAAAGCCAAGAAAACCAGAAACAATGATGAGAAGATGAAAGGACACTCACAGCTATCTAATCAAATTTGCCAAACTCCAGTGGGCCAATTGTGACCTTTTAGACTCACAGTAGTGGCTGTCTTTTAAGATGCATTAATCATACCAATCTCAATCTTCAGACCTAGAGGACCGTAAGTAAAAAAAAAAGAGCACATATCCACCTGTCTCATTTATAATTCCGTGCAAAACCTTAATCATCTTATGGCCTCAGGGAAGCGTGTCTGAGTGGTGATTATACAGAAACAAAAATGATATACCTACAGCCAGGATTTATTTATCCCACTTGATTTATAAAGCTTGTTTTGAAGCTGAGCAATCTTGAATTTTAATGATCATTAATCAATGTACTTTTTTTGTATCTACACCTATAACCAACATAGTTCTGTATAAATATCGCAGGTCAGTTTGAACCAAACTCACAGCCTGAAAGTAAGACTTGGACTTGCATAACCCTCCATTATTAATTCCATATTCAGCTATCAGTATTTCTCTAACCTTCACTCTCTCTACCAGCGTTTCCATAGCAGCCACCACCCAGACAAAGAGTCTCCATAGTAGGTGAGATCTATGTCATTCTGGCTTTTCAGAGTCAGCGTAATCACCACTGAGGCACCCATCGACTGAAACACAGCTTCTGAAAGCTGAATTATATTTCAGACTCTGCATGATTAAGAAATTATGAAAAGGTTTGGAGTCCATTTTTTTTTTAAAGAAATTAAAACTTATTAATACTTATTATTCAGCATTAAATTGATCAAAAATGACAGTAAAGACATTTAAATGCTACAAAATATTGCCATTTCATAAATGTTATTTGGACAAAAATATTCAGCACAACTGTTTTCAATATTAATAAAAGCAAGACATGATTCTTGCGCACCAAATCAACATAGAATGATTTTTGATGGATCGTGTGACACCTCAAGACTGGAGTAATTTGACTGTTTTACAGTATTTTTGACCAAATACATTTTTAGAAAACATGAGATACTTCCTTCAAATTTTTTTTTTTTTTAACCAAACCTAAACTAATGAGGTATTCACAGTAGCATAGATAGACAGACACATTCCAGTAGCATGGTATATATATCACAACATGGCAGGAGGCAACTTACAGTATTTGTGATGACAGGGAAAGCAGGGCAGTAATTGGCCCCAACCTCTAAGCACTTATATCAGCCATTAGATCCATGCCATGAGAACTGAGTGTGCTGGAACAGGGATTTTCAACTGGAAGGGGACTTTGCAGAACAACCAAGTCTGGTATCTGCTCCTGCTGTTTGAAGATTCAGAAACTAGATCATCTTATCTTAAATTCACATCCAAAGAGCCATAAAAGCAGGCTTTGAGCACAGACCTTAGTATTGTTATTAGCAATATTACTGATCTTAAAATGTTAGTATAGCACTTTCCCACATGTAACCATATCCAATTAGATATGTTCACAGTATCATACTAACATTCCAGTTAACAAAAATATGTTTCAAGAATGTTTTGGTAATGTTCCCATTAATAGTTGAAAACGTTATTTCTGAGTGTTCTCTGCGTGTTTTAAACATGTTTTTGTTTGTTTGTTTTGTTTTGCAAATATTAAGAAAACATTCCATATTATCATTTTGCAAACATTATAGAAGCATTAGATTTCAAACTAAGACAAACATCCAACTAAAATGTTTTAGATATCATTTTCCTGCATCACACAAGATCTGTTCAGTTCAGAAGTCAACTGTCCAAATGAATCATCATGAACAATTTGAACCATTTTGCAAGCCTGTTTGGCTGATTAGATCGAAAGTGTGATTCATTCACGAATCTGACATTCTTAACAGCTGACAGAAAACAAAATGACTACTAAAATATTGTAAGTGAAAATGACCCTCAGGCCATTTTTATATTTTAATCTCTATTGACAGTATAATTTACACAGTGGTATATGACTGGGACTCGTTCCTGCTGGGATACAAATTTTGCAGCAGTATATATACTGTACTGTAGTATGTATACTGTGTGCACACTCACCAAAATGAGCAACATACTACAGAGCTTTTGGTGTGAAGTACTGTATCCAATAATGCAATGCACTTGACCTTCATGTCTAATGTAAGTGATGAATCAGAGTAAAATCAGCCACGAGGTTTCACATCTCTGTCTTGACTCATCATTTGATCGGACTGCCAAAATTTCAAATAACCCTTTTATTTCATGTTACTCAGTTGATCTTCCAAGATTTCATCACGTGTACCAACTAATAATACAAACAGAAGAGGGGAAGAGTTCATCTTCCCCCAAGACTCCTGTGAATTTTTTCCATTCAAGTTTAATGCTTGTGGGGCAAGCTATCGTAGTTTGATGGAATACAGCAAGCCGCATTGCTGAAGGTCTCATCAGAATCTGCTGAATAAAATTAGTATAGTTCTGCTTACTTAATTCAGTGCAAGTCACATCAGCAAGACTGTTCACCTCCCTGAAAGTGAGCTCCTGTTTCTTAAACGTAGCATGATGATGCAGTCCTCCTGTCTGGTGCAGTGCTGGGTCCAGAGAGCATGAGAACAGCCCGAGGATATATCTGATTAATGCACTGGGGGAAAAAAAAACTATCTTACCTGTCTAAAGCTTCCACACCTCATGCTGTCTGATGTTGACACTAGATAGAGCAGTGTCTAGATAAGGCAGCTTAGAGAGTTATGCCCTCAGTATCATACATACATGATAATAAGAGGGGATTGAGACCGTGAAGATAAGGTTTGATGGTCAGCATGACACAGTTAGCCCCTGCTGTTTGATGCTGGAAGTACACCATCTTGCTCCAATAAACGTGATTTTGATTTTTTTTTAAATACAAGGCCACTTTTGTTAATGATAAGTATAAAACTTAAATGATTGTCAGTGTTCCTCATCTAATATCGATTTGGTCATGTGAGTTTGAGAGGTGCATATGAGACATGGGGTCTGCTGATAGATTCTTCTTTAGCATTTTATAACTGTAAAACTGAAATACTTTTGCCTGAGTAAAACATCCAATGCATCTTAAATTGAACTATTTCATTTATATAGTTTGACCTGGAGCTAGTTACGTAATCTTAAGGGAGTGTTTGTTAGCACTCGCTTTGTTGAGGTGAGGTATATGTGGCCAGAGTGCCCCCCAGAGGAAGCTGAGGAGGCATTCTGCACGTACCAGAAACATGAAGAAATAATTATTTTTAAAGCATTAAAATGATTTAAATACTTATCCATAAGCTAGAGGAGATGGGACAATCTGAAATACCATTCTGCATTAGTGAGCATTTCCAGTAAGTTCAGAGCAGTGCTATTTTAGCAATATTTATTAATTCATATTTTGAATAGTTTTTTTTTATTTTTGGAATATTTTTAGTTTCCATTATAATATATTTAAATTTTAGTAATCTAGTAATTGCTTTGTCATTCTTTATTAGTTATTGTTTTTATTTTTTTATATTTCTATTTATTTTCATTTTAGTATTTTTAGCGAATCAACTTGAAAGAAAATTAGAAATGAGCTGAAATAAGTTTAGGTTTTTGAAGAATATGTTTTTTATTTTATATTTTATTCATCTTGTTTCAATTAACAAAAAAATATTTGTATTAATTTTAGTTTTAGTTAAAAATAACAGCACTGGTTCAAAGTACCAACATGAAGAGAGTCTGGAAAACAGACTGGGATGTAATTATCCGTTTTTTGGCAGGTTTTCACGTTTTCATTTTCCCTTTTTGCTTTTATCAAATTAATCTAACATTTTGATATTTTCCCTACTAATGAACAAATCATAGGAAGTGTCATTAGATAAAAAGGTGATTTCTATTTAACATTTTAAGTGAAAACGCAATAGGTCCTGGACTCCTGGCAGCAATAATTAGTGTGCTGCCACCTAGTGATGAAACAAAAACACCTCAACAGCATAGGTCTTTTGAAATGGTAATAAAATCATCGGTCACAAACAAAACATTTATTTTATTACTTTATTAATCATTTTAAAGTTATTAAAGTTTAAAATCCTCTCGTAAATAATTGATCAGTTAGACTATCAGTCAGCATTGAGGCATAGGCATACTCCCTGCAGTACCCAGTGAGAAATGTGCTTGGTGGTGAAAAGATCAGCCTCAAACACCAGTCCAACACCCATAGCATTCCTCCTCATAGAGGTGGTGTAGACTGGAGTCCTCAGGGTGTTCTATAAAGGAAACCAAAAATACACATTGCTTACAGATTACAAGTATTTCCAGGCAGATATTCCAAGACATCATGATAAAAAATATTAGGCATCTTGCCTGGAGTTTGAGGCGGTGTGCTTCAATGGGAATGATTTTGAGAATGGGCAGTTGAGACACTAAAACTCTGGGTTTGCTGCGCACCAGACAGCCTTTTTCAATGTCCCAGTCTGCCCCCTCCAGATACAGGCCTGATACAAAACATCCTAACAGAAAAAAAAAAGACTGTGTTTTAACCTGTTCTTGAGTCTGTGTCCTCGTGTTAATTTATTTATGAGCAGGGTGTTGTGAGCTCTCACCCTGTCCTGGTGTCTCTTTGACCTCGTCCTCACTCCTGTAATGTGTAACCTGTGTGTAAAGAGTGGAGTGATCCAGAGGCCAGCCGTTCTTCCTGCAGGTGGCCTGGACCAGGGCCGTCAGGTATGATTCTGGGATATGCAAACCTGACAGCCACATTACACAGGGCTCTCCCTCATCCACCTACATAGATGAAAAACAATGAGAAAAAACATGTATTCATTCATTTAGTAAGTTAGTTAGTAGCCCATTTGATAAATTCAATTATACGTTCATTTACAGGACATGACCTATTTTAAAAAAAAACACCTCTGTTGTTCATCCTAGTGCACAGATCGACTACTGTTCAAATGTTTGGGGACAGTAAGATTTATTTTATTTTAAAATAAATTAATACTTTTATTCCAAAAAATTCTGTTCTTTTTTTTTTTTTTTATCAAAGAATCCTGAAAAAAATATTATCACAGTTTCCCAAAAAATATTATTAATGTTAATATAATACTGATAATATTAAGACATGTTTCATGAGCACCAAATCAGCATATTAGAATGATCTTTGAAGGATCATGTGACACTGAAGATTGGAGTAGTTGCTAAAAATTCAGCTTTGCCAACAAAGAAATAAATCACATTTTAACATATTAACAGACAAGTTATTTTAAACTGCAATAATATATTACTGTTTTACTCTATTTTTCATTAAATAACAGCATTGGTGAGAATAAGACACTTATTCTCCATATTCAAAAAATAAAATATTAAAAAAAAAATAATAATTAAAAAACCTTACCAACCCAAACAAAATGGCAGTGTATCAGCCATTTCGAATAATCAGGCAATTAATTGGTCTGTCACTATTACTGCTTTATCCTATTCTTGCTTATACATTTTAACAAAACTATTTTGTTAAAATGTAGCTTTTTGTTACTTACTGTCCTATTATTATAAATAATAGGACAGTAAATAACAACAAGCTAAGAGGGTGCCTTTCAAAAAATTAGGGCTGTCCTCGACTAAGGACTTTTCTGGTCGACTAGTAGTCGTTCATTTTAAACATTAGTTGACTAATCGCATGTTTATTAAAAAAACATTTAAATCATTATTATGAGCCTTTAATTGCCTACATAGCCTAATATTAGCTCAAGCACACACATAAAGCTTGCCACACAGCACACCGGCAAAAGTAATGATTATGAACGTGTCAGAGAAAAACAGTAAGAAGACTGCATTAACATTTTAATAATTTGATAAACTAGTAATTTCTTTTTTTTCGGAGATGAAGTCAGCGTCACTGACTCGTCATCTCCGCAGTAGTGGACACAGCATGTTTCATACAGATTACATAATCTGAGAATATTTGTTTTCCATTTGAATCGGTTCATTTGAAAGTAAACATTTAATTCTCTATAGATATATTTTAATGTCTGTATGGCAAAGATGTACACGGACTTTCACGCTCAAGTTCACAGACCGAGACGGCAGAAAGAACTTCCTGTTTGCTTTCATTATTTTACAAAAGCACGATTTGTTTTGATTGGGAGTGCACACAAATAAACGTAGAGTCTTTACAGATTTGAAAGATGTATTACTCTTATCTGTATGACCAAAAATTTGCAGTATTTTAAGAGCAAGTGAGCGCACCGGCGCCTCCATCTGTCCTGCAGACAGACACTTGAACAGCGTGCATTTCTTTAGGTTAACATTAGATTAAGCGGCCATGTAAAGTTGCTAATACTTTCATATTTCAGATGATAAGCCATATTTGAGGTCGATGAATGATGTCCAGCCTGATGCACTGTATTACCACAAAGAGCAGCCGTTAACGATCTGTTCGGACTGCGTGACTTCGCCTGTGGATTTTCTTTTTTTTTTGCGACTAATACAATTTTGGTCGACCAAGCCTCTTCTGGTCGACTAACGATTAGTCGACTATTAGGGGGCAGCCCTACAAAAAATACTGTCATATATGGTGTGATATTTGATTCGCACCCATGAGCTGTACTGTTCATGTCGCCTCTTGAAGTGGATCATCCAGTTTCCTAGAGACTTTAGAGTATCTGGTGCCAGTTTCCTCCAGATAACAGGAATCTGCCCATTAAACAGAGCTCTCGCCACCTCATCCAACTCGCTACTCATTCCAACCTCACCAGCCAGGGCCTTTAGACAGAAAACACACACACACATACATGGTCTGCTGTGAAACCTACCAATTTTAATGCACCATAATTAATTGTAAGTTAATTGTAAGCTGGAATAGTTTTTTGTCTCTTTGTCTTCGTCTCACTCACTCGCTGGAGCTCAGCCAGAGAACGGATCATCCTGAGGGTGAGTTTGTTAAAGCGTTCCAGCTCTTGTAGCAGCACTACAGATGTTGGAGAGATCTCCAGCCCCAACGTCTTGCGAATCACGTCCAAGTCAAACACTTCAGGTAGTTTGCTCTGAATGTCCCGTGCCACCTGACTGATGTACTCATCTCTGCTAATGCCGCCGCCAGAGTCACCTAAAGATTTGACATGCCAGTAAATATATTTATAGCATTTTAAAAATCACTGATATGTCAAATATATTAACTGTATGTATATTTAAATTTGTATATTTGTTATTATGTAGGCACAATGATCATAGTGATCATTTTCAGTATTGTAAAGCAATATAAACTAGGTACCTGTCTGTGGTTGTAGCTCAATAAGATGAGTCCATATGTCTCGGGCAGCCTGTGTGTAGTATCCGATCTCAGCATTAGGGTGTAAACCAAACACCTCTGCTGTGTTAGCAAGAGGCAGCGACTCTATCTCATCTGCAAAACGTGGAGAGTTTGAGTGTCTGTCAAATTCAAACCAGTCTTTCTGATGCTAGATTGTAGGAAGCAACATACCAACATAAACCTGCTTGGGTCCATCTGGAGGGATCTTGTAGTCCACATCTTCATTGTGGAAGAAATGGAAAGGCTGGAAGGTGTCAAAAATGAAGTCGCCCAGATACTCATCCATGTAAACTGTGAGGATCCTTCGATCAAAGCTATCAATAGCCCTGCCACCATACATCACCTGAGACAAACGAGACAACATACTTTACTATATTTGACAAATGTTCCAATTTTAATAGATTTTAAAATGTTATTTATTCCTGTGATGGCAGAAGCCATTAAATTTATTTCAATTGGAAACCTTTTTTATTTTATTTTTTCATTATTTTTGTGGAAACCATGATCAATTTTTAGGATTCTTTGATCAATAGGAAGTTTAAAAGAACAGCATTTATTTGGAATACAATCTTTTGTAGCAATATAAATGGCTTTTTTTTCTTAATCACTAGCATTTGACACAACAAATGACACAACTTAAATTAGTTTTTCTACCTCGCCAATTAGGTATTTGAGACTTCCCCATGGTATCATGGCATCTGCTTGAGTGTGCGCTTTGGTTAGATAGGTGTCCAAAATTTCCATACACACCTGTGAGACAATGAAACAACATAATTGAAAAGTGTCTTAAACTAACTTTAAACTACCTGAACATTTCAAGGACCTTTGGGTTGGAGGAGACTTACCAGGAAGTCAGACTCGTTGAAATCATAAGGCACATTCCAGCCGATCTTGCCATACTTGCGTCTTTCCTGAACCACAGCATGGAAGAAGGCCAGCACATAAACCAGACTGCGAAAGGCTGGGTGAGGACAGTTCATCACCTTATCATTAGGGATCTTAAAATACGTCGCCCTCATGTTCAGCTTCAGTCCATTTGGAGGTTCTGTCACAACCTGAAGGTGGCAAATGAGTTAACATGGAAATGGATATTCACACATTAAATGTTCACACATTACATGTGTCCTGACCTTAAAGGATTTCTGCAGGATGCCGATGGGAAAGTCTTTAATGGGCTCTGTGGTGAGCCATAGGCGGAAGTCTGGGTGGGGTTTAGTGATTCTTTCCAGTGCTTTCTCTAGATCCTTCAGCCATTTCACTAAAAGGTGACAGTTTTGCAGCATCAGCCACTGGCCTCGTGCCACTGCGGTTTCCAACAGTTGCAATGCAACCTGAAACACAAATTTCCTATTTGTACCTTTTTACAGATTGTCTTATAGAGTTCAAGGGTAGATTTCCCAAATACTGTATGTCTGTTATCACATTACTGGTGGTCAAGATGCAATGCACCACTGCAGTGCACTGTGCTGGTGTCAGATATATCATAACTATAACATATCGACCTGTAGCATATATCATGTAGCAGTATTTGTGGGAGTGCACGTTTACCTTCTCCTGTCCCTGCCCCATGGCAAGAAATTTGAGTCTGTTGGCCCCAAAACCAGAGCGTTTGGCTAACTTCATCAGATCACTGGCTGGTTCTGAGCCTGGACTCAGAATAAACACAATGGGAGAGTTTGGGGAGCTCTGGTCAAAGATGGCTTCAAAACTGATCACAGGGGGCTGCACATATCTGAGTGACACAGTAAAGAAGTGAGAAAGAGAAAGTTAGCACTTATTCTCCTAACAAATGCCACTGTATCTGATTGTCGTTCATGAAAAGCTTGTAATATGAACATTAAGGCTAGAATATATACCGCATGACTTTTGCCCTAGTTTTTGCTACAATTTGCACTCTGTAAGTCAGAGCCAGTCTGCAGATTTTGGGAAGTGGGAGTTGACAGATTGTACAGAAAATGGTGTAGTGAATTATGCACAGACTAAGATTCTTTTTTTTAGCTTAGTTCATACCAGTCGGAGGATATAAAACAAAGTTTGATATTTTCAACACATTGTTTTAATTTGTCATGCATTTACTAGCAACCAGGTGCATATTTCTGCACAAATTAGTATGATGCCCAGTTTTTCTCTATAACAATTTTACAAGTCAGCAAAAAGTTTTAAATGTTGTGCAGTGCATTCCACCCTTCAGTCTACATTTTGCCTCCAAAGTTCTTGCTAAAGTCTTATTTTTATAGTGCCTTTCCAAAAACCCAAGATTGATTTACAAAGTTAGATTAAAAAATAGACAAAATTAACAAAGAAATATAACCAAACTACTGAAGCTGAAGAGTAATATCTCTAAATTTAACAAATATAATCTTAAGAGGTCTTAAGAGGTTTTATCATATGCTGATATAAATAAGTGAATTTCTGTTTCCTCTTACTTTTCTCCCATGGTAAACGTGACGTAATCACTGACAGCACGATAGACTCGGTCCAACCTGAAGCAGCGGATCAGCAGAAGCTTCTGGAAGGGAGTGAGGTTGTCCTTGTACTTCATGGGGAAAGAAGCCTGCTCTGGAGCATCCAAATCGTACCACTGCAGCAGAAATAGAAAGACATAATGGGTCGGACTCAACAAGTGATAGTATCTCACCGTGGGTTCATCAGGTGTGTGTTTAGTGATTTCCACCACTCACTTTCATCCATTCCTCAGGATTCTTTTCTATATCGTCTGCTAAAGTTCCAAATTCATTAGGAAAGAGTTCCATAAGGCGCACTATATCCTCCCAGCCCTGATCAGGCAGCCAGTCGCACAGCTTCTTACGTTTGCTCTTTTCCAAAGAGAGGTTACCTGGAGAGAGAAGGCAGATTTGGTTTGTTTTTTGGTTTTATATTGTAAAAGAGGGAGAGAAGTCTTCCTGAAGCTTCTACCTTTGAGGAAGAACTCTAGTTCATCCTGGGGTGCTCGGCCCTCCCCCTGCTCAATCTTAATGGTCATGTTGAAGGAGAAGAGAAGTTTGTGTCTTTCAAACAGACCTAAACAACAATGCAAAAAGAAGTTTGGTTTATATTAATCAGATGGTATGCTCTTTAGCAGTTAATTACAGTATATAACAAAAAAGTTACTTAAAATTTCAATTTGTGATCAGAATTCTTTAGACTTTTAACCCATAAGAACCCACGGTGACACGGGTGTCACAAACACTGGTGATTATCTGGAAAGGTCTGTTTAAAGCATTATCCCTCACTTTCAACTCAGGAAGTCCCTAAGTGACATATAATGAACACCCAGGTTCAGTCATGTGACAATGTGTGCATTTTTGTTGCCATGGCAACATTTCCAAAATGCTGTTCTTTTTAGCACATGTTGCAGTGTCAGCAATTCTTAAAACACTTGTTTTTGTTACTAAAGGTATGTTTCAACCCATGCAACAATTCTAATATTTTAATAACATATCCTAGATTACTCTTAACCTGATTTTAATACATTTCTTGAACAAATTGATATAAAACAAGTTACAAAGATATTGTGGTGACATATATGTCACATCGGGCTATTAACCTTATAAAAGTAGGTGGAATTTTGATGTGACGTATTTGTCACATTAAAGGGATAGTTCACTCAAAAATGAAAATTTGATGTTTATCTGCTTACCCCAAGGGCATCCAAGATGTAGGTGACCTACTTCTTGGATGCCCTTGCGGTAAGCAGATAATCATCAAATTTTCATTTTTGGGTGAACTATCCCTTTAAGAAAAATGGTAATGAGCTGCTCAATTAATTTAGCTGATTCAATTATTTTAGTGTTATATATTTTCTGCTGCTCATTTCAAAGCGTATTTTAACAAATCTACGTGCACGTTTAACATGTTGACCTCCAGTGTGAGGTAGTTGTTTATTTTTATTCAGTTTGCACATTTTCGAGTTGTGAAAAAAACAAAATTCTGGTTAAACCATATACCTGAAAAAGTAGAATTTTGATATGTTACAAAAGAGTTGTTGTAAAACTTAATGGTCACAGTTATGTGGTTTTGAAATATGTTGTGGCAAAGCAAATCAAATACAAAAACTATTACTTCTGAAAAAGGTTTTTGTTTTATCTTCCCAGAAAAGTAATCATTTTGATATATGTTGTGGAAAAGCAAATAAACAGAAAAAAATTATCAAATGTATTTTTTTCAATTGAGAAATAAACGCCCAATGTAACATATATGTAACATGAAAAATTTATCATAAACGCCCAATGTGTCATATATGTAACATTACAGATCTTTCACAAGGAGGGGTTGTATTTCAAAAACAACTGCAGAAACTTGTTATAAGTGGTCCATTTGGTTTGTTTTATATGCCCAATATTTTCCTATAAGGAGAAATTGGTCCGGGTTCTAGACTCACCAGTACAGCCATAGTTATAGACATTCTGTGTAAGTGTATCCATGATGTTCTTCAGTCTAGTGGGCAGGATTGCGTTGGGCATAGACTTGGACAGTGAGAGGTCAAACACCTCTAAAAAGGAAGCAAGTGAATACTGGTACATGGTGTTGACCAGAGCCATCTCAGCCAGCACAAAGAACAAGACAGCTCCCCGCTTGGCAGCCGGACGGTAGCCGTCTCTCAGTGTCTCAATATCACTGGCTGTCTTTTCTGCCAGCTTCAGTTTTTCAAACACCTTTTGGAGTCAAATAATGATTGTTAAATTGTAAACTGCACATATCCTTTTTAGTTTAATTAATCAGTATGTACACTACCATTCAAAAGTTTGGAGACGGTACAATTAAAAAAAAGGAATGAATACTTTCATTAAGCAAGGATGTATCAAATTGATCAAAAGTCACAGTACTGTCTTTTATATGGCTACAAAAAAAATCCGATATCAAATAAATGCTGTTCTTTTGAAATTTCTATTTATCAACGAATCCTGACAAAATGTATAAGCACAAAAATATTAAGCAGTGCAACTGTTTCGACATTGATAATAATAAGAAATGTTTCACGAGCATTAAATCAGCATATTGGAATAATTTCTGAAAGATAGTGTTACACTGAAGACTGGAGCAATGTCTGCTGAGAATTCAACTTTGCCATCACATGAATAAATATGATTTTAAAATATATTGAATAGAAACATCGGTCAAATACAGTAAAGTATTTTTTTGCTGCTGTATGTTTGATCAAATAAATGCAGTCTTCATGAGACATCTTTCGAAAACAAAACAAAAATATTAACTAGCAGTTTACTAGTCTCTGTGATAAATACTTATGAAATAATTAATAGGCCATTATGCATGTGTGTGGTGTGCAATTAACTAACCTCACTGGCTTTGGTCTTGGTTTCTTCCAGAGTCTGTATGAGCTCTACGTTATCTAGCATGTTTCCTGTGGAGGTGGCCAGCTCTCTCAACAGCGAGTCCTCAAGGTCTTTCAGCAAACGTTTGTTCTCACTGGTCTCTTGAATAAGCCGCTCTCTCTGCTCTTCTTTGTCCTTCTGCTCAAATCCCACAATAACACTCAGCAGCTGGTCTTCCAGGCCCTTTAGGGTTACTGAAAAACAGTTTTAACAGAAAGATTAAATGAAAAGCGGTAAAGTCCCAGACTAAATGCATATTCACATCAAAGTCCGAAAAAATGCATCCTGACTCCTAAAAACTAGGTGATTTTTTAAAACCGTAATTAAAATAATGATCAAAAATGGGCACTGGACTTATTCATAAATACATCTGTGATAAATTGTGAGTGTTGTATACTTCCATTTGCATGGAGACCTGGTGTCAACCGGTTTGCTAAAAAATTTGCTCTCACCTGTGTAATTGATAACCATGGCCTTCCCAAATACTGCAGGAGAGAACTTGGGGTTTGCAAGTTTGGTATTGAGGTAAAGTTTAAAGTTGGGATCATAGTCAACTTCCTTATCACCAAGTACAACAACCTGACGTCCTTCTGGCCCTTTTACATTCTTCTCAAGGACGTTGTCAATAACTGGATCAATATATTCATCCACATCTTGGAAAAGGAAGGGGAAACCATACTTAATGGCTAACTCCAGCCCCTTCAAGAAGTCTGGGTCATTGAATGATGAGATCTGCAAATCAGAATATTGATTATAAAAAAAACAAGATTGATTACAGATAAACAAAACAGCCTTAAGTGATATAGTGACTTAAAACCTTCAGATTGTGCTTCTCTTCCTTCTTTTTGATCCAGTTGAGGGCTTGCTGCTGGGGGTCAATGCACAAGGGAAAGCGGCTGGATCTGGTGGTCAGGATGCCATTCTGCACTGAAAGTTCATCTGGAGGAAGACCTTCAGATCCCCATCTAAGAGAATGCACACAGTTTTTCCGTCATCACCAACAAATACACAATTGATATCCATTCTTCTATACATCACTTGGTGACTCACCTGCTGATCTCCACCTCATCAGTGAGCAGGTTTTCTATTCGGAAGGGTTGGCTCAGAGGAATGCCTCTCTCCAGAACGTCTGCCTGCCACACCTCATACACCATTTCATTGCGAAAGTCCCAGCTAAATGCTCCCTCGTAGCTGAGGAAGGCAGCACAGACCAGACAGTCTCCTAGAAGACGCACTCGCCGCTGCTGCAGCTCCTCCAGGTCCTCCGTCCAGCTACAAGCAGATAGACATACAGCACATGCCTAATGACTAAAATCTCATTTAGCTTGGAGAGAATAATTTAAGCCTTGATGTCAGGAATCTGTTCTTCTATGAGTCATTTGCATTCAGGTTTTTAGGATTCTAATGAGTAGGCTGACCGCTTGTTCTCTGATCCCAGGCCTGAGATGAGTTTGTCAGCAGCAATGAGTCTTCTCTCCATGACCTCGGCCTCCTCCTGAAGAAGTTGCTTTTCTGTCATGGCAGCCTCATATTTGTCTCCAAGAGTTCCAAGCTCTTTCTGGATGGCACTGAGCTCATTCTGGATTCGCTCCAGCTCACGTTTGCTCTGGAAGAAATTCCTCTCCAGACGAGCTACCTTTAAATGTAATTTTGTGATTTAATTTCTAAATGAGATGTAATAAACTTTACGGAACTGAAGTCATGCATTTATAGTCTCAGTTATATAAACATATCAGACCTTCTCTCTCTTGGGTTTGATGTCTCTAGCCACTTCACAGTAACCCATGACTGCCTCTACGAACCTTAGCATGCCAGAACCGGCTTTACTGATGGCTTGCATCTCCTCTAAACTGGTGTTAAGGTTCCTTAGGTAGCCTGGTTATATGGTAAGGAGAAGGTAATACAATAGATCATCACAATTTTCATGGGTGGGTTTACGTTGAAGACTAAAAAACCTCCTCGAGGCTTTGGGATCACAGAGTAGCATCAAGACGAGGAATACATAGGGTGATTTACCTTTGACAGTCTTGACTTGACTGGCAGTGATTGAGTCACAGTCCATTTCCATAAGTGAACGTAGGAAGTTGGCCTCTGAAATCATGCCCTTGGCTGTTTTCCAGCTGATCTCTTTATAGCCACGTATCACCAGGATGCACTCGCACACAACCTGCACCTGTTTGGGTGGCTTAGCAAATGATCTACAATACCACAAACAAGAGGGTGGAGAAGAGGATGAGCACAGAACCATACATGTAAATTATGTAGACTAGAAAAATACTTTGCCAATTTTAACCATTAACACTTTGCCTATTCTATTCCTATTATATATATAGTCCAGAAGCACAGTGGCCACCTGATTTCTGTGACATCAGATTTGTCCAGGTCTTGCAGGGCGAGGCGAGCGGCCTCTAAAGCAGGAAGAGCCTCTGCTAGAGAGCTCTCAGCATCCTTCTTTTCCACCACTATCACCTTATTCTGTTCCTCTATCTCTTTAGCCTTCTCCTCTGCCAGGGCTTTCTTCTCCTCCGCTGAAAGAGACAGAGTTTACAATCTATTTTTGACTTGATATAAATTACCCATAGTTCTTGTATGTGTTGTTGTACTAACCGACAGCAGTATTAGAGCAGATCTCTTCTAGAAGGATCTCACAGGCTGAAGTCTTCTCTGCCAGCACCACTTTCTGCTCAGCTAGCTTGATGTTGAGCTCTGCTAGCTGCTCACTTGCCTCCTTCAGCTTATCCAAACCTCCTTCTAGACGTTTATATTGTGCTGGATAGTGCATACAGATTACTGTTATTTTAGTATTATTTATATAATATTATAGTCCTTATTAATATTTGAAATTATATTTTATTTTTCCAATTTCAGTAATTTTTCTCTATTTTATTAGTTTCAGGTTATTTCATTTAGTTGCCACAGCAACATTTCTAATATTTATGTGTTATTTTAGTTTAGTTTTAATTAACAATAATGACACTGATACATATGCAGTATTATATTTCAAAATCACAGACAAATTTTTCCAAGCAGCTAAAGAGAAATTTGCTCTTACCCAGTATGTATTTATCTTTATCCTCCAGCAGGTTGGCGTAGGTGCTAATGAAGTCCAGGTAGTTTTTTGGGGTGACGTAGTTGCTGCGGCGGAGAGTCTGCTGGAACAGTTTACTATACTCGCCTACAGAGCTGTGCACCATGCATACATGAGCAATCACTGCCTCTGAATGACACTCTGGGATCATTGGATTCTCACCTGAAATGAGACACGATACTTAAACTAGCATGAATGAGGTGCACTGTTGTTGACTGGTGAAAAATAATAGTCATATCTATAAAGTACATTGAAATCTTTAGTCAAGACAAACCTAAGAAGGACTTGGCCACTGCATGTAGGGCCTGAGGGGGCCATGGGGAGAACCAGTCAATGCTTGTATTATTAACCAATCCTGATGCACAAAAACACACACAAGTGAAAAAACAAAGAACATATGAAACTCTGAAAGTACCAGTACGACTTAATTTTTGATACATTGTTCACATACCCGGGAAATTCCTACAACGTGTTCTGAGAGTGTCTCCAACAGGTGACATGGCCAGCACTATGTGCAAGTTGTTGGCACTCTTATTGACAAAGTATTGCCATACACTTTCTTTCGAAGGACCAGATCCATTTTTCATAGCCTCATCTCGCAGCTGGTTCAGGACTGATTCCTTCTCGTCATCAGGGAACAGTGCTGGAACCATCCCTGATAACACACAGTAATTGCTGTTAGCATTTCATTTTAATACAATCCATAAAACTGTGACAATTGTTCATGTGTACATCCAAAGGGATTCAAAGTAAACAAATTCCTTAACAAATGTGTATCTTACCTCATTAAACTTCATTAAGTCAGCTGTTTTAAATACCTGATGTAAGCATGTTGTTAATGAGCTCCAGAAAACCTTCCTCAGCCACATGGGCATCAGTAAACAGGAAGACCATTTTCTTATTCTCTATACCCAATTTAAGGTACAGAGTTTTTAGATCCTCACGGAAGTTAATCTCGGAGTATCCTCTACTAAGCGCAATTTCAAACACCTATAAACAAAGAGCATTAAAGGATTCACAGCATTCCTAAATTACCAAATAAGAAAGAATGAAGGGAACAAATTAGGTAATGTGAAAAAATACAGGAAAAATGACATAAATTTGCATTATAAAATATATGAAAAACGGTGGAAACAGTTTGAGCCGATGAATTACCTCATAACCTGCTGTGAAGGCAGCAAGCTTCGTAAGAGACTGTTTCCCTGAACCACCTACGCCAACCAGCAACGCATGATTACGGTCCATTCTGATGATGCGGTGAATGATGGTCAGGTGCTCCAGAGCATCATCAAAAAGCACCAAGTTCATTCTGGTATAATTTTCATTAAACTCCTCCAGGATCTCCTACAGGGGTCAGAGAAATAAAAGTGTTATAACCAATAATAAAAGCTTCGGCTTGCTAAGGCTGTTCATTCTTTCTGCTTTGGAAAAGGTGTGTACAAGTAATGCATGAATTGAAAAAATAAAATGTGTAAATTATAAAATCATCTTCCAAGTGCATGAATGTAAATGTAAATAAAATATAAAGACATATATGCACCTGGAACAGAGCTTTGGATGCATCATAGTCCAGTATATCCTCATAAACTCTTGGCTCAGACTTCAGAGCTGTTCTGTAGTCTCCAAACAGAATGGGGTCTCTCATGGCTGAATCGAGGTCTGATCTGAAGTGCTCTTCAATCAGATTCTTTATATGCCCCTGGACCTGTAGCGAGCAAAGTTGTGGCATGTTACAATAAGTGTGTAGTTTAAGATGGAGACAATTACAGGTTTTTGTAACATGCAATTTTAAAATAATTATTTAAAAATACTTTCTATAAATATTACAGATGCATTTATATATGGTATTTATAGAAGTTATTACATTATTATGAACTACAGGAAGCAAGCGTACCGTAATTTTGTCAGTTTCATTGATAAGTCTGTCATGGAAGACTCTTAAGTATTCATTTCTCCATACACGGACAAACTGGGTGACCGTACAGAACCTGGTGCGGGAGTTAACATACGCTTATTATTAAAATAAACATCACAAACTGGTCATAAAAGACACTGCATAGTGTTAAATAGTGAAGCATATTGGCATAGAGTATTAAATGGTATAGAGTGGTGTAGAGCAGTGTTTCTCAACCTATTTGAGGATTACATGCAAATGCCCCCAATAAAATAAAATATTAACAGAACTTTAACTACAATAAATCTATTAACTATAATATATTATTAACAGAAACTAAACAATACTTAAAAAATTGTTATTGAGAGTAAAAATAAATAAATGTGATTTCAGTTTACATCTTGATTGTGTTTTGATTAGCATTTTATGTATATTAGATTTTTTTTTCAATATATTAATAATAATATTAACATTTATTAAATTAGATTAATAACGACAACAACAACATTTATTATTATTATTTTATTTGAGTAGTGCAAACATTGAACTAAAAAGAACTTTGAATTATGAAACTCTTTACCTTTCAGGATTGGTCAACGTCAAGCCATGGTAGACTCTGGAGAGATCTCGCAGGTTAAAGATATAGTGAAACTTGGAAGGTGTTGGTGGTAGGTCCTTAATTATGGTTTTGTACAACTCCAGAGTACAGAAGGTTAACTTGTCACAGATGTTTTGAATGCATTCCTCAAAGGGCTAAAAATACAATAGTAAATTTTTTTATTAAAATCTTTCATTTCATTACTAAAACAAGGATCCAAATCAATACAATATGAGTGAAAAAGAATTGCAATATATTGATAGGATACGATTGTGTTGGCACAGGCCTAAAATTGACAGATAGAGACTTTTGAATGACTTTATGACAGCAATTGCCATTTGTTCTGATATTGGGAGCTGAATTATTTCTCACACCTTGGTGTGTCCTTTAAGAATAGAAGAGTAGATAAGATGCAGGGACTCCTCCTGAGGGAAGGGGATGTTGAAAACACTAAAAAGAGAGATGAATCGAGGATCCACTTCATTCCTACCGCCCCCAGCCTTTCCCATGGCTGCAATGAAGCCCAAGTCCTTTATGAGTTTATAGTTAAGCTCCTTTCCTCTGTCATACATGCCTCCCCTGTCCAACAGCAGCTTTAGGAGAGCTATAGGCTGCTGAGTGCCATATTCATCCACCTGAGATCAAACAAATGCGAATCCATGATGAGCAGTGAGGTGAAAGTTCAGTTTCTGATATGACTTATAGTATAAATCCATTCTTACCCTTGGCATGTTGAGGTCATCCATAAACACAAGGAGCCTTTTGCCCATTGGAGGACCATATGTGTCCTTGGTTCTCTTTTCAACACTTGCCTCAAGAGTCCTCTGCAGGTCCATAGATGTTGTTCTCGACGAGAAATTGATGATCATCATTATCTGGGAAAAGGTGCATCTTGTTATCCAGTGTATTAAGGTCAACTGGAGTGCATTATTTTTAATGCTTTAGCTTGTGTGATAGTCACGGCAATGGACTTACAGTTGAATCTGTATTAAGATTACTCAGGAAGTTCTGGATGGTGGCTGTTTTAGAGGTGCCAGACTCTCCAACCAGCACCACTGGCCTTTTCACCTTCACCATCTGTTCCAACAACCAATTAGCACGAGTGGTGTCCACTGTCGGGACTGATAGAGAGTAATGGATGAAACATAGCTTCAGTGAAGCATACTGAATAAAAAGAAATACACTACCAGTCAAAAGTTTGGAATCGTTAAGATGTTGTTTAATGATTTTAAAGAAGTCTCTAATGCATGTTGAAGACAGTTTTTGCTGCTTAAAATTTTATAGAAACCGTGATTTATTTTTTAAGATTCTTTGATTAAGAGAAAGTTCTATTTAGTCTAATTTTTGAAACACAAGTTTTTGGTAACATCATAAATGTCTTTGTCAATGTATTCAAATTTCAACAAAAACATTAAGCAAAAACTGTTCTATGTTTATCATAATAAGAAATGTTTCTTAAAATGATTTCTGAAGGATCACATAACACTGAGAACTGGAGTAATGGCTGCTGAAAATTATACTTTGCCATCACAGAAATAAATTACATTTTAAAATATATTAAAGTAGAGAACAGTTATTTTAAGTTGCAATTATATTTCATAGTGTTACTGTTTTACTGTATTTTGGTGGAGAGCATAAAAAAATATATTTTAAAAACATAAAAAATCTCAGTATTTCCAATCTTTTCACCAGTAGAGTAGATTAGTAGAAAGAAGGAAAAAAGTTTAGAAAAACGCAAAGAAGAAGCAAAGAGAAGTAAGCTGCTTTACCAAGGATGTCAATGAATTTCATATCAGGGTTATGAATGTATTTTGAGACCATGGAGCTCCAGGGAACCCACTTCTTTTGGGTTCCATCAAAATGAAAATCATAGAGAGTTGGCAAGTAAACTGAAAATTAAATGAAAGATTAAAAATAAATTAATTATACAGTTTCAGGTGTGGTAAGAAACACTTATATTTCCTTAATTCCTATTTAATTTAATTTAATTTCCTAAATAATTTGCTATTACCAAGCATGACAAAAAAATATCATTTTGGACCCTGCTTCACCTGGAATCTGTCCAGGGCCAGCAAGCACCTTCTCATCATGAACACTGTTCAGAGAGGACAACTTTTTTATAAACTCATCAAACTTCTGTCGGCCTTTGTCCAGAAGAGTAGCCCCAAGCGAACAGTAGAGTGCCTCTAGAAAATAACACTCCAGCTCCTCAGAAATGAAGTCCTCATTCTCCAGTAGAGACTCCAGCATCACAGTCAACTGCATCACCTGAAGGAAAAAAAGAGGATGGTGTTACATGCTATAAAGATCACTTACATTGTAGCGCTGTCCAGGTCTCTACTGACTCGCTCACCATGTTTAAATCCGTCTGTGGGATCACAGTCTTCAGTTTCTCTGTCTGTTTTCCATCAACTATACCATCCACTATCATATCAATGGCACTTGGTACATACTTTTCAAACAGTTTGCGGAGATCTGTTTGTTCCTGTTGACACAGCAAAAGCACGTTGAAAATATAATCTTGAATATCACTAATATATAAAAAATGCAACTCTCAACCTTCTTGCTTGAAGAAAGGGCAGTGGAAATTGTGAGGCTAAGTTAAGGGCAGCGTAGAAATACTCTTACTTTGAGAGCTCTGCTGTTGACCCATTTTTCCCAGTAGGGAGCATAGCGAAGGTTTTTGGGGTCCACAAACACCATTCCACAACGAGAAACGGTAGCAGGTGAGGCATACTGCAGGTCTCCAACCTAAAACACATCACATATGTTTGCAAGCCTACAACAGTTACATTGAGTTCTTTAACTTTGACAAAATGAAGAGTTTACGTGATACCTCAAAGAGCAGAGCACAGTGGCTCTGTAGGCGAATTCGCTCTCCATTAGCCAGTGTGAGAAGCTTGTTATCATCCATAACTGAATTCATGTTCTCCACCCATAGAGCATCCACATCTCCATCAAACAGGATATACCTGTGAAGCCAAGCCAGGGTTATGGTAGAATTCTGTTCAGTTACATGCCTTTGATTTAAAATAGATGTACTGTAGATGAATTGTTCATTATAAGCCTTGACTTTCACCTCCTTTCTTTTTTGTCTGTGGGTTTATTGATGTCACGGAATATGTTAGATAGTATCCCATCAGTCCAATCTCGGGTGACCGGATCCAGGATTCCATACAGCTCAATCACACTCATCGCTTTAGGGTTCAGGCTGTACATTTTGGTCAGCAGGCCCAACCTACAGATAAAATTTAACAGTTATGTGTACTTGCCTGGGAGAACAACTTGTTTGTGAACATGTAGCAGAATTTCTAGGCATTCTGTGTATTTACTAAATATATATATATATATATATATATATATATATATATTGTTATGAGTAGACAAAGACCTGGTCTGTGATTGACAGAGTGTGTTGATCACCACAGATTTCCCTCCTCCCGTCGGTCCAACCACCATGGTTGTGTGTCTGGTCATCATGGTCTCATACATTTGCACCACTTTGTCCACCTACATTCACAAAGTCATGAATCAGTACACTCAATCATTACAATCCATTGAGAATGAGTTTTGAAGGGAAGAATCACCTGGTTGGGCAACACAATATATTTATTTTCCTGCAAGGTGGCCTCTACAGCATCATTAAAGCTGGGGTAACGCACACGTGGGCAGTCGAGCCCGGGGAACAGATCTGAGATAAGGCCCAAAAACAGAGGAACGTCCTCAAATACAAACTTGGGCAGGTTCATATCTCGAAGAGCCCTCATTAAAACGACATCCTAGTGGGAGTAAAGAAAGGAGAAAAGGAGAGAAAGAAAACAGGGGTAAATTTGTGACTGCAGTTCACTGAGGAGGAGAGGATGATGCAGAGAGATCAGTACCTCACTGAGATCAGGTGAACCTCTCTTCAGCTCCCCTGCCATTACTAACACTGACTTCAGGGCTCTAAGCCCAAAGTCATAGTGTGACTGTTTAGACAGCTGCTCCCGTGCTAGTTTGTACAGCACTGTCATCTTCTTTGCCAAAACCTGCAAGTAAATCATTTATGAAATTAGTTTTCTGTTTGCCTCTTTACACAATTAAAACCACTGAGGACGGTTGTTCAATGTTCATGTGCATGTTTTTGATAAAAAAAATGTTTTTAATTATTTTTATTTTTAATTTATTCTATATTTATATTTATTCTAATTAGTAATGCTTTTGTGAGATTCTATTGATCCATCTTAGAAAAATAATCTATTAATTTGTATACCCGTATAAATGTCTGACAGCTTTGTATTGCTGTTTTTACACACAAAATAGGCAACAAAACACACATATTAGTTTCTTTTTCTTTACAAAGACATATATTTTAAAGTGATAGTTCACCCTAAATTTAAAATTATGTCATGAATTTTTCTCCCCTATGTCATTCCAAAGCCTTAAGACTTTTATCTTTTTAATATAACCTTTTTGAAACATTCAAGTGTTGATTGCATGTACTTTTAATGGAGTCACCGAAATCTCTTAGGTTTCATTAAAAATATATGCAAAGTTCTGTCATGAAACTCTAGATGGCACAAGCTGATGGGTCCTTAATGTAAAGTGATGAGATTCTAAGCATTAAAAGACTTGGCACAAGCTGATTGGTTCTTGTTCTTGCATATGCAGCCAATGAGCTTGCTGCTTAATATTTAAATGGTTGGTTAGCATTCACTTAAGCATTTTTCAGGGTGCTTTTAGAGTTCCTCTGTAAAGATCTGCTACGACCCATAGGAAAAATGTATTGCTCAGTGGTTGCTTTTCCTAAGCTCTGGAGACTTAGATGAGATTCTCATATATTTCTCATTTTAGTCTCAACAGTGTCTCAGATGTTTCTCCTAAAATGCCTTAGGTGAAACAGAAGTAGACACAAATGAGACATGAGAAAGTTCTGAAAGAAAGGATCCAAAATGACAATGGGAGAGAAACGTGTGAGAAACATGGGAGATCTCTTTATTGTCTTGCTGTAATCTCTTGCAAGACTCCATAAAAACGTGTTACTGCTCAGAGGTTACTTTTTATTTTTGATTGCAATGGGGTTTTTCTCCTTTAATGATCAGGACAGTAGGAGTAGAGGTACTGCAAGATGGAGGCGCCCTTGCTCCAAAAGCCATAACAACAAAACCTTTTTACTTTAAAATGGTTACATTAATCATGTTTGTTATATATTTTTTAATCAAAGTGGAAATCACTTTACTAAATAATGTAAACTTAACTGACTGCTTCACTTCCACTTTAAAGGTCTCTGCACACTGAGTCCGAAATTTTCGCATGCGTTTTTTCGCATTCGCAATCTTAAAAATTCGTCACGCACACTGCACACTGAGTCCGATGCGTTTTAATTAATCCGTTGCGAAAAAAATCGCAAAACTATACAAAATGTCTTTAAGTAGTGAGGATGATTTTGTTGTCCTCTCTCTTTTTAAAAAAAGAAAAAGAAAATATTGGGTCCATCCAATCCTTAGATTGCACAGAGAGGAAGGTTCCACCTCCTTATCAAAGAGCTGTGGGATTATCTCGAGAGATTCAAAGTTTATTTCAGGATGTCAATGCCTCAGTTTGAGACTTTGCTAGCGATACAGAATCCACATAATAAAAAGAAGAGCACCAATGAAGACCACCAATTTCCGTGAACCAATTTATCCTGAACGGAGACTGTCTGAGGTATGGACACACACACACACACACACACACCGAACTGCGGCATCGGAAAGGTGCGCGCCAGGCATAAAAAATAGGCTACAGCAGTTCTTTATATTCTGTATTCAGCTATTTGTTTGTCATAAAATGCTCTGTGCTGCAAGACGAAGTGTATTCATTTGTCTGACACTAATTTGGATTTTGGCTTTCGCTTGTACGGTGGCTCTGAATGGTCAAAACACCTTCTCAAAGCATCTCAAAATGCTTTATACGGATGCGAAAAACGCAAAAAATCGAACCCGATACGAATTTTTTTTGACGGACGAAAATTTCGGAGGCAGTGTGCAAACGTGATTGACAAAACGTGAGGTCGTATTTAATTTTCAACGTGCGAAAATTTTGGACGAAAAATTCGGACTCAGTGTGCAATGGCCTTAACTCTGAATTTATGATTTCCCCCCTATATTTAGTGCCTTTCAAGTACTTGACTTGATGCACACTTTGTAAAGTTGTTGAGATCTTTTCTAAAGCTTTACAGAAGATAAATATGAGACCCCCAGATTATTTAACTAAAGAGAAAAATCTAGCACAGTGCGTGATGTTGTTGAGATCTTTTCTAAAGCTTTCAAAGAGACAAATGTGAGAGATCCAGAGTCTGTAGCTAAGGAGAAATTTCTGAGCACAGTGTGTGATGTTGTTAAGATCTCTTCTAAACTTTTGAGGAGACAAATCTGAGACCACCAGAATCTTTAGACTAGGAGAAATATCTGAGCACAGTGTATGATGTTGTTGAGATCTCTTCTAAAACTTTAAAGGAGACAAATGTGAGACCACCAGAGTCTTTAGACTAGGAGAAATGTCTGAGCACAGTGTGTGATTTTGTTGAGATCTCTTCTAAAACTTTAAAGGAGACAAATGTGAGACCACCAGAGTCTTTAGACTAGGAGAAATGTCTGAGCACAGTGTGTGATTTTGTTGAGATCTCTTCCTAAGCTTTAAAGGAGACAAATGTGAGACCACCAGAGTCTGTAGCTAAGGAGACAAATTTGAGCACAGTGTGTGATGTTGCTGAGATCTCTTTTAAAGCTTTAAAGGAGACCATTGTGAGAGTGTTAAAGTTTTTGTCTCAGAAGACAAGTTTGAGAAGCAGGAGATACAAGCAAAAATCTCCATTCGATCTTAAAGTAACCTCATTTCTGTCTAGGAGTAATGAGATGCTAAAGAGATCTCACTTTTGATTTTTCTTTCCTATGGGGGGTTACAATATGCTATTTGTGCAGCAGCGTCATGTCATATTGTCATGATAGAACTTCATTAATGTTTTGATGATGAACAAAAGACTTATGGTTTGGAGTGGCTTGTGGGCTGAGTAAAAGATGACTGAATTTTTCTACTTCATTTAATCTACTGAAAGCCCAGCCCTTATTTTCACAAAGAAGGAGTCCCCACCTTAGCCACGAGGAAGCCTTCAGAGAAGAGCATGATTTCACAGATCTGCTGCAGGTCCGGTACAATGACTACCACTGGTCTGAATAAAGCTTTCACTGACTCTGGAAGTTCTGTGCGGCCAGCATAACCAGGGTTCATCGTGATGAAGATCCCAATACGGCTATCCAGACTGATTTCTTGACCTTCAAACTAACAACACAAAAGCACAAGACACTCAGAGCCTAAAATAATTACAACAATTATCTTTCAGTATTTGAATAGTGGCTCAGGAAAATTATTCCTTTAACAAACTCACATGAAACCTCTTGAGGTGCAGCATTAGAGCGTTTCGGATGGTTTGGATCTGGGAGGAGATGACTGACAGCACTGAGGCGTCAATGCGATTGAACTCATCAAAACAGCCCCAGGCTCCACACTGAGCTAAACCAGAGAGGATTTTCCCAACAGCCTAGAGGATAAGAAATCAAAATCTAATTTAATAACATGCATTTAAATGATCGGGAAGTGACATTAAAGACATCTAAACTTTAACAAAATATTCCTATTTCAAATAAATACTGCTCATTTGAACTTCCTATTTATCAAAGAATTCTGGAAAACAAAAATGTGTCACTGCTTCCACAAGAATACAAAGCAGCACATCTCTTACCATGTAGTCCATGCCCTCTCCACAGTTGGTGACCACACACAAAAGCCCCAAAGCTTTAGCCAGATCTTTAGTGGATTCAGTTTTCCCTGTACCCGCAGGACCGGCTGGTGCTCCACCCAGGAACATAGACAAGGCCTGACAATACATGATACCATGTATTAATTAGAAATGTACACAGAAAACAGGCCATTTAGGGACAGACAGCTGTGTTGTCAAAGTACCTGAGTAAGTGTGAGATAGATACGGTCAGTTAGGGGAGTAATGACCAACCGGCCGTTCAGCCCCATGTACTCATAGCCATAGGAGAACTGAGCACTACACTGCCTCACAAACAGCTCATCGGGCTCTTTAACCCAGTAGAATCTCAACTGACTCTCCCATTCAAACTCACGGGCATCTGTGATACTGCCCACAGAAAAAGTGTGTGTTAGGAAGAAAACTGCAACCAATTGAAGGTTTTAAGTGACTTATACACGACTGTAAAGTCTTTGTATCTTACCTATCTCTGACAAAAGTGTCCACAATGTCCCTAGCATGGACATCAATAATGAGCACAGTGTTGATTTTCCGTCTGTCGTTCTTCTTTAAGGGTTGTGTGATGCGCCTCACCAGGTCATCGATCTGCTTGTGCATTTTCTTTGCATGCTGTTTCAATGCCTGCTTTTCTCCTTGGCTCATCCTTTTGAAGACGTCTTCCACCTCCCAGGTCCACCACACCTGGTTTGCCGCCAGCACCACCATTCCCTGGTAGTCAAGCATCCAGTCCACCCTGACGGGCAGGTAGAAAACCACATAATAAAATTTCCACAAATTCTTTTAATCAGACAGACAAGCAAGTTCAATCAGAAATTTTGATTGATAGCACTGACTCATGATGGTTTAGTGCATGTCCTCACCTAGTTTTTCGGTGGCCGTAGAAGTAAATAGCTTCTTTGGTGATGAGTCTGTTGGTTCTCCTCATCTCCAGCAGTACTCCAGTCATCCAGTCCTCCACACGGCCCTCTGCAGGTACAGGCTGTTTGAGCTCCATCACCTCCCCCTCAGCAGAAACCATTGCACTTGCTACCATCTCTCCATTCATTCCCGTATCAAAACGCAAAGCTGCTATGTTGTCATACATCTGTAGATGAGGAAAAACAGGATGATTGTTTCATTTATGGTCCGTTGTGCAGATGTTAATTTTGGACCAGAATTCTGTTCATTTGAATGATTTTAATATAAGGGTGAGGAACGCTTAAATAATAGTAAGTTGTCTAATTTTTTTTTTTTTATTGTACATGGAATGGGTCAACTTTTTGAGCTCATATGACTGGACAAATTCTACTTGTTCTATCCCTGTAGTTCACGTTATTGGACTCTTTAGCTCATGGAAACTAATCAAGGTTGACTGAATAGTACAATGGTAATGGTAATGGCAGGAGTAACTTGATTGCTTTTGCATAATGCAGCACTGATACCACTAGAAAGTCTGTAATTTTACTGGAAAATTGAGTTATTTTTGTAAAAAAAATTATATGGTCAAAAGAATTTTAAAAATGAAATGCATGGGAATCATTCCCTATAAGATCAACAAGCTGCATTTACAAAACAGTTAGGGTGAATATTTATAAAAGTGATGCTTTTCTTTAGTACACAAAAATACCTTGATCATGTGCTCCTGCACACAAGTAGGCTCACTGCTGCCCAGAATACTGAGCAGCTCATCGTCCGAAATAAAGAAAAAACGTGGGAAAGCGTTCCGCTTGGAATCAAGATAATCATTAAGACTCTTTTGACACCTCTCCAAACCATCGCTTAGGTTCTGCAGATCAGCTAGACGATTTGGAACCAGACAGCATCTCTTTATGCCAGGGTCCTTCACTGTGTCAGTCATTATCTGGTGGTATTCAAAAGAGAAGGGATTTACATTCTTTTCAAAAACAGGGTTACGCATTTGTTGTTGGTGCAGAACCTTACCTTTTTGAACATTTTGTCAATATTGTCAAATTTTTTGGCTTCCTCAGGTAGCTGAGAGCGAATGTCACCTCCAATGAAGATGCTTTCCAGGTACATCCATTTTTGCTGTACTAACATCCATACCTACACATTTCAGAATAAACGTAAAGAAATAAGAACGTGAGCCAGTGCAGTTTTAAAGTCAAGTCGTTGTTGGCAGTGATGGTTTCCACTGACCTCAATAATCTCACTGATGAGTGATAGATTCTTCTCCCACTGCTGTACAGTGGCCAGGAAGGGACCAACATAGTGGCTGCCTGCCATACTCTGCAGGTTCATGGCATCATCATCCAGGCGCTGAAGGATGTCATCCACAGCACCAAGAATGAAACCATGCTCCTGTGTGCCTTTTAAAAACCGCTGCACACTAAACTTCATAGTTTCCCAAATTGCCTCCACTTCTTTAACTCCCTGTAAAAATGCACACAAGCATACTCTGTAATCTCTCAACATTTACATTTATTTACCCTCATGTTGTTCCAAAACTATGTGCATTTCGTTCTTCTGTGGAGCACAAAAGAGGATATTTAGAAGAATGTTGATGAGCAAACAGTTTCAGTTATCAACTTTTTTCTTTCTATACCAACTATCTTCTTTTATGTTCCAAAGAAGAAAGGAATGCATAGAGGTTAGGAATGACAACATTTTTAATGGAATATCCCTTTAACACTTGTGTTGAAATTAAAACCATTGCTATAACAAGAAGTGCAGTTGAATTTCATTATTAAGGATATTTCTAACCTTCTCTATGCCGAGCTCCTTCACAGCTGAGGTAACGATTTCACTGATGACGTTGCCATATTTGTGCAGCTCCATGGAGAACATGTTCTCCAGAGTGAAAGTGTTTGGGTTCATCTCAAAGCTGGTGCCTGTCCTCTCCATTAGATCCTTCCAGTGCCTGCAGAAACCAAGTGAGGACTTAAGTCTCATAGTACATATACATATACTGTAGCTAGTGCTTTATCTTAGATTAAAGGTGGGGTATATATTTTTTCAAAAACGCTTTAGAAAACTGAGTTGGGCCGAGCACCAAAACAAACTTGTAGCCAATCAGCAGTAAGGGGCGTGTCTACTCATGATGTGGGGGAGAGAGCGCTCAGTGCACATGACGGACATTAGCCGAGCTGAGCGACGACAGAAGAGGAAAACGTCTGCAGAACAAAAGAAGGCTTTTGTGACGACAGAAGAGGAAAACGTCTGCAGAACAAAAGAAGGCTTGTCAACACCAGACGCGACAGTTGTCGTGTCGTGCCGCACCAGTTAAAGTCTGTCTACACTGGACGTGACAAAGCGACCGTTGAAAATCATTTGAAATTTGTGTCAATGCGTCATAAATAGAACATGGCAGCAGTTTACTGTCGGGGATTTGTCATGTCCTATCCAGTGTAGACAGCATCACTAATTCTGTCAAAATAGGGGCGAGACCCTTTTGGCGTAGGGGCGTGTTTGTTTTGGTTATTTCAAATATCAACATTGGCTACCAGAAATCACTTACCCCACCTTTATGCTAACTTTTTGAAGATCCTTTAAGGCAGAACCATGTTACTTTAAGTTGAAACATTGTAAAAAAAAATCGTAAAACAAGTATTTACCTGTCTCTGAGAGCCTCATTTTTTAGGTCCAAGAGGAGAGGGATTGACTCTTTAAATTCCTTCATGCGGCCCTCCAGGAAGAAAGATACAGGAAGAGCTCTCACATCCTTTGGTAGTTTCCGCAAGCTCCTGATAAGTCCCTCTATACCTTCCTGCAGAAGCTTTATGTCCAGATTCACCCAAAGGGTCTGTGACCACTCTGCCTTAGCCTCCTGATGAATATACACACACTGGTGTCACAACTCCTCAGAACTTTTGAGCAACATACTTAGTCAAAGTTTATATAATGAATTGTCATTCTAACCTTCTGGCTTTTATAAATCTCATAGATCTGTCTCAGGCCCTTCATCTCCTTTTGTACATTGAGAAGCTCTGGGTACATAGTGATGGGCAGGCTGAACAGTTTCTCAGCTTTAGCCAGTTCCTGACGGCTTGCTTCTACCATATCCAGCTCGGTCTCATACGTAGCCATGATCTTCAAGCCTATAAGAGTACAACAACTGAAGTTATGTAATACTAGGTTGGTAAGATATGAAGAACAAGATCAGGATAGTACTCTTGCCTTTCTCTAGATCATCTCCCACGGCTCCAGGCCCATGCATGTTGAAGCTCTCTGCAAATATGGAGAGCTCCTGTTTATACTCCTCAATCTGGTTTAGAGTGATCTGATTGGAACATTGGAATTGGAACATTTAGAAATCAAAGATCAAATATGTTGCTTCTCTACAGTAATTTAACTTGATTGGTAAATGATAGGTACTACCTCTGCAAAGGTCTTTTTTACTTTTGCCAGGCTGCGGTCAACCCGTCTAGACTCTTTAAAAAGTTCACTCCACAAAATGAAGATCTTTGCAGACAGCTGCACCTCCTCCTCTGTAGTCTTGAATTGTAAAGCAGATCAAATTTATAATTTTATTTGGCAAGGATGCATTAAATAGATCAAAAGTGAGAGCACCGACATTTATCATATCAAAAGCTTTCTTTTTCAAATAAATTATGTTTTTTTTTTTTTTGTTAAACTGTCTATTCGTTAAAGAATCCTGAAAAAACGCTATCAGGGGTTCCACAAAAATATTAAGCAGCACAACTCTTTTCAACACTGAAAATAACAAGAAACGTTACTTGAACACCAAATCAGCATGTTACTGTATAATAATTTCTGAAAGATAATGTGACACTGAAGACTGCAGCTATGAATGCTGAAAATTCGACTTTGCCACAGAATAAGTAGAATTTTAAAATATATTAACATAGAAAACAGTTATTTAAAAAAAAAATATTTCATAAAAATATAGTTTTTCTGTATTTTTGATCAAATAAATGCTGCCTTGGTGAGCATAAGAGACTTCTTCTAAAAACAATATAAAGTTGTACTGAGTTTGAATGGTAGTTTTAAATTTTTGTGGCTTGACTGGCACAAATTGGATCAATAAAAGCACCACAAAGCATTTTATGACCTTTCATAAATCATATTGGTGTAGGCCTAAGGAAAAATGGACTGTCGCACTACCGTCTGATTGGCTTAAGTTTACTCACCTCCAGATTGTACATGCTCAGTGTCCTGTATCTCTCTTGAATATCGCTGATTCTCATCTCCACTGAGAGAGACATATCTCTAATGTCTGTGATTGTGCCCAGAACAAATTTCAGGTCCTCCAAGGTATTGGGACTCCTCTTCAAATTATCTGACAATTTCTGTTCACAGTAAATTCATTCTTTAAAACCAGACTGCCTCACAATCTCAACATTTCACTTACTCGATTCTTAGATGATGCAAAGATAACATTTAAAACAGTGCAACATTTGTCCTCACCAACAGCTCATTGCGCAGGTTGAAAAGCTCCTCTCGGGCCAAGTCATTGAGCAGCCTGCCCAGAGAAGTGATCCATGCTTGAGCATTCTCCTGGACGGCACGGGCCAGTGGCTCCAGGTTCAGTCTGATTATGTGTTCATGCTTCATCAAGGGCTGCTTTGCCACCTCATTGCTGACCCTGACATAGAACTGAAACTTCTCATCATACATCACACATGAGGGCTTCTTGGCTGCGAATTTCTCCATGACAATAGCCTTGTCGAGTTTCCAGAGAGAGCGATAGCTCATCCAGGTTTTGAGGTAGGCACTGATTCCATTAAGGAGACGTTGCATTGTCTGGAAGACAGCTGTGGCTTGCTCATTTATCTGTGGAAGCTGGCATACTTCACTGTAAAAGGTGAAGATGAATGGTTTGTCCTCACCATCCACATGCTGCGGAGGGCATTGGATGCAACTGCCATGCATCCAGCGAACAAACAGCTAAAGAGTGACAAACAGGGAAAAAAGTGACCTGAGTGACCAAATATTTACATTGCACTAAATCTGTACTACATACAGTATGTGAAGGTATTTGATTTCTAATTGCACAACAGAGTATGGAGTGCTGCAGGGATGATGCAGTTTTATAGGCCAAAACCCAGGAACAAGTTATTATTTAAGAACTTTCAATTCCATCATCTCAAATTCACTGTTTGTTTTTTTATAGGTTTAAATGCCTGAGAAAAAAAAGAAAAAACGTCTGTGGTTAACACAAGCTCAATGTATTTTCATCTTTTATTCCATGGCATAAAATACAGCAATAATACACCCACATGATTTTTTAAAGCTTTTACTTTGTCTTGAAAAAGATTGCTAACAAGTGGCTAAATTGGACTACTATGTTTTCAGGGACAGTAAACTTCATCACAGGAAAACTCTTCTTCTAACTAGTCTGCTTTCACAGCCTTGCCGTGTTTATAATCGCATTCTTCGAAACTATTCTAATTCAAGCTTTTTAAGATAAAATGTGTTTTTTTTTTGTTTTTTTTTAATAAAGGCCGAAAGAGTTGTTGAAAATTTTGTGATGGTGATGTTGCAATCACAGTGTAGTTCACATATAGCCTGTTTAGCTGTTTACTTCTATTGAATGTAATTTAGGCTTTAAATTAATAAATGTTGAGTTAATTTGTGAAGATTATCATGATGAACAAAACATGTAAGAATACTGATCTTTTGTTGAACATACAGTAGAACTTATTTTCTTCAAGTATCCAAAAGCCAATGCAAAAATCCTGTTGTGTTTTTACTGAGGGAACCATGGTGTTGCTAACTTCTGGGAGGGCCTGCAAAACTTCATCATCACTGTAGAGCTGCATTTTCTTTCTAAATGTAGTTCATTGTCAACATACCCTGGTGCTCTCCACACAGTCACCGACACACTGTCTAATAAGCTTGTACACCTCACTACTTTTGGGAAGCAAAGCAATCTCAGGTGCAGCTAGGATGGTGTCGATTTGGAAGAGTGGAGTAGTGCCCATCAGTGCGACGCTAAAAGCTTGAATATTGCTGAAAGACAATGGTAATGGTAAGCATAAAAGAGCATGAGAACATCTTTGTAAATTCATCTGAGAAACAGTCAAGTAAACCTACTGAAGCACCATCTTGCTAACTGAATCAAAGATCTTGCGCTCCCAATAAGCATAGAATTGAGCCATGCGTTTGGATTTGCCAGTGCTGGTCCCCATAATCAGACTCTCTATCTTGGTGAGGAGTGGACTGATAGCTGCATACTTATTTACAAGAAGGTGCACTGCCTTTGCCCTCTCACACTCAATGAAGTCACAGAACTCCTTAATTCCTGGAACAACAGACAGATAACATATTGGCACTATGTACCTGATGTGTCTGCTTATGGGCCGTATTTCGAATGACTATATAACACTCTTAACCTGGTAGGTATCCGTTTTTATCTGCCATTGGGAATTTGAAAAGGTTTGCCGATTCAATGGATTTAAGTTTTTCGTCAATGTCTCGTTCATTCTTCTGAATTTGGTTCACAAGGGACTCAAATTTTGAAGTGGCCTGGTTTCCACGTTGGACGAATTGTGGTATACCTGTAAAACAAGTGTAAATGAAGTTCGTTTTTTAAGAAATGACATCAGTTAGAAATTTCAGAACTACAAAACTAGCAACTACAAATCTTATTATGGGATATGCAAATAACTGGTATCCCCTGTGTAACATACCTAGAAAATTCCAGTTGACTCTTCTGCACCCAAAGCTTAGCACTCGCCTCAGTTCTTGCACCTGATCAGCCATTAGTGAGAACTCAGCATCATTTAGATTGTTTATCAGAGAATGGTAACGGTTCACTAACTTCTTCAGTCCTTTTATGTGCCTACATGCAAACAAAAAAAAGGTCAAAACACTTCAAGAAATATTTCAAGCATGTCAATTTTGGTCAAATGTCACAACACATTTTTTCAGGGAAAGGTTAGGGAGACTACCTCAGAAACTTGTCTTCTTGCAGAGCAACATTTTGTGCCTCACTTGGTGTTAAGATGCCCAAGTGATCCAGATACTTGGTCTCAGCTATGATCTCCTGCAGTTCAGGGGCAAAATTGACAGAGTAGCACACATCCTTTTCCACAGCCTTCTCTGACCCCTGAGCAGCCTGCAATCACAGCCATATTAACATATAAGCACATTTTTATGAACATGTTAGCTACGAGGCAGAGGGGAACACAGACACTGAGATTACTTGTCTAGGCATTTTAATATCGTAATGGCCATTATAAATTTTCACTGCTATCTTTCCCTGTCACTGCAACGTACGGTACTGAGCTGTGTAGAGTCTACACAGACAGCCCCAGAACTGTTGACCATGATCAGCACACTTCTCTTCATCAGGAGGGACAGAGTCTGATTAGTCTCTGCTCTCCATTGGTTAAACATCTCCGTTTCATAGTCCCTCATACGCATAGCCACCTCTAAGAATTTGGATACCACCTGGAAAATGAAAAATAATAAACAGTCAGGACATTTTCCTTCATACAGGTTGGGGTTGCATAGAGAGCAAAACTACACATTTTCAAAATTAACCCATCATGGATTGCTTGAACGTGGGTTGTTGTAACCCTCAATAATGATGATGGTTTTGGGATCACCTGCCCCTGATTGGACAAGCTTTTTAGGAGGCATTTACAGTACATAACAACTAAACTGGTCTTATAGTAAGGCACACTCTTGGTACAGATTGCGGGGGCCTCAAGGCATGTTTTAAAACTTTTACTATCATGTATGAAAATGCAACACTAGTGGGACACTTAAAAATGATACTATGCAATGGTCAAAGACTTTCCACAGCTGTAGCAGTGGTGCTTTAAAGGGAATGAATTTAAAGATGCACCTCTTCCAAGATTTATACAGTGCAAACTACAATATGATTTTAACATTTATCTTTTACATTTATCTAGTAACAAAAACTTATTTTAAGCAAAACAAGGACTTACTGCTTTTCCCTCTTCACTGTCCATCATCTCACGTGCCTCCTTGAAACGTCTAATGGGGTACCTCATGTGGTCTAGCAGGAAACGCTCCCAAATAATGGCTCCTGCCACAGGAGGATTATTCTTATTGAGCGGTGGGTTATCTTTGAGATTCACGAACAGGTCATTTAGAAGGTCCATCTAGGCAACAACAATGCCAAAGAAGACACATGAGAATAGCAAGAAATGCAATCTCTGTATCACCAAGTCAACATTTAAATCAAACATGTCCTTCAAAGGTTTTTAAGGTCCTGAGGCACCTCTTTGCAGTACTGAGCAAGAATATCATTAAACTTCTTCATCAACTGATTGTTGATGGCATCTCTGGAGCGGATGTGTTTAAATTTCAGCAGCAGGTCAAAGGCTGCCGATGAGGAACGCAGCGTCTTGAAGGAGTAATTGATGAAATTGATAGCTTCTCTTTCAATAGCCTTAAACAAAAGTTACCAATTAATACAGCATTAATATAAAAAATAAATAAAAAATGAAAATTAACAATGTAGCTGTTGTCACAAAGTTGTACCTGAACTTCCGTTCTAAATTCTTGCATGACCATTTTCCAACTGCTCATTTTGCGGATGTCAAAAGGGTCAAAGGAAACTTCCTCAATGGGTTCGACGAGGCAGTTTACACGGTGTAAAACCTCATCTATTCGCTTTGGATCACCCGTGACTGCTTTTAACTCCGATCCAAAAATAATGTAGAACTCATCCAGAGTCTATAAGTGATTATTAATTTGGGAGAAGGTTACTGTCTGTGAGGAATATTTCCTTGGACAAATTTCTTCACATAAAATAGAAAGTTATTAAATTAAATATGTTTGGTCTGGTTTGGCTTACCTGCAAGATGTTATACAAGTCCTGACAGATTGAAGCCATATAGTCTGTTTTTTCAAACAGCTTTTTGCGATCAAATTCCCAGCGGGGATCTCGGTCTGATTTCTCAATCCGTGCACGAACCTCAAAATAACTGGCCTTCCACTGATCCAGGACTTGCTTTCCATCCTGAGCCTTGGCTTTGGCCACCAGCCTCTTGTCTCTGCAGAATATTAATGACTGTGGTGTTACAATCATTGTAATTAAAAAAAAAAAATTGTGTGAAACTTCTAATTTGATTAAACATTTAATAAAAAAAGTATAATCTTTTCTTTATTTTTACCCCAACAGAATTCATTTCAAACTCAAATGCTACCTGCAACATTTTCATATTTTTGTGCATGTTACTGCTGGCTTGTGGTTTGAGCTACTTTTACAGATTTTGCTTACTCACTTAAACAGAACACGGACATTCACGACTCTTGCAACCCGTTCAGACAGTTCCCAGGCAATGCGTTCCATCAGAGATTCCAAACGCTCATCTGTGTTGTAATGCCTGGATAATATCCAGATCATACGCAGCCCGTTCATCAGTTCAGGAATAGTGTCCAAGACCACTTTGAAATCCAGTCCTGTGACAAGGTTCTGTAAATAACAAAACCTTGATGAGAAACACTGTATTTTTTAGCCCTGTTGTTCTGATGACATCAGCAAATTTTGTTTTTCATCCTTTCCAAAAGAAAAAAAAATGACAACATTCAGATTCGAAATGAGGATGAATAAATAATGAATTTTAACATAGGGCTGCTTTGTTGTACTTGTACCTGAAGTTGTGTCGTGAAAATTGAAATCAATTCCTCAAACTGAATTTTGAGACGCTCACACTGATTTATTTATTTTTTTTACTGTAAAGCTGCTTTGAAGCAACTGGTATTATAAATAAACTTGATATTTATTTTAAAGACTACCCATGGTTACTCCTCACCCTGAAATGTCTCTCCATTGTGGTAAGGAATTGTACATTATTGACAGACTCCTCATGGTATTTGCTAAGCTCAGCTGTGGTCTTTTCCAGTTCCTGCATTATGAATGAGTCAGCATGGGTCAACACGTCCAGAATCTTCCTCACCACTTGAAGGTTCAGCTGCTCGCTCAAACTACCGAAGACAGCAACACGTTCACGCCAGAACTCAATTTCTGCCAAAGGACCAGGTCCCTTTAAAAGAGAAAAAACAATAAATCCGTTAATTGTTTAAATGTTCTGTTTAGGTTGCCCATCACAACATAACAACAAGAATTTCATCATGATTAGTTTCACAAACCTGTGGTTTCTTTCTTTTCTGCTCTTCAATGATAATTGTGATTTGTGTGTGCCAATTCATCACACACTGCTCTAGTTTCTCCACCATGCCTGGATTAGACAAGAGCACCTCCACTCCACCCTCCAAATCCATGTCTGGAATGTGCAGTTTAAATTCACCTATAACAAAAATATCAAAATATTAAGAAGCACAATTGTTTCTTGAGCACCAAATCAACATTTTAGAATGTTTTCTGGAGGATCATGTGACACCGAAGACTGGAGTAATGGCTATTGAAATTTCTGGTTTGCCATCACAGGAATAAATTGCTTTTTAAAATGTGTTAAAATAGAAAACAGCTATTTTGAATTGTAATAATATTTCACAGTATTATTATTTAAATGTTTAATAGTACATGCAGTCTTGGTGAACATAAGAGACAACTCAAAAAACACTTAAAAAACAAAAAAAAAGACAAAACTGTTTAATAGTAGTGTTTATGTGTATGTGTATATACAGTATACATTTTTCTGACCCCTAAAGTGAAACTATAATACCTTCAAGCTGCTGTAGGGTTTGGTCTATGACCTGCAAGAATTTATGTGCGCTGTGCAGCAGATCATCTCGGACCTCAAAAGCCCCACGGGATTCTGCAGGCTGCTGTTTCTCATCTGCTGTTGTCTTACACACTGCGTCCCTCTCTTGAGAGCCAGCAACACCATGATAGCCACCATCAGTGAGCCTCAGCTGGTTCACTGAGAGAAGAGAGATGTACACCTGCAAAGAAAGCATTCAATAAACATACACACTTCCATAGCATAATTAATGATAATCCATTTATACGGGGATGAGATGTTTAGTCACACACATGGTTGAAAACCCCTCCAAGCATCATCAAGGGATGGTCATTCATCATGCCAAACTCAATAAGTTTGGGCATCAAATTATTAGCCTCGTTTATATCTGCAGGTTCAGTGATAGTTTCTGGATAGAGTAAAACACCCGACACATGAGTTAAATAAGAAATGTTAAAAAAACAACACACACACACATTTTGAGAGCACTCCACCTACCATTGGTGTTTCTCAGGAAGTAGAGGACGTTGTATTTTTCAAACCTCTGTGGGATATTGTTCACGTCCACATGAAGCTCTACGTGATACACAACCTGAACCTCAATCTTGTGATAACAAGAAACAATAAAAATAGCATTTTTTAAAGCATTGTTAAAAATACACACACCGATGAACAGGGGCCTGTTTCATAAAACAAGTTTACCAATTAAGATAGGTTTATTTCAGTTAGTCTGACTTATTTTCAATTGATTTGGTTCAAAATAAACCAGACTAACTGAAATAAGCATGGCTTGTTTGGTAAACTTGTTGTATGAAACAGCTCCCAGATCTCCTACACATCTTGATTATTAACCATTCTGTTTAATAAATATGTAAAATAAATATAATTACATTGGGAGATACTTTATTCCCTTGTGTTGCCTCTGTCAGGCCCTCGACTGCAGGATCCTGACTCTGAGAGTCTTCTACATTTGAGGAGTCCTGGCTTTGTCTGTTTTGACCATTTCTGTTATCTTCAGTCATGTGCGAACAATGGCAAAGAAAAATAGAAAAAGAAAAAAAACTTTGAGCAATTTGCATTTATCATATTGATAATATTAACCATTTAGGAAGCACACTCACTGTCCGCAGGGGTTATCTCTCTGTTTGAGATGAGGGAACCTTCAGACAGAACAGATGGTCTTCTCTCAGGGTCATTTTCTAGACAGGGAAATCATTTTATTTTCAAAAATGTAAAAGACTTGGTACCATTTGTTATTTAACATGTTAGACCTTCCTTAAGACTTCTTATTAATAAGTGAGCAAAGTTATATATTTGAGCGTTGAACTTCAGATCTCAGGCACGCGAAAGTTGTTAGAAACTATACACTCTGAATGGCAACAGATACATTTGCGTTGACATGAAAACGTACCAACAGGAATTTCCACTTCGACCTCTTCTTCTCGTATATTCTTGAAGAAAAACAGCGCTGAGGGCGCCTCTTCCCCTGTGACTACGTTTAAAAAGTGTATGATTTTCTGCTCTTCCTCTCCATCACCGCGACTGAGTAACTCCTCAAAGCAGTCTGAATCAGGCAAGTCTAACATCACACATACTGCGTTTTTAATCCACTCCACTCGGGGGTCATCGTGAGGCATTTTTGGTCTTCTTTGGGTGGGAATTACTACATAATACAAGTTTGTAATTTGTATGGAAAACTGTTTAGACGTTCATTGCAACAGAATGCGCGCTCTGGTTTAGTTGACGTTGCTATAACAACAGTAACAACGCGCGTCACGCGCGCACTGATGATGGTGTTGTGTTATTCATTTAATTCTGAATCACATTAGTTATTAAAAATAGAGATAAGAAGAAAACGTATTATACAAAATATATTATGCATTTCATTTGATGTCCTGCATAATTAACATTTAAGTCACGCTGCTAAAAGTAGACCTGTAATTGTGTTTTAAACCGTGGTCATGTAATGTTCATTTAATTTTTTACATGGGTATTTACCTTTCTTACGAGCTGTATTGCTTGATATTTTCTCTGCTGTCCATCCACTTCTTTTTACAACAGGGATCTTCAACAAAATACCAGCAGGTGGCGTTTTGCCTTCTAACCTGTGATCTCAGTGCTTCTAACTCGGGCTTCACAGCGTGTTCCCCCCAAACCAGTTAAATAAATGGTTCAATCGATAATTTATTATGATCGTTAAAATCATAATCAGCTTAATTTCATTCAATTGCTTCCTATTTTGACTTTTGCATAACTTACATGACACGTCACTGTGAACTAAGTTATTATAAAAGAAACAAATATAATCCAGAAATATGTTGCTACACACACTGAAGAATGAAAAATGTCATACGGTATATTTACATAAGGAACATTTATTTATACATTTATACACACACACACACACATACACAGAGAGCTGTTTTAGCATATCTCAAAGTATGACTATTTTTACAGCATTCATCTGCTTTTACATTGTAATGGCTAAGGATGGAATTGTTCAAGATTGGGGGGACCAAAATGTAACATTTTAAGAAGTGGATAATGAAAAAAAATTACAGAAATAATCCCCATGACAAATATGAATTCTGAGGGAATATGCCCTCCTCAATTTATATGGTTGTTACGGTAATACTAAAAACAATAATACATTTCAAAACCTTTAGATAAATTTGAGCAAAAATGTGCCAGTCACAGAATGTGTGCCCCAAATCAGGTCCTGGATTACTCCCAATAATAATGCACATTTTGTGTGTTTCCACAATCAAACACATCTGATTAAACTCATCAGATCATTAGTAGAGACACGACGACCTGAAATGGGACTGTCATACAAGGGAGACATCCAAAATGTGTACTGCTGTGGGTACCACGGCTGTAATAATAATATTACGTTATATTGTAATAATTATAATTATATAACTAATATAAGAAAAGCCAAACACACAGAAGAAATTTGAGATCATTACATACACCTTTCACTGAATGAAGAACAAGATTGATAAAACAATGCTCTACTCCCTGACAAAGTCTACACATAACATTTCCCCTGCTACACTTTAACCCGCATTTGGCACTGATTTATCTAATTTATGGCCACAATATGTTTATTCCAACAAGAATACATGTAAACTGTTACCATTAATGTCACATACTATGTGTGTTACCATTGAAAAATGAAAGCAGAAATTATAGTGACACCATGGTACCATTTATATCGCCCACCACATTATTTTTTAGCATCACAGATTTAGCTTCTACTTCACCGATCTATGAAACTTTCCTCTTCTTTACTTTTACAAAAGTACTAGAAGCAAGACTTTCAAGGGGATATTATGAGGAATTTCAAACACAACTTATGTTCACTCATCTTTTCTGCCAGCTTATCTTCTAGCCATCTCCTGGGGCTTTTGTTGCTGATGTGTCTTTGGGTGTGTTTTTACTGTCCTCACCGCTTAAGCTCACAGCCACAGCCACGATAATGCCAAGCACCACTGCAGCTACAACTGCTACTATTATCACTTTGTACTTAATATTCTCCCAGCGCTTCTTCTGTTTCACCTTAGTCGCGGTCTTTGCGAATTTTTCACTCTGAAAGGAATAAGTCAGTAAAATAATAATTATTATATAGAGGGAGAGATTCTTGATGACACAGAAGAGGAGTTTTTTGGCACCAACCACACAATGTAAATCATAAATCATGCTTGTTCATTCAGGCCATATGAGAACTGGCACTCCGATTGAGCCTGGCTTCCTGGTTTATTTTTTAGTTTTTCCTCCACTATTGTCACCTGTTAAGTTTTGGTTTCTTGCCACTGTTGCCTTTAGCTTGCTCAGTTAGGGTAAACACATTTGATCTGAATTTAACTGGATGACACTAACTTTGCATTGTCAACATTGAACTGAATTGAGCTGAATAATGACGTTACTGCATTTAACTCATTCCATAATTTTACATTTAACTTGTGATACTGACAGTTATTCAACTGAATTAAACTAAACTGAGATGAATAATAAAACTATTGTACTCCTTTACAGCTGAAATTGAAGTTGTTGCTTCATAACTGATACATTTTACAACAGTTACACTATTTCCCCTTTTATTATTGTTTTATTCATTTTTATGAAGCTGCTTTAAAACAATATGTATTGAAAAGCTCTATATAAACAAATGTGACTTGACCAAACAAGACTTCCAATGGGATTTTTAGTATGTTTATATGATAAAACATGAAACCAAAGTGAACTTGTTGCCTGAGTGCATGGCATGTACTGCACAAACAGCCTGCTACACTATTACACAAGTTTTGTTCATTTCATAACTAAAGGAAATGACGTTCTAAAATTAACAAGGTAAACTAAACTCAGGATGCCAATTGTACACTTTTTCCCGTACACCCCACCTAGACACTATTTAAAGACTCCAATTTGACATGCCCTTGCTTTCCCTAGAAACACTTGAAATTCCAGAAACCTAGTTTATGATCATAAGATTCCTCAACAAACCATAAAACAAGATCATAGAACCATAGAATGCATAATTAATTGGGCATGCTTTTTGTCAAGCAGTTTTAAAGGCATGAATTTAATTATATTTATTAAATGATAATATAAATGATCAATATGATAATATAAACTAACATGTTCAAGTAGTTTATCAGCTCGGTCCTCAAGCTCCCCGAGTTTTCCTGCACGCTCGTCGGCCTTGTTCATGTTATCCAGCATGATAACTTTGATTCCCTCCACATCCTCCTGGGCCTGACGAAGGCGGCTCTGCCCATTCTCCTGAAAACAGATTAAATAGATTTCTTGGGAAACACAGAATAACTGGCAAACATCCTTTGCAATACATAGGGTACATTATCATCAATACATTTCTGCAACAACATAATTTCCCCTATGAGAGACTAAATTGTCCTATTAGATGTTTAACAGAAGAGAAATGCAATCAATGACTGATTAAAAACAAAAAGTGGCAATGAAGACTTCCTGGACATCTCCCATGATAATAGTCTTGGAGGTCTGTTGACAACAAGCACTGGGAATGGAATTCTGGAACAGAGCCTCTGCTCTCCCACAGTTTAAGAAGAAACAGCGCAGGGGAGAGACAGAGAAACTGTGCATTTCTACAAGCTATTGCATCAAAACCCACAATGAGGCCTTTGTGAAAACAACATGGCTGAGATCCACGGAATCCATGAGATCCATTTAGAGACTGTGACCTCACTGACATTAGCAGTCTACAGCATCTGACACATTGTGTATATCAGCTGAGTCAGAGAATGTTAATTCCTCTCTTTGTGTTCAGAAGGATGCAAGTGACTTGAGGTCAAGGTTTAGTTGATGAGTGGCCCATCGTAGATGGGAAACTGTCACACAAAGATCAATGAAATTATTCATTTTACAGGAAATACCACTTATTATTCATGCCATCTCACGTAAGAGCCGTACACAATAGAACAGTGATTCTCAAATATGGGTCACAAGTTTTAACAGGAACAGCAGGGATAAAAAAAACAAAAAAATAATGCTGAATGCAAATTGTAAAAAATGCAACTAACATTATAATATAATTGTGTCTAGACTATCAAAATAAATATGTTTATGATATACAAGTAAGGAGAAATTCATAAATTGTTTTGTTGACACTGAAGGCTAAACTCTAGAGTTTTCAATGAGCATAATTTTTAAAATATTAACAGCTTGAAATTTCAATTTATCATTTATCATTGAATAATAGACCAATTAATACTTTTCAATGTTTTGATTTTAAGAATATTTTGTTTACATTTGTACTAGAAACAATACATATATAATTAAACAAATATCTCTGTGTAAATAAAACAATAACCACACTAAAGCAAAATCAGTGATATAGCTAGTCTTACGAAGAGGGAAAAAAACAAATTCAGAAAACAAGACCATAACCATAAACCATAAAATGGAACTGACTGTATACATAAATAAATATGTAAATATCTGGATGCTAAAGCAAAATGAGTGATATAGTCTTATGGATTTAAGTAAACAAGTTTGAGGAAACAAGATTTTAGAAGAATGTGGCCATGAAATGGGTAACACATTGCACAATAAATCAAGACAACTCTAATATATGAGGTATACTATAGAAATCTTCATCTTTAAAGCTCAAACAAAAACTTTAGTTACTGATGTTACTACAGAAGAGCATGTTGATAATCTGTTTTTCGTCACTCTTTGCATATGAACAGAAGTACAGGATACACATCTCTTTTTACATCCTTTCTTTGCCTCCTTCCTTCCTCTCTCAATTCGACTGCTATAATGAATATGGCATTTCCTTGAGACTAGGCAAAATCCCCTCTCTTATGTGTTTCAACTAAACACTGAGTGTCATGTTGTCATTTCAAGCCACCCGAGATAAAACCAACAACGATGTGGGTTAAAGAGCTTCCGAATGACATTCAAATGACTTTTAACATGGGGAAAAAAACTAAATATGTTAAAAAAAAAAATCTGACAATTTATTTATTTTATTTATTTATTTATTTAGTCATTTAGCAGACGCTTTTATCCAAAGCGACTTACAAATGAGGACATAAGAAGCAATCAAAACCAACAAAAGAGCAACAACGTGCAAGTGCTATTACAAGTCTTGGTTAGCCTAACGCAGTACAGATAATTATTATTATTATTGTTGTTATTTTTTAATAAAAAGACATAGATAAAATACAATTAGAATAGATAGTGCTAGAGTTAGAGGGTCAAGTAAAGATTTAATTCAATTTAAAAACTAAATATTGTCTGACTTGAGCAATCAATGCTAATCAACTAGGCCTTATACTGTATCTTATCGCTCAAATTACGTTTGAGTGAAAACTGCTATTCTATATATAGACTGTCAAAACAGTAATCGTCTAGTCATCAAAATCAAAGTCAGTGTATAATTTCACTTTCATAATGCAGTGACAGTTGATATAGATGATGAAAGTAACTAAACCTGCTTAGACAACAGCATTTAACAAACTCACAGCAACTGTTTGCAGTGTTTACATCGAGTCGACAGGATTTACCTAACAAAAATGTTTTTAGGTTTGATCTAAACAGCTTGCTTTTAAACGTTCTTCAGCCGTCACATGGCCATATTTTTCATTTTAATAACTAATGGCACCTCCAGCTCAAAAAGGAAACAAAAAGAGCGCTTCAAATACAAAACAACTTACCACCATTGTTTAATCTGTCGTTGTTAATACACCATAAACTGTCGCCGCATATACTGCATCTGAAAGAGACCCCACCAGCTGATAAGAGATAATAACACAAGCTCGATATCTTACAACTTCACGCACGTCTTCGCACAACTCCTCCTAATCTTCTACTGTAGTGTACTGCTGTAAGGAAGTGCGCTGGGAGTGTAGCTCGCGCTGCGCGGAAGTTGCATGTCATGTACGCCCATGTCATGTACGCCCATCTCATGCATGCTATTGTTTTTGGCCATGTACGAGAATGTGCCCTTTAAAGTGAGCGCACGGCAGTATTGGTAAAATATTCACAAAAAGCAAATCAAGCTGGCACAAAAGCGGTGTCCGATTCGCGAAAACATAATGTTAATCATTGCTTTCATGAATCGATTCTTTTTAAAGAATTAGTTGAACCGATTCAAAAATTATGCGGATAAAAAACTTACCGCAGAAATCTGAAGGGAAAACTTTGTTGCAGATGGTGTAGGAAAGACAATATACAATCACAGCTGGGAAAAATGCTAGGATAATGAATTGGTTAGTGTTCAGGCCTGGCTGTAAGTTACTTGCTCTTCCGTTTTGTAAAATGCAGAGCTAGTTGCTGTCAAAAGTTTTCATACACCTTGCAAAATGTTAATTATTTTACCAAACTAAGAGGGATAATACAACATGCATGTTAATTTATTTTATTTAATACTGACCTGGATAAAATATTTCACATAAATTATGTTTACATAGTCCACAAGAGAAAATAATAGTTGAATTTGTTAAAATGACCCCGTTAAAAAGTTTACATACACTTGATTCTTAATACTGTGTTGTTACCTGAATGATCCACAGCAAAGCTGTTTTTTTGTTTAGTGATAGTTGTTCACGAGTCTCTTGCTTGTCCTGAACAGTTAAACTACCTGCTGTTCTTCAGAAAAATCCTTCAGGTTTCACAAATGATTTGGTTTTCCAGCATTTTTCTGTATTTGAACCCTTTCCAACAATGACTGTATGAACTGAGGGACTCATATGCAACTATTACAGAAGGTTCAAACGCTCAATGATACTTCAGAAGGAAAAACTATGCATTAAGAGCCGGGGGGTGAAAACTATTGAACAGAATGAAGATGTGTACATTTTTCTTATTTTGTCTTAACATCTTTTTTTTATTATTTAGTACTGCCCATCAAAAGCTTCAGAAGATACACAGAAGAAAAAATAAGTTAAATTGTTTTTTCAATTCACATCGTCTCTTGTGGACTATATGTAAACATCTTTTATGTGAAATATCTTATTCAGGTCAGTATTAAATAAAATAATAAATAACATGCATTTTGTATGATCCCTCTTTTTGGGATTTTGGTAAAATGAACAGTTTGCAGATTTTGCAAGGTGTATATGTAAACTTTTTTACTTCAACTGTATATGAATCTAGAGAACACAATCCACTAACTATAAAACACATTATTTTCCAATTGGTGTGTACATCACTTAAGTTTGTTTGGTGGCTTTTGTATCAGCTAAGGTCAAAACTGGCTTTTTGTCCCTCTCTAGAGATGTAATGCTGATTGGTGGATGTACCGATCTAAATTAATACAAACTCATACAATAATAGAAAATTGTTTACCATTAGTGTATTAAGATTTAAAATGAGAGAGAGGAAGATAAAAAAAAAAACATCATACTTTTGCAGAGAGATCAAATTTTTATTGACAAAATATCACATTTCCCAGATATTTGTTTATGCTAATAAGTCTCAAATCCAAGGCACTTAAAGGGTTTTTAAATTATTACTTGTAGTAGATGATTAAAACATGATTCAATGTCTTGATCAAAAAGGTTTGTTTATAATAATGAGGGTGAATAACACATAAAAAATGCTTAATGGAAGCAACATGAGATACAGCAGGTTTACAAACATTCAACACGGTCAAGTCATTCGGACTACACAAAGACATCCAATGCCTTGACCTCTCCGAAGCAAAGTGCATAAAGCTACCCAGCAAATAAGAACATTTAGAGAACCGATTTTTCATTGAATTGAGATATGTAAAAAGTGTTAGCATTTTTAAATAAAAACTGCAAATTGAAAATTACAGTACAGGCTCTAAAACATTCCTCCGTTCTAGAAACAGGAAAAAGTTACACGTCTTGGGTTTCAATAAGATCCCGCAGTGCAAGGCCAAACTTTTGATGCAGTACTCTTAAATTCTGATTACAGTACTGACTGCATGTGGTACAGTGCAAGTGTTACGCTGCATATCAAATTCAATGCAGTGATTTGAGGATACAGAAAATATCCATCATTCCTATCGAACTGACCTTGTTCAGGTGCTCTTGTTCCATTAAAAAATGTAAATTTGTTCTATAGGATGAAAATCAGTTTCTCTGTTTTTGAAGTTTGGGGCATTGCCAATTTTCAGTAAAGATTTAAGACAGGAAAATTACCCTAAACATCTTATAATTTCCTCTGAAATTGTGTTTTTGGGTAATGCAACAGTTATAAGAACACATTTTTGTTTGACCTTTTACAAATAACAATTGTGGGCAAAAGCACAAAGACAGTGACCCATCAAATCCAAAATATAGACACTTGAAGATCTAAAAGTATTCCATAATTACAAGTAACATCTTATGTAATCAAATCTAACAGTCTTAAATATACTTCATAATTCAATAGATAGAACTTTCACCCATTACCTTCCCGAATCAATGCCAGTATATGACTATTTATAGGGTACCTTCATTATGAATAATATTGCAAGTATTTGTATACAGCTGTGGCATTTTATCAGGCTTTAGAGAACCATAAAGACAGCTGAAGTGGCCACTAGGATGATCTTTCAGGAGGAGAGAAGTATGAAAACAGACAGCATTGCGTCTATAGACTATTCAGAATCCTATACTTCAAGGTTTCGAAGCTGTCATTATGGAAGCTACTCATTTTAAGGTGGTATGATACCATAAGATATGAAGGTATATGAGCTAAATGTGCAAATAAAAGATATGTGTGTGTGTTCCTGACGTTATGACCTGTGCTGGTGTGTGGACATGGTTGCATATATCTGTATGTGAGAGTGTTTGTAACTGATAGAAATCCTATGGTGGTGGTGTTGATAGAGTGGGAGGTTTGGATGCGGATGAACTGGTTGGGATCACACCAGTAGCAAGGAATATGATAACCAGTACAATGATGAGGACTATCACAACAATAAGCACAATCAGCTTCACATTCTTCCACCAGTAAGCGCGAGCAACCTTCTGAGAGGTGTGCTTGAAGTTCTGGGCCTAAGAAGCAGAAAGTGTGGGGAAAATAAGATTCAGCAAGGACACATTCAACTGATCAAAACATACAATATATATATATTTTTTAAGATTTCTATTTCAAACAAATATTGTTTTTTGAACTTTCCATTCATTATGAATTGAAGCACAGCTAATAAGTATTGTTTCTTGAGCACCAAATCAGCACATTAGAATGATTTCCAAAGGATCTACTAAAGATTGCAGTAACGACTACTGGAAATTCAGCCTTGAATTCAGCCCAGAATTATTTACATTATAAAATATATTAAAATAGAAAACAGTTATTTAAAATTAGAATAATATTTCACAACATTAATTTTGTTATAAAAATGCATTCATCCATTCATTAATTTTCATGAATGAACATAAGAATATTTTTTCAAAAGTACTGAAAAATATTACTAACTCTAAAATTATGAATGGTAATGAACGTTGTAAAATAGTGTGCTGGGATTACAGCTGTAATATGTGATTAGAATCAAAGTTTTTGTACTGAAAGACACACCCCAGCTTGCAGGTCTTCAGATTTGCCCATCAAATCATCCAGTCTTTCTCCACGGGCCAAGATCCGATCTACATTCTGGGTCATAATATCCTTGACCCCATCCACTTGAGACTGCAGAGATTTAACTTGATCCACATTCTGTGAAGACTCTCCTTCTCTTGGTTCCTGCATTGAGAAGAATTAAAAACCAAAACATGATCAGAATAGCTCCTAGAATATGAACATCTAGAAAGTTTGTAAAAAGTTATTTTGGGGAGTCACGTGTCGTGCTCATGAACCTAGTCACACTCGAGTAGAGCTCTGTACGTTTGGCCCTTTTTGCAGTTTTTTTTTTTTAAGTTTTATTCATCAATAATACTTTCACTGATGGCATACAATCGGAAACAGCAGGAGTTGTCTCCGTCGGCTTCTCCGATTAAGAAGAAATCTAAGTTACTGACCGCGAGCGATATGATGGACAAGATGGTGAACACTGTTACACACTTTGAGGACATTCTAAGAACCGAGTGGACGGCGATGCGAAACAAGTTCGCTTCTCTCATGTCAGTTGTTCAGTCGCTATGCTCTAAACTGGATCTTCTTACAGGGGAGATGAGAGAACAAAAGAAAGCTGTTGCAGATCATATGATAGGCGCGTTGCAACAGGTTGTAGACTTACAGGATCGCAATAGGCACAGCAATCTGCGTCTGGTTGGATTGCCTGAAGGTTCTGAAAAGCACGACCCAATGGGCTTTTTGAAAAGATAGCTACCGACATGGCTCCCATCTCTGGCGAGCAAAGAGATTGAGTGGAGCAAGTGCATCGCGTGTACACAAGGCTCTCCTCAGATCACGCTAAACAACGGGTTTTCATCTTTAAACTGCTGAGGTACATGGACAGGGAGCTCATTCTGAGGGCCGCCAGACTTCATGCCCCGGTGAAAACATCCGACAGAGCAACACTGTCTTTCTTTCCAGATTTTTCTCTGGTCACCGCAAAAAGGTCTTTTCTCTGGTCTCCTTCTTAATATTTGTATTCTATATAATTGCACTGTCCTTGGAGTGGACCTGACCTACATTTCACTACTGGTTATACCCTGTATAATTGTGTATGTGACAAATAAAACCTCTTGAATCTTGAAGATGAAGTGCATTTGCGCCAATTAGGAAGGAAATGAGAGAAGCTGGCATCTAGAATTTTCTTGTCTATCCTGCAACGCTGAAGGTCATTCTCAATCAAGGTGAACCTAAAATGCTATACTCCCCAGAAGAAGCAAGAGTTTTTCTCAGATCCTATTCATCCACCAACTGTGAGCTTCAGCTGGACATTTGCTGTCTAATCGGAGAAGAGATGCTCTAAATGGTTAGGTGACTGTGTCTTTCACTGTTCACTTCTTAATTCACAGTTACTAGAAGCTTTCATTGTGCATACAGTATCGCTTACCGACTATGATGTTATTTTATTTATGTTTCTAGTTGTATTCCTTCTCACTCTCTCCCTTTTTTTATTTAATATTACTAATATCATATTACTAATCAAAAATTAAGTTTTGATTTATTTACAGTAGGAAATTTACAAAATATCTTCATGGAACATGATCTTTACTTAATATCCTAATGCTTTTTGGCATAAAAGAAAAATTTATCATTTTGACCCATACAATGTATTGTTTTGTACACAAATATGTAATGAATGATTTGATTGACAGAAAAAGATGTTCAGTATGAAGAGATCTAAAATATATGAAATGAATGTATGCATGAAACACTGCATAACATACAATAATTTACACACAAAATGCGATAACATCAAAACCTTGTCTTTTTAAATGCATATGAATATATGGAGAGCTACATTTAATCGTTCTGATATAAGACAATTTATGATTTAAGCAATTAAAAACATACAGTAAGGGCTATTATACAGTGCTTCACATTTCTATATTCAGTAAAACATTAATCTCAGTTAAGATAACTACAATACATTATATGAAAAACTGCACAGTAATGCCTTTAGATGAGAGCTCGTGTGATATTGACAAAAGCGATGCAACAAGATAGCTTTAACATATTCACACCTCGAAACACTAATAAAGTACTGTGCAAGACCTCATATTTTGCATTGCTCATTTTGCCATTTGAGTACTTTTTCCCCATGTTTAGCCACGTTAAACACCTTTAAGTACTGCTGAAACTTCATAAACAAAAGGTGTTACCAGGAAAACAAAAGCAATGCTGCGTCACTACCTGTCTTACCCTTTCTATTCTAGTCACTGGCTGAATGTGTTGGTGTCACAAGGCCTTCAGAATGGCAGAAAGCTATTAGGTAACATTGGATACTGATGGCCTGAAGTACCATTACTGTGGCAAAATGGGGCCATGTGATATCTATTACTACAATGTGATGACAACAACATAATAAAAAGTAAAAATGTATTCCTCTAGTTGTCCATCTTCTCCCTCTAGTAGTCCCTCTAATACCAGCAGCCAAATGTTTTCAAGATCAAACATTTCTGTTTGATACTGTCCAGTTCTTCAAAATACTGTCGAAGAACGATATTTAAATAATAAAAAAAAAAACACAATCTCACAAAAAAATTGCAGAGGATGTCTTATTTTGTGGTACTGTTGAAATTTACACACACACACACACACACACACACACACACACAAAAGGTCTGTCTACTGTAGGTCAACTTCATCTTAAGCAAGCCAGCATGCGGATCTCACACTTATGGTTCACTTCAACAGTCAAAGGCGACTTGTGATGCGATCAGCATATTTGTAAACTCTAGTTAAAATATATTTAAATTAATAACCATTTAATAAGTGTTGAGCTCAACAGTTGGTTGTCTTGTAAAGCGGTTATGCTTCACAGCTCAAGGTATCTGTGTAAACAAATCTGTACAATAAATTTGCAATACAAATTGGATGAGGCTTAAGTATAAGAGTATTATCTAAACAGCACATTTATTTGAGAAATCTCAACCAAATTGTCGACGTTAAATCACAACAGGAACGTAGAAATAAGTATAACTAGAAAAACGAGCTTCGCCCTGTTTCGAGTGCGTCAACCCACATCAACAGATAAAACTAAAACTTTAAAAATATCAACTTGCTCTAGCGTAAAATGTCTACTATTCAAAATAATATGATTTACCTGGACACAGACAGGAACCGAATTTACACAGTAGATTAATTTAGTTTTAAATTCAATAAGCGACGCAAGAAGCAGCACCTGCTAACTATTGTTCATTTAGTAACTTACCGTGCTATTTTGATCAGCCAACCCCATGGTTTCACGGTTTGGTGTTTTAACTTATTCCACGTAAAATAAACAATTGCACGTCGTGCTTTGGAGTTAAAATGTTTGTAACTGTTTCTTCGAATGACCGACAGATGTAAACCGCCTCAACACTTCCTGGTCTCTAATTCAGTCTTTTCCTCCATCGAGAGTTGGCTTTGGTCCACCTCTCATAACATCCTCCAGAGGGCGCTGGATTCTGGAAAAACCTGTAAGGCGAGATCTCGCGCCATCAACATTTCTGCACTTCAGGAATGACAGGATTGTTCTCGTAAGACCAGACAGACCAGGGAGTCAATTGGACTTTTCTAAAAATAAATACTAAACTGATTTGAGAGTTTTTTTCCCCCTCAATGTTTATGTCATGAAAGTTTGTTTTTAAAGTAGTCTTAGCATTTTAAGGCAAACCGATTAGACTTTATGAACGAAACAAAACTCTTTTCTTCCTCCAATGTAACAATTGGCTCCACCTAAATGCCTCAAGCATTACATGTATTCAAGTCGAGCAGAAAATGACATCATACTAGAAAACAATACATAAACAGATTAACTATCCAATACTTTTAAGTTTTATTTTTCAAAATCAGATGTAGAACAGAAAAGAAACCAAGTCATAAAATGAAGTTTTACAATTTAAATAAAACATTTTAAAAAATAGACAACAGTAATTTTGTCTTCATATTTACTATTACTGTAACAAAATCAAGTTATAAAAACAGTTCAAACTTAAAAGCAATCATATTATTCACGCAACGCAACCCATGTTGTTTTTTTTCCTGGTACATTTTTGGGGTTTCAGTTTCACTCAGAAAATTTTTCAAAAAAAATAATTCTGTGGTAGTTCCCTGTACAACATTTTTAACATGATCCTGACATCATCTTTCTCTTGACTATACTGTTTTGGCCACACATAGGTTTTTTTACATGACATGAAGAACATAAGAAACTGCATTTACATTTTGATACAATTTTTGTATAAAAGATCTGTATCAGTTTTCAGTGGCCTTGTTTAATGATGATATCGGTCATGCCATCAATCTTGTGCAGCTCCAAGTTCTGTTGATGGAAAGAAGAGCTTTTTAGATTTACAGCAATCAAATGTTGTGACAATTCAGTAAATCAGAAATATGTAAAACATGTTTCCTCATGTAAGCTACAAAACATTCAATGCATACTAATGCAAGACACAGAACTATAAACAAAAGACAACATGCTATTATTAAATCAACAACAGACCTCCATCTACATTAGTTTTTGAAATCATTCCATATAACAGAGTACCCACCTTCTCATTAGCCAAGTGCAGAAGGGCCACAAAAGCCAATGGTACTGAGAGATTGGTAGCCATGGTTGAGGGAAGCCTAGGGGGAAATGCGAAAAGAAGAGTTTATGTACAGTACATGCAAGAAAAATGGCAATCCTTAGTAATTCTTCCATGAGCCAGAAAAGTGAAAAGATACATAACACGTTTCAAAAAACTACCTTTGTACAAGATTCCTGACAGACTGGCTGAATGATTTTTCTCCAGGCACTTCTGTTGTTTCCTCACTGTCCACATGCTAGAAATTTTAATTTAAGTAAATTAAAAAATAAAAATGGTTCTAAAATTAACTGAAACACACTGAAAAATAAAATAGCTTTAATAAGCCCAGGAAGTTACAATTACAAACCTTTGCTGGTTTTTCAGGACTCTCTGTTAGGAGACCCCACATAGTGGTCTTCAGCTTCTTCATGTCCATCTTTTTAGCCGTCTTGGCATAGTTTATCTCAATAGTGTTTACCTAGAGCAAACAGCAAATACAATTCATTCACGATCCATCCAAAACATTAGAAACAAATTATGTAGTGTAGTTAGGGGTGGGCGATATGGAAAAAATATCATATCACAATTTGTTTTTAGAAATGATTCACGATTTTATCATGATTCTTTGTCATGTTGGTTTTACAAGTTGTCTGAGTCTTACAGCCAAACTAGAAAGACAAAGCCTTTCAAGGTAACAAAAAACAACAAAAAAGACATGGCAGATATTTAGGCCAAAGTGAGTTTGGTTACCCTCATTCTTCAAAATATCTTCTTTTGGGTTCAGCATAAGCAATTAATAGCGGTTTGGGACAACATGTGAGTAAATAATGACAGAAGTTAAATTTTAGGGTGAACTATCCCTTTAATGACAGTATGTTTAGTGTCCTGTCCCTTTAAGACTGGCACGCATCTAATATACAGGCACGCATCCGTTTCTCTTAACTATTTACTTTCATTTTAGAGATAACCAACTGAGTCTGTATGTAAACCTTGTGTGTTTTGACAGTATTAGCGTAAAAGATAACTTAGTTGAGGCGCTGTTAGACAGGCTTTTTAGTGTGCGTACTTCAGGTGTATGCGCTCAGAAAAAGCACACGTCAGACCAGCGCGCTAATGAAACATTTAACCAGCAAGGCTTGTATGCAAATAATGTACTTTTGCGATCGTGAATAAGTGCAGTGTCCTGTCAGAGTAACTCTACCGCTGTATGTCGTATTGTACAGTATATAGAGACGGAGGCGCCAGAACTGTATTTGATAATGTGCGCTGTAGCACGATACTACGATATTTCTTCAAAAGCAGATCACGGAGACATTTTTATCGTCCGCGATCAAAAATCGTCATATCGCACACCTCTATGTGTAGTGAAGTAGTCCAACATCTCTACTCTCCTCTTACCTTGTGAGGCTCAGGGACGAGACAGTCCTCTCCATATGTAGAGATGTCATGTGTGTCCAGAGAGAAAGGGGTCGGTCGGCCTGTTTGGGAGTCATCAGATCCTCCAAAGCCTTCAGCATCCTCACTGTCCCCTTCCTGTTCACAAAAACCACTAACCATTAAACAGACCATCTTCATGACTACCTATGACATGACAGTAGTGTGTAGTGTACCTGAAGACCAGGACAGAAGTTAGCCGTGTCATTAGCATTGTTGTAGTCATACTCTCCTATGTCCTCACCCAGCTCTCCTGATAATCTTTTCTTTCCTTCTGCGCTGAGCTGGAGTGAGAAAAATAATAAGTCAAATTTGTAAGATGAACAAAATTATCCAATTTGGCAGTCAATCTCCAGTACAGCATTCTTCTAATGTTGTTTCAGATTTGCCATAACCAATATTCTGTAGGGTACACAGCAATGCAGACAGGAGTATTAAACATTCAGGAACTTACTGTGTTGGAGGGTTTGAGGCTGAGCTGTGACAGGTTACTGGGTGGATACTGGAAGTCTGCTGGAAGTGTAGTTTTCTTATTGCTGGTGTTCAAAGCCGATTTACTAATAGTGGTTGCTGCCTGGAAATAAGCATATCAGTGTCAGTTTGTCGCCAAGTAATCTGCTGCTTACTTGTACAAGCTTTTGCTAGTATGAATTGCTGTTATAAAACTTTTTGTCCATTATGGAAGTCATGAAAAGACATAATATGAGCACATGCAAACTTACTCTAGTTGTCCGAAAGTAATTATGAAAGTTGATATCTCCCTTAAAGTCAATTACGAGAGGATTCTTTGGTGCTCGTTTCCGAGGTTCTTTGTCTGGTTTGTGATCCTCTAGACAAGATAAAATATAAATTGGGTGAAAAATGGCAAAGAAAAGCAAGAAATAAAAAAAAGTGATCAAATCCACTCTGTATTTTTTGTAGTTAAACACTCCTAGGTTAATCTATGACTTACGCTTATGTCCAGGTTTGAAGAGCCAGTAGCCAGGTCCGACCCAGGTGGCCATGGTCCGGGGACTGAAGTACGAGTATTCTCTGGGCTGATCAGACAACTGCAGACACATGGTGGCAATATCCACCTCGCCAATAGGAATAACGCCTCTGTTAATAACACAAATACACCTCACAGTGAATAGGCATAACAAAACACAGAAGAATTTTTTATGCAAATTAAAAGGGTTAATCTGAAAAGTCAGAGACATAAAATACAACATGAAATGTAGCAGCTAAGGTTTAATGTCTAAATAAGTGAAAATGCACAATATCAAACCGTAACTATTAACGAGAATAGAGTGTGAAACAGTCTGTTTGCAATGCAACAACTAGCAAACATTTGGTGCAATACATTTTGTAAGCACTAACCGTCCTTTCTGAGGGCTCTTTGAACAAGATTCTCTGTGTTCCTTAAACTCCTCACAGTCTCCCTGTCTGCCCTCGTCCACATCTACATCAGCATCAAAATTATCCCCAAACTCTGGACCCACATCCTCATCTGGCTCAATGTCTGCATTGACATCGAATACGTGCTCTCCCTGCTTCATATTCTCAAGAAGCTGGTTGAGGTTTGTGGTCTATATTGACAATAAGAATGAGAGAATCACATCAGTTTAAAACGCTTAATATCACACTGTACATATAAAAAAAATAATAATTTTATACTTTTTCCAGCAAGGATGCATTTAATTTGAACAAAAGTCACAGTAAAGACATTCATAGTGTTACAAAAGATAAAAAAAAAAATGCTGTTCTTTTTATTTTCATCAAAGAATTCTGGAAAAGAAAAAGTATCCAAGAGAAAGATTCAAAACAGTCTCACCTGTTCAGGAGTCCATCTAGTAAAGGAGAAATCTTCTAAGGATGGACAAATTGGTCTGTCCTCTAGTGTCTTTAAATGACCTGGAAGAATTAAAAGGAATTAAAAAGCTCATGCTGTCAAACATCTCAGTGTGGTCATACCTCACAACATACAGAAACATTTAGGCTTTGAATACAGAATATTACTTCGTAAACCCAGGACTAAACTGTTCCATGACTTTGAACAGAGTGTGATGTGCAAAGTCAGTTTACCTAAAAACGGTGAGGCAGGAACACGCTGATGGGGCACCTGCACAGGAGGCAGCTGTGACTTCAGCAAGGTCATATGTGAAGGGAAACGCAGCTCACAGCGACTGTCTTCACTGAACAGCACAGAGAGGAACACTCCTGCTGTACTGTTCTCATCGAAGGAAGCAGCCATTCGCTGGAACATGGGGTCCACCTGTGCAAAAGAATGTTTTAGGTCTTCCTAGATTACGTCACCTTCAAAAATGCTTGGGATCTTCACTCATTATTCTGGAAAAATTTTAGTTAGTTGTATTGCTGTCTATGGAGGATCTGAGAGCTCTCGGATTTCATCAAAAATATCTTAATTTGTGTTCCAAAGATGAACGAAGGTCTTATGGGTTTGGAACGACATGAGGGTGAGTAATTAATGACAGAATTTTCATTTAAGGATGAACCTTCCCTTTAATTGCAAGATTTTCTATAAAGCTACTTTGAAACAATATGTATTGTGAGAAGTGCCATCCAAATAAAACTAAATACATTTGACTTGTCTTCACTTTAGTCATATTATTCACCTCACACTTCATCTCCGATTCAGAGAGATTGATGTTACTGAGGTTCTGTTCCACGGTCTTCTTCTGAGGTCTTTTCTTAGTCTGTTTAGCAGCCACCTGCTCTCCCTGACCACCCTCTGCTACCTCAGCCCCCGCCTCACCATCTTGACCTGGAATGAGATGAGAATTTATTAATACTGTGCAGGATCCTAGGCCAGAGTATGACACCATTCATCCACCAGGAAGACAACAAATCACCTAACCCTCTCAGACCAATCCAACAAACAGCAAAAATAATCTTGCCATCTATGTTCGCGTAATATTCAAGCAGACCCATGACTCAAACAAATACTCACTCTCTCTTGGTTTGGTCTCAGAGCCCAAGCCTCCTAGAACTCTGTAAGCATCAGCGTGAACTGCATCCACCCTCACAGCATAGATTTTTGTGCTGGCGTCCAGGGTCCCCGCTGCCACCTAGATCAACCCACCAACACAGTTGCGATATTACTTCTGATAATGCATATAAACTGGTGCTCAATACAAATTCAGCGAGTTTCTACCTTGAAGTTGAGCTCAGAGTCTTTCTGCTTGAGAATGTCTGCCATGTAATCAATGAGATGTAGGCCAAATGCATTCTTTGTGGTAATTTTCTGTAAAAAAAAAAAAAAAGAAAGAACGTAACAAGTAATTTCAGATGCCCACAAAGCAGGAAAGCAGTAAAGTGCAACATACATAAATATCAACTCACATTTTCAGTGGAAAGCTTGATGCAGGTAGAATAATGCTCAGATATCTGTGCAGATGACAGTTTAGGGACAGCAGCAGGTGTACCTGCAGCACTTTGAAAAGAGAGAAAAAAAAAAACTTTTGTACTCCATGATGGCTTATTTTTATTTTGCAGCTGAACACCGAGGTTTTAACCTACCTGTGGCTACCGGCCTCGTTAATGGAAGAGTCGGTCCCTCCGTGAAGGTCGATGACCCTGGATCTGCGTCTTTGACGTCTCTCCTGTTCATCATCGTTTCCCTGGATATTGCCAAGCAGAGGTGTGCTGGTGGCCGACAGCGCGGCTTTGTGTCCTATTGCCGGTGAGGACCACTGTCGTGGCCGGGATGTCGGGGTACTGAATGCGCTCATAACGAAACTATGGAACAATAATAGCTTGTTATATATCCATACACCACCATGTAGCGTTTTCGCCAGGGTACAGTCTGCTAAACAGTAGTTAGCTGGTAAACTCCGGAGACCGCGCTATGTAAACAACTTCAAGTAACGTTAACGTTTACTTAACGTTAGCTGCTTCGGATAAGAACGAATAGATAACAAACATTTCCGTAATATAGTCATAAGTTAATAAACCTAAAGCATATTTATGCAAACGGTTCAGTTTCAGGATTCAATAAAGCGTTTTTTGAACCATTGTTAGCTAAGCTAGCGCTAAGCACGCTTCTGAAAACGAACGAGACTAAAATGATAAACTGTGGCTGTGAAAACGTACCTCGAAGAAAATACAAACAACAAGCGTTCGAGTTACCTGTGATTATTAAGCAGCACAATCGATCCAAACTTTCTGTATTCCGTCTGTCCAGACAACCATTTGAAAATTAGCGCCGAACGGTTACACGCGTCATCAGTGATGTCATACGTACAGACGTAAACGTCAGATTGTGCGTAAAATACTACATTTCATTGTATTCCACAATAGCGGTCAATACAATGCATATTTTATTTGAGTACGTTTATTTGATATAACAATTTATTTGTTTTCTTTAATTAGCATGCATTAAAAGTTAAATATGTGGATTATAAAAATATAGCTAGTAATGCCATTTAATAAATCACTTTCGTTAAGTTTTATTTATTTATTTATCCAAGGTAATATAAGAATTCAGTAGTAAACGCAATATGAAAAAGCAGCATCCTACCAAACTCTGTGACCGGTGTTGAATGACCATCGACTGTAGGACAGGTGTTGACTAAAAACCTCGAATTTCTCATTGTCCGCTAGACGGCAGTAAAGTCGTTTCTGTTAACTCTGTCCATTATATGAAGCGATTAAACTTTATATAAAGTGATTCGAGTGTCAATCAGAGATTATTTAAAAAATAATAATAAATATAAAAATAATAATAAATGTATAATTTTATTATTTATCATTTTTAATTGAAAATATGTCATAATAACAACACCGTGAATGCAAATTGAATTATTTAAATTAAGTAGCCTATAGGTTTTAATGAAAAGCAAAGATCTAAAATAACCCCATTATTTGCAATAAGTATTGCATTTAAAAATAATAACACTTGGGGCCAGCTTTACCAATTCTGGGGGGAGTCGGACATTTAAACCCACAGGTCTTATTTATTGTTTGTTAAAATAAAAACTCTTATTCTTACTCTATAAATGTAAAAATGTGTCCACACTTCCTTCATAAACAAATAGACACAAAAACCTTATTCAGCATAATACAATGTCATAGATCACTGTTTTCCAGAGATACAAAATTAGATCAATTAACCTCAAAACTGTTTCGACTGACTAAATCTCACAAATGTTGACATTTAGATGAAATGTCAAAATTAAAAACAGCATAGCCATTTTTCAAAAGTGTTGAGGTTAGATTTTGTGTCGCCTGGTCAAGAGACAAAAAAAATTAAGTTGGTGGGAGTCATCTTGCCCTGGGGGGCGTCTTACCCTCTATTCTATTCTATTCTATTCTATTCTATTCTATTCTATTCTATTCTATTCTATTCTGAATCTTGTAAAAAGATCATGTAATTTTGGCCTTTAATCATCAATACATTAATGACTATAAGGATTCCATTTGAAAGGACAGCTGTGTTAAGGTGAGACATATTTTCATAAAAAAAATGATAAAAAACTCTTTATTGGATTGGAGTCCTGGATAAATGCAAAACTCCTCCATTTACTTCTATTTAACAGCAGAGTAGATAAAAGAGGTTTATCTACTATATTGCACTTTGAAGTCTGCATTGGTAACCTGCCTGGATAGTACCTGCAGTGTGATTACTGATATATTTTAAATGGATTGCTGGAGGATTCCGTTGAACCATCAAGAGAATATCTTCCTCCAAAACGGGAAAACCAAATAGGCAAGAGAGGGAGCAAGTGTGCACATGGACAATGTATATCATTAACTATGGCATTTACCCACGTTAAATGTCAATAAGGCTAGCTGGTGGGATTGATCGTGAATGAGTTTGCAGATAACACAGCTGTAAAGGCCCACTGACCGCAATATATAAACATAACCAAATCCGCTTTGTGAATTAATGCTGATTTGGCTTTTCTTTCCTTGCTTGTGTTTTTGGTTTAGTTTTTTTGTTTACCTTCACCCTCTCTGTCTCTTGTTTTCTTCCAATTTCCCTCCTTCCTTCGCATAGAACCATGTACTCTCTTTCCTGTAAGCTATAGTGGCTTAAAGAGCTTATTTTAACCTTAAAATCAACTGATGTGTATTGAAGCAAAGTATGAGCCTGCTAGCATTGACTTTGTTGTAAACACTGCTTCATGCCACAGAGACCCAACTCTTGCAGTCCTGCAGATAAAGATACATATTGATTTTATTTGGACTGTGAATACCTCGAGGAGAGAAGGAGCCTGAAGGTCTTTGCTTTCTGAGTCAGCTGGTGGTGACCTCTGGTCAGCCTTGTGATTGACATATGCATTATACTGCATGTGTTGCCACAGCAAATCTCTAAGGATAAACACTGCAAATCTATTAATGCAGGAACTGATTATGAGACCACAAAAGAGTTACAGGGTGAATCAAGGCTAATACATTTTTTCGCAGTGCTAAAATAGTCACTTTAGAGTGACAGAAACAAACTTATAAAGGTAGTCACAGCAGGTAGGAGGAGAAGATGAAGGCCTTGATCTCCCAAGTTACAGCAGGCAGGATTTTTTTTTACACCATTCTAATGGAGTAATCCTCTGGTTAAAGGTGAAAACGGCATGGAAGACAGTTCATGAATGTTTATGACTGGCATTGTCCTCTTCTGACACTGCCTTCAGTTAGTCTAGGAAGAGAGCGAGATGGCCTTGAATTTGGTATCTGATGTATTTTGGTGTTTGAAGTCTTAATCAAATGAAATATTTTGATATCCAGAGTTTAACCTGTTGAAAATATCTTAATATTCCCTGCTTAGCACAGTGCCAGTTATTTAAAAACACTGACACACTGTTCTGTTTATGAAGAGTTGCAGACAGAAAGCTTTAAAATATGATGGAACATTCTAAAACGTATATTAATTACATAATACATCATTTCTATATTGTTGTTTCTTTATTCTGGCTTCAGTCATTTCCTAAACATTAATTTCCTGCTCTACTAGTTTGTTCTTTTTTTCCCTGAAGAGTTTCTGGGAAAGAAAAAAAACACTGAATAGGAAGGACTGAATTACTTTGAATAAATTAGGATCGTGTAGCCTACAGTTGTTGTTTTATGAGCTATATAAATACATATACCTAAATAAAATGTGAGGTGTACAGACTTTATTTGTCTCAGTAAAGCATGTACTGCCATTTTTATTCCTTATTCATTATAGTCTCATCTGACAACGTTTCCTTTTAAGTATGTTACATTTGATCTGCATGACTTTGTCACAGTCTTTACTGAGATAAAGAACACAGCACACTATTCATTTCAAAAGCTCTGGAGGTTTCTCATCAGTGCTTTTTCACTCAGGTGAGGGTTACATCTTGATTTCAGCAGGTTCTTCTGCTGTGTGCAGAGTTAATTAAGGGGGAGTCTGAGAGAAAAAAATGTCATTGTGTTCCTTGTGTCCCCACCAATCAGCAAGATGTGGTTTATATCAGACACTTTGATCGTCTCAGGCCTGATATTATTGGACCATGCTGAGCTAAAGATGAGCTCTGTTTTAAGCATTGAAACAAATGAAAGATGTTACATCTTCCAGTTTCTAATTTACATATTACATAAGTTACATATGAAAAATATTGCTCTAAAAATGTACATAATTTCAGTAAAGTTTAATACTGAAAATAGTTTTAGTATGTTCTATATGAAGGCAAAGGTGTTGATGATAGAACTGTTTTACTATCCTGTATCTACCAACCAAAACCCCGATATTTTCTACTGTATTACTACACTCTTAAAATGCTGGGTTAAAAAATAACCCAGCCGCTGGGTAACTATGGGACAGAACGCACACTGGGTTGAACCATTTGGCCCAGAATGCTGGGTTGTTTATTTGACCCAACCAGCGGGTCAGCTAGGTTAACGCTGTTGCTGGGTTAAACATTACCTAAACATTGGGTTATTTGTTGTCTCATTGCATTGCTACCTTTATATTTACCAATATTAAAACAGCCAGTGCTCCATACAGAGATCTGATCTGATCATCATCCAGTCTGTCTGGAAGAAACAGAACAAACTGAGACAGACTAACTCCAGAAGAACTGTGGGAACGTCTCCAAAATGCTTCAAGACACCTCACTGCAAAGCTCATGAAAAACTCTGCTCAAGTGCACCGAGGGCAAAAGCTGCTTTAAATGCAAAGGATGCTCACACTAAATGTTGATTTAATTTAGTTAATAGAAGTTAATTGATAAAGGAAATCTATTTATGACATTACTTTTGACAGCATCCTCATTTAACAGCATTTCTTCACAAGTGTCTAAAACTTTTAACAGCACTGTAACTTTGCAGGTAGCTTTCATGAAGCATCTTGGAGATGTTGCCACAGTTTTTCTGGATTTAGTCTGTCTCAGTTTCTTCATGTCATTCTAGACAGACTGGATGATGATCAGATCAGATCTCTGTGTGGAGCACTAAAATCTCATTGGATTATTACAATTAATGGCAAAATTAATGTTTGGAAATGTAAACTGATATTTCCTATTGACACACTACAGCAAAAGATAAAAATAACTGACCATTTTTTAACTGATGAAAATACTAGTGGCCTTCTACTAGTGTAGAAAAAGTAAAAAAAAAAAAACTTACAGGTTGTACATCAAATGAATGACTTCCAGGATTCAGTGGTTGTGGGTCTGAAGACCTTTCCTCCGTTCTTGAATATTGATTGGGGAAGGAGAGTGGGCAGGACTTTCAAAGCACTCTCCCTTTTAGCATCTATCATAAGAAACGACACATTGTAACACTTTTCCTGTGAAAATGTCTTAATTCCTTTAAATAGCTTGGATCGGATTGGATTTAAATAGATTGGATCAGAAACAAATGACACAGGCAGATCATGTGACAATGGCATGGCTGAAGTGGGACTTACATTAATGACTTCCTGAGACAAACATGTAATTTATTAGGAATATGTAGATGTTAATAACCTTAGGGCAGAGGTGCTGCTGCTGTGTACACTCACAGAAAACAATGTGCTCAAATTTTAAAGATGTGGGGCAGCTCCTGTAATATCGCCTTGACTATCGACAAAGACATCATCTCTCAGCGATATCTCTGACTATCGTCATATTATCATCTATCTGCACAACCCCACCAACAATTTAACCATTTCAAATTTCTGTAAACGAAACCATAAAATCAAAAGTATTTCTTAGAATGCCAAGTTTTTCTAGAAGCCTGGGGAACTCCTTCAAGATTTCTGGGAGGCTTGTAACTTAGACCCATTGCTGCAAATCCACCATTTTTTTTTTTTTTTTTTTGGGAGGCAAAACAGATTCTGTAAAATAAGGATGAAAAACTGGGTTAAAAGCTGGCAAAACCATACAGTATGCCAGCCTGGAAATCCAGTGATCTGCCTATTATTCATCAATCTCAAATACAAATGATTATTTCTAACAGTAACATATAAAGAATACTTTACATGGCCTCTCTAGCTTAAGTTAACCTGGATAAACCTCTTGTGTTCTGATTAAAGCAACACAGCATTCACTAAAATAGAGGAAGAGTAAAAGGACCTCAAACACCATGAGAGATTAAGTCTAACTTTACATACTGTAGCTAAGACAACATTGTAGTACATATCATCATATTAATTTACCTTATAATCCAGCTTGCTGCGAGTTGCTTGACCGTCTGACGACGAGACGAGTGAAGAATCCATAAAATTCAATGAAGAGGAAAAATAAACAAACCGGTTTGGTCAAAATAACCCAACCCAGGTGTTCAGTGGTGAAAGAACCCCTTGCAGTCCATTTGACCCAGCATGAACAACCCAACTGTGTGTTTACAGAAATAACCCAGCACTTTTAAGAGTGTACTGTTTACTGTTTGTTCTACTGTTTTACCATAACTATTTTATTCAAAACTCAATATTTATACTGTTTTACCATCCATAACTATTTTATCATTCAAAAAGCCAATATTTACTTATTATTTCAATCATCTACCTATGTCTTCCTCAGGACTAGAGAGTTGCTTTTAATAAATGGCCTAAAAGTTGACTTTTAAGATTTTTAATAAACTTTGTTAGAGTAGAACAACCTGAAAATAGTTTTATTAAAATGTCTATTATTATTTTTATCATTAATACTATGACATATAATAACTTTAGTAGCTTTATTTTTTTATATAAAAGATACTTGCGAATAGATTTTATTTTCAAGTTTTTTGAATGACTGTGATTTACTGTGAGAAAACCTTTGAAAATTCATAGAAATGCTTCACCACAATAGTCAGTTATTTCAGTCGGCTTTTGTAAGGTTTGGATGGGCAGTAATTCAGGTTCATTCAGCTCTCATCTTGCTCTCATTTCTACTTTGTTCAAAGGAAATTGCATTCAGTTTTAGGTAATAGAAATCCAGGTTGAAGGAGGATCTCTCTGCGCCATGTCTTCCTTCTTGACCTATAAGGGGTAGGTTGATGGGATGGGTTGTGCTTTTTGGGACGGAATGACACATGCAGACATATATAAGCACATGTGCACTCTCTATTTCTTAGCCTTTTCCATTTTCATGTATCTATTCAATGCATATAAGGCTCAGTCGGTCTAGATATTTCCTTTCTGTCCAGACACACTTCTCTTAATCTCGTATTCTCACTTTCCCCTTTACTTATGAATTCATAATGTGGGTCCGGTTATTAATGTGAAAATATTGCAACCAAATTGGAGACATTTAGGCCTCCTCCACATGAATGCAGTCACTTCATCTGCTCCCATCCGCCCACTCTTTTTAATTTTGTCCCCAATTCTCTGCCATTCTCCTCTTTGTCTCTATTTATTTCCTTCACCTTGCAACAATCCTTCCAGACTTTATACAGTAGTTGCCAAAAATAACAATCAACGTATAATAACCAAATTATATTCACTACATATATATATATATATATATATATATATGTTCTGTTGTGGGTTTATTTGTGTTGTATGCTGTGTTGCGTTCAGTGAGTGCTCTGTAAACAAAAAAAAAAAGCAGCAGAAGAAAAAAGTCCATTATCAAATGTAATTTTCTTCCACCACTATTTACCTCTTTGAATATCTTCCTTTTATTTTATGTGACTAATAAGCTTTGCTTTTCCATAAAATTTTGAAGATTTTATAAATAATGCAACTTTGACACCTACTCATCAGATGTCTTTTATTAATTTTCCTGGTACAGTTAACAAATACCTCAGAAGAAATGAAAACAATGTAAAATCACATTTGGTCCCAATAATGTAGGGAATGCTAGGACCACACACACACACACACACACACTCATGTTTGCTTTAGTGAATTGTGTGGACATTCCATAGGCATAATGGTTTTTATGCTGTAAAAAACATATTTTCTATCGCCCTACACCTAAACCTACCCCTTACAGGAAACTTTGTGCATTTTTACTTTCTCAACAAAAAAAAAAAAACCTCATTCTGTGTGATTTATAAGTCTTTTGAAATATGGGGACATGGGGAAATTTCCTCATAAATCACCTTTTCCTTGTAATACCTATGTCGTACCCATGTCATTATACAAATGTGTGTCCTTATATGTCACAAAAACACGCACACACACACACACACACACACACAGTTTCCTGAGTTTCTTATGTCACTGAGGCCTTCATTACTACAATTATCTCATGTCCATTAGATTTTAGGGTTATTTTAATAATTAATGTCCACGTAGTGAGAGCAATTATGTAATTCTAGCTACTAATTGTAAGGGTTAGAGACTAGAGGAATGCATTACTAGAGACTCACTGGCAGGATGCACTAAATCAGAGGTGTAGGGGTCACCCCGTCCCGCTCCTCAGAAAGCGCTTTGCGGAAGCCAAGAGCAGATGAATACTGATGGATGGCAGGGACACTGTGAGGAGGCACGCTAAGCTCTCTGGGAATCACAGACACATTGCGACCTTATATCTGTCAAACACTGGCAAAATCCAAAAGCGAGTTCCCAAAAAATTACCTAGGCAACGGGACCAGCCTCAGCATTCTAACTTTCCATCCTGAAATTCTTATTTGAAGTCTCTTTGATTAACTTCAGTAAGAGCTTTTCTGTTGCACTTCAACATGCATGTTTCTTGTTTTAGCTCAGGTTTGGATGCGATCGATCCGCTCCCTCATGTGAAGGAGCCTTTGAAAGTGTTTATTGCATCCCATCATCCACCAAAACTCGCCAAAGTAAAATCTAAACAAATCAGTCCTGCTTAGTCTATTGATTAATGTGGTAACATGTCAAGGTGGATCTGGGGTTTCTCATTACTTTTAGTGCTATCTTTTAAATGCAGGCAAATATGGAAAGCCAAATAAACATAATTCAGTTTTAGATCTTTTACAAACATATATGTAAATGTGAACATTACAATGAAGACTGCAGACAAGACAAGAACTTTTAAGATAAACATAAATATTTATGACTTGTTTTTAGAGAGGATATTTGGTTGCTATGATTCCTTGTTTAATTTTATGTTTCTATTTCTCTCTTTGTTTTCCAGCCTCATGGCAATCATCACAGTTACAACACAAAGTTTATAAAACTGTTTCTTTAAACACAGTGTTTTTAGTGTGATATATTAGTGCTTTATCTTGAATATTTTATCTATTTAAAAAAAGACAGCTGGTAAATGTCTCAACAAATTAGTAAATACCTGTGTTAAATACTAACCAGTGTTGTTTTACTGGCTGTTTTTGAAAAGCTTTGAATGTGGGCTTTTAAAAAAATCATCTTTTTTTAATGCCATTCTGGGATTTAATTAATCTTGTTTCATTTTTATGACAAGTTCAGTCTGTGCCGTCTCTTAATCTTTCATGCAGATATAATAGCACATCATCTTTGTGCGTGCACAGATGAAGAACTTCATCTTCAAGACTTTTGATATGTTCTGTTATCTTTAATCTCCTCAGAAAGCAATTCATCTTTCAGCACAATAAGAAAGTGTCTCGCTTAGTTATAATTTCTGGACAATTTGACTATTTACATGCACATTAAAATTCTCAGACGGCATTCACAACAGGTTGATCATGCACACATTTCAGGTTAAATCTACATTTTTATCATGAACTTAAAAATAAACAAAATTCAGTTTAATATATTGAAGAGCATGATTTCAGCATAAAAACGGTTGTGCACAGATTTTATGCAATATGTGTGCTTAAGATACTATACACTATAGTGAATGAGACCCACGTTTTAAGTAATTTGCACTACGTGTTAATTATACACAAAGAGACGTGTTTAAATTGGTATCTGATTAAGCAGTTACAATCAGCTGGAGGGAAATGGAAAATAAGAAAGTATGGATTTGGCTTTTGCAGTCAAATAATCAAAGGGAGCAAAGAACAGAGAGAGAGAGGGAGAGAGAATGAGATGAATTGGGACTTTTGTGTAGTTACAGTAACATTTTTGTCTGTGTAGCACTTAGGGAACACCTGCTGCAATCATACATCTAGGCATCCAACCATGATGTTGTCTTTTTGTTCACTCACTCCAATTGTTCCTTCTCTTCTTTTGCCGGTTCCCCCTGAACATGTAGGCCTACAGATTTTTTTTACTCGTAATTTTTTTTTTTTTTTTTGTAGGAGTGAATGTCAGAGAGATTGTGTGTAAATCTGAGAGTGTGTGCATACTCCACCACATGACACACTCAGTAGTCCGAGTAATAGCATGGTGACCATGAAAATCTGGACATGACGACATTGACTGAAAAGCCCCTAGAGGCAGCTGATTAACCTCTATGCAGATCATTCTTTTGCAAAACAGAGAAGGCTGGTTAATGCAAACTCAGTGTAAATGGTGGAATGATACAGACTTGAATCCTAATGACAAAGAAGTAAAAGGAGAGACTGAGTACATTTACATCCACACCAATACACTGATAACTAAATCTAAGTCTATTACAACAACCTGTTTACTGGTAAACAACATTTACAACACTTCATTAAAAATCTGGTTATTAACTAGTGATTATGTCAAAGAAAATGTATATGCATCCATGTGTTCCATGCAGAGAATTGTTTATTATGTCAGTTGTGATGTTGAATAAGGCATTAAAAACCCAGAGTATTCCAAGATGTCTGTGAGAAAATTGTACAGACTCATATTCTCCTCTCATGCTTGAAGTTTCAACTGTATCACATTATGGTTGCATGAGATGAGAACACATTTTTTATAATTTCTTGGGTCAAGAAAGAGTCAGAGTGTATAATATATTTCCTCCTTCCCTGCAGTGAAACGCTTGCTCTGGTTGGATGCACTTAAAGAAATAGTTCACCCAAAAAATGCTAATTTGTTGAAAATGTACTAATTCTCAGGTCATCTAAGATGCAGATGAATTTGTTTCTTCATCAGAACAGATTTGAATAAATTTAGCATTACATCACCGGATCCTCTGCCGTGAATGGGTGCTATTAGAATTAGACATAAAACAGCTGAAAAAAGCATCACAGTAATTGACATGATGTTTTGTGAAGCTATAGGCTGCATGTTTGTAATAAAGAAATCCATCATAAAGATGTTTTTAACTTAAAAAGTGTCCTCTTTCCAAAATATTGCTTTCTCCAATGAAGTTGTCTAGCCTGAATACACAGCTCAAGCACTGTTTATGCGGAAAGTGTCTAAAACAGCTCTAAACAAATATGAATTTTGGCCAAATATGGACTTTTTCACTGGAGGAAGAGCTTAATGATGCATTTGTTTCACACAAACACACATATTTTAACTTTACAAAATGTTCATGGACTGGAGTTATGTGGATTATTTGTGGATTATTGTGATGTTTTTATCAACTGTTTGATTTTGACGGCACCTATTCACTGCAGAGGATTGACTAAGTAATGTATTATTCATTGAATAATAGGCCTTTCCTACTTTCATATTAAAATACTTCACGGCTTTTCCCAGGTGTTTCTTGTTTTCAGAAGATTTGATTAACTAACAGCTTTGCTTTCTCATAACTAATGCATATCTCCCTTTTCTTCCTTGGCCCCAAGATCCTCATTAGCTATGGAAGGTCTGCCGTATCCATCCTACCTGACCCCCGGACCACCTGCTTCGTAGCTTGCTCTCACTGCTCATCTGTGTGTTTCCCACCAAGCCTGTCGTTATCATAGTACGCAGACTCCCCATGACAGGCTCTGGCTGACCTCAGTTGTCACCACATCACACTGTGCTGAAGAAGCTACTTTGAAACGGTAACCTTCCAAGATACAAGCTGCTCATAATAGTTCATCTAACAACAGCGAAGGGTTTTTAAATGAATTTTCAATGACAGACTTAAACTTGACAAGATAATTACTTGCTTGAAGAGATAATTGAACAGAATTACTCAAAATACACCTAAAAGAACACAGTTTCAGTCAGTCTTGAAGAGCAGCATTTTCACTGAGTAAAATAGGTTATGAAAACCTATTCGTTTTTTTGAACTGGTTTAATAAACTATCCAAACGAACAGTTTAGAAGAGTGTGTTGGATTATTGTTGACAGTAAAGCCACTACAACAGTGAAGTGTGTTGGTGTATGCTTTCTTACTGAAAACAGCTTCATCCTTCGTAGTCTACTATCATTTAAACTCCTTATAAGGTTGCTTCCTCACTCTGAACAGATTTTTTAGCCACTGTCACTGTTTACTAAAGGTCAAGAATGATTTTTTTTTGTTTAAAAAAAGCTTTGAGATAAATACTACTGCAAAATAATGTGATGCAGTGTATTGAACTTATTTAAATAAATGCACAATGAGAGAGAAACCGTGAGCACATGTTCAAGTGCAGAAAAATGTGTGAATGTGAAAGAAATCTCAAGAACACCAACCGTTCCTCACACATTTGTGTGTGTGTGTGTGTGTGTTTGTTAGTGCGCCACTGACAGATCATGCCTTTGGACTAAAGTTTTAAACAAGCTCTCACTTAGTTGCAGTGGGTGGAAGGTGTTGATTTTATTCCACTACATTAAACTCTATTTTGACAAAATCAAAGACAGCTAGTGGTTAAAGATGTATGGATATACTTTAATGAACATGCTCCATTAAGCAAACAAAAAAAGAGAAGCTTTGAACTTAGCCAACATTTAAAACACTTCGCTCATGAATATGTAGAGAAGACAGAGCAAGATGGAGTGAGGAATATCACTAATAATCACCTTTACCAGTAACATAAATATTAAAGTGTCATTCATTATATTGTGTCTGTGACTTATAAAACCTTAATTATTGCAAATTCTATGAATTTTGTTTTTCAATGATCACACAACTCAGAAAATTAACATGTGCCTTTCACTGAGGTAAAATTGTTTAAAGAAAATAAAATTCTGTAAAGCTAATAGCAGCTTTTTAGGCTACTGTGCATTGCACTCTCACCTTATTTAAATAAAACCCCCTTTTGGAATCATTTGGATTAGTGTTCTGCTAAAAGATCCAAGTGTGACTCAGACTTGCCCCCTGGAAACCATTTTGCTCGTAAATCTCCAGGTATTTACATTATGCCATATTTCCTAACAATAGTTCCAGAAGCATAAAGTCCATAAAGAAATCAGATTCTGTCAGTTAACTTAGTGTTTTATTTTGGTGCTTAGGGCCTCTGGCCAGCCTTCCAAGCTTGTTTGATATGGAGTTTGCATCTAATTGTAATTTCACAGATTTTATTATCTCAGGATCTAACCACATTGAAAGGATCTTATAAGTAGGTTTTGCCTCTCAAATAGTTTCTCTCAATGCACATTACAGTTCAAAAGGTTGGCAGTAAGTAAAAAGTTTCTTTTAAACTTTTGAAGGTTAGTGGGAATAAAAAAACATAAGCAGAAATAAATCAGAGATGTTAAAGTTTTAAGGTCTTCCATAATGTAAAATAAAACAATGAACAGCAAACGAATGCATTATAATATATTCACATTGAAACGTTTTTTTCAGTGTAATGTCAAGTGATAAACAACAAGGACATTTTTCGTTTGCCCTTTAGTAAAGGACAAAATTCAAACAAAATAAAAGTTTGATCCACATTGTTTCCTTTTATGTTTCTATATGACAGGTCATTTCTCACAGAGAGCTGAGAAAATAGGCGCAAACCTGCAAAATGATCACAATAATGGAAAACGATGAGCACACTCCTGCCTAGAGCAAAAAGGCCTCAATGTTTCCATGCATATTTGTGTACGCATGCATGTGCATGCGTATATCTTCGTGAATGTCAAAGTTGTTTTCTGTATGCCGCGTCCAGCTGGCTGGGATCTAGCAATAGTCTTTTAATTCCATTAGTGAAGGAAGGGTGAAATGCACACAGAGAAACAGTCCCTCCATCAATATGTCATATAAACAACCACTGGTTCCCTATACACACTCAATAGGACTCCACCTGTCTTCAAGACCGTTGATCAGATCTTATATTACAACACTTACTGTATTACATTCTCGATATATACTCTAATAGTGGCGGAGATGCAAATGTGCTACACTAGCAATTCATCAGGCGCGTACAAAAATGGCAGCGCTAATGATAGGGTTTATGCAGTATTTGCAGCTTTTAGTTTCCATTATAACAGAACATTTCAATGCGTAAAAGGTACTTGATGCAGTCAATATGGTGTTTATATCTACAGCTGTGGAACAGGACATAATGCACCTGCACCCATCAGTGTGGTAGTTAACACCATTACAGGCTCTCACCGTGTTTCAAGTAATGTATTGAAACAGAGGCTGGTGTATAATGCATAAGTTTTGGAGCTTCTAGAAAACACAGTGTGTTTTTTTTTTTTTTCCTGGCAAACCTCTAGCGGGAAATCCACCCTACTGTATATGGCCTCGCTGGGAGATTTTGGCAAGGAGGTTTCAGCAGGTTGAGGAATTATAATTGGTAGAGGAAGCAGGATGAGGCTAATGCAGGCGTTTCTCATCCTGTGCCCCTCTACTAAGGGTCATGGTCTCGGTGGGGGTTATCCCACCCTCCTCCGGGCTGGAATGTCAACATCCCCTCCTGCAGAGCAAGTGAGAGATAGATAGAAGGGGACAGAAAGAGGATGAATGAGAGGAGAGAATGTCAGCCCCTTACTGCTTTCCATTAGACTAAATAGAGGAGTAGGAGGGTCTTTGTCATGAGCAGGTGAAATCTGTTATCACTGGCTGAGGCTGCCACATTCACTCAAGTCTCAAGTGAGATAATGGTTTAGATAAATGGTTCTGTTAGCACAAAATTTTGGTTAAAACAGTCTATATATACTACCCTTTAAAAGTCTGTAGTCGGTAGGATTTTTTTTTGTAACACTTTACTTAAAGCCTTCATGCATAATGCATTATAAAGGGTTATTAAAGGGTATAATGCATTATAATTAGTCATAATGTGCATTGTAATACATTATATCATGTCGTAAATAATCATAACAATGAATTCATTAGTGTTATAATGTATTGACTGTGGTTACAGTCAATCATGAGATTGTACAATGCATTCTAGGGTGCATTAAAAGGCATAATGAATGCATTAAAACTATAAAGCATTATACATAAAGTGTTTCTGATTTCTTAATGCTCTTATGTTTCTTTTGCTCACCCAGGCTGCATTAATTTATTCAAAAATGCAGTAGAATAGCAATACTGTGAAATTTGAGGTTTACTTCACATTTTAAAATGTCATTTATTCATATGATTTTTAGTGACCATCTGTTCAGTTGCAAGTCTTCAGTGTCTAATAAATTTGCACAAATTAATTGATTGGATAGCATAGAGAGAGTCCACGTCGTATGAACGAGACCGGACACTAAGTGAAGTGAGGTGTGTGCTTATGAAGGAGTCCTGATGAGGGTGTTGATTCCAAACAGGTGCGTGCAGTTACTATTATTATTATTTTATTATTTTTCATTTAGCAGATGCTTTTATACAAATGAGGACAACAGAAGCAATCAATTGTAGTATTACAACAACTAAAAACAGATCCAAAACTAAAAGCTAAAACTTTATAAATACTACCTATACACATTTGAAAAATAAAGAAATTAAATAAAAATAGCAAATGCATACAACAAAATTTCAAAACTTAACATTTAAATGAAAAACAAAGAATAAAGCTAAAAACAATTCAAAATATTAAAGAACAAAAGGTTCTTTACACACACACACACACACACACACACATATATATATATATATATATATATATATATACATACACATTTATAAATTCAATATATATATTATTTCATTATTATATATATTATTTAAGTATTAACTCAAATTAAATCAAACTAAAACTTAATAAAAGACCTATACAGACATAATAAATTCAGACATAATTCAACTCAAATTAAAATAAATAAATTAAAATCAAACGACAGTAGTTTCAGTAATCCTTAAAAATAACACTGCCAAACAAAAAAAAAAAAACACAACTTACTTATACATAGTAAGAAATGGTTATAAAAACTGAAACAGAAGTGAAACAAGTACTATTAGGAAAGATAAGAAATAAAAAGCGATACTTATATCCTTTGTTAGTACTCTGGTGATGGTGTGCGTTGTGATTGGGTGGTGGATGAGCCTCGCCGATCTGTGACAGTACCCCTGTTACCCCTGTGGAGAGCCCGGTGGAGTGGCCATGGAAGCATTGGAGGAGGTAGCTGGATCAGAAGTCCATTGGATGTGGCTTACAATGATTTTCTTGGAGATGATGGGTCAGGTTCAGGTTCCTCACTGACCTCTTCAGGAGCATCTGAAGAGGCGAGAGAGAGCATCTGCTTTCACATTTTTGGGGCCTGGACGATAGGAGATGGGAAAATTGAATCTGGTGAAAAAGAGCGCCCATCGTGCCTGGCGAGGGTTAAGTCTTTTGGCGTCTCGCAGATATTGCAGATTTTTATGGTCAGTGAGGACAAAGAATGGATGCTGTGCACCCTCCAACCAATGCCTCCACTCCTCTAGGGCTGACTTAATAGCCAGGAGTTGCCGATGTCGTAATTTCTCTCCGCCAGGCTGAGTTTGCAAGAGAAGGCGGCACATGGATGGAGTTTACTTGGAGTCCCCTGATGCTACATTTACATTTATTCATTTAGCTGACGCTTTTATCCACTTACAATTGCTATATATGTCAGAGGTCGCACGCCTCTGGAGCAACTAGGGGTTAAGTGTCTTGCTCAGGGACACAATGGTGTCTCACAGTGGATTCGAACCCGGGTCTCTCACACCAAAGGCATGTGTCTTATCCACTGCACCATCACCACCCGGTATTATGCTAAAATAATACCGCTCCTACCCCGGTGGTGGAGGCATCCATCTTCACAATGAAGGGTCTGTTGGGGTCTGGATGGATGAGGAGCGGTGCACCGGTGAAGGCTTTCTTGAGGGTTTCAAAGGCTTCTGTGGCAGCTGGTGACCAGGACAGAGATTTGGGCTTGTTCCTTAACAGATTAGTGAGTGGACTGGTTATGGAGCTGTAGTTGTGGATAAATCTTCTATAAAAGCTCGAGAATCCCAGGAATCTCTGAAGTTCCTTAATGGTAGTTGGAACAGGCCAATTCCTGATGGCCTCTACCTTCCCCTCGTCCATCTGGATGCCACTGTGGTCTATGATGTAACCGAGGAACTGCACTGAGGACTGATGGAAGGAGCATTTTTCGGATTTGAGGAACAGGTGGAATTCTCTCAGGCATTTCAGGACCTCCGCAACATGGTGGCGATGTTCGGCCATGCTCCGGGAGTAGATAAGGATGTCATCAATGTAGAAGAGGACGAGCCGATGTAGATACTCCCAGAAAACCTTATGCATGAAATCCTGGAATACGCAGGGGGCGTTTACTAATCCATGTGGCATGATGAGGTACTCATAGTGGCCAGTAGGGGTAACGAAGGCGGTCTTCCACTCGTCCCCCTCACGTATCCGGATGAGGTTGTATGCGCTGCGGGGTCTAACTTGGTGAAGACAGTGGCTCCGCTGAGATGTTCTAATGCCGCTGGAACGAGGGGAAGTGGATAGCGGAATTTGACTTTAATCTTCAGCGCCCAGTAGTCGATACAAGGCTTCAAACCTCCATCCTTCTTGGCCACGAAGAAAAAGCTCGAAGCAGCAGGGGACGTAGAAGGGCGGATATAGCCTTGATATAAAGCCTCCTCGATATGCTCCTCCATGGCCTTCTGTTCTGGGAGTGATGATGGATAAATCTTACCACGGGGCACTGGCTCACCCAGAATCAGATCTATTGCACAGTCCCATGGCTGGTGCGGAGGTAACTGGGAGGCTTTCTTCATAGGCAGAATACATCACTGAAGGGGGCGTAACAGGTGGGAATATCAACTGACTGTTTCTCAATGGGGCTCTCGATGAAAGTGGACTGCAAGCGTTTCAGACTGAAGAGATGATGGCTGAGGAATGTGAGGGAAACACTTAGGAAAACAGGTACTGCCCCACTTCAGGACCTCACCAGTCCTCCAGGAGATGATGGGGTCATGTTGCACAAACCATTGGTGCCCTAAGATCACATCAGCGGCTGAGTGGTTTACCTGTTACCGATTGGACTTGGTAGGTGGTTTTGGTGGTGGTAGTCGGGAGCTTGAGCTGACAGCAGAGATTCAATCAGAGATTCCGGAGGCAGTAAGTTTCACAATAGAGGTGAGGGGCCGCAGATTGATTATCGATGGCTGAATGACACTCACTATGGGCCTTGGTGGATGAATTGGGCATGCGGCGATAACATGCCCACCAGCTCCAAAGTACAAACATAAGCCCTGGGTCAGACATCTCAGCCGTTCAGCTGAAGAGAAGCGAGTACTAGCCACTTGCATGGGCTCATGACCTGGTTCTGGAGAGCTGATGGAGTCTGGCCGGCGAAGGAGTGGAGTGAATGGTGAAAGTTGATGCTCTTCTATACAAGATTGAATGCGAGTAGCACATCGGATGTATGAAACGTTCCAGACCATAGTATATGAATCTCAACAATGGTGACAGTCAAAAAAATGCTTCATGTTGCAATGCATGCTAGGTACCAGCACAGTGCAAGACTCTCCCATGTATCCCAGCATGCATTGCAGCATGAATAAACAATGCAGCTGAATTGTCTGATTATTTTATTTTATTCTTACTATTTTATTTTACGTTTTCTGTTTTAGTTGTGACTTTTTAGTAGCTTGTTTTGTGATGTTCACAAATTATTTTCTTACCATTGTTCAGATTCATATACTGATTCTTGATGTCTGTGGTCTTTGTATTGCTACAGATGAAAACTTTTTGTTCACAAAGTAATTTGTAAATTATTCAAATGATCTGATATTTACAATACTGCAAGATCTGAAGCTATTGAAAAATCTAAAGCGGTACAACATCCATATAACCAGATATTGGACTTGAAAAAGGTTGGTGGATCATTTGCCCACAACTCTTTTTCAACTCTTGCTTGGCTTTGCTGGCAAAGCGGAGTGTGTTTTATATGCATTATATATGCTTTTTATAACCAGCGTTATACTAACACCAAAATGTCAAGGGTCAAGAGCCCAACAAAAGGAAACAATGGTATCTTTGACTCAAACAAAACAATAAAGCATCTAAACCTCTGTTAATTCTAATTTCTCTAGAAGTCTTACAGAAATAAAGTCAATCTGGTTAGTAATGTGAAGCTGATAAAGCTGTTTGTGGAGTTGTTTAATCAGATCTTGAGAGATTTAATGTCCTATGTTATTTCAGTTGATTCCTTCATCGGCTGTGGCTGAAGTAAGTTGTAGTTCTTGTGTTTCTCTTTCCGTCTGTGATTTTGCTTGATACCAGCAGCTGTTCATCATTAATGGTCAATCATCTTCCTATCTATCTATCTATCTATCTATCTATCTATCTATCTATCTATCTATCTATCTATCTGTCTATCTGTCTATCTGTCTGTCTGTCTGTCTGTCTGTCTGTCTATCTATCTATCTATCTATCTATCTATCTATCTATCTATCTATCTATCTAGCTGTCTGTCTGTCTGTCTGTCTGTCTGTCTATCTATCTATCTGTCTACACACACATAATATTTTATTAAATATATTTCATAAATCCATTTATAATTAACATTATTTCCTATTTTCACAAAGATTAATGCATTGCATTTTGGGATTGCCTTGTTTTCCGAAGAATACATTCCTGCTGCCTTAGATTTTGACCAAAACAGGGTGTCTGAGGATATATTCGGAGCATTATTTTTGTCTTGGCAGTGCATATGATGCCTATGAATGCTGCTCATTAGCAGTTCTAGAACATAAGTATGTGTGAAACTATCTTTGATCTTCAGCAGCTCCATGCTTTGGGAGCATCACATCATTTTAATGAAGTACCCTTAAAATGGCGACAAACCTTCTAAGCCATAATAACTCTAAAATCAGGCTGAATCTGGATCCATTTTTACGAATGGTAAAAAGAAGGTTTGGATGATCTATTCATAAAATGCACTGAGGATGAAAAATTATTGTTTCATTTCTTTTCTAATGTTGAGATTGATTACCAAGCTGCTGTTTGTTGCAGAATTTCAGCTTGACCTTTAAGTTTCCCCGCAACAGGATGTTAGCATTAGATTAAGGACAGAAATGCTGTTTGAATCCAGATGAGTGAGAGATTAATGGTGCAATGCCAAGGGCAGTGCAATGTGGGGCATGACATCTACTACAAATGCAAAAGAAGGATAGAGAGGATAGAGAAACAAATCCACAATATAAAACAGAGAAAGAGCTATTCTTACATGTCTACAACAGAAAAATCACCAGCACACTCCTCCGTATTCCACATGCCCTGTCACCAAGAGGCAATTTAATTTGTCATATCCAATGTGCTTGCTGCAGGCCAAACACATCATTGTTGTTATTATTTAATCACATGTGGAGAGCTTGATGGGAAACTGAAAGAAAAATGATGTCAGGAAGGAGAAACCAGAGGGGCAGCTTGAGTCTTTTTCCGCTTTTCTCCCTCCTACTATTTCCGTTCTGACAAACCGAGTGTCTGGAGGGTTTGAACCACGACTAAGAAGGTTGCTTGGATTTATTTAGATAATAGTATCTTCACCAAAGTAGCATTATAAAATAGCTATAATAACTCAAATGTTAAATATTTTGAATCAATGAGGGTTATTATGAGTTAGTGGGTTAACATACATTACATATACGTTTAAACTGCAATTGCTCAAAGTTTGGACATGCAGTCTTATGTGGGTTTTTAAGCCTGATGCATGTTCACTCCTGACATGGTTGCTGGAGCCTCTAGCATCAGCACTGATTCAGCCTGCCTCAATTTGTAAGAAAGAGAAGAGACAGAAGAGAAAAATGTCAGTATACAAACATAAAACACACCACACACTCATTCATATGATGTTTATAGGCATAACAAACAAAAAGAGGATGGTTTTATGATGGATCTCACTTCTCAGCACACTCTCAAATGCAGTTGAGACTGCAACCTTTGATTTAAAAACAAAACAAAACAAAACAATTCACAGGATTTATTGTTTATTCTTTAAATGCAGGTAACATATTTATACTTTGACTTACAATAGCATTTCTGACTTGACGAAACAACTTAAAGGGGCATAAGCGACTGGTTTTCCAATACAACCATTATAAAATGGCACATTGAGGGAAATAATAACATTATTGTTCAGTGATTAACTGTAACATCTTTTAAATTGAACATATACACTTTTCACCATTTAAGAACTACGAAGACAGGCTTTAGAAAGACAATTTGTATTCAGGCACTGATTTGAAAGTTTGTAATTCAAATGTTTTTAGAATCATTGTACACATATTTTATCTTCAAAAGAGAACAAGTCATTCAAAATGAGGCTTTATCTTGAACGGTGTTGACATGCCTAGACCTGTTCTTCTTAGATTTAAAATCCATATTTTGTCTAGTTAGCATATACAAGGCTTTGAGAGTTGGATAGAGGCACTGACTACCAAAATTCTAGTAGAAGACCACCGTCTTCCAGTCTTGCTATTCCACAAAAGGATCAGGTAAAAGAATGTAAACATTGTTATAATTCAGAACCATCCTTGAAATGGCAACCTCACTGAACTGTAGGAACAAAATCCTTATATAAAGCCCCTGACTTATTTCTAGGTCCTCTGAAGTCTTTGAGTTCATTAGTATTAGCAGGACATCGAATGCATCATCTTGTAGTCTAGCTGTCAGTCATACGCTGTATACATTTTTCCTCAGAGAAATGTTGCTACTGAATCAAAGAGCAAAAGGAGAAATAACTCTTTGCCTTCCATCTTTCTCCCTCATTCACTCAATGATTTGGTCCATTGATTGTTTTATTCAGTCATTTTTTTCCTGTCTGTCAAGTTTGAGTTATTTATTTTGGTTTTCTCAGTTTCATAAACTTATTTCATCCCTAATAATTAGAAAACTTCTTAGCTTAATGCATAAAATTAGCATGGATGCACTGATACTAACATTGTAATAAAGATAAGCTAATGATTATTTTTTTTGCTATATAGCTAAAATGATAATGGGAGATGATAAAAGTAAATAGTTTGTTTTATGTTAGTTAAATTAATAAAAAATCAATAGTTTCAAATACTACAAGTGATTTGTTTCACAACATTATAATATAAGAAAAATCTATATTTATTTTGAGGTTTTCTAAAGATTACATCCGATGTTTATTTCAATTATTAATGTTTTTAAATGATGAAGATACACTGTGTGCATCCCTAAAAAACGGAATAATTCAGTAAACATGTAGAAGCCATTGATTTTCAAGTAAAACTATATTATAACTTTAAAATGTACATTTGAAATTAATACTTTTAGCTCTAAATGCAGAACGCAAAGTCAACTACAGCGCTGAATATATAACAATGAATTCTTTAGAGATTCGCCACAAGTCTCCAAAACCTTCTTAAGAAAAGAGGGCAGCAAAACTGATTGACTTAGAGTAACTCCTTTTGACAGCTTTTGTAGGAGCAACATAGATCAACCCTGCTTCACAGACGGGGCACAACTCAACATCTGACCAGACAAACTGAGTGGAATTTCAACAAGCTCTCGATCATCCGTACCCTTTACTGTGAGACACAGACTTTTGTCTTTCTCTCTGCTTATTAACTTCAATGGCTCATTTCGTGTCACAAATGATTAACTAGCTCAACCTGCTTGATTTGCTTCAAGACTTCTAATGCCAAATGGAGATGTTCAAACTCTTCCCTTCAGAGCACACACAGCCTTGAATACAGATATTTTAGACAAAGCATACAGAAGCATATGCATACAAAATCCTTTACAAAAGCATACATAAATGAGAGCAAGCCAGCACAACATTGAAAGCAAAGAGGATGGCCATTATTTTTTAACTTGGCCCACTGGTTCGGTTTAGTCATATCTGGTTAATTTTGTTGATGTATGTTCATATTATGTTTATATTATAATACAAATACATATTTGGAAAACCACTGCCAAAAGCATATAAGAAATATTTACATACTGTTTAGCTTGGTAAACTCATTAACAGGCAACATAAGCTTACATTTTCAATAATAAGTCAGTTGTTGATGTACTTCCAAATATGAATATACTTATGAAAATATATGAATCAACATATATTTACACAGACATAAAATAATGGTCTGTACACCATTTTGTAATATCTGGTTAAGGGGTCAAATTTTCCTTGATCTATTAAAAAGTTTGATGTAGAAAGTGACTAAAGGTGTAACAAATGAATGATAAAAGACACAAAACGTATGATGAAAGATGTGGGGTGGCATCTGAGACTCTGCATGGCCTTCTAAAGGAACTGAAGTTATATTTTACCAAGGTCCCAATCATTTCAGTCTAACCTTACCTATAAGTGTGCAGATGTTGTTTTGTGAGCCTGTCACATTGTAATGCAGGCTTTGCAAAGAGAGTGTTACTGAAAGATGGAGCAGCGCCAACTCTATTAGACAACAAATCCCCAACACACAAGTAAGCACTGGAAGCATACACAGAAAACCTAAAGGTACAGCAGCAAAATGGCTTGATAAATTCCATGTCAGAGAGAAGGCGGACAACGGTCATGAAAACTAAATTAGGGCTGTGCTTGGTGCAAGAAACCAAAAAACTGACATAAACTGACTTTTAAAATGAGGTCATGACTCATGACCCCTTTAATGTAACTAATGAAAGCATTGCCAAGAATTTTTGTGATCAGAGTCTTATAGGACATTTCAAGTCAGTGAAACCAGCAGTCCAGGCCTCCTGTGCTGGATGGAAATCAAAGCGCATCTTTCTTTCAGAATAACTGATGAAATATACCAGCTGGACTCATGTAGATGTATGTTTAAACATGCACACTCTCACTCTCACGTTTATGTACGAACACGAATAATAACTTTGAGTGAAATTAAGCAGCCACGCAGAATGGCCTTGGGAGGGATGTGAGGAATGCTGGAGGGTGGATGAGTCTGTGTGTGAATGCTTTCATGCACAGCTGTTTTCCTCCCCTCTGTGTTCTCTTCTCTTGGGTAATTACTCTGATTATAGAGAGATAGAGCTGATGAGAGCAAATCCTCTCGTGCTCACACTCACATAGATAAATATGGTCCACAGAGGTGCCACAAAACCCCAACTGGCAGATGAACAAAACTTAAATTACTCTTTTTATGTATGCAATTACCTATATGCCTTTCTCATCAGACATTCCTTATGTTCATCTTAAAGGGATTTACCCAAAAATGAAAGTTCTGTCATTGTTTACTTGCCCTCATGTTGTTCCAAACCTTTACGACTTGCTTTTTGACAAACTAAAAAAAAAAAAAAAAAAACTCTTCAAAATATGTTATTTTACATTCTACAGAAGAAACCATAAGGGTTTCAATTTCATAAATGTTTCGAATGACATGACCATACAAAATAACCAAATTTTCCCTTTTGGGTGCAGATATGGTCATAATTAAGAAAAGACACTGGAATATGATATTTTAATGTTTTGTTTTTTTATTTTAGTCTTCAGTGTCAACTGATCCTTCAGAAATCCAAAATGCTGATTTGGTGCAGCAATTAATCTCAATCAAACTGCAGGTGGGTTATTTGGCTAGGTTAAAAAATAACTAACCCCCCCCAAGATAACTAACACAAAACACAATAAAAACATGGTAACATAATAAAAAACTTATTAAAGTTATCCATTTTTTGCAAATAAACTTCATATATGTAGTGTGAAGGCAGATGCAGCATTAGCATCACAGACAGTTCTGAATTGCTAAAAAAAGATCAGGAACAGAGTGTGGCTCATTTATTCCTGGAATGAGTTGTCAGCACCTGCCAAACAGTCGGGCACATTCTGATCACAATCTTTTACCGTCCGAAATATTCTAAACATATTGCAGCATAACAAGCCTGCTGCCACTGTGTGAACAATGAACGCTCAGGCCCACTAACATGTGAAGAGCCAGTCTGTTACAAATCATACATAAGAACAGCACGGATCTCTGTTTTGGAAAACGGGCACCACTGTCACAATCCCAGTCAAGAACAGCAGCAGGTGGTCACTTCAACCCCCCCCCCATCTCACAACGTCCCCTTTTGTCCCATAATCCTGTGTACCTCAGTATCATATTGCTGTGACTGTATCAAGGGAGGTGCCTGAAGGGCTAATTTTACTCTGGCCTTGTCCAGTGTGAGAGGAATGTGTGCGCGTGAATGCTTGTACAACAAAAGAACTACAGAATTGGCACTTGGCTAAGCTCCGCCTTATGACTAATCATACCTCAGCAGTCAGCAACTGTTGTGTCCATCCAGACATGAAAAAAATTGAGTATGCAGCATAGAAATGGGCTGCCAAAATCACAACTGGTACCTGTAGGCATCGGTCAGCTATCCCACACTCCATTCCCCATCCTCCTGGTTTGACGGAGAAATACATATTATTATTTTGTTGCCAGTGGTCAGGTGACACAAAAAGGTATCTAGAGATTGAAATGGGAGTCAAATCCCCAAAAGAACTGACTCTTTGATTCGTTGTGTATTGAAGGTTGATTCCAAAGTTTGGAGTGGAATTGACTCAGTGGGTATGATTTGGTTAATCCTAATCACTTAAATCTTTACAAAGAAGGCAACTGTTGCGTCTTTCTGAGTATTATAAGTGAGTGTTTGAATCATTCAGGACTACATTTTGTAAAAGCGTCTTAAGTGTAAGTGGATCATAGAGTCTGTTGGTGCCGGTGGTTTATGATCTACTCACTGTTTATTATGCATTTGGAAAACGTAGCCAAGAGTTCTTCACCGCAACACCATAGCAGCGCTAATAGAGATTTTATATGAAAAAATATTACAATAGTTATTAATTGAATTGTAATGGTAATTATTATACTCCATCTCCCTTTTTTTCTTGACAAACAATGTCACTGAGGTGTTCAAAAGTACCACAGTTATTCTAAATATTAGGAATAGTTCTGTTATATACTGATGTTTTCATTTATTCGCTATTGCTTTTCAGCTGACTGAGAAGTGTTTGCAGTCTCTGCAGCTTTTTGTCGCATTACTGAGTGCATATTTTAAAAAAGCAGACAATAAGATGTCATAATTCATTTCAGCCTCTATAAAAATAAGATCTAATCAGTTCTTACCACTTTATGAGCACTTTTCACTAATAATCATGCTGTTCATCTCTAGTTCATTCCAAGGAGTAAGCCACAGTAACCGGGTTGGTAACAGTAACCAAGGGGCGGAGCGTAGCAAAGGGTCAATTATGAAAAAAAAGCAGACAAGGAGAAAAAAGAATAATCGACTGAAGACAAAAAAAAACCTAGTACAAAAATTCTCTGACCATCACATTTTTCCCTCCAGATCTATTCTTCAGAGCACACAAAATCAGGACAGGCATTCAGAGCTTTCACCACCACGCATTTGTGTTTCCAGGCACACCTTGAAAAGTCATTTAATATGGTTCTTTTGTATCTGCCTGTGTTGATATTGGCAACTGACATTGTTCATTTTCATTTCACAGGCTGGATCATTGCTCTAACTGACCGTGAAGCCACCGAGGCATTTTCAGTAGTATAATAATCTCTGCCCTCTGTGTTTTTGTTCAGTCTTAGCCAGTTTAGAGATTTTGAAGGCAGAAAAAATATGCTGTGAAGTCTGCAGTAATCTCCCACTTGCAGATAAAGCACTGAAGAAACATGTGCTCAGGTATCATTTGAACCAGGTGGGCCATTTTTAGAGACTCGAGGGATTAAGGGGGGTACCTTCGTTGATATTTTTTTACTTATTCCTATTCCTCTTATACTCAGGTATAGTCAATAGACCAATATAAATGGTCATATTCAATATTTACAGTATAAGGACTCATTGTTCCACTGCATCACATGTCCATTAATGTAAACCTTTAAAATGTCTTCAGGGATTGCAGGATCAATCAGTCAGGCTCTCATTTAAGCCAGCACAAAGCAACATGTCATTTGTATCACTTTGGTAAGAAAGCATTTCCAAAAAAAAATCAATGTAAATGTTCCTCTGATCATAATTATGAACCTCATGAATAGAATGTGACAAGAATGAAAGATGAAGGATCGTTTGAAATTAAAAACACTTAGCGTGTGTGGACTCAACCAGCTAAAACACACATCTGCACACACTCAAAGTAATCCGCAAGATTTACACGGGGGGGAGGACTGAAGAGGATTCATCAAACGATTACATCTCTGCAAAATTAGTGGCATTCGTTCTCTTTGACTCTTGTGCTTTTGCACTCTCATTCTTGTTGGTTGTTACTGGAGTAAAAGCTGGAGGTCTCCGACACGGTCTTGGAGATGCTACGGGAGGATGAGCCATTGGAGGTGAGCTCCCTGGAGGGGCTGTGAACTGCCGGCCTCCCAGCAGCCCCTCTGATGCTCCCAAAAGTGACCTTCTGGCCATCTTCACACGGCTGCATCACGCAGGACACGGTGGTCTCCATTCGACTGGCCCTGTACAAACTGGTCTGGGTTTGAAAGTACCGGGTGGACTTGAGCTCTAGACCCTCATAGGATCCCTCAGGGACACATGGACAACAGTGGAATGCTTGCTTAAATCCGGCACGGAACCTGAGGAAACATTTAGGCAATGTAGGAGATGAGGATGATGGGTTTAAAGTTGAAAATTGACTAGAAGATATTAAAGCTTTGTTGTCTTTCAAAGGCTTTTGTGATGGATTTCTCAGTGAGGCGGTAAAACCAGGATACATTAGAGAATAATACATCACAGCATTGGACTACATTTTATGGCACAAAAAGATGGATCGTTTTGAACAATAATGATATTATAGCGAATATTACAGGGACTCTGGAAAAAGCTAGACGTGCCTGTGTGTATGTGTGTGCACGTCAATTACTGTGTTTTCACTCCAGGTGAAATTACCTGTCATTGAGGCAGCAGTAGATAATGGGGTTGTACATAGTGGAGCTCATTGCCAGCCACATGATAGTCAGATAGACCTGCTGAATGAAGGGATGCTCAAACAGATGCGGATAGAACTGGTGAATCAGGAAATAGACGTGATAGGGGAGCCAGCAAACAGCAAACGTACATACCACCACAATCATCATCTTCACCACCTGAGGGTTGGCAAGAAGAGAAAATTTCAATATTGGTTATACTGTATGACTATAAATACATGTTCTGTCCTTCAAGCTGATTTCCTGGGCTTTGCTTGCTGCCCATATTGCACAAAAACTGGCAGAATGCTGACAGGCGAAATGTCCCCTAATAATTTTCTTGACAGCTTTTAGGTTCAGTGGCTTTAATATACCACCAGCAAGCAGCATGCAAACGTTTAATTAAAAATTACATTAAAACGTAATAAATATAAAGCTAAACATATGCATTGAGCAGAGCCATTAATCAAAGAGACAAATATATTTTAAAAATAGCTTCAATAACATAAATGCTATTTAAGGCTTATTGTTTCCATAATAAAATATTTTCTTCTCTCCCACCTTACTGCAATGTGAAGAGACAATTGATTTTCCTTCAAAAAAAAAAAAAAGTGTAAACTTTTGTGTCAGCTCAATATAGACACATTGGTTTAAGTAATGCCTTGAGTTTAGGTGGGACTACTTGTTGGTCTGATAACTGGATGACAGTTTGAGTATTTGGGAAACCAAATAATATTTCCATTTCAATTTTCTGCAACTAGTGGCACTAAAATTATATAGCTTTAAAGGCACACTCAGTAATTTTTCCCTCATTAAAACAAGTTTTGCATTTGATTTGCAATTCATAAAAATGAAAATTACTTTTGAAAAAATATGTTTGAAATGAGGTAAACTCACATAGATAGAATCCAGTCATATGTCACATAGAGCAAGTTGCCTCATGAAGGTCAGTATTTCCAAAACTGTGTCAATGGTACATTTAAAGAACACTTTTTAAATCTTGAATAAAATCTGACAACAATGGTATTTAAAACACAAATTGGGCTTCTTTATCTCCAACTACACACACTGGCCTGGCTATTGTCCATGCACATTCATGAGTGAACTAACAGGTATCTGGCTCTTGTAACTAAGACAGGACTCTCCCACTCATTTTTATTCAACTTAATGTCTCATCATCTTATTATCCATATTTTTCTACGCAGAAGTAAGCTATTTTCTGTGAACATGCAAGACTTTTGATTCATTAGCCACAGCAGGTAATAGATATTTGCACTACAATGTGTTCATGGTTATAAAAATAAAGAAAAATAATATTATAAGAGACACCAGTATGCAATATCAAGCAACATAAGTTTTGTACTGTTTTGTACAGCTAAAAAAAAAAAGGTGGCAGATGACAACTGAAGCCTTGCACATTCAAGTTAACAATAGCCACACCTGCACTTAAGTTATAACTAAGGTGGATAATGTCGCTGGAATCATGCATTTCTACAATGGCATTAGTAACTGAAATCTTCTGTGAGATGCCACATTCATGTTGCTTCAGCATATGTCCAAAATGGTACTTATATATATAAAAAAAATACTGAGTGCACCTTCAAATAACATCTTATTTTTCAGCTAATGCATCTTATTATTCACTACTTTGACTTTCTTGTTTTATCATTCTACCATAGAAAAAGCTGCCTGTGGACTAATGTCAATAAGCTGCACATGTCCCAACACCTCTAAGTCTGTGAAAAGTGGGTCAGTTACCCCAAACTACTCTTGTTCTACAACACTAGAATATCCTGATCCTGAAATGTGCCTGAAATCAGCATGAAAACCACAGTGACACACTCTGCCAGAAGTAAGTAGTAGAAAATCACTCAGTCACCAGCAGACTATCAGAGGCTCTTTGATGTTTATGAAGCTCAAACAGAAGACGGGGACATACAGGCGCTCAGAGGTAGTGTGTCACATTGTGTCATCATAAGTACTAATGATGGTTGCTTAAAAATAGATTAAGATATTTTGTGTGAGTTAGAAGAGGAAGATAGTGAGGCATAATGCTATAGCAGTGATATGTAAAGTAGATATTGGAGAGGAGCATATCTTGACTTCATATCCTTCAAGTGTGGTGAATGAGGCAGACACACATACACACAGAGAATACAGATGAAAGAAGCAGACGGACCTTCTCACTGCGTGTGAACTCTGTCTGCTTTGTTAACTCAGGGTTCAGAGTCTGACCTGCACTGTGTGTGTAGGCAAATGTCACAGGCTTAAAAGATGATGAAAAAAGGAGGAGCAAGAGGATCATGTGATGAAGACCTTGCGTTTGGCGTTCAGCTGCTCTTGATAACGGTCAGATGAATCTCCTGGGATCTCACTGGCCCACAGAGTCAAACCCACCACCAGGTAAGCACAGCCCATCACCAGGAGAGGGAGGAAGTAAATCAGCACTGCTACACACACAAAATACCTTCAAAAGGATAGAAAGAAAGAAAGAAAGAAAGAAAGAAAGAAAGAAAGAAAGAAAGTATTTTTCATATTAGCATTATTGTAACTCTAGATAGTAATTTGTAGATGTTGTAATAATTAAATTTGCATGTAATTTTAGCAGTCTTTTTCACTAACACCTGAAATCCTGTTTGCTATTTTAAGTTTCTGGTTTTCATGGGATGGGAAAAACCAACAGGAATGTCCACACTCGTTTTTTTCTATTTAAAGATTTTTTTGTAATTTTATTATGCAAATATGTAGTATTTCATCCATCCTATTGATTTTATTTATCGGTTTAATTTAACTCTCATTCTTGATCTTTTGTTTATTTCATATTATAAGAATGCAAAACAAGGCTTATGAAATAATATACAGCAAAAGAAAAAAAAGCTATTGTAGCTATGAATTAGACATTTGTTACATGATTTTACTAAATTAAAACGAGGGAATGAATTAGTACAATATGGCCACAAGTTAATATGTCTATCGCCATACATTTTTTTATTTCAATTACTAAAATCATCTGAGAAATGCATTCATGTAATTGTAATCATTCCTTTAGTGAATTGGGTGTATAATGCAAACAGCACGTCCGAATAAGGACGTTATCAGCTGGCGCAATTCATTCTTGGTGAAATCTCCTCTCACTGTTCAGACTGTAATGTACAATTCCACTGATTCTTTTCTATTCTCAAAACAGTTTTGCTTTGCCAAATCTCTGTCAGACTTGAGTCATGTTGCCTGTCCAAGAAATCTAGGCCCAGCTCATTTCTTTCCCCTAATGCACTGGGTCTAACAAAGAACTAAGATTATAAATCAAACACAGCGCCACAGACAAGAAGTCATCTATCAAAAATGAATATATTACTTCACATTAATCCCTCAAAAGCAATTAAACCTGTAACAGGGAATCACAGTAACCAAATTGCATCACGTTTCCCTTTAGTTTACAGTCTAAATCTATTAAAATGCACCGCACGTGTTTGAATCACAACGTTGACTTGCAAATCCACAGCCAGGTGACAATACAGTGTTTGCTTTCTTAAAGGAACTGCTCAATAATGTTGAAGTTTTCACATCCCCACCAGAAAAATCACAAATATGATTGAACATTTGTGAATATGTGATATAATAATATTATATTCAGCCCTCATGAATATTAAATAGCCCAGTTTTAAAGTAATCTTTAACCATCCATTCATGTTGTAATTGATATTCATGAGACAAACCAATTTCAGATTGAGTTATGTGACTGCGCTCCTATAAAAATCCCTTTTTCTCCAAATTGAACAAACTGGCGATGTTCTCTAAGAGCTAACAGTAAACACTGCAGGAAATGCCCCAAGGGCCAGACTGAGAGATACTCGTATCAGGAATGCCACTTGCCAATCTGAAGACAACACAAGAGATGAGTTCTCTGTAATATTGTTGCTTCCTGTGATTCCCTCCATGAGGGATTTGAAAAACGACACCATGATTAATTATACTTCCATTTTTTCATATTCCTTAGTGACACAGGTGCACTGCTGTCATCAGGAGAGTTGGACTTGGCTCCATTCATCCGCCCACTTCCTACGCTAACACCTTCTCCATGGCTGATGTTAAAGAATGTGTCCAGGAAAGATGATTGAACCAGGTACAGCATGAAAGAACTCTGATGAGGCAGTTTAGTCACCTCTCGCTGACCACAGCTTATACCTCGCTCACCATTTCACTAACAATTAAGTGCAATCAGGAAAACAGGCATTGAAAGAAAGAAAAGAGAAGGCGAGAGGCTGAGAATGAAAGCTTAACATTTATTTTTATAGTTTCAGGTTCTGATGTTATACTTAAACGAGGTAATGGTGTGTTTTTGGCCCTGCACTAAGAATATACTACTGGCCAAAAGTTTGGAATAATTAAGATCTTTTCAAATGCTGTTGAAAGAAGTCTCTAATCATCTAATGCTTACCAATGCTGCATTTATTTGATCAAAAACAGTAACATGATGAAATATTATTACAAAATAACTTTTCTATTTGAATATATTTTTCCAGTTTTTTTCATATATTTGAATCCAGTTTTCAGTGTCACACGTTCCTTCAGAAATGATTCTCATATGCTGAGTTGGTGCTCTAGAAACATTTCTTATTAAAATCAATGTAGGAAACAATTGCTATTTTTTTGTGGAAATACTTTCGTGGAAACCGTGATAGACTGCCATTAATTATTTCAAACATTTGACTGGTAAAGTGTTGAAAATGTTTTTAATGAGTGAACGAGTGCACTTTTAAAAAGGTGAGGAAATTAGAAAACATGCAGTGCTGAATCTCTGTTTGAATCTCAATTGTAATTGATTAAAAAAGGGTGAAAATCAAATCAATTATTTCAGGAGATCAAATTTACATTTATATTGAAAAATAAGGCAATCGGTGCACTATTGACAGTTTTTTATTATTTCAGGGAAAGTCGTGGCCTAATGGTTAGAGAGTCGGACTTGTAATCCGAAGGTTGCGGGTTCGAGTCTCCGGCCGGCAGGGATTGTAGGTGGGGGGAGTGAATGTACAGCGCTCTCTCCACCCTCAATACCACGACTGAGGTGCCCTTGAGCAAGGCACCGAACCCCCAACTGCTCCCCGGGCGCTTAAAATGGCTGCCCACTGCTCCGGGTGTGTGTTCACAGTGTGTGTGTTCACTGCTGTGTGTGTGCACGTTGGATGGGTTAAATGCAGAGCACGAATTCCGAGTATGGGTCACCATACTTGGCTGAATGTCACTTCATTATTGCATCTTGATGTTAAATTGTTGACAATTTAGTTTTAAGGACAGTTCATTCAAAAATGTCATCAGTTACTGTTATTCTCATCTTGTTCCGAAGTTATATGACTTTCTTTCTTCTGTGGAGCACAAAAGTAGATATTTTGAAAATATTTGTGTTTTTATCTAAATAATGACAGTGGGGTCTAATGTTATTTTGGACACCATTGACTTTCATTGACAAAAACAGTTCATCAAATATTCATCAAAATGCTGTATAATCTAGAGAGTCAGGTAAAAGACAGAATTTTCCTATTTTTATGTATTTCGAATTCCTTTAACTATACAGATTTAATCCATTTATTTCTTAATATTAAAAGTTACTATTGCATCTCTGCATAGAACATCTACACACAGGGCCATACAACTGCAGCACTTATTCACAGAACACCCATTTATGAATAGTGCAAAGGTTTGGCTGACAACATAAAAAGGGAGCTAATTAATATTATAAAGGTTGTGCCAAACAGTGATACCATAACCTAACCATCTTGTCCCGTCCCACTCTTAAACTCATTCTGACGCCACGTACACACTTTCATGCATTCCAGTACATTTAGACAAGCAAAGTAAAATTCCAGAGAGAAAGTGATTTTTCATCTGCGGATGTGGAAATTTCATCAACATTACTGAGAAGTTCCTGTATGAAATATTATAGTAGTTAAGTGGCGAATTGTGGTCTTAATTCATTGAGTATATTAGAATGCCATATGTCAGAACAACCGGTCAATTCACAGTCACAGGTAATGAAGAGATGTAGCAGTATGCCAGCTAGACTAATTGCTTTCAGAGTCAAAGCCGAGACTTTCTACTTGCACTATGACAAATTATCTGACAGAACTGTGTTGTAAAAAAAGGCTGCCAGTTAGAAGCGATGGCTCAGTATCACACTTCCAATTGGTTTACACCTTTCAGATTTGGAGTGTCTGTGTTTACCACGAGCAAACAGTGTGAGGAACTGTCATGCAGCAGTAACTCACTAATGATATCTAAAATACAAGTTACTGTTTCGTTTCAGCAGCACATTTTGGTAAATGGAGCTTAAAGAGCATCACGATACGTCGGTTATTAACTTCCTTCTCGCACAAAAAGAAAAATGAGAGTAATTAATGAAACATGCTAATAGAATGTTTGATTATTGAACGCCTCGCAGATAGGACTAATGAATTAATACCCAAAATAGAACACTTTGGGTGCAAATACAATCTTTATGGCGTTTGTCATCCAAAAAAACACCAAAAAAACCCCAGCAATCAGCTATTAGTGAGGACATTTGCAATAGAGGGAGAAGTAGGCAATTATTTAATTCGAATCAAGACCAAGAATTGGTAAAATTATGCAATGGAACCAGACGGAAGCCTAATTATAAAACAAATAAAGGTTGTTTTTTTCCCTCATTCTCACCTCTTTATGTCCTCTAGCTTCTCTACTAAAACTTCCCTGGATCTCTGAGTCTGAGGCAAACATTTGCATAAACAATCTTTGAATTTGTTCTTTCAGGATTAGGACACGTCAGACAAGTATCAGAATAACAGGAAGGGAGAGAGACTGGGACATCTGATGTGGTTTATATGTGTCGGACAGGGTGATTATTCCTTATTTAGCAATACTTCACATCATATCGCTACCACCAGATGTTTGACCAATTATGGAATTGCCCAAATTGCAACAGTGTTGTGGCCAGTGGTATAGCTAAGGGTTGAGACATTTTTAAGTATAGTTAAGTACAAGTGTAAGGAAATACTCAATTTAAAATTGTTACTGCAATTTAAAATTGTTTATTTGTTCTCTTTAAATGCTATTTTTATGTTACTTTTAGTTAGAAAAATTATGTAAAATAATGGTCAACAATAAATAAGAAAACTGCTAATTAATGAGTTAAAAGTAATTTTAGAGTAATAAAATGTAGATTAATACATTGCTATTTAGAAATGTATTTATTTTGGTGTAACTTGTGTTCTAGGCAAAATTGTTTTATGAATTTTATTCAGTGTTTGTAGGGTGAAAAATCCTAAATCTACACTATTTTTTTTTTTTTTTTTGTTGCTTAGTCTGTTTATTAAACTTTTATAATAATAGAAGAATTAAGATACAAGATAATAGAAACAAATATTTTTCCAAATCTACAATATTTTCATATATATTATCAATCAAAAGTTTGAGGTTATTAAGAAATTATAAGAAATATAAAGAAATTAATACTTTAGCACGGATACATCAAATTAATCAAAAGTGACAGTAAAGACATTTATAATGTTACAAAAGATTTATATTTCACATAAATGCTGTTCTTTTGAACTTTCTATTCATCAAAGATTCCTGAAAAAAATGTAGCATGGCACATTAAATTGATCAAAAGCGAAAAAGATTTTTGTAATGCTACACATATTATATTTATAATGTTTTCTATCTCATAAACATGGGTATTTCTCATTTCAAAAGCATAAAATTGTTATTGACATCTTATTGAAATGTTATTTATTTGACCCCTTTTTGCACACCGGCTCCTCTGCAGATCTATAACAGCTACCAGATGTGTCTTTTGTTGTCTGCATGCATGCGTTGTACTGTCTTCAGACACCTCATTAGAACTAATAATTCATATTAACTTTTCATATTTGTGGAGCATTTTGTCTCTGTAATCTCTGGTAAAAAAAAAACAAAAAAATTGCTAGCTGCACTGCAAGTTCTTCTGGTTGAGTCTCATGGCAATTTGCAGAAATCAGTGCTGCACAGAGTGCACCCTGTCAGAATCCAGATTGAGGAGAGCTCAATTTCCCCCTTTTCTCGCAAGAGCTGAGAAGAAACGGAGGGAGAGAGAGAGAGATGAAGCCTGCAGCAAGCCTGTGGGTCGCCCAAAAAAGACATCTAAGTTTAAGGCTAGGCAAACTGAAACAGACTGGCCACATGCTGTTAGTGAGCTGTCAGTTTTTAGGTAGGGATGACAGAGAATGTGTTATCTGTGAACCACCATCAAACAGAGCCAAAGAACACGATGAAAGGGTCAGAACAGTGGCAGGGTGCTGAGATAACATCATATATCTCTGCACTTTTTGTAGTCATGCTGAATTCAATTCTTAGAAAGTAATTTTTTTGAGGAAAGATAATGTGGTATCTAGCTATTTTAGCTGGACTGCCTGATGTACCGTGTAAGTATATTCATAAGTCAGCGTGTTTACAAATGCTTCTATATAAGTGCGCTTTTGCAGTATCAAGTTTGGCTGTTTATTTAAAGGATGAAAAGTAAAAAGGGGGTAAGATGACATGCAGTATGATGCTGGCTCCTGTTAAAGTATTTGATTTGATCTCTTTTAAATCCCATTTGTTTCTCCTGGACAGCAATGAGATCAAGATGAGACTTTTGCTTCAATTGATAGTTCTGCTATTCTGTCTGAAAATCCGCCCTCATTAAAAACTTAACATTTAAACATTTAAATTCTTAACAAGTCAGCGGGGTAGGACTGTATAGTTTGCAGTTTTACTGATTTCAACTGACTGATGAAAAATAAAAAAAGCTCCAAGTTTGTTGAGATTATTTCTAGGCCAAATATTTTGTGGTTACATATCATTATGACTATTAATAATGTTTATAATGATCTTTATTATTATTGCTATATTATAATTACTACTACTACTACACAAACTATTAAATAATTGAATATTCTATAAAGTATTGAAAAAGAAATCATAACATTTCACTATAAAATAAAAAAGATACTGTATTATACTAAAAAAGTCTACATAACTATAAAGCTACAATACTATTATACTTTATGGCTCTCTTAATTTCTTCATTTTCAAACATTAATCCATTAAGCATTTGTTCTCCCATATTGCGATACTTCAAATAATCATGCAGCCTTATCTTCTTTTGTATTCTGCACAAAGAAAATTATACAGGTTTGGACCTGGACCGACATGATTAAATGTATATAGATTTTTCATTTTTAGGTGAACTATACCTTTAAAGGGGTCATATAATGCCCATTTTCCACAAGTTGATATTATTATTTAGGGTCTTAATGAAAAGTCTGTAACATAGTTTAAAATTTTTCATTGGTAGTGTAAAAACACCTTTTTTTACCCTGTCAAAAACAGCTCTTGTCAGAGCAAGCCGTATTGTGTTATTCTCCTTTAAATGTTAATGAGCTCTGCTGACCCCACCCCTCTCTTCCGAGCCGCTCTCTGGGGGACTGTTTACTTTAGCCGCATTCATCGTGAAACTTGATAATTAGCACATTTTTGGGAAAGGCGATTTGCAAAGATTCATTTAAAAAACCTTGTACTCACTTCTTCTGGAGGTGAAGCTGGATCACGAATGATTTGCGCGAACATAGACGCATTTAGGTAGATCGAGGGCGCATTCCCTTCAGAACCAAACGCAAACCTCTCAGTGGTGGAGCTAGAGTTTTATACATGGGGTGGCCAAGGCTAATTCTGTCATGGTCCATAGACCCCCTTATGGACCATGACAGAAAATCAGTGTATAACTCCAACCTGGCATAAAAAAGCATGAATAAATCCTACAAATGCTGATTACTTCACATTACCACACATTAGCTGTGGTAATGTGGCTTGATGATCTATTGCTGATCGATTGCTTCTGTCTGTCGTGCTACTGAGAGGTTTGCGATTGTAGTTCCGTGAAACTTCACTTTTCTGTTGAATCTTACTTTCATCTCTATCTTACTTTTGTTTAAAACTGCGCGTGCAGCACGTTAGCATTCGTTAGCCCGTTAGCTTGTCACTCACGGTTCCATTCGCGTTTCTATTTGCGCCTATTATTGTTTCATTTTTTCTCCCTCCGTTTTTCACGAGTTCATCAAACAACAGTGGTAAGTGAATCATTCTTCAATCACGGTGAGTAATGGCTTCTTCTCCTGCTATTGTTGTTTGCACTGTTTGCTACATGTACAGTTTATCTCTCTCTGTCGGCGACGAGGGATTCACATGTGATAAATACAGGGAAATAGTTAGGCTGACAGAGAAGATTTCAGAATTAGAGACACGCATCCAAACTTTAGTTGAGGACAGTAAGAATGTGAGGGCTGTAGATACTGCTTTGGATGTGACTAGCTCAGGGAGTCCTGTACATTGTTCGGTTCTGGTAGAGCCCGTGCAGCAGGGCAACTGGGTCGCAGGTCAAAACACCACTCTTCTGTTCCGATCAGAACATCAAACAGGTTCTCCCTACTCAGTGACGCACCCACTGAGAAACCTGATGAAAGTGCTCTAGTTATTGGCGATTCTATTGTACGGAACATGAAAATAGAGACACCAGCCACCATAGTCCAATGTTTACCGGGAGCCAGAGCGCCTGACATCTTGGCAAATTTAAAAGTGCTGGCTAATGCCAAATGTAAATTCAGTAAGATTGTTATTCACGTTGGCGCTAATGATGTTCGACTTTGCCAGTCGGAGATCACTAAAATTTTTTGGGAAGTCGTGGCCTAATGGTTAGAGAGTCGGACTCGTAATCTAAAGGTTGCGGGTTCGAGTCTCGGCCGGCAGGGATTGTAGGTGAGGGGAGTGAATGTCCAGCGCTCTCTCCACCCTCAATACCACGACTGAGGTGCCCTTGAGCAAGGCACCGAACCCCCAACTGCTCCCTGGGCGCTGCAGCATAAATGGCTGCCCACTGCTCCGGGTGTGTGTTCACGATGTGTGTGTGTTCACTGCTGTGTGTGTGCACGTTGGATGGGTTAAATGCAGAGCACGAATTCCGAGTATGGGTCACCATACTTGGCAGTATGTCACTTCACTTCACTTCAATATATTGTTAAAGAGGTGTGTGAACTTGCAAGTACGATGTCAGACACTGTAATATGCTCTGGTCTGCTCCCTGCTTACCGGAGTGATGAGATACATAGCAGACTGTCGTCACTCAATGGCTGGATGTCTAAGTGGTGCCAGCAGAATAACATAGGTTTCATAGACAATTGGAAGAATTTTTGGGGCAGACCTGACCTGTTGAAAAGAGATGGTCTTCATCCCTCCTGGGGTTGTGCCGCTCTTCTCTCTAGAAATATGGCACATAGTCTTAGAGTTCGTACTTGACTAACTGGGGCCCAGGTCAGGAGGCAGACAGACTGGCTAAACCGACCATCTGCTAGCCGCCTCACGTTACAGAAGTCAGTTCATTCTCAGCACATAGAGACTCTTTCACCTAGATATCACACTGTAGAGACTGTGTCTGTTCCCCGAACTAGAAAATACAGAAAACATCCAAACCAAAGTAAGAGTAACAATTTAATTGATGTTCAACAAATAAAAAACAGATATAATACAGATAAACAAATTATACGTAAAGCTTGGCTTATTGAATATAAGATCCCTGTCTACAAAAGCACTTTTTGTAAATGATATTATCACTGACCATAAACTAGATGTGCTTTGTTTGACAGAAACCTGGCTAAAACCAGATGACTACATTACTTTAAACGAGTCTACCCCCCAAGATTACAGTTACAAACATGAACCGCATCCAAAAGGTAAAGGGGGAGGTGTTGCCACAATTTATAACAATTTTTTCAGTATTTCTCAGAGGTCCGGTTTCAAGTATAATTTGTTCAAAGTAACGGTGCTTCATATAACATTATCCAAAGAAACAAGTGTTAATGATAAATCCCCTGCGATGTTTGTACTGGCTACTGTATACAGGCCACCAGGGCACCATACAGACTTTATTAAAGAATTTACTGATTTTCTATCTGAGGTAGTGCTGGCTACCTTAGGTAGTCCTAATTGCTGGTGATTTTAATATCCATGTTGATAATGAAAGAGATTCGTGGGATCAGCATTTATAGGCATTCTAAACTCCATTGGTGTTAAACAACACGTTTCAGGACCTACTCATTGTCGAAATCATACTCTAGATTTAATACTGCCACATGGAATTGATGTCAGTGGCATTGAAATATTGCAGCACAGCGATGATATCTCAGATCATTATCTAGTTTCGTGTATATTCCATATAGCTAAAGCTGTAAAGTCAACTCCTTGTTACAAATATGGTAGAACCATCACTTCTACCACAAAAGACTACTTTATAAATAATCTTCCTGACTTATCTCAATTCCTCAGCATATCCAATAGCTCAGAACAACTTGATGATGTAACAGAAACTATTGACTCTCACTTTTCTAGCACTTTAGATACGGTTGCTCCTTTACGCTTAAGGAAGATTAAAGAAAAGAATCCAACACCGTGGTATAATGAGCACACTCGGGCCCTAAAGAGAGCAGCCCAGAAAATGGAGCGTAGCTGGAGAAAAACAAAATTAGAGGTATTTCGTATTGCTTGGCGGGAAAGTACCCTATCCTACAGAAAAGTATTACAAACTGCTAGATCTGCTTACTTTACGTCTCTTTTAGAAGAAAAAAAACACAACCCCAAGTATTTATTTAATACAGTGGCTAAATTAACAAAAAATATAACATCAGCAGGTGCAGACATTACCCAGCAGCACAGTAGTAATGACTTTATGAAATACTTTACTTCCAAGATCGAAACCATTAGAGATAAAATTGTAACCATGCAGCTGTCAGCCACAGTATCACATCAGATGTAGACTAGAAAATTATGTTGGCATTAGAGGAAGTGCACTGGCATGGTTCAAATCTTACTTATTAGACCGCCATCAATTTGTGGCAGTAAATGAAGAGGTATCATACCAATCACAAGTGCAGTATGGAGTACCTCAAGGCTCAGTTGTTGGCCCCTTACTTTTCACGCTTTACATGTTACCCTTGGGAGATATCATTAGGAAACATGGTGTTAGCTTTCACTGTTATGCTGATGATACCCAGCTCTATATTTCTTCGCGACCTGATGAAACTTACCAATTTCCAAAACTATGTATAGTTGTATGTATAGTTGAATGTATAGTTGTTATCAAAAACTGGATGACTAGCAATTTCTTACTGCTAAATTCTGAAAAAACAGAGGTGTTAATTATTGGACCAAAAACTTTTGCATGTAATAACCTTGATCACTGTCTAATATTTATAATAATAATGATTAAAAAAAATTATAATTCTTGAGCAGCAAATAAGTATATTAGAATGATTTCTGAAGGATCATGTGACACTGAAGACTAGAGTAATGATGCTGAAAATTTTGCTTTGATCACAGGAATAAATTACATTTGAATATATATTCAAATAAAGCAGTTATTTTAAATAGTGAACATATTTCACAATATAACTGATTTTGCTGCATTTTGGATCAAATAAATGCAGGCTTGAAAACAAAAGAGAATTCTTTAAAAACATAAAAAATCTTATTGTTCAAAAACTTTTGACTGGTAATGTACATTTTTTCTAAACTAAACTATTGTTAAGGTTAAAGTAACAATTGGTTTGTATACAAGTTCATATTAGACCATTTCTATAATTACGTTATATCTATTCATTTTTATTAATTATAATTAAAAAAGAGCAATTATGAGTAAATATTTAAATTTAATTTTTACAAAATTCTCTGTTTTTCTCACAAGTTTATGGACACTGGGTGAATTTTTTTGTTGTTATGTGACAATGTTTTGTAGCTGCTGTCTTTCCACGATTGAAACACTCATTGAGTGATTACATGAAACACTATATTCAGTAAGTTGTAGTGTATCTTTCAACGTGGATGGGATGTTCATTCAATGTTTACTTCATGCTAATAAGAATGCACTCCTGCTTCGCTTGAACTTGAAAAGCGGGAGCGCGCATGATCCGTCACGCCAGCCACTAAACAACCCCAAAACTGTTTTTATCGTTTGAAATTCTTAATAAAACTAACAGAATTTGAACGCTGAGACTTTGTTTCATGATATTATAAGTGACCTGTTCTGTCGTGTCCGTCAGCTCGTTGTCTATGTCCTCTCTGCTCTGCGATGTTTTTCACTCTGTAAATAAACGTGTGGCGTGAGAGCATGTGCATGAGAGGCTAGAAATGGACGAGACTAAGCTCGATGCGGAACACCAAACGTGTCACATCCTTGAGTTCGAGGCTAAAATAAACGCTTATTTCAGTACGATTAAACAAAGAAAATGAAATCGTAGCATATTAAACCCTAACCCTAACACCTAACCACCCTGGATACCCCTCTGGCTCCGCCACTGAAACCTCTTCAGCGGCTCAGATGACGGGAGTAAATGACGACTGCTATGTTCATTATTACATCCAACAAAAAAACACCTCAATCGCTTAGGAGTCATTCTTGTCTACATCTGCTCCGGCGGTGAAACAACTGATGACAGCTCACTCAGGGTGGGTCTGAGGTAAGACACCAGTGCAGTCTGTGCTAAAATGCTACTGTCAATCAAACTATCATGGGAGCGGCCTTCGTCCGTGTGACGTCACACAACAGGCATCTGAGATCGGCTCAATTTGAGAAAGGGGTAAAGATTTTAGTAGATTAAAAAAAAAAACACTAGGTGGATTTTTATCATTATAGGGTGGTTGTGTACACACCCTGCCAACACACATTTTAGTTCAAACAACTTGTAAAAGTGCATGTAGCATTATATGACCCCTTTAAATTAAACAACAATAAAGTCTTTATCTCAGTGAAAAAAAAAAAAAATCTGGGTGGTCTGCGTGTGTATGTGAGAACAGAATTATATACGTATACGTGTGTGAAAGTTATCTGAGTAACATACAGATAATTTGTCAGCACTTGAACATAAGCATGAGCTCATGTCAGGTATGTTGCATGTGAGCTTTCATAACACACCGGACTATTTATACTCTGGCATGTGTCTCGAGTCTATCATAACACCCAGCACGGCGAAGCCATGAACAAGAGCTAGATAGTGTGCCGTGCAACACTTCAGACTCAGTTCATGTGCTATAAAACAGACCTTGTGTCATTGCTAATCAGACTCCTCTATTATGTTAACGCGAGACAGGTCTCATCTCGGTTTGGCGCACTTAACCCATCTGTACAAGTTATTACAGCTTCATTATAAAAAATACTAAGTGCTACATCCATTCAGACGTGGACTGTGTGATTGTTAAGCATGCTGACTAGATGACAATGATACTCAAAAGTGGATTTAAAGGGGATTTTTCATTTCATTGAGTGAATTTGTGTGAGTATCACACAGGCTAAGTGCAGACTGGTTCTATTTCTGTGTGTGAAATTAGTGTGAAGCTCTGAAGAAGATTTAGAGATGAACTAAACTACAATATCTAATTTAAGACAATCAAAATAACTGCCGTATTATGAGTAATCTTTAAGCTGATGTTGATGAACAGCTCACCGCTACAGTGCTGAAGACAGTTTGGCTTCCTGCTACGCGCATCCAACCTCATGTGGATCTGAAGATGCTTGTGCTCAGTTTTTACTTCCTGCATGCTTGTCAGAATCGAGATGATGTTAGACGTTACTGGAGTACAGTACACAGCAAATCATTCTTACTCAGTATTTTTGGACTTGGTTTTCAGTTATAATATCTGAACATTCTTAAAACAACAAAGTACTTGAAAAGCAAATTTGTATGGATCTTACTTTTTTGCTGTGGCACTAATACTTTACTCCCACATTTTCTTCATTTCTAATCCTATTTAGGAAGAAAAAGGCTCACTAATTAGAAATTACTACTAATTATTTTATGCTTATTTGCTCTAATTAAGGGTAAGTATATCAAATGATATATTAACATCTCAGAGGAGTCTTCCTGATCAGTGTTGCCCTCATCTTGCTCAATGGAGCTTGTAAAACACTATTCTCTTTCTTTTCTTTTTTTTTTTTTTTTTTTGCAAACTGAAATGAATATAAGCTATTAAATGTTGTTGTTTTTTTGTTTTTTTTATCCCAATGGCAAAAGGTTTTTATAACAAAATTTTGTGAGGTTTAAGAGATGAGGTAAAAAAAATTACAACATATTTTCACTGAAAACAGATTTTAGATTATGTTTACATCTGGTTTTAAGATGGGTTTTCAGTGATCCGATTGCAAGTGGTCAGTCGAGACACATTAACGCTTCCACCTGGAATTAACAAGCGTTCCAAATATGACTACTTGTGTTTGGATTTTGTCGAGACACGCTCCTCTTATTGCAGCACACTCTCCAATACATCACTTTTGCAGAGAACCGAGAGCAGTGCTCAAATACCGTCTGATTCACGGCCCACTGTTTCCGTGTCCAACGGCTCTATCGGATCCCAAAATAAAGCAACAAATGGTGCTAATATACACTCAAGGTGCACTGTAGTACTACTGCAATTCATGATCCTAACTGTTATCTCAATACTAAAATCTCAAATGCCCAGATAGACCATAATCCTTGTGATTTCACACAAGTCTAAATCACTTGTGTGATGGGCGAGTGGTTGCGAACAGGCTACCCTGCGATCTGAGGCACATTCGGGACAAATGAGTTTTTATACTAATGCCAGGTGTAAATATGGTCTTATTATATTATTGTTGTCAAGTAAATTTGTATTATTTTAAGGATATTTTTAGTGTAAAATGAGATAACAATAGAGATTAAGATAAACTAATTAATGTTTCTTGCAGAAAAGTGTGAATTATAAAGAAATATATTGTTCTGTAGAAAATGGATGTGCTAGCTTCCATACCCCCTGGTAGGAACACCAGCAAAAAAGGTTTTATATCACAGCTCAACTGCGGTGTGAAAGACACGGTAATGGAAGAGGGGATTTTGGGGAAAATGTGAGATGAGTTTTAGTGAGTAAGAGAGAGACGGTGGGGTGCTTAAGGGAACATCTCGGGGGCCGTAGAAGTCTGACTCCTTTACTAACTAACAGAGAAGGACTCGCACTTCTCACTCACAGCAGTAAAGACAGACAGAAAGAGGAATATAACAAGTACACCAAAAAACTGTACAAAACAGAATGTGAGTGAGAGGCAGAAACAGGTGATTGAAATATACAAAGGAAAAAAAATAAAACAGAAAGAAGGGAGGGAGAGAAAGAAAATGATTTTTTTACGGCAGGGGGTGATAAATCATAATAACACTACTTTTCGATGGTGTCTTTCTCTACAAAGATAACAGCAGTGATATATGTAATAAAGATGAAGAATGTTGTTGAGCAGAAGTTTTGATTTGGGTTTAGTGTGTTCAAGTGTGTTAATATGTAATAAGTAATATTATAGCACTGGAATTTGTTATTGTTTTGCTAAGTGCTCACTGTAGTTGTTTATTAATAAGCGACAGCAGCAATACCGTCTCCAGCACACAGTTCTCAGACACATGTTTTAATTTCGATAATAAATCAAAATAGTTTTTGGAAATTTCTAATTTTAAAGATTTACATTTATGTTTTAACTTGCAAATGAGCAAATGCTCCACAATAGATACCTGATATCCAGATGAGTGCATCACATGCACTATTAATGGAAACTTTCACTGTTGCTAAACATGCACTGTTTAGCCAAGTTATTTGTGCAAAATCGGATTTCATGATTTAAGCGGTTTTGTGACATCACCACTGGCACATCTGTGCACCCTTCCCCCACAGCTGTCCTCACCGTGTTTCAAAACAAAGTACCGTCCACAAAATTTCTTTGCAGAATGATCTCGGCTTCTATTGGGCTCGATGTTCGATGTCTTTGTGCACCATTTTCACAGCACTTGACATTAGACCTCAGCACTTCAGATTAAAGTTGATCTGCATACAAGCCAACTTTTTGAGAGTATATAACCACAGTACGGAGGAGTAATAATCATTAGCGTCTGCTCTTGTAAAGTCATTGTATTCACCCTTGGGCAAGATTTCCAATTATGTTTGCTTTAATAGTCTTGCACTCTTGTCTTTTCTCTCTCTTAGGACCATGACTTTCCTGTGTTTACTGTTTTCTTTGTAATGAAGCTCCTCTCTGTTGTTATATAAGCAACATGTAGGGAAAAAGCAGCGCTGATTTTTGATTACTCCAAAACTAGAGAGTAATAAAGGTAATATTTCCAGCAACATCCGGAAATGTTGGTGAAATCTGGAAAAGGAATCTGATCTGGAAAAGGAATTATCATGCACCTACAGCCATAAATCTACATTTAAATACATTTCTGAAGCAAATATTCAACCTAAATATTTTCCAATATCAGCAAATGGTGGCATTGGGCAATTAAGCGTGCAGATTAGTTAAAAGTGAGATGTTTACATTGTTTTGAAGTCGAGGACAGTGTACTCAGGCCAGTCGATGTAGCAGACCACCCTGCCGGGCAGCTGGTCTGTGTCGGAGTAGTAGTATTGTGGGAAGGCCAGCAGAAGAGCCAGCACCCAGATGACCCCGATGACCACCTTTGTCTGAGTTGCAGACATCCTCTGCTGCAGGGGATGAATGATGGCCATATATCTGTGGAAGAAACAGACAGATGTGCTGAAAGCTCCACAGCTGTTGTATACTGAGGTGCTTACTGCTTACATTTTTTTCTTTAAGCTTATTTCAAGATGAGCAAAAACAATAAAAATGAAATCTAATTATTAAAAATTGAACAAATACATTTAATATTAAAACTTTTAAAGGAATAGTATAATGCAAATTTGCTGAAAATTTTATCACCCTCAGGCCAACAAAGATGTAGATGAGTTTGTTTATTCATAATAGCAGATTTGGTGAAATTTAACATCACATCACTTGCTCACCAACTGATCCTCTGCAGTGAATGGGTGCCGTCAGAGTGAGAGTCCAAACAGCTGATATAGGGCTGCATGATAAATCGCATGCGATGATCATGCGCATCACGTGCTTTCAGATGGAACGCATTTAGTATACAGAGCCGTAGTTCACTGACAAGCTACGCAATATCGCGTTCATAAGGCGATTCATCTGCGATTATGAACGCGATATTGCGTATCTTGTCAGTGATCTACAGCTCTGTGTATTTAATGCCACTCCATCTGAAAGCACGTGATTTACTACTAATCATACTGACAAGATGCGCACGACAATCACATGTGATTTATCGTGCAGCCCTATAATAATCTTGTGAAGTGAAATGCTGCATGATTGTAAGAAACATCATTCATTAAGGCATTTAACTTTAAACTATTGTTTCCGCCTCAAATACAAGTCCATGGTCCATAATATTTCTTTCTCCATTGAAAAAGTCATCTTGCTGAATTAGGAGAGAAATACAAGTAAAATACAAGTAAGTAAAAACAGTCCAAAACCATTCTAAACAAATATGTTGGTGGATTTTGATGTGAGAGGACAACAGAGGATGGACTTTTTCACTGGATGTTATTATGGACTCACAAACATGCAACTTTTTACTTCTCAAGATGTTCGTTGATGGACTGAAGTGGTGTGAATTACTTGTGGATTACTGTGATGTTTTTATCAGATGTTTGGACTCTCATTCTGACGGCACCCATTCACTGCAGAGGATCCTTTGGTGAGAAAGTGATATAATGCTACAATTCTCCAAATCTGTTCAGATGAAGATACAAAGTCATCTACATATTGGATTGCCTGAGGGTGAGAAAATTTGCTGGAAATTTGGTGAACTATTCTTGCAGAGTACCCCAAGAACGTATTTGACGTAATCAGCGTTGTTTACGTTCAGGGGAAAAGCATGAACGAAAACTGCATAATAAACGTTGTTTATGTGCGTATGCATTGTGATACTCTCTAAAATGGTGGACAACGTAACTCGGGGGAGAAAAATGGTTGAGTAAATAGTTATTTTTGTTGACTTTGTGCAAAAAAATAAGTATTCTCGTAGCGTCGCAAAGCTGAAGTTGAGCCACTGATGTCACATTTACATTTATTCATTTAGCTGACGCTTTTATCCAAAGCGACTTACAATTGCTATATATGTCAGAGGTCGCACGCCTCTGGAGCAACTAGGGGTTAAGTGTCTTGCTCAGGGACACATTGGTGTCTCACAGTGGATTCGAACCCGGGTCTCTCACACCAAAGGCATGTGTCTTATCCACTGCGCCATCACCACCCCACATGGACTGTTTTACAGATGTATTTACAGATGCTTCTGGACCTAGGAACATTTCAGTTGCGTTGCTGTCTATGGAGGTTCAGATAGCTCTCCGATTTCATCAAAAATATCTTAATTTCACTCTCAACACATTCTATTTAAATCACTTATTTTCCCACTGTAATCTTCATTGATACTTTGCAGCTCGGGTTGTGCTTGAAAGCATGAGATATTGTCCTGCTCTGCACTCGCAACAAGTTAATCTGTCAACACATCAGTGACTTCATCACATCCACACAGACACATCACTGTCCAGCACAACGATCTCAGTGTTATCTAAGATAAATCCTCTTAAATCATTTGCTCCAATATGGAGCTGTATCATTATAAAACGGAATGAAAATGCCCAGAGAGTAAATCCCACACACACAGCTTACAAACCTATTGAGCGTCTACAATAGTGGATTTGTACAGTTTTTAGATTTGGGTTTGTGCTTTAGTAACAACAGGTATCATTGTTATAATATGAGCTCTGCAGTAATAAAGAATATCTGTTACAGTTATCGGTTACAGTATATGGACAGTGAATATACACTTGTGGCAGGATTTATTTAAATTAATCATTTGGAGCTGGGAGAAACCTTGCAGAACCTAATGTACCACTTTCAGTTAGTATTCAAAGCCAGGCTATGTCAGCATTTTATCTGAAGAGTAAAACATTGCTTTGTTTCCCTCAGAAGCTGTGTGCGATGTGTGATCTCTACTGAACCAAGATTTTCACGATGTTCGGTTCTGTTAAAGGTTCTCAGCGTGAAACACACAGTGCAACCAGTGAAGTCTTATTTTTGAGTGAATGACTTATGAGCTGTTTCATTTTGGTGAATCACTAATAATTATAAATCATTTGGAACAGTTTCTCAATTAATCTCACTGATTTACTAAACCGCAATTCAGTGGCGAGGCCAGAAATTTTAAAGTGACTGGACCTTGGTGAAATTAGTTTGAGTGCCTACTCTCAAACTAAAGTACATTATTTTATGTAAGATAAAAATAGAGATACAAATTTCAATAGTTGGTTTTTGGCTGACAGAGAAAATGGTCAAAAATGCGAACCAAAATATATGCCTATATTGAAAATAAAAATGTGACTTTACTTGAAAATGTGACTTTACCATTAAGCTTCCTACACAACAGATAGTCTTGTGTCATATATTGTTGAAAAGCATAATTGTTTCATGTAGACCAAACAATATCAAGTACAGCTTTTGGGCCACGTTTTGGTAGCTTCACTAAACATTAGTAAACCCTAGTATATCACATACATTTATTTAAAGCAGGTGTTCTCATTTCAAACAAGCCCAAACTCAACATAACACAATGTATATCTTAAGATAATCATTGTAGTGGCATTACATGATGCTTTGCTAAAGCCAAAGGACATCCGGGATCTGAATGTGTCTCGATGATGATAATTTTTTCAACACCATTTGAAAATGTTGAAAAGTTCAACCAATACACCTTTTTCCCAAAGAGTCTATTGCATTTTAGATTATGGGAGGCACTTCTAATCTTGAAATTTTCTCTCAAAAACAGTGAAATAAATAATTTCAAATACTGAGGTTGCACTACAAATAATCCTTTTCCGTCAGTTTGATTGAATGAGCTGTAAATTTTCCTTCATGTTCTATTTTCAGACGTCAAGAGAATAATGTAATGCTTGATATTTTTTGGTGACATGATATTTCAACAATATCTATGGCAAGAGCTCTTTTGAGTCCGCTGAATTCTTTTCCTCCTGATTATTTTCATGTTTCCTTTGTGTTCCATTGTAACAGTATGAAAAAAGACAGAATACACTGCGCATTTGTGGTCTGCTCTACCAATTTAATATTCAATGAATAATTCACTGGAATGTTCTAAGAATCTCCCAAATGCCTCCAAAAGTCAAGGTTTATTTTCACACGGATGCTTTAAAATGTAATTGCTGGTGCCTATAACCTTGTTTGTTAGAGCACTGACATATAGCACAACTGTGCCTCCGGCTGACCAGTGTTCGAATCTTGACCCAGGGTCTTTTGTCGATTCCTTCCCCCTCTCCTCTCCCAACACTTTTCTGTCAATCTCCACTGTCCTGTCATCTAAAAGCACACACACACACACACACAAAATATATATAAGGAAAGGGAAATGGTGTGTGGCCAAGTATGGTGACCCATACTCGGAATTTGTGCTCTGCATTTAACCCATCCAAGTGTACACACAGTGGTGAACACACACACCTGGAGCAGTGGGCAGCCAATGCTGCAGCGCCCGGGGAGCAGTTGGGGGTTCGGTTTTTCCCCTTTTTGTTTTGTTTAAACTTTTCCATGGACCCTCCCCCCGTAAAACTGCTCTGCCTGGAGCAGGGAGATCGCCCGCTGGAAGCTCACACCCTGCGGTCAAAGGCACGCGTTCCAGCGGGCGGTCTTAAAGAGGATTTTGCCACCTTTGTGGAGAGGGTGCTGGTACACAATGACTCGATGTTCACCGTCGGCCCTGTGGATGATGATTTCGCCACCAACCCCACTCCACAACTGCCAGAGACCAGCCCACCACCAGCGAAAGATGCGATGGAGGTGTCGCACGAGCCCACCGCAGACCGAGGAGTTCAGCGCACCGCGATGGAGGAACTTGGACCAAGGACAAGGTTGGAAGTTACCATCGCCCCAAAGCCTACTACCCCACAATGGTCTGACCAGGTGTGTGAGCCGGCTATACCGCTGAGCACTGAGGGAGTTTTAGTGGAGTTCGGGGATATGGAGGATTGTCCCGCCCACACTCCTCCCGCTGTGAGTGAATACGAACTGGCCTCTGGTGGATATTATGAGGAACTAAAGGACATTTTTTCGGAGGACCTGATTTACTTTTTTGGAGAGGTGAACCCTAAGCTCCCTGTTTTCCCAATACTCATGTGTCTCCACTGGTCCCGTCCAGCCCTGAATCTCCTGTGTCTCCGCTGGTCCCGTCCAGCCCTGAATCTCCTGTGTTTCCTGAATCCCCGCCCAGCCTCCCTCTCCCACCTCCTCACTCAACCAGTCCTTCAGCCCCACCATCACTGATGTCCTTCAGCCCCTCTGCACCTCCCACTGGTCAACTGGATATGCCGAGTGTCTTCGGACCATCAGCTCAATCCTACACAGAGGATCCCCTGTCTCCGCCTCAGAACTCTGTGCCCCCTGCTCCACCTTGGTCCGTCGACACTTCGGCTCCACCTTGGCTCCTCCCTCCCTCAGCTCCACCGGAAACCATTGGCCATACGGCTTCTCCGGGCTCCCTCGTCCATTCGGCTCCACCTTGGTCAGTTGTCGACCTGCCTGCACCTACGGCTGGCTCCTCCTTCCCTCCGACTCCGCCTTTGTCCTTGGTCCACTGGCTCAGCCTCTGACCTCTGGATTTCCGGTTCCTCCTCGGACGCTCGTCGCCGCGGCTCCTCCTCTGTCTCCAGGACCATCGGCTGAGTGTCGCTTCATTGGCTTTTCGGCTCCATCTGGGTCTCCATCTGCGAGGGCTGCATCTCCATCGGTCGTCCCCAGGGTGTCCATGACTGTCAAGGCGTCATTCCCACCTTGGCTCCTCCCGCCTTCGGCTCTGCCCTGGGGCCTCGTCCTGGTTGGTCTCTGGCTCAACACATGGCTCCTCCTGCTCCTGGCTTCCCCTTGGCTCCTTCCAACTTCCACTCCCCCATGGACTTTTATTTTGTTCTGTGTTTGGTCTGCCCTCTCTCCTGCTCCACTCCCTCCTCCAGAGCCCCCACTCTCCATCCTCAGTTTGAACTCTTTACGGCGTGAGGACACGCCTTCCCGGGAGGGGGCGATATCTGTCACATGTCTGTGTTGAGTTTCTGTTTTACCTAGTTTTTGCCTGTGTCTTGTTAAGTTCATTGTCACCACCTGTTTCATTAATTATCCCATTAGCCCCTGGGTTTATAAGTCCTGAATTTTCCCTATTTCAGTTGCCAGTTATTGTCTGTTACACGTTTTTGAGTGGACTGTTATTTTGGATTATCTTTGCCTGATCTCATCTTCCTCCTTGGAGCTCCGTAACAACGACTGCCCTGATTTATATATATATATATATATATATATATTATTGTATCTAAAGTAAATATAAAATATTTAGTAATAGTAATATTAGTATTTAGTAATATTATAGTAAATATAATATTTTCTATCTGTCAAAATTATAAAAAATCACTTTGAAATATCACTAAATATTCCAGTTAATGAACATCTTTAATTAAGGCAACTGTATGTTACATTAATACAGACATATATTAAGCTACTTCAGTGATATCTAAAACACCAGTGATATTGAAAGAAACAAGCTTTCGGGGCTATTCATGGTCTGTTGATAGTAATTCATTAGTTCTTTTAAACTTAAAAACTTCATTTTTGAAAATGCTTATTGTTGCATTAATAGAACAAACCTTTGGTTGATTGTTTACAATTTAACCGAAGTTACAAGTTACTCCCTTCATCCGCAAGTGTTAGGTATGGTGGGTGGATACTGGGAAGGGACAATGAGTAAAGACTAAGTTTTACTGGATTGGACTAAGCAGTCAGATTGACAGCTCTTGCATTGACCATTCACCATAATATAGGCCTAGCACACAACTGGAAGATTAGTGCTCATCCAGGATCGTATTACTTCAATTCAAGTTTATATATAGCGCTTTTCACAATGCAAATCATTGCAAAGCAGCTTTACAGAAGATTAAAGTAACTACATTATATTTAGTAGTATCTTACCAGTGGTGACTATCTGAATTTGATGTCCATATGGTAGAAATGTACAGTAGAATCATGCAGTTAGTTAACAGCAATGATTATATGTTGCGATTAAACTATAGCAAAATTTGCTAGTTTTTTATGTTGTTTCAGGGTTGGCATCATCTGATGTCATCTGAGGTCCTTATTTTACTTATTCTTTACATTTTTACACATGTGAGTAGTTCTTAAGTTCATGAGTTCAAGCGATTATTGTCATTTATGCGGGATTCTTCTTTCCCAAAAAGAAACAATTTTGTCTCATTGTCCCTTATGTTTGTTTAACCATGGAAAAAAATCCCAACAAAAATTGAGTGAGTTTAAATTTTTACCAATTTAAGTGATTTTTAATTAGTCTCTAACTTCCTGGAATGCTCTAGTCTAATATTCACAACTGCCCTTTAGATTCACAACCTGAATAATGATCGATTTATTTTAATAAATCATAGGTTCAGGCCAATTGTTAGGCAGTTGTGTCCTTGTTAAGACAATTGTTTTTCCTCTGTGAAATTTTAGAGCCCCTGCATGGAATGAATATTTATGCATATGGAATATTTCTTCCTTTTTTTTCTTTTTTGGTAAACTATGTGACATTGAAATAAAAATTCTGTCACCATTTACTCACCCTTGTTTTGTTCAAACCCCATATGACTGACTTTCTTCTTTGGAACACAAAAAGTCAATATGAATACAAATGTTTTCCCTTTCACTTTTATTATATGGGAAAGCATGTGCAAGCGGAAAGATTAGCTCCAAAATGACAAAAAAATAGTGCAACTTCTGAAGCAATATGACAGCTTTCAGTGTTATTCACTGAAAATCATCCACTGTAACAAATATTGCACCACTGACAGCATGCTTTTTTTGTTACATGCAAAAATGAATGGTATCTGGCAATTAACTGATTTAATGCACCATTTTTGCAGTCCATATGACTTGAAATAGATTTTGAAATAGATTTTTAGAGCAGAGGGGAACATTACTAGATTATCTTTTATGGGTGTTTGATAGTGTATTCGTCATTTTGAAGTTTGACAGATCAATCCCCATTTTTTATTATTTCTGTTCATACGGGTTTAGAAAAATAAGGTTGAGTACATTATCATAAAATTTTAATTTTAGAGGAAAATATTGCTTAGAATTTCCTTGAAATTCAGTGCCTCAAAGTATAAAAGCAAAACATCAAAGAGAACAAAACGTAAATTTGACATTTGCAATTCAGTAAAATGAGAGAACTTCCACTCCACTGATAATGGGAAAACCTTACAGCTAAACCACCAGCAAGCACACACACACACACACACACACACACACAAGCTTATAAGTGATGGGCAATCAGATTTTTTCCCCATGAATTTGTTTTCAGCCTCTCCAGTCATGCTCACTTAAAGTGACGTCCTGAAAGACAACATGATTACATACAGTGCCAGAAAGATGAGTGAGTAATGAAGAACTGACAATAGACTCATGGCAGAGTCTCCAGCAGGTGAAGAGGTCAGACGCAGCACAGACATACATTCAAGCACATCTATTTGACATAAGTGGAGCTCAGAGCAACTGATCATCGGTCTGAACAGCGGCAGGGCTAAATCAATAACGACAACATGCTAGAGGGAGCAGAGACGGACAGTGCGGTTACACAATGTGATGCTTGCAGTGCTTTTCTTTCAAATTTAGCTTCTGTCTGGTAATTAGATTAGGAATCTTATTCCTGCCACACATGACAGTTTGAACCTCTGAGCCATGCGTCGTTTCACCAGATGCCAAATGCTCTTTAGCATGCCATCACAGCTCGACTTGAGGAGTCTGTGCTTGTCAGCACCTTTGCATGTTTTTAAATGCAAGAAATAAAATAAGTAAAAACAGCTGAGATGATTGAGAATGTGAGATGTTATATTTGGACAGAGAGGCAATCGTTTATTGCTACTAAAGCATGTAACACAATTATGTCACACACTGCAGCTCAACCTAAGTGATCTGTCTGCACAGAGGTGACAGCCTTGCAACTGTTTGTGAATGTACACCCGTCTGCATGTGTTAAAAAGCAACTCTGACTCAACCAGAGCAACAGAGCTGAAATCTGGGGCAAGAAAAACACATCAGCCAAAGTGCCTAGGAGAGTTTGTATTGGAGTAATTATTTTCAACTGGGTTTTACTGGATGATTTTTTTTACTCTTAACACGGTAAGGCAAAATAAAGAGCAATATCCATGTAAATAAATATTAAAATATAAATGTAATGAATATTATACAATATGATTTAAATATAAATAAATAACATAATAAATAAAAATATGTTTTAAATTTTTTTGAACGTCTTTGTTATTATGCTTTCATTTTGCTAATACCTGGACCTTCTTAAAGTGTAAGGGAAGTAGCGACTGATCTTTCTTTTCATATTGTGCTATACATCCTAGTGAAAAGAAAAAAAATGTAGGCAGGTGTTTTGGTTCTATCCAGTTGTTGATTGGATGAAGGCAAATCTGAATGTGAGTTTGCAGTCAATTGCAAGAATGGGGCCGGTTTAAGTAGACTAAATGATTGAAGAAGTATTTAGATATTAGGAAGATCTAGCTATGATATTTGGATTTAAAAATATATAAATAAAGTTAAAAATTAAATGCATGGATGATTTGTTCCCAATATTATACATAGCATGCATTTAGAAAATATGGTGCATTTTCATTTTACACTGACTTTAACTATTTTATCTAAAACGATTTAAGTTTTTTCAGAAACCAAGCATTCTGAAAATGCTAATTAAATGTTATTTCTACATTACATCTTTAGACCTAATTCAATTTTCAATCCTCCTATTGCCCGTTAGTTGATAGTAATCAAATCACTGCCTGACAGAAATCACTTAAAACTGGCAGAAGATAAAACATGCTAAAATTCTACTGAAACATTCTACTCCCAGAACTACTCAGAGTGCTTAATGAAAAGCTCTAGGCTCTGTAAATGTCTTCTTTACAAGAAAATCAAGGCATTTGCTGTGAGTTTTTTGTTTGTAAACCCATGATTAATTTGTTGTGTGCTTCTTGTTTAGATATAATGTAATCTTGGCTTGCTTTTTTTTTTTAAGAATCTTCGTAAGATAAATAACCCTCCAGTATTTCCTCTATAAGGACCTGAACACACACAGTGTAGTCTTCCCTTGACGCCTGCCCTCCATCTACCCAACGGGTCTCTCAGGTAATAGAATTGTAAAGAAGTTCATGTGTCTGCATGTAGATAGATGAAAGCAGGCACTGTTTTTGAGTATTAGCTATGCTGTGTCAAAAGGTTGTAAAAATGGCATATTAGAATTAGAACAGGGTGATGAAAGGTCAGACTTTACCTGAAATCCAGCCCCTCTTGTGAATAATCCCTTTATGCTACACATGATAATTGAATGAAGAAACAAGGCAGACACAGCACTCTTTTTTTCACAAAGTAAAAAAATTAACATTTCTAAACGATATCTATGGAAGTTAATGAGTAGGATTATCATCTATCATATGACATCACATACAAATGACCTCTGCCACCTATGCTCTGATAACTCCTAATATGGACCTGAAAAGAGCTACAACATTATACTTGTGTTTGGATTGTAAAAGAGGTAGTACTAATAATTAAACAATTATTAGTAACAATAACTAGCATTACAATTACTGCATATCCATAGTAACCATAGTTAAGTAGTCAATAGTAATAAGATGCCCCTACCTTAATAAAAAAATCTCAAACAAAATCACATTTATTTTGACATTTCATGTGAATGTCAACATATGTAATACTCTGTGTCTATAGAAAATAGTAATCTGTGGCATTGTATGGACAGATTGGACAGATTGGACCCATTCATGTTTTAAGATTTGTGGAATTAAAAATATAGTTTTTATTTTGAAGTGAAACGATAAAATTAGTCCCTTTGGGGTACAATGGCTTCTTTGAATAATTTTATATTTTAGCATTTTTTTAAGCATATTTTTATTATTTTTTATTTCTTTTAATAGCACATTGGCTGATGCATCATCGTGGTAAACTTATATATAAACTTATATCTAAACATTACAATTTAAAAGTAGGCTATATGCACACTGTTAAGAGGATCATCTTCCCCCATTTTACCCTAGGCTAGTTAAAGTTACTAATGTAAAACCATAATAAATTAATATGGAAACTACTAAGCAGTAAAAGAAGCATCAGGAAATAATGGTGACCATAATGGTGGCCAATACCAAATAGCAGTTATTTTCTAAAGTCGGAAGGAAACCATGGCCATGTAAGGGGCTTCGCTGCTTAAAGAGCGAAACAAACTAATAATTTAAATGTTGTGCGCTTTTATACTTTACATATGCTTACTTTTATGTATTGTGTACATTTTTTAACAACAAAACATGCAAAGAAACCCAACGTTTCCTCACGCGCACTGCTGAGATCCGCGCGTATGTGAATGGAAACGATTGAACTTACCTGTCGAGTGCAATCGCGGTCATTGAATATATAGAAGCGAAGACGGCGGCTATGGGAAAGAAGTTGTGGAATCGGCAGTAATAGAGTCCGAAATACCATTCATTGTGCACGGAGTAGACAAAGTTTATAACGGTGTTGAATGCGGACATTGACGCTTCAGCGAATGCCAAGTTCACGAGGAAATAGTTCGTCACGGTTCTCATGCGTTTGTGCGCCAAAATGATCCATATCACCGTGACATTGCCCACCACGGAGACGATGACAATTGTGCTGTAAGCCACTGCCCAGAGCACTATTCTCCAAACCGGTTGCACAAACTGGTTCCAGTATATCTCGGTTTCATTCTGTGCAGTGGAGTTGGTTGTCCAGTTACTTTGGAAGTCAGTGGAAGTGATGAGCGAATCCATTACTATTAGGGAAAATATATTGGGTTAAATGTGATTAAAATAATACGTTTTTTTGACTGGATTTCGTATTAATATTCAATCGACCATGTCTCTATTTGAGAAAAAAAATTGAATTTCATGACGCAAAAAGAATTCAGATTCGTGTCCCTCAGTTGTATTCAATGAGAAGGCAGAATGAGCCCTGTGGTTTTTCCAAAGAAGACAAGACAACAGACTGTGCTCCTTCACTTTTCCTCATCACGAAACCAATTTTAGCTCTCGGTTACACGCACCTCGCTCCTCTGAGCAGTCACTGCCAAGTGCGCAGCGCGTGCCGAAAGAGAAGTCGCGCGCACAAACGAGCAGATGCTGTGAACACGCGCTTCTGAGAGAAAACGAATGGGACTCGTCCTTTCAAATGCAGTTCTGTTTTTTTGTTTTGTTTAATACGAAATATGAGTAATCTGCATATGTGATTCAGAACGCGCCAGGTGTGCCACCCAGGTTGGAAGATTATTTTTGGTGGCAAAACAAATGAAACAAAAAGAATAGACGTGTCATTGGAAATCCTTTTTTTTTTTTTTTTTTGAATGTGAGGTATCATTAATTCACAGCGCATCTTGTATATTCAAGTTGGAAGATATTGTGTGGTCCTTTCAGATTGGATAGAATATTAGCCTATGAGACTTCAAGATTGATAACGATGTCAGTGATTTGGTATGATGCTTTTTGCAAGTTCCTTTTCACATTAAATCACTTATTTACCTATCCCAACTCATCAATTTGACACAAGTAATTCAGTAAAAGCTCACGGTCTCCACCTAGTGGTTCCATGTCTGTTCTCAATCTGTCGGTGTTTAAGACAATGCACGATAGACAATGCTAAATATGATTTTTATTATTTGCATGATAAGTTGTAGGCGAATTGGGCAGCCTCAGAATCAGTTGGAATACTAACTGCAAGCTAACATTTGCCAAACGCATACCTCACTGAGGCTCTGAATGGGTACAAATCCCTACATTCATGTTCCAACATTTAGTTGCAAGCCTTCCCAGAAGAGTGTAAGCTGAAGGAAGGGATTAATGTGGGGTTTTTGATGGGGGGGGGGATTGGGGGGCATGTTTTATATGTTCAACAAGATGCAGGACCATCAGTAAGGCCAGACCCTGACGTTGTGTGTGTCATGCAGCCTGACATGCTGTTCCATTTCGTCCTAAAGGTTTTTCCTGGGGTTGGGAAAGGCTTTGTGGAGGCCTTTCAAATTATGGACATTGCTTGCTTTGTATAGGGTGTTCTCATTTTTTGGGCATAATTTTCCTGTCATCATTCAGCATACAGAATACACGCATTAGTCAAGTGTATGTGTCCATGTAACAAGGGATGTTTTGATGCTATGATTCAGAGTAAGCCCAGGGAACTGCCCTTTACAGAGCAAATTTTCAGCATTTTAGTGAATCACTCCTTCAACCAACATTACATTGCTATGGGCATTTTTTGTGTGTGTGTGGGGGGGGGGGGGGGGGGTGGATTGCTGTGAGGTGTTGTTAATTGCCTTTTTTCTTTTTGCGTTCTAAGTGACTGTTTTCTGTAGCTCTATAATGATTTGAAATAACCCCCCCTTTTTAGATAATCACACACTAGAGAAAAGATTTATGGTATCTTTATCTTCTTTTCACTATAGTTAGTTTTTTTTCTTCTTGTAAAAAAAACTGAACAAAAGGACTCTGCAGGCATACAAATTATGTTGTTGTGGACCTCTTTTATGATAATCAATTCAGTGGGGTTGGAAAGCACATCACATGCATTACATGAATAGCAGATTCCTTGAAGAACCTTAGAGAAGACTTAGAGAAGCATGTAATTGTGATGTGCTGTGGCAACTCATCAGTGTTAATTAACATGTATCATGACAGCATCTGGGTTGCAGACATCTAATTTCACCTACACATATGGGCATATTTTTATTTCCTTAATAGTTTTTTTTATTATTATTGTTTTGTTGATTGTATAAGATATTTTCTTTTATTAAACCGGTCAAGATTATCTTGAAGAAATTGGTTCACACAAAGGACTGAATGCAATGCAGAAAACATATCTGGGCAATCCTTTAATGCTCTCGTCTTTTGTCAGTCTTGTGTGTACTTTACCTTTAGATCATAGCAACATAATATCCTCTGGCAAGGAGCTCTGCTGAACAAATCAAGATTTGGCTGACCACTGGTTGTCGACAAAAAAGAAATCAGAAATTTAATTTCACACACCAACTGTCATCCACATGGGTCACATTTAATGTACCTTGAGAGAAAAAGAGTAAAAGAGAAGGGCAACAATCTGCCCAATGCTGAAGGACCTTCATTCATAAAAATATCCCAGTTCTTATAAGCTCGGTGTCTCTCGATCCATCTGGACATTCAATACTTGCAATAAAAATGAAGAAGTGGTTTGTTTATTAGTGTCCATCTATCAGTGTTGCAACCGTGAACTGAATTTAATAGAATGTGGAATGGCAGCTTTGTTCCGCAGTAATTGGATGTAAAATAACTGCTAATAGATTTTTAGTTTCATAAGGGAGAGAAAAACGGCTATTCTTCAAAGTTTTTGATTGTTAATTTTCCCCTTATTTTCTCAAACTATGAAACTAATAAATATTGTTTTGTCAATAGACCTTGGAGTAGCACCTTAATTTTAGACAGGAACGAAAATGAGGCTTTGAGGGATAGAAATACATGCATTCATTTGTTTAACAACATATTAATTGTTCAGTTGACAAAAAGTCAATCAGAAAAAAAAAGACAAAAATGTTCAATTCAATAATTTATTTATCCATTAAAATATTGATTGTATCCTTCACAGTGCATTTAGCACGTTCCTTTATTATAAAAAGTCATAACACTGAATATTACACACTTAATAAGAGTGCAGGTCAATAAACATGTCAATGATAAGGCAGAGAATACCTTTATATATTTTTTAAAAAGATCCTCTGAGAGTTTGCCCTGCAGTGAAAAGCTGGAGAGTTTAGGCAGGACTGTGAAGACTTTTGAAAAATGTAATTAACCACAAAGCTACCTGGGAGATAATCAATGTCTGTGAGCATGCTGTGTATGTGAATGGAAAAAATAGGATTTTCTGTGAAACACGGATATAATGCCATAAAAAGTCAACAACAAGTAGGCTACTTCTGATGATTAAAGTTGTTGTGACACATCATACAGAGATATTTTCTTTATTTAAGAGGCTTTAGTTCTTCAAGCCAAACACGTCTCCTTTTATAAAACAGATCATCAACTGGCTGTCGTGGGCATGTAAAGTCAAAGGATGTGTCAAGTCATCGCGTGTTTGATGGGAGTTTTATTTATGTCAGTCTTTAGATATAAATTATGTAATCAGAATTACATTCAAGCATATTTGGATGTCTTTTTTTCAGTCTCTTTGTTGCTTGTTAGAGATAAGAGGAAGGAAGAATTTCATTTTATTAATCTATTAAAGCATAAACATTATTTAATTAGCCTATCTATAGGCCTAAATATAGATAAGCTCCTAACTATCAGATCTGTCTGTCTGTCTGTCTGTCTGTCTGTCTGTCTGTCTGTCTGTCTGTCTGTCTGTCTATCTATCTATCTATCTATCTATCTATCTATCTATCTATCTATCTATCTATCTATCTATCTATCTATCTATCTATCTATCTATCTGTCTGTCTGTCTGTCTGTCTGTCTGTCTGTCTGTCTGTCTGTCTGTCTGTCTGTCTGTCTGTCTGTCTGTCTGTCTGTCTGTCTGTCTGTCTGTCTATCCATCTATCCATATCTCTGTCTGTCTGTCTGTCTGTCTGTCTATCCATCTATCCATCTATCCATCTATCCATATCTCTGTCTGTCTGTCTGTCTGTCTGTCTATCCATCTATCCATCTATCCATCTATCCATATCTCTGTCTGTCTGTCTGTCCGTCCGTCCATCCATCCATCCATCCATCCATCTATCTATCTGTGCTGGCCCTTTAAAAGGTTTGTCCAGCACGTTGTTCGGCGGGACGGAAGTTGTTTTTGGGATATGAGTTAGCCTACACCTTGCAGCTGCTGATGTGCTCTTTAAAACAATTCATAGGAGTCGACAGCTTAGCTGAACATTTGATGAAAATGTTTATCATGCATTCAGACGGGTCTTAGGTTTTTTAAAACAGGCTGCCGTCTCTCTAAGAACAAAGGCTCATTGAGTGTTATAGCGAATGCATGGAAATCTCAGGCTAACTGAAACCAATTAATGCTGTCACCATGCCGTCTTACGAAGAATGGAGAAAAACCATTCACTTCTATTATTTCGTTAAGTTCTCTCTAAATGTCTATTCAATGCTGTTTTCGGTAAGTGTGCGTTTAAAAATGAAAGCTGTCCTAGCATTGGTTTTTTTCTCCCTCGCATACTGTAAACACACTCGCCCTGAATGAGTACGCTCATGTGTTGGTATTATTAATAAATATCATGGTAACTTTAACTATTAATTTAGAGATGCGTGCTAGTTTCACTTTAAAATTTCTCGGACGAGCTTTGTGTCTCAGTAAAAGCAATAGACGCGTCTCTGACAGATTTAAAGGCGCAGGACGTTGTTACTGTTTCTGTAAATGTGTCGCATTGTACTGATGGCAGTGAAGGGATTCTGTATTTACATTGATTTGTTTTTTATGGTTCCTGAAAATTGTTGGAGCCTATAATAATATTGAAATGATATAGACTTGGGCATGGTCCGTTTATTTGATTTCTTTCCTTCCTCATCCTCTTTATCTGTATAGAATAAATATCCATAGATTGTATATAGAACTGTTCATTAGGGATGCAAACTTCATTGGTTATTGGGCCTTTTTTTAAATTTATATATCAAGAAAATATTGGACATTTATTGGCCAACATTAAATATTCAATGTATCCTGCCAATTATAATAATAATAAAAAATCATATAATTATATCTTAATGTAAAGGGATAGTGATAGATTATGGCAAAAATGTATAAAAAATGTAATGCACGTTTATGCACATTTTAAAGTTATATTATTAAAGGTTGCTGTACTTAATTCAAAAGTGTACATTTTGTGCATCATTACATGTGCACATAACACATTCAGATATACTCTTAAAGGGACGAGAGAGAGGACCACCACACCCCTTTTTGGGGGGACGTAAAAAATGAAATGATCTAATTAAAAAATTGTTTTTTTTTTTTTTTACTGTATTTATACAGTGATATGTTGCTTAATAATTAATTAATAATTAATAACTATTACCATTTGTTTATTTTATTTTAATAATGAACGCAGTGTTCTGCTAGACTCACTAGTCTTCTGTTTTCTTACAGGAAATGAAACAAGTCAGTGCCTTATGGGATTATCTTGATTATTAGAGTTTGGGGGTTTTTGGAACATGATGTTACAAGCAGAAAAGCCTCTCAGGATACTCTTCAAATCAGCTTTTCTCTTCCCCTTCTCTACTCTTAAAGGAAAGGTCTACTCAAAAAAAAAAATTCTCATCACTTACTCACCATCGTCTCATTCCAAACCTATATGACTATATGAAGAAAACATTTTGAAGAATGTTGGAAACCGAAACCGAAAGAAAAAACACTATGGAAGTCAATGGGAACCGAAACGGGTTGGTCATTAACATTCTTCAAAATATCTTATTTTGTGATGGAATCTTAATTTTTGGGTGGACTATCCCTTTAAGCTTGACTCATAGCCTTTACACTTTCTTTATTGGGCATCCCTAAAACACTGCCATTTATCAGTGAACAGAAAATAATGGAAGATGTCTGGAATCTGAAATTGACATGACAAAGTTAATCATACAACAAGATTTATTAAATTAATCTTCCAGGAAGAACAGTCAGCGAAGAAAATTGCAAATGAAGTGGCTTCAATTAGTTTGCTGTGTGCTAATATAGTCTTTTGTTTAGATGCAAATTGATATTAAGACGCCTACATCAATCTTCTTTATGATTTGCGTCATTTCATTTACATCAGTTGTGCGTTTTAGCTCGGCACTCTTAAGAATTACGTCTGTTGTCTTATAGGGATTAATGTGAGGAACATAAATGATTCATTGTTTGATTTTACATCACATGACTGATCTGCATGACTTGGTTGTGCATTGAAATATTGATTTCAACTTTATATCTTTGCTGCATTTCTGATTTAATCATGTAAACGTAATGTTATGAAATGATGAAAGCTGACTTGTAGAGATGATTTACCAGACCTGCCCCTGTCCCTTTAGTTGCTCGGTCTGTGCGTGCTCTGTATCGGAGTGTATGCAGAAGTGGAGCGGCAGAAGAATCGCACCCTTGAGGGGGTGTTTTTGGCTCCTGCTGTGGTCCTCATACTGCTGGGTCTCGTCATGTTCACTGTGTCTGTGATGGGTATGGTGGGATCCCTCAGGGACAACAAGACTCTTCTGCACATGGTGAGTGTTTCTTGTCTGGTCATATGTGTGTTTATTCAGGAAACACCTTCTGCCATGTTACTTTTGGATTTTTAATTTATTTTTGTGCTATGACTTAAAGTAAACTTTGTGTGCAGTTCCTGTGTGTTCTGCTGGCTCTCCAGGCTCTTGCCCTCATCATTGCCCTGATCTTTGAAAAGACGGTAAGACGTAAAGAATCATTGAAAGCAGAGGCACTGTTGAGTTGTATGGTCTGTTGTTAATGAGTTTAATATTTCTTTGTCTTTAGACAATCAAATTGTTTCAGAACAGTATACGAGAAGGAATCAAGCACTACTATGATGACCTGGACTTCAAAAACATATTGGACTACGTGCAAGAGAAGGTTGTTTACCAATGTTATTACTGGAATCTAAGTGAATTATACACCCACGCTAATGTGGTCAATGTAAAGTCAGCCATAAATAATATCCATCTTTCAGGCAGAAAAATATAGTTGGTCAATTAAAGTCACATTCGTGCACAAAAATTTCAATTTTTTTCATAACACAGGCACATAAATGCTCAAATGTTTTGAATGGATCCCATCTTTCTACACATTTTAACATGGCAAAAATAAAAATCTCCACAATCATACTCAATAAGGATGCATTAAATGAAGTTTAAATTTTAATAAAATTTAACAATATTACTGTTTTTACTGTATTTTTTAAATAAATGCAGCCTTGGTGAGCATAAGACACTTATGTCAAAAACATAAATTCTTACTGACCAAACTTTGGAATGATAGTGTATTATATATTTATATTTTCAATATTTTGTTGTTTTTTTTTTTATAGAAAAAAATGATGCATAGTCATATTTGTTGTTATTATCATTATTATTCATGCTAAGAAGAATGTATCACTCAAATTATAATTAAAATAATTATATAATTAAATATAATTAAAAATAATTAAATATAAATATAATTAAAATTCCCATTTTAAACTGCTTTTTTATCACAATCTGGCTTTGTCTTTTCAGTTTTCTTGTTGTGGAGGAGATGAGTACAAGGATTGGGAAGTAAACCAGTACCACTTCTGCAATGGAACGAGTCCTTTGGCCTGCGGTGTTCCCTACACCTGCTGTATCCGTCAAAGTGTTAGTCATTCCGTGCACTTCTCCCAGTCATGATACATTAATCAGTGCATACGTCGCCCCTGTACATGGTAGTCTGATGAGAAAAGCCAGGATCACAGGCTGTTTTTTATGAATTCGCCAGTAATCTTTTCTTGCTGAAAAGAATGTGCTTTTCTTTTTGTAATGGAAGCAGTCTGACCCACAGTTCTGTGAGTACAGGGAGCTAATTTCTGAGCTTTTTTCTGTTGGGTTTAGAGAGCTTTCTAGTAAATGCTGTTCCCCATGAGTCAGTGGAGAGTGCATCATGACGGAGAGAATTTAATTTTAAATCTGCTCTACTGTTTATGAGTGCCCCTTTCTCTCTCTCTCTCTCTCTCTCTCTGAGTTAATAAATGTTGATTGGGCACTAATGCACAGTTGGTATAACAGCTCACTACAGTGAGAGAGCACAGACCTTGTCAGGCTAAGAATCAAAGACTGCCAACATGATCAAGGCTTCAGATCATTAATCGTTTTCAGATATTTGACTTCAGGTTTCTTTATTAGCTGCAATTCTGGTAGCACAAACTGCCATAAATGGCACAAGATAGGTCCAGACGTTCAGTAATCTGATGAATTTGTAGCATTTTTCTGCCCATGTTTTGATAGAAAATCTTCAAACACAGTAAAATGTGTTAAAAGGGTGCACTATGCTCTTATTGGTTGCTGAAAGCATAAGGATAGTTCACCCAAAAATGAAAATTCTGTAATTAATTGCTCACCCTCATGTTGTTCCAAACCCGTAAGACCTTTGTTTGTCTTCAGAACACAAATTAAGATATTTTTGATGAAATCCAAGAGCTTCATAAAATTACGGTTGAATGGACTATATGTGGACTATTTTAACAATGTCCTTACTGTCTTTCTGGGCATTGAATGTTTCAGTTGCATTGCTGTCTGTGTATGGTCATAAGGCTCTCAGATTTCATCAAAAGTATCTTGACTTGTGTTCCAAAGATGAATGAAAGTCTAATGGGTTTGGAATGACATGAGGGTGAGTAATTTCTCATTAAAGACAGAATTTTCAGTTTTTTGGTCAGCTATCCCTTTAAAATTCTGGGAAAATCTGTAGAATTTTCTAATGTATCATCTATTTGGGAAGTTGTGGCCTAATGGTTAGAGATTCGGACTCGTGGATGGGATAAATGCAGAGCACGAATTCCGAGTATGTCATGTCATTTGGGTACCTAAAAAAATCACTTTCTTCACCCTTCACTCTTACTACTGAATGCATTCTCCATCTATTTCAGTTCACATCATCTTATAACATGGCATCCATTTTTTTTTTGAAAGCTGATGTAGAATGTACCATGGTATGAAATGTATAAGAGGAATTGGACCAGGCTTTTGGGAGCAGGCAGGTTTACAGTCTATTTGTAATCTGATTAGATGGGCTCTCTGCTCATCAGTCCTATTACACATTCCATCACTGTAATGACACTCTGCTTTAAAGGTTACATCAACATGCTTATAAGTGTGTGCTGGAATTCCAAATGGAATTCTGAAACATGAAATTCATTTTAAGGGTTAAAGGTCATCAGAACACAACATTTACAGTTAGCCAACACTCTTCTGCACCATCAGCATCACATTGACCAAATGTCACTTGAAAAGTTTTTCAAAAACTAGTTTTACTAATGAGTCCTGTGTGTTTATTTATCAGGTCGGAGAAGTTGTGAACACACTCTGCGGCTACAAAACTCTCAACCAGCAGGTAAAATGGAGCTATCTGAAGTCCACCATCTCACAATTGCCTGCAACCAGCCATCATTGACTGATGTTAAATGACATGCGTCATTTTACGTGATACTCGCTCTCATATCCAGCAATGCATTTGGAGAGAATCATTTGCCGGACCTTGACATTTGAGATTATCTTTAAAGGAGAAGCTGTGACAGGAAAACAAAACCTCCGATAGCCATTTCAAGTGCAATCATCTGTAATGGTGGCATCATTCAGTTGTTTGTTCCGTAGATAAAAACCAAGCAAATAACATCAGAGCCATTACAAGCATCACATCTATTATGCCATTACGATGGACTCTTGTTGTGATATTTTAACCTTGTTTCCGTCATAAAATCAGAGCATTACCTGCCACCTGGACTGAATTTGATTTCTTTCTCTCTTCTGTATTACAGCGTGAAACTTTAGATGGCATAATTCATGTGCGTGGCTGTATCCATGCTGTAAACCTGTGGATGGGGGACAACATTGGAGCTACTTTTGGAATTTGCTGTGCGTTTGGACTACCCCAGGTTTTATGATCATCTTTTCCTTCTTGTGCTTACTGTTTATTTATATCATTCTATCCTGAAATATATGTATCTCTTCATCGTGTTCTTTTCCTTCTGCTCTTTATATCTCCCCTGGCATTCCACATTTCCATTTTGATTGCCTACTACCTATTCAGTTTGACTCTTCCCTCATTAGAAAATCCTCTGGCAAACAATAAATTATAGAAAATGGACATCTGCACTGACCAGATGCAAATGCCCAATGAGGGGTGAATGACTCTCGGAGAAGCTGCTGCCCAGTCTTGCTAAAACACAAACTTTGAAACGTTTTTCCAAAATAACTAGCCTGCTCATCTGTCTCGCTCTTTTTCTATCTGCTGAGTTGAGGGAAGAGGTCACATTAAATACAGCCACATGGCCATGCTGGCACATTCCTCCATTAATGCATTAATCCTCTAATTAGAGCAGAGGAACAAATCTTGCACAAATATGATGGACTGTGAGACAAAGATCCAGTCTAGTAAATCAAAGTATGGCTGGATTAATGATCTGCTTCTGTTTATGCACAGTATTACTGTATATTTAATCATATGCTTTACGTAAATTAAGGATTTGTCTTTATAAATGAAAAGGGAAAAGTATAGATTTGGATCTGTGACTCTGCTTTGAAAATTGTTTAGATTAGAATTATGTGAATATTTATGACTATATATATGAATATTAGAATAAAGCAGAAATTTAAATAATACCCTTATGATCCAAAAACTGAAAAGAATAAAAATAAAACTGGTGAGCACGTGTACTGTACATGCACACTGTGACTTCTGTGCTTTGATAAAAAAATAAATATATAAATAAAGTATTTTTGGTAGAAGTACTGTGCAGATCCTTTTTATTTTTTTTTGCACTTTTTGGGTTCAGTGTTTGAATTTTGTGTTTTTTAAGAAAATATCTTAAAAAGGCTGCATTTATTTGATCGAAATACAACAGTATTGGACTATTTTTTACAATTGAACATAACTGTTTCTATTTTAATATATTTCAAAATGTAGTTTATTCCTGTGATTGCAGAGCTGAATTTTCAGCGTCATTACTCCAGTCTTCAGTGTCACATCATCCTTCAGAAATATTTCTAATATGCTGAGTTGGTGCTCAAAATGTCTTATTATTATCAAAGTTTATTACAGAAGCTCTGCTTAATATTTTTTTACTTTTTTGTCAGGATTCTTTAATGGATAGGAAGTTCAAAATAACAGCATTCATTTGAAATAGAAATCTTGTGTAACTTGTAATTAAGTATTGTAAGTACATAAGTATGTAATTAAAGTATTAATTTTGTAAAAAAAAAATACTTACCCCAAACTTTTGAATGGCAGAGTATTTATTTATTTGGTGACTTTTTTGCACTTTATCAGCATATAGTAGTAACAGTAGGTGTAACCAGCATTCTGTCTCACTTGCAGATCAAGTGTAAAGAGTTCTTTATGATCCATCTCCAAAAAACATCTCTTGACACTTTTAATGTTTCTTTTAGCTTCTTGGTATTCTCCTGAGCTGTCTCTTCTGGAATCTTTTGGTGGAGATGAGTGAGTCTGAAGACATGGTGGACTTTAAGATCCTGAAACGTGCCGGTTTCAAGTACAACGACCTGGACTTCTCGGGTGCTGGATGGTGTATGTGTCTACCTCGTGACGGAGGCTACCTGCCTGTTCCTGTAGCAGAGCCTGACAGCTGGGCTCCAGACCCCATTCCTTTTGACCTGGAACAAAAACAGCCCAAAATAGCCTTTGCACATTCACACCTGAAGAGCCAGATAGCAGAATCAGGTATGGGAATGGATGAAGTGGACAATCGAGCTTAAGAACCACAAAGAAAAAGAGGCTGCGTCTTTCATTTTTATTTAATTGTGATTTTTATATAAAAAGTTCACACTGTGTGTTAAGATAAAGTGAGTTAGTTGCACTACATGTTGGTAAAAATGTTTTTTTAGGCATGAACAAGGAGAGGTTTGTATAAAACGTTTGATAATAGATGGAATCCAGGTCAGAGATCTCCACCTGCTTGTATTTATCAAACTTTTAAAAACATATCACTTCAAATGCTGTTTACATAGTCCATTGTTTTTTACAGTTTTAGTTCGTTCTGTGTCTTATGGGATTAAGGGAGTTTGTTTTATTAGTCATTTTGATATATATAATAGTTCGTAAAGTGCATAGAAAGGACTTTATGAATTAATTGTTGGCAATCAATGTTTTTTTTGGGGGGGGGGGGGTGCGAAATTTAGGCTTATATTACGATGACTTCAGGGAAATTGGTAGCTTTGGAATTCGTCAAAGATTATCAATGTTGTGACTGGCAGATGAAGCTGAACGTTCATCTCTAGTAGATACATTGTTTCTAAAAACTTTTATATGCATATTTTAATTGTTTTTACTTTACACTATTGCCATGAGCCCAACTTTCCAAGAAAAAGGGAACATTTGGGATTATTATAGATCTGCTTTCTCTTTTAAAAAGCATGAGGTTTGTGTAATGCTGACATTCTTTCTTAAAGGTAATAAGTACCAATGAAATTTTTATTTATTAAAGTGTTGCCTTAAGTACAACAGAAGCTTTTTCCCTGAGTACCTCAGGCTATTCTACAATAGCCACATTCATTTGCAGGTAATGTATAGGTAGGATTTTTTTTAAATGAAAGGAGACCTGGCCTTGACCACTACTTGAAGTTTCATTTGTCTTCAAGTAATTAAGTTTAAGCTGTCGTAAACCTCTGTTCAGGTTTCATCTTTATTACTGTTTGGGAAGATTGAAAAAAATAAATAAAAATCCTTTAGCTTGAATGTTGTCATAATTACAAATGTCTGCCATTAATGTATAAAACCTGCCTTTTAGTTGTCCGTAGTCATTTTGAAATACCTCACAATCGCACCTCTTTGCTAATTGACCTTTTCAGGATGTTGCTAAAGATGGACTGCTGCGCTCCAGCTAATGTAGCTCTGGTTTTGTAGTAACATTAATGTGACTTTCAATAAATTTTGCTTGAATTAACGTTTTAAGGATGTCTCTCAGGTTTATTCTGCATTGTTGAATAAAGCCCGGAAGTCTCTCAAGCCTTTTAGTGGAGTGATAAGTGGAGCTGTGAAAACTTCTAAGGAGCTGGGGCTTGTGGATTCTTGGAAACTGGCCGCCTGAGCTCTTGAATGCATGAGCCGTTTTCTAGTGCATAATCACACTTTTTAAGTTGTTCTGGAGAGTGAATGTTGCATAATGACGTCCCAGTGGTTATGGAAACTGTGTAGATGATTCTGTAAGGCTAATGTATCTTCCCAAAGAACTCAAATTGCGTTTAAGGACTCTGATAGCAACTTGGCATATTAAAGCGAGTCTTATTGATGCTGCTTTCTGAGCATCATCATAACACATCACTCGCATTAATTCCTGTGCAGAGCAATCTATCTTCAACCTCTCTCCCATTATTTCCTCACTGCTCACACCACTTTCCTCCTCATGGTGATGGCCATCAAGAGGTTGCATGTGGAATAATTATAGCCAGTGTCTCAATGGGAGGAAATGAACTGCAGCACTGAAAATAACACTTCGTGTGCTGAAAGTAGGGAACAAAATGCATCCACACTGGCGTAATTATGATAATAATAACAGCATTAATAACAGTAATTAACAATTGCTGGTTTGAGGGAGGCACAAGGATGGGTTCATGGTTTTGTCAGATGGATGAGTGCATCAAAAGAGGATGAGGCTAGGAGATCAAGTGATGCACTGCAAATGAATTGTCAGTGCTCGAGTAGATTTTTTTTCCTGTCTGGCATCCGAAAAATTTGGAACACTGCAAAAAAATGGCTTATCTTACTTAGTTTCGAGTCAAAATATCTAAACATTCTTAAATCAAGATACTTTTACTAGATAAGCAAAATGACTTAAGATTAGTCTTTTTTTCCAGTGCAAAAAATAAATAAATTAAGTGCATTTTGCTTAAAACAAGTAGAATTATCTGCCAGTGGGGTAAGTGAAATATTCTTAAAACAAGAGTCATTTTGCTTATCTAGTAAAAGTCAAATCAAAGTCAAAATCAAATCTTGATTTAAGAATTTATTTAAGATTTTTTTTAATATTTTGACTAGAAACAAGACAAAAATACTAAGTAAGATAAGACATTTTTTGCAGTGAATGAGAAGAGGGTAAAATCCCAGCATTGATGTTCTTGAGAAGAAGCTAAGAGAACCTGGTTATTTACTGATTTACTCTAGTAATAGGAATAGTTCACCCAAAAATACAAATTTACTTGCACTCAAGAGAAATTTTACATCACTTGACTCTCATTCTGATGGCACCCATTCACTGCAGAGGATCCTGTATTGCTAAATTTTTCAAAACTTGTTCAGCTAAAAAAGCAATACAAAAACAAAATGATCTACATCTTGGATGACCTGAGGGTTAGTATATTTTCAGCGATTTTTCATTTTTGGGTGAACTATTGCTTTAACAGTGAGGCAATGCAGTGAGCCAGCAAGGGCAAAAAGATCAGCTTTGATCGCAATATAGAGAGAAATATTGCTTTGTGCCCTCCCCAAGGTTTTGATGTTGTTCAAATTGACATTTAATTTCAAGCAATTAAGCTTATTGGTGGACAGTTGGTGACTCGAGTATCAACATTTTCACATAATTATTATGCTGCTTCTCTGAAAGTGTAATACAATATTTAAAAGGCCAGAGCTGTTTGTTTGTGTCTAATAGAGGGGGAGTATGGCTTATTGCGGCTGCAGCTTAAAATGCTGTGTCTCTTTATCTAAGTAATGAACCCAGCACATCTATCTCTGTGGGGACTGTGAGGAGAACAATATTTTCTCTACAACAGGGATTTGGAGGTTTTGTTAAATCTGGATTAAGATATATTAGTGTTGACCTGAGACTGGCGTCTTTGAAATAAACAACTTAAATGTCAAGAGAACACATTAAACATTAAAATTCAGTTGTTTGTTTTGTTGCTAAAAACAATAAATAAATAAATATGCCCATTTTTTTATCATCTATTATTCTGTACCCAGAACATTTAATATGTGCAAAGAGCAAACATCAATGAGTAAAAAAGATAATAAGGGTACAATTCGAACCGCAAATGATAGAAAATAGGTTCAAAATTACAGTGCTGGTTTTCTAGCACCTGTGCCCTCCAATTCTCTGTATAGCCAATTTTCTTGTTTTGAAAGGTGTTATAGAAACCTGCATCTTTAAGGTCAAAATATTTGAATCAATCAATGCAAAATTAATTTAAAGTTGGTGCAAACGACATCCAGATTTTTTATGTTTTCATTTTACATTTCAGACTTTGGTTTGCTGGCATTCATTCTTCTGAAGTTTACTAGAAGTGTAATAGCCATGCACTGCGTCTTGCCTTGCTATTATCCCTGAGGTAATGTGCACCTACTCACCTCATCATCTTCTGACAAAAAACCCATATGGTGTTATCACCGAACGAATCAGACTGGGACTGCCGTGCTCTGGACAGCAGAATGAATCCAATCTCGCCAATGAATATCATTTTGTGTCCCTGATTACACACACAAATGCAACGCAAGAATGGAGTGGATTCTGTCCACACAAAGAAAATGGCTTTTCATATGCATCAACGAACCGTTTCTTCTGGAAATATTCTGTTTGCACAGATGATTGAGAGCTGTCGGTTCTGCTGGCAGTTATGGCAGCACACTTTCTGATTTTCTTTGTGGAATATGTCATATCCAGAATTAATGTGTTGTGCTACATCTGTAGTTCCTCTGCTAGGACATCTGTATGCACTGGAGGGCAACTTGATTCAAGTCTATTATTAAAATAATTTGATTAAAAATAATTGGAAAAAATGCTCATAAAAGTGGTGTTAGATCTGAGAAATACTCAGTGTGTTTGCAGATGTCACTTGCTTTGATAATTGGTTTTTAATGCGGTAAAATCAACACATTTGTCTGCCCACATAATTGTTGGGTACTGTTTATAGCTGTAATCAAACTATATGTGTAGAAGAACACCTTAGACGTGGCTTTCTTTTTGGTTCCAGCAGTCTGTTCCAAATTATGTTTAATTCAATGAGTTAAAGGTTCCAAACAGGTGTTTATTGACAAGCTTTTTACAGTCCGAGGACTTAATAATCTTAATAATTATTTATAGGTAATTCTTTATGAACAAGATTCAACAGGAATTTCAAAGCCTGAATCCCGAAAGATGAGGTCATCAACCAATGAATTGTGAGTACACTGTAAAAGAAAAAGAAGTTGAGCCAACTTAAAATTTTAAGGCAACCAGCTTCAGCAGATTTTTGAGTTTAAAATTTTAAGTTGGCTCAACTTTTGTTTTTTTACAGTGTAACACAGGTTATCTTGAGTCTCTATTTGTTATTGATTGTGTGTGTGTGTGTGTGTGTGTGTGTGTGTGTGTTTTGATGGACACAGAGCATTGAGCTTGTGCACTCAGTTCAGCATCTGCTATAAATTGGATTTTTCTTAGTAGTCAATATATGTCAAAGCACATATCCTACCATTATGCTGTCATTTGTGTTCATGAAAAAAAAGAAAAAGCAGCTTGAGGCCACAAAATTGTGTATCCCAGCTATAAGAGAGATGTCACTGAGCAATAAAAAGAAAAACAATTGCGTAAGGATTGCCAGTTATGAGAGTTTTGTAGCAAAGAATGTGATGTTAAATATATTCTTAAAATATTCATGTTTTAAATATATTCTCAAAATGTAATAAGGGGTTATGGCCAGTTCAAACAAAAGACTTGTGTAACACCAATTTAAAATGTTAGGATTTATGCTTGAGGAGTGAATAGTCTGGTTAAATGAACAGATGTGGACATGAGAGTGCACAGTGAGTCAGTAATGTCCCTCAACACAGCTCTCAATGGTCCATTTGCCTGAGTCCCAGTTATCTACTCATCGACCTTGTCACCAGTCCATAGCATTGACTCACAATTTGTGGATGTGTTAGCATGAGTGGGTGTGTCTGTGTGTGTGTGAGGGCTGATTAACTGGGAGAGGGTTACAGATTAATCTCTTAACATGTTCAGTTTTTGTCCCGTGTCCCATAGAGCTGTGCTCCTCAGTGATTTCCTGTATCGATGAGTCCTTTCGATTTGCTTCTTTCCTCTCCATCCGTGCACTGCTACTGAGATCAGGTAGGACTTTTACCAATCATGTATTTTTATTTTTAAAATCAAAACTTGCTCTGTGTAGTAGCTCTTTAAAAAAAAAAGGAAAATGGGGTGATCCATTGAGCAGCATTATGTGACATTGCTGTAACTTATGCATGTTTTTATCGGCATTTGGGTGTCTCCGCTGCCTGTGTAAATCATTGTTTGCACTTTGAGTCTTTATAACTTTGTGTTTTTGAGGTAAAATGGCATTGCTCAAATGTAATTTTACAGATATGGATTACTGTGGCTCAAGATTACAGTGTTACAAAAGATTTGTATTCTGTTTCAAAAAATGTATCACACTTCCCACAAAAATATTAAGTAGCACAACTGTTTTAAACCTTGATAATAAGAGCTGTTTCTTGAGCACCAAATCAGCATATTAGAATGATATGTGACACTGAAGACTAGAGTAATGGTTGCTGAAAATTCAGCTTTGCAGGAAATAAATTGCATTTTTTTTTTTAATAAATTAATTAAATTACTGTATTTTTGATTAAGTAAATGCAGTCATGAAGACTTCTTTTAAAACTATTAAAAATGCTTCAACATTTGAACTGGAGTGTGTGTAGAATAAAAGTTTGAAGTAGGATTAAAAACAATTAAAAATGAGCGATGACATTTCTCTGTATGCATTTTAATGCATGAGATAATATGCAGATTTGATAAGACAAAACACTTATTATTACTGAATCGGATTTCATTTAACATGAATATATTCATGTTTCTTTGCTGATGCTTTTTGCTTTACATCCTATTTAATGTATGCATTTTAATCACTGCAAAGTTTAGTTAGATGTTTATTTTAATAGCTTCATCCAATGAAAAGGAAAATTTTCATGGTGAATTAACGCTGACAGTACTATAAATCTGAGTGTTGCTCCTAAACTAATGAGCTATTTAGAGAGTGTGAAGAAAAATTTCCAATTAACTTTTGTCAGTGTGGGTCTGTTTTTCCCTACTCTCTCTCTCTCTGTTTAGAGAGAGAGAGTAGGGAGGTTAGCAAAAATGCAGGAAGAGAGAGAGGACACTGGGCCAGTGCTGTAAGTGGGTTGAGTACAAATGGGAACCCATTGATCGAGCCTGTGAGGGAGAATGGCCAACAGCATTTCTCTTTTTCCCCCTTTCACCATTGTTCTCTCTCTCTTGCTCTGCTGGCCATCGGGTATGAAGGACACCAATGTGACAACTAATTATCCCGTTTGGAACCCAACAGAGTTAATCAAATGCAGCACCATACCTCCTTATTATGATCTACATGTTTAAGCTTCCTTAAAAACCACAACAAATTCCTTGTGTGTCTGCACACACTTGGCGAATAAAGCTAATTCTGATTCTGATTCTGATTTGTAATATGCTGATTTACACATAACATTATTTAATATGATCAGTGTTGAAATCAGTTGTGCTGCTTAATATTTTGGGTATTTCAGGAGTTATTTTTTATGAATTGAATGATTTTTTATGAATATAAAGTTCAAAAGAACAGCATTTATTTTGAATAAATCTTATGCAATGTTATAAATGAATTTACTGTCACTTTTGATCAGTTTAATGGATCCTTTCTGAATAAAAGTGTTATTTTCAGAGGTTTTGGATGGTTAATCGGTTTTATTTCAAATTGAAGAATAAACAATTTACTCAGTGTAGTGTTCACAAAAACTGTGTGAACATATTGCACATTTATTGAATTGTATTCGCAATATTTGTAAACGCCTGAGTAATAATTTGTAATAAAATCAGAGTAATTGAGCACCTAAATTTAGACGTTTCATTTGTGCTCAATAATATAAGTGTGTATGAAAATCATAACCTGTGAAATTATTCTAGTGGCTTTAAAGTGAAGGGAAGAGACTGGCCTTGCAGTTGGACAGCATGAGTTTTCCTCCTTCTCGTGTAATTATGTATCTTTCCATCGGTCATTTGCTCTGTTAATTATTTCACTATTGATCTGTTATTGGCAGCGATTCAGCAATGCCCAGTGTGTGCCACTGCCGCCAGTCATGCCCCTGACCTTCTGTTATGCATGATCAAAACTCATAACAAGAAAGACTGATGATTTGAAATATTTTCAATATGTTACAGAAATACACCTTTGGTTTGCATTCTTTCTTATTAAATCATCTTTGTATTATCTCAGGATGGACCATGATCGAGGCATGGGCAACAGTCGTTACCGTTATGAGGAGGAGGAGGGTGAGTAGACTTATGAAACCACACACACACACACAAATACGAAGACAAATGTAACGTGAAATATTAAACAAATAACTAAAGAAAAAATAGTTATTATTTCGAAAATAATTATTGTTATCAGATCTTCTAATGAATACATTTTGCCACATTTGATAAAGTAACAAACGAAATGGGGTCATTGAACATTAAAGTAACTTTATTGTAGTTTTGTGTACTTTTGCGAAATTGGAGACAACTAAAGTTAAGTGAATTCCACTTACATAACTTTAGTTGTCTCCAATTTCGCAAAAGTACATTTACTGTTGTAAATATATGACTGTGGATAGCTGTACATGTGCATTTGTTGCAGCTGTAAAGCAATCCGCTCATTTTGAGGAATTTCCTATACATACTAAACAGATGTGTAGGGGGCAGAGTGGGAAAGAAACAGAAGCCATACACAATATTAGAAGTCAGTGTACCATCAGAATGATTTTGAAGCTAATATTTTAATGTAAAAAAAGAAACTTACATACATTCGCTTTAAAGTGACCATCACTCTATTTGAAACTGCAGCAATAGCAAACGATAGTGATCCGATCAAATCCAGATGGACAAAATCCCGCCCTAATGTAGGCTAGTCCCGTCCTATATTTTGAGAAGCCGTTTCACTCGGATATACCTCACTCTTTTTACCACTCGTCATTTCTTTTCATTATCTGTTCACAGTTTGGCAGACACCATTTAGGAAATAAAGTGTCACACATATCCGGGCATTTTGCCACCTCAAAGAGATCGAAAATTAAATATTGCACAAAGCACATTATGTCCAAATTAGTGAAGTTATTGCTGTACCAGCAGCTAAAAATATTTTTCACATTTCCTCTCACTTTCACAATTAACCAGACAGTTTTTTCCTCCTCCACTTCACATCTCATAAAACATACAGTACAGTAAGATGAGGGATAATTGTAGTTAAAATTACAAAAGTAACTGTTCCCTTAGGGAGAAAATAATATATGAAATTTATTGGGGGTGTTCTCCATCCACATTACATATTCTCCATATTACAAAATGTTATTATAATTTTAAATGCATGTTTTCTATTGTTATTTATTTAAGCATTTATTTATTAAAGTAATTTATTCATGCAAAGGCAAAGCTGCATTTTCTGCATCCAATACTCCATTCTTCAGAGTCACATGATCGTTCAGAAATCATTCTAATATGCTGATTTGGTGCATTTCTTCATATTATAAAGGTTATATTTGTGTTTAATTTGTCTTTCCAACAATTTCCTATAATAATTAGATGAATTATCAATTGAGAGTAAACTTAAAGAATATGTTGTGCTTAGGGCTAGATATTCTCTTATATTAAGTGTTTGTACTTTGACAGAACTGGAAGTATGAAGAGTTTATTGCAAATGAATATAGGCCATTTATTGATCCTACAATGTCAGTCAATAGTTGAACCAGATCATGCCACTTTGGTCACTTGATTACGTTTGCTTGAGTGAGCAGAACATTTTCTATGGAGCATGAAATTACTTTCCAAAATCAATGACATCCAAGGCATTGAACAATGTGTTATTAATCTTCTTATCAAAAAGTGTTCTGCCTTCCACAGATCAACAGTCTATTTACATTGGTGTGCCAGTGCCCCCGGGTTACCGGCGCAAACGCAGAAGGAGACGTTCGTCCGTGTTGAGTCGTAATGCAGATCCAGAACGAAGACTTAGACACGACCATCACAGACACGAACACTACGATTGTGATGACAGAGACCGCTACGATCTGGAGGCGGGAGTAGTACTGCCACCAGACAATCTGCCACCAGACATCAACAGAACCAGTGAGTCCTTAATCAGCTCCGAAACAGAGCTTAAGTCATTCAAATTAGTGATTTGTAAGTGTTTCCTGTATATGGTGATACATATGATTGAGCAGGATGTAAACTTCAACCTTTACCAACACAGAACTTTCCACATACTTCTTTATTGCCAATATGGTGATCCAACAGGCTAGTGATCCAAAAAAAAGGTAGAATCATAATGGATTCTATGCATATAGGTGCAAGAGATGGGAAGCAGTTAAATTCAAATACCCTGTGAGGCAATAGACTCAAGGAAATGCATCTGAAAGTTAGAATGCAAATTCAAGGGGACTACAGGGAGCAATACCGCCATACATTTCTTTGTTTGTGTGTGTGAAATGGAGTTGTGCTGAGTTTATCGGATATACCCCGCACCCTCACTCTCAATCTCATGCTGAGCCAAGGGCAGGATAGAGCCGTCACTGCAGAATAGAAGACCATGAAAAACAATTATGGTGATGCATCTCTAAACGCATGAGAATAAACAACTTGCGGTGCATCAGAGATTGCAGTCAGCACACGCTCAGAGAAAATGCACTTTCATTTGTTACTTTTATGCTATATTAGCCTATAATAATAAACTTGTCATCTGTAAAATGGGCCATATTTTAGGTCAAAACAGCATACCATGCTACATTGTATTATTTATGAGTTCTGAATATAAGTTACATTCAGAATAGAGCTGATCAGTAATCCTAAAACCCAGAAGAGATTTAACAATTAGCCATGGATTTTCTAGGGAATTTCCAATGGGTTTTTAGAGAGGATGTTTTTGATTTGTGAGGAAAATAAGCTTTTTTATGGTATACAGTCATACCTCAAACATGAATTTTAATGGCTGTGGCTGTGCTTTTAGATGCAAGCAGATGTTATTTTGATATTATATAGTTGTTCATATTTTCAATGAGCTTTCATTTGTATATTTTCAGTTTGCGTTTTAATTTTAGTTTAAGTTTTAGAATTTTTGTATGTTTGTAAGTCATGTTGAATCAGAAAACTGGAATTCTATGCTACTTGTTAGCAGCTTTTTTTTTTTTAAGATTTTAACATTTGATTAAGATACAAAATTTTATGTCTTGAAACAAAACTTTTTTTTTTTCAAATAACATTGAACATACATCTTTTTTTCATTAATTACAAACCACTGTCATTAAATCCATAGCAAATTAAGGGAACCCATGGCAAATAAGCCTTCATGATTGGCCAACAAATTAACATCATGACTAAGCAGCTCTATTATTGAAAACCTTCCATTTTTTCAGCATTATGAAATGGACTAAAAATGGCCATAAACTCCTTTGCTGCTGACATGAAACTCAAAGTTATCTTCCTTCTCTCACTTATTCTCAGCTGTGAGTAATTACAACTCATCATACACTGAAAAAAAAAAGAAAAAGTAAAATTTACTTAATTTTTATTTTGCAAGATTTGCAAGATTTGCACACATATATTTTAAGTACCATTTAAGTATGGAATTAAGTAAAATCTACTTAACTATGTTATGTAAAAATAGAAAAGGAAATAAGTCAGTTTAACATGGTTAGAGTTTGATGAGTAATTTCTATTTAAGTTTACTCTACAATATTCAGTCACAGTTTGTAAACTTTACTCAAACAATGTGGCACTGAAAAAAAGCATGCTGTTAAAGTATGTGGTTCACTTACAAACATGTAAGTAAGCAACAGCATGTCATCCTTTTTAAGATAATAAGTCTACTCAACATAGTTATTACCCGAATGAACAGAGACCTCAGTACTTGGTACACAATATTTTGAGTAGAAAATGAACTCCAGATTGCTCACAAAACAGCAAGTTACTAAACCATAAAACAACTCAAACATAAACAATTCCAAGTAAAATATACTCATATGTTCAAACTGTAATTTCTACAAGCTTAAATTGAGTACTAATATAGAATTTATTTTTATTCTTGCCTGAATTAAATTATTTAATGTAGAATATATATATATATATATATTTTTTTTTTTCTGTAGTATTTACTTCACTACAAAATCATTTTTGTCAGTGCACTGCAGCTTCAATAGACATACCACCATTTGTTACAGTAAATATTTAAAAAGAAATCTGGATTTATACATTTAATGAACTTTTTAATAGTTTGGCATTCAACTTTAATTTAGTCAACAGCTTCTTAACTAATCACATGTTAAAATTTTATATTGCTTAATTATGATAGTTTCCATGACAGCAGCACAATATGCATCAGTTCCTTTGTCAGCTGTGTTTTCAGTGTTTAATCGAACATGCTTCTCTTCATATATAATCTCTCACATGTAAAGTTTGAGTTTACATGTGAGAGATGTAAAGGCATCTCATTCCACGTGTCTTCTTGAGGCATAAATTTAGTTCTCTGGAAGCCTGTGTGTGGCCTATTTGGAAGGAGGATGAAACAGGCAGAGATGATCAAACCATAGTTGGGAATTAAGATGTACCTAACAGGTGTTAGAGCTGAGAAATGCTGAACATAGAAATGAAAACAAATAAAGAACAGAACGACCCAGACGTTGCCACAAACTCGCTGGCATCACCTCAAACAAGCCCAGAAAAACAAGCACAGTGTGGATTCTCGTGCAGCTTCAGTCACAGCTCACAGTTTTAGTCCTCGCACAGAAAATTAATGAACAATGGCTTACGCTGCGCCGGTGTTCCTCCAGGCACAGTCAGCCATCACAACACCGGATCAAATATACCCAGTGGGTGTCCTTGTTGTTTCTTCTCAACTTTTGGGAACATACTTTCACTGCGTGTGGTGCTGCACTGCAATTTTTATTTATGAAGGCCATCTCTGTCAGGGTTGTGGGGAGAAGGGATGAGGCGAGGACTCAGTACTGCAGAGAATGGGCTTTATTAATAATAAAAATAAACAAAACCAACCAAAACTACCCCGTAGGGGAAAAACAGGACAGCTGGCAGGCTTGGCAAGGCAGGGCAGGACAGGGGAAGTTACGACGACGAACTGGCACAGGACTGCAAACACAAGGAGATTATAAAGGGAGCAAATGAGGAGGGTAATGAGGTAACAGGTGGGGCAAATTAACCAATAATTAGGAAACAAGGTGGGTGGGGTCAAGACAATTGACATGAGAGCACATTGTACATAGAACTAAACAAGACCAGCCATGTGCTCAAACAAAACAAAAACACAAGCACATGGCCAGCAAAACAAATCACTAGCCATGTGCAAAACAGGACATGAACACGCAGCTAATGAGAAGACTCAGAAGCCGCGTGTTCACAAAAACAAACATGAAAGCACGCAAACAAAACACACACACACACAGAGGACAGAGGAGCGCACGGCCCGAGCGAATTCAAAATCGCACGCTCCCCAGCAAGAACAGACCTGGAGCGTGAGTGTCCGAACCCCGACACGAAACCAGAACCGAGTCTGAACAAGACAGGAGTGCCGGGATCCGAACACCACGCCCCAACATGAAACAGAGCACGCAGACAAGAGAAACCAGAAAACAAGACAAGAAGGGAGTGTCAGGGCTCCGTCACAAAACCATGAATAAACTAGACCGAAGTGACAGAACCCTGACAATCTCATTCTGCTATCTGACTGAGTGAAATCCAAACAGGCAAGTTTTCAATCACTTCTCTTCCTGTTCATCTCACAGTGTCCCCAGCTGCAGAGCGACTGCGCTACATTTTGGGGGATGATGAGGAAACCATGCCCACACCCACTCTCTTCACCGAGATGGACACGCTGCAACACGAGGGCGACGAGCTGGAGTGGAGAGAATCAGCTAGGTAGAAAAACACACACAAACGCATCACCTATTGGAAATTAAAAATTTCCCTGCCTCAGTTTAATATGCATCAGAGATTGTTAGTGAACCATTAGTATGATGTTCCTGTCGCTCTGTGGCTCTTTCAAAACATTGCTGAGCTCTGTAGCCATAAAGTTAGGATATTATTGTTGACTAAAATGAAAACTTAAACTGTTATAAACATTTCTGTTAATTGAAATAAGGCTGAAATATAAATATTAAACAAAAAAAACTGTAACTAAATGAAAATTAAAAATGTTGCCTAGGCCACTAACTGAAATAAGTTTAAGAAATAGAATGAAATTAAAACTAAAAAGTGTAAGTAAAAAATAAAACTGAACTACAATTAAAACCAAATTACATATAAACTGAAACCTAAATATAAATATATATATAAAAAATTGCACAAACAAAATTTAAACTAAACATGCAATAAAAAGTAAAAATAAAAGCCTATTTTAAAATATTAATAACACTACATAAATAATAGGCTACTAAAATAACACTAGGCTACTACTAATTAGTTATAGCGAATGTACTGAGCTGTACCAAATGAATAAAAAAGGGAAGAATGTGATATTTATGTTTATTTCATCAGACTGCACAGATATTTGTCATTTTTTTAATTTTTATACAGTACTTTTTGCCCCCAAAATTGTGTATAACAACAGGGACATGCTAACCAGCAACACAATAACCCCATGGCTCATGAAAACACATAAAAAGCAGTTTTTGATGTTATCATTTTCACGAACAAGGACATTTGTTCAGAAATAATCATTATTTTTGTACTACCGTTTGTTTCCTCTATAGTGCATAGATCCTCAAACCAAGGCTGCAGGCTAAAGTTGACCTGTGATATCCTTTGATTTGGGCCGTCATGTCATATCACAAGAGGGCGGCACAAAGTCAATTTTAATTTCTAATTTATCTTAAACGTGACAAAATGTATACATTTGCCTCATAGATAATATAAGTGAATTCAATCTAAAAACATGTCATTTTTTATGTAAAATGGTTGCCATTATTTTCAGCCCATTGCCAAAAATCAGACTCCGATCAAATTTGATTTATGGCCCTTCATACTAAGATGTAGTCACTTCTGCTGTAGTGAGACAGAAATTTCACATTTCACCTCAAAATAAACAGCATTTGGGCCTAAACAACATCAACATCAGAAACTTACAGTTCCTTTTTTTCTCTGCTTGACTTCAACTTTGTGTGTGTGACTGCATATCTGCAGGTGGGTGAAGTTTGAGGAAAAGGTCGAGGAGGGTGGAGAGAGATGGAGCAAACCCCACGTTTCCACGCTCTCCCTGCACAGTCTGTTTGAACTGCGGACATGCCTACAGACAGGCACCGTGCTGCTGGACCTGGAGGGCTATTCACTCCCACAGATAGTCGGTGAGCAACCAGTCTCTTTGTTCAGGGTGCTTGTCCTCTAACGGGGGGCCACTGATGTTTTCTGAACCATCTCAACCTTTGTACAGCACATATCGTCTTGCATACTGAAGTGTTTCTTTTTCATTGTTTTTTATGCATTATAATGTTTTGCTCTCATGCCAGTGTACTTTTCAAAGCAAACCACTTTAACTTTTGTCTCCTGTAGATGACATCATCGAACGTCAGATAGAGGAAGGGCTGATCGGTCCTGAGCTGAGAGACAAAATTAGCTTTGTCCTGTTGAGAAAGCATAGACACCAGACAAAGAAGCCCATCCATCGCTCCTTTGCAGATCTGGGCAAGTCTGGCTCTGGAGGCAGTGAGTGTTCAATCTTTAAAACGGTTCCTGTTTCTCCATCCATCCCTACTCATATTGTGCACAACAGGTTGAAAAATGAAGGAATACGTGAACAATAACTAAACTATAGCACTGCTGTGGAATTGCAGTTTTCTGTTGTCAATGCAGATGTTTTTTTGTGTATCTTCAGGTATTATTAATGTAAGATTTTCAGTGAGTAAAGACCTTGGATTTGTCATACAAAACTGTATGGCTTCAGAAGACAAGACAACTTTTATGTAATGCTTTCATCCTTTTTGGAGCTTGACAGCCATTGGTCAGCATCCACTTTTGTTGTTTATAAAAGACTGACACGGCCTTTGTTAAATTCGACCTGAGCATTGCTGAATAAAATGATATGGGTTTTAGCTGACATAAGGGTGAGTAGATAACAGACTTTTTTGGGGAACAGTCCCAAATCCCATTTCACTTCTTTCAGTGGGTTAATTTATTGCTCTCCTTTTTTCAGTTCATTAGCATCAACTTATTAGAAAAACATTGTCTGCTTAATAGTTAATTAAAAAAGTTGCAATGTGTCTTGTATCTCATAGCTCGGAGCCCAGCCCGATCCCCGGCTGCTGGAGCAAATTTTAACCGCTCAACAGAAGATCTGCAAAGCAAACAAGCCAACTATGGCCAACTACGTGAGTCTAAATGCTCCTTTTCATCCTGTGATCCTTGTCTCCACTTTTAATTATTCTACTCATCTAGAAGGTGTCAGTGATCTGTTAGTTTGGTTGAAACCAGTTGAAGAGATAATTCTGCTTAAGATAGTGTGATTGATCAACATTTCCTGTTTTAAATTGCATTTTATATAAAGCTTTTTCATTAATGCTGCCCAGCAAGAGTTTATAATTAGTGAGTGATGTCAGATTAGTTGTCAAATAGCTAGCTGGTGAAGTAAGACTTAAAGGGATAGTTCACCCAAAAATGAAAATTATGTCATTAATTACTCACCCTTATGTCGTTCCAAACCTGTAAGACCTTCGTTCATTTTCGGAAAACACATATGTTTTTGATGCATTCCGAGAGCTCTCGGACCCTCCCATAGACAGCAAGGATCCTAACACAATCAAGGCTCAGAAACATAGAATGTTTACACTGTTTACGCTTTGATCTGAACATAAACAACATATCCGCGTACATCCGTTGCATATGTTGTATGTGATACTCTCCAAAATGGTGCTAGAGGGTGATGCGGAGGAGACGAATTGTTGAATAAAGTCGTTATTTTTGTTTTCTTTGTGCACAAGAAGTATTCTCGTAGCTTCGTAAAATTACGATTGAACCATTGATGTCACATGGATTATTTTAACGATCTCCTTGCTACGTTTCTGAGCCTTGATCGTGGTAGGATCCTTGTTGTCTATGGGAGGGACTGAGAGCTGTCGGATTTTATCAGAAATATCTTAATTTGTGTTCTGAAGATGAACGAGGATCTTACGGGTTTGGAACGACATGAGGGTAAGCAATTAATAACAGAATTTTCATTTTTGGGTGAAAAATTCCTTTAAATACTCATTTGATGAAATATGTGTAATGACATTTTATTTTAATATTTGTGCATGTGTGTCTGCAGGCCACGCTCAAAGTAGGAGTATGAATGACATTGCAGACACACCAAGCACAGACCAGGTGAGTCACATGGTTTCACAGTGTGTCTGCATCTATACATACAGAAAGAAACCACAATTTGTCAAGGCACAAAAGCATTTGTATAGTTCACAACAGCATCTGCAAGGATCTTTTCTATTTGCTTTGAAGCTATTTTTAGCTGCCGTTACCAGTTTTCCAGACTGACTTCACAGAAAAATCCAAGCAATTCTAGAAATCAAAGTCTCTTTCGCTTTCTTTAACATCATTATATTGGAATGTGATGTATTCATTTAAATACATGAAATTCATGTTTTCTTAATAAAAATGAATAAAGCTAGAACTACTGAAACACTTTTTTTGAGGTCACAAAACTGGATATCACCAAAATGAGAAATTCCCGCCATTCCTTTGTAAGAATACACATCTTACAATTTGAGTCAAGTGTATTGATGTATTTGATGAAATGTTGATTTTGTCGAAACTGTGCTTGCACTAAAAAGAAAACTACTGCATAGTATATTCTTATGAAGAGGTCACTGTGATTATGTGTGGCTCTGCTGATCTGATGTGGCTTGCTTTACTGTGGCCTGGTGTCTGGGTCGGTATTGATCTGCCATTGGGGAAACGTGCCATCTGACTGTGTGGTCCTCGTGCGAGGCTCTCACATGCCGAGGGATACCCGGGAGCTGTGGCCTGATCCCTCTGGAAAATGGTGTCACTGTCTCAGTTTGGTCGATGGATGCACAATGTACAAGGCTATAGCCTCCTGTCACGACACTCGTTTATTACTGTCCTGCTTTTGTTCATGAAGATATTTTATAACAGCAAGTTTTCATGAGCAAAAATCATTTTAGTCCATTAGCTGGACTAAAACAACATGATTTTGTTCCTTAGACTGTATATCAATAGAATCAGAAAACAGTCTTTTTGCCGAATCGAGACTGAACTTAATTTATAAAAACTGAATGAGTATTCGAGTATGATAAACATCTTTATATGAGCATATATAAACTCAACACAAAAATGCTTGATTTTAACATGTAGACTACCGCTCAATAGTAAATAAATTAATATTTTTAATTAGACAAGGATGCATTAAAATGGTCAAAAGTTAATGCTATTTGCTATTTAATTTTCCATTTATCAGCATTCTATATAACAGTTTTTATAGTTAGTTTACAATTATTAAACAGTACTTTTTCATTTTTTATTACGTTTTTTAATTTGTAATTGTATTTGATATTACTATTTTACTGCATTTTTGATCAAATTAATGCAGCCTTGGTAAGCATAAGAGTCTTCCTTAAAAACAACAACAACAACTTTTGAATAATTGTGTAAATCATTGAAACAATAACTGAACATTTATATAGACTTCCCCATTTAAAACCAAGCCTTATTATAGAAGTAGGAATATATAGAGATAGGAAAATGTAAAGCATTGTTTGGAGGAACTGTTATCCAAAGGTTTTTGAAATAGGCAAAAGTAGGAACACATTGAGCTTCGTCTGCCAGATAAACCAGCGTAGCCTTTCAGAAACTCCATTCTTACACATGCCTGACATACAACGTGAAGTTGAGATAAACTCCTTATACATGAACATTGTAACACTGGGGGACTAATGCTTGGTTTACAATTTGTCAGAGGGAGACAGGAGGAAAGCATAGAGATTAATCTAAATCCAGACTGCAACTTGTTCAAGGGCTTCAGATGGAATTGTTCTGTCTTCGAAGTGATAAAGGCTAAAGGCATTTTGTAATAGAGGTTAAAATAGTACAAGTAAACGTGTGTGAGAAGTTTCACAGAGTGTACATAGCAATAAATCAACTTTTGTGTTTAAATATAATATAATGTAATATAATATTATACTATATTATATAGATTCCGTTCTGTAATTGTGCTCTTCATAATAATAAATATAATATTAAATTATTATTTAATATATTATTACATTTTTTATTAGAATCTTCCATTAATAAAAAGCAGCACACAGTTAAGGGTTAAATGACAACATGATGGAACAAAAGGGTTAAATGACAACATAAGGGTTATGTGATGGAGCAGAGGGGTTAAAGGCAACATAAAGGTCCTGTGATGGAACAGAGGGGTTAAAGGCAACATAAGTGTCCTATGATAGAACAGAAGGGTTACATGACAACATAAGTGTCCTATGATGGAACAAAAGGGTTAAATGACAACATAAGGGTTCTGTGATGGAACAGAGGGGTTAAAGGCAACATAAGGGTCCTGTGATGGAACAGAGGGGTTAAAGGCAACATAAGTGTCCTATGATAGAACAGAAGGGTTACATGACAACATAAGTGTCCTATGATAGAACAGAAGGGTTACATGACAACATAAGTGTCCTATGATAGAACAAAAGGGTTACATGACAACATAAGGGTCTTGTAATGGAACAGAGGGGTTAAAGACAACATAAGTGCCCTATAATAGAACAGAAGGGTTACATGACAACATAAGTGTCCTATGATGGAACAAAAGGGTTAAATGACAACATAAGGGTTCTGTGATGGAACAGAGGGGTTAAAGGCAACATAAGTGTCCTATGATAGAACAGAAGGGTTACATGACAACATAAGTGTCCTATGATAGAACAAAAGGGTTACATGACAACATAAGGGTCTTGTAATGGAACAGAGGGGTTAAAGACAACATAAGTGCCCTATTATAGAACAGAAGGGTTACATGACAACATAAGTGTCCTATGATCGAACAAAAGGGTTACATGACAACATAAGGGTCTTGTAATGGAACAGAGGGGTTAAAGACAACATAAGTGTCCTATGATAGAACAGAAGGGTTACATGACAACATAAGTGTCCTATGATAGAACAAAAGGGTTACATGACAACATAAGGGTCTTGTAATGGAACAGAGGGGTTAAAGACAACATAAGTGCCCTATAATGGAACAGAAGGGTTACATGACAACATAAGTGTCCTATGATAGAACAAAAGGGTTACATGACAACATAAGGGTCTTGTAATGGAACAGAGGGGTTAAAGACAACATAAGTGCCCTATAATAGAACAGAAGGGTTACATGACAACATAAATGTCCTATGATCGAACAAAAGGGTTACATGACAACATAAGTGTCCTATGATAGAACAAAAGGGTTACATGACAACATAAGGGTCTTGTAATGGAACAGAGGGGTTAAAGGCAAGATAAGGGTCCTGTGATGGAACAGAAGGGTTAAATGACATCATAAATGTTCTATGATGGAACAGAGTGATTAAATTACAACACAAGTGTCCTGTGATAGAACAAAAGGGTTAAATGTCAACATGAGGGTTCTGTGATGGAACAGAAGGGTTAAAAGCAACAGACAGTAAGGGTCCAGTGATGGAACAGAAGGGTTAAATGACAATATAAGAATGCTGTGGTGTAAAAGAAGAGTTAAATGACATCATCAATGTCCTGTGATAGAACAGAAAGATTTAATTGTAACCAAACGGTCCTGTGATAGAACAAATGGTTAAATGACAACATAAGGGTTCTATGATGGAACATAGGGGTTAAATGACAACACGAGGGTTCTTTTATGGAAGAGAGGGGTTAAAGGAAAACATAAGTGTCTTAGACTACCTTCTAAATCGTTTTGTATTATTTTTTTCTTTGTTCACTTTGATTTTAGCTGAAGAACAAGTTTATGAAAAAAATCCCCAGAGATGCAGAGGCATCAAATGTTCTGGTGGGAGAAGTGGACTTCTTAGAAAAACCCTTTGTTGCCTTCGTTCGGCTGTCTCAGGCCACCACTCTTGGAGGTCTGACGGAAGTCCCAGTGCCCACCAGGTAACAGTTTTGCACATTAAAAACAATATGTCTGCAGAAAGATAATGAAAAATTTTAGTGTACTAAAAGAAAGTTTTGAATGTGTTTTCTCTTAATGGACAGATTTTTGTTTGTGCTACTTGGGCCTCCTGGCAAAGCCAAATCTTACAATGAGATTGGACGGGCCATTGCCACTCTCATGGTGGATGATGTAAGTTTGATTGTTTTGTTTGTTATGCGATTAATATTTTTCATGCAGTCTACTGTAAATTCTTACCATCCTTAATGTGCGATTCTTCCAAATAAACTTGGGAAAGAAGATAAATATTGCCCTTTAAATCGACCAAAGATTGATTGATTTTATCCACAGCTTTTCAGTGATGTAGCATATAAAGCCAGGGACCGAGAAGATCTGATTGCTGGCATTGATGAGTTTCTGGATGAGGTGATTGTGCTTCCACCTGGAGAATGGGACCCCAAAATTCGCATAGAACCCCCCAAACAAATTCCCTCAGCAGACAAAAGGTAAAACTTATTCTTCTTGTACTCATTCTTTGTTCTGCCCATCTGCTTCTATCTTAACATTCGTCTTTATTTCTCTGAGAAGGAAGTCTGTGTTTTCCCTCAATGAGCTGGGTCAGATGAATGGAACAGCAGGTGGCGGAGGGCATGTTGAGGATGAGGTTATGCCTGCTCCACACGAGCTTGGCGAAGAGTTGGCGTTTACGGGGAGGTGGGTCCATCCATGCATACATCCATACATACATACATACCTAACGTTAAATAAGGCCTAAAACTTTTAAGCTTCAATGATTTTTTAACATTTAAAAAAAATGAATTTTTCAAGACAACAAGTTTTCTTAGCAAACTTTACTATTCTAGAATTTTAATTCATTTTAAATCTACTTATTTACATTCACATTTGAATTGCAATTCTGCATCCTGTTTGCCACCTCAATTCAAAATTCAATTTAAATTCAGGAGTTTTATTGAAATTAAAAATGTATTTAAATGATATCCACAATTAAGTTCTGAACAAGGAGGAGCATTCACCTGCTGATCTTCAGTGTCGGGAAGGTTACTTTGGAAATGTAATAGGTTACAGATTAGTTACCCTATTAAGTACTGTAACTATTTCAATTACTTCAAGTAATGTTATGTTACTGATTAAATCTGTATGTGGGTGTATGTGTGAAAAAAATCAGATGTAACCCCCGTTGTTAACATTTTCATAAGTAACTGTAATTTAATTACACTTTTTTTCTTCTCAGTAACTGTAACAGATTACAGTTATACTTATTTTGGGTTACGCTTTATTTCAAGGTGTCGTTGTTCCAGTGTAATTATACATTTAAGTGCTGAGTTATATTAATTAAATACATGTACTTACTATATGGTTACGGTTAGGATTAGAGTTTGGCTTAGGTCTACTTGCATATAATTATGCATAATTTATGTAACGTGTAACACGGACACCTTAAAATAAAGTGTTGCCTTATTTTGTAATTAAATTACCTAATTCCATTACATGTAACTAGTTACTCCCCAACACTGCTGATCTTTAGGACCTGGTGTTCTTGTACTTTGACCTTGCAGAATCTCTTAAACAATTCAGTTGTGAAATAAGAGAGAAAGAGAGAGAAAACGAACTTTTAGGTATAGCTTGAGTTCTAAAGAGCTCAAAGTGTTCTTGCTTTATCTGTTTTTGCAAATAATTGAAAGATACTTCAGAGCTCCGAGGTTCAGGAGAGTTCATATCTTGATCAATATGTCAAAAAAAGGAGAATGTAATGTGCTTTTTGGCACTTGCGCTCGAGGGGTTGTGAGGACTCGTGAGAGATGGAAAATGGGTGCCAGTTCTCTGTGCTAATAATCGAGATAAAGCTCACCTCTGTCTGCCTGTCTAATACAAGCTAAAGGGGACAGGTCCCTGTTGAATAATGGATTAAACATCTATGTTTACGGGACAGGTTCTGTGGCGGCCTTATACTTGACATCAAGAGGAAGCTCCCCTGGTACCCTAGCGACTTTTATGAAGGCTTCCACATTCAGTCCATCTCTGCGGTGCTCTTCATCTACCTGGGCTGCATAACCAATGCAATCACCTTTGGGGGTCTTCTAGGGGATGCCACAGACAATTACCAGGTACAGCTCACACTTTTCTACTTGACACAGAACATGACAGTTTGTTTAAAGTTGCATGTCATCTTCTTTTCTGGAGCATTTTACAAGCACGCTTGTGACCTAGCTTCATCTATAGCTGCCTTCTTTTATGTCCATGTCTTTCTCACCTTGTTTCCCTGTCTCTCTCCCTGTTTAACTCTCTGTCAGGGTGTGATGGAGAGTTTTTTGGGCACCGCTCTAGCAGGAACGGTATTCTGCTTGTTTAGCGGTCAACCCCTCATTATTCTCAGCTCAACGGGCCCTATCCTCATCTTTGAGAAACTGCTTTATGAATTCAGCAAGTGAGAGAGCCATCTGCACAAATCCAACATAAGTCACAGTCTATTATTGAGAACAATGCAGTACAGCTTTGATTGCTCACTTTCATCAACCCTTAAAATACCCTCATAAATCATCTCTCTTCACTGATGCAAATAAGTGACTTCTCTCTTGCTCTCTAGTGTTCATTGCTCTTGTATTTATCTCTCTTTATTGTTTCTTTAAACTTTCTTTTCCTCAGAAATAATGGGATTGATTACATGGAGCTTCGACTGTGGATCGGAATGCACTCCTGCGTACAGTGCTTTTTCCTGGTCGCAACGGATGCCAGCTACATCATAAAGTACATGACGCGCTTCACAGAGGAAGGCTTCTCTAGCCTCATCTCCTTCATCTTCATCTCTGATGCCATCAAGAAGATGGTGGGAGCCTTCAAATACTATCCCATCAACACCGACTTCAAACCAGACTACGTTACGGCCTACAAGTGCGAGTGTTTGGCGCCAGACCCGAGTAAGTCCATTCTTGATGTAGAGCATTGTCAGTCTGACATGGTGGAGAAATAATTGACCCTTTGCAGGGAGTATGATTGATAGGCGATCTGACCAATCATAATGCCGAATCTACAATTTTTGTCCTACAAACTAAGCAGACTGGAGAGTAGATTAACGACGGTGGACTTGAACTTAAAAAATACTGTGCATTGACATCTTTCCGCATTTGAAAATAGATACCTTCTGACGTTAATTCATGTTTATTTTGTGCTATAACTAGTAAAGAAGAAGAGATGATCGGTTCATGTGCTGTTTGAACTGAGGCGCTACAACGATCTGTCGCGACACATTAAAGAGCCCAAACAGCATTTATTGTTAAAATTTCTTAAAAAATGACAAAATTTGGAAGCTGAGACTTTGTTTCATACCAAAAGTTACCTGCTCTGTCTTGTCTGTCGGCACGTTGTCAGTTTCCTCTTTGCTGCACAATGGTTTTTTTTTTTTTTTACTGCATGAGAACATGTGTGGTGTGAGAGCACCATGGCTTCTCAGATGTAGCAACAGTAACTAAGGTGGGCAGGTCTTTGCGAAGGGTCAATTAGATGTAGAGCAAATTAGCATTAATTTAGTTTGTCAGGATTTACATACTAAGAATAAATGGTAACACTTTACAATAAGGTGCAATTAGTTTATGTTAGTTAATGCATTAGGTATCATGAACTAGCAATGACCAACAACATTTGATATAATTTATTAATATAGTCTTAATCTCTGTTGATTTATAGATGTGCTATTTTTCAAACTCATATTTGTCTGTATGTTATTAATACTTACGATTAACTAATGTTAATCGAATTTGTACTTTTTATTTTCAATTTTCAATTTATTAATTTGTCAGATGCTTTTATCCAAAGTGACTTACAGATGAGGAAAACAGAAAGCTTTTTTTTAGGTTGTTTAGTTTTAGTTTTTTAATTTAAAATGGTTCGTTATTTTAAATTGTAATATTTCACAATTTTACAGTTTTACTGTATTTTGGAGCAAATAAATGCAGGCCTTAGAAACGACTTAAAAAAAAACTTACTGTAAAATAAACATTTATCTAGATTAATAAGCTGTTGATGAATGAACCATTATTATTTCATCATTATTTTTTATCTATTAACTTATGTTAATGAGTTAGAGCTTATTGTACAGCGTTCCAGAATACATTTCATTTTGGAGTCACTGCACTGGCAGTATGCATAAATTAACATATCCAGTAGTAATTTCTTGATTAAACCAAGGTCCTTTGGGCGTTTGAATTGGCTGAGTGCATGTGATTACTGTAACTTATTTGTGTCATGTTTGTTTTTGCTGCAAACCCCAACGTGGCCTCCGATTGATGTGAGTACTTTTCAATAAGCATGAGTTTAAATCAGACAAATGGCATTTTATTAGTTTGTATTTAGTTATATGGCTTGCAGCTGTGAATGTAAACTAGCAATGAGGTCCTTTGAAAGTATTTTAGGCATGCTGGATCGTTTCAAAAACCAAATGAACATTTCAGTGGAGCTGCTACACCTGCAGTCATTTTCAATTGTCAAAGCTGGCTTTGATCCTGGATAAATCCTTCTAACAAAGTATTATTCAGATTTCCATTTGCTCTGCTCATTTTCCTCTTTGATTCTCCCTCTCTCTGTTTGTTCAGTGGCACCAATGATCTTCGATGTTGTAGTCCCAGCACCAGATAATTCCTCTGCTCTCTTTGGTGTAAGTGCCTCATGTCTTCACCTCACTCACATCTGTGTTAACATCTGTGTTAGCATGAGCTCAGATTAGATTACAGCACTATCACTGATTTGATAACCCACAATGATACTTTGTGTTTTTGTTTTATATCACTATGAAGGAAATCTCAATCTGATGTAAATCCAATTCATTTATTTCACATGATTTTACTGATCTTGGTCTGCTGTATTGCTGTATATATATTTTTTTGGCCTTGTCCTGTTTTATTCTCTTTTTCTCTCTCTTTTTTGCCATTTATCCACCACACAACCCTTCCATCCTTTGCCTTGTCTACATTCCTCCCTCCTATCCCTGACTTCTACCTTTTTCTCTGTGTTTGTCCCATCTTCTCAGTTGAATGTAACAGCTCTGGACTGGACTCAGCTGAGTAAGAAGGAGTGTGTGAAGTACGGAGGCTCACTGGTGGGAAAATCCTGCAAGTATGTTCCAGATCTTGCTCTCATGTCCTTCATTTTGTTCTTTGGGACCTACACTATGACTGTCTCTCTGAAGAAGTTCAAATTCAGTCGCTACTTTCCCACAAAGGTAAGACCAGTGAAGTTTCTTTTTGACTTTTTCTTACCAAACTCTTGCAGAAACACTTTTTCACACTTGCACCTTTGTCTTTCACTTCGACCTTGTTAGTATCAGGACTTGTCCTTTCCGCTTTTTCTCTGTTATGCCAAAACCCTTGAGACTGACTATAGCTAGGTTAGGATAAAAGTTATCTCTATTCTTTATTCTGCATGATCTTAGTAGCTTCAGTAAGATAAGCAGGATCTTTGATAGTGTTAGAGTAATCAAAAGAGCTTTAGACCTGGAGACTCGTGAAAGGTAAACGATGTCACATGAGAGTAATCATGCATGTGACACACTTTATATTAATATTTATTTAAAGCGTATTTTTTTGCTGTACACTTTTTGATATATGACACAATTTTTAAGAAAATTGTTGAATCATTTGACACTGAATACTGGAATAATGGCAACTTTGCAACCACGGGAATAAATACAATTTTAAAATATATTAAAATAGAAAACTGTCTTATCTTAAATTACAGTGTTATTTAAAAAAACAACAACCTTGAAGAGGAAAGGACATGTCCAAGATTATAACAAGGTCGACGTGAAAGACAGAAAAGTGCAAGTGTGAAAATCTGTTTTTGAGTTTGTTCTTTTGCAAGAGGTTTTTTTTTTTTTTTTTTTTTTTTGCATAATTGATCTCTGTAGTCTTTGTAGTCCTGTAAAGCTGTTTTTAAACAATCTGTATTTTATAAAGCGCAATTCTTTTTATTTATTTTACTGTATTTTCAATCATATAAAAAATGCATCCTTGGTGAGCATAAGAGACTTCTTATAAAAACATTGAGCACAAGATGACTATTTCATATTTCAACATATTTGTTGACATATTTGTTTGGCTATCTCTCACAACTTTGTAGTAATAATTACAGTTAAAATTATATATGAAATAAAACAAGATCATGCAGTATTAAAGCTGTTCCTCATAGATACTGTATTGCACGTATATGGTGTCTTACATACTGGATACAAATGAATTTATTCTATGTGTTTAAAAGTGAATTTGGTTATTCTCTGTAATCTCCCAGAAATTGTGTCACTTGTGTCAGATGCTCACCCCCTGAGTCTGTGCCTGCAAAGAATAAATACATATATAAATAAAAACTTTCCAGTGATCTTGTTTTGATATTCAAAATTTGACAAAAGGTGGCAAGTTTGCAGCCCAGTATATTATAGCTCTCCAATGACATTGTGCTTGATTGTTTTATTCATTCTTTTTCTATCTATATATTTTCTATCTAGCTAAGGAAGTTGATTAGTGACTTCTCCATCTTCATGTCCATCATGACGTTTGTGGGGCTGGACATGCTAATAGGTTTGCAAACACCCAAACTCATTGTGCCTACAGATTTCAAGGTGAGTGTAAATGAAGTTCAACTGGAAAATAAAACTGATCTTGATGTTTTGTGACTTTTCAATAAAGAAGCTCCTTTAGTTCATCTCAGTTGTTGTATTGGTTTTTTCCTTTTCAAATCACGTAGCCCACACGTCCTGACAGAGGTTGGTTTGTGATGCCATTCGGAAAGAATCCGTGGTGGGTTTACCTGGCAAGCTCTGTCCCCGCGCTCCTTGTCACCATCCTCATCTTCATGGATCAGCAGATCAGTGCTGTCATCGTCAACCGCAAGGAAAATAAGTTAAAGGTATCCATGCAGTGAGCAGGTCCTTCATCACCCCTCATTTAATTTCATTTGACTTCCTCACACTCTCGCTCTGTTTGCTACAGAAAGGTTGTGGCTATCACCTGGATCTATTGTGGGTGGGCGTTCTGATGGCAGCCTGCTCTTTTATGGGCCTGCCTTGGTATGTGGCAGCCACTGTCATTTCCATTGCTCACATCGACTCCCTGAGGATGGAGAGTGAGTCTAGTGCTCCAGGGGAACAGCCGCAGTTTCTTGGTGTGAGGTGAGACAGACATAGACAACTTGTTTGTGGTCTCTCGCTGACATCATTTCTGACTGGCTCTGTACACAGTCACAAGTCTTTCCTTTAATAACAGCCATATATTATAAAATGGTTATTGAGAGTGGGCTATTAAGACATATTACAGACTTGATTGTCATAAAGTCTAATTTACATGAGGCGGCAGACCACATTTATATCCGAATCGTAATTAATCTACATGGCACACATGCCAAACCTCAGCAATAAATAATCTGGATACAGTTGAAAATGCTGAAATAAATACATGTATGTACTGTGTTTGGTGTAAATCACGCACTTGCTATCAGTCTTATGTTTAAAAAAAAAAGTAAATCAAGTAAAAGTAATATATATGATCATAAATTGCCACTTTGTTATTGTTCAGTATAGTTAAACACAAATAAATGCAATAAAACTATGGCTGTGCAGTACATATACGAGTTCTCCACTCAGTATTTTTCTATTGTCTTTAATCTCTCTTATTGCTTCTCTTCCAATTACAGAGAACAAAGATTGACAGGAATCCTGGTCTTTGTGCTGACAGGAGTGTCTATCTTCTTGGCCCCCGTCCTGCAGGTGAGCTTGCTGAAATGACAGAGATAATTAATACTGACTCTGACCTATTATTTAGGGTAGATTAGCAATTATTATCATAAAAAATGTTCTGTGATGATGTCTGTGTGATCTACTCAACAATAGCTGTACTATTTCAAATGGGTAAAGAGCAAACAAATGTTATGTACACTGCCGTTCGAAATTTGGGGTCAGTGTGATTTTCTAATGTTTTATGCTCACCTTTATTTGAAAATACAGTAAATCAGTAATATTGTGAAATATTATTACAATCATGGCCTAATGGTTAGAGAGCCAGACTTGTAACCTGAAGGTTGCAAGTTTGATTCCCAGTAAATTAAAATAACTGAATATATAATTGAATGTATTTTAAAATGTATTCATGTGATGGCAAACCTTCACATGAAGTTTTCAGCATTATTATTCCAGTCTTGAATGTCACATGGCCCCTCAGAAATCATTCTAATAGGCTGATCCGGTGCTCAAGAAACATTTATTGTCACAGTTGTAAAAAAATATTTTTGTGGAAATTGTGATAAGAATCAAAGAATCAAATTCTTCTAATAGAAAAAAAGCATTTATTTTAAATCCTTCCATCACTTGTCAGTTTAATGCATCCTTATACTGAATAAAAGTATTAATCTTTTCCCTTTATTTTTAATCTTACTGAGACAAAACTTGTGTATATTTATGTATTTACTAAATAAAATTTCTAAAACTGTTAGTAGCCTGAAACTCATCTTCAATTGGTCAGATGCAATAATGCCTTTTTTATTATTTCTACTCATGGGTTTTTAAATGTAGTTTAAATGTGTTTTTAAAATCAAACATTCTTAGAAAAACTTAATAAAACCAACCACTTTTTCTTTAAAGGTAAGTGACCATGTAGGATGCACACTATTTTGTTAAAAATTAAGGGCAAAAGGAAGATACATCAGCACTTCCAGTTATGTTTTTCTGAAAATTATTTCACTTCCATAATCTGATGAATCTGAAAAAAAAAGGTTAGGTTTTAGCTATCAGTAAATCACCTGTATGGTGAAAAGTCGGTGTTATTTACCAGAATGGAGACTGGGAATGAGTTCATGTTTAGATTAAATAGATTTTTTTATTCATGTTGACTTCAAGTGTGACTGGTGTTGCCTTGGCAGCTGAAGTGTATGTTGTTGGATTTTTTTTCTGTTTATAGTTCATTCCTATGCCGGTCTTGTACGGAGTCTTCCTCTACATGGGTGTTGCTTCTCTTGGTGGCATCCAAGTAAGTGCCTTTAGGGATCTAACCTTTTCCCAAACTGATTGGAACAGCCAATGTACATTTATTGTGTTTGACATTCCTAGGTTTTAATATCATAGTAAACTTTCAAGCTATACAGGGAAACATCACAACCTGCAGTTTGTGTGAGAATGTAAAACTCATTTGCATGCACGCTACAACTGCATTTAGTGATTAGAAATGGATTAGAAATGAGTGATTTCTCCACACTGTGACACTGCAGGGATGGAAGAGCGTGGTGTTGTGGGAATGGATATTTGCAGGCTGGCTGGGTTTACTGAGGCAATTTTGAGCTGCATTTTGATGAGGCTGTCAGACTGCAGTGAGAATCCAGCCTCTTGTGTAGCTTGGCAGTGGCCAGGTGCTGTTTTTCTGTGCTCTAGTTGTCTAGTTTAATGTCAGTTAGAGAACAAGAGGAGGACAAAAGGCAAAATGATGGACCTCAAAAGGAGACCTTTACAATATACTGAATTAATACAAATGTATTTAGGTTCATGCTGCTTTGAGGCTAAATGCTTAAAAGCTGGGATTGACTCTAAATAGCATTGTGCTCTTTTCTATTTGTGAAGCTTTGTCATGTGGATTTGTGATTGTTTTATGTAAGTGAGGGAAAAGAATGTACTAAAAAGGAAGTTAGAAAGAGTCCTATATGACTAAGTCCTATATCAAACCTGTGACGTTCTTGCTTTCAAGCTTCAATAAGTACATGATAGCATCATAAAAACATCATTAAAGTTGTGCATACGACTCTTGTGCTACATTTCAAGACTTCTAAAGCCATCTGAAAGTTTTGTGCGAGGAAAAGTTCAAAATGTATATTGTTATTCACTGATAATCTTCCCTTCAACTAGGTCAGATCACGCAGTCAGTCAAGAAACAGATCAATCCGATTTGTGAACAAATCATTCAGATCGAATCATTGTGAAGTGAATCAGCTCATTCAAATCATTAAAATGAAACCATTTTGTAAATTGAATCAGCTTATTCAATTATTTGAGATTGAACCATTTCGTAAAGAGAGTCCATTTATTCAAATCATTCCAAATGAATCATTTTGTAAAATGAATTCACTTTTATTTGACGGAAAGAGCCATTTGGGTTTGAAATGATGTGAGAGTGAGTAAATAATGATAGATTTGTAATTTTTGTCCACTATGTATCTAATCAAACATTCTGTCTTTTATAGTTCTGGGACAGGATCAAACTGATTATGATGCCAGCCAAACACCAGCCAGATTTTTCATACCTGCGTCACGTTCCGCTGAGAAGAGTCCACCTGTTCACACTGGTGCAGATTGTATGCTTAGCTGTTCTCTGGATCCTCAAATCCACATTCCTTGCTATCATCTTCCCCGTGATGGTATGATAACATTTTATATTGCCGCACAAAAACATCAATGTTTATCATGATTCAAAACTACATCCATTTGCATAAAGCTTTCTGCATATAATCTATCCAGTAAGGGATTAATGTACTTCAGTACTTTGTATGATTGTAATTTGTAGTGAAATCATGCTGTGAACAGGCCATCCTGTTGAATTCAAATGAATTTCCTGTGGTCTGTAATTTAGTATGTAATGCACTTCTCAAGGTTCTTAAGAATAATAAACATTAAGAATGCGCTACGCATACAAAAAAAGTTATTTTTTGCCCTCGATTTCTCAGATTCTTGGTCTCATGGTGGTACGGAAGATGTTGGACATGGTCTTCTCTCAACATGATCTGGCATGGCTGGATGATATCCTGCCTGAGAAAGAAAAGAAGAACACCAAGAAGGACAAAAAGAAAGGCAAAGGAGGAGATGACAGTGAAGACGTAAGTGTTTTAGAAGCGCGACTACTCAAAGAAAGATGTAGGCTGCTGGGATTTAAATAAGTTTTATTTGACTTGACTTTAGTTAAATAAAAATGATCAATTTCAATTGTTTTTGACATCCACACTGTTGTGTTGTGTTTCACTGGTGCCACCTTCTGGTGGAGAAGAGCCTCATGCTTATACCAATAAAGCCTTAAAGACAAACATGACACATTCTACATAAGCATATACTAATCTTCATCCGTTCTTTGGCCCACAGGACAAGTATAACCCCTATACAAACTGCTCCCCCAGTGATTCAGAATTGGATCGCAGGTACTGTGTGCTTAAACTACACGTTCCCTACCGTGACCTCTTACAGGCGCCAGACTCTAACTCAGAGTGGGCGGCACGATGCCAACCAGGCAATTACTACTACTGATACCAACTTTCTTAGTGTTTTTTTTTTTTAATGTGAGCGCACTTCCTCTTAAATACGCATCTCCTCTACATTTAATAATACTAAAGATTGCATTCATACGTACATACAGTAGAAATAGATGACAAATAGATGATAGTTGAGAGGCAGCTCAGAATATTAAATGTGTAACTGCTAAGACCTATAAATAAGGTCATGCAAGACCTTGTATATAGTTTTTTCTATATTCTCATTGCCCTTGCCATGTGCTTTTGAAGCAATGCAGATAGAATTGTTTTCATGCAACCACCAGTATTTTACTCTGCATGCTATTATAGAAAATGTGTAATTATTGTGTTATGCATATGTATTTTTTCTTTTGCTTACATTTTCACACAAAAGAAACAGCACACATAAATAATCATTATTGAACTTCCATAATTAGATGTGGGTACAGTTTCTGTTTATATAAATACTGGGAAAGATGGCAGTGAGAAAAGTGTATATTTGAATTACTTTTTTGCAGGCGTTCTAAAATACATTTTTAGTAGTTATAAAGAGTGTAATGTAACAATGTATATTAGTTCTTTTAAGGAATTTTGGTTGTTTCTTTCCCTTATAATTGTGGTTCCAATAAGAGTGCTAATAGAGAATAACTCTGTGCTTGTACTAGATTTTCTAGGGAACCCCCCCCCCCCCCAGCATGGTTCCTCTCACACTATATTCACAACCCATATTTATCCAAATGTGTGCCTCTGTATCATTCTGATGTAGAAATGATGTAAAATCTGCTGGGTTTCATGTCTGCATTGCTGTTCAGGGGGCATGGTTTGGATGAAGTGTTCACTTTAACAAAGGTTCAATTTGTTAATATTAGTTATTGCATTAGGCATCATTTGGATTATTATCATATTAGATATTATAATATATTTTTTTAATTTCACATACTATTGATTAACTGTTAACAATCATAATACTTTATAATAATACTATCACTATATATTATATTTAATATAAATAGAAAATATATATTGTGTTAGTAAGATTTCATACTTAAGATTTTAAAGTATTAAATGTATAGTAAAGACTTTCACGTTGCTACAAAATACAAAAATATTTCTAAAATGCTGTTCTTTTGAACTTTCTATTTATCAAAGAATCATAAAAAATGTATCACGGTTTCCACAAAACTGTTTAATATTTAAATAAGTAAGCTAATATGATTTCTGAAGGATCAAGGCTGCTAAAAATACAACTTTTCCATCACAGGAATATATTATATTTGAAATAGAAAATTGTTATTTTAAGTTGTAAAAGTACTTCACAATATTAGTCTTTACTGTATTCTGATCAAATAAATTCAGCCTTAATGAGCATTAAAAATAAATATAATAAATTCCTGTTAAAATATATTTTTTTACAGGAATGTTAAAAATATATTATAAATGTCTGATCTAGAAATGAACATTAACCAGAATTATTTCATGATTCCTAATGCATTAACTAATGTCAATGTTGAACCTTGTTGTTAAGGTTTACCATAGTTGCTCTAGTCTTTATCGCATTTAAACACTTTAGTTATCCCCTTAACCTAGGACAAGCATACTGAGCCTTCTTCCTGCTTTGGGTGTCCTGATCCCAAATCTTTCCCCTGGAACACTTGTGCAGTCATCTGCAACTAACATCTTAATACAGACTATTCCTCAGCTGTTCCTCCTTCCTGTCATAGCCCTCTCCTCTTACTCCTCCTCACTCTTGTAACTGGAAGTTGCCATTCCACAGCATCACTCTACACCTGAAGATCTCCTGTCCGTCATCCCCGGCGATGCCAATGACCAGAGGGATGTCCTGCCCCATGCCCCAGGTGAAGATAGAGATGGAGTCGGACTATGACGACACTGATATTAACCCTAGAGGCAGACACAGAGATCACAGGGACATGAGCAGCGAAACAACACTCTAATGTCGGTTCTCCAGTTGTGCAGTGTGGAACATTGCATGCTCCGTCTCAGCTTGTTTGAAGATCCTGTGTGGCTAATACACAAGTTTATGTTCACTTATGGATCAGACAGCACTTTATGGGTACACATAACTGTGACGTGGCATAAGAAGTTAGAGGTTGAATTATTTTAAAGGGCAAACATTGTCAAAATGTAGGATTTATGCAACGGTTGCATTAAGCATCTTTTTGTTTCTTATTTTAAAAGCCAAAACAGCTGAAAATGCAGTCAATTTTATGAATTGAAAAAAAATATAACACTGAGATAATGGGAAGGCAGAAAGATTATTTTCTTACTACAAAAATGAGAATATATTTTAGAAAAAATCTGTTTATATTTATGGAGTGCAAACCTTTTAGAAAGCTAGACCAACTTTATATTCAAGATTCCAGTACATTTGATATGATGGTGACAGGGGTAAACAATTCCGATTTAGTTTTCCTCTGTAACTGCTACCTCTGGGTCTAGTAGTGTTGCCTTTCTCCAAACAGTCATGCTTTTCCTTCCTTTCCCTTTCTTTTCCTGCCTATATCACTCAAAGCTTTGGGAAAAGAAACAACCAAAAACAAGCTTTGAAATAGAAAATGAAAGAGGTTTTGGCCTTGCATTTTGTTTCCTTAAAAGTTTCAGAAGGCTTGTGTGACTTGTGTACGTGAGATGTTTTTTCTGTATATGAATATGTGTACATGGAAAGGTTGCAAATGATGGATATTGGCCGACATAAGATTTAACCTCTGAAGGAAAAAAGAAAACTTTTTAAGATGCAATATTTCAGTTTCCTGGCAACTTGAATTTTGGTAAAGGTTTAGTCTTTGAATCTCTGTGCAGCACTTTGGTCAGCCGTGTGGCTGTTTTATATGTGCTATATAAATAAATTGAACTTGAACTAAAGGAAACGAGGTGGCAGATTAAAAATATTTACTGAAATTGATGTTTTTGTACATTTAAGCCATATACCTTAGAATTCTTATTCTTAATTTATTTTATTGTACATCTCAAATTCCTTGTATATATTTACAGTTTTTTCCTAAGATGAGACATTGACTAACATCAATAGCAGGTTTAAAACCCACTACATTTACAATAAATTGAATATTTAATCAGGTCATTTAGTCAAAATTACTCAAGAACATAAATGAACACTTATACCTTCAGTACTGATTTTGAGGAAGGCACCAAAATCTTTTTATCCTGATTGCTGACTCAATGAGTAAAGCACCATAAATTAGATCCCATATGGACTGAACAACATCAAGTTAAAGAACATGACACATTACTACTAGTGTCGTCAGGGTCCATGGTGAAGCCATCACTGAATCCATCACTCTCCACTAGTGTGGGTCTCCTACCACACATAGGGCAGAGTTTGTTCCTCTCACGTGAAGCTCGCATCCATACGATCAGGTTCCAGCGTGTGCCTGAGGAGATGGGCATAGCTCCGTGCATGTGCTGGCCTCTGTGTAGCAGACCTTCAGTTACGTGATGCTCCACTTCCACACACTCCGTCTCACTCAGAGGCACCTAAAACAAACGTACATGGTCAGGACACTGTAAATACACTTTAAACCTGCATTACTAGGCTGCATGCTTGTGCTGCCCACTGTTTCATCCAAAACTGTCAATGTCTTTGTAAAGTAAACTAAAGTGTTGTATTATTATGAAATAAAATCTCTTCTCGAAGAAAGTGTTTGCTTGTGATTTTAGGGGAGATGAATGGTGAATGTGAAATTATTTCATTTTATTTTATTCGACTGATTGCATGCATTAAGCAGAAGATTATACGTTAAATAGGGTTTTCCAAACTTTCTGATGCAAAGGCATCTTAGTAAGGACTCCTCTCTTCTAAAATAATAATAATAAAAAAACACTTACATAAACTGATTTGTACTGATTTGCATGTGAACATTATTAGGCATGATATTATGCATGTGGTTTCCAAAAGTAAATAACCAACATTTATATTGTCACTTCAAATAATGCCATAACAAATAATTTCTATATCAATTATAAAATCTATTTAAAATGTATTATAAAAACATTAAGTATTGAATCTAGAAAATACTCAGAAAGAAACGATTCAGTTTGTATTAGGCCATAGATGTAGAAACCTGAATATTGAGATATGAAAAATTTGTAAAACGTTAACTTTAGTTAATTTTGACAGGCTAGAGGTGTGTGTGTGTGTGTGTGTGTGTGTGTGTTTGTGTTTGTGTGTGTATATATAGGCCAAATACTGTCTGGGAATTCTTAATAGTTGTCTTCATAATCATCACATAATTTTCAAGCTCTGTTATAAACTATAACTCACAGCACCTGTCTCATGTCTCCAAAGAACAGGTTCCCCTCCGTAAAGTCTTTCCCCAGCGATACATTGAGAGTGACTTCAGCGTTGTCATAATGATAGCTAAGGTCCAAGTCTTCACGCATATCATACTTGACCACAAAAGCCTTGTGACTGTCCAGACAGCTTCCTCCACAGTCACTGTAGAGCAGAGCCGTGAGTGGACGCAGATAGACCTCCCTCAATGGAGTGAAGAAACTCTCATCAAAGCCCAGTTCATTGAGGAGAATCTATTCATTGAGAGAGATGTCAAATTATAATCAAAGAACAACAAGAATACAATTAGTCTGTCTTTTGATGGCAATATAAATCACACAAACTGGATTAAATGCGTATAATAAAAATGTGTACTCCGTAATTGTTCATGGTGTTTGGCCGGCCCTTCGGTGCATCAGACTGTTCAAAATGCTCCAGCTCTTCTATAAAGTCCTTGCAGAATTCCTTTTGGAACACTGGGAATCGGAAGACCCTTGGTGCTGCAAAATACACAATAAACCAAATTCGTTGGCGTGATTTTTCTTTCATAATTTCACAATCAACAGATTTCAACTGAAAACTGTGTAAAGCAGCAGCTCACCTGCCTCTGTCTGGATGAGTTTCATTAGTCCTTCCACGGTTGCATCACTTGAAGTACAGTATTTTACCAACTCTAAAAACTCTGAGGCCAGGTATGACTCCTTGCAAAGGATAGATTATACTGTAGTATATCAGTGAACGAATTTCAATCATAGACTACCTGGACTACTGAATATAAATAAGTACCTGCAGATGATAAACATGCTGATGTAGAGGTGCATAAATCTCCCTAATGGTAGTTGCTCTCTCTGCTGATTTCAATTTATGACTCTGGCGTCTTTCGATTTCTGCATGAATCTACAAATACACAACTGAATAATAAATAACCATCCTCTTACAGCCTTGATCTCCATCGTTATCACAGGAGTGATTTCTGCTCCAGAGCTCACTCACCTTTCCAAGCACGTCTCTGAACTGAGATTCAGACACGCAACCCAGGGACCTGAGGATCTTAAGCAAATGTCACAGGTGTTCAGAAAGAAATGGCGAAGTATTTAACATTAAGAGATTAGCCAGTGTTGCTGTAGATTACTTACATTTTGATAGTCCTTCCTGAACTGGCTCTCTGAGACGAAACGAACGTGAAGTTTATATTCTTCAAGAAAAATATTATCTCTGAAAAAACAGCTGCATGTGTGAAATTTCTCCATGGTTTAACTAATACCGATTTTATAATAACAACTACATAATTGTATATATTTACACAGGTGTAACAGCTATTCATACAACTTTTATAAGCGAACGAGGACAAATTTCGACACTGTTAGACTAGTTTGAGCTGTCCATCTGTTCAGAGCTCCGCCCACTCAATGAATGTTTTGTTTTGGAACAACCAGAAATATGTCCGTATAGAAACAAACAGCGTCGATAAAATCAATACCTAATTTAAATATTTAGATGTAATAATGCTACATTTATCTATGCATATGAGTATAAATATTCGAGACATGTCTTGCATTAGTCCCCATTCAAAAAGAGCGATAAATACCGAGAGTAATAAAAGTAATGTTTACATCCTGGTGGTACGTCACTTAATTCCTTCCGTCCGATTGTTAATGTGTGAGCGTGCACGACTCAAGTTGATCAGAAATGCGTTTCAATTGTCCCATGTGTCGGTGCGCCTGTAGTTTTGAATTTAAAATTGTATGATTTTATAGCTGTGCAATCTGTTGTGTATTTAAAGCATAGGACCGTCTTTTTGCAGCAGAATGTTGAGTGTGGATTCATTGCCCGTTGCCGAAGAGGAGGTGGTGGAGTCCAGCTCAAACAGACTGGGGGACATTTACACGTTTGTTGCAGAGGGCTGTTATCCTCAAACGATGAATCCGATTCGCAAGAAAAATCTCAAAAGATATGCTCAGAAATTTATGATTGACGGTGAGAACAAATCTTGCATATGTTACATTCGGAATCATTTTAATAAATGTCAGTCATAGATTCTTTCAATGTTTTGCCGTACTTCCTGTAAAACAAAGACAGAAAGCTTTTATTATTATTTCTCAAGTTAACATGTTAAATTTGACCGGCCAAAAACCTCTAACCTATATATAAAAACCATCTCTCTCTATATGTATATCAGTATGGTGCTTTATAATTATCACTGGACAATTTTCAAGTTTTTTTAAAACTATATCTCCTCCTAATGTTTGAGGTGCTTTTTTCTCTAATCCAGTCTATTTTAGAATGTAAAACAACGTTTAAAGGCAACATAAGCGGTGTTTTTACACACATCTAGTGGTTTAGCTAACCTTATTGAGTAATTTTTGCTTTGTATTGTTATCTCTAATCTTTCTCTATCTACAGATGGTCGATTGTATTATGTGGGACCAAAGAAAGAAGAAAAGCGAGAAGTAGTGATTGAGGCAGAGCGGAAGAGACAGATATTCCTGGAGTGTCACTTCAATGACATTGGACATCACCTGGGACAGAAGAAGACTGTTCACAGAATTCAGAGTAAATACTACTGGCTTGGCATTGTCAAGGATGTTGTGGATTGGGTATGCAGTGGATGTCATTAATCTGACCCTTTTAGGAATGGATGTGTTTGCTACTGTCACGTTTTTATTCATACCAGCATTCAAAAATCACTGTATCATCTGTTTCAGATTAAAGTGTGCGAAACGTGCCAACACGCAGAGCAGAATAAAAACCTGGTTAGAACGGTACGACCCATCAAGGTGGATGGTCCATGGGACATTTTGGCCGTTGAAATAATTGGTAAAAGCTTGTAAGGGACTTTTAAGAAGTCTAATTTGTTAGCCGGACACATTTCTAAGGCGTAACCAAATGTCTTCACTTGTGTCATTCGAAAACAGGTCCATTCCCAGGCACTGCGCATAGAGGGAATACACACGTTGTTGTTATTACAGATTACTACAGTAAATGGGTAGAGGCCTTTCCTGTACAAAAGAAAGATGGTCTCTGTGTTGCGCGATGCATTTCCTCATCTACTTGCAGGTGAGATAATAATATTGCCCCATTAATAAAGAATAAATATGTTTATTTGCTCAAATGTGACCCCCCCCCCCCAGATTTGGTCCCGCAAAGACAATATTTTGCTCTCAAAGTGCCGACTTCTGTGAGGAGGTAAAACTTTTTTTATCTTTTATGCAAAACAGGTGAGTAATTGTATTTTAACAGCATTATTATTGATTATTTTAGGTTTCAAAGCACCTGTGTGACCGGTGGAACATAGCACAAAGAGTTTTGTCGGTAGACCAGCCGCAGCGGAACGCACTGTATGATCGCAGCAGTAATCTGCTGAGAGATGCCATAAAACAGATGGTAGTGGAGAAACAGGTGGAGTGGGATGATTTTCTCGATCCAGTTTTGGCCACCTTTAGGACATCAGTCAACCCTACGACAAAATTTACACCACACTTTTTAATATTTAACAGAAAAGCCAGCCTATCTAGTGAGGTAAGAGAATTAACTAATTAGATATGATAGTTTTGTGACATGAATTAATGATTTTATGTAATAAGTAGTGTGATTTAGTGTCAAAAGTGGTCCAAAAAAATTAATCGCACATTTTTCTGTAGTTAATCATGATTAATCGCACCTAATGTTAGAATTTGTAATCATAAATATATTTTCACACTGAATCTCCAAATTAATGTAGAAACAAAATAAAGAAGAGTCATTAGGTGGAGATGTTAGATGTCCAGCGCCCCCTCGCTGGACATAATTGGTGGAGGTAGAAACTCCATCCCCACCCATTACCCTATCGCTAAACATAACTCCACCCATTACATAATTTGGCTCTAAAGTGAGCACTACTTTAAATGAAGATGGTATATATGAATGAAGGCAAGTATCATCAATACCAATACTGATACTGGTCACTGTGAAATGGATTTTTAAAGCCAGCTTCACAATCTTTGGATAAACCCATTATAATAACCGTCATATTTAGCTGTGCTGTAATTTAGAGTGTTGTATATAGTAAATAACAGAGTAAATGTTTCTGTCAATGTCAGCTCTTTGTGTTTGAGAACTGAGTTCATTTTTCTCCCACTAAGTTTATTTTATACACAATATATAAGAAAAAGGTTAGATAGAACATTTGGTTTTAATTCATTTTTATGTGAGATGTTGCATATCGTGCCCATCATCTTTAAAAAGAGGAGCGAGTGGAGGTCATATACATGCAGACCACCTTCAGTCTAACCTACCCACGGCACACAGAAAGTAATAAGAAGTTACACTGACTGAATTGCTATTAAAAATCCTTTTCTTTCTTATTTTTTTAAAAACACAGTTTGATCCTCTTGGTTGCCATCAGGACCAAGAGGACGAGACTCTTAATGAAGAGGACACAAACGCTTTTCTTTCCTCCATGCAGGAGCAACAGAATAACATCAAAGAGATGGTAAAGTCTGAGCATTTGTTTTAGTTTAAAAGTTATTTACTAATTGATCAGTTAAATTATAGTGTCATGATATCTAACAACTAGCATTTATTCTAAAAGCATGTCTGAAAACACTGCTTTTAGTGCAGACAAGCTTGTAATTTCACACCATTTTTCTGATAATGTTCTTTATATCTACACAGGTAGTTACAAATATGAATGTTGCATACAGGCAAGAAAAGAAAAATGCAAAACGCAAGGCTAGAAATATGCCTTCCATCACTCTCACTGTGACTGACCCATTGTTCAGCACAGAGGAAACGCCCTCAGCAAAAAAGCTCAAGGAAAGCCTCTACCTGTCTTTTCCAGTAGAGACAGTCTTAACCACAGTCCAGAATGTACCTGAATCCAAGAATAATGGCTTGGAATATCCTCTAACAGACTCGGATGTGCATTGAAAATCTTGTTTGATTTGACTTCATAAAGCACTATCCGCAAAGTGTATTTGCATAGGCTACATCTTGAAGATTTGATATATCTGCAGTAAGTGGTCCACAGAGAGCAGGTCAAGCAGTGTTTCAGCACATAATGTAGCAGATTAAAATATGGTATTTCACCTCAAGGCGTTCATTGACACAGATGATGGTCTTAGTTTTTTGTTTAGTTATCGAACTACACACCCAAAGATTTAGTTTTATATTTATAGTTGTTTTGCTTGGTTGACTCATGTCCCAAAAGACATTTTTATCTGTATTTGCTTTAGATGAGTCATCTGACCTATAGAGATTTAAGTATTATCTGAAAGAATGTTGTAATTATCTGAAACATTGTAATAATCAGTGTTCATTATCACAGAAAATAGTTGAAAATATTTTAATTTCTTCTATAAAAAAGAAACACTTTGGTGTTATATAATAATGATCCCCCCCCCAGATCATTATTATATAACACCAAAGTGTTTCTTTTGTCTTTGACAGCGAGTCTGAATTTGCAAATCAGGAAACATATGTTAATAAATAGTTACTTTTATCTCATAAATACTTTTTGCTCCATTCTGTATTAAATTATGATAAATGCTATCCAACAATGACCTGTTTTAATTTGTAATAAACACTTGTTAATCAATTAAAATCAGTTACTGTTATTAATTACATTTACAGGCCAATGTGACACATCTCGTGCAACTTCCTGTTTGCCTTTGAAATAACGAGGGTCGAACAAAGGTGCAAGAACGTGACCACAGATTGCAGCATATTTCACAATGAGGCTGACCTCACCTTGCTACATGTGTCATGATGATGACAGCCTGCCAAGTGGCAACATGTCTGAAATAAACCGTTTAGTGTTGAAATGCTGTGCTCTGTCATATTTACTAATTCATAAAACGTTTTTGTTAAATTTCTGCTATACTTATATTTAATTATATATAAAACAACCTATTTGAGCTGTAAAAATGTTTTAAACTTTAAACTGCACTGGTACCAAAGTGGTGATTAAAGTTCATTCAAAGCCTCAACTGTGCTTATTAATAACATAAGGACAGACAGTGTTACTTTTTTAGTTATTTTTTTAATAAACAAATGTAGTAATCCTATGAATGCACCATTCCCTATAAATTAAAAGTTATACACTTGTGAGGTTGAATTTAGCATACTTCAAAGACTTGTTACGGAAATAATAAACTTTAAAAGAATGTAGCTACTGCCAGCTGAATGTAATTTTCAGATATTTAATTAATGCACGTTATTTGCAATTAAATAAAATGTATTATAGTGCAAATTCATATGCAATTAGTTAAACTTGAATAGTTTTCTGATCCACTTATGACTCCAGTATGACTGGAGTACATCTTTATATATTGTTTTATATTACAAGTGTACTGCCAATTGTACTGATAATAATTCATAGTAAACTAAAATATACATGGCCTTTTATTTTATTTGTTAGGTTTTAGGTTTTTATCTTATAAATCTGTAGCGCAAATACAAACCATTATATCCATTTTAAAATTTGCCTATATTACTGAAATAAAATGTCCTCACGCCCTCTCCTTCAAAATATGTAAATCATTGTGTATTTCATAATGTGACCGGAGCCCTTTCTGATTGGGCCGCTGTCACGGAGGCGGGGCTTCAGTACTGTATTCTTTTCTCCCTTCCTGTCATTGCACCGCGCCGGTAAGAAGAGGCGATGGATGTTACCTGGAAATTATGGGACTAAGATAAGTTTTGTTGTCGTACCGGGAATATTGATTTACGAAGGAAATAAGGAACTGATTCTTAGACGGAAAATGTATTGTAGACGGAAAATGTATTGTGTACTGCCCCAATGAACGAGTCTGTGATAGCGCCGGTGTGTCGGGTGTCAAGCTGCGCAGGCCAGCGAACCAACTTGACAGACGCTGTATATTCACACAGACCTTGTTTCAGGCGCGCATTTTTTATTACTTCTCCAGACCTGTCAGTCTGGTTTCACGCTGCTGTGTCATTAATATGTTTACTCGCCCTATAGAAATCACTTCCATATAGAATTTTTGCTTCTCACGTTTATCAAGAGCATTTGTTTTTCAGTAGCTTCAAGGCTCTTCAGCAGGTGTAGGAAAATGAGGGTTGCTATGATTATTAGTGGCAACCTGGTTTTCACTCTGGTGGATTTTGTGGTCACCACAGTCTTGTATATTCATGGATCAAGTCTTGATATATTTTCAGATGAATTAGAGGACTTTGACATACACCGCTCAACTGTGGACTTGTGGGGAACTGTTCTCATACGGGCCAGTCTTCTTTTCGGGGCCACCATCGGGGTATTCTATAACAGGACTGATGGTCCACAGAGGGTTTCAAACCTGGGGACGCTGGTTTCTCTTGTATGTCTTACCAATATGACTTATGCTCTTGCCAAGTTGTTGATGCTTTCGGAGGAGGGAGCTCTGATGTATGACCCCTGGTTCCTAAGTTTGTTCTCCTGGACTTGTGCATCAGCAATAGGCGTCATGATCTCATGGAAGCTGCTGTCACAGTCTCCCAATTCTGTTTCTGAAAGAGAAGATAGTGAGGAGACGGAGAGGCTGGTGGATAGTATCGAGACCGAAGATGAGTCCAGTAAGAAGAGCAGAAAATCAAGGAAAGTGCATCCCAATTCAGGAGCCACAATCAGCCTTCTCTTGTCGTACTGTAAGAAGGACTCTGGTTTGCTGGCCATTGCTTTCTTCTTTCTTCTCCTCTCTGCTGTGTGTAAGTTCACTCTCACAGTTGTGACTTAAATATTCTAAGAAATGTAGTGAAGCAAGTAAACATATCATAATTCAAGTGATATTTCATGATATATAGTTAAATATTATTACAATTTAAAATAGCAGTTTCTATTTTAAAATAATTTAAAATGTAATTTATTCCTGTGATGGCAAAGTTGAATTTTCAGCAGCCATTACTTCAGTCTTTGGTGTCACATGATCCTTCAGAAAGGTCTTTACTGCTGCTTTTGATAAATTCAATGCATCCTTGCTTAAAAAAAGTATTCATTGTTTCAGTCAGTCAATCAATCAATCAATCAATCAATAAATATAAAACTCTACTCATTTACTCTAGTCATTACATGCTTGTGAATGCCTTGGTTTGTCACACTTGGATGGTAAGTTTATCAGCTCATAGTGTTAATATTTGATTTTCCTCCCCATAGGTGAAGCTTTCATACCTTTTTACACGGGGCGAGCAATAGATGGCATAGTTATTCAGAAAAGCATGGATAATTTTGCCAAACCACTGATTACTCTCAGTGTTTTGGCTTTGGTCAGGTGAGCAGTTCTGGATTTCACTTTTCTGCAATTTTTATAGACAGAAGATATTTATTTTTTCCATATCATATAATGCCATTTATCTTTCTCTCTTTTTTTTTTTAGCTCCATAGCCACTGGGTTTCGTGGAGGTGTCTTTTCTGTTACGTTTGCCAGGTTGAACATTCGACTCCGGAACCTTCTCTTTAGATCACTAATGCGTCAGGAGATTGGGTTCTTCGATGCAAACCATACAGGTAATTTTATGACTCCAATTATAGCTTATATTTTCTTATATTTATCCTTAGATTTGTGTATGTACATAAATACACACACACACACACACACACATATGTGTGTATATATATGAAGAGTTCATGTGCAAAAACAGTTAACTCCGTTTTTAACAATTCTCAGAAATGTTTTTTCCTTGTGCATTCCAATTAATCTCAATCAAACTGCAGTTGGGTTATTTTGACTGGGTTAAAAAATAACTAAAAAAACAGGTAACTAACACAATAAACCACAATAAAAACATGATAACATTATAAAAAACTTGATTTTTGAAAATTTTCAAGAATAGAGTTATCTGTTTTTGCAAATAAACTCTTCATATATATATATATATATATATATAATTTATTCATTTATTTTTAAGCCATTTAAGATTTGAAAATCTCTCTTTGACCTATATTTATATAATGGTCAGCATTCAAAATGTACTCAACAGCAAATACATCACCATAATATTTGCATACTGAATTGTGATCTGCCTTGTCTTCTTTGCTATTATTTATTGTGTTGATTCCTGTGTGCAGCCAATAGAAGAAAAAAAAGATGTCATGACGCAGCATTTTATTTAGAGAGAAACCAAAGCCTAAAATCTAATACTTTGACCCCCGGTTTCACAGACCAGGCTTAAGCCTAGTCCTAGACTAAAATGTAAGTCTGAGCTGTGTCAACTGAAATAAACTTGCACTGACTGATCATAAAATATATCAGTGCCTTTGTTTTGTCTCAAGATGCACACCAGTAATTGTTTATAAAAATTACTTAAATGTCCTAATTGAACTATGGCCTAATCCTGGCTTAGTTTAAGCCCTGTCTGTGAAACCAGGCCTAATACTATTATTTAGCTGCCTTCAGGAAATGCAAATCAAGTGTTGTTTTTAAGTAGAGAAGACATAAATGATTCAGCTCTCAATGGTTTGCCTTACAGGTGACATTACCTCTAGACTTACCTCAGACACTACTCAGGTGAGCGACCTCATCTCACAAAATGTTAACCTGTTCCTGCGCAGCTTTGTGAAAACTGTGGGCATCTTCATATTCATGTTTGGGATGTCATGGAAACTGTCGGTAGTCACCATCATGGGTTTCCCATATATAGCTGTGGTCTCCAAGCTGTATGGAGAGTATTACAAGGCAAGTTATGCATATGCAAATATACTGCTTGAAAAAAAACAAAAACAAAAAACAATGGCAAATGATGCATTGTAGTTTATAGCAGCATATTCTCTATATTGTTATATATTTCACAAATGCACATTATAATAGCTTTTTTAATGGATTGATGCAAAAATGTACGCATACAAAAAGAAAAGAAAAAAAGATTAACATTCCACATTTTTGATGTTTAACAGAAATTAACCAAAGAAGTTCAGACAGCACTGGCTCAGGCCAATAAAGTGGCAGAGGAGACAATATCAGCCATGAGAACAGTGCGAAGTTTTGCAAATGAGGACCAGGAGGGAGACTCATACTACAGCAGACTGCAGGAGATGTTTGTTCTTAATAAGAAACAAGCAGTTGCCTATGCCTGCTTCATGTGGTCCAGCTATGTAGGTATCTTGCAAGCATACTGAAGCCTTGTTGAATATTTGTTCTAAGAAGATTCTCATTTATAAAATCAATTTTTTTTTAATTTCGTAATTAAATTTCTATTTTGGGGCATGTGAAGTAACTTGTACATCCAATAAATAAAATTCAGCAGTGTCAGTCTGAACAACGATACTAAATTTTGTTCTCTCTCCTTTTAATTTTCATCTTTAGATCTCTGAGCTAGCCTTGCAAGTAGCAGTCCTGTATTATGGAGGCCACCTGGTGGTGACAAATCAGATGAGTGGAGGGACCCTTATTTCCTTTATCATTTATGAGCTGGAGCTCGGAGAGGCCCTGGAGGTATGGCGTTTTTCTTTTAATAGGTGTGTGCGTGATACTCATACGATGAAGCTGAAACACAAAGTCGTACTTTCTGTTCTTTTTACAGAGTATATCGTCAGTGTACACAGGTCTGATGCAAGGCGTTGGCGCTGCAGAGAAAGTGTTCGAATATATTGACAGGAAACCTAAACATATCCTTGATGGTCAAGAAGCTCCAGAGGCATTTGAAGGACAGGTGGATTTCAAAAATGTGACGTTTGCATATCCAACACGGCCAGAGATGGATATATTACAGGTATTCTTTACTGAAAGTAGACTTTAGATATAAGGTTACTAACTAACAGCAAAGTATAACACCATAATAACCTAATCAGACATAATGCAGAAATGCTACAGATTTTTGTTCCAAGTCTATTTTTTTGTTGGTTTCTGACCATATAACATATGTTCTGATTCATTGGCTGTGACTGTGTCACATTGCACCACATTGCCACATTCAGTGTGAACAGACAAATCCCACATATTTATGTGTATGGAGGACTGATTAATGTTAATGATTTGGGCTAAAAACACAGGGGTTAACTACATAATTATTGAGATACTTTATTGTGCCCCTGTGTGTAAAGCTTAAACTAGGTTGCTATGGTTGACATTAGTAGGGAGTAGTGATGGTTATCCTTGCAATTAGTGTATTGCAAGTACCTTTGAATGCTATGTTTATTTGTTTTATTTTAAACTGTTATGTTAGTGAATCAGTAACAGAATTCCTAGACACAGGAAGAAAACTAAACCCACATTTTCTTCTCAGAATGTTTCCTTCAGTCTTCGCCCAGGGCATGTAACTGCACTGGTAGGGCCCTCTGGTGGTGGAAAAAGCTCATGTGTGTGTTTGCTGGAGAATTTCTATGCCCCTCAGCAAGGCCAAGTGCTAGTGGATGGCCGACCTGTGAACAGCTACCAGCACAAATACTATCACTCTAAGGTGGGATATATGTTGAGGCTGATCTGGATACATTATTTTATAAATACAGTTTCTCAGTGCAGCTTGTAGTAAATTCTACAGTCTTAAGAGGGCAGTAGTTACTGATAATGCAAATGAAGTGGCCTAACCAAACGCAAATTAAAGATTTTTTTTTTTTTTTTTTTTTACAGGTTGCACTGGTGAGTCAGGAGCCTGTTCTATTTGCCCGCAGTGTTCAGATGAATATATCCTATGGTGTACCTGAAGCCCCCATGGAGGCAGTCATTAGAGCTGCCTATAATGCCAATGCACATGACTTCATAACAGGCCTCTCCAAAGGCTATGAAACTGGTTAGTTATTTATATTATTATATTATATTATATTTGACACATCTGTTTTGTACCAGAGTTCGGCTGATAATTCATCCTGCTGCTCTGTCCTCTGTTATAGGGGTTGGAGAGAAGGGTGCTCAGCTGTCTGGTGGGCAAAAACAGAGAGTTGCCATTGCTCGGGCTCTTATCAGAAACCCTCGCATTCTCATTTTGGATGAAGCCACAAGTGCACTGGATTCAGAAAGCGAATTCATAGTAAGCAATGACTATTGCTTTGAAAGGATGTGGCTTAAGTGAACATTCATTTCAGACTTAATTTGTGTTGTCACTTTGTTTTAGGTTCAGCAGGCTCTAAACAACTTAATGCGAGAATACACGGTTTTAGTGATTGCCCACAGACTGAGCACAGTGGAGAGAGCAGATAACATCCTAGTCATCGATAAAGGCTGTGTGGCAGAGCAGGGCGCGCATGCTGAACTCATGGCCAGGGGAGGCCTCTACTGCAAGCTGGTGCAGAGGCAGATCCTGGGGACTGACATAGATGCAGATGTTCACAACCCATCGCCAGGCCCACCATGGAAGCTGAAGGAAGGAGATAAGGAGAGTGCAGAGGACTGTAGCGACACTGAGTATGAAGCACGCTACTAAGACAAAGTTGAAATGTGCTTCACTTGACTGTATGAAGGCCTTAACCCTAGATAGATATTTATTTTATTTTATTTATTCTAATCTGGGGATATATCACATATTTTGCATGTCAAACAGTGTGTTACTACTAGACAGGACAAGAGTACTGCACTGAATGAAGCTTTAAGCAATAAATATTTGATATACTTGATGTACTGTACATTTGTTTCAAATATAAATATCTTAAATAGTACAAACATATCATTAAACATATGAATAAAGGCTTTTTAATTTTTTCACACTACTCGAGTGCCTTGAATTTATGAGTTTTTTGATGATACGAAAGAATCCCGCATCCAAAGAGCACTGATTAATGGATTTTTTACACCTCAGCACAGCACTTTTTTGCATAATTGTGAATATCATTAAACTTAATGATAGACATAAAATGAATTGATGGACAAATAAGTGTTTCATTCTTTAAATGTCCCACATGCAACTAGTTAATAGTGTATAGTTCATAGCAGGCATCCTCAAATCTGGCCCACTCCTGCAGAGTTTAGCTCTAACCCTAATCAAACACAGCTGAGCATGCTTCTTCTTCTTCTTTTTAATGTTTAACGGCGGTTGGCATCCAGCGTTATCACCTGAGCAAGCTAATCAGAGTCTTCAAGATCATTAGAAAATCACTGAGTTTGATCAGGGTTGGAGCTAAACTCTGTAGCAGATTGGACCTCCAGGGAAAGATTTGAGGAACCCTGATTTATATTATTAATTAATATTTAGATTTTTGTTATGTGCCTTTGTCAGTGTTATTTTTTTGTTTTTAATTCTATTCTATTTTATTTTATTTTTTGCTCTTCAACGTATTTAATTTTTTAGTTTTCTAATTATTTTTTTTTCATCTGTATTTTATTTCAGCTTTATTTTAATTAAAACAACTTTTAATAGTTTTAGTTTAGTAAACAATAACAACACCGAAGCTTGCAATTTTTTTGCAATTAAAAGATTTTATACAAAATAAGTATGTTATCAGTTGTATGCAGTGTGATGCACAAGTGCATGATTTACATATTTTGAAAGACGAGTAAGAAACGTAATTATGATTTCGGAGAGAGCTCGTGAGCATCAAATGACGGTTTGACGTCACGCATCTCCTCCTGTCGTCTTCCGGCTGAAACTAGCAGCTTTGCCCAGTCCGACCGACCGCGATCCACAGACGGAGTTCAAAGTGTGAAAGACACCGCTGTGCCAGACATGGTTGGCCTTGAGAATAAGTTGAGTTCTTACACCTTAACTCAGTTAAACGAACTGCTCGAGGATGATGAAAAACTCAGCAGATTTATCGACGACTCGGAGGAGGTAAGTTTCTGTTTCTCGTGAAGAGCGTCGCGGAGTTAACGTTACCGTGGCGAGTTGTTGTGTATTTCAATCTGCACCATTTTATACAGAGGTAGGCCGTGTTTATTTTTATTCTTTAAAATGGGTTGTTTGACGCTTATACGAGGTCAGTGCATTTTATTGGGAACGGTTTAAATTTAAACGTTTCTGCGCGCGACTTCAATTTGGTTTGTTTTTGACGTCGCGGAACATGACTAACTGTTAAGTGTAATGATGTCATTCGTTAAACAACATATTTTCAAAGTGACCCGATCACGGAAGCAGAAACTGGTTAACCAACCCTATAAAACAATGCCCATGTGTTAGTAATCTGCGTTTCCTCTGTAGACTCTATAGAGCATATAGAAGTTTGTATTTCACCCATCAGTGATGCTTTTGTAGAAATCATTACTGACGTTGGACTCGTGTATTTTCTATTTTTATTAGTAATGGTTTTTTTTTGTAAAGCTTCACTTTTTGTTACTTATGAAAACACATCTTCTGTCATGTGTTGGAGGAAACCTTGGGAATCAGAGCATGAGCCTTTTTTTATACTAATTTTTATGCCAAGCACTAATAATGCTTACAGGAAACATTTATTGATTGTATGCATTATACATTTTAATTTAAAATAAACTTATTGTATTTTTTTTGTTTTTATTAACAATAACACAATAGTATCTTAGTGTATTATTTTTTATTAAAATAGCATTTTGACAGGTGATTTTAGATCATTTGATTTTTAATCAAAGTTTCATATGAATTATAATTGCTGATGCATAACTGTAAATGCATTCGCATCTCCTGAGACAACGTACTGAGCTTTGCCAATGCACACAATATCAGTACCGCTCAGTTGTGTTTGCACATTATCGAATAGATGGTATTCTGGGCATGTTCACAGTTCTGAGTTGATTTGACCTCCAAATTCAGGGAAAGATGTCAGCCTTGAATCAGTATGTGTCATGAGAGCATGTTTAATCTGGCAGCAATGAAATGTTTATTTACCAGGGCATATACGTTATTTATAACGATTTTTTTTTTTCTTAATAACTGTTTATCTGTTGCTGTTTAAATAATCAACTTTCTCAAATATGTGCAATCTAAAAACTTTCACTGAAAATTGGTGACTGAAAGAAATGGGTTTTTGCTGGCATGGTGCTCCAGAAGCCATATTAACATTTCATATGTAGACTGTAATTATCTGCCACATAAAAAACAATAGATGCGAACTCGTACGCTGGTCTACATGTGTTTTAGAAGGCGATGTGCATGTTGTATGATGAATAGACCTATCCTTGTCAGATTTGGAGAGAATTAGCCTTATATAATCAGTGATGATTATTTTCATTTCTCTAACAAGGGTTGGTGCATTACCAGGAGAATTGGTTTCAGTATTGTCTGTCAACGTTTAGTTGATGTGATATGACTGTGATTTTAGCTCTGTTTGTGTTAGACACTGACTTGTATATTTTGCTTGTTTGGGTATTTATTTTATTTTTGACCCAATGTAATATGTAGGACATCCCGGCACAGACTATGTAAAGAGCAAATGCTTTCTGACGTGCCAGCTGATCTAGACAGGTGTTTGAGAAACATGTGAAATCTCTCAGCTCTTCCTGTTATGCACTGACACATGATCTCTAAACTGAAACTGCAGACGTGCACCTGTTAAAAGGGAGGAGTCAGAACAGTTAAATACGGTTAAATGTTCCTCATCATGGCAGTCATAGGGTTGTGAGTCACTAGAAGTGGCATGTTGCAATATACCGTTTTTGTTTTTGTGAGTTTCTTAAATGGGATGTGATTTCTGAAGACAATTTTTGTGATGTGTTTCTCTGTGTTGTGTACAGCTGGAACCCTTTACCACTGTGCATTAGTAATTCCTCTTTGGGGGCTGTAATGTTGTGCCTCTGTTGCAGCAGTAAGTACATTGTGATCATCCAGGAGAGGAGGAGAGGAGAGGCTTAAGATGGGGTGACCTATTTATCAAAGGCTAGCTGATTCAAATCAATTTGTGCAGAAATAATTTTAAGCCTCTTAACTGATTCTCAATGACGAATCTCTTTTATATGCATATAGGTTTTTAGTCAAACATCCACAATTTATCTAGAACTGTGGTTTTCTAATTTTTTGACTTGAAGAATCCCCACCATAGGCGACTATGGCTGAGCCTACCTAAAGGAGAGGCATGGCAATCTTTTAAAACCTTTGGGATGAATTGAACTGTGAAACAGATCATCCCATCGCCCACCATCGGCACCTGACTTCACTTCTCTCTTGTGTCTGAGTGGGAGAAAAATCTCTCCAACTTTGTTTTAACAAATATTGAAATATCTACCAGCGAGTGGGAGTTTTTACAGAAGCAAAGGGAGGACCAACTCCCTATTAATGCTTGTAGTTTTAAATTTAAATGATTACATATGAGTATGGTGTTTATGTTTCTGCCTTTTTTTTGTTTTGTGGTGTTTTTGGATTGCGTGTTTTTAACTTTTGTAATTATGAGGTACAAACTAGAAATTGCTGATTATCATTTACAAAACCTTGTTACTTTGACATTTGAAAAGTTTAGATATGGGCCCCACAAACATATATGCTGCCCTTTAGTAATTATGAAAGGAATGTACATGGGTTATAGACTTAAACTTCACTTTCCACTGCCCACATACCATGTTGTTTACGCTTATCTAGAAATGTACCTGACAGTTCACTCTGTCACCTGGAAGTGCAACATGATGCTGTGAGACATTTTAAAAACAGTACAACTGTTTCCAACATTGATTAAAAATCAGCATATTAAAATGACTTCTAAAGGATCATGTGACTCTGAAAATACTGCTTTGCTTCACAGGAATTAATTACATTTTAAAGTATATTAAAATAGGGGTGGTGATGGCGCAGTGGATAAGACACATGCCTTTGGTGTGAGAGACCCGGGTTCGAATCCACTGCGAGACACCAATGTGTCCCTGAGCAAGACACTTAACCCCTAGTTGCTCCAGAGGCGTGCGACCTCTGACATATATAGCAATTGTAAGTCACTTTGGATAAAAGTGTCAGCTAAATGAATAAATGTAAGTGTAGAAAACTTTTAAATTTTATTTTAAATTGCAATAATATTTCACAATATTATTTTGTGAAATAATATTCAGTATTTTTATCAAATAGATACAGCCTTGATGAGCATAAGAAACTTCTTAAAAAAAATATATTGATCCAAACCTTTGAACTGCAGTGTATTGTACAGTAGAAATGTTTTCTCAGGTAACCTAAAATGTACATCATTTAGTTACATCAAAGGTCAAATCAAATATAAATAGCACATTAAAGTTAAAAGTTACACAGGTTTTGTGTGTGCGTGCTGTACAGGTCTGGTATAAAGAATGCTTTTGCTCAGGTGACCGAAATGTCCGCCCAATAGAGAAGTTTTGCTCAGCAAGAAAAAACATTAGAGGGAACATTGCTCCCACGGGTCCTTAAATTTGATACAACTAAATTGAAGAGTTTTTAAGGCCTTAGACCGTTTTAAATACGTTAAATGGTATAAGAAATAATGTTTCATATTGCCTTCAATAGATTTTTAAGAATTCTGCAGATACCTTGTAAATAGTAAAATAAAACTCTTTCCTTGATATTCGTTGATATTTGTGTATTGAAAATGTTTTTGATTGACATTTATGGTCTTTATTTTATTTGGGCTAGTTAAATTAATTTTCAGGCTACCAAAATCTGAAGAGTACCTGCCCGAAGGGCTACCAGGGATTTAGAAATTTTGCGAGCCCTGATGTGAAAACATTTACTCTTGTTACAGATATTATAGTGACTCTGCAACTTTTCTTTTTCTTTCACATGTTCATCATAACTGCATTTATTTGATCAAAAATACAGTGAAATCAGAAATATTGTGAAATAGAATTACTATTTAAAATAACTGTTATCTATTTGACATTTTTTAAATGTAATTTATACCTGTGTTTAAGTGTCACATGATCATCCCGAAATTATTCTTATATACTGATTTGGTGATCAAGAAACTTATTATTATTATGTTAGTGTTAAACTTTGCTTAATATTGTTTTGGAAACTAAGATAATTTTTTTGTTTTGCACTTTGAATACAAAGTGCAAAACAACCGCATTTATTTGAAATAGAAATCTTTTGTAACAATGTTAAAACTTAATATTTTTGTAGAAGCAGTGATAATTCTTTTCAGGATTGTTTGAGGAATAGAACGTTAAAAAGAACAGCAAGTTTTTGAAATATATTTTTTGAAACCATGTAAAAGTCTTTACTGTAACTTTTTATCAATGTAATATGTTGTTGTTGAACAAAGGTATTAAATTCTTAAAAAATAAAAAAATCTTACTGATCCAAAGCTTTTAAATGGTAATCTGTTATAATGTGTGTGTATATATGTATACTCTCTGTTTATTGAGTTAACATGTTCCTTGTGTTTTCCTCAGATTAAAGGACTACAGCAGAACAAGGAGATGACCCTGGCTAGTAACCGTCTTCTGGCTGAGCAGAACCTTAAACTGCAACCCAGACTTGACCACCAAAAGAATGAACTGACCAGTCGGTACCAGAGCCTACAGGAGCTGTTTGAGGCCTATCAGCTGCGCAAGTCCACTCTAGGTAAAATACTGGGATTAAAATATAACATCTCTCTGCCTTTCTGTGTAGCATTAGCATATGTCTCTTACAATTACAAACTGGTTTTGTATATCGTGGTTATGGACCTTTATGGACTTGGCACTATTTCTACAATATGTAATTTTGAGAAGCTGCAGTGAAAGCAGTGTAAATGTGTTAAGTGTCCCTCTAGGTTTTTATGTTGCTATAGCATGTGAACATATAAACTTACTCATCTTTTCCAGGTATAAGATAACTCCTTGAAGGGCCAGTTTTTCAGGTTTTACTTGTAATTTTCACAAATGAGTAGGCTTTGTGCACCACTATATACACCACTTCCCCCTGCGTGTCTTTTCCTCATGGAAACAGAGGGCAGAACTAAATGGTAGCAGATGACTGTCACAGCTAAGAAGGATCTGTGACTTTAAAGAGAACAGGGAATGGTATTCAGTGTCCCTCCATGCACCTCTGCGCTGTGTGTGTGCTGATATCATGAATAAAACGCTGTCACTGATTACTCTTTGTGACACGGCGGTTGCCTGGAAGCTGATTCCAAACAGCGGACTAACACACGTTTCATTTTACCTTCTGTACACTCAATGTCATGTGGCTTAGGTTTTGACTTATGGTGTATATTAAAACTAAAGTACGAGTTGGAAACCTTGCTGTCTCCCACTCTCTCTGAGCAGGATCTAGTATTGGATCTGTGGTGTAGAACTGGACTGGGTTATAAATTGAGTATTCATTGTGTATTGTTTAAAAAAATTTATTTTTTTTTTTGCTAATAAAGTAAATATTGCTGTTTGTTAATATATTTATTGTTATTTACATTTAGTCGTTTAGCAGATGTTTTTATCCAAAGCTACTCACAAATGAGGGCAATGGAAGCAATCCAAATCATCAAAAAAGGGCAATGATACTCAAGTGCTATAACGAGTCTCAGTTAGCTTAACGTAGTACATGTAGGAAGTTTTTTTTTTAATAAATAAAAAGAAAACAGAGAATAGATCAAGCTAGTGTTAGAGGTCTTTTTTGCTTTTGTTAATTGTATAAAAAAATAAAAAGAAAAGGAATAGAATACAAAAATAAGTTTATTTTTTAAAGAAAACAAGCAGTAAATGAATAGTGCAAGTCTAAAAGTCTTTTTTTTTTTTAGAAGAGGATTAGAATAGTGCTAGAGTTAATATAACGGCCAAATAAAGATGGAAGAGATGTGTTTTTAGCCGATTCTCGTAGATGGTTAAGGATTCAGCTGCTCCGATTGAGTTATATTGTTATATTGAAATATATATGCAAATAATTCAGAAACATTCTTTCTTAAATTATAATTCATGTCTTTAGTTAATCACCCACATTCATTTTAAGTATAAAAACATAAATATCAAGATGTATATCAAATATTGTTAAAAGGCTAATAAGATTTATTTATATTTAGATAGTAAACAAATATTAATCTAAAATGAAATAGCGTTCCTCTGAATGGGTGGAAATCACTCATATTCAGTATTTTTGTGTAAATAAATACGAAGTTGAATATGAAAGTTGATAGTCAAAAGGCTAAAAAAAGAAAGAAAAAAAAAATAGATACATTTTTGTATGTTTAGTAACTTATTTAAAATATGTGGATCAGTATTCCATAGGGATGCACCGATATGAAAATTGTATAGATAAATCTAAATCCAAGTTTTTATATAATTTGAGCATGATTACAAAAAAAGTCTTGCCATTAAAAGCATTAAACACTTCAACATAAATCAAACATAAAGCAGCCTTACAAATAAATAAAACAATGCTTAAATAATGCAAACAAGTCACTCGACAACATGCATATAAAAAAAAATCTAAAATAATTGATACGGAATATCCCCCTATTGATAATTAAATTATTTTAATTAAACCATATTGTTGATGAAAATAATTGATACGGAATATCCTCCGCACCGATAATTAAATTATTTTAATTAAACCATATTGTTGATGAAAATAAGATAAAAAATAAAAGTGGTGGTTATTAAAATGATTTTGAAAAAGTAGTATCTTAAATGAATAGCCTAGCACTGTTTCAAATAGCAGCATATGCCGTTTTAGCTGTGTGTGCTGCCGAAGAGCTGAATGAACACAGTTAAACTGAAGCGCTTATTTATTCAGCATAAACATATTATAACTTGTATGCGCAAAAAGACGCAAATGTGCAAGTGATCTTGAACTAAGTTATGCACTAATAAGATGTGAGATGCTCTTGGCTCTTCCCGCAACAACACGCTGAAACACGACAAATTAAGCCAAATAATTCACATTTTATTATGATAGTGTTCTCATTATAATATTATATATATGATAGTCCCGATCATTGTTATTAATGTTGTGCATTGCTGTTCGAGCTGTGTGCACTGAAACTTAAGCGCTGTATGAACACTGGAAACTGAAGCGCTTTGCTGGCAGCTTATTTAACTCAAGGAAATGCATCATATAAGAGATTAATCATCTATTTATACAAAAACATAATATTACAACAATTTATATGTACAAAAAGATGCAACTGCACAAGTGAACTCGAACTAAGTTACGTGCTAACCAGAATGTGTAACTTCTGCTGTGGATGCGCTCTTCCTGCAACAACGCGCTGAAACATGACAAATTAAACCAAAGAATTCACAACGTTTTATTATATGTTCTCATCATGATATTATATATATGATAGTCCCAATCATATAGTTATTAATGTTGTGCGCTGCTGTTTGAGCTGCATGAGCGAAAGATGATCACTGAAGCGCTGTATTAACGCTCTATTAGCTTAACCAAACAAATTCTATAGGCCTATGACATAAATCAGATATACATAAAATAAACACTATTACAACCTACAATTGCACAAAAGGCTGCAAATGCACAAGCGAACTTAACACATTAGTCATGAATGTGTAGCTCCGTTGTGGATGCGCTCTTCCCGTAAAAACGTGGTAAAACACGGGCGCACAAAGATTCCATTAATTATTTAACAGTAATGTTCTCATTATAATATGACAGACGTGCCCTACACATGTTGCACTTCACTGTGTTTTCCTTTTTGAAGTCATTCCAATAATATTTCAAGCAATTAAAACCTATCATGGCAAACAGTGTGGATCTGAAGTGCCTCTGCAGGAAATAATGAATTTTTTTTATTGGCTTTAATATATGGGCCAAATTATCTTGTCGGTTTGATAACGATAACAGACAAATTAACATTTATCGGTAGATACCGATATAGTGGCTGATATATCATCCCTAGAATTCCAGCATTACATTTCAGATTGTAATGAGTTAAGATGAGTTTTCCTGTGACACTGGCTTTTGTTTGCATGTATGTTTCACTTTTCACTTCCAGCCCTTCACATCAGAACCCCCCCTCCCCTGTTTGTTATTTTTGCATAGAGGAAATAAACATGATATGCTGTCATCTGTGTACAGATGAAAATAGCGATAGTGGCTTTGGTGAAATGTAAGTTACCCACTTTCCCAGGCTGAGGTGGTTATCTGTCCCAGATAAGGATTTACTGGATCTGAGCTGCAGTGTCAGTGCATCTGGACAGGGATGCCGGCAGGCTGGCCAGTCAGCCATTCACTTGACCCAGATAAACAAAAGCCCTAGTCTTCAGGCTAAATTGTGTGGTGAGGATCCTGTGTACATTAACCTGCCGCCACCCTCACTCCCAAAGCTGAGCCATAACAACTGAGCAGCTCCGTGGGGGTGTTTCAGCGTGACGGCCCATTCTGATGCTGCTGTGGAGCTGATTTCTGCAGTAACAGTGTGGCTTTGTACCCTGTGCAATGTCAGGAACAGGGCTTGGAGGGGGGAAGGAGTATGCCCACACAAACACGGACACACACATTCAGTATTTTCTCTCTTTGTCTGCTCTGTCACACACTTGCATAGAGCACAAAGTAAGCTGAGCTGGCTGTAGACTGATAGCAGTCTCATGATCTGCGGGATGTTTGCAATGAAATACAAAGCAATGCATTGTGGGAGACAGTATTTCAAGCAGTATGCTTTGTATGATGTTTATTTAGGCAAATAAAAAGGGTAATTTGGGTATTTTGAATGTACCAGAAAATTTTAGTTAGTAAGTCAATTGTAGTATGTGCATGTGCACTTCACCAAAGTCTGATTGGGAAAAGACGGGGCAAAATTGAGTCATTTTGCATAAAAATGCATAAAAACTGTTTTATTCTGGGCAGAAGTTTTATTTGCTCTGCAATTCATATTGAAAATTGTAAATAAGGTAGTTGAACAGTAATGAAGTGGGCACTTTTTAACTTGGAAAAAACAGATGTCATTCAGGTGACCACACCTTCCTGTCTCTAAATCAGGCAAAACGTCACAGCCTGTTTCATCCGGAGTTTAATGTGATGTTACTTTATCCCGCATTAATAGCACATTAGTGTATTAAACACAACCCTTTATTTAAAGGCCCTGCTCTTCCTTTCTTTCCTGCTCCATTTTCATCGGTCTCATAAGAGGAACAGTTTTTAGGTCGTGTTTGCAGTCAGTCTCAGTTTGTTGTTGAAGCATGTAGTTCTCTAGTCAAGTATGCTGATTCATACAGTTGATAAGTCTGTGACTGATTCTGTTGTGTGCAAGAGAAACAAGTACAGCTGGCAAAGACTTATCAGCTGGTGATAGTGGCTTTACTTACTGTAGAGTTAACACAACTTATCATGAATATTGTAATGTCTGAAGCAGTGCTGAAAAGAGGCCGGGCTAAGATATTGCTGGTTTTGGGCTGACCTGGAGTCAGTTTAATTAGCAGGATATCAGCTGAATGTTTAAGAACAAGCGATGAGTCAATCATAGCCTGTCATTCAAAAGAAAACAATTGCAATGATAAACAGTAAATGACAGCTTACAGTATTTACTTTTATTTGACTAGTAAAGAAACACAGCATTACTCAGCAAGGTCAAGTGTTGTAGTTTGGTAGTAATGTGGTAAACATGGCAGAAGCAGCCTGTTAAGTGGTTGGATGACATTTAGAAATATGGATGGTCTAATACAACAACAACAACAAAGCATAATGACACTTTTGTAAGTTGACTCTGCCATGCAAATAAATGTAAATAGAGGTAAATCAGCAAAGAGAGCTAGACTGATATGGAATGGCATATGAGGGAAAGTGGCCCTTAGGTAATGAATTACAAGCTGTCAAAATGCAGTTTGAGATGTCCGACAGCTTTATATTATTTAGTCAAAGCTTGCTTACTTGTATGTATTTATGTGTTCCTTATGTATACAATATTGGTTTGTGATCTCAGATCTCTCTTTGGTCTCAAAATAATTTTCCTCATTGTTTTGAGCCATGTCTGTTAAGTAGGGGTGTGCTCAAAATATCGATTCTTAGATACATACCGATATAATAAAAAAAGATACAGTATCGATATTCTAGCCCTTAGTATCGATACTCCGCCCAGCCATTAGGGGGCGCAGCGGCGCCCGCGAGTTTAAAAAAACTCATGGAAAATGTTAAAGCAAGATGTAGCATTTAAGTGATTTCATAGTGAAATATGTTATGGCAGTACATGGTGTCACAAAAAATAATTATAAGAAGATTTAATAAGAAGTTAAGAATAATAAGAAGAAGATTTTGTGCTTGTGTGAGCTCAGACTGTACCCTTGGAAAGTTAAATGTTGACTTGTGGTAATTTCCAGATTAATACAATTTGTGTACAATTAATCAGAGCACTTAAAGTTGCAAATATTTAAGCAAAATGCACTTTGTTATAATGCACTTTTGTCTTCAATAAATTGAAGAAAAATGCAGAGTTCTGTTTGTTGAGTAAATGTGTTCAGCATTAACTAATTGGCTCTGGCCCATGTATTTTTATTGAATCGTATCGAATCGTGTCACATTGTATCAAATCGTATCGAGACAGCTCTGTATCGAGGTACGTATCGAATCGTGACCTGTGTATCGAGGTATGTATCGTATCGCCAGGTTCTCCAAGGTATACAGCCCTACTGTTAAGTGTAGAACATTACACATTTCTCTCTTGATAATGAATTGCTGTTATGTAAGAAGTTGTGTAATTTAAGCATATTAATACATTAAATTAATTTCTGACGCAAATGTCTGTTGACCTCTGAGAATTTCTGACAGGTGTGTCTAGTTGTACTGTGAAATCTGAAGCCATGGCTCCTGAACTGAAAGGTGAAACACACCCTGTTGATGCCTTAACAAATTTACTTAAGGCATGCACTCCAAGTTGGCAGATTTATATTGCTGCCTTTGTTGCACAATGGCTAAAGCTAAAAGGTGCCGTTTTCCTTTATCCTTAACATGTTTAATACCTTTCCAGACTAATACAAGTTTCCTAAATTCCTACATTATTTCAGTATAGGATTATATATTGTTGACATGTACAGTAATGCATTTGGCAGACCCGTTTATCCAAAGCGACTTGCGTTGAACTCCTTTGGGAGTTGAACCCATGACCTTGGCTTTGCCAGCACCATGCTTTACTACTTGAGCTAGGAAGGCAGTATTTTGTCACAATTTTTCAAACATCTTAATTATAATACATTCCGCTTTTCTTTCTGTCCCATCACAGACGACAGATGTGGAAACACTCCCTTGGACACACTCCTCGCACTCCTACAAGCAGAAGGAGCCAAAATCGAGGAAGAAACTGAGGTACCTCCATTACCACGAAGCTTAAACACTTTTTAAAGTTGCACTAGATATCTGCTGGTGATTTTTCATCATCTGATGGACTCATTAGTCAATGATCATGCTATTATTTCTCTCTTTTTCAAATCAGAACATGGCCGATTCGCTCCTCGATGGCATGACCCCCCTGGACACATTCATCGACGAGTATCAGAGTAAAAGGAAGCTGGCGCACATACGGAGAGTCAAGATAGAGAAGCTCCAGGAAATGGTGCTGAAGGGACACCACATGGCCCCAGCTGCACTTCAGCCCTCTCGTTCTCAGGACCTTCCCTCCAGGCCAGCCGCTCTCCATAGAGAGGTCAATGGTTCCCCCATGCCGATGCCCCGGCGGGCTCCTCCTCTTCCCCCACTTAAAGTCACCCAAACTCCTCCTGCTCAGCCCACCGCAGCCGTCTCCTACCCTCCTACCTCTCCGTTCGCTGCGGCCTCTCCATTCCCTCCCACTTCTCCATACCCCCCTATTCCCCCTAGAGTAGCAAACACGCCACCCATTCTTAACCAGGGATACCCCAGCATGTACATGCAGCAATACGCCCCACCCGTGCCCCAGAGACCCCCTCCACGCATGGCACCCCAGCCAGGCTTCATCATGCAGTGAGCGAGGAACGAAATGCACACTGGACATTCATTCAAGCCTTTTGTAGGTCCTTCAAGCTGCATGTTATAAAATATTGTGCGCCAAGATAGTCTTGTCAAGTGTAAAATTAACAAGACTTTTCTGCAATCAAAGGGGCATCTGCAACAGGATCTTCAATTTGCACTTTAGACTACTTTTGTATTTGATCAGTCATGGCTGGTTATGGAGTCATGCTGTTCCCGTTCTGCTCTTCTCAGTAGCGTTATATCAAGTAAAAAAGTTCACATGAGCCTCAGAAGCCTCCATACATAATGAAGATATCAAAGTTCAAGAACAGGCATCTGTTAGGCCATCTATACAGATACGAAGAGCTATGATTTGATGTTTTCATTTAAGTTGTCAAGTTCATGCTAATATGTCAGTTCAACCACGTTAATATCTTCTGACATTTCATACCTGAAAAAGTAAAGCCTATGCAAACAGACAGACCGTACTGTGCTGAGTTTTTTAGGGGGGAAGAAACAAAACCATTTTTGCTCTTCAGGTTTTCTCAGACCTGCAGCCAAAGATGCTATTTGTTTTTCCAGTGGATCCAGTTTTGTGCTGGTAGCAGAAAAACAGGGCGATTTAATACAAAACTGAGTTAAATGTGGGTGAAGTCATTTGGTACTGATGTGGTGGATGAGATTGGGAGATCAGAGCTACCACTACAATGGAGAGGGCCTTATGTCTCAGATACGAGAATTCGTGCTGGAAGGAGATTATTGGCTAGAATTTGAAAGGAGTGTGAGTGAACGGTAGCATGTGTGGGAAAAAATGTGCAAATGAGTTTTAGGCTTTAGTGCGAACATTTGTGAAGCATACATGCTTGTTCTGTCATTACCATGCATACTTAAACTGGCGCTGATGAATAATTTACCATCTTAACGTTTGTATCTAACACCACAATCCTCCTTGTGTTTATTTTTGTCATCTGGTTTGAAGATGATCGGAAATGTGCTTCCTTTCTCTAAGCCCCACATTTTAATTTATTTAATATATTCAAACTAATGTAGCCATACCATTTAACCCAGAAATTTAGTAAAATTGGACTTACCTACACCATCAGGTCTGTTAGATATCATATCTTGTTTTCAGTCCTTAATATATAGTATAACCGTCATTCATGCCTTTTTGTTTTCACCCTGGATCTGTTTTAAATATGTATGTTCTGGTCTCTTCATGTGTCTGCCTCTGAAATAGCCACTTTGTGCCTATGCTGGTTATTAAGATGAAGACTTGTTCACTGTGGTGAGGTGTGTGTGTGCTTCGTATTCCTCCTTGCCTTCCCGTTCTAAAACAGATTTCTATAACAATTAGAAATTTATTTTTCAATATATATGCTGTTTACACAGGTACATCTTTACAAGTGCTCTTTACCTAAATATCTATTGTTTATATTTGACCAGTTAGAGCCATAATTACATTGCCTCAGATTCAGCTTTAATCACTGGTGCTACTACATTAATTTAATGTGCTGAACCAAGATGATGCTAGTATGCAGGCTCTGTTTGAATTAAATCACTCCGTGTTTGTCAGACTTGGGTTGGGTATCTGCTTTATGTTGATGCTGATGAGCACCAGATCGAGAGATGGAATTATATGGGTTCCTTGTGAATCAGGCTGTGCTATGTCTAGACATTGGCCAAATACCTGAGAGAACCATTATGTACTATGACAGGATTGCCAACCATCAGGAAAAACAGCTTCCACCCTTGAAAACTGTTTGTGTGTAAACATGGTCTTTATTTGTCTTAAAAATAATAACGATTGCTAGATTTGTAAAAGTTAACTCGGCTGTATGCTTTTGCTGGCAATAAAATAGTGTTTTGTACTTTCCTAATGTAAAATATGCAGACTAAGTGCTAGGTAATGTCTGTTCAAAGTGGTAGACATGGTAAATGGAACTGACATCTCTATTTTAAAGATAATAAATGATATCCCATCACTTTTCTGAGTTCAACCTTTCCATGTCTTGTATTCAGGAATGAGGGTTATGTTCGTTTTAATTAATTGAAGATAAAATATTACTCTTTGTATAAATCTAATAGGCCCTAACAAAGAATTTGACTCCCCCTGGTGGATTCAAGTGTTAGTACACAAAGTAATGGCATATCCCAGGGGTGGCGAACTCCAGTCCTGGAGAGCTCAGCTCCAACCCTAATAAAAACTCACCTGCCTGTTAGCTTCCTAGTAACCCTTCAGACCTTGATTAGCTTGTTCAGGTATGTTTGATTAGGGTTGAAGCAAAACTCTGCAGGGCCGTGGATGTCCAGAACCGACGTTCGCCACCCCTGCAATATACCCTTGCAATATTTTGAATTTCTGTTGTAATTGACAAAGGCCCTTAGTTAAGCAACTATTTGCACCTCATTTTGCAGTTAAAGTAAATCTTTCCATTTTATGAATATTTTAATCCTATTAAAAAAATAGCAGTGATGTGATATGCATGCTGATTTTTGCACACATTTGAGAGTTTACAATCATTTACAAATATTTACTTGTTGACAGCATATCTGAGATTAACACTTTTCCACATGAATTGTTTTTTAGAAGCATGAGAAAAATAGAATTAATGCAATTGTTAATTTTGACCAATTTTAGATTTACTTTGAATTGAATTTACTGTAAAAACAAACAAAACCTTAAACGTACTCTGTTTAAGTGCACTTTGACAGCCTAAAAAATACATTTTATAACAATAAATAAATTATATTTAATTAGTATCCAGTAAGAACATCTTTGACAAAAAGTGCCCCTAAAACTTTATCCTTTGTGGAAACAGGCCTACAGTGTGGGTTTAAAACGTATACGTAACACTAACTTTAATGGACTGTTTTCGCCTTGTAGTTTTTCTGCTTTCTTCTGCAGCGCAGCCAGCCACATCCACGCCGAGGGACCTCCAGCACGACCCATTTAACCACAATCTGCATCGCACGTGTCAAATTTTACGTGCTACGTCACGCCTACGCCAGCGCGTCGAGAGCCACAGCTCCGCCATATTGCAGGAAATCCGTCTGAGGTTTAGAGATTAGCGTTTAATCTGAGGAGCTGGGAACGAGAGAGTGATTGGAAATTACTGCTAGCCATATGGTTAGCTCGAGTGGGCGGGTAGATCGCGCAATCGCTGTTCTCACACGACAGGACATATGTTTATTAAGACAAATCGGCACGGTTCGGCACGTTATTATTATGCCGAACTCTCTTATGAGAGTCTAGCTAAACTGGCGAGTTGACGTTGTGACTCGGAAAATCGGATTAACGTTCAAGATTGCGCATCAAACCCTAATCATTTTGTGTCGCTGGCTCCCGTTGCTACGAGCCCAAGATATCTGATAGAGAATAGCTAGATAACGTAGATAGATAGGTCAATGTCGGCAGGAAAACACCGATTCTACTAACGTTAGTTTATCTGCGACGATCGGTGGTTGTGTTTCTGTCAGCGAGGGCAAGCGATCGAGTCCGTGTGTCTGCTGCTGGCGATGTTATTATGCTGCCCTGTGACCCGTGTACCCAACTGTACTTAGTTCAGTGTTGACTAAATTAGCAGTGTTAGAGCGTTAAACCTGCCCGCTGGTCCGAATTTCAACAGTTCTCGGACCCTTTGGAGTCTCTCCTTCCTCGGACTGGCACCAGCAAACACGGAGGATATCTTTGCTCATTTGCTGGCTAATAAACCCTGACTGATCTGTGAGAAGATGTCGACTAAAGAGCCGAAAGAAAAGCTGTCGACCACCGAACGAATCATTAAAAGTAAGTTGATTTCAGTGTCTAGACAGGTAATTACAGTCGATTCTATTGGATTCCCACTCTGATATTTTGGTGAATCATTTGATTCGCCAGTCATTTGATTCATTTGAATAATTTCTTGACAGTTTGACGGATTTTCCAGGTTTTGTCGATTGATTTCCTGCACTGTAATTCGTGGTAGCGATTTGTGGATTGCCAATCCCAATTTTTCAAACAGCTTTATTTTTTAACTGTGCCACTAAATTGAATTAAAGTTGTTTTATAATCATTGCACGAGTCATTTTTAATTGATCCTGTTGCACCCATTGCATCTAAAAGTAGGGCATACCCATTTATGTTAACAATATAAATATAGACTTTTGCAATACATGTGATTGCTTTTCAATTATTAATCAGTCAAATTTCTCATTACATTTAGTATTTCTAGCAGTTTAAACTGTGTCTGGGTAAAGCTGTGGTTGTTTTGGGGATCAGCCATGCCTGTAACTGAAGGTGGGAGTGATTATTGATTCTGGCACATACATGTAAAATATGAATATTTCTATCTACACACCTGGTATATGAGGTCAGCATCATTACATTTTTTTTTAATCAGTTTTTATCTTTTTTGTCTCGGGTATAAAACAAACCTGATTTCAAAATTCAGCAATGTGCTCCTGTCAGCCAGGCTTTGCAGGGGTTTATCGTTATTTGTGGTATAAATAATATGGAGTAAATTGCTTCACATTACCTGCTTGGATCAGTTTTGAGAGCTTTCCTAGAGAACGCTATGAGAATTAGCATGCAGTAATGGTTTTAAAATGGGGTTCAAGACACACGCCTCCATTATGTCTCAGCATCAGCTAATGCTTCACTGGCAATAGACCTTAGTTAGGGTTATTTAATATGAATATTTATTGCATATTTGGTTTATGTAATATACTTTATAATATAATCATGATACATAGAGTTACTTTACAGCCTGTTGAACAGACTTTACACCTTTACACCGTTGAACACTTTTTAATTCTAAACTGATTTCACACAGTGTTTTCGGGTTAGATTCATATGTGATTACATAAATTTCTGGCTTTCTGGAAAATATCGTAATAGAAAACAAACACGTTTTTGCTTTTGAAGAATAATGAGCTAAATGAGGCTCACTGTGTTCATGCTTCATTCTGACCAGGTAACTAGTTTACCCAATAAGGTCAAACCAGGTAAACCTAGCCAAATTACATTTCATCAGAAATGTAAAATCAGAACTTTCTGTGGCCATATGCTGACATTTGAGTTATTGATCACCAGATGTTACACAAGAATAGTGTCACAGAAGCTGGATTTCTACTCTCCCTGTTATTGCTTTGAGTTTGAAAAGATTATTTTGTTGAGTTGAGAAGCAAGAACAAATTTAGACGCTAATAGCACATTAGTAGGTCAGCACAGGAACCAATTTGCCTTTCAAATATCCAGGTTTTGAGTGAACACTTGTAGCCTGCCTTGTGTCTAGTTGTATGCAGGGCTGGAAAAGCCCAGAATCTGCGTGGCACGAAATGTCATCCTGAAGGCAGAGCCTGTCCTTGGTAACACTGAAATGCAAAGCGTTTGGTTCAGAACTGTGCCGTATGCAAATGTTTAAACTTAGATTGAAGATCTGTGCGTCTAACCCTTCTCGCCTCACATGCGTCTGTGTTTTAGACTCTATCAGCTGTGAAAAAGTGTGTTTGCGTTTAAAAGGTTTAAAGCATCCCACAGAATTTTGTAGCATGAATGTGTTGATGTTTCTCCACATAGGCCTCAACCTTCCATCCTTTCTTTTGAACTTTAGGGTCAGGATCTTGTTTGCAGTGGGAGGAGTCCCTAAATAAACAGACTCTGAACCTGGAATCCCTGGCTAATAAAGGCCTAATCTGTTCTTAGTGCTCGTCACTATTCCCAGCCTGTGTTGTGGACCCAGGGGCTGCTTACTGTTTATTTATACTCCTCAGAAGTCAGAGTATAGATAATGTTCGTTTATGGCCTTATGGCAATGAGCTCATTTTGTACAAATCCTTAACTCAGGTAAGGTGGAGTCGGCCACTCTCACCCCTCCACATATTTTCTTTAGTGTAGATAAGTGTGGCCAACTGAACTCATGTGCATGAGCTGAAAATGGTTCTTGACTGTAAAGTCTGCTGCGTTCTGCTAAGATGAACCCTGTTCAGTCATGCATCATGATAGCACATCTTTTTTTGACTGTCAGAGCTCACTCTTGAGGATATCATAATGATTGAAATGTTTGGGTTATGTCTTCATGCCAAAAGTAAGAGTGTTAGATTGACTTTTACCATAGTCTTCAGTCATCATTTCTTCTCAAATAACATTTGCGATCTCAATTTACAATTATAACTTTCGAATGATCTTGGCTCAGTTATTGCAGAAAAAAAATTCACTTTTATGCAATTATATTTTCATACAGGGGTTTTTAAACTTTGGTGATCGAATTTAGCATAAAGCTTAATGATTGAAATGTTTAACTATTTTTGACGCATAAACTAAATTTTATATTATTATTATTAGGCCTACATGTTAAATGTGGTCATCTTTTTTATTATATACACTACAATTAAAATGTTTTGGGTTTACTTTTTTGATTTTTTTTTAAAGAAATTACTACTTTTATTAGTCCTCTTTTTTCTTAGTTTTTTTTATACTTTCTATTACGTTTACACAAACATATTAGGCAGCAGTTGTTTTCAACATTAATAAGAAATGTTTTTTGAGCACGAGATCAGAATATTCGAATGGTTTCTGAAGGATCATGTGACACTGAAAGATAGAGTAATGGCTGAGTAAAATTGAGCTTTGCCATTACAGGAACAAATGACTTTTTAAAGTATATTAAACAGGGTCATGATTTTTACTTTGTAATAATAGTTCCCAATAATACTGTTTTTGCTGTATTTTTACTGTATACACTTTTGAACAGTATTTATATATCCAACATCAACATTGGGTAGAAAGATATGTCCTTTTCTGTTGATTTTATAAAATTCACCAAATTTCCCCTCACTCTAATAAGCTTAAAAATAAACAGCCACCATTATACACTCACCTAAAGGATTATTAGGAACACCTGTTCAATTTCTCATTAATGCAATTATCTAATCAACCAATCACATGGCAGTTGCTTCAATGCATTTAGGGGTGTGGTCCTGGTCAAGACAATCCCCTGAACTCCAAACTGAATGTCAGAATGGGAAAGAAAGGTGATTTAAGCAATTTTGAGCGTGGCATGGTTGTTGGTGCCAGACGGGCCGGTCTGAGTATTTCACAATCTGCTCAGTTACTGGGATTTTCACGCACAACCATTTCTAGGGTTTACAAAGAATGGTGTGAAAAGGGAAAAACATCCAGTATGCGGCAGTCCTGTGGGCGAAAATGCCTTGTTGATGCTAGAGGTCAGAGGAGAGTGGGCCGACTGATTCAAGCTGATAGAAGAGCAACTTTGACTGAAATAACCACTCGTTACAACCGAGGTATGCAGCAAAGCATTTGTGAAGCCACAACACGCACAACCTTGAGGCGGATGGGCTACAACAGCAGAAGACCCCACCAGGTACCACTCATCTCCCACTACAAATAGGAAAAAGAGGCTACAATTTGCACGAGCTCACCAAAATTGGACGGTTGAAGACTGGAAAAATGTTGCCTGGTCTGATGAGTCTCGATTTCTGTTGAGACATTCAGATGGTAGAGTCAGAATTTGGCGTAAACAGAATGAGAACATGGATCCATCATGCCTTGTTACCACTGTGCAGGCTGCTGGTGGTGGTGTAATGGTGTGGGGGATGTTTTCTTGGCACACTTTAGGTCCCTTAGTGCCAATTGGGCATCGTTTAAATGCCACGGCCTACCTGAGCATTGTTTCTGACCATGTCCATCCCTTTATGACCACCATGTACCCATCCTCTGATGGCTACTTCCAGCAGGATAATGCATCATAGTACAGGCCCCAGGTTGGATTTGTTTGGTTTTGTCAAGTCTAAATCTACTCTTAAACTCAGAGTTTGTTCAGCTAGCTTAATGCAACAGGCCACAGGTGTCAGAAAAGAGGCAAAATCTGTTGTGCAGCTTGCATTGTTTCCATAGTTAATGTAAAAAAAAACAACAGCTGCTCAGAATTGAATTTAACAAGGCAAAAAAAAAAAAAACCTTATCAGAATGTCCTTTTATTTGATTGATCTGTCAACAGTGATGTCTTGAACTGAAGTACTTCATAAATTGACACATGCCTAGGGCGTGGCCTCAGAAATATATATATATATATATATATATATATATATATATATATATATATATATATATATATATATATATATAAAAATAAGTTTGAAACCATGACATCTGTTTAAATGAGACATTGCCTCACTGTTTCAGTCTCCTCATACAGATACGCAGCTGATTGAATCCCTAATGGTTGAGGGCTCAGACATCATTTGCTCTGGCATTCTGGGCACGTTTAGTAGAACCGCCAGATTAACGGGAGCATTGTCAAAGCCTGACTCGGTGCACCTCACGGTGCCGCCAGACAGCTGCTTGTTCCCTCCGAACGCGTTGCAGATGTCTTTAGTTACATGTCCCTCAGCATCAGCAATCACGCCATAGTTTTAAAACCCACTTTCCATAAAATTAAGATCAACCCTGACTTCCTTTGAAACATATGGGCTCTCACTGGCTATCGATCAAGCAGATATTCAGAGCCGGAGGCTGAGCAGCCAAAACACACTATGGAGGATACATGCAAATGAGGTCGCGGTGGAAGCAGCAGCGTCAGCCCTAGCTTTTGTGATAGACTTGGGGGAAAAGACTGTGCCAGGGGCCTTTGCTGTTCACACGGCTTCCTGTTTTCTTCATGGTGTTTGAGAACTTCAGACACACTTTTCACTTCATTCAATAATGAACTCCTCAGAGGATACAGAGACAGAACAGATAGATCATGCTATACTCTTGATAAAGCTATGCTGGTCTTTAAAAACATCTGTTTACATTATCTAGAAGCTCTTATGCGTATCATCATCCAGAATTCTCATTCCTATCATGTCTTGAGCTGCAGCCTTCTCTATGGCAACTTCTGCACTTTCGCTGAGGGATTTGGTGGAGTTAGATTACCTGGCAGTTCAGCGCGAGGTGAGGGATTATTGCGCGACATCTTGGGATCCTTTCACGTCTGTGAAGGTTAAACCTGAGAGCTGAATCAATAGAATCCTCATGATACCATAACTTTTCTTATTAGCCCCAGTAGCTGCAAATGTCATGATGCTCCAGAGAGCAGCACAAACTAATAAAGAGCAGATCTGAAAATACACGTCTGCGACCTTATTTTTTTAAAAGATGCATCCTCGGGAGCGAGAGTCACTGAGCGATGTGAAAATGTGCAATGTTTTTGTAGATGAACCGATAAGTTATTGCTTTGTTGTTATGACTGATAACTTACTGGATGCTGAAAATTTTACTTTGACAGCACAGAAATAAATGACATTTGACAATATATTCAAACAGAAAACAGTTATTTAAATCGTAATGATTTAACTGCTGTTTCACTCAATAAATGCCACCTTTGTAAGCATAAGACACTTTCAGAAACATTAGAAAATCATTCTGACCCCAAACATTTGAAACGTGGTGTATGTCTGTTAATTTGTCCATTTTAAAAAGTGAATTATTTACATTGTTTGAATAATTAAATTGTTTTATTCCTTAAATATTTTCAAATGGCACTTTATCGCTCTTAGTGGCAATGAACCACTTAGGTCCCGTTTACACTAGTACGTGTAAAACGATCCTCGTCTACACTGGCGTTTTCACTGCATTTCAGAAACGATCTCCGTCTACACTACACAACCGAAAACGCATTTCACATGACCATTCATGCAGGTACAACCATAGATATGTATAGAATCAGATCAGAATCAGAAGGAGCTTTGTTGCCAGGTATGTTTACACATACGAGGAATTGGTTTTCATGACAGAAGCTTCCACAGTGCAACAGAATGACAGCGACAGGACAAAAAACACAGATAATAAAAATAGAACAAGTAAATGGGGAATAACAATATACAAATTGACAATTGTATGTACAGGTATGTTACAATAGACCGTTTTGTATGTACAGGTATATTATATGCAAATTCGAAATGTAAACTAAGTGTGTGTGTGTTAGATAAATAAGTGTAAAAGTGTATAAATAGTGTTGTTCGTTCCACGTTTATTTTCAAGTGTTCATGAGATGGATTGCCTGATGGAAGAAACTGTCCCTGTGCCTGGCCGTTCTGTTGCTCAGAGCTTTGTAGCGTCGACCAGACGGTAACAGTTCAAAGAGGGAGTGTGCTGGATGTGGATGTGGGGTCCAGAGTGATTTTGCCAGCCCTTTTGCTCACTCTGGATAAGTACAGTTCTTGGAGAGTAGGGAGGGTTGTACCAATGATTCACTCAGCAGTCCGGACTACCCTCTGTAGTCTTCTGAGGTCAGAATTGGTAGCTGAGCTGAACCAGACAGTTAATGAAGTGCAGAGGATGGATTCAATGATGGCGAAGTAGAACTGTTTCAACAGATCTTGTGGCAGGTTGAACTCCCTCAGTTGGCGTTGTGTGGTGTCTTGTGCAAACTTCAGGAGCTTGACGAGGGTCTTTAGATGTGCTGATTATGCGGTTCCTTAAGAGAATCCTTATGAGAATTTTCCCAGCCTCACTAGCTGCTGCCTCTCTGTCAGGAAGCCGGTGATCCACTGACAGACAGAGGTGGGCACAGAGAGCTGAATTAGTTTGGACAGGAGGAGGTTTGGGATGGTAGTGTTAAAAGTCGAGCTGAAGTCCACAAACAGGATCCTCATGTAAGTCCTTGGTCTGTCTAGATGTTGCAGAACATAATGCAGTCCCATATTAGCTGCATCATCCACAGACCTGAAACATTAAAGTGTGACAAACATGCAAAAAAATTAAAAATCAGGAAGGGAGCCAACACCTTTTCACACCACTGTAGATAACTTAATTTTAATGAAAAATAACAAATGAAAAAATATAATCATAATCTATGACAAAAATACTATTATAAACTTGGTTTATAATACAGCAAAAGATACTCTAGAAAAATCATGGGTGCACATTAATTTTATAAAAACCTAGTGAAACATTTTTATTTACAAATACAAGTGAATAAGTGTAGGACTAAATCTGGTGAAATTATACACATTGCTCTTTGAATTATTGTAAAATACATTAATGAAAAACCAAGCATATACAGGTCCTCCTCAAAAAATTAGCATATTGTGATAAAGTTCATTATTTTCTGTAATGTACTGATAAACATTAGACTTTCATATATTTTAGATTCATTACAACACAACTGAAGTAGTTCAAGCCTTTTATTGTTTTAATATTGATGATTTTGGCATACAGCTCATGAAAACCCAAAATTCCTATCTCAAAAAATTAGCAGATCATGAAAAGGTTCTCTAAACGAGCTATTAACCTAATCATCTGAATCAACTAATTAACTCTAAACACCTGCAAAAGATTCCTGAGGCTTTTAAAAACTCCCAGCCTGGTTCATTACTCAAAACCGCAATCATGGGTAAGACGGCCGACCTGACTGCTGTCCAGAAGGCCATCATTGACACCCTCAAGCAAGAGGGTAAGACACAGAAAGAAATTTCTGAACGAATAGGCTGTTCCCAGAGTGCTGTATCAAGGCACCTCAGTGGGAAGTCTGTGGGAAGGAAAAGGTGTGGCAGGACCGATTCCAGACCTTGGGGGACCTGCGGAAGCAGTGGACTGAGTCTGGAGTAGAAACATCCAGAGCCACCGTGTACAGGTGTGTGCAGGAAATGGGCTACAGGTGCCGCATTCCCCAGGTCAAGCCACTTTTGAACCAGAAACAGCGGCAGAAGCGCCTGACCTGGGCTACAGAGAAGCAGCACTGGACTGTTGCTCAGTGGTCCAAAGTACTTTTTTTCGGATGAAAGCTAATTTTGCATGTCATTCGGAAATCAAGGTGCCAGAGTCTGGAGGAAGACTGGGGAGAGGGAAATGCCAAAATGCCTGAAGTCCAGTGTCAAGTACCCACAGTCAGTGATGCTGGTGTTGGTCCACTGTGTTTTATCAAGGGCAGGGTCAATGCAGCTAGCTATCAGGAGCACTTCACTTTTGGAGCACTTCATGCTTCCATCTGCTGAAAAGCTTTATGGAGATGAAGATTTCATTTTTCAGCACGACCTGGCACCTGCTCACAGTGCCAAAACCACTGGTAAATGGTTTTCTGACCATGGTGTTACTGTGCTCAATTGGCCTGCCAACTCTCCTGACCTGAACCCCATAGAGAATCTGTGTCATATTGTGAAGAGAAAGTTGAGAGACGCAAGACCCAACACTCTGGATGAGCTTAAGGCCGCTATCGAAGCATCCTGGGCCTCCATAACACCTCAGCAGTGCCACAGGCTGATTGCCTCCATGCCACGCCGCATTGAAGCAGTCATTTCTGCAAAAGGATTCCCGACCAAGTATTGAGTGTATAACTGAACATAATTATTTGAAGGTTGACTTTTTTTGTATTAAAACACTTTTCTTTTATTGGTCGGATGAAATATGCTATTTTTTTTTAGATAGGAATTTTGGGTTTTCATGAGCTGTATGCCAAAATCATCAATATTAAAACAATAAAAGGCTTGAACTACTTCAGTTGTGTTGTAATGAATCTAAAATATATGAAATTCGAATGTTTATCAGTACATTACAGAAAATAATGAACTTTATCACAATATGCTAATTTTTTGAGAAGGACCTGTACATTTATATATAAATATATAGGCTGCTATAAAATAAAAAGACATTTCTTTTAAATCTATAGCACAGCAATGAAGGCTGCAACATATGCTAGATAGGACAGAACAAGAAAGACTGTTAATAATCTTTCATTGCGCAAAAGTATTATAATAAGTAAGGCTCCAATATAGAGCAGCAGAAAGTGCTTATGCACATCCCGTGCGCAGAATGATGCGCTTGAAGCGACACGGAGTCACAGCGCGCAGCCCTCTGAGTCCGCATAGAAACGTTCAAAGAGCAAAGTGAAGAGATATTGATGCGTAGTGTATTACATCTGTGCCTAAGTTTATTAAGCCTTTTCTTTTAACAGTTTTAAACCTCAGTAACTGTGCGCTCTTGAAGAGAGTTTGACTGTAGTAACCGAACGCGACACGCAGTTTGATTGTTGAATGGAGGATGACAGCCGCGGCGGAGAGAAGAGTTTAGCTGAACTTGAATTTAAAGACTTAAATATTCATCTGTGCCTCAGATTAAACTATGAAACAGCTTCAGAACACTTGAAATATAGTGCACAAAAACGTTTTGGTGCTTTATAATGTTTTTGTGCCTTTCGTGGGGCTCAACAATAACACAGAATAGTATAAGCACAATATCGGATTTGGATCGGTCTTGTCTGACCGATACCCGATCCGCAGAAAATGACCATATCGGAGCCGATACCGATCCTGAGTATCGGATCGATGCATCCCTAGTTTAGCATTCAGATACGTTACATTGCAAATATGGAAATATTATGGAATATTTGCATTTGTGACGAATAAGAGAGGTAGGATACATGAGCACAATGCCCCATTTCTTAAACTGTTGAGTGCGCACGCCTTTAAAGCATTGGTCTCAAACTCAATTCCTGGAGGGCCACAGCTCTGCACAGTTTAGCTCCAACCCTAATCAAACACACCTGATCCAACTAATCAAGTTCTTCATGATCACTAGAAACTTTCAAGCAGGTGTGAGTTGAAGCTGGTTGGAGCCAAACTCTGCAGAGCTGTGGCCCTCCAGGAATTGAGTTTGAGACCTCTGCTTTAAAGTATACTCATTTGTCAGTCTATGTGAGAGATGCGTTCAGAATCAGCACACGGTTTCGACCTCAAAAACGCCGGAGTAGTGTAAACGATAGGCGTAGCCATAGCAAAAGTTATGCATTTTAAAATGAAAACGCACTAGTGTAAACGGGGCCTCAGTATCTTCTCTTTTACACTGACTGAAGCTTGTTTCCATGCTGCCTTGTGGAGTTGTGCGAATTGTCAGCTGATATTTTGCTCTTGTTGCACCTACAGCAGTGCCACTGCCTCCTCACCAGCAGCTGACAACGAAGGACTTATTTGTGGATGGAAAGCCAAATACCGAGCTACTAAAGAACCATTTGATCAAAGAGGGACGTGTGGCGGAGGATGCTGCACTGCGCATCATAAACGATGGTGCCAACATCCTAAGGCAGGAGAAGTGCATGCTAGAGGTGGAGGCACCAATCACTGGTAAGAAAGCAAGAGCATATCTTTAGTAGGGCTTGAGGGAAATGACCATCTGTCTAGATTACAATGAACTTGTGATTTTGTTCTGCTCAGGTTGAACCTAGCTCCTAAGAAAAAATGTTCCCCCCAAAAAAGGCGTTTTTCCTTATGGAAACTTCATGCAACGTTTCAAATATTCATTATTACACTTCATTGGCATCAGCGTGTGTACCTTTAGCCAACAATAAAATAATAAATCATAAAACGATTTGTTTGGTTGATAAGTAACTATTCAAGTAGGCCCATATTCCATCTGTGAAAGCAGTTTTCATCAGGCACACAAAATTGGCGTTGCTGTTGAGGTTTTTGCAGAGATTACCTGATTTGTTTTACAAACTGTCACGGTGGAGAATCAGCCGCGGCAAACTGACTCATATGGAGATCCGTGTCAGTGCCATTGGTTCGTAATGACAGATACTGTCTGCAGATCAGTGGCTCGCAACACAGGAAACAGTCACAGATTCTGCCATGGAATGTGATCAGTGATGCTTCAGTGAACACTGGGAGGGATGTGCAGAAACTAATCCACTAAATGGAGGGTTGCCTGAATGACAAGTCAACTATTTGCTCTAAAGGAAGACTTTTTGTCTGGTTTTAAATGCAACTGACCGTGATTGAACGATGCTACTTTCCTGTCTACATTTAATTTTATTAAATAAATTAGGGATGCGTGATATTTATTTTTATTTTTTTGGTTTTCTATGGTTTTGTATCAGACAACCAATAGTGGCTATTGCGCTTGCACATTTCCCATATTTTTTAATGCATGTTACGTTTGTTGTCATCAAGTTCATCTTTAAAAATGAATAATTTAAGAACACTGTTAAATATAATCTCAAGATTAATAATTTTTTTTCATCTCAAAAAAATCAGAATATCGTGAAAAAGTTCATTTTTCTTGTAACTTATTTCAAAAAGTGAAGCTTTCATATATTTTAGATTCATTATATATAAAGTAAAACATTTCAAAAGTTTTTTTGTTTTAATTTTGATGATTAGAGCTCATGAAAGTCAAAAAAACAGTATCTCAAAATATTATAATATTTACATTTGAGTTTCAATAAATGACTGTCCCTACAGTATAAATTCCGGGTATCTCTTGTTCTTTGAAACCACAATAATGGGGAAGACTACTGACTTGGCATTGATCCAGAAGACGAACATTGACGCCCTCCACAAAGAGGGTAAGTCACAGAGGGTCATTACTGAAAGGTGTGGGTGTTTACAGAGTGCTGTATCAAAGCATATTAATTGCAAAGTTAACTGGAAGGAAGAATTTGGGTAGGAAAAGGTGCCCAAGCAACAGGGATGACTGCAAGCTTGAGAATACTGTCAAGCAAAGCTGATTCAAACACTTGTGAGAGCTTCACAAGGAGTGGACTGAAGCTGTAGTCAGTGCATCAAGTCACCATCCTCAGACGTCTTCAGGAAAAGGGCTACCAAGCCACTTCTAAACCAGAGAAAACGTCAGAAGTGTCTTACCTGGGCTGTGGAGAAAAAGAACTGGACTGTTGCTCAGTGGTCCAAATTCCTCTTTTCAGATGAAAGTAAATTTTGCATTTCATTTGGAAATCAAGGTCCCAGAGTCTGGAGAGGCACAGAATCCATGTTGCTTGAAGTCCAGTGTGAAGTTTCCACAGTCAGTGATGATTTGGGCTGCCATGTCATCTGCTGGTGTTGGTCCACTGTGTTTTCTGAAGTCCACAGTCAACGCAGCCATCTACCAGGAAATTTTAGAGCACTTCATGCTTCCTTCTGCTGACAAGCTTTATGGAGATGCTGATTTCATTTTCCAGCAGGACTTGGCACCTGCTCACACTGCGAAAGGTACCAAAAGCTGGTTCAATGACCATGGTGTTACTGTGCTTGATTGGCCAGCAAACTCGCCTGACCTATGGGGTATTGTCGAGAGGAAGATGAGACGACACCAGACCCAACAATGCAGATGACCTGAAGGCCGCTATCAAAGCAACCTGGGCTTGCATTACACCTGAGCAGTGCCACAGGCTGATTGCCTCCATGCCACGCCGCACTGATGCAGTAATTCATGCAAAAGGAGGCCCAACCAAGTATTGAGTGCATAGAAATGAACATACTTTCCAGAAGCCTGACATTTCTGTTTAAAATATCCTTTTTTATTGATCTTATGTAATATTCTAATTTTCTGAGTCACTGAATTTTGGGTTTTCATTATCTGTAAGCCATAATCATCAACATTTCAAGAAATAAAGGGTTGAAATATTTCACTCTGTGTAATGAATATATATAATATATGGGTTTCACTTTCTGAAATGAGTGACAAAAAATATTGACCTTTTTCACGATATTCTAATTTTTTGAGATGTACCTGTAATTTTGTACATTTCTAAGGCCTAAATTCACTAAAACGGTTGATTTTTATTTTAATTTTTTTAGGTTTACAGGTGCATCTCAAAAAATTTTAATATTGTGAATAACTGCATTTTTTGTAACTTATTTCAAAAAGTTAAACTTTCATATACATTTTAGATTCATGACTTTGTAAAGTAAAGATTCATGTAAAGTAAGACATTTCAAAAGTTTTTTTTTGTTTTAATTTGGATTAGAGCTTACAGCTCATGAAAGTCAAAATCCAGTATCTCAAAATATTAGAATATTTCCTAAGATCAAACAAAAAAAGGATTTGCAAAGCAGAAAAGTTCAAGTTCTTTAAAGTATGTTAATTTATGCACTCAATACTTTATCAGGGCTCCTTTAGCACGAACTCCAGCATCAGTGAGGAATGGCATGGAAGCGATCAGCCTGGGGCTCTGCTGAGGCACTATTGAGCCGTCAGCTCGTCTGTATTGTTGGATCGACTGTTTCTCATCTTTCTTTTGAAAATATACCATAGATTCCATATTGGGTTCAGGTCAGGCATGTTGGCTGGCCAATCAAGCATAGTAATATCATGGTTAGCAAACCACTTGGAAGGGTTTTTGTCACTGTGGGCAGGTGCTAAAGTCCTGCTGGAAAAGCAAATCAGCATCTCCATAAAGCTTTTCAGCAGATGGAAGCATAAAGTGCTCCAAAATCTCCTGGTAGACGGCTGCATTGACTCTGGACTTGATAAAACACAATGGACCAACACCAGCAGACGTCACGGCACCCCAAATCATCACTAACTCTGGAAACTTCAAACTGGACTTCAAGCAGCTTGGGTTCTGTGCCTCTCCAGTCTTCCTCCAGACTCCAGACATTGATTTCCAAATGAAATGCAAAATTTAAATTTATCTGAAAAGAGGACTTTGGACCACTGAGCAACAGTCCAGTTATTTTTCTCCTTAGCCCAGGTAAGATTCTTCTGACGTTGTTTGTGTTTCAGAAGTGGCTTGGTAGCCCTTTTCCTGAAGACGTCTGAGGATGGTGACTCTTGATGCACTGACTTCAGCTTCAGTCCACTCCTTGTGAAACTCTCCCAAGTGTTTGAATCAGCTTTGCTTGACAGTATTCTCAAGCTTGCGGTCATCCCTGTTGCTTGTGCACCTTTTCCTACCCAATTTCTTCCTTCCAGTCAACTTTGCATTTAATATGCTTTGATACAGCACTCTGTGAACAGCCACCCCTTTCAGTAATGACCTTCTGTGACTTACCCTCTTTGTGGAGGGTGTCAATGATTGTCTTCTGGACCATTGCCAAGTCAGCAGTCTTCCCCGTTATTGTGGTTTCAAAGAACAAGAGAGACCCTGAATTTATACTGTAGAGATGGTTGTTTAATAATGAAACTCAAATATAAATATTCTAGTATATTGAGATACTGGATTTTGACTTTCATGAGCTGTAAGCTCTAATTAAAACAAAAAACTTTTGAAATGTCTTACTTTACATGCTATGAATGTAAAATATATATGAAAGTTTCACTTTTTGAAATGTTACAAAAAAATGTTTTTCACGATATTCAAATTTTTTGAGATGCACCTGTATATTTATATAAATTGTAATATATCAGTCAATTTATTAACTATAACATGCAAATAATTTTCAGTATCTCCCATAAATTTAGTAGTAATAATTTTAAATTCATGACAAATGTAAAAAATATTGAGAGGCTGATTATACAAGCGCACAAAATAATTCAAGTTCAAATACTTTATTGTCATTCTAGCCTTTCAACAAGTGTCAAGCAGAACGAAACTGCGTTAAAAAAATACATAAATAACATACATAAATAAAAAACATAAATAACAAAACCAACATTAAATAAACATAATAAAACAAATAAAATAATACCACTAAAATAAAAAATCCTATATTATAAACTGGTTTACCTCAGTAATTGGTTAGTTAGATGTTGGATGACTTGTCAACATTTTGATCCATCCCTAGTCTAGTTTGTGAGAAAATGCATAATTGTCAATTAGTTATGGGTTTTGCTTCTTTCATTTCACAGATAGATGAAAAAAGTGATGGAAAAATAATATAATAGAAATTTACAGATTATACAGGAGAACCTGTTTAGCATTTGAGTAATCTTAAATTCAGATGGTCCTTATCAGTAACAAACAGAGCTTGTTAAGCTTACTCAATTACTCGATGAAGATGTTGTGCTTCAAGGTTTAATTTTTGCGTGTGTCATGGCACGGTATTTTATGATGCAGATGAATTAGAGCTCATCTGTCCTCTATAGATATCGCTGCCTTTAAGCATGAATTAATAGATGTCACAAACCCCTCTGGCTCTAGATACATTTTGTTTTATAAATGGATCCAGCCTCTGTATCTTCAGATATAGTGCCGTTGTTGCTAAGTGACAGAGCAGTCTTGTACATGTGGCCGTTGCTGGCTGATGCAGGTAGGATGGATTTATATGTAGTGTTTGGTCTCTGTACAATCCAGCACTCCCCTATGGCATTTGTTTTATAATGTGATGTGATACAGAAAACCTTTTATCGCTTTGCTTACAGTTGCCATTGATTTCAACATGAGGCTGACGTTAAGTACCATTCACTGAATGTGATGTGCAATGTTAAGCTTTTATTTTGTTTCTCTTTCACCCCCAGTATGTGGTGATGTTCATGGACAGTTTTTCGACCTCATGAAGCTCTTTGAAGTTGGTGGTTCCCCCGACAACACGCGCTATCTCTTCCTGGGCGATTATGTAGACAGAGGTTACTTCAGTATTGAGGTGAGTGCATGTTCTTCAACTGAAGTAATCCTAGAACAAGAGGCCCACACAGAATCTGCACCTGCAGAAATCTGGTTCACTGGACACTGTAACGCCTGTTATTCACAGATTTCTATTCATCTTCCATCCTTTGTGTGTGTGTGTGTGTTATTTTCCCCCAAAATTTTGGCTAATTTATTTATGGAATGGAATCGTGGAATCCAGTCATAAAAACGGAATTTACTGTGTAACACGGAATGTCATAGAAACTGTGACACAAATATATTACTTAATTGTATTATTAGTAGTAGTACTATCATTACATTATCAAAACATACATTTTAAGGAATATTTACCAGAATTTATTTAGCATAAAAATTTTAATACTGAAAATATTATTTAAAAAGTATTTCTGAAATAAATAAAATTATACATTAATTGTTTTATGAAATCAATTGATTGGAGATGCTTTTGATTTATTAAAATTGAATGAAACCATTAAAATGGAATCTAGAAAAGTAATGGAAAACACAGAATCTGGTAAAAATAAAACTGAATTTGAGAAAAAAATAAATAAAACATTTCACAGGGCCTTATAAATTTAATTTTTGTTAAATGTTTGATAAATTGCTGTTAAATTGTGTACGTTTCATTATTTTGGATAATTAGACATGCTTCTTTATTAATAAAATTTCATTTTATCATTAAAGCAGAGTATAGAAAAATTTAAACTGAAGAAGGAAAAAAAAAAGAATCCAGAACAATTAAAACAGAATTTGGAAAATAATAATAATAATAATTTTTATTTTTTATCTTTTTTTTTTTTTTTTTTTTAAGGATAAGTCAAGTCATGGAGTTTGTAAGACAAGTGTGTTCTTTTTATATACTTTAGACACCTAGAAAAAAAATCCATGTGTTTGTATTGTATGTTTCATGTACAAAACTTTAATATTAGGAACTTGTTCAAGACATTGGCTAATCAATATTTGTCAGTCGGATGCTATTCGGCGTGCAGGATCACAGAATTAAATGGTGACAGCAAACTTTTTTAACTTAAGTGAATAAAAGATAATAATTACCTATATGTAGTTCACTCAAGCCTCTACTTTTTGTGTGATTGATTGGTTTTGGTAAGCGTAGGCTGTGTGAGTTCACTAAATGTCACTCTTAAAAGAGAAAACGTTACTGCGCAGGAGCTCTGGAGATGCTTTAGAATGAAGAACAGAAGTATCAGAGACCTTGTTAAGCTGTACGGTTAAATGACCTCGGTCTGTCTCGTTTGGATGTGTCACTGGAGGGGTTGTCTGAGTGGAGCTATTTGATAACCTGTCAGACACTGTACCCTTTCATAAGAGATGAGTCATAGAGCATTAATGCATGGACCGCTCTGCTTGTCGCGGTCTCCACTGAATGACTGATGACACTGACCGCTCACACTTTGATGATGTGAGGAGTTCATTAGTTGGACATTCTTGAGTGTCTTTCACGAAGTGACTTGCATACACTTGTTCATTTTCAGTGAGTTGGTAATTTCCAGTGACATGAACAGAGCTGAACTTTATTCAGTCCTGACTCATTTGAATAAAGTTGAGCTCTGCTCAACAAAATAATATAACATTTCTTATTTATGTATTAGATCTAGACAACATGACCTAGAATCAAAATCTCAATTAATTGAACATTTTACCTCGATTACAATTCAGTGTTTCCGCTAGGATTTTTTCCAGCTGTGGCGGCAGGCTGTATTTCCACCGGGGGCGGGGGTGTCACAATGATTTTGCCGTGGACCATGCCCCTTTTCTTCTGTCATATATAACAGCATGTGTTTATAGGCAGCTGTCCCTTTAAGACCGAATGCACATATCCAATATAATGATACACATGCTATTTCTTTCTAACTTGTTTTCGTTCACTGAAGATGAGTGACTGCGTTATCGAGAATGATTGTTGAGACGTCCATTTTCACATAATTCTGTATGTATGCGTCTGTTCAAACTCAAGGAAATGCGAATGAAGAATGAACTCGGTGTTCGCGCACGCTTAAAAATCTGTGTCCGGCAGCTGTGGCCACAGAAATCGGCGCACGGACAGTGAAATAAGTTCTATTCGCCTCGTCTTGCGCTGGAATGGCTTAAAATCACTCGAATGTGTAAATTGGCGAGATAAAACGCATACAAATGATAAACGTTCACTCTATGATGGTTCATTTTTGCAATTAGTCTGTTAATCACATGCGAACCGAACCTTGAGGTCTGGTCCGTACGCACCACGGATCAACTGCGATCAGTTTCACAACTACTGTGTAATGTTGGAGGTTGAATCGAATCGTTACACATAACGTACACCACTACTATGATTACACTTAAGTTTGCGCTATATTATACTCACCTTTTAATAATTAGTGTGTGACTAAGGTCTCCTCCACTATAAATTACCAGACTGTAAATGAATCGAGTGACGTCACTGAAAAGCTGCAGCCGTGGCGGGGATGATTTTTGGTGTGGCCGGCCGCCACGGCAGAATGAATGTAGCGGAAACACTGCAATTAATGAAAGATTTTAATTTATTTATTTTGCCTCTTCGTTCACTGAAAAGGTCATTTTGCTCAACTAAGGTGGGATATTTTATCTAATGAAAGTGCATTTATTATCTTTGTGATTTTAAAATAATCGAAGGAAACAAACTATTTATGGTTATTTATTGAAGTTTTCGATCAATTGAAATCAAAGCACAAATTTCTTGGAATGAAAACATCTTATTAAAAAAATCACCTTTCAGTTTGAATATAAAAAGGATATTTTCACATAAAAAAAATGTAAAAAGCATATTTTTATGCTACTTTGTTGCTCAGATGACTCTGTGTTCAGTGTTGCTTCCATGCCGCTGACTGGACAGAGTCACGTGACTACACACGTGGTAGCATGTTTTTAAAGGGAAAGTCAGGGTTGCCAGTTTGGGCTGTGGGTTGTTTTTTAGTCCATTTTTTTTAACTAAAGCAATCACCCTTAACGCGATTTTGATAAAGGGGACATCTGACGGAGGTGAAAACTCCAGTGCAAAAGCGCGACTGGGCTAGTTTTGGTCTAGTTTTGAATAGCAATCGTGCTTGTTTTGTTTCACGGACCAGGCAACCCTAGGGAATGTATTAACAGGATTAGAATACCAAAATAACCGCCGTGGGAAAATTACATTGGTTAGATTTTTTTTATTAATTGTCCAGCCCTATTATGTGTATGTATTATATGTATGTATTTACACTACTATTCAAAATTTGGGGACTGTACAATTTTTGAAATGTTTTTAAGAAGTCTCTTATGCTCATCGAGGCTGAATTTATTAGATAAAAATACACTAGAAATATTATTGTAATTTTTAAATATATTAAAATTAGGGGTGCTCCGATGGCCGATCACAGAAAGCAGTATTTGCCGATCCGATCACCGATACCGATCTTTTTATCATGTAGAATTATTTATAGTGATACTCCAATCAGTATTTTTAGACATTTATTCAGTGCCTGAATTTCAATTTTGAAAATGGGGGGCATTCCCCTCTTAGGTGACTCTTGTGAGAGAGGATTTTTGAATTGGAGGGGTGGAGGGGGGGCATTTTTAGACATTTTTCAAAAATATAAATTTATCTGGCCTAAATGTCTGATCATCCAGTGCTTTTTTGTTTTTACAATTGTGCAATTGTTGCAGAAAAGCTTACACGCAGCACAAGCCTGATTTTACACAGGAGTCCACTACTGAGCCATCTGTTTACCACAAACACAACATTTATCCATTATTTTGATTTTAATCCAAACATTGTTACTGAAAATGATTTTTCATTATGATTCTTTTTTTCTTTTACAGTAATACAATCTTTTTGATGTGTATAAATGCAATAAATAGCCTATAAGAAGCACGGTATTCAGTGCTTTTTACTTTTGCATTTAGGCTACTTCTAGATTTATATATTAAGTTGCTCAAGCAAGTGGCAAAACATTTAAACTACTTTTCTTATGTTATCACAAACATTCTAAATTAACTTCTGACTGGCAGAAAGAGATGAGACTGGCTCTACTGAATTTTCTTTTGCATTTAAATCTTTTACAAGCAATCCGGCGGTTTATAAAGAACTTTGTTTTCCATACTTCCACGAGTGCCATCTATTATTGCCTTATCTAAAAGTGCTCTTTTCCTTTAAACCTAGCCAAAATGCCACATGTGATGACTCTGAAACACAGTAGACTTTAATTATATGCATTATAGTGTAATTACTACATTTTCGTGTCAATCCATGTTCATATTTACTGCAAACAGTGCGCTGTCACTTTAATTCAGTGTGTGCAGTACAGCAAAGATAGACTCGGTGCGGAAAAAAATCGCTGAATGGTTAATCACTGGCAAGAATTAACAAGAAAAGCAAATTATAAACTTTAGTAACGATGCGACACTGTCTCTATTGTGCAAGTGACAATTCCTGTGTCAACTATGCAGCGTGCAGCTCGATTATAATGCAGACGCGATGTGATTTGAAGCCATTTGCGCATTTTGAGACGGAAAGCTCGTGTGGTGATTCACACAGGCTGTTTATGAAATGATGTCTCGCAGAATGTTTCAAATTACTTTATATGTTATTTAATTAATAAATATGAATTGTACCTCACCTTCAGCATTATAATTATTTCACAGGCGCCGGACAGAGACTGAGACGGTGCCGCTGCATGTCCTGCTAAACCTCTCACAGCAGGCGCGTCATCAGCTAGAGATCGTTTTTTTCAGATTGGCATTTTTAGAGACCGCCAATCAAACATCCCAAAGCGATTATCGGTCGATAATGATCGGTACCTGATCAATCAGAGCACCCCTAATTAAACTTGAAAAATGTTCTATTCAGTCAGTCTGAAATCTGAAAAAAATTCTTAGTTTACTACATTCAACCAAGTATTTCTTAAATATTGTGTTGGCTATAACATCTTCTCAGATGAAGTTTACTGTGCTGAAAGTCTAACAGCACGCTGTCAAGATGCTAAAACTCTTGAATAAGTCTCAGAATTCTCTGAATACCTCTCCTTTAAAACACCATAGCATAAAACAAAGCTAAAAAAAAAAAAAGATAATAATAATAATAATAAAACGATAATAGATAAATGAATCAACCTCACTCATTGGTTAATGGATGACCAGGTGACCAATGGATGAAACCAGGCGGTAACCTGAAGGGCCATGTAAATTTTAAAGAAAAAGAAAAAAAAAAGATTCCTCTCTTTGTCTTTTCTCTGTGTTATCTGCCATTCAGCAGTAATAGCCTATGCTCAGGTCCTCTTCTCATGGCCACTATTGCCTGCAATTTTCAGCTCATTATTCCTCTTGCGTAGGCTCAGGTCGCAGCTCTCGGCGCTGTTGCATCCCACCCCCCGCTCGCACCCTCCTCCGTATCTATTATTTCACATGTCATTTAAATGCACACCTGTCGTCCTTGGTTACCTTGGTGTCCTGTTCTCCGCACATTGAGTGGTGTCTGGGATTTTGCATGCAAATTAGATGGCGGGATTAAGAAAAATGGATTTTAATGAGGCTGAAAAGAGTGTGCATGTACTCTGTACTGTACAGAAGATCACTCAAACGATCAGTGTATTGCCAAAGCTTTGTGTTGTTTGCTGCCAAACACGCTCTGTACTTTAGTGTGAATTTTAGATGTATAAATGAACCAAACAAACCTGTTGTTTAGAATAATGCGTCATTAGAATTAATTACCATGTGACCACTCACTCCCACTTTTGCAGTCCTTCATGCACCCAGTTGGCCATCTGTTGAGCACCAAACAGTGAAAGGGCACTTTGTGCCATAATCTTGCCATTGGGCATTGAAAACCTAGGCAAATTGCCTTTTAAATGCAACATAACGATTTTTTATTTTTTTTGTAAATCTTTCCTTACTGTAAAATGTTTCATTAGTGTCCTGCTTTAAATGATACTAGAAAAAAAATTCTTGACCTCAGAAATTACCCTTATCAACATTTTTTAAATGGTTTCTCCTGGGGAAATTATTGGGATTTTTTTATTCTTTTATTTAGTTTGTTTGTAAAGTTAATATTGTGAAATTATTGTATACCATTCACTTAATTATTATTTTTAGGATTAGTTCACCCAAAAATGGAAATTTGCTCAATATTTACTCACCATCAGGCCATCCAATAGGACCAGATTTGGATAAATTAAGCATTACATCACTTGCTCACCAATGGATCCTCTGCAGTGAATAGGTGCAGTCAGAGTTCAAACAGCTGATTAAAAACATCACAGTTATCCACAAATAATCCACTCTAGTCTATCAGTTAACATTTTGTGAAGTGGAAAGCTGCATGTTTGTAAGAAACAGCTCTATCAAATTTGTCCAAATCTGTTACGATGAAGAAACAAACACATCTACATCTTTGATGGCCTGAGTATGTGTATATAGGCTTTCTGTGTATATAGGCTTTGAAACTTATAAGGCATAAAATTAAAAATAAAATCTTCAAATGCAGTAATAATTAAAAATTTTCCTTTGCATAGTTATTTGAATAAAGAGACCTCACTTTTTATTCAAGGCATTAAAAAAATTATTAAAATGGGATGTTTTCCCCTGTTTATTGATGTAAAAAAACTGAAACCGGTCTTCCTATTCCTCTCATAGCAGTGCCGATTGACATTAATAGTCAAGTATCTTCAGGATTGCAAGTCTCTCTTTCTCTCTCTTTTTAGTGTGTGCTGTTCCTGTGGACATTGAAGATCAACCACCCCAACACCCTCTTCCTCCTCCGAGGCAACCATGAGTGTCGGCACCTCACAGAATACTTCACCTTCAAACAGGAATGTGAGTGCTGTGGGAAAAAAAGCATCTAGGAGTGCTAAGAGCTAAGTGATGTGTTGGCTCAAACCGTCCACCATTCTTTTTCCTCAGCTTTCACTGATGTTCTCTCTTTGATGTCTGAAAAGCTGCATTTTCAGCCAACTGTCACCAGCTAGCACTTTCATTTACCGTGCAAACAGTATAACATTTTGCCTGCAGTTAAGGGTTCAAAATTGATTTGCCTTATAGAGCGGACTCTATTTTGTAGTGTTTCGCATTTACTTGATAAGATGTTTAGTTAAAGTTGTTTAAGTGAGAGAACATCTGTAACTTTGTCCAGATTGGGAGAATTGTAAATATTTTTTTACATGTATAGATTTTTGTTTGTATATGCTGTCAATTATAGTTTTTAGAAAAAATCGACACAAAAAAAAAAATCTGAAATCGGTGCATCTCTAGTTTGAATGAGAAGATTTCTGATATTTTGCACATTCCCTTGCACATTTCTACCTCCGGATGCCGTTAAGGTCATTGGCCATATATAAACACATGCTACTTACATACCTCACTTTATAATGCACCTTCTGTTTATGCTTCCTTGCAACCTAAGTTGTATGTACAGTCATTTGCACTGAGCTAGTCTCTCCCCCTCCACCTCATAACTTGCACTATATGTCATAAAACTTAATGTATATACACATTTTTTATATTTATTTATATACTTTGTTATTTGCACTTCTGGTTAGATGCTAACTGCATTTCATTGGCTCTGTACTTGTACTCTGCACAGTGACAAAGTTGAATCTAATCTAATCTATCTAAAAAATATCCATCCATTCACCTAGTGTGGCTTAGGGTGAGTAAATGAGGTAATTTTCATTTTTGAGTGAACTATACCTTTAAGACTCATGTTCCTCACTGTCTGAAATGTTTCTACTCTCACTAAGATCTATAGCAGCCTTTTTAAGACTGAAAGAATATTCTCACTGCTGTGAGAGAGAGAGAGAGTTCATAAAGAGGCGCTGTCTTTGTTTTACAGGCTTTACGTGCTCTGTTTTCTGCAAACAGCACTTTGTCCCTCTGAGAAAACAGGCTAACAGACAGCTCTATTTGAGTAAGGTTTATAGAGCAGCCAGAAAGTGTCCAGGTGTGAGTTATTAGTATGCTGCATAGTGAAGTGGATGGGCTCATCTGGCTCACAAAGAGACAAACCTGATGAGCCGTTATACGCAGCATTACCTCTTCTGATTTATGAGAGAGTAATGTCTTTTCATTGTGAAGTCTCTCGTTAGTATTCTTTTACAATAATTTATTTAAAACCTTAATTCAATGCAGCATGACCAGCCAGGATAGAGACGGAAGAAGCCGTTTAGCTGCTTTTCTGGCTTGGGTTTGTTCATGCTCCTGTTGCTTACAAATACAGAGACATATTTGTTATCCCAAAGAATATTTCTACACAGGGATTTCTTCTCTCTCGTCTGATGTGGTCGAACCGGGCTTGCATCTACTGAGCCCGGAACCCATCTGCCAGGAGGTTATTACAGGGTTTCTAAAGCCACTGCTAGGAGATCACATGACTAACCAGGACTTATTTTCAGCTCTTAACACCTGAAGTGTCCATACCCTTCTGCCCTTTATGTCATAGCAGCAGCAGCCACTTTTTTAATTTAATTTTAAAACACTCGTCATATGGAATATATCAGCTAGTGTGCTAGAATTAAAGGGATAGTTCACCCAAAAAATGAAAATTCTGTCATTAATTACTCACCCTCATGTTGTTCCAAACCCGTAAGACCTCCGTTCACAAATTAAGATATTTTTGATGGAATCTGAGAGCTCTCAGACCCTCCACAGACAGCAAGGGTCCTTACAACATCAAGGTCCATAAATGTAGCAAGGAGATCAATAAAATAATCCATGTGACATCAGGGGTTCAACAGTAATTTTACAAAGCTACGAGAATACTTTTTGTGCGCAAAAGAAAAAAAATGACTTTATTCAAATTCATCTCCTCCACATCACCCTAGCGCCAATTTGGAGAATATCCACTGGATGGTAGGGGTGGGCGTATCGATCCTAATATCGGTAGTATCGATACCAACGTTGGTATTAGTATCGGATCGATACTAGCCTGATAAGGTCGATACAAGATGTGAAAAGAGCGGAATATACACCCACAGACATGTCTACACTTTGTTGAATGTATTAAGCAATGTATTAAGTGTACAGGAGAAACAATTAACCTAGAGTATCGACCTTATCAGGCTAGTATCGATCCGAACATTGCTGCTCCTCCCCTGCTACACTGGTTTGGTTGTCATGCCATCACGTGACTCAGAGACTCCAAGCGCGAGCGGATACTTTTGACTACAGATCGAACGGTAGAACACCGAACTACAAAAGAAATGAAAAGGGGAGGAAGGAAATCCTTCACATAGTGCATGTTGAATATAACTGTATACCAAAATTGTCCTTTTTATGCAGTATCACTGTAAGGGGTATACTGAGTTTGGCCTTTTAATATTATTTCTTAATGCATTGTCACTTTAAATGTTGAGTAAAATGCTGAACATGTAATTTAGCATGTTTGGATATATATTCTGGGCTCAGCTGGTTGCCATACATTATATTTTATTAACAAACTGTATACCGAATTTAGTCTTCATTTATTTGGTCTTTTTCACTGTCTTCCTCCATTGCACCATATTAAATGTTTTTATATTGCAATGAGCGAAAATGAAATTCATCATGTTGCATTCATGTTCTTGGTTCATCTGCTTACCTGTACATGCATTGTAGGCCTACATATTTTTTATAAACTATACCGAATTTGGCCTTTTCATATCACAGATTTTTATTGCAATAATAACGAACAAATATTACAGTATGTATAAAACAAACAGAAAATACAGTACGTATATAACATACGAAAATCCCTTCAATAATAAAGTTATGGCTTTATAGTTCTTTTTCATATCACTGTCTTCATTCAATAAGCCACTTACGTTAAACTTTTCTTTATAATGGTTTTCTATGGAAAATGCATAATGTGAAAACTTTGAGCGTTGCTTTCGTATTCTGGGCACATCTGCTAACTTGTATCTAGTTTGCAACATTAATAAGATGTATACCAAGTTTTGTCTTTTAAATATTACGTTCTTAATTTATTAAGCCACATTAATTATTTTTATAACTCTCTTTTCTATGGGAGGAAAATACTTAACATGAAACTGTGCATGTTCTGGGCTCCTCTGCAATGTCCTTTTAGAAAGGCAAATAATATCCACGTAGCTTTAAGGTGAATATAATATTACTCATATCAACATTAGTATTGTTAATTTTTTTTGAATTGTTGTTGTTCATTTAAATTTTTTTTTTTTTTTTTTTTTTTTTTTTTTTTTTTTTAAATGACAAGTATCGGTATCGGCGATACTGGCCCTGTATTTACTCTGTATCGGATTGATACCTAAATTTGCAGTATCGTACACTCCTACTGGACGGAAACTACGTATGCTCTTCTGTGTCAGCTGCATACCGGATGTACTGTTTTTGTTCAAATCAAAGCGTAAATATACGTAGAAGACGTATCCGCGCGGAGGGGCTGACACAGAAGAGCATACGCAGTTTCCATCCAGCGGATATCATCCAAAAATGGCGCTACGCTGACGTAGCGGAGACAAACTGTTGAATAAAGTTGTTATTTTTGTTTTCTTTGCATACAAAAAGTATTCTCGTAGCTTCGTAAAATTACGGTTGAACCCCTGATGTCACATGGATTATTTTACCGATCTCCTTTTTACGTTTCTGGACCTTGATCGTGTAAGGACCCTTGCTGTCTATGGAGGGTCTGAGAGCTCTCAGATTCCATCAAAAATATCTTAATTTGTGTTCCGAAGATGAACGAAGGTCTCACGGGTTTGAAATGACAATTTAAATTTTTGGGTGAACTAACCCTTTAACTAGTGTTTCTAGTTGTATCTTTGATTTCATTTATTGGTTTGTAGTTAGTAAAATACAGAGTTTCTTATGTATAGCTACGAAATGTAAACCCTGTATTTATTAACATGAGTGTGAAAAAAAAAATTGCTTACAAGTTTTTTTTATTTATTATTATTCAGGTTTTCAGCTAATACCATGACTACGCTTTTGAAAAAGCATGTTTCAGCATGCTTATTTTGTAAATATTAATTTGAAAAGAATGTACTGAAGTGCGATCTGAATGTGATGTTTTCACAAGCCGTAAAATTAAAATGTAATATAGTTTAAATTTATATTAAATGCAGTTAGATGGCCTTTAGAGTGCTTGTTTTGACCCACCTAAGACTTAAGTTCATATGTAATTTCATAATTACTTTTTTTTTTTTAATGTTGTAAAAGTGTACTGAATGTACTGAGAACATTTGTGGTAAACTAAAATATACTTTAATGTCAGTTACAAACATGTTGTCATGTTTAGATACATTTAAAATAGGTTAACTTTCATTTTTACATTTTAAATGTGGTATTGAATGGCACAATATAGATATAAGATTAAAATGTTATATTTTATTGTTAAAACATTATAAATTTGGTTTCATTAATATTGTTATCTGCAAGTATAGTTTTTTTTAAATGTATCTTTAAAAGTACACTACAAGAAACATGTTCAATACTTTTTTCATAAGGTTATCCCGGCCATGTGTATCGTCTTTGCTAATGTAATAGCACTGTGTACTATAGCACATTACATTATTCTATAGTATATTATGCTTTTGCTTCTTGGTAAAATCCAAATGAAATTTAAATGAAGGTTCTTTTGAAGGTCGGTCTGATTAAATCCCTGATTTTGGTTTTGTATGGGTCAGTGGTACTAGTCTATTGTGCTTGAAATGAGCACAGTTTGCTATTAAGCTCGTACAATAGCATTGCTATTGTGCTCTGCATAACAAAGATGGAAGTGGTTTCATGGCTGAATGTTCAGTGGAAGCCCAAGTGCTCTCCATGAGACCTCGCTCGAGGAGCGAATGCGTAATACGGTTTGGTGAATAACCCAGCTGTATTTAGTGGAAACCAGAAGACAAGACTAATGAGACTACTTCAGTCCAGATACTAAAGTATTAATAAGCTTAATCAGCAGCTGAATTAAGGATTCGCATTGCACTAATTAGGCTCATTTGAATTTAATTGAATAGTCCCTACTGCTTTTGTGTCTGGTTGGTGGCAGGTTTTGTCGCTTTAGGTATAGTTATTACTGTCTGCCTGCATACAGACCTGTTGGTTTGTGACATCATGGAATATTATGATGAACAAATAATTTAGCATGGTCTTGATTATGATGACTTTTACTGTTTTACTAAATAAATAGTGTATATACTGATTTGAAGATCAGGTCTGTATTTCAGCAGCACATGGAGTTGCTTGTTTTTATAGTTAAGTCCATAGTTAAAGCTGCAGTCTGTAACTTTGTTCTTCAAAATTGACAATTTTTACCAAGGATGATTTAAATTGATCAAAAAGAAATGTATGATGTTACAAAACATGATTTGAACTTTTATACAGTTCTATAGAATAAAATTTAATTCCACAAACAGCACAACTTTTGTAAAAAAAAAAAGGAGTATTAAAGTTTTAATTTATTTTTAAATAAATAGCCTTTATGAGCATGAGATAAAAAAAAAAAAAAAACATTTGTTTAAATTGAATTGCGTATGGAAATCAAATTGAATCGTTTTGCTTTTGAACTGAATCAAAAACCAGTGAACTGAACATTCAACTCAAATATTCACAGTTTTAATTAGATATTTAGACACATCCTTATCGATATCATAAGTTATTTCATGAAGTGGTTGGGACAAAATCGACCATGGCAATAAGTGGTGGAGATATGAGATGTCCCACCTATCATAAATAGCCTATGATCTCTACCTGTGTTTCTTTAATCAGTTATTTGTTCAAATGTCAAGGTCAACCTTTGATAAACATGATACTAAATGCGGGATATACTGCCATATAAATGACTTTGTAATTTGTTGTTGAAAGGTTTGAGTTCGTGATTGCTTCAGGTTTAAGCTTTGTATCATTATTATTTATTTCATGAAATAAATGCAACGGTGCAGCTCAATGAATCATATCTGATCCTCAGTGATATGCTGAGGAAAGGAGAAATTAGTCTGGGGTTTTCTTGACTTCAGTGTTCTTAACTCTAATATAGTCGTGTTTGTCTGTCTTTTGTTTCCTCACAGGTAAAATAAAGTATTCAGAGAGGGTTTATGACGCATGTATGGAGGCCTTCGACTGCTTGCCTCTTGCAGCTCTTCTTAACCAGCAGTTCCTCTGCGTACACGGTGGCCTCTCACCAGAAATCAACTGCTTAGATGACATTAGGAAAGTAAGCATCTGTTTATGTCCTGTCCTTTCCTTACAGCTTTTTTTTATTATAAAACAAGATGTGTTCATGCCTTTTTCCTTCTTTGTCTGTACACTGTATTTTGCAGTTAGACAGGTTTAAGGAGCCCCCGGCATTTGGGCCTATGTGTGATTTGATCTGGGCCGACCCAGGAGAGGACTACGGCAGTGAGAAAACGGCAGAGCACTTTAACCATAACTCAGTCAGAGGCTGCTCCTATTTCTACAGGTACTGAAGCAAAGCTTTATTCACTGGGTAGATCTCCCAGATTTTTGAGAAAAGGACATTTATTCAACATTATTATAATAATATTATGAAATATTACATTAAAGGTATGTTTACCTTCATTTTTATTTTTATTCACACAACAAATCAGTGTAGTATTTTAAGTTATTATTATCCAAATTGTTTATAATTCTATTATAATTATACTTGTAATAATAACTGTTTTATTCATCATTTGTGTATTCTGTTCTTGTTTATGTCTATACATAAGTCTATTGAAAAGTAGCAAAAATAAGTCATTAAAAAAAGTTTTATTAATTCAAATATTTTTTATTAATGCATATTGTTGTAATTTATGCATACAAAAATCATGGGTTGAATGTAGCTTGTATATAATATATATAATATGTAGCCTATATGCATGTAGATATGTAATGTTTGCATGAGTAATCAGTTACATTTATCGCGTTTATTAATTAGGACTATAAATACTTAGTGTATTGAGCAATGTGCTTCTGTTGCGTATTGAGGAAAAAAGCTGATTTGAATGTTGTTGTAAAACCTTTTTCTTTCTCTTTTTCCTTTAATTTTTTTGTTCTTGCTCATAAACGTCTGAGTCATTCGGGCATCTGTGAGCCGCTGTGGAAATCCTGTCTGATTTGCAGCGACTCCTGGAAATAACCTGATCTGTGTCACCCAGCTGGTTTCGTTCTGGGTGTATATAGAAGTGTGCTTGTTAACTGTTTGCTTGTCCAGCTGGCATTTGTTTGTACCACGCCAACTGAATGTTAACACAGTGCAGGTGGTGGTCTAATATCTTGAGAGTTTACTGTATCGAGACCGAGTGGACTTTAAGAGAACCCCAAAGAGCTGTATTCAGAACCATTCAGTGCATTGGCTCGTGCTTGGTTCAGTATGAGCAAGAGGGGCTGAAATGTTTACAGGGCTGAATAATTGCTTGCGGTCTTTCATTATGAGACCCTCAGAAGTTTGTCTTTCTCTTGTTTGACAGTTATGCAGCAGTTTGTGACTTTCTGACAAACAACAACCTGTTGTCAGTAATCCGAGCACATGAAGCACAAGACGCAGGGTAAGTATTGATTATGATGTTTCATGATAGTGAGACTGAAAAAGCTAAATTGCGCTTTTGCTAGTTTAATCTTGTGATGTCAATGTAGTCCTTCTGTGCAACCGTGGATCATTGGATCATTACTCACTGAATTTGTCAAGAGTACATTATCTAACAATGACAGAGAGAGCTTTGTTTATGGATCTATGCCGGATGCCTTGTTGGCATGCTGAGCTAATCTACAGATTTTGTGTGTTTTTCTGTTTCAGGTACAGGATGTACAGAAAAAGTCAGACAACAGGCTTCCCTTCATTGATTACCATTTTCTCAGCACCAAATTACCTAGATGTCTATAACAACAAAGGTATGTTAGTTTATGTTAAATTATGTTGGTCTGTTCTCAAACTGTTCTCATTACCTGACAAAAAAAACCTAACGTAATTATTACTTTGGAAACTTAAATCGCAGCCCCGTTGCTAAAGCATTACGAGTGACGTAACTGAATTCACAATCAATTTAGCAATCCCACATTCTCGGCAAACAAGAAAAAGTTTTTCTTTCTTTACTTAAATAATTTACAATAGACTTCTGATGTCATATATTTATTGTTGGAGCCTCTAATTTGGACCGTTGAAGGATAATGTAACAATCGCCAGCTGTGCAAAGAAAAAATATACCCTGCAAACCTGCTGTAATTATTACCATATACTGACTCTAAAGTGTCTAGAAATCTAGAATGGCAAAGTATTGGATGACTGTTTGTGAACTTGTGTGGCAGCCTATCAGGTTGCTTCTCTGTTTTGTTTTTTGTTGGTTTTCATGAATGTGCATGATTTCTCCCCTTGTTTTTCCTCCTCAGCGGCTGTATTGAAATATGAAAACAATGTCATGAACATTAGACAGTTCAACTGCTCTCCTCACCCGTACTGGTTGCCCAACTTCATGGATGTGTTTACATGGTCGCTGCCCTTTGTGGGTGAGAAAGGTAAGTGTCCAAACGCGAGGGTTGTGATTTTTAGGGACTGTGAGACTTAGATGGCTGGTAGTATTTTACAGGCCATGTGGAGGAGAGGCAAGAATGACCTTGCTGATGACGGGTCTTTGGTGGCTGACTGTGTCCTCTCAGTGGGAAGAATACAGAAAAATTCAAACCTGATACGTCATATTAACGTCATTCTATTTGTGCCAGTGTATTCAAGGGCACCTTTCACAAAATCATCTGAGACTTGCTGAGTCTTTCAAATCTTTACATGGCTGTAAGCCATTTATATTGTGGTTAAACTTGGAATTCTAGGATCATTGGACCACTCAATAAAGAACTTCAGAGATCTCATGTAAAATAGCAGCTTATATTGTAGATCTAACATTGAAGTTTCACTTTTTACAGTGACTGAGATGTTGGTGAATGTCCTAAACATCTGCTCTGACGATGAACTCATGTCAGAGGGAGACGACTTGTGTGAAGGTAAGGGTGTTCTTGTACACTCATGTATTATACCATTGAGATTGATAATTAATTTAATGCAGAACAGCTTGAATGTGAAGAGTGTGTGTGTGTAAGTGTCTGGTCATCATCAGCTTTCTGAAGCTCTTCAGGCTCACCTTATTGTCTCATTTGAGTAATTCCAAACAGTTTACACCAAGTTATTATACAAAATGTAATAATGCAACTTTTAGGTTTTAAAAATGGTGAAGATGACAGCATTTCCCCTATATTTAGAATGAGAAATATATTAAATTGTCAACTACACAGTGAAGCACTGATATCTTCATTCAGTTTTCTGACGAATAAAAGCTAAAATAATAAATATTAAGCAATTGAATAATAATTAATAATGGTGGTATTACCGTAAAAAGTTTTTTATATTATATAAAAAATTATATAATTGTATAATTAATAAATATTAAGCAATTGAAAATTACATAAAAATTGTGATAATATAAAATAATAATTATTTTTACATTTATGCATTTAGCAGAAACTTTTATCCAAAGCAACTTACTTATTGTTATTGTCCTTATATATATATATATATATATATATATATATATATATATATATATATATATATATATATATATATATAGCATTTTCCAGCGTTCTGATTAAAACTTTTGACAGATAACTGAAGACACTGCAACAGAAATATTACTTGTATTGTAAAATTCTAATAATAATAATAAAAAACAAATATTTAGTAAAATATTTGTTATTGTTTTTTTAGTTATTATTTAATTGATTATTATTATTATTATTATTATTTTAGCTGTATTAAGTTGATAAAGAGTAACTGTTTCAAATGCGGTTCAGTTGTCATAATTTTCCAAATAAACAGTTATTGTTCAGGATGTCTGATTCTCAGCATCTCCACATTTTTGGTTCCCCCTCCTTAGCTGGTTTGGGGGTCAGAGGTCCTATGGGGTGACTGTGTTTGATGCTGATTTTTTTTGTTGTGTTTTGGAGAAGGTGGAATTCCAGCTGTCCGTAAAGAGGTGATCAGAAATAAGATCCGTGCCATTGGGAAAATGGCCAGAGTCTTTTCCGTTCTCAGGTCAGTCTGCATGCAATTATATGTGTGTGTGTGTGTGTGTATTCACTGTGCTTCTTGGGAGATAATTACAGTTATCAAAAAGAAAAAAAGTGTTTGTATAAAGAGCAGGAAAAATGTCCTTGTGCAGTGAAGTTTTGTTTTAATGCCACACGCACACACACACTTTTCCTCCATTAGGATTAATGAGCTGGCGTCAGTGAGTCATCATGCAGAATAGCGGTCTAATTATATTAGACATTATTCCAGATGAACAATGCCATAGATAATGGAGGAACAGAGGACATCTTGAAGTCTTTTGTCTTTGGTTTTCTGAGCAATATTCAGATTATGTTGGCGCTGCAGCAAAGTTTCAAATTACCATACATTTCCTCTTTTTTTCCCCCTACCCCACCCTAACTGATTGTGCCGTTTAGTTCTTTGAACACAACCCTAATACAGTGTGTTTGTGTGTGTGTGTGTGTGTTATGCCTCAGGGAAGAGAGCGAGAGTGTACTGACCCTCAAAGGGCTCACCCCAACCGGAACGCTACCTCTAGGAGTGTTGTCTGGAGGCAAGCAGACTTTACAGAATGGTAAGTGAGCATGTTTTGTAATGGTAGGTTAGTAAAGTGGGTTTTTAGGCCTCTCGCATCCAACCCGGAAGTCATAGTGGATCATCATCGCCACGTGTGATCCAGCACTGCTCTCATCACCCTCTTACAAAAACAGAAAGTACCAGCTTGCAGCAGCTAGAATGAGCTTTGGCTTGCGAGACACTAATGAATATGATATGTCTCTACCCCTCATGCTGAACTGTATCAGAGCTCATAGCGACAGATACTGATGAGGGTTGTGCTCTCCATCTCCACTGCGTGAGCTTTTCTGGGCTGTGTCCAACTGCTTAATGCACTTCTTAGCAACTTCCAGTGCTAGCTACAGAATTACTGCCCACACCCCCAGCCACTCAGATCCGTATTGCTGGGCTTTTAAATGGGTGAATCTCATGAAAATGTCAGGGTCAAAAATCAATGTTTTATACAATAAAAAAGAAAATGTTTTTAGGACCATTAAATTAGAATTTTTTTTACATTGTGACATTATTTTCACAAGTTAAATTTCACTGATTTGGTGAATTTATTTTATATAATAATTATATATATATATTATTCTCACAATTATACAAACACAGTCAAGCCTTTTTTCTGCACTATGAACACCTGTTACATCCTGTTGTCCACCTATGAACTAATGCAATGTTTACACCGATTATTTGCCTGTGTGCTGTGTAAAGCCCTTCCCTGTAGGCTCACATTAAGCCGTGTGATTTAGCCACCTGCACTACAGAGACTCTTGAGATCTCAGAGAATCAATCAGAGGCTGATTGTCATGAGAGCCACATCATGACTCTCTGGATTGACCTGTCCGCTCTTGAGTAGACAAATCTGTTAGCGAGGTGTCCAGGACTAAAGGTCATTAAAGGCCAGTAGCGTAGGGAACTTTGTGCAAGTGAGTAGTGATGGAGTGAGAGAGGAAAATCAGAGGGAGACAGTGGGTGGATGTCACTGTTTGAAGTACATATAGAAAATTCAGTGACCTTTAAGAGGCTGGCTTCATTGTCTGTGCGGGTCAGACATCAAGCCAGCCCGACCTGCAGAACAGAGAGGAATATTAAAGAAACTAAGACGCTGTTGGCCTCATCTTATGAGAAGACAATAGGACATTTCCAGCCATAACTATATAGTCTGAAAATAATATATCTGGAGATGGCTTGGTTTTCTGACTTCCATCCTCTCTCATCAGCCGATACAGAATAGATTAGTTGTGTCTGGCTGAATTTCTTGCCTGTATAAATCTCCAAATCAGAGATCAATTCAAAATAGATATTTAATATAAATCAAACTTTTTATTCAAGATCTCTATATGTAGTAGTATTTTCAAATTGAAGTTCTCTAGTGAGTTTATAGTTTTGGTTCTGTAATTTTATAATTACTGTTTTTTTTTTTTTGTTTTTTTTTGTAGTTAAAAATATACGTACAAATATAGTTAATATAGGATAATATAATTAATTCACTCATATGTGTCAGTGTTTTTTATTAATATTTGACACATTGTGTATCTGGTAGTGTTGACCAATATTGATTGAAAGGCGAGTCCGACACCTAAATGTATGTTAATACAACTGAAAGTGTTTTTCAGTGATGCATAAACCTTTTTTTTTTTTTAAGTTCTGTAGCCTTTTTGTGGCCCAGTATTGATTAATCAGTTTTTTATGTTTTATTTTGGCCAAACAGTCACTCTGGTTGAAAGAACTAATTGCTTTTTTCCTCTCTAACTGCTCTGTGCACTGTTTATATTACTGTTGGATTCTTTAACTACTAATATGACTGCATTGCTGTGGTGTGTGGGGTTAATATGCTTGGGGTGTAATGTAATCACACTGATATAACCTCTCTCTCCATTCATTTTGGGCTACTTCCTGCTGCGCTTGCTAATACAGCCGCCATAGAAGCAAAGGAGGGTGGAGGTACGCTGCCAGTACTGTGTCATATGTACCTGCCCCTATATGCTGTGCTTTCTTCCCCTTTGTGTCTTTTCGTGCCTTGCCGTTCACCTCAGCGTCTGTGTGTGTGTGTGTGTGTGTGTGTGTGCAAATCTCAAACGAATCTTGGAAAATCTGTATTCTTGCACCAACCAATTGAATTGAACGCAGCAGTTCACATTTTTCATAAAGGCATTTCTTTCCTGTATGAGATTCAGAAAAACTACAAAAGAGCCTGAAATGATTTTGGGCCGATATTTATTTATTTATTTATTTATTTATTTATTTTAATGGTAAATGATGGATGCAGACACTTGAAAGCATCCATGCAGTGAGGTAACAAGGCTCTGCTTCACCTCATTAATTAGCTGTTGCCTGTTGACCGGAGGGGTTTGCTGGTTAGTCCCGGGCCCTGGCTAGAGCGTGCTAATTCCCATGCTGCCATGCGATTGGTGGAGAGGCCAAGACCTTCCTCTACCAAGCATTTTCAGATTCTAATCTCGTTACGACTCTGCTCTCCTAAGACTGTCTGTTCCCGTTCACGCGTAACACTCTTGCCCGAGGCCTTTCGCCCGCTGCTGTAATGTACCGAGGCTCTAAGCTATTGTGCAGACAAACACAAACAAACGCTCTGGCGTCAAATATTAAGTGTGCCAGAGCAAGACACTCGAGTTACTGACCTGATTTCTAAGATCAGCTGCATCTCCATATTTACTGGTCTTGAATGGGCGTTTTGTGTTTGCTCTGTCAACTGGAAACGGTCATGATTCACCTCGGCAGTTGCCTGGTGTTTTCAGAAATGCCATAGGATATAATAAGCCTGTTAGTTGTGCAAGAATCAGCTTTCCTGTCTGTGCATGTTGTTTGGTTAAATACGTGTTCTGCTCTTTTTGTGGTATGTGATATGTAACATCATATATCTTCAGAATATTGAAGTGAATTGACACTCCATACCATTTTTTTCAATGCACTTTTTTTCTCTTTTTGCACAATATAAATAAAATGTCTAAAATGTTACATATGACCTGCGATAAACACAATATAAATAAAATGACAAATGATATAAACTAAAGATATATTTTTTTAAAATATTATTATATTTCTGTATATTTTATGAGATATTTTACTGCATCTCATAATTGTAAAATTGCAAGTTACAGCTGTTGCCACCATTTTATACTTCCTGTTTGGTTTTTGAAATTATATTCTTATGTTTATACTAATTTACTGGACATACTGTACACTACTGTTGAAAAGTTTGGGATCAGTAAGATTTATTTAATTTTTTTACTTTAACTCAGCAAAGATGCATTAAATTGATCAGCATCAGACATTTGTTTCAGTAAAGACATTAATAAATATTTATTTTTCAAATAAATGCTGTACTTTTGAACTTTCTATTCATTAAAAAAATTGTTTCCCCCAAACATCGATAATAAGATTTTTTTTTTCTTAAGCACCAAATTCAGCTTTGCCATCGCATCAATGAATTACATTTTAAAATAATACAATTATAGTTATTTTAAGTTATATATTAATATTTCATAATATTAGTGTTTTTGATCAAATAAATGCAGCCTTGGTGAGCATAAGATACTTAAAAACTCTTACCAGTACCAAACCTTTGAACTTTAGTGTACACAGCATGACATGAGGCAAAAATGTGGTGTTGTGTATCATGTGACATGAATGTTTGATTTGAATAATTTAGTCCATTTTAAAAGCGCCACAATTGTATTTTCTCCATGGTTAAATCATTCAATGAATAGACTTTTTGATCACTGCAAATGCCCAAAGGTGAACTTATTTCAGTAAATGGCACACTGTTTGTTAATTGTCTCAAATGTTTTTTTTTTCTCGACCTCATTTTCCTTTTTTTCCCGTGTAGCCATCCAAGGCTTCTCTCCTACACGGAAAATCCGCAACTTCGAAGAAGCTCGTGGCCTGGACCGAATAAACGAACGGATGCCTCCTCGCAAGGACGGCCAGCAACCTGACGGTACCACAGTTAACGCTGCCAATGAGAAAAACGGCACTGACGGGAATGTGTAAGGGGAGGTTTTGCACTTTTCCTCTCCTCCATAGCATTGTCTCTTTCTCTGCCACGATCTCCACAAGACAGACCCCTCAACTGCCGCATCCTGCAGAGGAGGGCCTGGGATGTGGAGAGGAATCATTCCACAGACAGAGAGAGAAATCACTTTCAAACATGAGGTTTTATTTATTAAATGAATTGTATTAGATGTACTTGATAGCAACATTTTAAAGATGAGTGAACATTTGAAAGTGTGCAAAAAACAGGTATACAGTCACAATGTGTCAACCTTTAAACTACAGTTTTGTAACTCGAGAGCAGAGATGTGGATTTAAGATGCTGCACAGATCAGATCTAGTTAATCCCACTTTTATAATATTGTATGTCGCAATGTATTTGGCAAGGGATGGTTTGACTGAATATACTGATGCATGTTATCAATAAGTATGTCTGTAAGGGATTTATTAAGACAAAAAAAAAAAAAAGCTAAGGGAAATAAGTAACTGTAGGTTCATTGAAAAATATTTTATATCTTAATATTATTCAGTTTCAAGCAAGATGAAAATATTAGCTGTTTTGGGTTCCATGTGTCTATTTCTACTTGGAAAAACTAGCATTTTTGTCTAAATACAGCCAGGTGACACATCACATGCAAGCAGCCATAACATTGATTTAAACAAAAGTTGTTTGATTCTAAAACCAAGCATGTCTTATGAAAGCATCACGTAATCTTACTTCTGCATCTGTACTTGAAGCTATTTCAGTTTCTTTAGAAATATTGTTTGACAGTCTTTCAGGCTCTTTCCCTTATTTCTTTCTGCCACACTTCTCTTTTTGCTGTTTCTTAAAAAAGATGATAGATGAGATAGGCATGCAACCAACCAGTTTTATTTGTTAATATATACAGTGAAATCCGTTAGTATGCTTATAAGCTCATGTACACTTGTAACAGCCAATGTGCGACGTGTGAAGTTGTTTTGATCGACTCAAAAGCCAAAGTCTTTTTTTGTGTGTGTGCTGTGACGAGTTTGCTGCCAGAGCTCTAACCAACCCTAATTTAGGGTATGATGGCGAGGTAATGAGGAATATTGCACTAAACGCAAGTCATTGTAAATAGAGAACACCTACACATAATATTGAATATCCTCTTTAAAGAATGTCCTCCAGGCCATCACTTAAAGCAAAGTATTCAGCTTTCGCTCGTACAGACTATCGACTTCATCCAGTTCGTGCTTGAGACATTAGCAAAGCATGCTAAGCTTGATAAACGTGTCACAAACTGACTTGGTGGTTTGAGCTGTAACACTATGTGAGGTAATTGTGGTAAGGTTTTTTATTATATGGCTGCTTGTTTTAACAGGGTTAGGGAATGTTGTGGTATGTCTCCACCTACTGTTGAAATACAGAACTTCAAGAGACTATAGAGGAAGAGCATTAAGCCTTTTAATGCATGTTTTCATTCTTTTGAACAGGAGCAGCAAGTTCATCTGGTTTTAAAGCAAGTTTAATCATGAGTTTGCGATGGTGTTGAATATCTGATGCTATGCACATGAGCAACCCACCCCATTTTCTGGAAGCATTTGAAATGTATATTTTAGACAATAGTTCAATTTGTAGAATGTTTTTTGTGTTTTATTTAGACCAAGTTTTTCACTTTTATTTTTTATTTAAATACAGGACCGGTTCTTCACATAAGACTTTTTTTTTTCTTAAAAATCTAATGATATGACCGATATGTTGTGCTCATCTTTAGGCGTATGAATTCAGCTTTTATGACAAATAAATGTGATTTCAGTGCAACCTTCCAATATACAGCATTTTCTGAAGTGTGTATGTGTTTTGCAGAATCAAATCAGTTCAGTATGTCTGTGGACTCTAAAGGGGACATTTGCTACATTTTTTTTTGCATGTATTTCAAATATATCAATGGAAGTACTGAGATTAAGCAGCTGATCTGGGATCAGTTCTACTGTTTTCCTTGAATGGTTTAACAGGGTGTGAGCTGGCAACATGAACTTCTAACGGAAGGATGAGGAAGTTTCCTGAGTTTCTGTTTGCATTCAAGAGATGAACTGTTGAGTATTAGGCCTTCATAGGCTCAGAGACTCAGTGAAGTCACTGAAACACGTCTGTGGGAATGTGTAAAAATGTTGTTTATGCACAATTATAGCATCATTATAAATACAATATGGGGATTTATTGAACAACCATTTTATCAAGTACTTGTAACGCGAGGCCACCATAAATTTCTTGATATTATGTAGATGTATCGGTTAAGACAAATAAAACTTAAATACTGTGGACTTCATGTTTGGTCATATTTTCTTGATTTTTAATCAGTTGGTTAAAAAACAATCTGAATGTGATTCAACATGCAAATATATTTCAGTCATACATTCACATTGCATTTTACAAAACATATTATTCATAAAATGATTCATTGTACAAAACATTCATAAATATAAATCTAAACAGTAACTACAAAAATGTGAATTATTTAAAGCATTTAAAAGCCATTTTTAAGCATAAAAAGTTGATATTGCAATGAAAAACTAGAACAGAATCACATCTAAAAGAGGTAGTGACTTTACAGAGGGGGCTGTGAAATTTTATAAACTAGAAAATTAGCTTTATAATGTGAGCTTTCTGTGGAAGTGAGTGGGCTATCTTTGCTGACTGAAAATCATAAAAATCATTACTATACAGAAGGCAGGCTCAATTATGCAGAAACAGACTACAAATAAATAAAAGTGAAATTTAAAAATCCCATTTTCAGTTAAAAACCAAAACATGACATAAATTCATCATGACACTCAAGGACAATGTTTTACACTAAAATTCATTTAGTTTTGTTGGTTTACTAATCCTCAGGCTCGTAACACACTTATATCCAATCTGCAGGGTTTTTGGAGGGACTGACTATCCAAAGTACTGGTTCCACTTCTTGAGGTTTGACAGGTGCTAAACATCACACCCTTGGAGGAGGTGGTCTCAGGGCCTGCGAGGGAGAGAATCAACAAGGCTCTAAATATGCAGAAAAATATATTGTGTTTCTAAAGAAATTATAATGTATTCTCTTATTTTCTTATAAATAAGTGAAAGTGATGTGACGTGGGCAAGTATGGTAACATTTATCCTATACAAAGTGAACACACACACACAGTGAACACACACTCGGAGCAGTGGGCAGCCATTTATGCTGCGGCGCCCGGGGAGCAGTTGGAGCACCTGGTAGCACGTGGTATTGAGGGTGGAGAGAGCGCTGGTTATTCACTCCCCTCACCGACAATCCCTGCCGGTCCTGAGATGCAAACCCGCAAACTTTAGGTTACGAGTCTGACTCTCTAACCATTAGGCCACAACTTCCCCTTAATAAATGGCAATGCTAAATGAATGAATGTAAGTTTGTCAAATATAGTATCTTTATCATTTCATAAAACTTTGCTTAGCCTCAGACTGGAAGCATAACAGTATAGTGCAACCAAAATTCGTCCTTGTTTTTAACAAGGTGTGTGACCAATGGTGACCAAGGATGTTTAGCAAAATTTTAAGGCTACATTTTCAGTCAATAAATTAGTCTGTTACAATGTAACATATATATACAGTGCCCTCCAAAAGTATTGGAACAGTAAGGCCAATTCCTTTATTTTTGCTGTAGACTGAAAACATTTGGGTTTGACATCAAAAGATGAATATGAGATGAGAGATTAACATTTCAGCTTTTTTTTTTTACAGATATTTTCATCTGGATCTGATACACAATTTAGCACCTTTTGTTTGAACCCACCCATTTTTCATGTTACCAAAAAGTATTGGAACAGATAGAATTAACACATTAAAGTGAAAAAGACTTCATATTTAGTTGCAAATCCTTTGCTTTCAATAACTGCATAAAGCCTGTGACCCACTGACATCACCAAACTTTTGCATTCTTCTTTTGTGATGCTTTTCCAGGCTTTCACCGCAGCCTCTTTCAGTTTTGGGGGATTACTCCCTTCAGTCTCTTCTTTAGCAGGTAAAATGCATACTCTAGTCTACAGGGTTTAAGTGTGGAGATTGACTTGGCCAGTCTAAAACCTTCCACTTCTTGCCCCTGATGAACTCCTTTGTTGTTTTGGCACTATGTTTTGGGTCATTATCTTGCTGCATGATGAAGGATCTCCCAATCAGTTTGGTTGCATCAGTGGTGTGAAGTAACGAATTACAAATACTCACGTTACAGTAATTAAGTAGTTTTTATCAGTAATTGTACTTTTTTGAGTAGTTTAAAAATTGTGGACTTTTACTTTTACTTGAGTACATTTTAAGTGATGTATCGGTACTTTTACTCCGCTATTTTTATCCGTTTGTGGTCGTTACATGCTTATTTTAATTTTATTTTTATCCATTAATATGATTGGATAGGGAGATAGTGTCTCGTGACTTTCGTCAAATCAAATTTTGCATAGAAAACTTTAATCGCCAACTGCTGTCTATCATGGCTGCTGGAAGTGCATTCCTCAAGCATCAATGCAGTCACAGCTTCCTCTAATAAGGTAAATTTTGGATTTCTGCTTACTAAATGATTTGTATATATGCTTGCCTATCTACACGACCTGAAATTTGGTGTGAGGTTGCGGGTATTGCGTGCAGTGTTAACTCCCGCAAGTGCCACATTCAGTAAATTCACTTAAGAGCCGCGCGATTTGCGCTGCTTCGTCTCTATCACGCGCGTTCAGCTGCAGTCACTTGGATAAGTTTTTGCTTGTTGAACTTGTTGACTTTTGATGAGTTTGAGCGTGTGATGCGCGCTGTGAAAAAGTGTGTTGGAAACACTGTAAAACGGTTTGCAATATTGTACTCCAATTGAGGACCAATCTGCACCTTATTGATGACCTGTGGCGTTAATACTGCATCTGTGTCAGCGCGTGATGTAATAAAACTGCAGCTCATTAATAAACTTTTTTTAATTTCTTTTTTTTAAATCCATTTTATTCAATCCACCTTCATTTAGCATGTGCACTCGCGCATAAACAAATTTCAAGTTCAACACTTTTTGTTGCATTCAGTTGTGCATGCTGCTGATTCACCGAGACCGCCGCGGCTCAGCAAGAGACGTGCGTTTGTGTTCTCTTTTGAAAAAGTTTCCCCAGAAATGCTTTATTTAATGCATATTTCCTTACAAATTGTTTTATCGACATAACAATTCGAGTAATGTATATGTACATGTAATGTACATGATGCCATCCTTCTAGAACAATGGGCATTTGTTAAAATTGTAACATAAATGATCAAGTTTAGTTTTTCTTGTTTCTGTATTGCAAAACGCTACAACTGGCACCGTTTTGGAGAGAAATGGGCTCTCATTTTAACCCATATCATGCTGTGTGATGCTGAACTATGAGTTTCTAATGGTGTTTGTATTTGCACTATTCTAAACATTAATATTTTATGTGCAACAACAGCATGCCCTCAGTGGCTTTACACGTGATTTTAAATCTATTTTTCAAACTTTGATTTAAATGGGGATGAGTGTACTGAGAATAACTTTCATCTCTTCTTCAACTGAATACTGTTTCCGTGCTGTTTTGATGTGTTTTAAAGAGTTGGCAGTCAAAATCAATCAAAACTGCTGGATTATAGATATTCTTCATTCTTTATGACAAACAAGATAATGTGAATTACTGAATGTACAACGTTTTTTAAAGGTGACCCTGGACCACAAAACCATAAGTGTCAATTTTTCAAAACTGAGATCTATATATCATCTATACAAAGCTGAATAAACAATCTTTCCATTGGTGTATGGTTTGTTAGGATATGACAATATTTGGCTGAGATACAACTATTTGAAAATCTGGAATCTGAGGGAGCAAAAAAATCTAAATATTGAGAAAATCTCCTTTAAAGTTGTTCAAATGAAGTTCTTAGCAATGCATATTACTAATCAAAAATGAAGTTTTGATATATTTACAGTAGCACATTTACAAAATATCTTCATGGAACATGATCTTTACTTAATGGCCTAATGATGTTTGGCATAAAAGAAGAATCATTTTTTTTTTACCCATACAATGTATTTTTGGCTATTGCTACAAATATACCTCAGCGACTTAAGACTGGTTTTGTGCTCCAGGGTCACACATGTATAAATTGCAGTGTAGAGCAGTTATTATGACGGGTAGAATCCACAGCTCAGTACTCACTACTCAATACTCATGAGTACTTTTAAATAGGCTACTCTTTTACTCTTACTCAAGTAGTTTTTTGGACAAGTACTTTTACTCTACTCAAAACTACATTTTTTGGAAGGTAATGGTACTTTTACTTGAGTATATATTTTCAGTACTCTTTCCACCACTGCATATATATAGTGAAAATTAAATTTTTGTTCAAGTGGACATTGAATATTTCAAAAGTCACATGGACTACTGGTACTTTTGCAATGCTTTTTCATCATTTTTGGCACTTGACAGTCCCTGATCTCCATCTACTACTGTTGCATGTAAAAAAAAAAAGAAAAGTGCTGCACATATGGGTTCCACAAAAGACAGTAAGTCATAATTGGTTTAAAACAGCATTAGGAATTTTCATTTTAGGTTGAACTATAAGTTTAAATACTGATGTAAACATCAGTCATTACACATTATGTAGAGTTAGCTTTGCTACCTGTCGTGCATTTAGGTAGTCATTATGTAGAGCTCTGGATTGAACTGAAGAGGGTGGAGGTGGAGGAGGTGCTGTAGGCCTTATTCCCTAAGAATAAACAAGAGATCACAAAGTCCTGATAACGCTTTCACATTTCATTGGGTATAGACTGTGTTTGTTGTTAAATGAGATGGTGAAATTTCATCATATGTGACTGCAAGTTACCAGAGATGGCTTCTGAGTTGGTGTCGACTGAAGGCTGTAGTCAGGGATGTCGACTACATGAACTTTCTGCTGCCTTGGATGGCTATTAAGAAAACAGCAGCATTAAATACAATCGATTTATTGACTTCCCCCAGTGTTTAAGTGTTGGTTTCCTATACTCTTACCCGAGTGAATGTGGCGTGCTCTTTCTGCGCTTGTAAAAGAAGACGGCCAGTCCAGTTAGAAGTATCCCAATCAGGACACAGACAACCACAGCAATGGCTATTATCACACCTAGAAATGCAAAGAGGCAAAAAATCTTATTTGTGATCCTCAAAACTAAATCAATATGAGGCTATTTTGAATGCAGTATCTGTGGTACTACCTTTTGAATAACCTTCACTTTCTGCTGGTGTTTCACAATCTGGAGGCAGCCATCCAATTTCACATCTGCACTCCTTTCTGTGGTCACAAACCTGTAGTATATACACTTAAGTTCATTTTTCTAAAATCAAGTTACAACTTCTGATGTACAGTGTGTATAACTTATGAACGAATATTAGGTTAATAGACCTGAAATTAAAAAAATTTAAAATAAACATAACATGGAAATTCCCTAATGTGGGACGATTAAAGGTTTATCTAATCTAATCTATTTGTAATTTTATGAGGAAACGAGAAGTTAGTGTTTGAGAGAGGCATATTTTGGGTCATACCGCATGGCCTCTGCACTTGGCAGAGCAGTTTGTTGCTTTGTAAGCCGTCTCTAGGTCAACACACTCGTTCAGGTTACAAACCTGAGAAAACAAACACATAGTGAGTGGCAAATTATAATGCTTACTGATAGCAAAACTACAAATTTTATTTTATTAGAGGTGACTGAAGGAATTCATTGTTATTGAACTACAAGGAAGTTTGGGAATAACTGGAATGTATCTAGAAACCTTACCAGTCCTTCCCCACATTTGGTGCCAGTGTCGACTTGACCATAATCTTTTTCAGGATCGCTGTAGAATGTGGCTTTACACATTCTGAATTTTACTAGCCGTCCATAATTGGGATTTTCATTGCCATTTTCACAGAACAGTTTTCCACACATCACATCTCTGCAGACAGACAAAAAAAAGATTGGTGTTTGATCAGACAGTGAAGGGATATGTGAAGGGATTAATGGATGGACTGATGAATGTAAAATCCTACTGTCTTTGGCATCCAATATATTTATCGCCATTGCGTTTGCAGAAGGCGTAGTATTCCGCTCTTGTGTTCTGGTTGTAGCAATAGTCCTGAGCCACCACAGCAGCTTTATTTATTTGAATAAAAAGAAAAATTTGGGGCTCAACACTAATTATTTTTCACTATTATTGTGTTGCATCAAAATATTACCGTACTCACTTGGACCCCACATTTTAATGCACTGCTCCTCTCTCTGTGGGCACTGGCCATTGTAGCAATAGCCTTTCCCATTCTTGCAAGGGAGTCCATTGACTGTAAAGACATCTTCAGGACACTCGGCCGATTTTCCAGTGCATGACTCAGGCAAATCACACTCATCATTTCTTGAACGACACACATGTGCGGCTGACATGATCTGATGGGGAGGAAGAAAAACATGCAGGTTATTGGTAGTTAATAGTAGGCCTATAAATGAACGAAATTATTGAAAACAATGACACATTATTTTTAATGTATTCTTTATTAAGATTATATTTTGTCTCATCCGATTTAAAAATTGGTACGAAAACCCATGGAGAAGTGTCATTTGATTCTATTTATTATTTATGAGAGGGAGCGCCCCTCGATTCATTTTCCTCCAATCACTGCCTGATGCAGGAGAGCGGAATTCAAAACCACTAGTATGAGGCAACTTTGAGACAGTTTCAGCGCAGTGCGATAAGTCTAGTCCATTTTTAATCTTTTGTTGTGCTCCAAGAACCAGAGCCCTTTAGTTGCACATATTCCATTTACACAAAGAAGAGCATTTGGGCTGATCATGAAAGCGATTTATTATTAGTGATAAAGATTTTGCCAGATATGGGCGTTCTTTATTTTTGAATTGTTAAAACGTATAGAGCGTACTAAAGCAGCTGTGTTACTCTGATACTCTATTGATTTGATGAATGTTACCGCAAAATGCCCCAACTCTTTGAATCTTACCTTACAATTCCCACAACATTCCCCTGTTGCACATTGTGAGCCCTCTGTCAGTTTGCAGGTGGTGGCATTGCAGCATGGATTTGCACACTCCTACATGTTGTGAAATAAAGACAATGAGTTGGCCTGTGTCTTAAGCTATTTTAGCATTTTAGGTGTGTTTGCTCCGGCCACATAATAAATTGTATTTTAAGTACAAGTTCTAAGAATCTGGAAAAGCTCTCGGAAAGCAATTTACATGTCAAACAATGAATGAATGAACATCCAGTAAAAGTATGCTGTTCATCCTACACAATTTCTGGCCAAAAAGAAGAGATGACTAATGTAGTGCATGTTTAAACAGATTTGCAGTAATTATTACATTCATTTTTGCTCACTGCTGAGAAAGATATATGAGAGGTTGACAATCCCATCTCCTACTGTAGTCACAATAAACACCAAACACAACTCTATTTTAGTGATTCGTGGTCAAATGTAGAGTATAGCCTATTGAATAACATTCCTGTTGAGGATTGTCTGCGCAAGTCTTGACATTATCTTGCTTCTGATAGTATATAGATGTGATTCTAAATTTACATTTTTCAGTACCCTTCAACAAATAAGTTTGTTTGGTGCTTTACTTTGGTATTTTGAGTAATTTACTTGATATAAATTTGACATATAAGACACCCTAGTCCGCTTACCTGCACTGTTCCACAGTCACATTGCTCTCCTATCTCCACAAATCCATTTCCACATACAGGTGGCTGAATCAATTCTTTTGGTTTGGGCATATTCACAAGACATTCTGGGTTTTTGCTGTTCAGGTAGTCTACATAGTTATCAGTACTGCAGCTGCTGAAGTGTTGAGGGATGAAATAGCTGCGGAGATATGGAGCAGTGATATTTGCTCAGAGCTTTTGTTTTAGGCTCTCCAAAAATTTCAAAATAAAACTTTACAGTATAAATTGCAGATTTGTTAAAACAAATACTAAGCTAATGAAGTTCAACTGGTACACGGTAAGTACCTGAGAGCAGCTGTCATAATGCACGTGCCATCAGAACAAACGCAGCTGCTGCCGTCGTGACTCATGCCCAGATTGTGCCCCATCTCATGGGCCAAAGTAGCCCCCACTGCTATAGCCTTAGAGTTGTGATCCTTTGAAGAGGAATAAACAGTTAGTATTCAACTATAGGTCCTGGCTCAACATTAGATTTTTCATTCAAATTTAGTCTATATTATGATGAAGTATTAAGGTTAATTTGGCATGAAGTAAAGAATAAGAGATACACTACAGTCGAGACCATGGTGATTTATCAGTATGCTGTGGTAGAAAATATTTCCTCTTTCTCCATTAATGTGAAGTAATTCTCTTCATGTGAAAAACATGCAAATGTATTTGTTCATATGTTACTTCATGAATTAATAAACCATCTCCATACTGCAGTTCTGCATATATCCCTTTCCTTTATTGTGATCCTACCAGATATTTTGTTCATTTTCATTCATGCAAGTTTCATTACATATTATTGGCAAATATGTTTGTGACTTGTTATGAGTGAGTACCTGCACAATCCCTGTTGAAAGACCTCCACACAGAGTTCCGATGTATGCTAGACCCACAGTTGCTCCATCAAGGTCGATTGCACTGAGAGATGAACAAAAAATCAATGTTTAATCCACTTTCAAATTAACTTGCTGGGTTGCATTTAGTTAGTGGTTAAAGTCTGCGTTCTTCCAGTTTCAGTTCCTAAACCATTTCAAAGTAGAAAACACATAGCGCAGCTTGGAGCAGACAAAGAATTGGAGAAGTTCTGAGCTGATCTGATTAACTATATTATATTTATTTTCCCCATGCAAACTGACCTAAGGAGGTGGGCGTTGTCGTGCTGTTGTCTTTTGACAAGATCACTGTTCCTCCACTTGGTAAAGCTGTCCAAGGTAGCTCCAGCAACAGGCGAAACTATTATCTTATCGCTATCTGTCCAGACTTCAAATCCAGTCAGAGCAACAAATGTGTTGATTTCTTTATATGCCTGCACACCAAGAAAAGAGTGAAAGAGAGAATTGTATGTTATTTTGTGAACAATGGGGTCCAAAAGTCTGAAACCATTAGCGATTTTTTTTTATTTATTTATTTATTTTTTTTTCTGATACCTTTTTTAAATGACAAATTGTATTATTAAAAAAATCAACATAGTACAATAAGCTATTCATCACAGGGTGTTACAATTTGTATTTTATATGCAAAATACTGACACTGAATCACAAGCTTGTGGAAAACTTTGAGCCATGTTATCCTGCATGATTTGCATCTTGTGTGCTTCAGTGGAAGTAAGGACGCCATAGACCTTGTCAAAAATGTGATAAATCTAGAACCTAGAAATGCAGAATCTTACATTTTTCTTACTCATTATTGTGTTCCTTTTTTAAATCACTTTTGAAACAAGTTTTTAAATCTCAGGTTTTTCGATTTTTGGACCGCACTCTATACCTGTTTTGTACTAGTGCGACACTATAAATGGTTTTAACTAAAGTACTAAGCCAGTACTCATCATAAGATGGCAAAGATCTGTATCTAGTCATGTGATTAATTATTAGACATAAGAATCCTTGTTATCACAGGTTGTAGCTGCAATATCCTGGCTGTATGATCCATAAATGTTGGCATGCTGGAATTTTTTGGTAACATATGCGTCATCATCAGTGACTCACATTATTGATGTAATTGATGATTTCAAATATCCTCTTTCTCAGCTTCTGAAGATCGCTGTCCATTTTCTTGTACTGAAGGGGAACAAAAATCGAATGATGAATCCAAGCATTTTTTCACTCAATCACACTTCTATTAGGACACACTTTCTGAAATCTGTTAGCATCAGTGTTTTTAAAAGTACTGTGACAAATTTAGAAACAGTTTGATTCTATAAAAACCACAATGCTGAACAAGCACGAAATACCACGTACGTTGCTTTAACCTAGTGAGAGATCTTTTTTTTTTTTTGTACTAGAACGTCAGATATCATCCAAAAAAAAAAAAGATCTGTGAATCATTTTTTAGATAAGTTATGCTGCATTTTTTCATCAAGGTGCATTGATTCCCACTCTTACTTCTCTGTTGTCTGCCACTAGGAAGAGCTCGATGTATTTCTGTTGCTGGAAAAAGGTTGGCCCCTGATCAAAAGGAAGTAAATAGATGGAAAATAGAGAACAGACAACAGAATAATTACTTCAGTAGCAAAAATATTAACTAATTATGTTAATCTGGGACATTTTTTGCACTTCAGACTTCTGCAATTTATTGCGTTCGTCACCTTAACATGGCAAAACAATGACTAAGACTTTATCACATGACCCGTCTGAATGTGGTTAATCCTTGTGAAACTTTAACTTTGTTTTGCTGCTTTTTACAATGCTAAAGTAAACGAATAGACCGTCTTACTGAGGAACGAGAACGACTTTTGAGAATGCGTGGAGGAGCACCTTCCTCACTCTCGTCCCAAGTAGTGTTGGTGACTCCACACACTCTAGGCGTCTCTTCATTTACATCTTCATACTTAAAGACAGCATAGTCACCATCACCATCCTCGGACAACGGCTCAATCAGAAACCTCTGCTCCTCTGTTTGGAAATAGCCTCTGTGAAGACAATTCACATAATGGGCACAATGTCTTTTGTAGTGTCTCTTGTATGGGGCTTTTGGCCTGGTTACAGAGAGTAATAAGCCTGGTGAAATCAAAGCAATTGGCACAAGAGGTGACTTAATCAGGGGTCCTTGGGAAACCGTGTGAAATTTGCATGTCTCGTTTATCTAAGTAGAAAACGCAAGTCACGCTGTAACTTCCGTTCATTGCAGAAAAGTGAATAACGTGCTTGAGGCAACAAACTGACTGTATGCAGTAATAGTAATAGCAGTAGAGATTGTAGAAAGAAGCTTTTTAAAGATGCATGTGTGTACTTCTGTTAAAGCAAGTTAATATGTGATTGTAAAAGTAAAAAGTATTTTAAAATTGTGTTTCCCTACCGTAATCCATCACAGGTGCTCATGCTAACCGATGATTTACTGTCATTGACTATTTTCCCATGATAATAGCATAAGTCCTGTGGAAGAAAAAGAGTATTAAATAAGTCTCTCACTCTATGGATTGTATGTTATATTTGTCATATGTTAGTAATACTGGTTGTAGAATACCAGATCCTCAGGTGTGGTTGTGACAAGCATCCCATCTTCAGTGTAATAAGTTTCGCTATAGTCTTTCGTCAATAGGCCACTGTTGACCAACACACATTTATTAATGGACAAATCTCAATATGTAATGTGGGAACTGCTGTTTTAAAATGACATGCAATGAGGAACTTTTCTTAATGACAATAAGCGGACATACAAAAATGATGACAAAGGAGTAACTGAGGAGCAGGCTTACTCATTTTTCTGGAGGTGCATTTCAATGTCTCTAGCACCCAGTGTCATAGCGTATTTCACTGTGTCAGGTCTTGACTGCAGGGAATGGAAAGAAATCAAATTTAGTTTGATTAAAATATTGAAACATGAAATTTCGAGGTGGGTAGATGAGAACTCACATTTAAGTCTCTTTTTTGTAGAGCATGTAATCTGATTGGTTGAACAATCTCATACACCATTTTTCCATCTAGTTCAGGAATGTGACCGACTATAGCAGATGGACAAACAGAGGGAATTATAGACACTGAATCATAGATTAGTCATTAAGTACAAACATACAGTAATGCTTTTTTTAATATATATAAATATATAGCCTGTAGATGTAGACTTTTAGATGTCAGAACTATTCCAACTGATCCAAATATTTTAGTAAAAGCACAAGTGTAAACCTGCTGGTGCTGGTTTAAGTGATTCCTGCCAACACATTTACAGGGATCTGTTATTTTAATGTTATGAGCAAAATTGATGGACAATAATCTCTGTCCAAACTTGATCTTCTTTTTTTCCTTAAAGCATGTTTGATTTGCTGTAATAAAATCTGCCCTAATAAAAATGGGTCACACTTTATATTAGGTGGCCTTAACTACTATGTACTTACATCAAAAAATAAGTACAATGTACTTATTGTGGTCATATTGTATTGCCAAACACTTTTGCTGCTATTGACGTTGAATATGAGTAAGGTTAGTCAGAGGTTTGGTGGTATGGGTAGGTTTAAGGGTTGGTTAAGGTGTAAGGGATGGGTCAACAGTGTAATTATAAATGTAATTACAGAAATTAAGTACAGATGTAATTACATATAGGTATTTTAAAAAATATAAGTACAATGTCAAAGCATGTATGTACACAAAAAGTGCATTGTACCAAATGATTAATTTAAATGTAAGTACATGTTAGTTAAGGCCACCTAATATAAAGTGGGACCAAAATTTGTTGTTAATGTTCATTAGGGGGAAACAATAGCTCGTGCTCTTGTTTCAACAGCAGCAAATGTTTCATCAATTTAGCAAATTCAACTCTGCAAAGAATAGATAAGCATGGTACTTTTTTTTAGGGTGTAGCTTCAACATCAGTAATAACACAATCTGTCTCAAATCTGATACGAAGCAAATGCATTAATCAAAGGGTGTGCTGTTATTAAGCCTGAGGCATTTAACTGCACTCAGAAAAAATGATATGAAAGCTGTCAGTGGGGCAGCATCACGTTTTCAAAAGGTTCAAATATGTACCTTACTAATATGTATATATATTAGTCACATATTTAAATGCACTCTTTAGGGGTACAAAGCTGTAATAAAAAAAAAAAAAAAGATAAAGCCCCAGTGACAGCTTGAACTTTTTTTGCAGCCCTTTCATGTAATCAAATAGTCTAATATGCACCAAAACATGACAGGGAGATTAAATAAAACAAAAAGAATTGATAACAGTTTATATTATAGTTAAGTACTAAATTAATATTAATACATAATATGCTTGTGAATGAACCTTTTTAGTATTAATACTATTTATCATACTGTTTTGGTATTGGTTCAGTTGTATTTGGTTATATTTACATGTACGTATACACTACAATCTAATGTGTTACCAGTCATTTGATATGAATTCATTGCTTCATGTTTCCTTGGGAACATTATCTAATATATGCAATAATGATTTGAAATTATGTAAAACAATACAGTTTTAAAATAATATAAACCGAGGGGTGAGAACCAGAAGGGTGTAAGTGACATTTTGGGAGAAATGGATATATATATATATATATATATATATATATATATATATATATATATATATATATATATATATATATATATATATATATATATATATATATATATATATATATATATATATATATATATATATATATATATATATATATATATATATATATATATATATATATATATATATATATATATATATATATATATATATATATATATATAATGAAAGCTCTTAATTTGCTACTGGCAAAAGTACTGTCATCCATGAGTGTACAAATTTATATTATAAACAATTGAAATCAGTACACAATCAAGCTATGGTATTTTTTGTTTTAGCCCTCCTGTAAAGTTGGTGAAATGTCACTTACGCCTTTCTGCTTGTCACCCCTCGAAACAATACATTTGTTATACATAAAGATATATATATATCATGCAGAGCAAATGCTGCATTGTATATCATCCATTGTATGTCAATTCATGAACTCTTTGACTTATTCAGCGCAATTCACTATAACAGCTGAAGAGTCGACAGCAGAGTTAATCAGTCATTGTGAAGCAGAGGCACTGGTGTATCCAGTATCTTACCTGTGGGATCGAGTGAAACACACAGAGTAAAGATCCACAACATCAGATGTCTTCTGCCCATTGTCAGTGTACAGAACAACTGAAACAGGATCGTTTGGTTAAGCAAAGTTTTCTAGTTCAGTTCAAGTGTGGTTTAGGTTGTACATATGCACTTTCAGGAAATGACACAGAGGTATAACAGATTAGTGACATGCTTGGACACGCCCCTGAGAGTGTTAAAAGAATGCAGGAAATATAAAGACAGACCTTGACGTAGTAATACTTGCTCTTAGTGTTGGCAAACACTATATAGAAGCATCATGTACGAGTGTTCAATGGCCTTATTTAACTGCTCCAAAAAAATGACCTATATAAATTGATCACACTGGGGAAATATCTTGCCTTTTTAACATTTGCTAGTCAAAAACAAACAAAAAACTAATAATGAATATAGAAAGATGAATATAGAAAGAAAATTGCCTGCATTTGTAGATACATAAAAGTGTAGGATGAGCAAAATACGTTGCCTTACCTTCACTTTGTTGCTCCTCATGCTGTTTGGCAAGTTTTATTCAAGACTTGCAGATTTATACTTCCTAAAACTGGGTCTGTCTATAGACACTGTCTGATTGTCTTGTGAATTTCCAAACTGCATTTTTCCTTCATGTTTTCTTCACCCTTTGGGCTTTCTTAAAAATGTCAGTTCATGAAAATGTGTAATGTGAGCCAAAAATAGGAAACTCCTGCCCTGTCATCTGTGATTTCCTCTCCCACTGAAATGCATTCTTGCTCAATTCTTCTTATACACAAGGTCAAGTCAAGGACAATAATGCAGTTATTGTGCCTTCTCCTGACGCCTCCAACAATTCCATTGTTCACTTGTTGGAGTGGAGAAAGCAGGCAGTGTCCATTAGGGCTGCATGTGTTGAAAACTGGCCCTTTTCTCTCTTCCCTTGTCTCCTCCTGCTCTCTGTCCTTCTGTGACCTATTGCTCAATTGCCTGTTCTGTCATAGATCTACACTTGTGTGTGAGAGAACTACTCATAGATTGAGATCTGGTAGATGAAGCTGATCATCATCAAAAACCAATATGTGGTCAAACCCTGTTGCTTCTGGTAAATACATGTAAATATCCCAATGAACCTGAAAGGCTTATGTAATGAAACACTATTGACACTGTCAACATTCATATCCTGAGCATAAACGTGTTACATGACAAACGTGTATAAATGCACTACTGTTCAAAAGAGTTAGTACGATTTTTTATGTTTTCAAAGTCTGTTACGATCACTAAGGCTGCATTTATGTGAAAAGGAAATTTAAAATAAAAAAGAAGCACTAACACTGTGAAATATTATTGCAATTTAAAATCACTTTCTAACTGAATATATTTTGAAATGTATATATTTTTTGACCCTGCATGGTAAAGCTGAATTTTCAGCAGCCATTACTCCAGTCTTCAGAGTCACATGATCCTTCAGAAATCATTCTAATATGCTGATTTGGTGCGCACGGAGCACTTATTATTATTATTATTATTATTATTATTATCAGTATTTAACATCTGCATGTTGTGCAATATTTGTGAGAAAAACATGATTATAGAAAATTCAGAAGAACAGCATTTATTTGAAATAGATATGTTTTGTTACAAGTGCATTTCTTTTAATGTTACTTTTGATCAATTCAGTGCATCCTTAAAAGGATAGAGATAGAGAGAGAGAGAGAGAGACATTATAATACTACAAGAAACATGGAATGTAAGAGATTTGTCCACTGGCTGCCCAACTGGGTTTAGAGAAATCATTTTACCATCAACCAAACTGAGAGCGGTGACACAGGGCAGAGACTCAGGGGGAATGCTGATATGGTACAGAACAGAACTCATAGACTCAATCAAATCTATATAAAATCGTACATTTCAGGGGTAGACAATAAGGGAAATTTGCCACTGGCCCTCTGGGCCAGTGTCTTTTGAAGTTCACTGGCCCAGGTCAACGCGTCGGGTATTGATCCCAATAATCACGAAAAAGAACAGTTTGCTTGAACAACATGAATAACATTAATTTTTTTTAAGGTAGGTTTAGTGCAAAGTGCAGCAAAACTGTGCAAAAACATGAAACAAGTGCAAATAAACCTATTGCATAGGATTCATTCTCCGTAGTCACACAGCAATTCATTATATTATGTTCATACCATAGGTTTCATACACGTTAACTTTTCTCTAACTTACTTGTCTGCATATGTGGGCATTGATCTGCAGAGCTCACAGTAAACCTCTTTTTTTTCTTGATCGTAGCCCAGCTAGGGGTGGGCGATATGGGAACAATATCATATCACGATTTTTTTTTAGAAATATCACGATTCACGATTTTATCACGATTCTTTGTCATGTTGGTTTTACAAGCTGTCTGAGCATTACAGCCAAACTAGAAAGACAAAGCCTTTCAAGGTAACAAAAAACAAACAAAAAAGACATGACAGATATTTAGGTCAAAGTGGGCGAAGATAAAAATCTTTGTCATCATTCTATCTTTCTTATTAAAAAATAAGAACAAAGATACACATTACAAATACACATAATATACAAATAAAACAAACTTCTTCATTTTCAGGTACAATAGGTGTATTTAGCAGAGCATTCAATGAAATTGAATGAACAAATATAAAAATAAAACTCTACATAGACTGATTCCTAAAGCAACTGTATTAAAGTTTTTCAGTCAAGAATAGAGTGATTTTTCTCTTTGCGTTTGTTGTTTTGTTAACGTTAAATGAATAGTTCCCCCACAAATTAATATTCTGTCATCTGTCTGTCAATTCTGTCATAATGTTTTATTTTTATACCATCATTTACTCAAAAGTTGTTTTAAACCTGAATGAGTTTCTTTCTTCTGCTGAACATAAATGCTATTTTGAAGAAGGTGGAAAACCAATCAGTTGCTGGTCCTCAGTGACTTCCATAGGATTGTTCTTTCCTGCTATCAAAGTCAATGTGGACCAGCAACTGTTTGGTTACCCTCATTCTTCAAAATATCTTCTTTTGGGTTCAGCACAAGAAATTAATAGAGGTTTGGGACAACATGTGAGTGAGTAAATGATGACAGAAATTAAATTTTAGGGTGAACTATCCCTTTAATGACAAGCGGCAGCATGTTTAGTGTCCTGTCCCTTTAAGAGCTGCATGCATCTAATATACAGGCACGCATCCATTTCTCTCTTAACTATTCACTTTCATTTTAGAGATAACCAACTGAGTCTGTAGGTAAACCTTGTGTGTTTTGACAGTATTAGCGCAGAAGATAAGTTAGTTGAGTAATCAGGCGCTGTTAGACAGGCTTTTTAGCGCGCGTGCTTCAGGTGTATGAGCGCACGTCAGACCAGCGCGTGAATGAAACATTTAACCAGCAAGGCTTGTGTGCAAATAATGTACTTTTGCGATCGCGAATAAGTGCAGTGTCCTGTCAGAGTAACTCTACTGCTGTATGTCGTGTTGTACAGTATATAGAGACCGCGGCGCCAGAACTGTATTTGACATAATGTGTGCTGTAGCACGATACTACCATATTTCTTCAAAAGCAGATCGTGGAGACATTTTTATCGTCCACCCCTAAGCCCAGCCAATTCCAGCGGTCTCGCCACTGGGGCTGAAACTTTCTCTGCCTTTTCTTTTCGTATTCCCTTTCGCTTTCCCTCAATTCCTCTGGTGATTTTCTCTTCCTTGCCTTCTCTTTTTTACCCGGCGTTTGGCCGGGTGATGGGGGTTTCAGAAACATGTAGCCTAGCTTAATAGTAGCTATAGGTAGGTGCTGAGCAGCAGTGTGCAGTTTGCGCGCGTAACCGCGGGAGCGAGCATAAACCCGCTGCATCTGTAAGGCTGTCGGGATCACGTAACCTGCTAGCGGTGGTTACCGAGACGATTTAACAGAAATCAAAACACAGAACCACAGGTAATTAATGTGAAATTAGACTTTTTTTTTAATCGAGGCATTATTTTTACTGGCCCCACCGGGCTAGTGGTTGGAGCGATCTGGTGGCCCTGACGGTTTTAAAAGGTTTTAAAAGTACGTCCGGGCCACCGGGCCAATTATATTGTCGACCCCAGCATTTGTCCACAAAATAAAGTAGGCATAAATCTGGCACTAAAGGACATTACAGATATATTCCACCGATCAACATCCATGTGCAATTTGAAAAAATCATCAAAAAGAAAACCTAAAAACACCAATGAAAAGTGGTTTGACGATGAGTGTAAAAGATTTAGAACGACAGTACGAAATCTCCATCCATCCATCTTCTTCCGCTTATCCGGGGCCGGGTCGTGGGGGCAGCAGTCTAAGCAGAGATGCCCAGACTTCCCTCTCCCTAGACACTTCCTCCAGCTCTTCCGGGGGGACACCGAGGCGTTCCCAGGCCAGCCGGGAGGCATAGTCTCTCCAGCATGTCCTAGGTCTTCCCCGGGGTCTCCTCCCAGTGGGACGCGCCCGGAACACCTTCCCAGGAAGGCGTCCAGGAGGCATCCGGAACAGATGCCCGAGCCACCTCAGCTGACCCCTCTCAATGTGAAGGAGCAGCGGCTCTACTCTGAGCTCCTCCCGAGTGACCGAGCTTCTCACCCTATCTCTAAGGGATCGCCCAGCCACCCTGCGGAGAAAGCTCATTTCAGCCGCCTGTATCCGGGATCTTGTCCTTTCGGTCATGACCCAAAGCTCATGACCATAGGTGAGAGTAGGAACGTAGATTGACCGGTAAATCGAGAGCTTCGCCTTGCGGCTCAGCTCTTTCTTCACCACGACAGACCGGTACATCGACCGCATTACTGCAGAAGATGCACCGATCCGTCTGTCAATCTCCCGTTCCATCCTTCCCTCACTCGTGAACAAAACCCCAAGATACTTAAACTCCTCCACTTGAGGCAGGAACTCTCCACCAACCTGAAGTGGGCAAACCACCCTTTTCCGACTGAGGACCATGGCCTCGGATTTGGAGGTGCTGATTCTCATCCCAGCCGCTTCACACTCGGCTGCAAACCGTCCCAGTGCCTGCTGAAGGTCCTGGCTTGATGAAGCCAACACGACAACGTCATCTGCAAAAAGCAGAGACGAAATCGTGTGGTCACCAAACCTGACACCCTCCGGCCCCTGGCTGCGCCTAGAAATTCTGTCCATAAAACTTATGAACAGAACCGGCGACAAAGGGCAGCCCTGCCGGAGTCCAACATGCACCGGGAACAAGTCTGACTTACTGCCGGCAATGCGAACCAAGCTCCTGCTTCGGTCATACAGGGACCGGACAGCCCTTAGTAAAGGACCCCGGACCCCATACTCCCGGAGCACCCTCCACAGGCCGCCGCGAGGGACACAGTCGAATGCTTTCTCCAAATCCACAAACACATGTGGACTGGTTGGGCAAACTCCCATGAACCCTCCAGCACCCTGTAGAGGGTATAGAGCTGGTCCAGTGTTCCACGGCCCGGACGAAAACCACACTGTTCCTCCTGAATCCGAGGTTCTACTATCGGCCGTATTCTCCTCTCCAGTACCCTGGCATAGACTTTCCCAGGGAGGCTGAGAAGTGTGATCCCCCTGTAGTTGGAACACACCCTCCGGTCCCCCTTCTTAAAAAGAGGGACCACCACCCCGGTCTGCCACCCCAGAGGCACTGTCCCCGACCGCCACGCGATGCTGCAGAGGCGCGTCAGCCAAGACAGCCCCACAACATCCAGAGACTTGAGGTACTCAGGGCGGATCTCATCCACCCCCGGTGCCCTGCCACCTAGGAGTTTCTTGACTACCTCGGTGACTTCAGCTTGGGTGATGGACGAGTCCACCTCTGAGCCCCCAGCCTCTGCTTCCTCAATGGAAGACGTGACGGCGGGATTGAGGAGATCCTCGAAGTATTCCTTCCACCGTCCAACGATATCCCCAGTCGAGGTCAGCAGTTCCCCACCTCTACTGTAAACAGCGTTGGCTGGGCACTGCTTCCCTCTCCTGAGGCGCCGGACGGTTTGCCAGAATCTCTTCGAGGCCAGCCGATAGTCCTTCTCCATGGCCTCACCGAACTCCTCCCAGGCCCGAGTTTTTGCCTCCACAACCACCCGGGCTGCAGTTCGCTTGGCCTGTCGGTACCCGTCAGCTGCCTCAGGAGTCCCACAAGCCAGCCAGGCCCGATAGGACTCCTCCTTCAGCTTGACGGCATCCCTTACTTCCGGTGTCCACCACCTGGTTCGGGGATTGCCGCCTCGACAGGCACCGGAGACCTTACGGCCACAGCTCCGAGCAGCCGCTTCGACAATGGAGGTGGAGAACATGGTCCACTCGGACTCAATATCTCCAGCCTCCCTCGGGATCCGGTCGAAGCTCCGCCGGAGGTGGGAGTTGAAGATCTCTCTGACAGGAGACTAGGCCAAACGTTCCCAGCAGACCCTCACAGTACGCTTGGGTCTGCCGAGTCTGTCCAGCTTCCTCCCCCGCCATCGGATCCAACTCACCACCAGGTGGTGATCAGTTGACAGCTCCGCCCCTCTCTTTACCCGAGTGTCCAAGACATACGGCCGCAGGTCAGATGAAACGACCACAAAGTCGATCATCGACCTACGGCCTAGGGTGTCCTGGTGCCACGTGCACTGATGGACACCCTTATGCTTGAACATGGTGTTCGTTATGGACAAACTGTAACTAGCACAGAAGTCCAATAACTGAACACCACTCGGGTTCAGATCAGGGGGGCCGTTCCTCCCAATCACGCCCCTCCAGGTGTCACTGTCGCTACCCACGTGGGCATTGAAGTCCCCCATTAGAACGACGGAGTCCCTGGTTGGAGCACTTTCCAGCACCCCTCCCAGAGACCCCAAGAAGGCCGGGTACTCTGCACTGCCGTTTGGCCCGTAGGCACACACGACAGTGAGAGACCTATCCCCTACCCGTAGGCGCAGGGAAACGACCCTCTCGTTCACCGGGGTGAACTCCAACACATGACGGCTGAGCTGGGGGGCTATAAGCAAACCCACACCAGCCCGCCGCCTCTCACCATGGGCAACTCCAGAGTAGTGAAGAGTCCAACCTCTCTCGAGGAGTGTGGTTCCAGAGCCCAAGCCGTGCGTAGAGGTGATCCCGACTATCTCTAGTCGGAACCTCTCAACCTCACGCACAATCTCAGGCTCCTTCCCCGCCAGCGAGGTGACATTCCACGTCCCTAGAGCTAGCTTCTGTGTCCAGGGATCAGGTCGTCGAGGCCCCCGCCTTCGACTGCTGCCCGATCCTCTTTGCACCGGCCCCTTACGGTCCCTCCTGCAGGTGGTGAGCCCACGGGAAGGCGGCCCCACGTCGCTCCTTCGGGCTGAGTATACACCCCCCCCCATGGGGGGAGGCCCGGCCACCAGGCGCTCGCATACGAGCCCCAACCCCGGGCCTGGCTCCAGGGTGGGGCCCCGGCTGCGCCATACCGGGCGACTTCACGGTCCTCTTTTTGTTTTCCTTCATAAGGGGTTTTTGAACCGCTCTTAGTCTGACCCGTCGCCTAGGATCTGTTTGCCTTGGGAGACCCTACCAGGGGCATATAGCCCCGGACAACATAGCTCCTAGGTTCATTCGGGTACTCAAACCCCTCCACCACGTTAAGGTGGCAGTTCAAGGAGGAGTACGAAATCTATCAAATAAAAAACACAGATCCTGACAACCAAGAACTCTGCCTTCAATATTATGAAGCTCTTAAAGTATACAAACAAACTCTAAAAGCAAAAAAGGAAGAGCATACAGAACAATTATTTCAAACAATGGAGGAATCAATAAATACCAATAACTTCTGGAACAATTGGAACACTCTCTATAGACCACAAAAGGAAGAATTGGCCATTCAAAATGAAAACATATGGAGGACACACTTTGAAAATCTGTACAAAACAATTAAAACAAATCCTGCTTGAAATGAAACAAAAACCAAATTAGAAATCCTGAAAGAAAAAATGAGAGACAATCAGAATCCCCTGGATTTCCCAATCACAGTAAATGAGCTAAGAGACGGACTACATGCACTGAAACCCAACAAGGCATGTGGCATTGATGGAATATTAAATGAAATGATCAAATACACAAATGACAAATTCAAAACTGCAATAACCAAATTATTCAATATTGTTTTGAGCGTAGGATATTTTCCAGACACCTGGAATCAAGGCCTAATTACACCCATCTTTAAACAAGGAGACAAGTTCGAGCCAAGCAATTACAGAGGCATGTGTGTCAATAGCAACCTGGGGAAAATATTCTGTTTGATTATTAACATACGAATACAAAACTCTCTCAAAACCCACAAAATCTTGGAGAAAAGTCAAATTGGATTTCTGCCCAAACACAGAACATCTGACCACATTTGGTGGTCACCCTCCACACTATCATTGATAAGCATGTACACCAAAACAAAAACAAAATCTTTGCTTGCTTTATTGACTGTGAAAAAGCTTTTGATTCAATCTGGCATGAAGGACTCTTTCTAAAACTACTGGAACATGGGATTGGAGGGAAAACTTTCGATTTATCAGTACCATGTATAAAAACCAGGTCTTCCAACACACCCATGAATACACCTATCTGGGTTAAAATGCAAAGCAAAGGCACTGAAAGTCTTCTACATGATTAAAAATACAATTCAGTGTGAAATTCCAATTCAAACCTGGCTAAAAATCCTAAAAGCAATAATCGAACCAATTGCACTATATGGCAGTGAAATATGGGGACCTCTAAAACCCCAAGATTTCTCTAAATGGGAAAAAGAAGAAATTGAAAATATGCATACCCAAATTTGTAAAAACATCTTAAAAGTTAACAGAGCAACCCCAAACAACTCGTGCAGAGCTGAATTAGGACAATATCCACTACTAATTAATATTCAAAAGAGAGCTGTGAAATTCCACCAGCACCTGAAATACAGTGATCCGAGCAGAACCTGCAGAAGAGTGTACTTTTACAGCTGGTACTCACACTACACCCAAACCAGTAAAAGATCACAAATTAAAAAAGACACTAACGAAATACAGACTGAGTGATCACTGTCTGGCTATAGAGAGAGGACGGCACAGACAAAGATGGAAGCCACGAGAACAGAGACTGTGTTCACTGTGCTCTCAGAAAGAGCTAGAAACAGATGAACATTTCTTACTGCACTGTGATTACGAACACAACATTAGAGCTGCATATTTCACCAAATTCTAACAATTTAAACCAAATTTTATGGCATTACCAAATGCAGAAAAATTAAGTCACATTTTAGGGGAAAATCCCAAAATGATCACAACAGCAGCAAGATAAATATCAGCCTGCCACAAACTAAGACTGTCAGCCAGTGGACAAAACTGAAGCAAGATCATTTCTTGCATGTTGTACAAAATTATTATTATTTTTTTTTAAGCAATGTCTTAAATATTTTTCTTGTTTGTGGAAAAAAAAAGAAGAAAAAAAGAATGTATGTACTTATTTACATAATTATTTTACAGATCTATTCTGTTTTATGTATTATATAATCGTTTGTTCCTTATTCATGTAATGGACAATGCTTTGGCAATACTGTGCAAGTCATGCCAATAAAGCTCATTGGAAAGAGAGCGAGAGAGATAGATAGATAGATAGATAGATAGATAGATAGATAGATAGATAGATAGATAGATAGATAGATAGATAGATTTTTATTTTGAAGTAGTTTAGGTAACAATTAGGTCATTTTTATTAACATTAAATAACATTAAATATTTGATGGGTAATCTGATATTATATTTTTATTATGATACTTTCTGTAAAGTCCACATGAATAGAACAACTTTTTGTACTTCTAAGAACTTGTGCAGGGTAATACCATTTGAGACAAAGTTTTGATTTATGCAGCAAAGATGATTTTTGTGTTAAAGCACATGCAAAGAATTGTTAGTTTCAAGAGGCGTGCATGGACCCGCAGAGACCTACAAAGACCATGTGTCCACATTCTTCCTCTGAGTACCAGTTACAACATGTATTTGAGCTGCTAAATGCATTCACAGATTCATATGCTGTTTTATGCCATGGACCATCTGTACCTCTGTCTTAAGATTTTATGGTTTAGTGGAAGCATAAACACAGAATAACTTAATAATAAAATCTCATTCTGCTGTTCTATGTACGACAAGAGAATATTTACAGAATATCAGTGTATAAGCTTAACTGATAGACTGTTCAGTTTGATAAAAAACAGTTTTGGAATGAAGATTTTCGGTTTTGTGTGAATATTTGAGAGAGAGAGAGAGAGAGAGAGAGAGAGAGAGAGAACTGGGCCCTGGCAGTAAACCTCAAAAAGACCAGCATTATGGTCTATCAGAAAAAGCCCAGATGTCAGGAACACAGATACCAGTTCAGTCTATAGGCAGCACCGCCCTAGAACACACGATGCAGAACACTTACCTCGGCCTGATCATCACTGCATCAGGGAGTTTCAGTATGGCAGTGAATGCTCTCAAAGATAAAGCTCGAAGAGCTCTATATGCAATCAAGAAAAAATTCCAAAATATTGAAATACCACTTCCAATTTGGTGTAAAATCTTTGATAGTGTAATTCAGCCCATAGCGCTGTATGGAAGTGAGGTTTGGGGTCCACTCAGTGATCAGAGCTACACTAGATGGGACAGGCATCCAACAGAAGCCCTACACACAGAATTCTGCAAAATGATTCTAAAATTACAAAGGAGAACACCCAATAATGCATGTAGGGCAGAATTAGGCCGTTTCCCATTGATTATAAATATACAAAAAAGAGCGCTCAAATTCTGGATGCATCTAAAATCAAGTCCCACAGAATCGCTACATTTTAAAGCTCTACAAACCCAAGAACTGAACCCTGAAAAGAGTCCACTCAGTCAGCTGGTTCTGAGACTTACTAACCTGAGTAACTCTACTAACACTAACCAGTCTCAGACCAGCGCTGCTTCTCACCCAAACATCAAAATAAATCAAATTATCAAACAATCTAAAAATATATATCTGGAACATTGGGATCAAGAAACCAAAACATAAAGTAAATTACAACTCTATCGAACTATAAAATTAAAATATGAATTAGAAGAATATCTCCAGAGTGTCAAAGACACAAAGCAGAGACAGATCCTGACCAAGTACAGGCTCAGTGAGCACAGACTAGCCATCGAGACCGGCAGACACAGAAAGAGCTGGTTACCCAGAGAGCAAAGAGTGTGTGTTCACTGTGAGACAGGAGAGATCGAGACAGAGACACACTTCCTACTTCACTGTTACCAATTTAAATCAATCAGAGACATATACATCAACAAATTCACAAACATCATAAATAACTTTACAGCCATGACTGAAGAGGAACAAATAAAGATAATACTAGGAGAGGGACAGACAGCAGCACTGGCTGCGAGATACTTGTGGACGTGCCACAGCCTGAGAGACAGCAGGTGAACGTGTGTGTAATGTGTGTATTACGTTTGACCTCAGTGTGTTTCCCTAATGTCTACCACAGTTACCCTCAGCCTGTGTGTGTTTATATGTTAACACTGTGGTATGAAATGTTCACACAAGTTCGTATTTGTTAAAATGTTTATTTAAGTTTATATTGTTATAATGTTTTTATTCTGTTATTTTGATATTTTCATTGTTATTATATTTCAAGCTTTGGCAATATTGTATTTTTTACAGTCATGCCAATCAAGCAATATTGAATTGAATTGAGAGAGAGAGAGAGAGAGAGAGAGAGAGAGATCTTGTGTAATTATAACTTTTGCCCACTTGGTGGCAATGTCCCCAAACTACTCAATATCAAGTTTTTAAAATTTGAATAAAATGACAACTAAAAGAATTTCAGATCACATGAGCCAATATTTTATTCACAATAGAACATAGAAAACATAACAAATGTTTAAACTGAGAAATTGTAAAATTTTATGCACAAAATGAGCTCATTTCAAATTTGATGCCTGTTACATATCTCAAAATAGTTGGGACAGGGGCATGTTTACCATGGTGTAGCATCTCCTCTTCTTTTCAAAACAGTTTGAAGACGTCTGGGAATCGAATTATGAGTTTCTGGAGTTTTGGTGTTGGAATTTGGTCCCATTCTTGCTTGATGCAGGTTTCCAGCTGCTGAAGAGTTTGTGGTTGTCTTTAACATATTTTTCGTTTAATGATGCACCAAATGTTCTCTATAGGTGAAAGATCTGGACTGCAGGCAGGCCAATTCAGCACCTGGACTCTTCTACTACGAAGCCATGCTGTTGTAATAGCTGCAGTATGTGGTTTTGCATTGTCCTGCTAAAATACACAAGGGCTTCCCTGAAATAGACGTCGTCTAGAGAGGAGCATATGTTGCTCTAAAACCTTTATATACCTTTCAGCATTCATAGTTCTTTCCAAAACATGCAAGCTGCCCATACCGTATGCAATTATGCACCCCCATACCATCAGAGATGCTGGCTTTTGAACTGAACGCTGATAACAGGCTGGAAGGTCTCCCTCCTCTTTAGCCCGGAGGACACGGCATCCGTGATTTCCAACAAGAACGTCAAATTTGGACTCGTCTGATCATAGAACACTTTTCTACTTTGAAACAGTCCATTTTAAATGAGCCTTGGCCCACAGGACACGACGGCACTTCTGGACCATGTTCACATATGGCTTCCTTTTTGCATGATAGAGCTTTAGTTGGCATCTGCAGATAGCATGGCGGATTGTGTTTACCGACAGTGGTTTCTGGAAGTATTCCTGGGCACATTTAGTAATGTCAATGAAGGAATCATGCCGATGAGTGATGCAGTGTCGTCTGAGGGCCCGAAGACCACGGGCATCCAACAAAGGTCTTCGGCCTTGTCCCTTACGCACAGAGATTTCTCCAGTTTCTCTGAATCTTTTGATGATGTCATGCACTGTAGATGATGAGATTTGCAAAGCCTTTGCAATTTGATGTTAAAGAACGTTGTTTTTAAAGTATTTTTAAAGTAAAGTATTTTTACACACTCTTTCACAGATTGGAGAGCCTCTGCCCAACTTTACTTCTGAGAGACGCTGCCTCGCTGAGACATCCCTTTTATAGCTAATCATGTTACAGACCTGATGTCAATTAACTTAATTAGTTGCTAGATGTTCTCCCAGCTGAATCTTTTCAAAATGTCTTGCTTTTTCAGTCCTTTGTTGCCCCACGTGCCAACTTTTTTGAGACCTGTAGCAGGCATCAAATTTGAAATGAGCTCATTTAGTGGATAAAAGTGTAAAAGCTCTCCGTTTGAACATTTGTTATGTTCTCTATGTTCTATTGTGAATAAAATATTGGCTCATGTGATTTGAAAGTCTTTTAGCTTTCATTTTGTTCAAATTTAAAAAATGTCCCAACATTTCCGGTGTTGTGGCCAATTCTGACCCCCTGCCAGATTATTACCCCCCTAGTATTGGTAGGTTTAGGGTTAGGTGTGGGGGAGGGGTTAGGATTAGGCAATCAGATAGCGATTTCAACGAGAGGGGTAATAATTTGGCAGGGGGTCGAAAATGGGCACAACACCGGAATTCAGGTTGTACAGTACATGCATAATAGTCTTTTAGATTTATTTTAAATCAAATTTCTCCTCACAAAGATGTTACCTCCCTTTCAATGATTATGAATTTTTTTATAAGTGTTTACATCACTAATTTTTAAAGGTGCTTGGGAATAATGTGCTCTGTTGCTAAATCCTAAAAACAGAAACCGTTGGGGCCACAAGAGGGCTTTCTATGATAACTAAGTGGATGCAAAAGTTTATGCAAAACTGTAGATGCTTTTTCAATGTACAGTACCCTCCATAAGTATTGGAACAGTAAAGACAAAATTGCTCTGATGACTGTGGAGTCAAGACATTTGCAAATATGATTAAAAGAGGAATATGAGACAAAACTACAGAATGTCACATTTTATTACTAGCCATAATAATAGTTTCAACACACATGTTTTACCAAATAAAAAGAACAGCACTTTTAGAGTTCATCCCACTCATTGATGTGAGCATAAGTATTGGGACAGTTGAACATAAGGCAGATATAAAAGATTAAAAGCTATTATTTAGTTGCAGATCCCTTGCGCACAATCACAGCAGTGAGTCTGTGACCCATAGACATCACCAGACTCTTGGTCTCATCCTTTGAAATGTTTTTCTCAGCCTTTAATGCAGCCAATTCCAATTGTTGCTTGTTTTGGGGAGTTTCTGCCTTCACTCTCCTCTTCAGCAGGTGAAATTCATGTTCAATCGGATTTAAATCTGGAGATTGACTTGGGCAATCTAAGACTTTCCATTACTTTGCCCTAATAAATTCCTTGACTGAACTGGCAGGGTGTTTTGGGTCATTGTCCTGATGCAATATGAAGCACTTCCCAATGAATCTGGTGGCATTTTCTTGAATATTGGTAGGCAAGATGGTTTTGTACCCTTCCAAATTCATTCTGCCACTGTCATCATATATTAAGTCACCAGTAAAGTTGAGAGGGCCTGTTCCAGAGACAGCCATACATGCCCATGCCATGACACCACCTCCACCATGCTTTACAGATGAGGCTGTATGTTTGGGATCATTGCAGTTCCATTTTTTCTCCACATTTTTGCTTTCCTATCACTTAGATAAAGGTTCATCTTTGTCTCATCGGTCCTTAAACACTGTTCCAAAACTTTTCTGGCTCATCTTTTTTGCAAACTCTAATCTTGCCTTTCTATTTTTGGTGCTGGTCAGAGGTTTGCATCTTGCTGTATAGCATCTGTAATTCTGTGTCAAAGTCTCCTGAGGACAGTAGATTGTCAGAGCATCACCCCACCTTTCTGGATTTTACAGACATGTCTTTTAGGGTTCATTTTCACCGCTTTTATGATTTGTCTGTCATCAACTACTGTTGTTTTCTCAGCTGATCAGGTCGTTGTTGGTTGCTGGTGGTTTCCAAACTCTTGATTTCTCCATGCCCTTTGTTTTTGCTTTAGGTCTAATTGACTTCCTCTTTTCTTTTAGCATCCAAATTGCTTGCTTTTCTCTCAAAGTCAGCTCCCTCATCTTCATCCTGGTTTGTGTGTGTCATCATCGAATGCAAGATTCAGAATGCAGAAGTAATGGATATAACTGATATAACAAATTCCCTGCTTTTAATATCTGAAGAATTAATGCAACATGACACAGCTGATCACTTAGAAAGACTGTGAGGCAACTGCTCCAATACTTGTGCTCACATCAGATAGAGGGATGAAACTTTAAAAGTGCTGAACTTCTTAGCCGGTAAAACATCTATGTGTTGAATCACCCAATAATAAAATGTGACATTGTGTAGTTTTGTCTCATATTCATCTTTTAATCATATTTGCAAATGTCTTGACTCCACAGCCAACAGAGCAATTTTGTCTTTGCTGTTCCAATACTTAACCTATGAAATTAATTTCACAATTCTCCAGTGGAAACATTTGTGTTTAATTTCTTGGTCTGTTTTTGTCCTCCTTCATCACCCTCCATAGTCACTGATGAAAGAACTTATATAAAGAGAAAAAGAGACTGGTAGACTTGTTATGTGATTTGTTTAGTCTTCTGCCTTTTAAGTTTTATAGAGATTAAGTGATGGAGATCTCATCTCACAGTTGTCAGCTTTTGGATGATGCAATTGCTTTTAAACTTATTAATATTATGTCTGCGGCTTGTTTTATTCATAATGCAATCCAAATGTCTCATTCACTGTTTTGTGTATATGTGGGAAAAGTGTTGTCATTGTTTAATCTGCGTAATATTATTTGGCTGACCATGTATTTCTCTTTATGGAACGATGGTCATATTTTGATATATAATGCAGTCTATGTTCTGTGTATTATTCCGTTCCTGTCTGTGAGGAAAATGAGTTGGCATTCAAATGTGGCACACTGTACACAGGCAAGATTGTTTGTATATATGAAACAGAACAATCAGCAAAAAATAAAATAGTGCCCTCTTGTATTAGGGATAAATTATCAGATCATGCCACAGCAATAAATTATCAGATCATGCCACAGGGATAAATTATCAGATCATGCCACAGCAATTATCAGATCATGCCACAGGGGGGAAGTCGTGGCCTAATGGTTAGAGAGTCGGACTAGTAATCGAAAGGTTGCGAGTTCGAGCCCCCGGCCGGCAGGAATTGTAGGTGGGGGGAGGGAATGTCCAGCGCTCTCTCCACCCTCAATACCACGACTGAGGTGCCCTTGAGCAAGGCACCGAACCCCCAATTGCTCCCCGGGCGCTGCAGCATGGCTGCCCACTGCTCCGGGTGTGTGTTCACGGTGTGTGTGTGTGTGTGTGTGTGTGGATTTGTTCACTACTCACTGCTGTGTGTGTGCACTTGGATGGGTTAAACGCAGAGCACCAATTTCGAGTATGGGTCACCATACTTGACAATACGTCACGACTTTACTTAAATGGCGACTCTTTTATACCTGTAGTTTGTGTGCAGTAGGTTGTGCTTTCTTTGTTGATTTCAATTTAGGTTTGCAGCCTTTAATTGCATTACTTTGTTGTGTGTATTTCTTACATTGTACTGCTGATATTACCTCAGTGACCTTCTTCTCCCCATTGCCTGTGCTTCTGATGAATATCCAATGCTTTTCTGGTGAGTTAAATAATCTGCAAGACTGATTCCTTTCTTGGTGACTGTTTTAAAGCTGCTGACATGCTCACCAGGCCTTGTTTTCCCCTCACTGCTCCAGGCACACATATTAAACCCAATTAAACCATAATTTCTGAAGCTAATTTGAGCAAGGCACTGAGCAGAAAAGAAAGATTGGATGTTACAGTAGTGCAGTGGAGAGAATAGGGGTTAATTACAGTTAATTTTTCTATCTCTTTTTTTTGGGTTGAGTGAAAGTTAAGGGTCACTAAACTCATATCTGTCTCTCAGACGTACTTAATGCACATTTTTGCATGTGTCTGTGCTTCTTCTTTACGAGCTTCTGCTGATAGATGATATTGAAGTTCCAGTTTCTGTATGACTCCAATGCTGTTTTCTCTCTACCTAAATTCTGTCAAGAAATCTGGAAAAATCTGTTCAGATTTCTTGCATATCCTGTAAATCTGCAAGTGAAATATGAACATGAACAATTACCAGTAAGAAATTAGCCTTTTGCAGCTTTTTTAAAAATTATTTATGACAATGGAATTAATACATTACTGTCAGTCCTCTGTTGTGTGTGTCTTGTGTTTCCACGGGTGCCCTGTGTTTCTATGCCCATATTTGGTTTGTTTCCTGTCCTCGTTTCATGTCATTAGTAGTTTATTCTTGTCCAGCCGTGTTCGTTAATTTACCTGTGTATTTATAGTCCTGTCTGTGCAATGTTATTTCGTCTGGTCTACTCGTTACTCCCCGGTGTTTGATGTCTGTGTTTGCCTTGCCTTGTCCTGTCCTGTCCTGATGTTTAAAGTAAAGTATGTTATTTGAGTTACGACGTGTTCCTTGTTCCTCCCTGCTGTGTGCACCGTGACAATTACTAGGTTGTTGCATCAATTATAATACATTAGTCATTTATTTATTTGAAAGTGTGTAGAGAAAAATAGATGAATATGAGCTAATCCATTTTAGCCTGTAGGCGTTTCAAATTAATAAATACATAAACTAATAAATTTTTTTAATTAATCACAGGATGTTGAATGTGCCACTTTATTACATAGTGTAGCTAAACCCTACCTCCACAGAAGATCAACGCCTGCTTCTACATCACTGTCTGTTTAGCCCCGCCCACCGATTCACACATGCAGTGTAATTAATGAGAGAGACAAACGCAGGTCTATGCAGAGACCAAATGATCAACTTCATTTGATTAACTTTAATTTTAATGAAGTTCCAGACAGCATCAGTAAGAACTTGATCCTTTGTTCACTTCATTTTACCATGGATTCGTTTACAAACAAGGCGCACACAGGATTTTCAGAAAGATTGAAACTAAAAGACAATGCTGTTCTGACTATATTGGATACGATAGTAATGTCTTACCACACAAGTGAGTAATTGTTTTTATTACTATTGCTTTGTCTGTTATACAGATTTATGCGGTTTTAACCTAAATCATAGCAGTGGCCATCTATAAAAGATATAGGCTGTCAATCATGCACAACTTTTAACCAATCATAGCAGTAGGCGTTTACTTCCGAGTCTACAATCCGCCATGCCTATTCAAACAGAGCTTTCTGATGACGGAGGTCAAAAACAGGACAGAAAATGGCCTATTCTAAATTCATGATGTTTTTTGATGTAAAAGTCTTGATAACATTATAAGTGGACCTCAGGGAGCAGTACAAAGTAAAAAAAAAAAAAAAAAAAAAAAAAGGCAGTTCATGACACTTGGTTACACTTGTATAAAATCAAGTCAAACGGATCTAATTTAATTCCTTTCTAGACTTATTATTAAATACATGTAAATCACCTCTGCAAGCTTTTGAGCTGGTACAGGTCTGTAATGAGCATTAAAACAAAGAGCTTTAGGTGAAGCACAACCATTTGACAGGCCCTATTGTCTGTTTGTCCAAACTAGTGTCTTGGCATGGGCCTGTTATTATTAAGTAACATAGGAAATGGCTGAGGGGGCGTGGGTTGTTGGTCAAAGCCTTTTGGCAGGCAGGGAATTGCAGCCTTCCTCGACCTTGTTCCCCAGCCAGCATGAACAATAACATGCCAGCATGCGGGCTCCAGACTCTTCTTTCTCTTTCTTTTTTGGCTATCCTCCACAGAGATCTCGCCTGTCATGGTCAGGTCACAGGAGAGAGACAGACAGAGAGCGACACAGACTGACAGGCTTTGGGAAATCAGCCTTGAGCCACTGAAGAATGCTAATGCTAGTCTATTATAGTTTTTCTTTTACAGTTTTTTTTTTTTTTTTTTTTTTTTTAATGCTTCACCTTTGTTTTATTTTAGTTAAAGCTCTTTAAATTAAGGTATTATGTTATTTCTTTTACTAGCTTTTATCCATTTTAGTTTCAGTTTTAGTAATTATAGTTAAGGAATCCCCTGAGGAATCAACAGAGCAACAGTTTCCATCTAAAATAAGGAAGATCCCACACTTGTGTACACACAGAAATCACAATCTTGGGAAACACAGTATTAGCTCAATGCGTCTGCCACTTGTTGGTTTTTGCAAGCAGACAAAAATAGGTCCGGTAAACTCTACCACAAGGTTTGAAAAGAAATTCTTTGCCCACGCAAATGATTTCCTGTTTGGACAAAAGTATGTGGACACAAACTACTAGGCCCTCAGCGATAGGCTAGTGCTAATCTCACTTTAGCTAACGTGGCTACAGGAGTCACGGTTTACTCATCGCTAATGAGGATCATTTGGAGAATGTTTGTCAATGTGGCGGCGCTATGACGCAGTTTGCTTTCAAAGCACACTGGGCTTATGTTTGTGACTGACAAACTGTTACGTTTCTGTGAGTTTCCCGTTTGTAATTTAAGAGCACAGATTCTGAGTGATTTTCAAGAGTGCGCCAAACTATTTTCAAAGTCAACACATGCGTTAGCTCTGTTGTATTTAGGCAATGCTTCCGCTGTCCCACTTTTACGCTGTCATGGGGACAGTGGCTCACGGAGACCAGATTCTATGGCGACACTCTTTGGTAACCATATACAGTGTAAACACTCCTGGTCGTGTTTACAATGCAGTGAGTCTCCAAAGCAGTGATTAGAAACAGTAACAGCTGTGATGCACCACAGAAGTTTTTTTTTTTTTTTTTGTAATAATAATGAAATAACTCTACCCATCCCACCATTTATAAATAATAAAAAAAACTACAATACATTGCATAAAAAAACAAACAAATAATATACAATTCCATTCAATGGATATGGTGATCAGAATTTATTTATGTATTTATTTAGTTTTAAAGATGAATACTTTTGTTCAACAAGGGCACTTTAACTTGATCAAAAATGACTGTAAAGACAAGTACAATGTATAAAGATTTCTATTTCAAATAAATGCTGTTCTTTTGAACTTTCTATGCTGAGAACGTTCTTGTCAAAGAATTCTAAAAATCAATCAAAGCTGTCTACAATTATATTAAACAGCATAACTGTTTTTAACATTGATAATAACAAAAACATATTAAAATAGAAACATTTAAAGTTGTAATAATATTTTACAATATTAGTATTTTTACTATATTTTTTGATCAATTCAGTGCAGCCTTGTCAAACATAGGAGACTTCTTTATAAAACATTAAAACCAACTGCAACTGATAGTTAATGATAAATAAATGTCATAATTGTTGCTTATAATAATGATTTTAAACTTTATGCTAGGAATGCACAATATATTGGTGCGATATCCGTTTTATGCCTAATACCTAAATTTGTTTAATTTATCTACTTATTTTAAGATTTAAATAATGTAGTATTAATTGTTATTTTCTTTTTTTTTCTTAACTTCATGGTATAGCTTTATAGGTTTTTGGCCATAACATGGAAATAATAATCTGCTATGGGTATCCCTAGTTTATTCTTTTTAATGACTGTCCTACACACACATTGTAACACACTGACTGTTGAAATAATTTTCTGTGGTAATTGACAATGATGTCACAGATGATGTAAATGGAGCATAACCCAGAATATTCCTGTGAGTTTATTGTCATTTGTGAGTATGAACAATTTGCTTCAGGACAGGGTGATGTAATAAACATATACTGTACTATATGTCAACATTGTTGTCCTCCTATAACCACTTCATCAGAAAGGCGATCGGAACGGTCAGTACAGAGCAAGCGGCTCGTGGTGTGAGATATTCAAGCAAGTGAGGGGCTTAGTGGAACAGGACACTGAAACCATCCAGGGAGAAAGAGAGAGTTGTCTGTGCCTGAAAATGTGACCTAAAGCTATAGGTCACGGTGCTAACTCAGATCGGCCGGTGAGGACACATGGGGTCCGGCTGTCATCTGACATCGAGATATCATGCTCAATAAAAAGAGTGGTTGAAAGAATGACAGGGAAAGAGAAACTGAGGGCAAGGCGCTGTCAGTTAGATAGGGAAGGGGTGGTGCTTTATCCGGTTCTGGCTAGTTTAGTGCGTAATGCTGCCTGGGTGCCTGTGTGGGAGCAGTGCTGATGACTCATGTAATACTCATGCTCAGACTTTTCCCTGGAAGCTGAGCCTACATGTGGAAGTGTGGGGAAACACAAGCTGTCGGTCTTGGTAGTGTGCCAGTGGCCACTCTAGTGTGCTCTGTGCCCTTGTTGACCAGTTATACACCCTCTCTGGTTATGTCTAGGTTATGCAAACTCTGAGAAAAGCGGATTAATCAGTTGTTGTTGTTATTATTATAATTGCTTTTTTGTATAAAAACCATTATGAATTATTCCAGAAACATTTGAAGCTTTTTCCAACATATGTCTGTCACTCTGATATTAACAAGGTTCTTTAATGAATCACCATGAAATCATTCATTGTCATTCATTTTATTTCACTAGTGTCTTCAGCTTTTTTTTTTTTTTTTTTTGCGACAACGAGCTGCTGCACACTGATTCAAGACTTTCGCTCGCATTTCGGAACAGTTGACAAAATTGTAACTTGCTTAATCGGGTCATTGTTGCATCGTCACAAATTTTTTTAATTTGCACGTCTTTTTAAGCCAATCGGTACTCGCGCGCTCCAGAGGCTGCTTCAAGGCTGCGCGCTCACAGTCACATCCATAGCCGCCTATCATATTGAGTTATTATACGTAGTTTATTTGTTGTACTTAAGTGGCCAAATACACACAAAATTACGCAAAAATGGCTGTCCTGGCGAGTATCCAGGTTTTTTCTTAAGTAAATGTGAATAGTTGAAAAAAAAAAAAACAGTTATGTTACACAAATGCAGAGGTCTGTGCGACAGACATGGGCGGATACATGGGAAAGTGTGGAGTGAATGCGTCATCTGTGTCAGAAGGTTATGATTAGCCCGGAGTAGAGTCTTACGTCAGCGCGTTCTGAACTCGTACGTGCTCATACCGGTAATTTTGTTTCTGCGTTCACACACAGCAGAATTCTGGCAATTTACTGGTAATGTTACAACTTCTCATACCGGTAAATTGCCGGAACGAATTTACCGGTATTTTTGAAAAGGTCCTGTTCACACATGATCCCTTTACGGCAATTTGCCGGTAATTTTCCGGAAAAGTCTGTATGTGTGAAAAGGCTTACTGAATTGTCTATTGTGTGTATTGTGTTTGTGCTATTTTGCATATTGTCCATTTTGTATATTTGTACATTATTATTATTTATTTATTTAAATTATTATTATTATCTGTGTCCTGTCGCTGTCATTCTGTCGCACTGTTGAGCTACTGTCACTAAAACATATTCCTCGTATGTGCAAACATACCTGGCAATAAAACTAATTCTGATTCTGATATTTGTAGCAATAGCCAACAATACATTGAATGGGTCAAAATGATCAATTTTTCTTTTATGCCAAAAATCTAAGTAAAGATCATGTTACATGAATACATTTAGTAAATTTCCTATCATAAATATATCAAAACTTAATTTTTGATTAGTAATATGCATTGCTAAAGACTTAATTTGGACAACTTTTTTCTCAATATTTTTTTTTCACCCTCAGATTTCAGATTTTCAAACAGTTGTATCTCCACCAAAAAAACCTGTGCATCAATGGAAAGCGTATTTATTCCGCTTTCAGATAATGTATAAATCTAAAAAAAAAAAAAAAAAAAAATTACCCTTATGACTGGTTTTGTGGTCCAGGGTTTATATTTGCCAAATCATAGGCTTTGGTTAATACACATCCTTAATGAGGTTTAGGAATTTTGAATGGGATCAAACAAGTGTGTATGAACCAGTTTATTAAGATATTGTTCATGTATGAGTAATATTGTCTCCAGTGGCTTTTCTCTCCTAATATGGCCCAGGATACTTCCGTTTTTGTTGCGATTTTGGCCTGAATCTCAGCCAGGCAAAAACAACAGAGGAATGGAAATGGTATTTGTGCCAAAATTTAGCAGTACTGGCGAGCTACCAGCCATAGTGCCTTTGGTGTTAGATGCCTGTTTGATTGCTTTTTCTTAAGAAGCTGCCCTCCCGTGCTGATCAAACTCTGGTTTTACTGTTTATGATAGGTCATGGCTGTTTAAAAAACTGTTAGACTCTTTGTCTTTCATTGTGAATGCATGAAGCTCAGTGCCAAAAACTGTGATTGCAAAACAAAGCACTTGAGTCCCGGAATCAAGCTGTCATAAAAGATGATTACCGTTGACCTGACATCTTCCTGTAAACGGCCTCCAGCAGGCATGATTAAAAGGTGCTATTTGTGAGTCTGTGGACTAACAAATGTTGAGCTATTAGATCAAGCTGCATATTTGTGGCTTTGGATGACCTATGGAGGCCTGTGAGTTGTATGGGGTTGAGTTCAGTTCTAATTTTTGTGTAGTATGACCTGAAATCTGTCTTATTTTTAAATAATATCTCTTAAAGTTCACATTTTTTCACTGTCATTTTGGATGCAAGTTCTTGGAAAAAAATCAATACTCTGACTTTGACAGTATGTTCAAATAATACTGAATCTCTACACACTGACGCAAATGATACTTTAAAAACAAGTCAAGTAATTAAACTGGAATCTCCTGCCAAAGACATTCCCCTGTGGGCAGATTTGACTGCAATGCCCTGATGTCATTATACAACTGTTTTTATAGCAACAGTGCTAATGCTTCTGAGAATTGTGCTAAAGGATTCTTCACAATGTGTGTGCTGCTGTGTATGCAGGTTTATGTTTTATATTATAGTTTATTCGGTTACAATTTGAACATTGATTATGCACTCCAAAATAAAAAGACTAGGCCACTTTGTTTGTCTTTCTTGTTTCATACTTTTTTTTTCATGGGCAAAAAATTAAATGATGATGACTGCATTACATCATCTGATCAATAATTAATTGTCAGAGTATAAAAATTAAATGAAGTTTGGTAATGTGCTATGTAGGTCTGCTTTAGCATATCAAGTCATCTGCTCCAGGGACGAATGCTGTCATATCCGACAAGCTGAAGACTCTGGCCTCACGGTGCTTAGTTAAGCAAAGCATTCAGGAAGGGATGAAAACAAAGAACAACATTCTCTACTTCATACAGCACACTGAGGTAAATGCCATTTTTTTTTTAAACATCTTCACAGCTGCTTCCTTCGTTTTTGTACTATTCAGCTGCAGTTACATACAGTGAACATTGTGTCACTGTTTGTTTTGTTGTATGACGTCATTCTCTACAGAAATGAAAGCAGCAAGCAACATTTATAAAATAGTAAATAATGAAGTCATGATTCCAGACACAATAAATCTGTGCAATTCCGCCACACAGAATGTTATTATCTGGTAACATGGCAATCCTGATCTCCAATTTGAACATTTATTGTGCTTGTCTGCGAATCACATAAGGTCAGTGGAAACAGCACAGTAAATAAAATGCCTTCATGTGTAAAACTACTTCATTTTCATCTTCTTTATTGCTCATAGTGTTTGCTTCTCATCTGCTTTGAAGTTTTATGGGCTTCAATATGAACAGCCAATAACAGACTGGCAATGTAATCAGAAAATGATGGCTGTTCATCTCTATGAATTGAGTTTTAGAAGTTTGATCTCTATGGTTTATATTTTATAAGTTAGTTTATTTACATGTTCTATTTATTTATAATTATTTAAATATAAATGTATTTCTTTAAATAGATTTTTACATTTACTAATTGACACTTTGCAAAAATTTAGTTTATTAAAACCACCCTATTTACTGTATGATGTGCACAAATTTGTGTCAAATTCAAAGGAGCACAGTAATGTCTGTGTCATTGGTAGGGAAAACTGGGTACTCTTTTAATCAGCAACTGGCTCCAGGCGTGTACAAGGGAGGGAACTACTACTCCTTCAGGCAGACCAGCTGACGCGACCTTTGACCCGAATTAAATTTAGTTTCCCCATTGTTAGGATTGATAAAGTACACTCAGCTTGTGTTAGAGAGGGCAGGACTAGGCTCTCAATCCAATGTTTCATTTATCCTGTCAAAAGGTCATATTGTGCTCTGTGTGCAAGACTCCGGAGAACTCTCTGCTTATATTTATGCCATGTTCCTGGCATCTCTTTCCACACATTTCCCATCCTCCTTGACTCCAGTCATAACTGTTATGCCAGCCTGAGAAAGACGGGTATCCTGTTTCGCAACACAAACTCAATAGATGCCAAGTAACAGGCATTCCTCAAGATTATTGCAACAATGGCACATTTTTGGGGAGTCTCTGGAGGCCAAATAAAAAGTCACTGCAGAACCTGGTATTTTTTGGGGTAAATTCCTTTGTCTGACTTGCTTGTTTTCCACCATGATGGTTCAAAGGAAATTGCTCTAAAGCAAACCAGACAGAGAATAAACAGTGCACAAGGATGTGTGCTGAGTTTTGTTTATATGGAGTTTCTTAAAGCATGCAAAAATTAGTTCCTTGCTGTGTTATCTAAAAAGCCCCCAGCGATTTAGCAATTATCAGATAAAGTGGAAAAGAGGCTATTTATAATTTTCACTGGAATGCCTTCTCATTTTAAAATTCCCAGTCAGTTTAAACTTACCTTGCAATCAAGTAAAGCAGTTTTGAAGAGCACTACTATAGTTGAAAATACACAATGTTGGGTTCTTCTGTCCATTTATAAGCATAGACAATGTAATAATATAGACTTTTGTTTCACAGACTTGCATAAGTCTTTTTAAATATAGGCCTGTTACATCATCCATGGCATAGTTAGTAAATAATTTGTTATAGAAGGTTTCATCGAGCGCACGAGCCTGGCCCGAAGCTAACTTCCGGTCTGTGTCTGTTTATCGGTCTGGTTAGTGGTGCCGGCTACAAACGCAAATAAAGTTAAAGTGATGAGTAATGAAGTTGGGTTCAGGTTGTTGTGCTGTGGGATGTGTTTCACATACATTTATATATTTGTGGCGACTCGCCATGATATCAAAACTGACCGATTTTCCAAAAGGCTTCGTTGAATAAACATGAGCACGTAATGCACGTTTAGAAATCAAAACGAGGAGCGGGCGTTTTTATATCACTGTATTTATGAGGGAAGATAGTCTTTAGCAAATGTTCGATGTCATTTTCATTTAATCTTGCATGTTATATGCCTGATAAAGCAGCGTTTGTGTAATGTACAGCCCAACAACCGTTTCCGGGGAAACCTCTACTTCTCCCGCTTTAAAGCGCCTCCTGCTGGTAGAGAATGAATTTGCATTTTTAATAAGTCCGTCTGATTTACGCAGCGAACATATTTTACTTGTTATCAAAAAATAATCTATTCTGGATGTTGTTACTGATTCTATTTGGATGTCTACCGGAAGTTAAGTTAGGGCCACAAAAGCGCGCATGCGCAGTAACGTTTATGTTGTTGCCGTTGAAACCGTCTATACAGGTTAATAAATTTAATAACACCTAATTAGAACACAATTGTGATGACACCGTAATTATTCAGAATTCTATGACGAGAGTCAAGTGAGTTTGTGTCACGAAACTACAGTACACTAATTTGTATTGTTTGCAGAAGACAGTCAGTTTATTAAATGACCAATCAAATGATGGGGTCTGTTAGATTTATGACATAACCTATATGAAGGTGTCCTTGCTAAATAAACAAATACAAAAAATTACTGACCCCCAAACTTTTGAATGGTAGTGTATGTTTTCTCTCTCTCTCTCTCTTTCAGGAAGTGAGGTCATCTTGCATAGGGCACCAGAATTTTCACCAGATTTTAAGTTTTCACATCTCCAAAATGACGCATTCCTACAAAATGTGGTAAGATCTAAATTAAAAGCTATTATCTAATATTTCTTAAAGGTAAGATCAGGCTGAAAAAAATAAAAACATAGTTTGCAAATGCACTCTCTATGTGATGAACCTTGCGCACTCGTGTCGTCAGCACTCTCAAACATAATCACTGGCATTTTCAAAGCTAGAGGCATGTTGGCGAAATAGTAGATGGCTGCAAACGGGAAGGCGTTCCTCTGGGGAGGCAGCGCGGATGAAGTCATCTCCGTAAGCGGGACTTGTGCTGTCGCTCTATAAAGAGCTTGCCCTCGCAGTAAACTCCTCACTCGACTCACAGCCACCAAAGCGGCTCAGATCGGTCAAGTTGGCGACTCCAACGCTGCTAAACAACACCAAAGCCGCAAGATGTCGACCGACATGTACTCAGAATCTCGCCGGGTCTGCCCTTCGATCCACGGCAACAAGTTTGACACGGCGAACCGCAAGCGAGCGGTGGCCAACATCTTCGAGAACGTCAACCAGGATGCGCTCATGAGACTCTTCCAGAAAACTGGAGACATGAAAGCCGAGGAGAGAGTGAGAAGCATCTTCTCCTTCGCGCACGACCCCGAAGAGACGGCCAAAGCTCTGATGGCTCTCAAGCAGAGGAAGAAGGACAAGTTCCTGCGGATCGCGGGGATGGTGCGACACTTTCTGAAGCTGCGTTGAGCCGCGGCTGCATGGTCGTTCATTTAAGACTGCCGGTGACATTAACAACCTGGCGATAACAGGACACGTCCAGAGTGGTCGAGAAGGAACCACACCGAGAAGGAAAGCCTCGTAAATGACACGAGCCCTTTCATGAAGGACGGGACGCACGGGATCTGGAGCTGTGGAGGCGCTCAGTGTGCAGGAATCCCACTGCTCGAGCACGCCGAGCCCCTCGTGCATCATAATGTGAAGACGCGCGAAAATGTCTCGTGAACTCTATGCATTTTAAAAATGGACTTTATCACGAACTTCTGCACCTTATAGGTGTATTTGTTGGTGCACAAGAACTATGACTGGAGACAGAAGTTATATTGCCTGAAAACTGCCTATATGCCTTGTCTCTATGCCAGTTTAATATTGTGATGTGTTAACACTCAACAGCCACTTATTTATTTGTCACAATGTTATAACTCCAGTTATGCATTTTTCACAATATTATTTTTCATTGTTTGTATAATAAATTATTAACTAAACATTTGGACTCTCTTCTCTTCCTTGACTTCGTATTTTTAAAAATAAAATGTAGAAATTGTGGGTTCTCCTGGACCCAAGGGTCCCTACAATTGATCCATGTTTCACATTCTCAGAAAAAAAGGGTAAAAGCTGTCACTGGGGCAGTACTCTTTCAAAAGGTACTACTTAAGTTACTAATATGTACGTGCAAGGTACCAATATGTATCCTTAGGGCTAAATAAGGTACAAAGGTGATACTGCCTTGCTTACAGTAGAAATGTTAAGCTAGTATTTCAACAGAGTTTTACATTGCTGTCGTGTTTAATCTAAAAACTAGCTAGTTACAGCAAAGTGTAACCCACAAACCCAGCAGTCATCCTGAGAGTTGTAAAAGATATTATCTTCAACAATAAAACAAAACAATACAAATTTTAGTAGCTCTCAGGGGTATTTGTTTTTTAACTTTCACTTTCTGGGCTGTTTGCAGGATAGTCACACCTGTCACTCGCCACTAGGTCTGGTTAGCTTTTATTCAGGCATGTCTCTTTGCTTTGCAGATTATCAAACCGGAGTGAACCAGTTCCTGGTTGATTCAGCTGTGTTTGTTAAAGGTGTATTACATTACCGTGGTGTGTAAGAAGCTTTACCAATCTATTTAGATCCCCTGTGTCAGTTTTTTGACATATAGCGAGAAGTAATTTTGTACATTCAGGTGTTTTGTCAGACTTTTGGCATGATTTAGGATTAGGGCTTGCAGAGGGAAGATCAGTGGATGCCTGTTAATCTTAATGCTCTGATCGGTCACTGTACTGGCTCAAACCAGTTCTGTTGGGCTGGGAATGCGTCATCTGACATCTGACTACCTGGCGGTCATGTAAGGTCTAGACAACAGAGCTCAACACCTTACCTCTTCTTCATCGCTGTCAAGAGGGAATTTCCTATGTACCTGCCAAAGGTGACTATGGTGGGGAGAGACACACACACACACACTTAAAAGCGATTGCTACAGGTCGTGTGAAGTGTGACCTATTATTGAAACCTCTGAACTAGAGCAGCTGTGGGAGTTCAGTAACACAATGAAATGCAACATGATATTGTTAAGACAGACGCTGCAATATGCTTAATGTTTGAGTTATTCGCTGTCAGCTTGCATCCAATTTTCCGTTCAAGCAAACCACTATTATTTAATTTTTTTAAGTTGTCTGTCAGCTTTCATTTCGGTGTTTTTTTCCTTTTACGGTAACATGCTTGTTTAGGTCTTCTATGGCTAAATATTTAGGCCAATTGTCCTGTCTGTCTTGTGTGCTGTATGATATGCTTGACTCAGGATTATCCACTCTCTCCCACCCTTTTCCTGTCTTTCACTGTGTTCAGGGAAGGGAACTTTGAAGTGAACAGACTGTGTGGAAGCAATATATGTGTGTGTGTGTGTGTGTGTGTGTAAGTTTCTATAGTGACAGAAGGAGCAAGGTAGAACTGACAGCAAAGCTGCTTTTATCAGTTTACACAGGACTCAGGCCTCTCCGGTACAAACCGGTTCAGAACCAAAATTGCTTGTGGTGTTACATCAGAGTTAGCGAGGAGGTCTAATATAAATTTATTTCACATGTTCATTTGGTGTTAACTTGGTTTCCATATTGAAGGCGTGTGGAACATACTTATGTTTATATTAACATACTATATGCATTTAAACCAAATCACATCAAATTCTCAAGTTTATTTGTATAAACCATATTTACAAAACTATAATAATACAATAACATTTTCTGTATCTTTAATTTATAGTTATTAATTTTACTATTTATATCCACTGTTGCTTGGTTATTTTTCTACATCTTCTTTTAAAATAATAGTCACCTAATTTTCAAAAATGGTTTTAATGTAAAAATGTTTTTAATGTTGCATGGTGGTTCTTTAAAAAATGCATCTGATCATCAATTAATTTAAAATTAAATTTTATTTGGACATGATCTAAAATGGTGAATTTTAATTAGTCTGCACAATTCTCACTAGTTTAGTCCATATAATGCATTTGGGGACTGTGTGAAAATAGGTGTTTATTGTCCTTCAGGGTTTAATGTAATTCTGCACACATCATTTTGGAGCAGGTGTTTTTTCATATTATACCTTTAGGCTGAGAAATTAATATCTGGCTGTAATATTAAAATTCATTCTTAACTTGGCATGCTATTGGTTATTTTTTTGTTTTACAATAAAACAAATGTGTAAAAATGTTCATAAATTTTAGTAAATTTCACAATTACAAAAGAAATGGCACAACACACTGAATTAAACATGACATTTTGAAGTATAAAAAAACTGAAATGGTATTTTCTAAAACAAACTTCAATAATCTTTGTTTTATTTATTAACTTAAAAAAATTATCAATAGAAAAGTGATTACACTTAATGTCTGCGGCTGTCACAAAAGCAGAACCAGACAGCTTTTCAACGTCATCACTCAAATGCTTTCCTCAGCTGACTAGTTAGAGGTCTAGTTTCTCTACCAGTCATGTCACCAGTCCAACTCAGCTGCTGACAGACTAACTTCTCTACACGCGAATGCCCATTGTGACCAAGTTCCTCTATTTGCATCAAATAACCTATAATGACAGTGACAGGGAAACATCCACCACACTGTGGCCGTCCAACAGACGTCAGTCAGGATGAGAAATGGCTGTTTTACAGGAAAGAAGGGATTGCAAGTGGGACAGGCGTTAAGTGGTGTGTTCAAACAGCTTTCTGCTACGCATGCGGAAATAACTCTCTGTTTCCTAAATCACATACTTTATTTGAGTCACTTCAAGCCTAGATGGCGCGGGGTGAGAGATGGCTCACAGTGGTGATGAAAAGCCCATTGTTACCAATGGATGAATCGATTCTTTGTGTTTGTTTGTATGTGTATGTCTACATTTGTGCGTATATAGGCCTAGGTGGTACGTCAGTATGGTACATTGCATCTGACCCCTACAGCCCCGGCATCACTTGAGACCAGCTATGCTGACTCAATGACGCAAAGTCCACATCCCAAACAAAATATTTGGGACATTTCAGCCATATTTCTGCAATTTCCTGTACACATATCTCTATCACTAGCGATGATCTGATTATTTTTGCTGTGGATAAATAATAAAAAAAAATGCATACAATTAATCAGTATGACATTAATCAGTATAAAGTTTTGTCTATATCTACACTATACTGTTCAAAACTGGAGTTAGTAAGATTCTTTGAAAAAGTATTGACTTACTTTAATTCTTAACATTTTCTTTTTCAAAATAAATTATGAACCTTCTAACTGTTAAAGAATCCAAAGAAAACTGTTTCCCCCAAAATGTTTCCAACACTGTTAATAATAAGAGAAAATTCTTAAAGGGATAGTTCACCCAAAAATGAAAATTCTGTCATCCTTTACTCACCCTCAAGTAGTTCCAAACCTGTATGGATGTCTTGTTCTGCTGAACACAAAGGAAGATATTCTGAAGAATGTGGGAAACAGAGCAGTTCTGGGGCACCATTGACTTCCATAGTATTTGGAAGTCAATGGTGCCCCAAAACAGCCTGGTTACAAACTTTCTTCAAAATATCTTCCTTTGTGTTTGGCAGAACAAGACATCCATACAGGTTTGGAACTACTTGAGGATGAGTAAATGATGACAGAATTTTCATTTTTGGGTGAACTATCCCTTTAAGCACAAAATCAGCATATCACAATGATTTCTGAAGCATCATGTGACAATGAAGACTGGAGTAATGATGCTGAAAATTCAGCTTTGCCATCTCAGGAAGAAATTAAATTTTAAAATCTAGAAAATTAGAAAACTGCTGTTCTAAACTGTAATAATAATTCATATTATTAAAGTTTTTACTGTATTTTTAAAATGCAATAAATGCAGTCTAAGTGAGGATGAGAGACTTTTAAAAACAAAACAAACACACAAAAAAAATCACTGATCCCATATTTTTGAATTATGAATTTTATAGCATGAGGCATAGATGATGGTAAATACTTACAGTATATTGTTATTTTAGAAAATACTGTATACGCTTTACACACTATTCGACCTTATGTTTTGTAATATTTGTTTACTTATATTTTTTGCACTGTCTGTTATGTTCTCTGAATTGTTTGTAAAAATCCACTGGAGAAAACACCCTTGTCACATCCATACAAACTGCCTCAGAAAATATGATCTGAGACAGAACATATAACAGAAACATTGTTCTCCAGTCTTCTATTAGTTCCTATAATTTTTGTATGAGTTCAATGTTATATCTTCAGGTTGAGAAAAGAAAATCTGCATGTAAAATTGAAATTCATTCTTATCCTGCAAAGTTGTTGCTTTTTTTCTATTATGCAATATAAAATATAAAACTTATTTGACTATAAACAATATAAAATCTAGAAAACAATGACGACTGTGACCCAAAATAATGGATAAAACTTGCAGTTAATTTCCTTGTGAAATTACTACGCCCAACACCCAAAATTCTAAATCTATGCTTAAAATCCTAAATCTAAAACTGATCTAACATGATTTTATTTGTATGTTCCAGGCCAATCTGAAAGAAGGCCATTATTTGCCACATGCAATTACATGTACATATATTGTCCTATATTGCACTTTGCACAATGACCTTGTGTTTCTGTAGGACATCGTATTATAGACTCAGTCATCAAATGCGTTCTCTCTGGAGGGGATCTCCTCTCTATTGTTCTTTGCCTGTCGTGTGTGTTCTGGACAGAGGAGTGAAGCCTCTTCCTGTGTGGCTCTTTTGGCTGGGTGGGGCAGGGCAGCTGTCGCTGCCGGCAGACTCTCTGTCTCGCTGCAGTTCCACTGTCTGGCCTTGCCATTGTTCAAACCCTCCTCTCCTTTGTCCCGCTCCCCTCTCCACCTCTCTCCCCACTCCCAGCGCCCTCCTTTTTCTCTGCAGGTGTTGAGAAGGAAGCCCCCTCGATACCACACAATGGCAGAACAACCCTCCTATTTATATATCCATTTCTCTGCTTATTTATTTATTCGCCTGGGTATTTTTGGAGTGCTGTTGATTGTGATTTACTAATAATGGGCTAAAACTACTTTTTATAGTTTACTTAATATAGAGAGACAGACAACTTTTTGTATACAGACAATATTTTCTATTTATAACCCTTTATTAACTCTTTATTTCTTTTCAATGCCTCTCCCACATAATACTCACTCTTCATTGAGAACTGAAGAAATCACCTGTGATGTAACAGCTCTTTATAATATTATTCATCTATATGGGCTTTACCTTTTTTACACAGAATGAGGGAGTGTAGTTAGATACGTCACAGAGTGTTTCAGTGTTTCATCAGGGTGAATGAGGTCACAGTCTTTTTCAAAACATGACAGGCTGAATGTCGTCAGACTGCTGTTGTGTTACATTTACATTTACATTTATTCATTTAGCTGACGCTTTTATCCAAAGCGACTTACAATTGCTATATATGTCAGAGGTCGCACGCCTCTGGAGCAACTAGGGGGTTAAGTGTCTTGCTCAGGGACACATTGGTGTCTCACAGTGGATGAAGATGTGTGAACTACTGGATTCTTCACTAAGCCTATATTCTGTTGACGGATAGACAGTGTCTCTCGGCTTAGTTAAGGTGTGGATGGTGTTAAATGTAATGGATGGTTTAGATTTTGGACAGACATTTGTGGGAATTTCAGAGCCTCTTAGAGATCTCAGTAACATGCAATAGATTGATTGCTGGTTAAATCACAGATGTCCTCACTCTTACTTCACATCAGCGTTATACAAATTAGAGAGGTTGTCCTTTGGCCCTTGTTGCGTGGCTGTGTTCAGTGACTCATTGAGCGTTCTCTTAGGAACCTGGTAAATACTGGGCTACCACAGTAAATGATTTCATAGTACATCCTGTCTGCAGTCATCTAAATGTCTGAGGATGCAGCTTCAGAAATAACACTAACTTAGGTGACTTATTGTGACCACATCATATGGCATGTCTACATTGTATAACATCTCATGCAAGTGGAAACCAAGAAAAATATACCTGCAATTAATAGTCATTTTGTCCGAACACGAGGCGTTTTTTCTGAAGAGCTTTTTTTTTTTTTTAATAAAGCAAAAATTAAAAATTTTATTTTTGTAAAATGATTTTAGTAATATTTTACAATAAGCTTGTTAACTTTTGATAACTAATACAGAATTGAAATCAAATGTTGTATCTGTAGTTAATGCATTGATTGGTCCTTTTTAATAAAATAGAAAATATTTTCTCTGATATTTTTATAAAGAGGCTCCTCAGAAAAAACAAAAAAAAACACCTCGTACTCATACTAAATGATATGATGATCATTGAGAAACATATTGTCCTCCGGTCTTGATATCTACACACATAATTTCAGTACATGTGTGTTTCCATGTAATGCCTTCAGAAATATCTGGGTGTTACATTCGAATTCTTAACCTGAAATATGTACATGTGAGATATATAATAATTTCCCTTTATGTACTTCAGAATCAAGATCTTGGCTAATACAAAGCTCTTTCATTATTTAAGGTGGGACGTCTGCAGAACATAGCTGCTCTGTAGAGTTTACTACAGGACAACGATAAGGGAAGCAGATGCTGACAAGATCCTTATGTACAGTGTTTGAACCTACCAACGACTGGGCAGGAAGTGAAAGGAGTCTGGCGTTGTCACCTTATTCCAGTTGAGTCTTGCGCCACTCTAAGGCCCTGCAAATGCTCTTAACTTCCTATACATGATGTTATCGCACAGTCATAGGGAGGACTCATTGTTGCAGACTCAGGTGAAGCTATTATGATAACATCAGAAAGAAAAGCTTTCATAAATTATGTCAGCTATTGTGAGCCTGGCTTTGTGAAGTACTCGGCCGTTTCCTCAGTGTGTCTTCGGAAAGATCTAATCAGTGTTGATACTGATTCTGAGTAACTCTTCTCTATAAACTTTCACTCCCTTCAGTTTCCAGAATCTTTTGTCTGTGTTTGCGAGCTGTTTTTGCCATTTATATAACTTGTGATATATTTTAAGAAATATGATGGGGGTCTTTGTATTTTCTTTCTTTGACTCTTTTGCTCATTCCATCCATCTGGGCTTTTTATCGCTGTTTCTGTATTTAGGTCTTAAGAAGAGAGTGGGAGGAGGGAAGAGACAAATCAGTAAGAGCAGGAGAATGAATGCAAAAGATGAGATGGATGCTGTAGTAGTTTGGGTGGTGATGGTTAGGCATCTGGCAGGACAAGGAGGCCACATGATGGGAGTATGACCACTGTAGTGGGGAGGATTAGACTGGGTAACCAATGGGAAGTGAACCAGGTCACATCAGGGGCACTCATAAAACAATGTGACCTAAATTGGCACCAGCTGACAAAATTCTTGTATTTATTACTGGAATAGAACATCTTGAAGCCATAACAGACAGGTCAGATTAGATTACAGTTTCAAACAATACAGACCCACTGTTTGACATTACTGTGAAGGTTAACTTCTGGGAAAAAATAGGAGAGATTAAAACGGTCATATGCATTTTATTCCTCGACTTTGTGTAGCTCAGACAGAAGAGCAGTGCACTGAACAATGCCGAAGTCATGGGTTCATTTCCCATGGAATGCAAGAACTGATAAAATGTATGCTATGAATGCAGTCTGAGTTGCACCGATTTACATGCATCTGTCAAATACATGTAAATTTAGTTTCTGTTGCTAAAACAGTAGATCATGGGGTCGATTCCCAGGGAATGCATCAGCTGAAAATGTTATGTATGTCCCTTTGATTGAAAGCATCTGCACAAATGTCTGTGCTAATATGAAGGAATTTTCTGTATAGGTTTTGACAGGTGTTTTGACTATATTTCTAATTATGTATTGCATTGTGTTTTAGACTTAAAGGAAATGGGAAATGAAGATACTGTATTGTCTTGGTCAAAAATGAGATAACAATACCGAGTGAATGCTCTCCACACATAGTATATGTTCATCAAGTTTCACTTCAAATGTGCTAAATCCCAGCCTCAAACCAATTCAGAAGTACCAGTACTTACATAGAAACCCATACATAGTAGCCAGAAAGAAATGCAAATTTTAAAGAAAAATGTCAGACGTATTTAGAGGCTTTTGCGTCTGAACTCTTCATATATATATATATATATATATACATACAGTAGATGTGAGTAGAATGAGTATGTACTAAAAGTCCTTAAGTGTAAAAATGGAGTTGAGGATTTCACATGTCTTAAATGATATTTTTTAACTAAATAAACAGTGTCGCTCTCTTGTCATTCATAATAACAGCACTGATTACATAAGTCTTCAGCTCCTTGTTTCAGTATACTTTCTGTTTAGTGCTTGGGAGGGGTTCCAGCATTACAAAACTTGTTAACTTCTATTATAATACATAACATCAACAGAAAAGACCACACTGAAATGATGAAAACAACAGACGCAGCCCTAACCACCCAGTGACGCTTCTTGAAGCCTTCTGAGAGCCAAGACATCTGGCTGTGTTTTTCTAAGCAGCAGTCATAGTATAAGTGAGTGCATGCTCTCTGGGCCTGCAAAAGAACCAGTCTCAAACCTGTTCAGCTTAACGATAGCCAGGTCAGTCCGGCAAGAGTAGAAGGGAGAGGACACAGGCTTAATGCTGTGGCCGCCTGGTATCTAAATCCATTAAACAGCTCAGCTGTCCGAGCCGTGCACTGTCAACTCCACTTCACACCCAACCTGTGCTGCACTGTGCACGTTAAATACAGCAGCACACAAACCAGCTGCTTTTCATACTTTTGACAAGCCGGTTTGATGTAACATACCTGAATGAGGAAAATAATTAAATCTGTTACATCTAAATGTAAATTGTGAGACAGTCCAGCTTGTAGATTTCCTCCAATCCCCTCCGTGCTAGGGAAATCAGCTCGTGACTGAAGCTTTAGGTCACCTAAACACTAATCCTTACCTCAGGCTTTCTCCTATTCCTACTGGAATCTGATTAGCTGGTTTGGAATAACCTCTCTGACTTTAAAAGACACTTTAGTAATAATTAGTATTATTATTAATTATTGGATGAGAACAAAACTCGAACTAAATCGAGATGCATGACACTGTCTTCTATAGAGCTGCTTCATAGCTGAATCGGCTTTTTGATTTAGTGAATTTTGCAATTTTGACACTGTTATTGAACTGAACTGAATCAACACTGAATATGCTGGTCCACAGAACTTTAAGATCTTTCTTATCCATTGCAAAAACAACATTAAAAATGTTAATGTGATGAACTGGACTCCACACAAACTTGAGCAAAGTGTATTAAATCACCCCAAGCCCTTCAGAGAGCAAGTAAAGAAAGTTTGTTTAACAAAAGTGTGTGGCTCTGATCCAGTAGGGGCCAAAAATAGTGTCTTCAGATTATTTATCAAACTGTTCAACTGTTTTGTATAACCTATCCATCTGAATGTGCCAAAATCAAAAGTGCTGTTTGTTTATGTAGACTTTGTAGAAGGCCAGCCAGGCACGTGCAGGCATCTGCTAAGAACTTCCAGAATACATGTGTGTCTGTGAGTGTGTGTGTGTGTGTGTGTGTGTGTGTGTGTGTGTGAAGAGGAGAAAGAAAGAATAAGCATACTTAGCTCAGGTTAGGCATGTGCTTCCTAAATGTGTTTTTGTTGACCTGTAAAAGAGTGTACACAAACAGAAGAGAAAGAAGGGAAGTCGTTCATTTTGCAGGCCGTCTAAAATAAGGCTGATCTTTCACCTGATTGGCATGAATCCTTAGTCCTGAATGCTAGTGTTTTTGTGTCGGTCAGTGTTGACCATTGCAGCATTCTGTTCTTTTGTTCTGCTATTCTGTGCAGACTTATATGTTCTGACTGCAAACAAATGAAGGAACACTTGTTGCTTCTTGACTCCTTTTGGCAAATGGTCAGGGGAGCCATCTAGTGGATGATCAGAACAATTTTGCATCAATATAGTATATTATATGAAATAAATGTGCACTTTCAAAAATGATAACTGATAAAAATGCTGCAGAACTGAGGCAGTATTCTCAGTTTGTATTTTTGAAGCTCTTTTATTGTATAAAAGAGGTTTGTGGTTATAAAATAATAATTAAAAAAATCTGAATTAGATGTAAAGTTCCTTTTCACAAGATTTCTGACTAGAATTGATATCAATGCACTTTATTTGATAAACAGGTGTTGATGTGATAGGCTACTACCATCTTGTGGTGAAGTTGTGTCAGATCAAGGGGTCAGGGTTTAGCTGGTAACCATGTTCCAGTTAAATTAAGCTTCACGTTTAGATTATTACAAATATCTGTCCTAAGAAACAGTCTATTTTAAATGGCCATTTCGTGGCAAAACTTTTGAAGGCACCATGGACATATTCTATCCTAAATTTAATGATGATCCCTTAATCATAGAACTGAAATCACTGGTTGCTAAAATAAAATGAAGGCTGATTGACAGGGATGTCAAGGTTTGGCTTGTTAGCATTTCCTTGTTAGCCCATGAAAAAGATTGAAAAAGTCGTGATTGAAAAATAATTTTGCTTATTATAGCGGCACCTAGTGTCTGGAGCATGTGTATGCACCCACTTGCTTTTCAAAGCTTGAGTATGGTATGGGATTTTGGACCATCCTACCCAGTTTGCATCTCTGACTGTGCTTTACATGCTGTGACACCCTCAGTAGTCCACACATCATAGTAACATGAATAGAAGTTTTATCCATCTTTCAGTTTGACCTTAGCTCACTTCCAGCACTGCAGTAATGCAGCTCTTCAACCCCAGTCCATCTGTCTCCTACCATTAACCTCAGCTTTATTTTCCCCTCAGCAAACGAGACATAATTGTACATCCTCCCCCTGGTTCAGGTCACCTAATCAGGGCAGCACTCTAAAACCTCCCACATCTTCACATCTCATTCTCTCTCTGCACAAAATAAGTGAGATGACATGACTGCGTAAGTGGCCAAATTACAATGACTGAACAGCAATGGAAGAATTATGCTGTGACTTTGAAGGGTTGTCTTTTTAGTGCCTCTAGCTCAGACAAGTAAAACCAATGGTTCTCGACAGTTTTGCTTCATGACCCAGTCTTTATATTTTACAAACTATGTTTATCCTTGTTGCAAGAACCTGTATTTAATAATCTGGGTTGTTATATTTTCTTTTTATCTTGCTTATTTTTATTCATGGTTTTTAAGGATCAAGATCATGTCAAACTAGTTTCTAGGTTTGGGATCAGTATGATTTTTTATTTTTTTTTTGGAAAGAAATTAATATTTTTATTCAGCAAGGATGCATTGAACTGATCAAAAGCATGTTACAAAAAATGCTACTTCAAAATAATATCAATAATATTAATAATAAATAAATAAATGCAGCTCTTTTGAACTTTCTATTCATCAAAAAAATCCAGAAAAAGAAAAAAGTGAAGCACAGTTTCCACAAAAAATATTAAAGTAGTCAACATTGACTATAGCAAGAAATCAGCATATTAGAAGGATTTCTGAAGGATCACTGAAGACTCGTTGAAAATTCAGCTTTGTCATCAAAGGGATAATGACATTTTAAAATTGTTATTTTAAGTTGTAATGTTTCAAAATATGATTGTTTTTACTGTATTGTATTGTTGAACAAATAAATGTAGTCTGGGTGCACATAAGAGACTTCTTTCTAAAGCATTAAAAAACTGTACCAATCCCAAAACATTATGTGTAGTATACTGTGACGAGTCGGCTGCCTCCCCCCTGTCCATCATCACCACCCCGTCCCGTATTCGCCGCCCTTCACCAGGCTCCCGACGGGAGTGGGTGTGTGAGAGAGGAGGGGCGCTGAACACCTAGGGCTGGTGGCGTGTGATGAGGCGCACCTGATGTGAATAGAGCCTCATCACCGCCGCCGTTTAAACGCCGAGCGCGCCTCTCCTCGGGAGACCGGTCTCTACCCCGTGCATGCACGCTGGTGTCCTCGTGGGTCCAGGAAGGGAGCGTCGAGGAGGACTGCCGCACCCGTTAGGCGGCTGACGGGCCAGGATGCCGGGCCGCCGAATCCCCCAGAAGCGCCGGGAACCCAGGAGATGGACGAAGCCGCGCAAGAGACGCCGCCGCCACTCGCTCCCGGCCCCGAGAGGGGAGCGCGTGCGGCCACCGGACTCCGCCCCTTCCCTGGACCCTTCCCTGACGAACACTACCCTCCTTCACTAGCCCCGCGGCACAACGAGGACACCAGATTCCCCGTTTATTTGGACACTTTTCCCCCTTTGGACACTTTTGTACATTTTTATTGTTTAATAAAAACCTCTCCGAGGCTTGACGCCACACCCGCTGTGTCTGTCGTTGGCTCCTCCCGCCACAATACATTATAATCATTACAGTAAACATAATAGTGTGGTAATGTGCATTTAACATTGCGTCATCCAGTTAGAACTGATCTGAAACATGAAACTCAATCAAACCTTGCATAGGGACGTGAGGTGAATGTAAAATGGGCTGCATTTAAAGGATCTGTAAATTTATCCATTCACCTCTTCATTAGTGTAACTTCCTTCTTGATCATCACTTCTGCTGGTAAAAAGTGTTTAGGTGGGGAGTTTGCTCTTAGTTTTGAAGGGTAATGTTTCAGATAATAATCGAGTCTCCTGCAGATTAATTATAACAGTAATTAATCTGTACATTAGTTTAATTTTTCTTATTTTCCCTCTTGATCTTCAGTTCTGCCTATTAAAATACCATTGCACAGGCAGGCAGATGAAGACTTTGTTCAGTTTGCATAGTGCTGGGGTATAATGTTTCAGATAATAATCTAGTCTCCTGCTGATTAATTATAAAAATAAGAGGATTTAGTTTCAGACGCAGAATACCAGGATAAGGTCAAAAGGAAGTCTCAAGTTCTTTCTCTGCAGTGTTAATGCTGGGAATAGCTTTTTTTTAAAAAACAAACAAAAAAAACACTGAGAATATGATCGCCTCAAGTTAGACTTAAGCTTGTGGTAATCATGCTTGCATCTTCTGTTTACCGGTAATAATTGAACGAGAATGTTTCATTTTGTATTTTTGATTGATTTTGCGCTAAACAAGTCCAAATTCAGATAGTATCTACTTGTAACCTCTGAAACAGGACAGGAATTAGCTATTGGATTTCTGAGAGCTGAAGAAATGTCAGGTCAGTACATAGTTACTATAGCAGTGTAACATTGTAGATGTCTTCTCATTCCCTTCCTGTATCAGTTTCACACCGTCTCACTATGTATTTCCAAAATGTCTGTGACAGTAGCTGCATTACATCCAAGTCATCATCCCTGGAATAGCAAACAAAGTGTTGACTCAAAATCATTACAGAAACACTGTTTGCTTGTGCCTTGTGCTATCAGTCAGGCAGCCCAGAGGCAACAACAAACAAATAGTCAAGACAGCAAGTCTCAAAGGAAGAGAAAGTAGTTGACTCTAAATGTCTAAAATCATCACCTTTTGCTTGTACACTACTTTTACAGACTGTGTGACAGCCTTGTGCAATATATTATTTATGATCTGTCTGTCTGAGAGATGCCTTGTTTTGTGTGGCATTCATGTAGTGGTACAAACAAATCAGTGCCCTACTATATCATTTATTACTCCTTATTCAGTTTGTGACAGTGAGACACTTTGTTTGGCTGAGAAAATATTCATACTTATTTCAGAAGCATTGCAGACGGTTGTTAAATATGCTGTGCAGTTGTGACTGTTTTATCTTTTGATTTTCTGAAACAACACAGGTGCTGGCGCTAAGTTAATTTAGCACAGATGTCTCAGTTTAATAAAGATGACTTTTTGATAGTAATATTATATGTGGTGGCTGGGTACCTTACATTAGCTTAAATGAACACAGTCTAAACATCTTTTAATTTACTGTGGCATATTAACAAGCATATGCTTGCTCCTTTTTTGGATCATAATGAAAGTTAAGATTAGTATCGCATTCCCTGAAGATCTTGTGGTGCTTACACTGTATGTGGTTGTAAAACAACTCTGTGCCTGGCTTTTGACATGCAACATTTGATTTTCTGTGGTAAAACAGGCTACACTGATGCATGCCAGTATGGCAGTGTCAAAGGTCTTCCATCATAGTTTTTTGACCTCTTGACTGACAGCAGAACTTTTCAGCAGATCAATACTTTGTCATTGTATTTATCCTTGTCACGGCAGAAAATACATTCTATGATGCAGTATGAGTCAGTGACCCACATTTGTATTCAAGCGAATGAAGTGCACATTATGGTCAATTCAAAATGTTGTTAGAAATAAATGTGAGCATCCCAAAAAGGATCATAAACTGTGGAACAGAGAAGAAAGTAATTCAAATAGATTTGAAGGCAAAATATATCTGAATAAATTAGCTCACTGAAGATGTGCTGAAACAGTCTGGGCTGTGTTTCCCAAAAGCATCGTAAGCCTAAGTTGATCGTAGCTCCATTGATTTCAATGGGTCTACGATGTATACTTAAGCTTACGACGCTTTTGGGAAACGCAGCCCTGTTCTGCACGAGATTTATTCTGTACAATTTTAAGGGGTAGGTCACCCGAAAACCAGTTTCTTTCTATTTTATATTATTTATCTCTTCTGCTGAACACACAAAAAGATATTTTGAAGAACGTGGGTTCTGGTCCCATAATATATTTTGACTTATTTACCTACATTGATCAGATTTTATTTTATGTTCAACAGAAGAAAGAAACTCATACAGGTTAATAATAATAATAATAATAATTATTATTATTAACCTGTATGAGTTTCTTTGCATTATATATAATGCAAAGAAACTCATACCTTATATATATTTGCATTATATATAATTTCATTATATATCCCTCCTTCCTTCCCATTTATTTAATTCCATTAACTTTTTTCTATTCTGTATTATATTATTTGATTCCATTCTGTTCTATTTTGTTTTATTTTATTTAATAATCCAAAAAAAATTGAATCACACTGGAAGGAGCAGCTTTTAAAAAAAAAAAATAAAAAATCATATGAATTGAGGGTAACATGAAGGTGGGTGGGTGATGACAGAATTTTTAGTACAAAAATGTTATTGACTGATCAAATTTATTCTTCCTTTCATTTCATTTCATTTAATTTCCTTTCCTTTCCTTTATATATTTTTTTATTTTATATTATTTGATTCTATTCCATTTTATTGTCACGAGTCCGGGTCCTGCGCTTCTCCCTGTCGCCACCGGAGGCCGCCATCTCCCGTCCTCCCGGACTCATCTCCCGTAAATACATACACCTGTCACATCTCACACACCTGTCCCACTCATTACACCCACAGCTGTTCCCAATTGCCACGGACTATTTAGTCTCCCCTCTCCCACCACTCTGCCTGGTTTCATTAGATGTAATTGTTATTTTGTGTGTGTGCGTGTGTGCGTGCGTGCGTGCGTGCGTGCGTGCGTGCGTGCGTGCGTGTGTGTGTGTGTGTTAGGTAAAGGTAGTTGTTTTGTTTTGTGTGCCGTGTTGGCCTTTTTGTTTCTATTAAATACCCTCACCTGCATTTGGACCCAGACCCCGTCTTTTTCGCGGCGCTTCTTCGCCATGACATTTATTTCATTCCATTTTATTTTACTCTATTAAATTTTATTCAGTATTATTGACCGATCAATTCATTTTTTACTTGTAATAAATAATAACATTAGTATAATAATATTACAATAATCATTCAACTTAACTTTGAAATATTTTTGGAAGTTTCATTTAAAATCCACTTGTCTCAAAACTCAGTTTGAAAAGGCATGATGTTCTGGTCAATGGGTTCCACTGAGTATAATGTGCAGAGCAGCCAGATGGGCCCCTACAGCACATAAATCAAGATTAATGGCCATGCACTATTGACTGCCAGATCCATCCATTATTTAAATTTTGAAAAGCCACAAATCAATTGTCTCTATGTTGGGGGAGGGAAGATGCTAACACACCACACAAGCTTTTTATTCCTTTTGGATGTCTAACGTTTCGACAAGATTTATTTACAGGATGCATAACATGACAGGAGTTCTGCTACTTTGCAACAGAAAAATACATAGGAAACACTTTCGCTGCTTGTTAAAATGTCTCTCTCAAACTGTGCAATTGTGCAGGAGCTTTCTCTACTCTAATATTTAGGACTTTTATGAGTGTACATTATTGTAATTAGGTTAATCTAGTCATATTAAAGAATTTTGACATGAATAAAAGGTAAAAAACTAAATATTTTTTACGGTACATACTGAAAATATGAACATTTCAATTACCTTTATATGTGTGTATATATATAGGTATAAATGGATTTATGTATGATATTGTGTATGTGCACCTGTACATTTCTAATGCTGTGCTTGGACCAGTTAATCAGTTATTTTAAAACTAATGATCCTGTGTTATAGATTTTATAGCCCAGCAAACTGCACTTAATCGCTCTCATGGCCATTTAAATCACTAATTCTGACTGCGGTGTGCTGTGTAAAACAAAACCATCTGAAGAGAGAATGTGTTTACCATGCTATCAAAGGCTGAAATTGCTATTCCCAGAACTATGAGTCAAGCAAAAGTGAAAAAAACAAAACAAAACAGTGTGGCCCAACACTTGTGTTTTTGCTCTGCCATCTCATTTAGCACACATTTCCACTTCGCTGCTAGATCATGCTGAATCTTCAAAACTTGATTAGGATGCATGAGACACAACATTTCTCATATTGATCTGCACTGCAGTTGCTCTGCTTTTCTTATTCCCTCTCGCTGCAACCATTAATTTCAAAATCCGAGTAGATAAAAACCCCTAGTACCCACCAGTCATTACGCTTGTGAAGTACTATTTTTGAAATATTGAAATGCTCAAATAAGCAAATAAAATGGCGCATCTCTCCTCTCATGCACTCATAATTTTTGAAGGGGCACATGTGGGGGGGTGAGGGGGTCATGCTTGTCACGTGACACAGCAGCCAGGATAACACTGTATAACTGAGATAGGCTAATGTTTTATTTATTTTTAAATATTTCCAAATGTGTTAACTATATAAGGAAATATCTAAATTCTCAAATATGTGTAAGTAAGTGCGTTTTGCACCTTTATAGATTGTCATTTGATCAATAAATGGTGATGGGCAAAAGTACTAATAGTGTAATAGTGTAAAAATAGTGACAGGGGAAGTCGTGGCCTAATGGTTAGAGAGAGTCGGACTTGTAATCCAAAGGTTGGGTTCGAGACTCGGGCCGGCAGGGATTGTATATGACTGAGGTGCCCTTGAGCAAGGCACCAAACCCCCCGACTGCTCCCCGGGCGCCGCAGCATAAATGCTCCGGGTGTGTGATCACTGCTGTGTGTGTGCACTTCGGATGGGTTAAATGCAGAGCACAAATTCTGAGTATGGGTCATATGTATGCCACTTCACTTTCATCTATTAACTACACACAAAAAACAGACTTTTTACTTAAGTACCAGATATGGGTGTCATGCCATAAAATATTTTTAATACGACTGACTTTGTATTTAATGTGAATTTAATAACAATATAGTAAGTTACTAATTATAACACTTTCATTGTACACAGAGCAAAGAACATTTACATTATCAAAGATCATTTTCATTCAGTCTCGCCAGAGTTCAGGCACTCTCAAAAACTCCCATTAAAATCAGTGAAGCTGAAGTTTCTGATGAGAGAATTCGCCAGATAATTCAGTCAGCCAGCAAGTGAACAAAACACGTGTTTCAGCGATGACTCATCTGAACGTCTCTGATTGGCCATTGCATTAATAAGCTCAACAGAATCGTGTGTGATTGGTTATAATGCAGCGCTGTACAAACGTCTCTGGCTCAGCGCCAGCCAGATTTGAATTTAGCAGCTGATGTGCTGCACTGAAAGATCTAATCGCACTGGTGTGATCCTATCAAATATACAAATATTATACGGCTATTTTTTGTCTTTTGGAAGCTGCATTCAAAATCCACTTGGCTCAAAAATCTTTTTGAAAACTTTGAATGGGCATAACGCCTCTGTCTCCTCTATTCAGTAATGCATGTGACTAGTTAGTGATCAAACACATAGGCTGGAAAGGAAACTGGACTGTTTCTCATTGAATATGCAGTCCTCAGGAATATATAATCAGGGGGGCTACAGGCATCAAAGTGGGATCTGACTGAACATTCTCTTTAATGTCTGTTTGTAATTCGCTTGCATGGACGTTGAAGATTGACTTAATGTCATTAGCTGATGCATGCATAGCCTACGTCTCGCATATCTTGTCAGTGTGTGAAAAGGAAAGTGTGTCCAGTTAAATTCAATTAGTATTTTGATAGATGGGTATAAAAAAAGCGTAGTTTACCGCGGCAGTTGTCGTGTGAAGGCCTCTACGAGCGATTATTTTAATACTTCAACAAACTAAATGGAAATTAAATGAGAGAGATATATATATATATATATATTACATACATACAGTGCCCTCCAAAAGTATTGGAACAGTAAAGACAAAATTGCTCTGTTGGCTGTGGAGTCAAGACATTTACAAATATGATTAAAAGATGAATATGAGACAAAACTACAGAATGTCACATTTTATTATTAGCCGTTTCAACACATACATGTTTTACCAGCTAAGAAGTCCAGCACTTTTAGAGTTTCATCCCTCTATCTGATGTGAGCATAAGTATTGGAACAGTTGCCTCACAGTCTTTCTAAGTGATCAGCTGTGTCCTGTTGCATTAATTTTCATTTAAATGTGAAGTTTTGAAATTTAGTTGTATGCATTTGTCATTGTATTTAATTTCTTTATTTTTCAAATGTGTATAGGTAGTATTTATAAAGTTTTAGCTTTTAGTTTTGAATCTGTTTTTAGTTGTTTAATACTACAATTGATTGCTTCTGTTGTCCTCCTTTGTAAGTCGCTTTGGATAAAAGCGTCTGCTAAATGACTAAATAATAATAAATAATAATTTCCCATTTTGTTTTTTCTTTTTTTTTTTCTGTTGGTGCATGTGGTTTCATCTAACATTGAGAACTGCACTCACTTCAATTTCTTATTCATCTTGCAGATAATATTCAACATTTAAACAGCAAGTTTCTCAAAAAAGACTAGCTTAGACAAGGCTGGCTTGTACTAGTTAATGCTGGTTTTTGGTTTGGTTTATTCATAGCTGGTTGACCAAGGAAGTCTTGCTAGTTAAGCTGATTAAACAGCTTGTGGAGACATCAGCACACCAGCATCCAGTAACAGTGTTTTTCTGAGGGTCATCTGTCTCCTTTGCCTTCATGTTCTTGGGGATTTAAATGCTGTTTCCTTTATTAATTTCCCCCTCAGCATGTATAATTGTATTTCAATTACTTAGACCTTGAGATCAATGGAAAGGTGTTTTAAGTTGCAGCCTTTGACGTGAGAGCTCAGATATGAAGGTATCAGCACAGTCCCGTTAGATTTTAATAACCCCAACCCTTCCTGGAAGAGAGAAATGAGAGAAACATCGGCCTAGAATAATGGAGCACTACTTCAGGGATCTTTGAGACTCAACATACTGTACCCCAAGACTAACAGCACAGCAGAATATGACTTTACATTCAATCTCTCTGAGAAAAACGGATCGTTTCTGCTTTGCCTTACTGGAAATACGGTTTGCTTGCATTTTATTTTGGCCTTAAATGCACTTCATTTAAATTAGATTTAGGCTTTTTTTTTTTCAGTTTTGGCACACTCATTGTTTGTGTGTCTCTTGCATTTCACACTTCAACTTTCCTGTTCTTTGTAAAAAAACAAACAAACAAACAAAAAAAAAACCAATGCTGAATTGTAAAAGAGTTACATTATATAGTACTTTAAAATTCGGTTCTATACATTAACATTAATGCATTAGGTCTCATGAACTGAAAATGAGCAATACTTTTACAGCATTTATTAATCTTGATGTTAATTTTAGCATTAATTAATCATATACTAATATGTTTTCATGTTGTATAAATTAGCATTTTTTATTTATTTATTTATTTTAAATAACTATTGTATTTGAAATTCTGATGGTGTCTGTTTAGTTTATAGTGTCACCTTCCTGGTCTATATAAAACACTGCTGTAAAGCGTCATAGTTTAAAATAAAACATTTTAAGGTTTAAGACTGAAACTGGATGAGGACGTGAGGGTAATGGAACTTTAACGGGACCTCTGCAGGTGTGACATTTTAAAGGTCAGCGCAAGTGCATTGTAAAGTCCCTGAAGATTTTTCATGCTCAGAGACAAAGACAGCCATTTATATTTCTATATACAATTCTGAGAGCATTTGCTTATCTCTAAAAGATGTATTCGTGAAAAACCTGCTCTTGAACCAATAACCAAACCCATGCTCCACCTCACCAATTCATGTTTTCCAAAAGATAACCTTGTCTACAGTTCACAGACAAAATTACATTCACGTAAGCAGGAGGATAGTTCTTTGTACAGCAAAGAAACATTTACGTGAATCAATATCATTTCTGCACACTAATTTAGGAGTTTAGGAGGGTTTTCTCTGCTCTCCACTTGCTGATTTATTAGCACAATATTTGGCTCTGAGGTCACACGGGGAGAGATTTAACCCCAGATCTACTTTTGTTGCATGATGACGAGGATTGTATCACTAACACCTGACAGTTCTGACACAAAGCCTCTTCTTTCCTTTATAGTTTGCGGATTAAATTTGTAGAAAAAGGGGTTTTGTTGTGAAAGGGAAAACTATATAAATTCATAAATTATTTCTAATTTCTTCATGGTGCATAAATTAATGTAGAGAGACTAATACAGGGGTGTCAAGTTCAGTTCCTGGAGAGCCACTGTCCCGTAGAGTTTGGCTCCAAGTTAAAACACACCTGAACCAGCTAATCAAAGTCTTTAGGATTACTAGAAACATCCAGGCAGGTGTTTTAAACCTTCTTATTTACAGTAAAATGCTGTTAAATATACAGTTTGTGGAAGTGAAAAAGAACGTCATCTTAAAATGTACCATTTAAAAAAGGTGATCGCACATTCCCAGAAACTCCTCTGTGACAGCTAATTGTGTTTCTTAGTAGTTATTGTTATCAGTTATGTATGTGAGGATTTTATATTGCAGTTCATGTTGTTTTTTAATTCATGTTTATGGCATTGTTTTAGTGTCATGTATAATGAACTTTGCTTCACCGTGTGGTTTTATCTTTACTAACTGTGTTATTATGGTGGTTGTCAGTATTTGTTAGTTACAAAATGGATTTTTGTAGCAGTGTGGCCTTCCTAAGCAGAAAATGACTGTCGGTTTAACTTTAATTATTATAATTATTATTATTTTACTGTAAAATTTAAAACTTTTGTAAATATCAAACTTTTTGCTGGATTTTAACAGAATTATTCTGGCAACCATAGCTGCCAGCCCCCTAAAAATAAAAATGCCAGTATTTATTTGATAGTGTCCTGTACATTAATTCTTTTTAAATCTTTAAAGCTATTTTGGCATGCTTGTTGAAGATTTTTTTTTTTTTTTTTTTTTTTTTAAAGACAAAAAAAAATCTTTATTATTACTTTATTACTACAAATAATTTGTTTTTGAAGTAATCCATTGTGGCCCAGACTCCTAGTGTGATACTTATAACAAAAACATCAGTGGGCCAGTCTCTCCCTAGGTGTGCTGGTTCCAGCATCCAGCATGAGCGATCTGCATGCTCTGTAAACTAATCCATCACAGTTGCCTCTCAGAGTGGAGTTTAAGTGTGTGGATCAGCTGAGCCATGCCCTCCATGCAGCCGGCTTGTATAGGTCATCATGAATGTTTGATGCAATTATCTGCCAGCTGGAAGGAACTGGGGTGCAGGGAATGGTCAAATGTGATTCCACTGCGAGAAGAGCCTGGACAAGATTCAAGATTCAAGATTCAAGAGTTTTATTTGTCACATACACAATTATACAGAGTATAACCAGCAGTGACATGTAGGTCAGGTCCGCTCCAAGGACAGTGCAATTATAAAGAATACAAATATTAAGAAGAAGTACAAACATAAAATAAAAGATAAGATAAAATAAGATAAGATAGGATAAAAAATATAAATATAAATGTGCAGGTCAGTATGTTGTTGACAAATAGTAATGAGAGGAATGTGCAAAAAATAATGTGCAAAAAGTTGTACAGGGTATTTGAATAGCAGCAATATGAGGTAGAGAAAAATTATGAATAGCTTATTGATATATGATATTTACATGGAGAAAAATTATGAATAGCTTATTGATATATGATATTTACATGGAGAAAAAAATTATGAATAACTTATTGATATGGTGATATTACATGGAGTCAAGTGATATTATGACACAGAGTTAGAGTTTAGGAGCTCCCCTATGAGGCCTCCTGAGAGAACCTGTCACATTTCCAACAAGTTTGAATTCACACCAGAAGTGCAGTTACTGAGAGCAGGAAAAGCAAAGCTAAGAAAGAAAGGTTTGATTATTTACATCACCATATTTGCTTTTTGTGGTATCCTGTGCCACATGCTGACAGTCAGTGAAATCTAGTGCTCAGACAAGATAAAAACATCCAATTTGTTTCATAATGTGTTTTAAAGGGTGATTTATACCGTAGTAATTGCTGAATCACTCAGCTGCTGTCAGCTGATGGGTCTGTGTTCAGCACTGATTGATCTCCGATATGATTAATGGAATTGTCTGCTTTCAAATAAAGTGTCTCTCTAGCTTCATCTCATTTATTATCACTCTTCTTCTAAGCTGCCAGAAGTTGAGAACAGTGCCTGTGAACTCTGTCATAAATCAGTTTGTGTTTACATTGGCCAGATGAGTCATTTTAAATAAGTAGACATTTACTGGAAAAAGAATTGGTTTCGGTCACACCATCACGAAGTAAAATGTGGTGAAAATCATCACAGTGGCATCCATAAAAACAACATTATCTTAATCACTGACAATAAAGTTTAGTACATGGGTGCACTCTGATGATGTAGGACTGATATATATGTAGTAAATTAGCTATAAGTAAATTAATTATAATATTTGGATAAGTTAATAGAATTAGCTTGCTAAAGCAGAATTTGCAGTACAGTCAATTGACCAGGCCATCTAGTGAACGCTCAGTATTGATTATTTATGAATTCAAAGAAATCTTAATTTCCAGGGTAAGAGAAATACCCTTTTTTTTTTAAAGGTACAGTATTACTCAGAGCATGTAACAAGATCGTAATCGTTAAATCGACTTTGTTGCAAGCAGGGAATCAGAAACAAATACTCATATGTATTGTGCACAAAGTTTTATTAACTAAATCACAAACACATAACTAGACTAAACAAACACATACATATATACACACACACACACACACACACACACATCACACATACATGGTACATGGGGAGGATAAGTGAGACTGGATGAATGAAACCGGACAGAAACAGGGGAAATGAGGCTGAGTTGACCATCTGAAAGAACCATCAGTCTCTAATTCAAAGCACAGAATACGATAGCTTACAACAAACCTCTGTGTGGTGCAGGGAACGATACTTGCATTTGGCTACTTGCAACGAGAACGAGAGTCTCGTGAAGCTTCTGAAGAAGGTCTGCATGGTTCCATTCGATGGCCGAAGTTGCAATCTCTTGATACTCTGAGGTTGTTCTTGACTCTGTTGGGGTTGAGAGAGTCCTCTCTCCTAAGTAAGCACATGGCTGGGAGTAAAATAGGGCCTGTTGGCCCTGTGGGCCGCAGTGGAACTGCAGGCCGCAATCCATAGATGAAGATGTAGAGACTGCTGGGAGCGGGGAGAGAGAAATGTCTGAGCGAAGGCCTTTCCATGATGGTGAATTCCAGGGTTGAGTGAAGATGAACTCCAGTGGTATTAAACTCCAGTGGTCAGGAGCCATCTCCCCAGGCTGGGGAGACCGCACACGGCTCTATGTTAGGGCCTGCCGGGCACCCCCTAGGCGCTCCGTGAGTCCAACCACACAGACAGCAATCGGAAGATTTTGCAGAAGAGGGAGGCGGATCTGTGCGTGAGCCCTTTAAAGTCAGGGAAGTGTCACACCTTTCAGGAAGGGCTTGACTAATGAGAAAGGCTGAATTTCCAAGTGGGAGGCTGGAAATATTGGGGGTTTTTATGACCCTTTGTCTGAGAGCATGGTTCGAAAGGCTCTGGCAGTCTATACTTTGATTAAATTACACACACACCTGGCATTCTATGAGAAGGTGGTGTACACCAAAGTTTGCGTCATCAAATGAGCTCCTGTCCTAATTGTTTCTGATCTGTTCTTAATATATGTTTTTTGAGAACAGCAGGTATAATCGTACATTAATGATACATTTTAACTTGACACTGTCTGACAATTTAGCTGAATCTGATATTTTGTTTCAACCGCAATTAGATCCAGCAACAGGTTCCAAATGAACCTGGGCCTCAGCCATGTAATGTAGCAAAGTTAATAAGGGTCAGTGTTCATCTTGTCTCCTCTCACATCTAAAGACCACCTGATACTTGACAGGGCCTGTTCAAAGGGTCCAATAGCTCATATCAGCTATCCAGCATGACAGCCGCTCGACTAGAAGCATGCCAACATGTTCCTTCCACATCACTGCTGGGGACAGTAACACGGCACCAATGGTGAGAGGAATAACTGGGCTAACTTATAACCTCCCTCTCTTTGAATGCAAAAGAGTAACTTTAAAATACTTCTGAAACAAGCAAATAAGAAACAGTTGTAGGCTAAATGATGCAAAAACTTTCTAAATGCTAAAGACAAGCTTGTAGCAACTCATAATGTAATAACTGCACATAATGTAATATTACATTATTATTGTAATAAAATGTAATAATTTTCTCAAAACGTATTAAAATCTTGAGCTCATAATGTAATAAGTATTACATTATAAGAAATGTATTACATTATAAACTCACCAAAAATATTGTCAAATTTCATAATTGTAATTGGCTTTCTAAAAATAAAAACATCAGTGCTTTCAAAATGACATTATACTGTACGTTTCATCATCCATTGCTCAATTTCCATGCCCTTTTACATTGATAAACCAAAGGGTAGAGCACAGTACCAACTACAGTACGGATGCTCTCATGGCTATTATTGTTTTTATTCAAGCATCAAAATATTCTGGGTTCTAGAATTCTGATGTTGTTAGAACACATCAGAGAAAGGAGAAAACTGTGATTATAATTATAAGCAGTTATAGACTGCTTATAATAAAGTATAAGCAGCCCAGTATAAGGCACAGTCAAAATATCTGTGCTGTTATTTAGCCTATGTGTCACAAACAGAGACAGATTGCAGGTGCGGGTGATTAGAACTCAGGTGATTGTGATCTGGTGATTGCTGATGACGGCGGTGACTGTGACTCTATGACACTATGTGTATAATGTGTGTGTGTGTGATATATATATATATATATATATATATATATATATATATATATATATATATATATATATATATATATATATATATATATATATATATATATGAGATAGAGATATTGCGATAAATGTCAAATTGCATCTCAGACATGAACATATTTGCTTTGCTTAATCTTTTCATATACAAATTACTTCTAAAAAGAAATATATATTTCCATTTAGAAATAATTTGTGTGTGTGTGTACACAAATTAATTTTAAAAGGACATATTTATTTTAGAATTAATTTGTACATGAAAAGACTAAGCAAATATGTTCACGTCTGAGATTCATTTTAGCATTTATATAGAATAACTAAACTATAGCTAAACTTTAGTGAGGGGACATCGTTCCTCTTAGCATCATAAAAAAAAATATTATTTTATTTATTTAATTATTTTGAGAGTTACCTTGTTTTTTTAGTTTAGCTCCTTTTATCTCATGCTTTCCGTATGGATTTAATATGGAATGTTACTTAAATATGGGAGCAGTTGGCAATCCTACTTTGCATGTTTTAAACACTTACAGTATATTATGCTCTTTGGCCATGCATTAAATGAAAAGAGCGCAGTTTGCTGACATATTTACTTTAACTTCTCAGGTAATGTCCGTGGTATGATGACAACGACAGTGGTTGCATATAAATATATTTTAATTGTTTGATCAAAATTAAGGCATTGAAGGCATATTCATTTTTGTGAACATATTTGGAAAAAAACAAATAAAATTCCAAAGTCTAATGTAGTAGATTGTGTTATCTGCCTCAGGCAGCACAGAAGACGAGTTAAATGAATATTTCTTCACAATAAAAGTTCACAATGTAGCCTTATAAGCCTAATTCTCTTTTAATGTAATTGCCACACTTCGTAGGAGCCAGGGAATGAGGAGGCGAGGAACTCTTCAAAACATTGACTTTATTAATTCAAACACATGGAACGCTGGCGACACGGAAAGACAAACTCAGAATGACGATTAGACCGGACACAGAGGCAGGGAAGCACAGGACTAATAAACACTGGGGAAATCTAGATAATAAAACATGGCTGGAGACTAATAAACTAATGATGAGAACTAAACGAGAACAGGAAACTGACCAAATAAGGGCACGAGAGGAGGGGAAACACAAGACACAGGAAGACATGACTGACAGTAATAGCTTATTTGACATAAAACGATTATGCTTTGTAGTCGACTCAAATGTATTATATTGAAAGATAATTATAATATTGTAAACAATAATTTTAATTATGTGCTGGTATTACCTTATGAACTGTGATTACAATTATAAATTGCCACAGTGTGTTCATAATGTAATACATTTCTCATACAATAACCTATTACATTATGAGCTCTAGATTTTATTACGTTTTGAGAAAACTATTACATTATGAACATTTTATTACAACAATAATGTAATACTTATTGCATTATGTACAATTTTTACATTATTTGCAGATATTACATTATCATTAATCTATTATTTGTATTATTATTCAATAAATAATATTGTATATAAATAATAGTAGGCTTGTATTTAGTTTTGAGAAACGGTGTGTTCATGATGGTGATTTTAATGACATATTCTGCCATTAGATGGTGACAAGGGTTTTAATGGTGAGTGACATTGGAAGAGACCGAAACAGGGTTGTAAACAAGGAAGTTATTTTTACTTTCAACAACACCTTATAAGACACAGCCAACAAATGCACTGAGCAGCGTTGTGATCAGAAATTACCCTTAAAATATGAAAGTATAGTATGAAAAAGATGTCGCTTTTCTCAGCGGACCATTCAAGAGACTTAGAGCCAGTGGCAAATTCCAGAAGACCTGGTTGAGGTAAGGCTGCTCTCGGTGGGTTCATGAGCACTGAATGGCCTCTGATGCACTGGAGCTCACATCTCCGAAAACATTGAAGCAAATTTTCAAACAAGATGTATACAGACTAAACAACTTTTCTCACCTAAAAAAAACCTCTTAAAACTACTTTCGTGACAAAAACAGTTTAGTACACCAACTAAATGTAAATGAGAAATGTTGCTTTAGAAACTAGCTAAAAGTATTTTCTTTAATGGTTTTAGTTTCAGTTTTAGATCCCTAACCCTCTCTGGCATGGATCCTTTTGAATCTCTTGTGGCTCTGTTTAGTATCTCCTTTACTGGTTTAATTGCACAACCTATTTAACTTATTTAAACTTTTAAGTTAAGTTTTTAAGTTTTTTACATATGATGTTTAGACAAATCTTTCTTTGGGTGTTTGAATGTCAATGTCTTGATTATAACCTTATGACATATTTTAGATTTAGAGGTGTATTTGTTGTAGCTTCTTTTGTTTTTGCCTCTTGACAGAATTAAACAGAGTTAACATTTAAAACGGCTTTGCTTCTTTGTGAAAATTAAGATAAGGAGACGACTCACTATACTGATAAGCAGTCTGATTTAACAGTATTGTCCTGGACTGTGATCATTTTATTTTAATGTTTTCTAAGCAGAAACAGAATAATAAAATCTTTCAGTCACAGACCGAATCAATCACAACTCTAAGTGAAACAAGCCATTATAATAGCCTCCGTCATTTGAACAGATATAAGCTCTTTCCCATAATGGTTCAATATTGTGGTGGGGGAAAAAGAGGGCTGATGTAAAGCTGTAGTCTGGAAAAGAAAGTTGCAGGGAGGACTGAAGTGAGACATGAATGTGAATGGATGTGACCTAAATCCATTACAATAACACGCTGTAATATAAATCTGTATCTCATAACTGTATTTCATGTATCACATAATGTAGCTCCTTAATGGCCCATGTCCTCCCCCTTATTGCTGATGCTGGATCCACTGAAAAAAACCCATTTAGTTCACAAGGAACAGAGACAGTGTACTATCTCACTGTTGAGTGGAAAAGTAACAACCTTTCGAGAGCAATCCCAGCCAAATGCTACCGCCCTCTTTTATGCAATCATAATGCAATTATAGGAGATTTATTTATGTTTGATATGAAACACGTTAATGGGGCCATTATTTGTTATGCATCAGTTAAATGGCTTTTAATAACTGAAGCATGAGCATATGGCATCATAATTTCAGTGAAATTCAGTTTGTGGAATTCATAATCACCCTGCCAACATGACACACTGATAACTTCTTTTTGTGTCACCATATACATTTACAGTATCTGTAGAGTATTGGAGAGAATCCAGATATAAATGAAGGACTGAGAACCGTATGAGTCTCGGAGAGATGGAGCATCTGTCGCTGCAGGGTTATAAATTAATGGTAGTTTTCATATTAATGAAAATAATTTCCTTTTTCTCAGGAGACGTATGTAAAGCTTGCCCTGATATGATAAGGCGCAGGTTTATTCATAGAATATTATATCCTGGGAGTGAAATTACAGCAGGTCAGGTGTGTAGCAGATGTTGAACTACTTCTATTATTTATGAAAATGATTAATTTAAAAAAGTTAACCCTTGTGGGCATTTGAGAGTCCAGCAGGGTTAATTTACAACAAACTGCAAATGTCCTTTACCCATAATTGAGGGTCAAAAGCCCTCTATTGAGAATTCTAAGCCAAATTATTGAAAATTATAATTTTACTGCATTTATATACTGTATGTGCGTGATCTGCCTATCCTATGATACTCTAGGCGTTTCTCAATGTCAAGGAAGGATCCTCGGAAGCCAGAATTTCGAGGATGCTACGTCATCGACATCCGTCGAAGGACTGTTCCAATGTCGAGGATCCTCGGAATTTCAACGAAGGACTGAGTCCTTCGTTCGAAAAATATCCCATACACAGGAAAGGATGCATAAGTGTAGCCTTCGCGCTCTTCGCGCGCTAAAATCACCCACAATCCTATGCGCGCAGCTTTGCTATCTTGCTCAAAAATTCAAAATGTTGGACGTTAGCGGAGTCGGAGCGCCAACGGGGCAATATGCGTTCAAATGTAACTTAAGTATATTTACAAATTACTTAAAAAACATTTTTGTATTAAAAAGTATTACTACCGTATTGATATTATAAATTCTAGAAATTACGTTATTGATAGCTAACTGAACCGGACTAACTTAGTTAAGCTGTCCAGAGTAAAAGCGGACCGTTTCACTGACGTAATGACGCAATAACGTGCACTTGCTAGCCTGTTCCATTTACGTGTTCTCCGAATGCTTAGAGGAGCCTCGCCTAGCCTCTGAAGGAAGTGACTTGGAAGGACCAGTCCTGCCAAGGACGTATCCTTGACATTGAGAAACACCTTCTGTCCTATTTATGTATGTAAAAATACATCCCACACAAATGTTTCATAGCTCTGCCTGGTCTGCCTGCAACCAACCTTTCCAAAGGAGCTGTAGTAAAAAAAGATTGCACACACCGTATCTATTTAAACTTTCATTAAACCAACATTATACCATCATTTTCGGCCAAAATACTCAAAATGAATCTATGATAATGCTTCCTACAGTGAAAAAGTCCATCCTTTGTAGTCCTCTCACATTCAAAATCCACTGACATATTTGTTTATATCTGTTTTGCTTGTAAACGGTGTTTAATCTGTGCATATCTCTCTCCTGATTCAGACGAAACAACTTTACATTGAAGAAAGCAATATTAGTGGACACGTATTTTAGCCAGAAGCAACGATTTGAGTTAGGAACGTCCTAATGATTGATTTGTTTCTTACAAACACACGGTTTTTCATTTCACAAGATGTTAATTGATGGACTGGAGTCATGTGGATTGCTTGTGAATTATTATGATGTTTTTATCAGACTCTTATTTTGACGGCACCCATTCACTGCAGTGATGTGATGATGAATTTCTTTTTTTTCTTTTTTTTTATGACAGTAGAACTAGATGTGGGTGTGATAGATAAGATGCACTAGATATATATGTGCATGAGAGAGTACAGTTTTTGCAGCATACAATATACTAGGATTTGTCTGATGTAAGTAGACCTTCATTTTGCTTGTGAAAGAATGATTTATTGTATCTCAAAGATGCATGACTTAAATAAGGATTATGAGTGAATTATTAAGGTCTGGAGATCATACATAAAACCTTTGTTCTGTTACCCTGTGCTCGATGTTCATCTAAACACATACGGTAGATGCATTAAAGTATAAAAAATACAGTTAAAGTGAAGTGGAATGAAAAATATGGGCTATGATTTTAGATATGTAATGTTCTGAACGCCGGCATGGTACAAGCAGCTCGAGCTGACAGCTGAAATGATGCAGTGCAGAATTATGGCCTTGATAAATTGAAAAATTAAAGGTTGCGATTCTATTTTACCTTTAGGTGAATCTGTTCTTGAATGCTAAGAATGGAATACTCAAGCAGACAAATAGCTTGTCCTTGATTTGAGGCCTCTAGTCCTCTTTTCAGATCTTTTTCTATTATACTCCTGCAATAACAGCTTGTGAGATGTCTTGTGCTCTTCTTCAATTAGACCTGGAATGAACTGGGATATATTATACAGGAGACCCACTGCAGCTTGACTTTGTGTAAAACTGATCCAGCAGGGATGATGGAAAGGGGAATGAGGAGAAGGAAGAGCGGTTGCACTCTGGGGTAGCTGCTGGCCTTTGAACTAATGAATAATGGATGAATGGATATTTATTCTCTGAAGCTTGAAGAAAAGTTTCATAGACTAAGCTGAATGTTTTTCACTTAGTGATTATGAGTGAGTAATGTGAGTTATGAAATCAGTACAGAGGAAGGAACTCTGGATCATTTTAGGGTTTTGCTCTCATGATTTGGTAGTGCTGAACTTCTGTGGACTGCCAGTGTAGTCTGGTTTGCACAGCAATTACATTTTTTGGAACCAGAGTTACTACTTCCGTACGCTAAAATTAAAATTATGAAATCATGTTGACTAAGTTAAAAACATTTTCATAAACTGCAATACTGTAATTCAAAGAAAGAATACCTGCAATAAAATAAAAATAATTAGTAAAATAAACTATTTTAGTTAGCAACACATAGTGGTTTGTTCCAGAATTAATGTTTTGTGTAAATTCATTGAGTGAATGATTCACTCATAAGGACTGGTTGCATCTGAATATGCATGTATCCCTACTACATAGTAGGTAAAAAAAAAAAAAGTTTTGTATTTGTACATCTACCTGGATGACCAACTATCAGCAAGATTCCAAAATGTGCATCCAGTGAACACTTTACTATCCAATGAGGCCACAGGAGAGGTGTTGTGAATGGCAATGAACACTGTAGGTCATGCAATAATGACATCTTGATGGATTACATCTGGATGTCATTTGTACCACATACACATTCATAATATATAACATACATTTGCAAAGTAATAATTTTTAAGTACCTCAGAGAGCATTTGATTTTGGACACAGCCACAAATTTCATTCCTGAATCAATGCATTTGAACAAATCAGTTTGTTGGTGTAACCTGCTGAAATATTTAGGACCGAAACAAATGTATTTATGATATGTGAAGTAATTCAAATAACAAATTTGAAATGCAAATATAACCTTGTTCCATACAGTTACATCTTCACATTTTTCAGACAAGCTTTCTTGTTCTCCATCACAAGTAGCTAAAAGTGAACACATGATTGGTTCTTCATTTACATAATTTAATAATTCTGTTTAATTCAGCTCCATAATGTTGTCATGCAGAGCATTTCATCCTGAATAAACTGTGGTCTGGTGAAGCATTAAAAAGATTAATGCATATTAGAAAGCCACAGAACATAATATCTGTGTTACTCAGGACAAATTTAGCTCCCTGTGCTTCCTCACGTTGGGAAACAACAGTGCCGTGTTGATGGTTTTTGGAGTTACGGACGGTCATGGAAAACCTTGAGGGAACAGGTTAAATTAAGTCTCCTTTCCAGGAAGGCGGCCCCGAGCTGAGGATATGGGTGCCAGGGTGTACGGCTCTGGCGCTCAGGAGCTGTGTGATGCTGACTGACACAACAGCGGCAGAAACATTGCTCCAGTTTAGCCTCTGACTGCCGGCCCTGGCTGGTGGTGAACTAACATACACTGACAGACATTCCACCCCCTCTGCCCACAGCATAGTAATGTCAGAGACGAGAGAGAGAGAGATAGAGCTGTTTACAAACACACACTCAAAAAGCAAATAACTACTATACTGCCGCAGCCGATAGACATGCACAGGGGTAATGTGGGAGACTGTCCGGATGGATGTACCTTGATAACCTGGACGACTCCCACTGGCTAAAGCCTGGGCTTCAGACATGCTGGAACTAACCGGAACAGACAGCAGCTAAACTATTCCGCTCTCTCCTCTATAAACCTACTCTATATGACTCATTCCATTTACGCTCTGTGATTACGTATGAGCATTATGGTTAGTTGTTAATCATGATTTTTTTGCTGCTTCCGTGTAGGAACAATCAAAACCAATTTCTCTGGATGAGATGGGCGTGAGTAAGTTTCAGGTGTCTTGTTGGAGTCTTACGGCAGTTTATATTTGGACCGATGAAGTTTCTTATTCTGTATGGAGATTATCTACAAATATGCATGTTTTTGTGAAACTGTGCTTGTGATTTTTCTTCCTGTACAGTGAAATGCTCTGTAGCAGGGATTCCCACACTCCAAACTGTTTCATGTTCATTTTTTTTTCTGAAATTGGTTAATGATCACACAACATGGTTAATTTTGAAATATATATATATATTTAATCATTTAAATAATTGTTTTATTTAGATTTTTTATTTTAAAAATATTTATTTTAATTTGACATTTTTTTTGATTTCATTAAATATTAGATTTTTAATCTTTGAAACCCCCTGCAGTTCCATCACAACCCCCCCCCCCCCCTGGGTTTTATGCATAATGAATTTATGCATAAAGGGAAAAAATATGAATAATTAAAAATCGATTCATGTTCATTTCTGATGGCTTGTAATGCTCAGAATCTTTTTAGGGGAAAAAAGGGAATTATAATAGCATTAAAGGGTAACACTTTACAATAAGGTTCATTAGTTAACAACATTAATAAGCATGAACTAAGAATGAACAATACTTCTACAGCATTAATTAACTTTAATGTTAATTTCAGCATTTACTAATGCATTATTAAAATCACAAATTGTGTTAATGCACTGTGAACTAACATGAATAAACAATGAACAACTGTATTTCCATTAACTAACATTAACAAAGATTAATAACTAGTGTAATAAATGCATTGTTCATTGTTTGTTCATGTTATCAACTGGACCCTCAGGCCATTCTTATTGCCTTGCACCAGCAAGACACTTTGGGTCTTGTTTCCATACATGCTCGCATGCAGTTATTTAGTAGTGAAAAACCATGTTATGGTTTTGGAAGATTGTTTATATTATGTACATCTACACAGGCATTCTCTGTTGACTTGCTTTGACTTCCCGTTATTTGTAGCTCTACACAAAGTGGATATCTTTTGAAAACACAAATGTGGAAAAACAGATACCCCTGACTGTTACAGGCCTCCTATGGATCTGCTTTTCCTGCACAATGACACAGAACAGGGGCTTGGAGCAATGGATTATTTATGGCTCTGGTGAGTTGCAGTCTATCGGGCCTAAAAGGCTTACCTATATACCAAAAATAACAGTCAGGCAGACGTAGATAGCTCTGCACACCTGAGTGAGACTGAAAGCACGTCAAAACTTTTTTGCTAGGCCAGTCACTGGACTCTTTTGGGATGGACATGGTTGCTTTATTACACACTGTCATTTGCCCACTTTAACATCTTCACACAGTCAGCTTCCTTTTGGAAGAATTCCCCATTTACATTCCATTATTTAAATTTCCTCATGAGCAGAATTAATGACTCAGGCCTTCTGATGAGGTGCCGCCATTGCCGGCATCACTTAATTAGAATAATCTATCTCTACGGGTCAGGATGCATGAAAGGGGGGCACAGCATTGGAACGTTTCATTAGAAAAGTTCATTATCAAATAAATTGCTTTGACTCGCCGAGAGACTGAAGGTGGAGAGATGCTTTGAATGAACATGTCAGTCTGAATATCGGTCCTTTGAGAGGAAAAGGAGGATAGAAAAGCGCAACAGATTGTTTTTTATTATCGAAGGGTAAAGTATCAGAAGCATAGTGGGATTCTGGGAGGCAATTTCATGATATGTTCCAGCTTAATTAGTATCGGAAATGGGACGTCTGAATGTTAATTACATTTGATGAAGGCTTGTGCTCACTGCAGAGTGAATTATGAACCTGTGCCACTCCTTGCTGCTCAAATTGGGAAATAATGATGTCCCGCCGAGAAATAACCCACTGAGCATATCTTCTGTAAAAGCATATCTACGGTACATGTCTTTATGAAAGAGGGTAGAAATCAAAACAGTGTAACAAGTGATTTGAAGTGCCTTTTATTTTGTTCAGACACAGTTGATCACATGACCCAGAGCACAAAGAGGGAGAGAGTTGCTCTCTTAAAGGGAACACACACTAGTTCCAATGAAACAATGCATAAATGGATACTTCCATCTTTGTGACAGAGCGGTGATTGTTTGTGCACTGAATTGCTCTTATATTAAAATCTTTATATACATTATGACAGATTACGTTCGACCACACTTGGCTAAATATGTTATGTTTTGATCTAAAGATCTGGCTTTGATAAAATGTGTCTTCACGTCATGTGTCATTTAAGAGATTTTGCTATTTCTTGATTGTAAGAAGGAATAAACATTGACATCTTTCTATAGACTGTAAAATAGGGAAGGGATAATGGCCAGTCAACCATTATCACAAAAAAAAAATATGAACCCTGTCAGGTGTCTTATTACATTAAAAGAGTTTGTTTTGAACTGATGATGATGTAACTGTACTTACATTAACATACATATTTCTGAGTTGATCTGGGTTGAAATGACTCCATTAGCTCACTTGTAGAGACAACCGAGAAACAGACCATGAACACACATCAAAGAATACCTAGATGAGTGAGCAGATGTACATTCTTGCATTATGCAGAAATATTTGACATTGTAATGCAAAAATTGACCAATCAGAATTAAGTATTTCAAAGAGCTGTGCAATAAAATGTCATAAATTCAATTTTAAAGTAAACCTTCCAATTGTTACTTTTTTAACAAATAAAATACAGGTAGTGCAAATGAATAATGACCTCTGAATAACTATATTAACTTTTAAAATACCTTTTGAAATAGTATATTTTTTAAATATTGCTAGAATAATATCAAAATACAATTTTGTACACATCTAATTTCCACTGTGACATGTAAAAGCAAAGAGGCATGAAAAATAAGTGACGGACAACCGTATGAAGGATTAGCTGCTTGATGTTTGCTTTTTGGCCTTCTTCTGAAGACCTTTAGAACTTCATTCTGTTCAAAATGTCAAAAATGTATTAAAAACCAGACCGGAAATCTGAATAGGCTCACATTAGCTTACAAATATTCTCAAACGCCCATTCATCAAACAGCTATCTACAGATCACACATACATACAACAAACACATCTAATAAATTGTTTAGTTAGAACCCTGCCCCAAATGCCCATATTTATAGGCCAAAAACACATAGATATTTGTATAATGTGTATTGTTTGCTCACAAACAACAGGTGCATTAAAAATGAGAGACATAAAAATAAATGTGGACAACAGTTTCTATAGAGTGCATTCTCTTTTTATGTTAATTTTTATGATTTTTACTATTAATTTGGCAGATTTTGGACAAATATTGCTTAGCTGAGAAAGTGACAATGAATACAGTATTCAGTCATGCACACAACAACTGACTGAGATTAGCTATATAAACTTCTGGCGCCATAACAGAATAAGTACCGGATGGGTGTCACTGGATGAAGTCACATCTCCCCTCCAGAGATTCAGAGTCTGATGTCTGTGTTTGAGTCATGAGGAGGAGAGCTGCTGTAGAGGAAGGGTTCAGGATGACTAAAGGCTGACTTTAAGAGGATCTTCTTTTGCAGTCAAGTTGAGAGTAAGACAACAGAGTAAAAGAAGGAGATAGAGAGAGAGAGAAAGGAAGGACAGAATCGAGGCAGAAAATCCTGGGCAAGCTGATCACAGCTCGTCTGACATCAATCCAATCATCTTGTTTTTCCTATTGGTTCACTGGACACACATCTGACTTTTTAGGCTGGAAAGAGTAAAAGAAAGTTCAGAAGGTCAGATGATACTATAGGATATTACGGTCACTGCAGTTGAGAAGCACTTTAATGTAGAAACATTAACATTTTCACCTATCCAACCCTGTGATTTCATCCGAAAAACTTTCAGAGCTCAGCTTTAGGGCTTGGAGTGGTTGGTGTTTAATCCGGTGTCTCTATCTGATAGGTTTAAAAGTTAAAGTCAAAACACAGTAAATGTTACCCACACTCCACACAGAAGAACCCATCCATTTCCCCTTTAATGACATGGCTGTGAAAAATTTCACTGGAACAAAAGATGATAATGTGCTGTGTAGAAGAATGAGGGTGTTATATCATTACACATTACCATAACTCTGACTCCAATGCTCTACACCGATGCAGCCATAGAGAAAAAAACAGGTTGAGATCTCACAGTAAAAGATGAAAGGGAAATTATGCTTGAGGCCTGTAATTTGCCAGCAAAATCATTTCTATATCCTGTAAACCATGTTAGCATCTCATTAAATATTTACATTGAAATATTGATAAGTGACTTTCGCCCTTGCAAAAGACAAATCTTCAGAAGGAACATTGGTGTTATTTATCTTCTGGTTGTCAGTAAAACCCTGGTAAAAATTGAATAAGGTCAACAACTCACAGATGGACCCTATTTTAACGATCTAAGCGCATGGTCTAAAGCGCACGGCGCAGGTGCACTTAGGCCGTGTCCGAATCCACTTTTGCTAGTTTCACAATGGGTAAAACGGTCTGCGCATGGTCCAAAAGGGTTGTCTCTATTCTCTTAATGAGTGAAAGGTGTGTTTTGGGCTTAACATGCAATAAACCAATCAAGAGTCTCATCTCCCATTCCCTTTAAGAGCCAGTTGCGTTCGCGCCGTGGTGGATTCGCTATTTACACGGCGGAATTTGCAAGAGCAAAGATTGAACGTGTCTCCAGAGAGGAAACGGAGCTGCTCGTGCATGAGCAAATAGGTAGGCTAATTCTGCTACATGCAATGACTATTCATTATGACATATTTTTGTATTTATCTAGCCTACAATAATCTTATTAAAGTAATCCTTTAATTTTTTATATTTGGCATGTTTGTGTGCTGCGTGTGTAATAAGCAGAGTGTAAGTGCGCTGTGGACCCGCCTATTGCGCGGTTTTCAGATCAGCACGCCCACCAAAAACACCTGCGTCGCGCCTGGTGCCGAATTGCGCCAGGTGTATGATAGGGCCCGAAGCCAGTAAATGTTGTCATCTTTTATATGTTGCAATTTGTGCAAGTTCCTTACAAGTAGGTGTCAATAAAATATGACACTATATTTCCTTTTCTGGATAATTCAAGGGTTCTTAAAGACAAGGACACTCTGATGGCTCAAAGAACAACATTCCTTGAAGTTAGAGATTTGAGGGCACTGTTGATTCAACTATAAAGAACAAGAGGCTGTATCTACCCAGTTGTTGCTTACAACAGGTTGTCACTCTAAACTCTCCAAACAAACAAGATAAAGACTTGGTTGGCAAGCCAGAGCGAAGCCATAATGAGCAGTAAGAGCTATGGAGACTGATGTATGGAGGTGGTATAACACAATAAGCTACTAACTAGAAACAACCATGTCAAAAGATGATCATGACTGAGCTAAAATCAGAGGTATAAAACTATTATTGGATGATATCAAGAGCCTTTTCAACCTTAAATTCAGACTGCTATTAATCAGCATTGATATTGTGCATCTTTAACAGTATGGAGTAATGAATGGTTTTAGTTTACCATAAATTCAGGACAATGACCCTAAGTAGGCTACTATAGATCATATGAACACTGGAGTTGCCCCAGAACATAGTCCACATAGTCTACAATAGTCCACTAAATGTTCTGACATTGATCCAACTGGAAATCTGTATTTTGTATCTGTAAAACTACTAATTATTTCAGCTCTTTAAAATTGAAAGCATCAAGGAGGTGAAATGAGAGACTTGCACTGTACGTGATATATAACCTTAAACCAATGCATTTGGTGAAGACTTTTTAACATGGCTGATAAAGTTAAATTAAGCACACGGTTTGAGTAACACTGGAACAGATTGCATAGAGCAATAACAGCACCAGCGAGAGCACTTCAGATTTTAAATACAACCTTAATCTTTGATGCACCCCAGTAATGTTACAGCCAACGTAAGCCAAAGAACAGACACAAAACCCTGCGAAAACACCACTTCATGTGACATTTCGAAGGACTCTGCTGAAGTTCAGGTCACTTGATACAGTGAGAGGGAGAGGACTGTTTATCTTTGCCATAGTAATGAAATACCCCAGATGCCTCTTCAAAGGGCAATTTGCATTTCAGGCCTCAGCAGTAAAACTATCCTTCATTTCCAAATGCCAGGCCTCAGAGGGTTATTTAGAATAAATTCTGCAGTACACAATCTCTTTAAAACAGCCCAGTAAAATCTAGAAAGACCTCCCCACCACCTACTTGTCTCCTGACACCGCTTCAAGCCTAAAGTGAATGAAAAGCCCTCTTTGACTTGTTTTGCTAATTGTTTCATAATTGCTTAAATACAGTATGCTATAATTTTATTTCCTCACACAATGTTTTTTTTTTTCAATAAAAAAATAAAATTTTATTTAAAAAAATGAATATGCATAATTTATATATATATATATATATATATATATATATATATATATATATATATAATTATGCATATTCATTTTTTTAAATAAAATTGTATTTTTAAAATTATATATATATGCATAACAGAACTTTGGCTTTTCTATCGGCATCTGTGGATGAACTGTTTTATATATACTGTATACACACACACACACACACACACACACACACACACACACACATAATACACAACAAAGCTAAACCCTGAATAGGCAATGGTCTCCATGGAAAATATTCTACAAAATCAAAAAACCAAGATCAAAAAGTTGTATATTTATCCAGTTGCTGAGGCAATTCAGAGCCCATGTGCATTTCAATGTGTTTTTATTAGGTTTTATTGAGATTTACTGTTTAATCAGCAGCCAAAAAAATCCAAGCAATCAAATTTTGGCCACATCTGATTGTTTGCATTTTTTACTTTGTGACAAAAGTAAGCTTTATCTTACTTTCAAGATGTTTCTGATTACTTAACAGGTCAAGCTCACAAGCTGAAGTTTACTCGGCAGAAGACATAGGCCTACCTTCGTCATGAGGTTTTCATATAGCATTTGAATTGTTGCCGCTCTTAAAATAGCTGTATTAAACATGCCATCCGTTGTTAATAATCTACAGTGCTCACATCCCAAATTAAGCCAAACGAAGTAGCCTGGAGCAAAATTTTACATACTAATCGTCACAGCTTTAGATCCCACGTTCAAATGAAATTGCTGTTGCCAAACCAACGCTGACCTCCATCCATCTTCTCCCTCCCACCTTCCATTAATTCCTCCCTCTGGTGTTGTTTTCAAGTACTGAACTTAAATATGATGGAACGGTCCGATTTTTGCCTGTGTGGTGTTTTGTGGTTTCACTTACAAAGCAACTGAGACAAATACATTTAACAATGTTCTTTTCTGTTTTGTGAGGAAAATAGTGTTGAATGACACAAACTTTTCATAAAATGTCACAGTGACATTGTACTTTTGATTCTGAGACCCTTTCAATTCCTACCACTGACCAATCATTCTTGTGTGATTTCAATTACCCAGACCTCTGTATGAGCAGGACTCAGGCAGCAGAACCCTGAAAGTGAGTGAGCTGCAGTAGTGGTGATTCATTCTTCTCCTAAGGCAATGCTCAAGCAGCTTCCCTATTATGCTTCTGAGTGGAGGGTGGGTGTCTCAGGATAGAGACATCAAAGAGTCATGGTCTGATCTTCTGCAATCGCAGCTGTGATGTAAAATGGAGGAAGCACTTGGGGCATACAATTTGCATTGAAGCTGTGGGATTGTGTATGTTAAATGCTGCTCTTCATGTGTAGGGTCCTCAGAATGGATCAGCCCACTATAGTGATACTGTTGCATCACAGTCATTTACTGTACATATTAAATAGTCAACACTGAAATTGTTTTTCAGAAATTAAAGAACTTGTTTTCATTGAGTCAAAATATAAGATAATATAAGTGCAGCTTTATGTTGGACGAAGAGGCTGTTTATTTGGGGTTGGTTTCAACAGACTTAGATGCTTATTAGAATCTTTGAAGTCTAAAATCCAAGAGGCAATCCACAGGCAGGAATGACACGTAACATTTTAATATTTACAGAAAATAATAATTCATAAACTGATACCAATCTTTTTTTTTTTGGCATTATGGTTCCATGAAGAACCTTTAACAATAATAAAACTTTTCCCTTGCACATTTTTTTGTGGTTACCAGAAAGAATCAGCAACATTATAATACTGGGGAAAAAAATTATTTCATCACTGAATGCCAATGAAGAGCCTTTGTTTTAAAATGGTTCTTTCAAGAACATTTGACTGAAAGTTTCTTTGGGGAACTAAAGTCTATGATCTTTATTTTTAAAAGTGAAGCTTATAGTGAACTGTAAAAACACTACCTGTAAATGATGGGAGGTAGAAAATAATGTGTCAGAGCCATGTCTCCATAGGGTAGTGCACAGCTCTTGTCTATTTCTAGCTCATGTCAAAGCAAGTTCAAGCTCTTTTTCTCTTGTCTTAATGTCCATTTTACTTTCATTTCCAAAATAAAGCAAAAAGCACATACATAAGAAACCTAGGCATTCTGAGGTCAAGTTTTCATCTGACATTCCTCAAGACAACCAATTGGTGCATAAAAGGAAAGAAAATGCAAAGCAGAGAAGGAGAAAAAAAGGAGAACAAACCCACAGATCACTGACATGCTGATGGGAAACACTTTCACTCTTCAAAGAAATAATGACATGGATGAATCAACCGTGTCTGTATAAAACAAACAAGTCTATACAAAGGGTGGCTTTTCAAGATGAAATACAATGTTTAAGGAATGAGTCATCGGAAAATGCCACAGCAGGTCACATTTAAAGCCATGTTAACTGGTAGATAATGGCACGATCAACACCAAGGTCAAAGACTTGAGGGAACATAGGCCTGCCAGGGCCGGCGCCACGGGGGGCGTCGCCCCCTCACTCGGACTATCCCGCCCCCTCACTCAAGATGAGTGTGAAAATAGATTTATTTATGAAATATAATGGTTTATTTAAAAAAAACAGTTGCCAAATGAATAGGCTTTCTAGCATTAATATGATGCTACTATAGCAAAGATTTAGGACAGTCTGTTTAGTTCCAAATAGTTCCAAATGATTTTCCTGTTTTTTAACTCTCGGTGTCACTCTCATTAACATTGAAAAATAAACATTAAAAACCTTAAACATTAAAAAGTGCCTAATATGTTGCCTATAAAGATATTATGGGGGAGGGGTCAAGCAACTCAAGCAAGCAACGCGCAAACTTTGTGCATTTCACTAGAGAACGTGAAAGTAAAAAATAAAAAAAAACTACTGACGGCATTACCGGCGTATATTCTCTCTGAGAAAACGAGAGACGAATCTAGTCTAACATATGCTGATATAACTGTCTTAAATTATTCCCTTAATATTTATTTTTTTGGCTCGTAGTGAAAAACATGAGAAGAAACGTATTTTGTGTTAAACAGGTTGTTTTTGAAAACCAGCGCCTGAAGTAAAGCTGAATTGTCATTGATGACTGCAGTGTTAATCATTTTAATTATAGGCCTATATTCATTGTATAAATTAACAAACCTGTTTAAAAAAAATATTTTCAATGAGGAGTAAGCTAATACCCTATTTTATCCTCAGAAATTATTGTGGGGCAATAATTTCATGTAATTTAATAATAAAAGTAATCTAATAATAATAATAATGATAATAATAATATGCCAAATAGTAAGAAGAATGTAACAAGCCTACATTAATTGGAAATGATAAATCCTCTTAATATTGCCCATTTTTGACGCTACCTCTGGCTATCATCGACACGATACCATGCAAATCAGCACGGAGCGGTTGTGTGCCCGTGTGGAAATAGTTTTATGAATTGTAAAAAAAAAAAAAAAGAGTTTTTATTGAATTGAAAAAAGAAGAAAAAATCCCAACTTTCTCTTTTTTTCTATATTCGTTCATAAATTATATTACTTTGTAAGTGTCATATTTGGCAGTTCGCATTATATTACTAATGACAGTGACACATGAGAAGTTTAATATCACATGCAGGAAAAAAAAGTAAAATATGCCTTTTTCGAAGCTGCTATATATATATATATATATATATATATATATATATATATATATATATATATATATATATATATATATATATATAAGATTTTCTAAATTGAATTAGTTTATTTAGCACCCCCTCTGAACTGTTAAGCCCCCCTTAGCACCCCCAACAAAAAAATCGTGGAGCCGCCACTGGTGCTATGGATGTCTTTGAATTTGAATGCTGCGCTCTCGTCTTTTATAGCAGTTTCTCAGCGCGTAATACATCATTATAAAACACTGCACTGAAAAAAATAAATAAATAAATGAAATAAAAAATGAAATAAAATACCTTCCACTGACCTGTCTCATGACCAAAACACTATCTGTGAACCCAGTATTCTAATAGTTGTAGTAGTAGTGCGGGCAGGTTTGTTTACAGTCTGACAAATACGTGAATGGGCCACATATGTTTTTATTTATTTATTTTTTATTATTATTTTACTTTGCGCTACGTCATCGCCCCCTTTCGTTACCTCAGCCGCCCCCTCATCAGTGCTGCGCTGGCGCCGGCTCTGAGGCCTGCCGATAAAATATATACATAGATACACTTTAAGTTGCTATGAATAAAAGTCCCGTCCAGTCTTGGACCCCGCACTGACTTTTATTGTATAGACAAACAGTTGAAACATTCTTAAAATGTCTTCTTTTTATGTTACAAGAAGAAAGTAAATCATACAGGCTTGGCATAACATGAGGGTGAGCAAATTCTATATTTTGTCCTTTAACTTACAGCTGAACCAGGACCGTTGAACACAATCGCTATTAAACATTTGTCTTCTCCACATTGTAATTTGTCAAGACAAGTAGCGTATCTTAGTTAAGTGGAGAAGAGAATATTAAATGCATCAAATCAATCTCAATTTCTCAAAAGACAATAGTCATCCGACATGATATAAATCATGTCAATGCTACTGCGTTTTGTAAAAACTTTTGTAAATTTAAGAATTTACTGTGAGATGATACTGGGATTAATAAGACTTTAAGCACAGTGTGACACTGAAATATTGTTCACCTCAAAAAAAAAAAAAAAAAAAGAACTTCCACGCTCCACTTCTGTCTCAAAATCTTGTCTCATCACAATATGATGCAAAAAGCAAACAATTTTGTTTGAAGACTGTCTTAGGCTATTTGTTCAGAATGTAACAAAATCAATACTTCATGTTTTATCGGCGCTTGGAGTGTAGACATGTTTATTTTACACCGAAAAATCAAGATTACCCTAGGGAGCTTACTTCTTGTGTGAGACAAACAAATCAGCCAAGATGGTGTTTGAAAAATGGGGCAAGCGAGATTGAAGCCAAATAGCTTGTTTCAGACAGGATGAGACTGGAATGAAAGAGCTGTCAGGTGGCTGTGCGGAGACATATCCTCCTGGCTGTAAGGTTGCTGAGCAGGAGAATTGTATGGGGAATAAGATGATGGACAGGAGAGGGACCAAGATGAAAGAATTTCATTAACCAGCAGGGTTAAAAGCAGCGGTTGGGGTAAAGGATGGCTGGGGGAGGGGGATGGTGATGAGGCAGGCGTCTTACTGTGTACCGTTTAATGTACTGAACAGCACCTTTAATCACTTCAGCTGAAGAGCAGTGGGGAGACGGACGAGATCCCTGATGCATTCTATGGGCACTTTCATAACCTTTAAGTTGTTGTTTGGGACAGCTAGTAAATTGAGATTTGTAGTCAATGTGTGGGAGTCTTTTTTATTTGACTCTGATTACCTGTTGAGGCAAACATTTACAGAACAAATTAATAATGACTGAAAAGGTGTTTGCGAGACAAATCAAGTCAAAAGTACCCACACTTTTGTTCCAAATTAATACTGCAGTATGAAAAAGAGTCAAAGCTAATTGTCTTCGTTATCATCTTTCTGCAGTTGATACCATGTGCTAAAAGACTGACAGGCTTTCTGATAGTCAAAATAAATCTGTATTATATAGGTTTTATTATCAAAAAAAAAATACTTGAAGGCTACATGCCTTTGTTGTCTGCCCCTGTGGTTAAGAATCGTAAAATCGTAAAATTTCAATTGTATTTGTACCAACTTCTGAGCTAGAAAAATACACAAAAAAGACACTTTTTCATTAATAATTTTTCTTAAATCTCATTTTTAAAATCGTATTGTGAAATCAATATCGTGAATCGTATCGCATCGTGAGTTGATCAAATCTTTACATCTGTAAGAATAACATAAATGTTCTCCATCAGAATGTCGTTAGCTCTGACATATATTTTATGGAACAACAGCTGTAGTTATCAATCAGAAAGTGTGAACACTTGCTAAGAGAAAGAGTGTGTTTGTCGATTAGGGGTTAGAGAAAGGCATATTTCTGTATGTAGTAAGCATGCTGTTCCTGTGTTTGAAAGCTATTTGATGGATGGTGCGACAGGAGTGTAGTGATGCGATGGTAATGAGCCTGTCGGCCATGGCTTGACCTATTGATACTGGAGTAGAGGAGGAATGAGTCTTTTACTTCTTTCTTATTCTGCCTATATCCCATAGCCTCTGTTGTTTCTTTATCATCTGTCTTCTCTGTGTTAATCAGGAAATCACATGTACACAAACCCTTGTGTCATGGGTCACTTGGGTATGTGTGTATAACCAGCGTTCAAATTTTTTGTATCTTACAGAAACTTAAGAGTATAGAGCCCTGAATCAAGAAAACAAGGTAACACTTTATTTTAAGGACCGATTTCCACTACTAACTAGTTGCTTTTTAGCATGCACATTACTAGCATATTGGCTGTTTATTAGTATTTATAAAGCACTAATTAAAGTAATATTAACTAAAGCAATAGTAATGCCTTATTCTGCATGATCATATTTTAGATCCCTTAATCCACCGCATACCTAAATTTAACAACTACCTTACTAACTATTAATAAGTAGCAAATTAGCAGTTTATTGAGTGAAAACTCTTAATAGTGAACATGCATTCCTTATTCTAAAGTGTTATTACAAGCATACTCCAAACCTTCTGAACCTTCATCCAACAAAAGCTATGGAAAACCCAGTTTTTGGTTTCTCACACCTCCTGTTTTTGAAAGAAGTAAATATTTTATTCAGCAAGGATGCATTAAATTGATCAAAAGTGACAGAATCTTTCATAACAATAGAAGTTTTTACTAATCTAATATTAATGCTGTTCTTTTGAACTTTATATTTATCAAACAATCCTTAAAAAAAAAAAAAAAAAAAAAAATTACTAAATCAGCATATAAAAATGATTTCTAAATAATCATGTGACACTGAAGACTGGAGTAATGGCTGCTGAAAATTCAGCTTTCACATCTCAGGAATAAATCATATTTTAAAATATATTCAAACAAGTTTAAATGGTAATATTTCACAATATTATTGCTTTATTTTTTAACAAATACAGTAAATGTAGCATAAGTTATTTTTTTCAGTCTTGATACTCCAACTTTACTATATAAATATAAATATATAAATGTGTGTTTTTGGGGGTCTCAAGATTAGGTTGTTAACTTAGAAACTGTCCTGTGTGCTTCACACAAAACACTTCTTTTGGTGTGTGTGTGTGTGTGAGAGACAGAATTGCTGCATACAGCATACAGAGCACATCAGACAACATATCAGACAACAGTTCACTGTTACCTCCTCCATCATGCCATAATCCTAGACAGAGATACCACATTCATCAGCAATGAATGCCCTCACATAATAGAAAGAAAAAAGTTTCTCCCCAAATTAAAATACTCTAATGGAGTGTTAATAATGCATCCCTTAGAGTTGAACTGAATTACTGAATATAAGGTTGCTCTCAATTTGGCAGGGGAAACATATTTGGCTTGTTGGCTAGGATTGTGCTTGACTGAATGAAGAAATGAAGGGGCAGGAGGGTTCATTTAGTCTGTCTGAGGAGACGTGGAGTGTGTCTATTGATCTGCAGACTTATCGATACTCTTAACACTAGAGGGTAATTTGTTTCACCATTCCCCCACAAAGAGTGCAAACTGAATTTCCTCATTGTGCATGTGTATGTATACTATTGTTGAGTTTCTGCGTATATCTGATGATTGCTTTTATCAAATGAAATGTTTGTGAAGGGAACTCTTAAAGGCGCTTCGGAGATGAAGTTCACGTGGAGTGTCTAGACGAAACAGAACATACATCTCTTTTCACTGATTAATATTCACAGACATTATTCCATATCGTTATTTAAGAGTACAATACATGTACAGGTGGTCCACTCAAAACAAACCTGGATAAGGATCAGCAGGCAGAGTGCAGGACAGTACACCCCCAAAACATATGCTACTGGACCACACGACAGGGAAGACATCCAATATGATGGCAGAGGGTGATAAAAGGGCTGGACAGCTATGTAGATGGAGTAAGGCTGCAGGTTTTTTTTTTTTTTTTTTTTTTTACAGGGCTCAGAGTTATAGAGCAGTAGATTTTGTCTAGTGAGGAGCAACGGAGAAGGATTTTTAATAAGTGATGGAAAGCTGACTGAGAGTCTAGTCTCAGTGCTCACTAAAATCTCAATTTTGGATGTGCTCCTAATGTTTGCACAGCTAATGACCCGCATGTGTGTGTAAACAGAGGAACTGGGGTCAGCACCAAAATTATGGAGTACCGGTAATTGCTTCAAATACGCTTGTAGTAGAGTTTTGAAAGAAGGGGGAAATTCTGAGCAAACAGTCAGACTGCCAATTCACAGGACTGAAAGACTCTGAGCAAGCATAAGAGGTAGTATATCAAAGGGGACAAAAACTCCACTTTACAAATTAAACAAAAGACAAATTAAAGAAGAACAGTCCAAAAATTAAATAATCTAGGAACATTCAAAAATGCCCTGGAACCTACCACCACTTCCAGGACATATACTATTGCACTCTGTTTGTATTGTTATCCTCATCACCTAGTATTGTTATCCTCATCACCTAGTATGAGTTGTAATTGTAATTTGTCACTTTCATTGACATATATTTACAGATATCGAATGGAAAAGAAACACACAATGTACTTGATGTCTAGTTCCACTAAAATCAGTCGCTGTTATATGAGAAAGCTCTTTGTCATATTTCAATTAACTATTGATCACAGCTTATGGTATGCAGAATACCATCTCTGAACACACAACACGTCGAACCCTGAAGCAGATGGGCTACAGCAGCAGAAGACCACACCGGGTGCCGCTCCTGTCAGTTAAGAACAGGAAACGGAGGCTACAATTCGCACAGGCTCACCAAAATTGGACAATAGAAGATTGGAAAAACGTTGCCTGGTCTGATGAGTCTCGATTTCTGCTGCGACATTCAGATGGTAGGGTCAGAATTTGGCGTGAAGAACATGAAAGCATGGATCATTCCTGCCTTGTCTCAACGGGTCAGGCTGGTGGTGGTGGTGTAATGGTGTGGGGGATATTTTCTTGGCACACTTTGGGCCCCTTAGTACCAATTGAGCATCGTTTAAACGCCACAGCCTACCTGAGTATTGTTGCTGACCATGTCCATCCCTTTATGACTACAGTGTAACCCGGTACTAGCAAGGTATACCTACTAAAGTGGCCGGTGAGTGTATATATGACAGTATATAAATATATACACACATACCACTTTGCTTCATTATTAAAGTAAAATTAAAATTAAAATAATTTATTAAAATAAAATTTTTGGTAATGGGTTCCAAAAACTTTAAATACCTTAAGCATTGAGATGGATTGCATCAATATTGGCATGTGAAATTTTACGCAAGGTTTAATTTAGCTATTTTACATAATTATTTACAAAATATTTAATTTTCATTTTCATTTTGCTTAATTATTTATTTTATTTTATTGCTATTAAACAAAAATACAAAAACACATTGCATAAATTAAGAAATTAAAAAAAACTCCAAAAAAACAAGCAGGTTTTTTTTTTTTTGGATGAGGTGTGCATGAGGTGCTCGTTGGCACTTACTTGTTTTGGTGCTTGGATCCCTGCAGGTGTGCATGATACTGTGCCACTGAATTCAGTGTGACACTGCAGACATCACATGTGTAGCAGCGTTTTAAGCCTACACAGAAAAGAGACACAAATTTTGTTTTTAGCAAGTACAAATTCAAATGCGCATAATCTAGCATGACAGTCATAGCAAGAATATTCAGCTGTGAAATCTCATAATGTATATCTTTCAATTATATCATATTTACAGCATTTAGAGAACAAAACGATTTTTATTATATTTAGGGTGAATCATAAAAAATAACATTACATGCATATCCTTTGACTATCTTTTGTCCACAGCCTCTGCACCATGCTAAGCTGAAAGCAGAGTGGTCAATAAAGCCTTATCATGTCATTCCTGAGAACAGAAGGACTAACTGGGGAATGAGATAACGCTGGTCTCTATCTCTCTCAGTAAGTTGAGGCTCAGCACGGGTCACTGCTTGGCTGTGTTTCGCAGTTCTGCCTGATCAACTCTCCTGATTACTGTACCCCGAGGGAATGTGTGTGTAGAGAGAATCAATTAAAGAGATATAAATATAGAAATGTCAAATGTTTATTGATTTATTTGTATTTTTAAGAACAACTATGAAATAACAATGGAAGATCTCTCCATGAAATGCAATCTGTGTCAAGGGAGGGGGACCATAGAGGAGACAAGTTCCTCTGTTCTTGTGTATGTGCGTCAAGTGACATTATAAATATTTGAGAAGGCCATGTGGCTTGCAATCCAGCTTGGGATACTGATGTGGTTGCACCCGTAAGGGCAAGAGTGGGGAAGCCACGAACTGTGATGCTCTTGTGCAGCTATAAAGAAATATAAGTGGAGTGAAATTTGGCTGAAACGAAATAACACTTCATATTATTATTCAGTGTGGAAGCCACTTTAAAACTTTAAAGCTACTTAGAATTTTAAGTAGTTTATAAACAGTCAGATGATACTTTTAACATTAAATTGAACTTATGCTCAAGTTAGATTCTAAACAACCAAGAAAGCTATATATTTATATTCATATTACTAATTCAAAAAACACTACCTCATTTATTTGATGTTGAATTGTTTATTTACATAAACAAGTGTATTTATTATATATGACAAAAAAGATCATAGTTTCAGCTTGCTCTGTCTGCTATAAAATAAAATGAGACAAAAAATGCAGTAGGATAGCATTCTGTCACACTTCTACCTGTTGCCACTACTAAAAAATGTACGTAGTTACATTAGTAGCATTACTATTTACAGTTACTCTCCTCTACCTATTTGTGTGTTGACTCTTAGTAACAAAAAGCTTGCTACTAACGTGACACAGCAGCACTTTGGCTCTCTATTATGTTGTTTCCTGCCTGCGCCACCGTTATGGATTAAGCGTCCCGTATAATTGCTGTCATGTTGCACTAATGATATTGCAGCTGAAAAATGGCCTTTGCAATCTCATCCTCTCCAAATTGAGTTAAACTCATAAACAATGTTTGCAGGAGAAGGGCATGGAGAAATTAATGTCGTACTGCTGATTCATCATCATGCTTAATTTTACTCATTCTCATACATCTAGAGTTTGCTGACTCTAGAAAAAAAAAAAAAATAACTGACACAGACCAGGAACAAAGTCTTCCTTGTGTCTATCTGTGTTATACCCAAGAGCCTGATTAGTTCTGCCACTGGCCAGCCAGCAGGAGTTTTTAAAACTTGCTAATCATATCAGCAACAGTGAAACTGAAAAGCACAGCAAAAAAAAAAAAAAAAATAAGTTTTTTTCCTCCACAACTTTTTAAATTTCCTAGATACATGGTCATAAACAAAATATTTTTTGACTTCAGCAGTTTAACATTTGTACAATATGCCCATGGTTTGTCTCAGGCTGATGGCCCAGAAATAATTTGCATATGTTTATTGTGTTTTCTGCACTGATTTTTTGAGGCAGAAATTTCTGCATAATTCTGCATAAAAAGTCTGCTGAGTTTTGTGGGTATCGATTCAGCTGAACGTATCGTCAACTGTTTAGTTTAGCTGGTATATTTTATTGGTGGGATAAATACACCCACTTGCTTTATTCCCCACACACACACTCTTGGGTACTGACATTGAGAGGATGTGGCAGAGCCGTGTAGCTTGTGGTGACTCCCAGCTAGCCTTTTGACAGGCTGCCTCTCAAATGCTTTTTGAAAAGGTGAAATAATGGAACACCGCCCAGGCATCCATCAATGTTAGCCATCCGTTCTGCTTGTCGCACTGCCCTCGGAACACATGAGCAATGAAGAGTCGACCAGTGCGCATCTCCCATGAAGTCTCTCTCATCTGTGTCACCCTTGCCTCAGATTTATTACAGTTAGCACAGAATATCCTCCGAATGGGAAAAGAGGAACCACAAGTGGAAAAAATTAGATGGAACGTTGACTCTTTGCTATCCCTGTTGCACAGTGTATATGCTGTAAATTATTTTTCACATATGGATGCAGATGAAGACTCACTTAAATTGAAATGTAGAATTTAAGGAAATCCTTTTTCTATACATTAGGAATTACATTTTGACCATTTGGCTGCGAGTGTTATTCACAATAAAAACGTGAAGTAGATGGAATGGAACACACAGCTTTCAGAATTCCTAGAGCACAAAAAAGTTTAATGATGCCTTCAGGGATATTATCACCTCAGGCTGGTCCCCGTCAGGGATCATAACACCACTGAACATGAGACATACTTGCTGAGATTCCCATCTGTCGATCCTACAGTTTATTCAACTTAAACTAGTTGGAATAATAGTTAGACTATTAGTCACTATTCATTACACTCTAAGACTCAATTCATTTTGCCATCAATAATCATATAAGACACCAGGACACACTCACCACAGCTGGGATTTCATAAATGCAGCCTTGGTAAAAAAAACTACTACTACTACTACTACTACTACTAATTAGAAAAACGCTTTAGCATGCCCACATGTTTTTGTTTTTTTCAATCTTGCCTCTATAGGACAAGCTCTCTGGCAAGCTAATCATTTATGAACTTTAAGGAAACACTGGTTCATCTATTTTTACCTCCAGGCATCTGTCCTCCTGATGGTACAGCACAGATCTCACTTTGACTCTCTCAGTGAGCCAGAAAACCCAAGCATATGTTTTATTATAGTACGATTCTGTAAAGTATAAGGTGTTCCAACTACTACATCATTTACATGGGCAGTGACCATGAGGGGAGAGGTCATATTCACAACATCTTTTCATATTCAGCACATTATCAACAACTAACCTGTCAGACAGGCTTGAATCAGCATGTTTGCACTGTAAATAGACACTGTTTCTGCCTCAATTTGTCATCAGCTCTGCTGTGTGAATTCAAACATGAGCAAAAATATGCTAAACAACGATGAATGACAAAAATATGCCCATATATGTACAGTGACACGCAGATGGCATCTAAATGGTGGGTAGTTCAGCAAACACTGATCCACTTCTGCTCCAGAAGAAAATATGTCAACCATATCAAATTGAAAAAGCCCATGGCTAGTGCCCATATTTAGCAATGCACATATAATACAACACAATTCATTTAGCATCTGATTACATTTACATACTAATAATTACAGTATCTCAATTATGTGATAAAAGTACCTTATACAGTTTACCCAAAATGCTAATTCTGGCCACCATTTGCATGTATGACTTTCTTTTTTCTGCAGTAAACAAACTGACTCCTATATGTAGCATATTAGTAACTTAAAGTGTACATATTTTGAAAGGATACCATCTTACTGACAGCCGTTGTACCAGCTGTGTAAAGATACAGAGTGTAAAGACCGTTAAAACATTCCTCAGAATATTTTCTTTTGTGATTTACAGAAGAAAGTGCAACATAAGTTATGAGTTAATGATGACAGAATTTTATTTTTGGGGTGAGCTATCCTTTAAATAAATTCTGACAATTGCTGGTGCAAGATGTCTTAAATTAGATCTTTTTCCAGGACATAGAAGCTACAAAAATAAAGTAATGCTTTCTAGGTCTTTCCAAAATCATTTTAGAAACAAGAGCAAACGTCTTACCTTTACAATAAAATAAAAGTTCAACAAAGCCTAAAAGAATACAGATAACATGTCACCTTAGCATGAAATCGCAACAACCACCAACACTCCTCAATTGGTTTCAGGATGGCACGTAAGACTAATGGCTTGTACACTGAAGCACTAGGCAGGAAGAATGCAATTGCACAGTCCTTCGGAGTGAAGATGCTGATTACCAGACGAGCCAAATTATATCTCCAAACTTGTCTTTCCAATTAACCAGCAGGACTGTGTTTGGATAGATGGAATTTGTCACAGGCATCGCCTGATTGGCTTGATGATGACACAAAAAAAAACCCTCAAAGAAAAGAGCTATAAACACTTCTGAAATCATATCAGTTTGAATTATATCAGCATTCTCTGTTAAAATGAGGACAGCTAAGCAGACTTGATTGATAAAGTGTTTGAAATTAAAGCTCTTTTCCTCAAAGGCAAACCAAAGCATTAACTAAAGTCCAGTTTTGTAGTTTTGAAAACATAAAATGTTGTGATAGCTGATAGCTACATGATAGCTGTGTGAGACAGAATGTTAAAAAAAGGCCACATGTATAATTCCAACAGAACACATTGGAATATTGGATCAAATCATAAGGGCTTCCTCCACGGAGTGTTGAGATAATCCCCATTTGCTGTCTCTCCTTCAAAATGACTATGGATTGGCCCTCTAATGAGTTGGGTTTTGTGCAGTGTGCAATGTTAAGTGTTAAAAGGAAGGGTTGGATGAATGTGAGGGTGAAAATAGCAACTACACACTCGTACACGAGGAGAGTGAAGAGCAAAGAGACAGAAAATGAGGTCGGCTCTTCACTGGCTCTTCACTGTTGAAAAACTCAAATTTGACAGGCTTTAGATACCTATTACTGCACAGAGTCCTAAAAAGCCACAAAAGACTAAATAAATATAAAGAGGAGATAATAGGAGGGAAAACCCCTGTGCAATAGTAAAAAAAAAAAAAAATCTATATTTTATATAGATATATACATTTATAGAAATTCAAATACCATATGTATTAAATTATTTGTGTATTCATTTTTATTCATGTTATACATTTAAACAACATCTGATCAGTACATCATGCTAGTTACGAAGAAGATATAACCTCCAAAAAGGTGTCAATTATAATAAATAAATCAAATTAATAATAATAATAAAAATATTAATAATTATGTATATCATGAATGATGAATGTGTATATACATAGATACATTAATCATACTGTATAATAATTATATATAACACCCCTCTACTTATATCACCCATATGACTGAAATAATTAATTTTGATCAATAATTGATAGACATTTTAAAATGTCACGTATTAAATGATTATGTATTTTTGTCCTTATATATTTAGCATCATGATACATCATAATAGTTGCGTAGAAAAGACGACCTCCAACATTTTCTGTCAGTGCATCATCAGCTTTACCAATAACTGCATACCGTTTAAGTTCATTGGGTGTGTAAGAAATTGTAACATTCAACTGATATCACCTGGATAGTGGCACTTTTTCAACATTGTAGAAAAATGCAGGAAACCCCTTGATGTTTACCCTCCCAAAAATTGTAAATAAAAAGGTGCTGCAATTCAAAGCAGCGAAGAAAACGTGCCATGCACTCACAGATATATACACACACACATTCATGAGAAACCACGCAGACATAGTGCTCAACAGAAAAGCTATGAATATTTCATGATGTTGCAGTCTTCAAAGTGTGACTGCTGCCTCCCTCTCTGATGCTCTGAACATCAGACAACACTCAAAGGATGCCCAGGACAGATATATGCAAACAGAGAAATAGGCAGAAAAATCTAAGGCGAGCAGACTGAAGGAAAAACAAAAACAAACAAAAACATGGGATGGATACTGAAAGAGAGACAGAGGCAAGTGTTGTAGGTGCTAACGCTTTGTGTGAAAGATGAGCCTGCCACCAGCAGCTCCCAGCCCGATGAATTAGACAAAGTTCTCCTGCAACATTTCCCTCTCTGCCAAACTCTCTCTCTCTCTCTCTCTCTCTCTCTCTCTCGCTCTGGCCGTTAGGGTGATTTGCCACATCATTACTAATTGATAATCACGTTAGAGAGAAGCCATCAGAGGCATACTACCGAACGCAGCGGTGTCTGTGCTGACATTTCCTGGCTGGAGTAATGTCAAGGTGACATTAGTGAGAGACCTTGCAGAGCCCATCCATTTTTCCCTCCTTAACCCAGTGAAGAGGAAACGTGTGTGAAAGATCAGCTGCGGTGCAGTATACCGACTGGCTATTTCTAAAGGTCCATTTTTGTCCTTGTCTTCCTGATGCTGAAATCACAGTGTGTGATAGTAAATGCAAACTGAAAATGGATATATAGGAGAGGCCGAGGATAACTGTGCTGGACCTTAAACCAGTTTAAACTGAAAGAAGTTGTAAGTCACGGTGTACAATAAGGCTGGGCAGTTAACAGTAACAGCAATTATCACAAAATAATTTTCTTCGATAAAACGATAAAAAGAGTTTGATAAACGTTCAATATAATGTTTATGCGCCTAAAGCAGAACAAAATAGTGTTACTCATTTGAGCTGTGCCACACGGACCATTAATCTGCTCGGCTCAAAGTTCAAATGGCAGCGCATCGCAAGCTTACTACAGCAGATGCATTTACTCGCTGATAAGATTCGGTCACACAAGCACTAAACAGCGCTGTCAGATTCAGTGTGATGTGCTTAAATTCAACAAAGAATACAAATGAATCTGAAATTTAAACTAGTTTAAAGCCAGATGAAAGCGCTAACAAACAGGTGAAACACTGCGCAACGATACAATTAGAAGGCTATTCAATCTACAAATCGCCATAATTTGCCATGATTTACTGTAGTAACACAATCTATCATCAAGCTATCGTCAAAATTATAGATACTTTGCATAAAGTTTGGTTTGGCGGTATGGTTCTGTTCTGTGCAAAACTCCCTGCCCATCCATGCAGTCTGTCATGAATGAGCAGGGAGAGCAGCAATAATAACCTCCCTAGGGTAAACAGAACAGAACAAAGCAGATATCATTAATGTACTTAATGATATTTAAGTGTAACATTATTCAAGAAAAGAAGTCTGATTCAGCAAGGAATATCAGAAAGCCAAGTCCTGACTGTGCGAAAGGAGGAGTTGGGGATGGAGGAGGGTAATTTGCTCCTGAGCAAGCGAAAAAAGCTGCTGATTAATACTGAATAGAGCTCATATAGGAATGCCGCGATAGGCGTCGTATTCCTATAGGTAGATTTGATCAGCTGAGAATCAGCTGATGCAAGCGTGACTCATGTGACCTGCCAGAACTAACGTTAACGCTTAATTTATCATAATCTAAATGTATGCTAGTATGGAAGACCAATGGTTAATTTTAATAAAACTCTCAAAATAAATTCACCATATAAAAATGAGGTTGCTACAGGTTTTGCAGATGCTACTGTTTTTGTTAACGAACATAAATCCTAACTCAAGTTACTACTGTTAAATGTGCATTTCTAAGAGATAAAAAATATATATTATTATTAATATTGCAGCCTGGACTGCAAACTGTGCTGAAGATACAGGTCATTAAAGTCAGGCAACACAAGCCTGTTTCATGATTTGAAACAATATCACTCGTTAGAACATGCAGAAACTAAGAATTATTTTTTTTCTATTAAGATATTTATTATTTTGTTGAGGAAAAGTGACTGGAAAAGTGTAAAGAATTCAAATATGTGAAGTGTTTGTCATGTTCTGACCATAAAGGGTGGTTTAAAACCACAATTAATGGTCTGGTTTCTACAGCTTTCACTTAGGAGAAAAATTCTGCCTTTAAACTTGAAAGAAATAAAGATTTGAAATGTATCGGGATAATTATCAATTTATGGCTGATATGAAAATTTTTATCATGATAAAATATAATAGAAAAAAATATAAAGGATTTACAGAAGAAATAAAAACCATTTGGAGGTAGAAATATTCAAAAAATTATGAGTGAAAATTTAATTTGCAATCAGGTTGATGTTAAATAACAGAATCATCTGAACCAGCAGATTCTCATTTAATCTCCTTTTTAACTTCCAGCTTTACTACCAGTTTGGTATTGGTAACATTTATTTTTATTTTTTTCAAAAGTAGTCTCTTATGCTCAGCAACACTGTAAAACATAAATAATAGTAATATTGTGAAATATTATTCAAATTTAAAATAACTTTTCTATTTTAATACATTTTAAAATGTAATTTATTCTTGTGATGGCAAAGCTAAATTTTTAGCAGCCCTTACTCCTTTCTTTTTTCCCCATTACAATTATTAAAATGGATGGGAAAATGTGAAATTATTTCAAAGTTTGGGATAAATCGAACAAAAATCAATTACAGTTACCTATAATAGTGATCAGTGATCTCTCCCACTTTAAATTGTAACCTACAGCTTTGAGCTTGCATGTGAAGGAGGATGTTTGATAAAATCTTAAAATAATTCATAAATCTGTTGTGATCTTGGGAAATGTAGATAACTTCTATGCTCAAGTGAAGTAAAAATCTCCAGTTTATTTTCTCATTCGGCACTCAGCCTAATTGTTTTCTATTTTAATTTTGTGCTGACAGAGTAATAGTCACTATGTGCCTGGCTAAGTCTTCAGTGTGTCTTCCATTAACAAGGATGCTGAATTCACCATCCATCACTCTAAGCTAGGGATAACCTTCAGTACAAACAAACTAAACCCAACCTCAGCTCAGTGCTCATCTCTCCGAAGCTTTGATCTGTACCTCAATAGCTCTAATGAGTTGAAACATCCCATGTTACCTAATAGGTCTGCTAGGAGGTGGAAGCCCTCACAGCAATGACTGCTGGCCTGGTCTCTTTCCCTCTGACCTAAGAGAAAATTTATTTGTAATTGTTATTGACATAATGTGAGACATGAGACAATGGGAGAGCACACTCTTCATCCCTCAGAAATTAATAGCCTGTATCAAAGTGTCTGGACGCACAAACCTATTGCTTTTATTCTCTTGGAGCCCAGGCTGGAGAAGAGGCAAAGGCAAAAAGGCTTTCTGTCTTTGAACGTGGCAGGATTGTTGAGCTGCACAAGCAAATGCGCACGCAACGCGCCATCGCTGCCGAGGTTGGACGCAGTAAGACAGTCATTTTACATTTCTTAAAAGATCCTGAGAGTTATGGGACAAAAAAAGTCAAGTGGTAGACCCAAAAAAGATCAGGGGAACACGCAGGATGGTCCAAAAGAGCAACGTTATTCTCCAGGAAGAAGTCTTTTGTCAGGCGGGCGTTGTGAACTGCAGCATTGTTCTGTGGAAAGACCCAGTCATTACCACACAGACGAGGACCCTCAGTCAAGAGGGATGCCCGCTGCAACATGTCCACATAGCCAGCCACCGTTTGACACCCCGGCACAACCTGAAGCTCCATTTTCCCATTGAAGGAAAAAGCACCCCAGATCACCAAAATCCAAACGGGCATGTTTGTGGTGTGGGAGGAGACGTGGCCTTTGAGGACGTTATTTGTTCTTTAAGCACTTCTCTCGCAGATGCCGTCTTATGGTTATGGGGTTGCAGTCATTATCAGTAAGGGCCTTAATTTGGGTCGAGGATTGTCCTGTGTCTTCACGGACAGCGCAGTGTAGGTGATTTTTTTTGGGGTCTACCATATGACTTTTTCATCCTGTAACTCAGGATCTTTTAAGAAATGTAAAATGACTGTCTTACTGCATCCAACCTCGACAGCGATGGCACGTATTTGCTCGTGCAGCTCAACAATCCTGCCACGTTCAAATGACAGAGTGACTGCCTGAAGGACAATGACATGAAAGCCATATTTTTGCACAGATTTGAACTTTTTAAGGCTATGGTCTTAAACTTTTGATCAACTGATGAACAGCCTGTGTGAGTTTAAATGCAGTTTTCAATAAATTGCCTATTCTCTATTTTTTGTCTCTTGCTCCTGTTTCTTCTTTTGGGATTTTGAAGCAGTACTTACAACCTGGTTACGATCCACCAGCACGAAATGCGAATACTTGTCATTTTTCGCCCGGTCTTAAGATTTTGCTCAGGAGTGTACTTGGGTTGTTTAAATGAAACATAATACATTACTAGTGTAAAACATTGAAATGTTTTACAAAAAACATAGGGAAAATATTTGCATGTTTTCAATCCAGTTCTCCTTAAACCTCATTTACCATTAAATGGCATCACACCTAGTCATTTCAAGCCAAATTTTATAACACAGTATGTAATTTTGCGTAACCAATAATTCTCTAGGCAGTTGCACTGGCCATTTTAATCAACATTCTCATTTCCATCAAAGACCTGCAGGACAGTAAAGCAATACAAATCTTTTATCATTCAGTTCAGTGCTTCATCATCTAATGAACTAACAGCCAAATTAATCATGCAGCCATAAACAGCCATTAAGAGAGAGTTTAAGTGTGTCTGTACCTTTCATCTCTCCCATGTCTAAAGTCTTCCCTAGTTGTTCCAGTAGGTCTGCGCGTGCTGCATTTTTCTTGTGCTTTTTGCCGTCGTAGTGTTGCTGTGCCATTCCAGGATTGTTGAACCAAGCATTGCACAGCTGACAGTAGCGATCAGAATCCCGGTGCTGACGGGTCGAGCTCACAGGTGAGGTTTCTGTGGACGGTGTTTTCACTGGACTAGGCGTCACCTCTGAAGAAACAAAGCAGAACAAGAATTAGAATAGAATAAAGATTTATTTTATATTTGACATATTTAAAAGGGTCATGAACTGTAAAATCATAATTCCCTTGATCTTTTGACAAAAGAGGTCATTGTGCTATAAAAATATTCTGTAAGTTTCAGAACTCAAAACTTTCTCATTATTCTAAAATCAGCTTATATTGAAGCCAGTCTGCCAAAATGACAGGTTTTGGAATGTACCACTCTATGATGTAATAGTGTGGCTTAACTCTGCCTCCGCAGAAGATTAACACCTGCTTCTACATCACTGCCTGTTTAGCTCCGCCCACCGATTCACACACATAGTGTAAATAACGAGAGAGGCAAACACAGGTCTACGCAGAAACAAATAACTGATGATAAAGATGGCTCTGAATAAAATAAAATAAAAATGCAGTTTATGACACCTTCAAGACCAGATTTGATCGCAAAAGCAAAATATGTTGGCGAGGTGTGTTTGGTAAGGCAGCAGAAGTTTGTCAGCCAGGTACAAAATAGTAAATTCTGTAGATTGCTATATAAAACTTCAGGCAATGGCCACGATTCTGTGCTCTCTGGGACATACCCCTAAATATTGGAGGAGAGATTCACTGCAAACAGCAGGAGACTTTTTCCCCTCCATATTTCCATCACACTCTCTGTGCATGTTTGTTGGAATCGCGGTACAAAGTTACTGCTAACCAATTCTGAAGAAATTGAGAAAATTTACAAGTCATCAAGTTTCTCACTGGCCATTAAAATATATTTTGTATTATTTTATATACATACATACACTACCATTCAAAACTATGCATTAAACACTTGTACTTCATTGCAAAATATTTGATTTCCAATAAATGCTGTTCATTTGAACTTCATATTAATCAATCTATCAATCTAATCTATATATATTTCAGTTGTTATTATAGATTGTTATTTATATTATATTTATATTATTAATTCTACAAAGTCACAGACATTTTTCTAATTGCTGTTTTAGAAGCGTAACATGAAGAATATTCCATACTTTTGTCACAACATGGTTTTCCGAAGAAAAATGCCTTTGTTCTAGATAAACAAAAGTTGTTAGAAGAGGCGAGGTTCAGGGCTAAGGTTTTACAGTTTTTTGCTGCTTTGATTCTACTGCTTACATCACAAGGGGCACACAATCGGTTTTAAATAATGTAATGTTGCCATTTATAATAAAATGATCTGGCAACTTGCAATGAATTTTGTTTTATTCACTTGCCAAAACCAAGTTTTACTCTCATTTGGCGCTTTAAGAGTATGATTTTGGACCCTGGTTGCAATCCAGCTTGAGGATTTTTGGATTTTCTGTAAGTACATGCTCAGAAAGCAAAAGAGAAACTCACAAAACAAATTATTCCCAGCTATGTGATGACATTTTACTGTTTGGATAACCCAATGAAACAAACAAAAGTATGTCTTATTCTTGTTTACTTCAGTGATTCTAGTTGGAAATTATTTCTGATCTTGACAGCAACAACCCAATTACTGAGATTTTATTCATCACTGCGTTTGGATGTGTCCTCTGCTACATAACTAACAAGCTGTTGCCACTGACTTTCTCAGGAAGGTGATGCTTTGCATTGTTTCTGACAGTCCTGAGTTTGACCACCACACACACACAAAGCCAAGCTTCTTTACTCATTTACTGTTGTGCATGGATGGCGGCGTCACCACAGAACAGACAGAATAAACACAAAACACACCAGAGAATCATAATGCCAGGCCAAACAATCAGTTTTAACACCTCAGTGGCTGTCCACTCTGCCATGGACAATGTTTACAAAAGCTCTGTTCAGCCTTGACATCACATCAAATTTTTGGCAGAAGGGACAATTGGAAAGAATAAGCCACTTCCTGTCTGAGTTCATTAGTGCTCATAAGTGTTATTGAGCGGTGAGATTGAACTGACCCAATATCTTTGACAGAGTTTGTGTACATTTACACTGACTGCCCTAAACTCAAACTCTGTTTTTCAGCCCTATTTGCAACTTTATATATGATTTGATATATAAACTACATTAGTAGTGACTGCAAAAGCTATGGCAGAGGCTAAAGAGACTCCACATAAGCTTCCTACAAAGCTTTGATTTATTAGCTTATCTGTAAAAACTGGGACAGCCACAAACAAGAGACGTGTTGAAAAGTTCTCTTGTTCTGCCAGGAAATTTATACCCTGCCAAAACACGTGCATTATTCCTTCAGTCTCTTTTTCCTTCTTCTTTTACATTCTTTCCAGTGGGGTTGATAAAAGTATAATGCATGGTTTGGTTGGGACACAATATTTAATTTAGGCAATTAACAACCACTGCTGCAAAAATTAAATTTGATACCGTAAATTAAAATGCTACATGAGATGAAAATTTAAAGAAGATAAATGAGCTGCCACAAGAGAGGGTGACTGTACATGAGCAGGCAACTTCATTTGGAGAAAGCTTAATCTAGTTTATTTTTAACTGACGGTCATTCTCTGTAAAATAAATATTGTTTATTGCAGGGCCTGAGTTCTTGGCACAATGAAAGACAATACATTTGCATTAAAGCCATTAAATTAATTAATCCTGCCTGAAGTGTGGTCACACTCCTCTTACAGGAAATTTACATAGCATTTCATGTGTGGCAATGCTAAGCTGTCTATGAAGAACAAATGTTAAAAGTGCAAAGCAAATACAAATTTAATAAAAGTGACAGTAAAGAAAAGCACATAATGTGTAATTCAGAAACCTCCCTTAAGCCCCGGCTGCCGTTAATGGAGTATCTGACAGACTCTTGCAGTATAACACAATGGATATTAGCAGAATCCGGCACTGAAATATTGGAGTATTGATTTACAAGCTCAGGGGTTTATGGAATGACATCCATCAAAATGAAAAACAGGAAAGTTTCTAGTTTCCTAAACACAAGACCAATGCCATGCCTGGCTTTAACACAGACATTTTTGCACAATTCTAGTTTTTCATTCCATGTTTAATACAAGGTCACCAAGCTTTTTGACATTATTTACTAGATCATTTGCATTTGTTGTATTCGTTGTTACCATGAGTCATGTGTCACATGGTGACAACTTAATAGCAGTTCCTTGCTTTAAAGGTGGGGTATGTATTTTTTCAAAAACGCTCTAGAAAACTGAGTCGGGCCCATTACCAAAAAAAACTTGTAGCCAATCAGCAGTAAGGGGCGTTTCTACTCATGATGTGGAGGAGAGAGCGCTCAGTGCACATGATGGACATTAGCCGAGCCGAGTGACGACAGAAAGATAGAGATGATGGATAAAAAACAAAAGAGAAAAACATCTGCGGAACAAAAGAAGGCTTACACCGTGTCTACACCGCGACGCTCGTGTTACGATTAGGGCTGGGCGATATGAGCCAAAATTAATATCTTGCTATTTTTTGGCTGATTTGCGGTATACGGTATATATCTCGGTATTTATACACTTTTGTATTTGGATTAAACAAATAAACAAATAACGTGAATGTAAAATCACATTACATTCTAAAATTGTAACATTAGGATAAATAGGACTGTAAAATAAAGTGCACCATTTTACATAAACATTACACAGGAATTACCAGTTCTTCAAACTTTGTAAGCACTGTTGTGGAGAACAATTTAGCATTAACAGTCCTACACAAGCAATTGAAAAACAGTTATCTTTTTATTAGGTAAGGTTAGGACTTACCAAACGTACCGTATATACCAAGTAAAGTATGTGTCTTGTTTGCTACCACATAATACCAATTTTTTCCGTAGGTGCTACATATTTACCATGTATATACCATTAGTAAGTACAGTAAAGTATCTAATTAGTTACCATGTACGGGTACTACCTGTAATTGACCGTTCTTACCCACACTTGTCTGTATGTACAAACTAATTACCATGCATGTACGACTGTTAAGTACAGCCGTGTTTCTTATTTGTTACCAAGTACATACACTTCTGGTAAGTACCCTTTGTTACCACTCATTTGTCTGTAGGTACAAGATATTTACCATGTATGTACCAGGGAAGTACACATACTGTAAAATAAAGTGCTACCGAATTTTCAGCAGCCATTACTCTAGCCTTCAGTGTCACATGATCCTTCAGAAATCATTCTAATATAGCCTACTCATCTAGTGCTCAAGAGACATTTCTTATTATTACTAGCGATCTTGAAAACAGTTTAGCAGCTAAATTATGCGTTATACATTTCTCAGGATTATTTGAGGAATAGAAAGTCAAAAAGTAGCATGCATTTAGAATAGAAAACTTTTGTGACATTAGAAATGTCTTTACTATTACTTTTGAATAAAAAGACTTACTGACCCCAAACTTTTGAACATATGACAATGTGAAGTCCTTCCAGAAATATCACGCAGCAATTCACTGGGTATATTTAAGCATATTAGCTAAAACAGTGAGCCTCACAAAAGTGATAAAGGATAAATGAATATATTCCCCAGGAATGTCACCAATGACACCATCCCTCACCATCACTAGTCTCTCAATGCAAACGGCAATGACTCACCCAATGTAATTACTGCAACCAGCCTTCTGCCTTAATAGTCCTCCTGTATTGCCTAAATTAAATTTGGTGCCACAGGCCTGTGACACTAAAGTCATTCATTACCGCTATCACAGTTTTACTTAATGTTCTCTGGGTCACCGGGTGTGGCCAAAACCTTGTTCAGAACTGTTACTCCTTGCTCTTTTTTTGTGCATGAAACCAGCTCTTTAACATTATTTCAGTGTATCATTAGGACCTCACTGTCCACTCCCCCACTGTGCCTCTTATTCACAAGCTCAACGAGGAGCGATGTGCATGTCTGTTCCCCAAAAGCCAGATACACCTCCATCCTTCCATTTATTTGCTGCCCTTTGCCTACTGCAGCATAAAAGCACTTTAAAATCACTTAGAAGGCTCCCGAGGATCCCTGGTTAAGGAAAGGCTGTATATATATATATATATATATATATATATATATATATATATATATATATATATATATATATATATATATATATATATATATATATATATATACAGTAACTGAAATGGAATTAGAAACAGACGAGGGGATAGTAGGTCGAGAACAGTGACAACAAAGAACAACAACAAAATGTTCATATTGCACTGATTGAAATCATTTCATACCCTCTCACATTCTAAAAAATTCAGTTCATGGCCACTGCTGCAGTGAAAAACATTCACCGGTAATGCGTTTCCTGTCTTCTTTATAACAAACAATAGTCTGACACCAGCAGGCAGGAGATTTCAAACATTAATGAGATTCTGTGGGAGGAAATAACTGAGAAACTTCAGGTAATTCCAGGTGACAGTTAAGGCAATAAGGGAAGAGTCATCTATCAGGAGATTTACTGCAGGCACAAAGACAGCTACTGGATTTGGGTGACATAAAGATGGAGAGGGACTTTCGAAGAGATCATTCATCCAAGCAGAAAGCCTGCACAAGCCATATGCACAAAACTTTGTGATTTTTTTAGCGACAATTGTTGCATGCTGTTAGGTCTGAGTACACCCACACGTCTACACACTTTTATCACATATAACTGTGGGGGGAAAACATGCAAAATACTTGATATATTTATTAAGTAAACATGCAAGGTGCAGGCGATGTGTGCGTCACTTTATAAATTATGCTTTGTCAAACTTTACAGCTGTAGAATCCATACAAGGCCTAGTTATGAAGTTTATGCTGCCTTCACGTTACCTGATTTATCATGAAATGTCCAAGTTATAAATCGACTCAGAAGTTGCGCACGAAAAAAATCATTATGCCTTATTTAATTTTTCCAAATACAAATTGCCATACATATACGCATAACAAAAAACATTTGATGCATATTATAGGCTATTTTTACATAGAAAAAAAAAAAAACATCAAAAATACAAAAAAACCCCATCAAAATTCCACTGAATATCAAGCTATATTGCTGTAATTTAAGGTTCTTATTTGTCTTATTTGCATTCTAACTAAATTCCTAATACATTTCCCCCAAATACACAATGCTATAACTTTATAAACAGCTTTAGTGCAGAAAAAAAGGCACAAACCACCGAATGTGCATACATACAAATGTGCATAAGATACATGCAATCTTATCCTAATTCAATGAAGGTGTACGGCTTGAGAGATTCCATTTCTGTATCAACCAGAACAGGATCAAAGGCTTTTTTTTCTTTTTTTAAAATCCTTGCAGTTATCTGCTTTCCTCTCTAAAAAGTCCTCACTGGAGTTTCTGTTCAATTTTCTCACTGCTGAATCTCATCTATCCCCCTGCTTTATATAAGCAGGGAATTTTTGACCACATATTTGAAATATTTTACAAGATGAAAACACTTCGCACTTAAAAAAAAGAAGCTTTTTGAAGATGCTGGAAGGCTTAAAAGAATGTTTCCACAATAAACTGCTGTGTCTACACACACATTTGCACAAACAATTTTCCCATATTTACCAGAAGCAAAGATGTTTATTGTAGTAACAGGATGCACAGGCAACCAGACCTGACTGCAAACCACCCTGCTGAGTAACTTAATAAGATAGATGTAGTACCCTTAAATGCCATGTATAAACAAATGTACATGTAGATCAATACACACGGCCTTCTAGTGGCTTCTCATTTGTCTTACTGAATACAAAAGAGGAGGAGGAGACAGGATGTTTTGTGTTATTAGCTGATATCCGGCAGAAACAATAGTGTTTCCCAGGAGATGAGCTGGGCTCAGGTCACTGGCTTCACTCAGCCGCGTCACTTGTGTGTGTTATGCAGAAATCAATAAGGGTGGCCTTTCAATGGCCTGGTTTTATTTCGCACAAACTGCGCTAGAGCCACTAAGATCCTAACACATCACACAATACAAGTTAACTTCTTAAAACCATCATCATTGAGCATTAAATTACTTGCATGCACAATTATTTTTAACTTGATCTATTAAGCTATTCAGAAATACCTTAAATTGTAACCGATACAATGAATAGAATATAAATCATTTCAATTTCTAAAATTATGTTGACATTTTTTGTGGGGCTTAAAGTCACAATGTGACTGTAATAATGTAAAAGCCAACCTAGACTTCTGCTTTTTATAAGGCAAGTTTAGTTCAGATCAAACAAGTAAACAACTTAATGACATGAATTCATTATAAAATGATCACACAACATTTGTAAAGTCAATAATTGCATTTAAAAATTGTATAAACATGTTTTCAGAAATAAAACCACAAAGATTGCATTTCTAAGAAATCAAATAATCTTTCCCTCTAAAAACACCAGCACTTTTTGGTTACCATGAACAAATGTTGGAGTTGCACTGCAACATGTTTACAGTTTGTCCCCAGATTGCCGGGGCATTGAAAAGCTTACTGAGTTTCAAGAGAACTCCTCTCTGCTCAGTTAAGGTGGGCCTGAGCTAGTCTGTCTCAGTATGCCACATGTCAGAGGGATTGATGGTCTGCCTCAATCCCCTCGGAGTGGGACACAAGCCTCGTCTGTCTCTAGCCATCAGACGCAGATGGCACAGCTAATGATGGCATCAGTCAGTGACAGGAAACATGGGAGGAACAAGTAGAGAGAGAGAGAGAGAGCAAAGAAAAAAAAAACAAGACTACAGTGGTAATTCATTTTAAGCCAGATATGCTACATAGCCTTGCATTTAAAACCAGACTGTGAAAAGAATGAACCTGTGAATTTTAAAATAGCATGGCAACGCACAAGACCATTAAACAATAATTTGCACCATGAGGTTGATGAGTAATGGATAAATGTGCAATCACTATCAAAAATAAGCCCATTCATGGTGATAAGGTCAAGGAGTAATATTAAACCAAATATTCTAAACCAAAAAATTTATAAAATAATAATGGTAAATACTACTGTTTATTGTATTTAAATATTTAATAATAATAATAATAATTATAATTTATTCATTTTTATTTAGATGTTTTTAATCATTAAATTGATTTTATAATTATACTAGATGTGTAATATTTGAAAAAGCATAAGCATAATTATTATAATAAAAATAATAAAATATGAATAAATCGAAATTAAATGTTTTTTTATTTAATAATAACAACAATAATGAAGAATATTACTATTTATTTTATTTAGATATTTTATAATAAATATATATATTTTTAATAATAATAAAATATTATTATTATTTTTTTATTTAGATGTATTTTTTTTACTTTACTGTTTTATTATAATAATTATTATTGTTTTTCAAATAGTATACATTATAATAATAAAATCAATGTAATTATAAAATAACTATATAATAATTATTTTATTTAGATGTATTTTATCATTAAATATTTTTTATTATAATAAATGTGCAATATTTGACAAATCATATTCATCATTATTATAATAAAATAAAAATACATCTAAATAAAAAGTAATAATTTTTTTTATACTTTATAAATAATAATAATGATAATATATCCCACAGGACACACTGTGGTTTTCATCCACCAGTCTGCCCTGTATGCCCATTAGATTACATCGGTTTGACATAGAGGACAGACTGTGGCTCCATCTCAAGCGTTAGAATTGTGTAATTGATCCTAAACACTGGATGTGATGTGGTGGGCCTCCTAACTATGCCATATGTGGCACAGCTGTCCAGCAAAGAGTGTAATTAATAAACACATTGGGCATTTGGAGGCACAGCCAGTAGGAAAGCTGGTGACTAATGGATGCTGAACATAACTGAGAGCCAGTGTAGTCTCTCTCCACTGGCGGAAATGGAAATGACACATGAAGCCTCTCTCTACTGTACACAATGTATATCCTTTGTGCATCCACCTACAGGCAGAGGATTTCTGAGAGCCCACAGATCACCGAGTGTTTCCTGCTCATTTCTATTGTGCTGTAAACAGGTCAGAAACCTAACAATCACAGCAAAGCCCTGCATGACAGAACCCGAATGCAAGAGTGAACACAGACATAAACACAAATATGCAGACAGTGTGACAACAGTATTCTCAAACTCTGCTTTCACTCGCTTGCTTCTGTAAAGCTCCTTTTACAAAGTCGGAGACAGACACACACACACACTCTTTCACCTTATTTTTAGGTCAATTACTCCTGTAGGCAAGTAGGCGGCAAGCAATGATGTGCAGTGCAAGGCTGTGAGTGTCCGGCTCGTTCAAACGCCTGCTCTAATCCTCCAGCCACGCGCTCATCTCTGACAGATCTCCTCATACATAAACACCCTCCTAGAGAACTTTTTAGTGCTGCGTGTGTGTTTGTGCGTGGAACACGTACCTTTGGCTGTTATGGCAGGCTGTTCCCCCAGCAGAAGTTTGAGCCTCTTAGCATGGATCTTGCCTTGGTAATGAGACTGTGCTACCACCGCTGAAGTAAAGGACATGTTACACAGTGTACAGCACTTGTTCTTATCCACATCTCCCTCCTCACTCCCCTGCAACACATCAGACACATTTATCATGGTCAGAAGGTCAGACGGAACAAGGGCATGGGGTTAAAAGAGGAAATCGAGAGCTTAGCACAATATTTATAACAGCAGATTTTCTCCTCCTAACCCTCGAGCAGTGCTTGAGGGTAAATGAGCTACAAATGTAACAGAGTGAAGAATGAGAGCGAGAGGGGGTGAAATGTCTTGGCTTCTTTGGGATTGCTTATGTGGTTACTGGTGGGATGCAAATGGAGGTGATTTAACAGTAACAGGGCCAGTTTGATTGAAGTATCACAGGCAGAAAGTGAGGCGATCACCCACTGCCTGCAGTAAGATCTATTACATACTTTACATCAAATACAAGATGCAGAATCTATGGAGCCATTTCATGACTGAGTTCATCTTCCTTGTGATGCATTCATCAGTATATGCTTGGGCTGAAGATCCAATAGAATTCGCTTTTAAGGATGCACAGTTTCTCGTCTGTACAAAAAAACGAACACTATATGTGACCCGTGCTGGCAAAATTAGTCAGAATGCGCAAAGTCTAATTTTGAGCTACAGGCAAAAGAAGTGAAAAATGTCAGTTTTGGTTGAATTTAAGGTTGTCACAAAAATTAGTTCATCAAGTCCTCCTCTAGTGATCCCAATGCTCCAAATAGCAATTAAACATCTAAAATGATGTTTATTTGTACGTTTTTTTGAGAGGAGTAACCTACTTTTTTTTCTCTGCTCGCTAATGGTTGGGGAAAATTCTGATGTGTAACATTATATTTGATCCATGCATTACATAGATCTGTCTCAATGTTAATCAAACATTAAAAGAAAAGACGGAATCACTCACTGCTCTTGATTAAACTACTGTTTATTTGTATCTTTGTTCTTATTTTTAATAACAAAGATAAAATAAAAATGGCTATATTGTGAATAACAAAAAATTGCTCATTCCAACTCATTTTGCCTGCAGTGTCAATTATTAATTATTAATTAACAAGCTAATTATTCAGTTATTTGTATTATTAAATATTAAAGTTATTTAATCGGTTTTTAAAAGAAATGCATTCAAACAGACAAAATTAATTTGAGAAAATGTAACAGTAAAGACATTTATAATACACGTTATAATGTGTATAATCACATCCAAAATAAAAGTTTTGTTTACATTATATATGTTTGTGTACTCTATATTTATTATGTATATATAAATATACACACACTGACAGAGAGTCACCATAGTCACCGCAGTCTCCACCAACGACACTCACCAGATACCAATCCCCTGATTTCTGACCACCGCCACCTGTCAGCACTAATCAGCAGCACTATATCCCTGCACTCCTCCCATTCTGGTCTCAAACTTTCCATGTTGACTAACCTGACCCACTTACCTTTTGTCTACTTACCAGTTGCTCCAGTGTTCCTATCCCTGTTCTCCACCACTCCAGTTCTCCACCGTCTCAACGCTCCACTGTTACCTCTGGATCCCCTGGAAAAGAAAAAAGGACATTCACACTCAGATAAGCCCCTAGAGACATTCCCATTCCCCGCCTGCTTACCTTGACATTCTGCTCATCTCATTCCCCTCTGCTACTACTAAATAAACCTGTTGATTGTACTGCACTTACCTCTGTGTCCTGTGTCTATCTGCTGACAGAAGACCAGACCAGAACTGACGACCGGAGATAGAGTTCCCGAACCCCACCGCTGCGGATCCCCCTCGAAGAGCTGATCAGCGCTCTTCGAACAGCTCTTTGGTCACACACCCTCAGTCTGCCTATGCTAGTCCCATGGCCATCCCTGCAAACTATTCGGGTGAGGCGGTTGAATGTAGCGTTTTTTTACTCCTGTCCGAAGTCAGAAGGTTATACCTGCATACTAGTTGCAGTTGACAGATTTTCCAAAGCCTGCAAGTTAATTCTCCTCCGGGGTTTACCCACAGCCCTCGAAACAGCAGAGGCCCTCTTGCATAATCTCTTCCGCACCTTCGGCATCCCGGAAGATGTCGTCTCCGACCGTGGGCCACAGTTTGTCTCCCGTGTCTGGAAGGCATTCTTCAAACTCCTCGATGTCACCATCAGTCTCTCCTCAGGGTATCACCCCCAGACTAACGGCCGGACTGAGTGGAAGATTCAAGAGATTGGGAGATATCTCCGGGCCTACTGTCATGATAACCAGCACAGATGGAACTGCTTCCTCCCGTGGGCCGAGTATGCACAAAATTCCCTCAAGCAAACCACCACCGGCCTCACCCCTTTCCAGTGCATACTCGGCTACCAACCCCCTCTGTTTCCCTGAACAGAAGAGCCCTCCAAAGTTCCAGCTGTCGACCACTGGTTCAGAGCGAGCGAGAGAGTTTTGGACTCGACTCATGTCCAACTCCAGCAGGCAGTGCGGAGACACAAGACCTATGCAGACGCCAGTCGGTCTGCCACCCCCGTCTATCGTCCTGGAGATAAGGACTGGCTCTCCGGCCGGGACCTGCATCTCCGCATGCCCTGCCGGAAGTCCCCGCTATATCAGTCCCTTTTCCATCGAGAGGCAGATAAATGTCTCCAACTCCCTGCACGGTATCATATCCATCCAGCATTCCATGTCTCACTCCTCAAGCCTGTCTCTCTCTCTGTCACAGAACCCGACAAGCCTGCAGTACCTCCTCCTCCCAAGATCATCGAGGAGCCCCTAGTCTACAGGGTGCAAGGCATCTAGGACTCTTGGCGACGGGGTGGTTGCCTGGAATATCTTATTGACTGGGAGGGATACGGGCCGGAGAAAATATCCTGGGTGGCCCAGGACGATGTGCTGGATCCCTCTCTCCTGGCCGAGTTTCACCAGAACCACCCTGACTGTCTCGCACACAGAGGCCGTGGCCGACCCCGTCGCCGTAATAGAGCGTCAGGAGCCACCCCTGGAGGAGGGGGTATTGTCAGAGAGTCACCATAGTCACTGCATTCTCCACCAACGATACTCACCAGATCCCCTGATTTCTGATCACCGCCACCTGTCAGCACTATATCCCTGCACTCCTCCCGTTCACTCACTGTCTCAAACTTTCCATGTTGACTAACCTGACCCACTTACCTTTTGTCTACTTACCAGTTTCTCCAGTGTTCCTATCCCGGTTCTCCACCGTCTCCACGCTCCACTGTTACCTTTGGATCCCCTGGAAAAGGAAAAAGGACATTCACACACAGATAAGCCCCTAGAGACATTCCCATTCCCCACCTGCTTACCTGGACATTCTGCTCATCTCATTCCCCTCTGCTACTACTCAATAAACCTGTTGATTGTATTGCACTTACCTCTGTGTCCTGTGTCTATATGCTGACACACATACAGTACATATTTTGAAAATATTTACGTTTATACATTTATATATTCTTATAATTTTATATTATATATAAATATATTTAATATATAAACATAAAACAATTTCTTACATATATACATGCATGTGTTTGTTTTTATATATACAAAACTATGTATAAATAATAAATATACATATATTATGTAAACAAAAACTTTTATTTTGGAATGCGATTAATCATTTGACAGCACTACTGTTCTTATTTAATAATAATGTTTTGAGCACCAAAATCAGCATATTAGGATGATTTCAGAAGGATCGTGTGACACTGAAGACTGGAGTAATGGCTGCTGGAAAATTCAGCTTTACCACCTCAAAAATAAATAAATTTTTACATATTAAAATACATTTAAAATTGTAATATTATTTTAAAATATTGCAGTTCACTGTATTTTTGATCAAGAATAAATAAAGCCAAGCTGTATTATCAGATGATATCCAGAATTCTGCCCCACACAACACCCCTCACTGATATCCCAACTGCTACTGTACTTTAGATTAACCTACTAAGGGCTTCAACATCACCAAAACAGAAATAAGGTGACAAACCTGATGTGATTTTCTTTCTTTTTTTCATTCATTCATTCAACTTTTATCTCTTCCTTTCCCTAAAACACTGAAATTTTGTTAAAATTCTACTGTGAAATTTTCTAGGCTTTGGCCTTGTTAGATGTTCCTTACAGGCATTGTAGCTGTTAACTGTAATTACTGGAAGATACTTTATATTGATAGTAATCAAAAACAATGGTTGCCCTACAGCTCAGGTTCCAGCTCTATGAATAAAACAAGGAGCTTATTTGCATAAATTTTCCAGCAATTTTGTTCCATTGCCACACAGAGCCTTGGACCATAGGAAGGGCAAAATGATATGACACATGTGGAGTGAAAACGTGCTTAGGTTGCGCTTGGAGGCATTCTTACACAAGCATACAAACACACAAACTCACTCTGTGTCTGTCTTCCTAAACCACTAGACTGCAATACTAACACTGCTGAAGTACGTTAAAAGAGAGTTAGACAACAATGAGGTCAGAATTCCTGAGTATGTACAAGTATGTTCAATCCATATGGGGAAACGTTATCGGACATACTACAGCAACCATGTTGGTTTTGAGCATTGCATTGAAGCTATGCTTGGTCTGCAGGTTGGCCTGCAAAAATCCATTGTTTTGTCCGTTTGTAAGTATCATGGAAGCCAAGCACCCTCAGTGTTAATGGAGGGAGCTAAACACACAGCACACACCAACACAGCACTTCTCCAGATGACCTTGCTCTGTGCTTTGGTATGTGTACTGTACAATAAATATATCCATTACCACATCACCTGCTCTGAAAAGAAAAATCTCCCACACAAGTCCTTATATAGTGCATTCAGAATCCTGTGGTCTTTGTGTTAGTGACATTCACTATGAAATACAGCAAAATAAAATCACTGACAAGAGCAAAACAGAATGACTCTCTATTAAAAGCTAATTTGATAAAGAACACAGGTGTTAATGACTGCCATCTGCAAAAGGGGAAGGTCACCATGTTGCAAATTTGCATCGGCTCGACAAATTACAGCAGTTTAATTGTTGAATTACTGTGTATGGCTGTTTTGGACATGTATGATTCTGATATGCATAACGGTGCAAATTACCATTGTGTAGCAAATTTGCACTGGCTGAGAGTATTTCAGTTGTTAAAATTGGTCATTTTGGACATAATGAAAAAGTTTGACAAGTTATGATATAAAATTATCAAGCAATTAAAAGAACTGCTAAATGAAGTTTCTCACTTTAAATATTTATGTAAATAGTACATTTTAACAAGTGTAAAGATGTTTACAAGTTAACACTCTTTCTTAGAGTAAATTAAAAAAAAATGTTATAAACTGTATCAAAATGTTCTTCATCTTCAACAGTTTTCTGTGTCTGCTGACATTGCTTAGGTTCTCTCAAACTCATTTCCTGGAGGGCCACAGCTCTGCAGAGTTAAAATCCGAGACGCACTGCACGATTTTAGCAATCCTATAAGATCCTTGGGTCTCATTCACTAATAATTGCGTACATTTTTCGTATTTATACGCACATTTGAACTTCTCACGAAAACTTTCCGCCTAATTCACAACACGTACGTATGCACGTGAGCTTGTTTCCTAAACTCGTTCTTCTGTTAGTGAATTTGGAGTCTTCTAAATGAGCGCCCGCGTGCACAAGGTTAGTGATTAGCATAATACACGCCCAAACCAGCTCCATATAAGGGCTTTCCGCAAAGCGGCACTCATCCAGAGAAAGACAATTATGGCACCGAAACAAAAGACAAAGGAAAATAACTTTAACGATAATGAACGTGAGGTTTTGCTGTTGGAGGTGGAAGTCAGAAAAAATTTGCTATTTAAAAGCGACTGAACAGCCATTCGTCACTCTCAGCAAACATATCTGTGCGCTCTCTACGTAGAGCACGCGCCGCAATGTCTTCAAGCAGTAACAAGTGTTCCATGCCTCCAAACACAAGGTGAGACAATCTATCCTTATATAAACGGTGATTAGTGTGTCTCATGTATAGTTACTTTTCATCCACCCTGTAAATAACATATCTAATTATATGTAGGGTTCTTTATACATGCTTATAAGGCCCCGGGCGTACATGATTATTGCGTATGTGTGGTATAAGTTGTTCTTGAATTTTTTCGTACATTTAGAATAAATTTGAGTATATTAGTATATATTTTTAGAATAAAGTTTTTGATGAATCATGATTCATTCGTGAAAACCTCCATACGCACATTTCACGCAAAATTTTTTGCGTACGCATGTTTAGTGAATGAGACTCATTGCATGTCACACTGTGCGACATGTATCTAAAAAACTTGGCTACGACGTGTGTAGATTGTACGATGATGACACCTATTGACTCGTACACTACGAAGCACATTACTAAGAATAAAACGTCATCAGCATGCACTAGTGATAAACAAAAAGAGCATGATAAATCACGCTTTAGCAGTTGTAGTTTTTATGTGAGCTGAAAAAAGTGGAAGTGGTAAAAGAGGAAGGCATAAGAGCTTTAGGTAAGTAGTTTTATTTCATGTCGCATTTTTATTGGATGGTCAGTAAACGTGGATCATAACGGCAGACTGTGCGATGATCATATTGTATCTTATGCTATCTTTAGTCGCAAGACCATGACAACGGCCGTCTTTGAACCTGTCTCACTGTTCGACACAGGACCACAGATTAGGAGCCAGGATCACAGAAATCGCCACGATTGTTTGCCAATATTTTGTCTGGGACAGCCGAAAATCGTGCAGTGTGTTTCAGGCTTCAAATCACACCTGCTTGGAAGTTTCTAGTGATCCTTAAGACCTTGATTAGCTGGATCAGGTGTGTTTGATTAAGGTTGGAGGTAAACTGTGCAGAGCTGTGGCCCTCCAGGAACTGATTTTGAGCCTTAGGCCATGCGGGCTAATTTTAACTAAGAGCCAAATGGCTACTTACTTTGGGATTAAAGGCATTTTGATGCGCAGGCCGATCAATTCCCAATGGAGTGTTGAACTATATTATTTTCAACTGTCCTTATTCACTTGGAAATACATCAGATTATGTAAGTGAACTGTGCCATGTTAACAATCTATGTTGTCTTTTAGATAAATGAAAAATAAATGCATATATTTAAGCATCAAATCCAGAAACTAAGGCAAAACCCACAAACATGTGCGTGCATGAATAATATTGATAACATTTGAACCGAAAAATTACACCCAGGGCTCTTCTATAGGAAAACGCAACAGAAAACCCCTGACTCAGCTGTATCCCCCAGATTTAATCTCCAATGTGATTCGTCAGATATGTGCGGCTCACTTATTCTAAAGCCATGCGCAAAGCTGAAGATAATTACACGTCTGAATATACGTCTACACAGCAATTCACAGCCTGTCACTAAGAAAGACGCATTGCTCTTCAACAAAACGGATTTGTGTCTATTTCATTCATGCAATAAAATAATCTTTTTATCTGAATGCAGACAATTTACTTTACTGTCAACACAAAACAGAATGTTTTCCATAGAGCTTTACTCTCATAATAATATCAGTGCTACTTCAATAAGCAAACAAGCAAAAAGCTTACTTATTGTTGTCCCTACATATTAAGGTTGGAGATGAGAATGTATTTTCAATAACACACATCACTTTAACAGAAAATAAACATTCTGCACATCTCTGCATTTCAAAGAACTGCAACTATGACCTCGGTAGACAACATGGTCTTTAACGTTGTTCTACTCAAGATTAATGTTTGGTGAATGCTTGTTTTCTAATGCAGCCTATTCACACACGACGAGGAAGCCTCTTTGCATTCAACCATCATCAGCTTCAGCAATAGCTAATCTTTTCTGAATGCATGCATGCATGCCCATGAATACCTTTGCCAGCTCTACTCAGTTTAGAGCTTCTTTTTTTTTCATTTCAGGTTTTAGCTTTTATTGACAGAGACAGTTGAGGGCAAACAGGAAATGAAGCTAGGAGAGAAAATGGAGTGAGAGTGGGAACAGTACATGACACCAAAGTCACTGCTATACATCATCATGGCTTCAACATAATCAGTTTTCTTCATAATTATTATAATTACTTACAGTAGCAAGCAACATGAAGGTAAGATTTCAATTTAGAAGGTTTACATATAATTTATATATATATAATTTAAATCTTATTAGGTTAATTTACTACCCCTCAGAGTACTTAAATGGAAGTGTTTTTGCAAATACTGTTTTATGTTCTTAAAATTCAAATAATTCTATTATTAATAGTGCTAATAGTTAAGTGCTTTTCGTCACTTTTTGCCTATTTTAAAGTGTAATCTTATTCTGCACACTCTTAAATTAACTTTACTTTTGTACTTCAAGATGTCATTCACAATTCTGACAACTGCTGAGAATAAAAGTATTTCAAAAACTACATACAATATGCTGGTTAATGGATAGGCTAATTCACCGCTTGCAAGAGATAAAACAGAAAAAGGGATGTAAAGCCAAAAAAAGTATGCAAAAAAGGGGGGAAAAAGTAGGAAAACATCAACACCCATAACGCAGTGGGCTTAATCTGACTGTCTGTGAGCAGGGATACAAAAATGCAGAAGTACAATCTATAGTTCCCACAAAATCCCTGGAGCTGTCAAAAGTCCATCAGGTGACGTATTTTACATTCTCTGGCAGATTTTGCTGACAAAAATAATAAACAATATTCATTTACTTATATTACTACACTCTAACTGCATTTCCATGAACTTATGTCACAAACATGTAGCTCAAACTGAGTTAGAGTTTGAAAGCTAAACTGAAATTAGTTTGTCTGTTATTTTAGTGCGTTATTTTTGCATATCTCTGCTGTATCGTATAAAGTCAATTCAAAGTGACAAATGACTGCCTATTGCCCAACTAAGCAGAGACAGAACTGTTAAGAGTCTGACAGGGTTCATCGGGGCTGTGATGCAATAATCAGGAGGCTGATAACCATCTGATTGGAACAGCAGAACCAGCCTGTGGGAAAGAGATGCTGAATTTGTAATTGCTGTTCAAATACCAAGAAGAGAGAAGGAGATATGACTGTATACAGAAGATCAACGAGCCTCAAATGGAAAGATAAAGTGCATTCTTCTATATATGTACAAACTCTGTGTTGTTTTATATTTTTATGTAAGAAAATAACTATAATATTCTAATAAACTTATCAAACTGAAATAAACTTATCAAACTCAAATATCAAACTGTCCACTGGTGGTGGACGAGCAGATACCCCCCTTACTATTTAAAGCGCTTTGAGTGCCTAGAAAAGTGCTGTAATGAATTATTATTATTATTATTAATTAATGACAAAATATAACAACTGTATGTAACTAATCCTATATACAAATAAATAAAAATAAAAAGTAGATTAAAATAATATATTCACTGTATATAATGTAACAAAACATTAACATTTATAAATACAAAAAAATAATACAAAAAAATAAAATTAAATTATATATATATATATATATATATATATATATATATATATATATATATATATATATATATATATATATACATACAGTATCTCACAGAAGTGAGTACACTCCTCAGATTTTTGTAAATATTTTATTATATCTTTTCATGTGACAACACTGAAGAAATGACACTTTGCTACAATGTAAAGTAGTGAGTGTACAGCTTGTATAACAGTGTACATTTGCTGTCCCCTCAAAATAACTCAACACACAGCCATTAATGTCTAAACCCCTGGCAACAAAAGTTGAGTACACCGCTAAGTGAAAATGTCCAAATTGGGCCCAATTAGCCATTTTCTCTCCCCGGTGTCATGTGACTCTTTAGTGTGACAAGGTCTCAGGTGTGAATGGGGAGCAGGTGTGTTAAATTTGGTGTTATCACTCTTCTCTTACACTGGTCACTGGAAGTTCAACATGGCACCTCATGGCAAAGAAAAAAAAAAATTGTTGCTATACATAAAGATGGCGTAGGCTATAAGAAGATTGCCAAGACCCTGAAACTGAGCTGCAGCACGGTGGCCAAGACCATACAGCGGTTTAACTGGACAGCGTTTACTGTGTTGAGAGGTGCTGAAATCGCGTTTGGTCTCGTACTGTATCGCGTATCTTGTCAGTGTGTGCACTTGCTTGGCCATTTTTAGTTGATAAACAGGAAAGTGGGTTCAAGTACCAGCAGAAGGCAGTGTAATGAAATAGTCTTTAAGAGAAGCAGTCTATCAGCGGAAGTTTAAAATCAGCTCGTAAGTGTATTTAATTGTCTCAGTGTTTAGCGCAGTTGCCGTTGCTAGGAAACGCTTATTTTGTTTACTATGTTGAGAGTTGCTGAAATCACATTTGGTCTCGTACTGTATCGCGTATCTTGTCAGTGTGTGCACTTGCTTGGCCATTTTTAGTTGATAAACAGGAAAGTGGGTCCAGCTGAATTGAAATGGTGATTTGTTGGATTGGTATTAAAAATATTTATAACGCGGTAGCGGTCACGGCAGTCGTCGTGTGAAGCCCTCTTAGTGTGAAGACTGAAGAGTGTAAAGACCATCAACTCTACCGTGCGACTCCACCAAGGGATAGAAGTATCGCTTTTTATTTTAGTTTTTTCATTTATATGTTTATTATTGAAATGTTGTTATATGCATGTGTCAATTTTATTTAATTTCTTTATTTTCTTAAATATGTGGGTATATAGTATTTATAGAGTTGTAACTTTTAGTTTTAGTTACTTTTTCTTATTTGTAAGTCGCTTTGGACAAAAGCGTCTGCTAAATGACATAAGTAAGTAAAGTAACGGGGAAGTCGTGGCCTAATGGTTAGAGAGTTGGACTCGTGACCCAAAGGTTGTGGGTTCGAGTCTCGGGCCGGCAGGGATTGTAGGTGGGGGGAGTGAATGTACAGCGCTCTCTCCACCCTCGATACCACGACTGAGGTGCCCTTGAGCAAGGCACCGAACCCCCAACTGCTCCCCGGGCGCTGCAGCATAAAATGGCTGCCCACTGCTCCGGGTGTATGTTCACGGTGTGTGTGTGTTCACTGCTGTGTGTGTGCACGTTGGATGGGTTAAATGCAGAGCACGAATTCCGAGTATGGGTCACCATACTTGGCTGAATGTCACTTCACTTTCACTTTCACTTTTTCACTAACTGGACAGGTTCCACACAGAACAGGCCTCGCCATGGTCGACCAAAGAAGCTGAGTGCACGTGCTCAGCGTCATAATAAGAGGTTGTGTTTGGGAAACAGATGTATGAGTGCTGCCAGCATTGCTGCAGTGGTTGAAGGGGTGGGGGTCAACCTGTCAGTGCTCAGACCATACGCCGCATACTGCATCAAATTGGTCTGCATGGCTGTCGTCCCAGAAGAAAGCCTCTTCTAAAGATGATGCACAAGAAAGCCCGCAAACAGTTTGCTGAAGAAAAGCTTACTGGAACCATGTCCTGTGGTCTGATGAGACCAAGATAAACTTATTTGGTTCAGATGGTGTCAAGTGGCAACCAGGTGAGGAGTACAAAGACAAGTGTGTCTTGCCTACAGTCAAGCATGGTGGTGGGAGTGTCATGGTCTGTGGCTGCATGAGTGCTGCCGGCACTGGGGAGCTACAGCTCATCGAGGGAACCATGAATACCAACATGTACTGTGACATACTAAAGCAGAGACTGGGCCGCAGGGCAGTATTCTAACCTGGTAACGACCCTAAACACACCTCCAAGACAACCACTGACTTGCTAAAGAAGCTGAGGGTAAAGGTGATGGACTAGCCAAGCATGTCTCCAGACCTAAACCCTATTGAGCATCTGTGGGGCATCCTCAAACGGAATGTGGAGGAGCGCAAGGTCTCTGACATCCACCAGCTCTGTGATGTCGTCATGGAGGAGTGGATGAGGACTCCAGTGGCAACCTGTGAAGCTCTGGTGAACTCCATGCCCAAGAGGTTTAAGGCAGTGCTGGAAAATAATGGTGGCCACACAAAATATTGACGCTTTGGGCCCAATTTGGACATTTTCACTTAGGGGTGTACTCACTTTTGTGGCCAGGGGTTTAGACATTAATGGCTGTGTGTTGAGTTATTTTGAGGGGACATCAAATTTATACTGTTATACAAGCTGTACACTCACTACTTTGCATTGTAGAAAAGTGTAATCTCTTCAGTATTGTCACATGAAAAGCTATAATAAAATATTTACAAAAATGTGAGGGGTGTACTCACTTCTGTGAGATACTGTATATATATATATATATAAAACATGAATATAAAACTGCAACAAATAATTTGGCTTGGGAGCAATAGTGTAATGCTGACAATATAAAATTAAATGCATGACAAAATACACACTATCACACAATTTTTATGCATTTAACTTTCACACCTTTTTTCAAATGTCACGTATTTTCTTTTTGTTAGGTTTTAGATCTGAAGCTTAAGCCTGTGCACCTATATATATGATCATAAAGCAGAGTACATTTTTGTAAACAAGGAAAGACTTCAATTCAGCACTGCATCTAAGGCTTTCAGGCAGTAGTTGCTGGTGAAAGCGATCTGGGGGCTTTGTAGAGATTGCTTTAGTGCAAAACCTTTTGAGACTTAATTCTGTTTACACTGTATATACGGTTGCTGGTGCAGCATGGCTATTGCTTTATGGATTCAGAACGCTCAAAACCAAATTTTACAAGCACAATGTGCTTTTAACTGCAGTTTAATTATGGATTACTCACTTACATTTCTTACTGTTTACTACTTATTTCTTCCAGCAAGAATGGAAAAGTGTCCACTTTGAGAAAGAAACACAATGATAGAGAAAAAAAAAAAGGTCAGAGAACCCATGACTCAGTCTGGTCTGCGTCTCCATGAGAACAAGATGCTATGCCAACCATGGCAAGCACAGTGCTGTCAGTTCACATCGCATCAGTCAGGTTCCAAAAGATCCTTCAAAACCATCCCCATATTTGAGGCACTTGTCTTGTAAGCCAAAGTGAAAATATATTTAATTCTTCTTACAGCATCATTCCTTAAACAGTGCGCAGTACTTAACACTGGAAAGATAAATTAGATCTTAGCTTTTGAAGACATGCAATATCTATATTAAGGCTATTATATTTTGAGAGACAATTTCAAATCTGCATCACCCACATTAGCATCTCAGCACTGTTTCTGACAAAGCTAAATACCATGTCATAAGAAAAGTGATGGACAGGTTTCATTTTCATTCACATGTCGTGTAATCTCAACAGTACATCCAGCCCGATCTCACGGCAATTCGTACATATTTTACGAGGTGGCTAATGCGTACGAATTTTTGCTAAATCGTACGTACTTTAGGAGTTGCCAATTCGAATGAATTTGTATGAATGACCTACACCTAACCCCACCCCTAAACCTACCCATCACTGGGATTTAGACAAATCATACAAAATCGTATGAGTGAGGTCGTACAAATTAACCACCTCGTAAAATACGTATGAATTGCTGTGAGATAGCGTTGCTACATCAGTATCTTCTTGCTAAGTCTGATGTCACATGTCACCATTTCCGGGACCAGACCCCAAAAGCAAACAGCAAATGTTGTTAATATACACTCACTTTCTGGAATACTGGAATACTGAAAAATAATGATCCTAATCTTTATCTTCATAGTGAAACCTCAGATGGCCAGACAGGCAGCGATTTATCTTTTCAAAATCCTTAAAATATTGGAAAAATATATACACTTTGAACCCAGAGACTATAATGTTCAACTATAGTTTTTAAAAGCTTAGCTTAAAGTTGTGCTATAAATGAACAATACTCATAATTGCCTCTTGAGATAGTATTCTTATTTGAAATAAGAGTAGAGGCTTGGACCCAGACCAACAGTTTTAAATATCATGACTTGACTTAAGCAGATCGAGCAACATTTCTCAAAATAAAATTGGCTGTGGTCTGCAGAAAATCCCTCGACTGTCAAAAAAAAAAACTATGGCAGGAGATAAATAGTCAAATGTTGATATTGTTAACTAAAACGATTCTTATCTTTTTGTTAACTTAAAAAAATAGATACATAGATACATTAAGTAAAAAAATAAAAATACAAACTCATTTAACAAAATGACTAAAATTACAAAAATAAAATGAAAAAGAGAACTGAAAATATAAAATATAGATACAAAAATATATAAATATGATCAGAAATGATAATACACAACCATTGACTGCACAACATTGACTAGGCAGAAACAGAGCAGGTTTTAAGGGGATATCAGATGAAATGTTCACTTTTTTATTTATTCATTTATCTTCATTTTTTGCATTTAGTTAGGTTTCTGGTGTGTCTGCCACCTCCAAAAATTTGAAAAGAAAACATGCAGCCAGTTTTTTTATGGGTTGTCCGAGTCTGAAACAGTGTCTTTCAGTGAGTTTGTGCTGTTTTTGACATGGTAAAAAGGGTGTTGTTTTACACAACCATTGAGAAATTTTAACCAAAGTATGTTACAGACATTTTATGAAGACTCTAAACTAAGAGTCACACCAACTTGGAAAATTCAAACAAAGCTTCATCTGTGCATGCACCCCATTAGTTTTTCAGTGTTTTTATAGGTTTGCCATATACATTGTGATTATTAATGCATGTGGAACCCTGACAAAATGAGTTCTGCTGATACCCAAGAGAGAAGCGTAAACGGAAATGTAAATGTAAAGAGGAAACTGCTGTATCATTCTCAGGCTGTCTGGGCATTCCACACACAGTCACTGATCTGTCATTAACTCAGAAACAAAGTCTAGAACAAAAGCTGAAGATTCAGGCTCGAGTTCCAGCTCACTTTGTTCTCTCCTCTTTCGTTCTTGTCCTCCAACACACGCTCCGTCTGCCCTGTTCTCCCCTGGAAACATGAGCCCCAGCAGGGGTTGATTTAATCACCGCTAATTAAATAGGAGTAAGTATCCGATGGGCTATTCGATCAGTGCAGATGGTGTCCCAGGCCGCTAATTGTATCCTCCGCCACAGCCCTTGCATTGAGTTACAGTGTGCTGGAGACTTGGGGAGCGATTTTTAAAGTGTCCTTTGGGACCGTGTAGCTATTAGTAGCTGCTGCAGACAGCTGATTCGTGTTAAGCGGATGGATGTGACCAGTGATCTCTTGTACGTTCTGCGGCCGCTTTATTAGGCGTTGAGAGAGCAGAGGACAGCTTATTAGAACTTGGCTGCTTACTGACTCTTAATGCAGGTGAATTTTAGTTCTCTGCTGGTCAAGGGCCAGTTTACCCTCATACAACCCTGTGCTCTGGGAAAACGGGGGGGAAATCTAAAGAAAATGCAGGCAGCACTTTGTGTGTAGTTGACTGACAGGTACTGTACAGTTGGACTGGTTGACAATATAATGAAATTACTTTCCTTTATTAACATTTCAACACTCCCCTTAACATTTAAACTGTAGATTTAGTTTCACATTTTTTTAAAAGAATGGTTTGGAAAAAAACATTTGACACAACATTTGTTTCTTCAATGTTATCGAAGAAATCAAGAAAATCAGTATGTCTAAGAAAAAAATTTTTTTTGTTGTTTTTCTTTTTCATTGCTGTGGAGCCAAAAACATTACAACAGCATTCACACAACGGTAGCCATGTAGAGTTCATTGATCTATAAATATCAGAAAGAGCAATGTAGTGGAAAAATAATTGCTTTCAGTTCCACTCTACTCCCTCGATCCCACTGTAAAAAGTGCTGATTTTGACTGAACGCCTCCTGACTTAGTTTTTCTATCATGTTTATAGGTTAATGACAGAAAAAATGTAATCACAAAAATTCCACATCTTGCACTATTTTTATATTGATTTTCAGGAGTACATTAACTGATTAGTGATAAGAGAGTGTAAAAGGATTAACTCAATATTTAAGTGAGAAAACCTACCCTAAACATTCAAATTTAATTAATTCAAACTAAAGACTTAAATGAACAGTTCGCTCTCTCCACTTAAAAAAGTAACATAAAATTGGTTAATATGATTCACATGCTATATTTCAGGTCTCATTGAGTCGTATGATAACTTTGTTTGAGAAACATACTGAAAGGGTGTTTTCACCCCTGGCTTGTTCAGAGCATTTGTCTTGGAACCTGGTGAATTTTTACCTAGGCATTTATGAGCATGACAATCACGCTTGTATCTGCATCAAAACAATTGTACGAGACTGTATGAGATTGCCTGAACGAGGTGGTGTCATCTCGATTAAAAAAACTCTGGAGTGGCTCACTTGTGGTAAGAAAGGAATCTAACCAAGCTGTATCATAATTTATAATGCATAGTGTAAAAGTGGGCACATTTAGCATTATTGCAGTTCAAAACCAAAGAGTGTATAATATACAATTAATATACAGTTAATATGGCGTCAATTGCTTGTTATATAGCTAACAGTCTACAGGACTGAGAGCGCCCTAACTAGTCTCTTAAATGTAGCCACTTTTAATTTTGTTCTCTCTCTTTAATTTCTGAAAAAATGCCAGTTTTGGCCTATGATCTGTTCTCATTGACAAGACATGTCCATATGTCTACCTCATTAACATCAGCTTCAGTGGGTAACAGCTCGTACAAAGTCGAGTTTGTCTGCAGAACCTATTGACAAATGACACATGGAGATCGATGACTATTTGAATGTCTGTTCATTGCTATCGATCTGATACAAAGCTATAGTTCAGTCAAAGAACTCAAAAACAGCAAGATAGTCTTTTGAAATCTGGCCATTGAAGGTGGCGGTTCCCTACACAATTCTTGTATTCTAATCACCTTCATTACTGCAATTCTCTGCCAGTGTCCTCACCTCAGTAGCTTGTGTAGTGATGTATACAAGTACTGTTACCATACGGAATATCAATAAAGCATACACGCATTCAATATAATTTAATTCTAACCGTATCCCATTGCCGATGGCTACGATTTTGCATTCTCTGACCCTCGCATAAACATTTAGATGTGCATTTGGTCTCCTGCGGTGAGAGCTTTGTTGGTCTGTTTGGAAGCTGTCTAAAAACATGTAACATCTGCAAAAACCACAGGCATGATAGATTTTCTCTGCCCAGCCGAGAACGCAAAAAGGCTGATCCCAGCAACATTCACACATCCTTATGTTTGTGAACCCCTCTCGTTGTGTGAATAGCCCATCAAACACGGCAATAAAGCAGAAGCCTGCTTTATCCTACCGAGAGAATCAGAGCACATAGACTATCATCTCAGCGAGACTCATCTCAAAAGATGGCTGAAGTTCAGAGTTAAGTTAAGACTTTCTTGAACTTTCCTGTTTTTTTTATTTTTTTATTTAATTGGCCTTCATGTAAAATCTGCTCCATTATTAAACCCAAGCTTTAACACACAGGCTCACCTATTAACTCAAAGTGACAATGCAGTGCAAAACCAGATGGATCAAAACATTTCACACATGCCAAGCTGTTATCTCCTTGTGATGAAACGCTGGACTGACATGCTACAACCACTGACTGTCACCACTACAATCATCCATAAGTAGGGCACCAGTCATTCACCAGTATTCACTGCGCTAACAAACATACTATAAAGAGTTTTTTCTAACCTGGGATTGCTAGAGCTCTTCCAGGAGTCTGCAATACACTAGTTATGACCAGGCCTGGCACCAGAGGGTCTTTTTAATGGTTGGAGTCCATGAAGCACATTATTGTAAAAAAAAAAAAAAAAAAAAAAAAAAAAAAACGGTTTGATGTGGAAAACAATGACTAGAACTAATTAAAAGAAAAAAGGTTTGCCACCTTGATCTTTTCAAGGAATGGTTTAGGGCCATTCCACACTAAAGTCACACATTACAGAGGTGTCATTTGTGAACAAAAGAATAGGAAGAATAGGAAGAGATACTCACGTCATCTGTTCTGAGCTTCTTAGCTGGACATCCCCCGTCTACTGGATGCAACATGTAATACAGACGCACTTTGTTTGCATGTTTCCGGCTCTGAAAAAGACGAATGGAGAGGAAAAAAATATTTAGGTGTGTTTATTATTCTTGTACACAATCAGATGATTCTGCAATCTGAATTTTATAAGAGAATAAGATGATGTAATAAATCAAAGTGAAAGATCTGTACCTTTATTAACAGACTTAATTGTGAAGAAAAAGTACACAAAATTACCAAAGAAAGATAAGCACCGGAGCAGGAACCGAGTGAGAAGTGAATGGCCAATAAATAATTAGTGTGGTTGGCGTTAAGTAAGTGTGGAGCCACAAATCACAAACCCATCAATTACTTAGGTTTGACGGCACAGCTTTCAGAGAGTGGGCCAAATCAATTCACAGCTCAGTTTAACTGAAAATTATGTTGTTTGACAAGAGGGTAATTGAATTTCATCCTCAACACAAGGGAAAGAGGCAAAGTGTGGGCAGAGAAGGACAGAGAGTGGCACTGGAATAATCTGCATTGAAAGCCACTCATTTCCTCTTGAAGAAGTGAAAGATTGTCTGCTTTTCTTGGACTCCCATTGACACAAATGACACATTGACCTGGATGAAAAAGACCTGACAGACTGACTGACTACAGATGAATGTGGTTCAAAAATATGATCTGTCATTTTGTGTTTGAAGATTGCCTGAGAGAATCTTATTAGCCTGGTCCTCCTATTTCTCCCCTCAAGAGAGTAAATATGAAATGAGACAGAGAGAGATGGAAAGGGACAGATGGAACTCAAGATTTATTGAGAATGCTACTGCTTCAGCACCTGAAGTGTGTGCAAATACAAACATATTTCTCTTCAGCCTCTTCAGCAAAAATTATATCCATAATTTCTCAGTTTCCTATAACACCAGCATGCAATAAATATGCAAATTTGTCTGTCTCTATTCTTGCCTGTCAGTGTGTAACAGTCAGGTATTATCAATTGATTTTCAATAAATAAATAAGAGACATTATATATGTATTAATAAACTGTAGTTTTTATTTATTTTTTAATTGCATTTAAAAAAAAAATGTCAGGCCAAGCACTATAATATAAAATTTGCATAAATACATATTATACATGAATGTGTGTGTATCATGTTTTAGATAACTGCATTAATCCCAAAGAAATCTTCAGATGTAATCTCAATTAATTAGCCACAATCCTCAGCAACAAACAGTGGGCTTGTATTTGAATAAATGACACTTGTGGACTAATTTGACCCATAGTTTACCATCAAGTACTCTTGACTTGAGTATGGTAATTACATGGAGGTAGACAAAACTAGTCTCAAAGGGTTAGGTAAACTCAGATTGGGGTTGAACTGTCACAGCAATAGATTTAGAGGGCCACAATTTAGCTCCAAGCACAGAAAGCCCATGATGTTCCAAACCCCACTGTCGTTTGGCCAGAGGAAAACATCAAGCTCTACTCATGGGTAAGCACAGGGGAAAAATAACTGGCAAATAGAGAAAGCTTTCAAGACTCATTACTGTAAAAGAATCCACACTCCACTGGTAAAGGACTGTTTACTGAGACATGTTTTCTTCAGGGTTTGTATGTTTTCATATCAAAAGTGAGTTAAAGATTAGATGACCCCGTCAATACTGCGAGCAGGATTCATTTTATTCAAGTTTATTCACTTGAAACAGACTCATGTTTACCTACAACAACATTTTATCTTTCCTCAAACGTATAGATGATGCTGCAGCTTCTGATACCCTTGTTGCTAATTAACTTTTTTAAACAAGTAGTGTAAAGTAGGCCTTTTTAATGGATTCATCCAGCAAAAAGCAGACTCTGTCACCTTTAGAGATAACAACAGCATGTGTGCCATAAAGATGCACAAATTAAAACCAGTCCAAGACTGTTTTTGGTGGCATGAAGACAGTTCACTTCCATGCTGAGATACAATTTAGAGGAACCCAGACGGCAACCAAGTACAGAGTTAAATTTTGTCTCATAGCTTTTCAATCTGACAACATAATTCGAAGGAAAAATAGTTTATAAGGAAAAGCCTACTTCCTTCAACATATTAAATCCTGCTCATGCTCCCAGCTGCTCATATGTTGTTCTGAGGTTTGTCAATACTGGTTTACTGCATGGCTAGTTTGGTAGTTTTGAATCTGAACTAACCAGTGGGATAATGATTATGCACATTTCTATGAAATACAGTTTAAAGGGATAGTCCAGCCAAAAATGTTAATTCTGTCATTAATTGTTCACTCTCATGTTGTTCCAAACCCGTAAGACCTTTGTTCAACTTCGTAACACAAATTAAGATATTTTTGATAAAATCCGAGAGCTCTCTAACCTTCCCATAGACAGCAAGGGTCCTAAGTAACACAAAATTCAAATCAGCTACTCAAATATAGTTACACCATCTTCCAGTTCCACTTCTAATAGTATACCAAGATATAAAAAAACAACAGATGATGCTGAAAAATTAATTTCCTGCAATACAGTTTAATTAGTCATTTGCATCAAATAAACTGGGTTATCAACATGCCACAGATCCACTGCATATTCTATTTCAAGGCACTATATGCATCCTCACTATTTGGCCTCTGCTTAGTCACTAGAACATGTTCAGACCCAGTTTTGGAAGCAGGAATACTATCACAGAACGCCAGGAAACTGAGTGGGATTTCAGAATCACGCCAAAACCTCCTTGCACAATCGGATTCACTATGCTGAAGGAAGATTTGTAGACAAAAAAAAAAAAAAAAAAAAATCACACCACATTTGTAGATTACAAAAGGGGAAAAAAACTAGGACAGGCTATTAGAGCTTCTTATTGTTCTTTTTGTCAATTATTTTTTGAAAATATTTCAAACAAACCTTCAAACATATTTTAACATGAACACCTTGAATTTTGTTACTATTAAAAGGATTGAATACTGAAAAGTACTACAAAACAGAAACAGCCTCAAAATAATGAAAACGTGGTGCATGGTAAATCTAAATAGGAATCAAAGTGTGGAAAAGTGAGTTGAGTTCATTAGCAATCAGTCTTTGTGTTGAGTATGGAAGACTTTATGTTAGACCCAAGGACTCTATACATGATTTAATATGTTTTCATGTTTTTCCTGACAGGCCCTCATCCATATTTCATCAGAGCTTCACAAGCCTTTGTTATGTCCATTAACACCATCTACTTCTAATTTGTTTGTCGCTCCTCCCACTTCTAAGAGCTAAAGAAAATATCAGTAAACGAGCTAAAGAACGAGTAAGTTAAGAGCTAAAGAAAATATCAGTAAACGAGCTAAAGAGCTAAAGAACGAGTAAGAGCTAAAGAAAATAGCAGAGACAATGAAGAATTATGCTACGGCTTCAGTTTTACAACACTCTAAAAAATGCTGGGTTATTTTTTAACCCAAAATGCTGGGCTGAGTCTCTTCAATTTGTTGGGTCATTTTATCACATTTTAAACTCTGTTGGGTAGTTTCAATTTTCCAGGTGCTGAGTTAAACCTGCTGGGTTGCGACGCTGGGTTGTTTAAGCCCAGCTCTGAGTTATTTAACAACCTTCGCGCCTAGAAGATGTTTAAATCGCTCCCCTAACTGTCATTTTGAAAGAACAACGGAGCAAAAGCCATTGGTTTCAACTGTTTTAAGGTAAGTTTGTATAATGTTTTAATTATTAATTATTTTAAATTGGCAGAATTATAACTTTTTTTGCTGCAACAATATTGTTCACTTCTACAGGCCAACATTTAGGCCTTTCCACACTGAGCGCGAAAAAGCGAAACGAATTTCGAATGCGATGACGCGCTGGAATAAAACAACAGCTTCCTATGGATGCTTCCACATAGACAGCGTGTAACGGAGCCAATGAGACATGAGGCGAGCGGAACCAAGTGCAAGCTTTTATTCATAGACATGATCATAACACAGGCAGGGTTGAACAACAGCAACAGGTTTGGCACGGGCAAGACACAAGCAATCGTACGGCAAGCGTGGGTCTTTGATCGGTGAACAATATCCAGAGGGCTTGACAAGAGAGGTAATCCGATAATGTGAGCAATAATCCAGATGAGGAACAAACAGAGTCCGAGCAACGAGACAAGGGTTAATTCAAGGTACACTGGCAGGAAACAGGAAACAAGGCGACATGAAAAGACAAGTCTAAACTAGAAATAGGCTCCATAAAATCACACGGTGAGACCGAAAACAAACACGGAATGGCTTGGTACAGTAGCTAACACTAGGAGAGTGCTAAATGCTAGACAATACTCGACGATCTGGAAGAGGAAGTCTAAGGCTTATAAAGCGTGTATGATTGTGTGATAGTTCTCAGGTGTGAGCGGGTGATTAGTGAAATGGCTGCTGGGAAATGTAGTCCAGGGTAATATGTAACAGTCTGTGTGATGTGAAAGTCAATGTGATGGAGGAGTGACCTCTTGTGGCAGTCAGACGGTAGGTCATGGACCAGATTCATTACACAGCGAACATTCGCGCACCTGTGTATCTTACCGGTGAATTGTATCTCTAATTATTTCAGATGTATTGTAAGCATTATGGATATTTTGTGTTTCTAATGAAGAAACAAGTGATTTCTTAATTTAATGCTGTATATTGAGCAGCGAACGATGTAAACCACATGAGATACATAAGCTACATGAAGAAAAAATGCATTGTTCAATATTTGTCCAATATTTACCCAGCGCTGGGTTGCCAATTGGGTTATTTTTAACCCAGCCATTTTTAGAGTGAAGATAATCTGTAAGATCCTCAAAGCATAGAAATCCACTGCAGCAAGATTTAAATCCATCAAATGCTTTCTTCAATGGATGTATTGTGCTTTGTGCCTTCAATACGGTATTATGTTATCTGTTTAGGAATTTCACGCCAATTAAAAATAAGCCAAAAAATTTCAAAGGTCAAATACAATTATTGTATTTTTTTGTGTGACGTTTTTGCTCTGTATCTAAATATATGGCCATTTTATATTCACACTGCAAACAGAATCCCCCACTGTAATGACTGGTTTGACCTCGCTGTTACTGTCATTAGTGACAAACAAACCTGTAAAGTCACCGCTCTGATAATGAATCAACAGAAAACCATTTATGGTGCAATTATGCTTTCTGTAGATTGTGCAAGAAAAGTTATATATAACCTTTACTGCAATTGAGTGCTGGATACAGTCATTACAACACAGACAAAATAAACATTAACACACTGGACAATGTAATTGCATAACCTTTGAAAAATGCATTAAAAAAAAAAAAAGCAATCTACTGTTTTGTATATCCCAGAAAGCAAGTTGTCAAGATTGGCCTGGCAAACATTCTTTATATAACTGCCTTTGTTCTTAAAATCAGTGGCAATGGATTCATTATTTTGTAACTGTACAATATGTGCTACTAAGAAATACAATTACTGGTGCCTTTTCCAAATGAAAAACAAATTTTGTTGCATTTGAAAGAGACGCTGGGATGAGAATCACGTTTATTGGTTGGCCTCATGCATCCCAATTTTATTCGAACTTGTTTTAATTAGCACTATCTTAAGAAGCGTCTTACAGAGAAATGATTTCTTGAAATGACTCTAACGGCTGTTAGGCCAACAAGAACGTCCTGATTTAGCCAACTGTACAGGAGCTAATTGAGAGCCAAATTTAGAGCCATATTTAAAGACATTACTGATCCTCACTTAGATAATAACAGTCGATGTGTTTAATAGAGCTGTGCTGAATCAAAGTCAGACCTCTCACAGCTCAGCGGCAAGTTTAGCTCACAATACAAGATTCACATCCAAGGCAGCCTATATCCTAAAGCATGAGGCCATTTAACCTATGACATTTTGCCTGACTGATTTATTTGTTTGTTTTTGATCACATTTAATCTACTTTTGTGGAAGCTGATTTCACAAGAATAAAAAAAATGACAAAAAGGTTCAAATAAAGTCACACTGCAAGATATCAAGTCACAATTTGGGTCGCTATTCATTTTTTTTAATTCTCTGCAGCAGAAAGCGGCTTAGAGGCTTATTTATGCATGCATAATTAATATATACAGTACTGCTCAGAGTTGGTTAGATTTTTTTAATGTTTCTGAAAAATGTATCTTTATACTAACCAAGTCTGCATTTGATTGAAAATATAGTAAAACAGAAATATTTTAAAACATTATTTAATAAATAAGTATTATTGAAAATTTCAATTAACTGTTTTCTTTCTTAATATTTCATTAACAGTTGTGCAGCTGAATATTACTGTTTCTTGCTCTTGTGCCATTTTTTCCAGAATTCTGAAAAGTCCAAAAGAATAGTTTTTATATAATAAATCTTTTATATAATAAAAAAGCATTTATATATTTAAATCCAAATGATCAGTATAATGCATCTTAACTGAATAAAAGTATTTCTTTCAATAAAATCTTACTGACCCCAAATTTCTGAATGTTACATACACATGTTCAAAAGTTTGAAAGATCACAGGAAATAAAATCTGAAACATACAAAAATGGCAGCCAGTGATTCACTCTTATAATTTTTTTCCCACTTTCTGTCCTAATTTTACAGGAAAATGAACATCAGTTCTGTAGAATATATTAAACATGGTAAAATATGTTAAAAAGAAATAAGATTAAACATTGATATTATCATGATAATTTGCGCAGGTCTAGTTTTGTGTCAGGTTGGGGAAAAGCATCAATTAACTTCCAAGCAATACATAGTAGTGACAGTTTCCTAGAGTTATGCACATTAATAGTTACATGAAACAAGAAAAGTTCACCTGTGATTATTGTCCTTTAGTCCTTACAGTGTGAATCAGGAATCTCATTTACATTACATTTACATTTAGTCATTTAGCAGACGCTTTTATCCAAAGCAATTTACACATGAGGAATCTCATTAGAAACAAACTCACATGGACCATTCCAGTCTTGTAAAGGAGGAGGGTGGTTTGTCCTTGAACGCTGATAATATTATATCACCATGACCAGGCGTTAATAAAAGCCTAGTCTTCCCGCTCTCCACTATGCTGCTCATACATATGTAAGATTAAAGAACTCTGATTGGAATTGCATGGACGAAACACATAAGCCAAGGGCACACAAACAGATAGAAAGAGAGCGGGACAACAAAAAGAAATCAAATAGCATCGCGCACCAGAGAGATTACACTCAATAGGAGACACAGGCCACAGACCTCGCTTACTGCTTAAAAGACACCAGATAACTTCTGTTTGCTTTTGGTAATGCATACCTGATGTACCGTCAGTAATGGAAATGTAAAAAAAAAAGTCACCTTGAAGCATGGTGCTAGCAATCATAACAGCACAGCAATATGTGTGGATTTAACATTAAGAGGATGCTAGCCAGGAGCTCACCAATAGCATTTACAGTATCACACCTGTACTTGTGATAATCTCACAGTCTTACATGAAAAGGTATGGAATGACCTTGAACACATAAATAGAGTCCCTGGATCAGTGCCTTGAGGAATGTCTGGATTTTCTCTCCGTCCTCCAATCTGTCTCACTCTCTGTCACGTTCTTTCAGTCTTTGATGTTTCAGGGGTGAGGATTAAAAGCTCATTGCGGAGGAAAAATTGTGCCCTCAGCATCATTTCTAAAACCATGACCTGAGTGCTAAAGCCTCTGTAGAAGTTACAGACCCTACAGTTCAGATCCCTTCCCAATAAAATGAGCTTCAGGGCAATTTCAATGCAAATACTAATTATTTTGTTTTTAAATCAAATGCCAAAATTGTGACAAAGCCCCTCATTAGTTAAAGAAACTACAATGTAAGTTTCTTCTGAATGTCAGAAAGGATTGAGTAGACTATATAAGGATTTAGTAAATGAACCATGTAAATAAAATTAAAATTTGTATCATTTGTATTATGTTTCAGTTTATTGATTACCATCAGAGTGTACCTTGAGAGACCCTTTACATTTCAGATTTATATTGAATTTCATAAGAATGCTGTTACTCCGTACTTTATGATACAATCTGCTTTTTTTTTTATCTTTTCAACCATACTTTCCCTTTTGCTGCCACTATAAGCATTGAGAATCACGGGTGATATTTGCTAGGCTGCAAATAAACAGCGATTGACCACTTCAATCAACAAAACCTAAAACGCGTTCTTGTTTTAGGACAACTTTCATGAACTTGATCCACTTTAAATGTTGACTACTAAATATATCCCCTAGCACTATCTGGTGAGACAGAGTAAGAGAGACAAAAACTCTCCTCCACAAATCTGGGTCTCCACAAAAAATTACTGTTGCCCACTGTATGTCTTTCCACATTAGGAGCATAACAGCATTTTTTCATTTAATGCCTGTGAGGTTTGCAAAATTTAAGCAAAAATCTGTAAAAAGATTTAAGCTTTTTAGCATCTTTTAGTAATTTACTCAGCAGCCTCAGATGCACCAGATAGCCTTTTTCCACTGAAAAGACTAAATTAGTGATGCACCAAAACATAGAAACTGAAATTAAGTTATATATTTATCCAAAAACTGAAAACAAAAATAAGTCGTATGTGAAAAAAATTTCAGCAACGAGCCACCTCTCAATATTTCAGCCAAACAAAACATATTGCTCTTGCCTCACTTTTGATCATGATGAAGTACATCCACACTGCTGACATGTTTGCCTGTTGTAGCTTATCCATGTTTTGTGCAGCTGACAGTCAAAACATGTGATTGAAAAAGCCGCAACTGTTTCTGTCAGTTTATTGACCATCCAAAAATAGTTCAGCCAAATTTTGTTCCAGCTGAATATTGTTGGTTGCTGAAATTTCATTGCATCACTAACGTAAGCGTTGAGTTCTTTGTGCCAGAGCTTAGCTTGATATGACAGAAGTTATGCTACATTACATAAGATTCAATGCAATTAATTTACATTTAGATGTGGTAATTTGTTCAAGACCAGCAGCTTTTAGGGATTCACAGGAAGCCAATTTTTCTGGTCAGTTACTGTCTTAATATTGATATGCATAAAACGGTTGCTGTCAGATTGGGTATTGGCAAGGGACAAAGTAATACACTGAGCTCAGACAAACAAAACAAACCCAGAATTAATATTTTACACTGACCAGCACACTATCTTCTTCTTGTACACCATGCCTGCCTGGGCAAATACATTATGTTCCCATCTGGGCCCGTTCAGGTTACAGCTCTGTTGACGAGTGGCAATATAATTCACCGTTCAATGACCACAGGGAAACACTCTGTAATGCAACTATGCTGCTACAGTCTTCCTCACAACACAGATCAGAGGACATGCACACATAACCTCTTATGAGTAATTGTAGAAGATGTCCAGAAAGCAGGCTAGTTACTAGTTGTCACTGTGTCCTTGAAGACACTTAACCTCTGATTGTTCCAGGGGGATTGTCCCTATAAGTACACTTTGGGTAACAATATCTAAAACGACTAACATCAAACAAACAAAAGGGCAGAGGGAGATTTGTACATACAAGCAGACATGATGTAGACAGAAAGCAGGTCTCACCTCATAATGTGCCACTCTCTGTGACTCTGAGATGAGCTGAGCGCTGCATACTTTGCAGTAACTGTCTGTGAAAAGGCCTTGATCCACCTCTGTTGACTTCATCTGAACAACAACAAAAAACATTATTATATTTCAGCACTTTATTATACACTTCCATCACTAAACACTGTATTAAAAAAAAAAGTCAAACCACTGCACGTACTGCACTGCTAGACATACTTTTGGGAAAAACAGTGTCATGAAAACATGTCTCACATAAATTATTCATGAAGACATGTTGTTTCTGTCACTTTAATTATTTCAGCATGCGTCACACATAATAAAACACTGAACCAGCATGAGGACATGAAATGCCTCTATTGGAGCTGCAGTTCATTCCCAGAATGGCTTATAAACAGACTGCAGGGGCTTTAGAGCAACAGATAAAACCTTCATATGGCCTTCATGTGATGAAAAATAAAAATACATGCATTTAAATGGCAATTCACTGCAAAGAACAAAAAATAAAATACATGTACATTAAGTTAACTTTAAATACCAGGTGCTTTGTGGATTATAAGTCAAGGGCCTAAAATTCCCATATTAGTTGATGGTTGCAGCCAGATACAGGTGGAGGGAAAAATAATAATGAGGTAAAGGAACAGTAGGAAACATTTTGCAATAACTGGAAATTCTCTCGGATTATAACTTTTACTTTTAGCAAATGTTAAGCTTTACTTTAGATTTAAATTTTTGTTCAGTTTATTTGTGTGTGTCCTGGGTAATGAAGGAACATATCACTCTGTAGTTGCCCTTTGCACACTCTGCCTCATAGACCAATTGGAGTGTCTTTATTACTGCCAATTAGTAACAGCTGCACTGATGTGGAGACAAGGTTTTAAAAACCTACAGACTGTGTTTGAAAGCAGCTGCCATGCTGCACAATTGATTATTGATTTAACAGACAGCAGATTTGTATGAAGGCACACCCTAAGGAAACTGGTCTCAGGCCAAAGAGCGGTGTAATACATGGAGAGAGCTGTCCATTAGCATGTCTATCCATCTTAACAGCACATGTGGAAGGATACAGCATGCTTGCTGCCATCTTTGCTCAAGGGTAAACAGTTGCAGTTACACACGTCTTCCCACACACAGGATGGTAGGATATCATATATATGCTGGATTTAAAAAAAAAGACAAGGCAACAATGAATACATTGGATTCAGACATGCATTGGTGCCTTTCGATCTCAATATACTGCCTGCAAGCATTCTTTAGTTTGCAGGCAAGAAAGAGTTTGAAAAAAGTGCTGGCGGATTGAACAGCTGGCATCTTTGATGCGTTTCTGTAATCCTTTTTTCCCAATATATGTCAGAGTCACCACAGTCACCGCAGTCTCCACCAACGACACTCACCAGATCCCAATCCCCTGATTTCTGATCACCGCCACCTGTCAGCACTAATCAGCAGCACTATATCCCTGCACACATCCCGTTCACTCACTGTCTGGTCTCAAACTTTCCATGTTGATTAACCTGACCCACTTAACTTTTGTCTACTTACCAGTTGCTCCAGTGTTCCTATCCCTGTTCTCCACTGTCTCCACGCTCCAGTGTTACCTCCGGATCCCCTGGAAAAGGAAAAAGGACATTCACACTCAGATAAGCCCCTAGAGACATTCCCATTCCCCGCCTGCTTACCTTGACATTCTGCTCATCTCATTCCCCTCTGCTACTACTCAATAAACCTGTTGATTGTATTGCATTTACCTCTGTGTCCTGTGTCTATCTGCTGACAGAAGACCAGACCAGAACCGACGACCGGAAATGGAGTTCCCGAACCCTGCCGCTGCGGATTCCCCTCGAATAGCTGGTCAGCGCTCTTCGAACAGCTCTCTCTCTGGTCACACACCCTCAGTCTGCCTCTGCCAGTCCCATGGCCATCCCTGCAAACTATTCGGTTGAGGCGGTTGAATGTAGCCTTTTTTTACTCCAAGTTTCACTCTACATAGAGATGCAATCCCATAAATTTTCCAGAGAACGGGCTAAAGTTGCCTTCCTGATCTCCCTGCTAACCGAACGGGCATTACTCTGGGCACAAGCCATCTGGAACTTACCGACCACTATAATTAACTCTTTCGATGCTTTCTCTTCCCACTTCAAGGAGGTATTCGGCCTATCCATCGGCTCGCTCTCCACTGCCGACAAACTAATCCGCCTCCGTCAGGGAGATTCCTTGGCCAGTGACTATACTCTGCAGTTCTGGACTTGTGTGGATGGAGCGAGGCAGCGCTACTCACTGCTTACCGTCAAGGCTTGGATCCACAGATCAGAGCCCAGACGGCGATCTACGATGTGACACTGTCGGTCTGGAGAGCTTTATGCAGAAGGCCGAGATGATCTCCCAACGTCTCACGGCTTGTCAGCCAGACATAACCGCTCATTCTCCGTTCTCACCAGCTGCCTGTCCTCCGGTACCAGAACCTATGCTAATGGATACTAATCGCCTCTCACGCACAGAGCGTGCACGACATCTCGCCACGGGGCTGTGCCTTTACTGCGGAGTTCCGGGGCACTTCATTCGGGTGCGCCCCTCTCGCCCCCTATGCCCAGCGGTGAGTACCTTCCAATTGGAGCCTGCTATCTCTACCCTACCACAACTAATGGTACAAATGCTCACCCCATGTCATTTCATTTCAGTAGACTCCACATCGTGGACTCGGGATCCTCAGGCAATTTAAATCTCACAAGCCCTCCTAAAACAGCTTGATTTACCCCGCCAGAGACAGGCCGAGCTGAAGATCGAGACCATACAGGGAAAACCGTTCGGGTGTGGGCACATCAAGTTCCAGTCTCCGCCGATCACTCTGCAAGTAGGCTGTCTTCATCAGGAGAGGATTTCCTTTCTGGTTCTGGAGGGACCCACCGTCGTTATCATCATGGGACGCCCCTGGCTATCTCAACATTCCCCCGAAGTCAGATGGGATACCAGCGAGATCCTCCGATGGAGTAAAACCTGCATCCAAAACTGTCTCTCAGGTTACTGTGCCCCTGGCTAGTAACCTGAAGCTCCAAGTTCATTCCACCCTAGTGGAGAGCCCCGAACATCGTGAGGTTCCGATGATCCCATCTGACTACCTGGCGTTCCAGGATGTGTTCAGCAGCCACATAGGCAGCCACGAAGTTACCACCGCACCAGCCATGGGATTGTGCCATCGACCTGCTGCCTGGAGCTATACTCCCCAAGAGTCGAGTATACCCCCTGTCCATCCCGGAGCGCAAGGCGATGGAGGATTACATCAAGGAGGCTCTCCAACATTTCATTCGCCCTTCCACTTCTCCAGCAGCCTCGAGCTTCTTCTTCGTGGGCAAGTAGGACGGAGGCTTGCTGCCCTGCATCGACTACCGGACCCTCTATGATCACACTTTCAAGCTCCCTTATCCTCGTGGGGATGCTCCCTTAATTCCGTGGGGCCTGCATCTTCTCGAAGCTGGACCTGCGGAGCGCCTATAACCTTGTTTATATCCGGGAAGGTGACGAGTGGAAGACAGTGTTCATTACACCCTAAGGTTACTATGAATATCGGGTCATGCCGTATGGTTTTTCCAACTCTCCGTCCGTCTTCCAGAGGTTTATGAACAAGGTGTTCCAGGAGTTCCTCCACCGGTTTGTCATTGTGTACATAGACGATATCCTGATCTACTCCCGGAACCTGGCCGAACATCGCTATCATGTGATGCAAGTCCTACGCCAACTCAGAAAACACCACCTCTACCTGAAGCTTGAGAAGTGAGTTCCACCGCCCCATGGTCCAGGTTCCTCGGCTACATCCTCAGTGCAGATGGGATCCAGATAGACCAGGGGAAGGTCCAAGCCATCCGGGACTGGCCCCAGGCTCAGTCAGTAAAGGAACTTAAACGATTCCTCGGCTTTGCAAATTTCTACCGGAGGTTCATTCTGAACTTCAATCTCCTCTCAGCCCCCCTCACTTCCATGCTCAGTCAGAAACCCAAGTCTCTGTCTTGGAACTCCGAAGCTCAAGCCACCTACAAGAAGCTCCAGGAGGCCTTCTGCACTGCTCCCATCGTCTTATACCCCGAACCCCAACTCCCATTCATAGTGGAAGTGGATGTCTCCACCACCGGCGTGGGAGCAGTGCTGTCTCAATACCACGGAGAGCCTCACCCACTCCACCCTTGAGCTTACTTCTCCAGGAAGCTTTCCCCAGCGGAGCGGAGCTACGATATTGGATCAGCGAAGTCTGTGCCATCTCCAAGACTCCACATCACTTGCCCGCCGGAAAATTTGTCCCATTACCCATTCCACGTCGCCCCTGGTCCCACGTCGGAGTCGACTTAGTCACCGATCTCCTCAAGTCAGAAGGTTATACCTGCATACTCGTTGTAGTTGACAGATTATCCAAAGCCTGCAAGTTAATTCCCCTCCAGGGTTTATCCACAGCTCTCGAAACAACAGAGGCCCTCTTCCATAATCTCTTCCGCACCTTCGGCATCCCGGAAGATGTCGTCTCTGACCGTGGGCCACAGTTTGTCTCCCGTGTCTGGAAGGCATTCTTCAAACTCCTCAATGTCACCATCAGTCTCTCCTCAGGGTATCACCCCCAGACTAATGGCCAGACTGAGCGGAAGATTCAAGAGATTGGGAGATATCTCAGGGCCTACTGTCATGACAACCAGCACAGCTGGAACAGCTTCCTCCCGTGGGCCGAGTATGCACACAATTCCCTCAAGCAAACCCCCACCGGCCTCACCCCTTTCCAGTGCATACTTGGCTACCAACCCCCTCTGTTTCCCTGGACAGAAAAGCCCTCCAACGTTCCAGCTGTCGACCACTGGTTCCGAGCGAGCGAGAGAGTTTGGGACTCAGCTCATGTCCAACTCCAGCAGGCAGTGCGGAGACACAAGACCTATGCAGATGCCCATCGGTCTGCCACCCCCGTCTATCACCCTGAAAATAAGGTCTGGCTCTCCACCCGGGATCTGCGTCTCCGCCTGCCCTGCCGGAAACTGAGTCCCCGCTATATCGGTCCCTTCACCTTCGAGAGGCAGATTGTTGAGGTCACCTTCCGTGTCCAACTCCCTGCACGGTATCGTATCCATCCAGAATTCCATGTCTCACTCCTCAAGATTTTATTTGTCTTACACACAATTATACAGAGTATAACCAGCAGTGAAATCCTCAAGCCTGTCTCTCGCTCTGTCACATAACCCGACGAGCCTGCAGTTCCTCCTCCTCCTGAGATCATCGAGGAGCCCCTAGTCTACAGGACATCTTGGAATATCTTATTGACTGGGAGGGATACGGGTCGGAGGAAAGATGATGGTGGTTGAGGAGAGACCCCCTATATGATTGTAAAGCGCTTTGGGTGTACAACAATACACAAAGCGCTATGTAAATGCCTCCATTCATTCATTCATTCAAGATCCTGGGTGGCCTGGGACGATGTGCTGGATCCCTTTCTCCTGGCCTAGTTTCACAAGAACCACCTTGACTGTCCCGCACCCAGAGGCCGTGGCCGACCCGTCGCCATAATAGGGCGCCAGGAGCCGCCCCTGGAGGAGGGGGTACTGTCAGAGAGTCACCGCAGTCTCCACCAACGACACTCACCAGATCCCAATCCCCTGATTTCTGATCACTGCCACCTGTCAGCACTAATCAGCAGCACTATATCCCTGCACTCCTCCAGTTCACTCACTGCCTGGTCTCAAACTTTCCATGTTGACTAACCTGACCCACTTACCTTTTGTCTACTTACCAGTTCCTCCAGTGTTCCTATCCCTGTTCTCCACCGCTCCTGTTCTCCACGCTCCACTGTTACCTCCGGATCCCTGGAAAAGGAAAATGGACATTCACACTCCGATAAGCCCCTAGAGACATTCCCATTCCCCGCCTGCTTACCTGGACATTCTGCTCATCTCATTCCCCTCTGCTACTACTCAATAAACCTGTTGATTGTTTTGCACTTACCTCTGTGTCTATCTGCTGACAATATATATATATATATTTTTTATCTTTTTGTTTTCTTTCTGTCTTCTATCTTTAAAAGTTATTTTGATGTTTTTGGTGTTGTACTTTAATGTTTAAAAATCCCTTAGACCAGGAGCCTTCGGGCAAAATTCAGTTCCTGTGCTCTAATGAATTTGTAATTGTAATTGGGCTAGTTTGAGTGTTTTAAAGTCCCTATAAGACAAGCCAGTTCACCTGATGGCTATGTTGTGAGTGAAAGACATGTAAAAAAAGAAGAAAACAGTACAAGGATCGAGTGGTTGTTGACTGGATGGAGGCAGATCTATGCAGTCAATTGTAAGAGATACAATGTTTAAGCAGACTAAATGAAAGTCTGATATACGCTGCAAGAATCAAGTTATGACATTTTGATAAAAAATTACAAAAACTTTAAAACAAGAGAAATGCATGGACGAATCATTCAAAAGATCAATAACATGCATTTATAAAGATGGGTGAACTTTCATGCCAGCAGATTAAGACAGTGGGATTTAAATTTTTTTAGCATAGCCTGATTTGCAAATGCTAATGCCTGCAACTTCTCGAAAACAGAATAAATAAACATACTGAATAGTTTCCAAATAGAGTCAGTTTGTTAAGCTAATTTATGCATACATAGATATCACACCATTACCATATTCAAGCTATTCAAATAAAATTATAATAATCTTTCATTCAGTGGCTCAAATCTATCCCAGGGTGTTGCTAATCTAGATATTTTCTAAATCTTCATCAGATTTAGAGCTGAGTTAAATCTTCAATAGTGCTCAGTTGCGCTTTCTAAATTTATAATTTCAGATTCTGACTCTCTGCTCTCATACTTTGAGGGACATGTGGAAAGTACTTTGCTGTTGTAACTTGTGATGCATCTGCAAAACCATACACCAACATTAAGGATACTGTGCATGATTTTTCAGCTTCCTTTTGTTTGTGGCCTCAGTTTACCCATCGTCAGAAAAAAAAGGCAACCTTCTCAAACAAAGGACTGTAGACGTGCTGAATTCAGACAATAATTTGCACAGACATTCCAGCAGCATAAGTTTGCAGAGATGAAGATAAAAAAAACCCTATAAAAGATAACGAGAGCTGCTGCAGAATAGGGAAGGAATGGACAGAGGGAATGAAAAGAGAAGAAGTCGAAAGATAGTGTGGGGAGAGGAGATCACTCTCCCTCTCTGAGGAAACTGTGCATAAATTCAGCAGAACAAAATAGGCAAAATGCCATCCCTGGAGCCCAAGCTGCATCGCTCTCAAGTACACATAAACACACACACACACACCGCACACATCTAAAAAACAATTGCATTATTAATCAGTCTGAGGCCTGCTTAGAGAGAGGAATGGGGCTGACAGAGTTGAAGAGTTTCCCCCTTACTTATTTGCAATATGAATGTGATTAAAAGGCAACATAATACAAATGTACCCTATTTCCTTTCTTAATAAAATGTCTCTGGCTTTAGCATGCACCGTTTATCCGTGCATGTAATTCAAAAGCTTTTTTCTTCATCTTCAATCAAAAACCGTCTTGCCTCAGCTGCTGTCACACAACATGGATCACAGAACAAAATGCAAAAAGCACTAAAAATAACTTGACTCGAACTCCTCTGCTGATAAAAACAAGAAAGTCTACAACAGATTTTCAGACCGCCAAGGACCTTCGAACTTGCATGGAGAGCTGTTTTTTGTGTGTGTGTAAAAAAGCAGTACAACTGCTTCCAACATTAAACTATTTATTGAGCAACAAATCAATAAGAATGAGTGCTAATTATAAGAATATTGGTAACACTTTAATATAGGCATTAGGGCTGCAGCTAACGATTATTTTTAAGGCTTATTATTATTTGTCGACTAATCTATCGATAATTTTTTCGATTAGTCGACTGATCTATTGATTATTTTTCAATTCATCTATTTATTTTCTTATCAGTTGATGAATTCTTTAGTTAAACTATCAATAAATAACAGTAAATTCTGCAACACTGTAAAACATTAATCATGGGTCTTGTAATTTTCATTTAAAAAAAATTAAGGTGATAATTAAAAATAGTGTGTATATTTCATTAAAGAAATTGTGATTCAGTGTTGTATAGAAAATATTGAGGATGTTTTACTAATAAAACCAAGAGATGAGTTTTCATCTATTAATGTTTAACGTTCAGTTATCAGTTATATTCAGTTTGACATTTGAAAGAGTTACCATTGTGCAGAAGAGTAGAGCTTATGGTTATGGATACTACTCCTATAAGGCATTAAGTCTTGTTCAATGAGCAGTAGCTTTGCTAGTGGTAGTGCAGTATTTGAGTTTTTCTCAAGTATTTTCCTATTTGAGCTGTTTGGCTGTTTACAGTCTTTTAAATGTACAAAATAACTCAAAGTCAAATAAAATACAGGCCTCACTCAAAATGACAGACTTGAGAATCAACTTAAAATAAATGAGCACATTTCACAAATTATTAAATTCATTGTGTCAGATTAATTTAGGAAATTTAACATGATTTATTCAGATAGATTCCATAAAAAAACAAGCCTTAAAAACTGCTCATATTGAGTGTAATATTGTTACCATATTTTTAAGTAAAAAAGCCTGTTCCATTTTTTACAGTGTATTAATCTTTTATTTTATTCAAACATCTCATAATTAATACTTTACAAAAAATAACAAGGAAAGAAAAGAAAACAATAAACAAAGATAATAACTGTTACGTGCTGGTGTGCTATAAAAGTGCAAAAGGAAACTTAAAATAATATTTTAATAATAATCCACAGAAGAAACATATGAAAACCAGGAGCACGGGGTAGCATAACACAATACAAATGATAGCGGACAAAGGAATCAGGGGAGAACACAGGACTTATAAACAGTGAACATAATCCGGAAGAACAGAAACAGCTGGAGTAAATAATACAAAACCATGGCAACTAATAAGGGAACAAACGAGAACAGGGCAACCAAACCGAAACAGACTGTGACAGTTCGCCCCCTCCCGGAACGCACGTCCTCGTGCCGAAAAACATAGTCCAACAAAGGAGGGAGGGTGGGGTTTCAGGAGGCGGGCGTGGAGCAGGAGAGAGGCAGGCAATGGGAAAAGGGCAGAAGCAAAAACAGTCCAAAAATATAAGTCCAAGTGGGAGTGGAGGGTGGGAGGAACCATGGAGGAGCCCGGAGCAGGAGGAGCCAGAGGCCAGCCAGGATGGCGGCCCACGGTGGAGTCGACGGCGGGAGGAGCCATGGTGGAGATGGAACTGTCGAAACCAGGGGACCGACTGATGGAGATGACGCCAGTGAAGTAAAGTTAATGTGTTATTTTCTTCTGTATGTCACTATTCCCTGTATGTACATGTTTCAAACACTACTTTATTTGCTATAGACAGAGGCAGAAGTGAATTCAGAGTTGAGAGTGAATGAGGCAGACAGTTTCAGTGAGGCTTCAGAGGTAAGATTATTTAGAGTATTGTCTATGTTAAGATATTTCTTATACCTTTTAACATAGACTAATCAGACTAATGTATAATAGAGCAGAACAGAATAAAGGAGTATGTGAATGTGCAAGTATCCATTACTGTGTGCCATGTACTGTACATACAACACACACAAAATACAATCTGAAATATGTAAACAATAGTACCCTTATAAGGACATCTTTGTAACTTATACTCAAAAAGGTGCATATTAGTACATTAGAGTACCAATATGTACCGTAATGTACAACTATGAAACTTTTTGGGGTAAATAAGGTACAAAGATGTGCTTTTAAGGGTACTGTCCTAGTGACAAGCTGTTGTATTTCTTTCTTTCTTTTTCTTTTTTCTATCTTTCTTTCCTTCTATTTTATAATCGTATATAATAATATAATCATAAAGCATATTAAGCAAAAAGGTATGATTAAAAATAAAACCTGTCAATTAGACAAGGGTTAACTGAAAAAAAACAACAACAAAAAAACAGGTATAACACTAGATATTCCGCCCCCCCCACTTTTGAAATGATGGCTACGCCCCTGCTGCAGCCCTAATAGGGACCAATTCTCACTATTAACTAGTTGCTTATTAGCATGCCTATTATGAACATATTAGCTGTTTATTAGTACTTATAAAGCACATATTCTGCATGACGATATTCTACATCCCTAATACCTAAACTAGTGTTTATTGAGGCAAAAGTTGTAGTTAATGGTTTGTTAATGGCAAGAATTGCACTTTATTTCATACTTAAAATATATGGAAGCATATGTGTAGCAAAATTCAATTTGCAATGTAATATGCAAATGGAAATGCAATATGTAAAATGTATTTAAATATACATTTTCCCAAACCATATGTGCAACATTTAGTGCAAAATGAAAATGAAATTATATCATTTGAATTTGCCATTTTCTACACTAGTTGTAATATGCAAATTAAAAATATATTTTAAATTGAATAGATACGTTTAAAATGTCCAAGCAAAAACTGTAGCAAAATTATCATTTAAATGCTGTTTTTCCTAAATTAATTTAGGGGTAGGACACTTGGGATTTTTCATCGTTATACCGCGGGATAATTGTAGCAAAATGCAATGAGAGTTTCAAAATGCATTCTGAGCCAAAGCTGCAGCAAAATGGTGATTTAAATGTCTTTTAGTTTTCTTAAATGCATCGACACTTACATATATGACGTTTCAATTGCATTTTCATTAAATACCCTGCGATGAATATAGTTTAAGTCATTGTGGATTTGAAAATGCATTCCGAGCCGAGCACGCCCCCTAGCTGTCAATCATTACATCAAGACGGGGCTTGGCAACAGGACGCACGATAGGTCAATATTCACCATTAACCAAACGCTTTTCACCTGCCTGAACATCTCTCACTGCTTACACTCAGATTGATGCACATAAGCAAACAGACAGTGCTATTCTACACTTATTTACCTATTTGCCACCTTACACAATGGGAGTGGGGGTGGGTGACTCGAGCCCTTGCCTTTTTTCAAAATTATTCAAAAGTGCCCCTCTCAGACAAATATCAACGATATTGTGGTCAATAAAACAAAATGCATTTGAATTCTAATCAACATGACAATGTGTACAAAATGGTAACTAATCGCTCAAAAGTCTGAAAATTCCTGTTTATTTTCACATATCTGTCAATCTGAGGCGTTGCTATGGGTTGCATGAGCTTTGCTTGATTGACTGATATTCCACAGTCTGTTTGGAAACCATAGGCTCTCGAGACATATATGGTTCTTTCAGTGAGGGGGTCGACAGAAGGAAAAAAAATAAACCAGACGATAATTTAAACTTTTTTCATCAATAATCAAAGCTAGTGTGTCGATTTGATTAAAAATCCATATATTATATATTTTAGACTATCACATAATTCATCAATGCCCGTTTGTCATGTATAATATACCAACCAATCATGATCTGGCTCAAGTTCAAATTTCATTGGACAATAATGTCAAGTGGAGCAGTCATTTTCTGTTCTTATTCAGAAATCGGTAGAAAATGACATGGGACAGACAAGCTTATTTGTGGAGCGATCTGGATTCTGCAGTTTGTCTCATTTTATAAATCAAATCACATAGGTGAGAAAATAGATGCTGAATGACTACAAAAGCACTGACTGCACAAAACAAATGAAGCTAATGAAGCCCAAGTGCCACCTACAGGCATATTATGTGAAGTGTCGGCTGGCAAAATAATGACGTTAAAGGACTTTATTATATTACAATTTTTGATAATTATGCAGCATTATGAAAGTGTCTTATGCTCATCAACAGCACCCTTTTATTCAATACTTTTTGAAACCTCAATTTGACAGTTTAACAGTTTTAAATTTTCTCCTATAATGCCTGATGAGGTTAGAGAAGACAAGACAAGAGATCAGAGACCATTCCTTCATCCAGAAACTCTCCAGACCCTTTAGATTCCCAGCTCCATGATGGTGCTTCTTCTCTTCAGTTCACCTCACTCATTTTCTACAGGGTTCAGGTCAGAGGACTGGAATGGCCAGAGCAGAAGCTTGGTTTTGTGCTCAGTGACCCATTTTTGTGTTGTTTTTGAGGTTTGTGTTTGGATTATTGTACGGTTGGAAGATCCAAACATGGCCCATTATTAGATTTCTAACGGAGTCAGTCACTTATTGATTTTTTATCTGTTGGTATTTGATAGATTCCATAATTCCATCTATTTTGACTAAACACCGTTCTTTTTAATTTTTTTAAATAATCACAGGTCCCAAAAAATACAGTATATATAAAAAATTAAATAAAAAAGCAGCAACTGTTTCCAACATTGATTAAAAATCAGCATATTAGAATGACTTCTAAAGGATCATGTGACCCTGAAAATACTGCTTTGCTTCACAGGAATTAATTACATTTTAAAGTATATTAAAATAGAAAGTTTATTTCAAATTGCAATAATATTTCACAATATTATTTTGTGAAATAATATTCAGTATTTTTTATCAAATAGATAGAGCCTTGATGAGCATAAGAAACTTCTTTAAAAAACTTGATTGATCCAAACCTTTGAACTGCAGTGTATTGTACAGTAGAAATGTTTTCTCATGTAACCTAAAATGTACATTTAGTTACATCAAGGGTCAAATCAAATATAAATAGCACATTAAAGTTAAAAGTTACACAGGTTTTGTGTGTGCGTGCTGTACAGGTCTGGTATAAAGAATGCTTTTGCTCAGGTGACCGAAATGTCCGCCCAATAGAGAAGTTTTGCTCAGCAAGAAAAAAAATTAGAGGGAACATTGCTCCCACGGTAAATTTGATACAACTAAATTGAAGAGTTTTTAAGGCCTTAGTTTGTAAGGTTTTAAATGTTAAATGGTATAAGAAATTTTTCATATTGCCTTAAATAGATTTTTAAGAATTCTGCAGATACCTTTTAAATAGTAAAATACAACTCTTTCCTTGATATTTGTGCACTGAAAATGTTTTTGATTGACATTTATGGTCTTTATTTTATTTGGGCTAGTTAAATTAATTTTCGGGCTACCAAAATCTGAAGAGTACCTGCCCGGAGGGCTACCAGGGATTTAGAAATTTTGCGAGCCCTGATGTGTGTCCATAGTGAGGAGCATGCATGTGGGCTGCAGCAGGAAGTGCAGAGAGGGCAGTGCAGTGGGCGGCCCTGACAAATGTTCTGGCTGTCAAAGGTGTGCTGTAATCAGTGAGGGGAGGTACTGAGCTGGTCGCCAGCTGCTTCAAGGTCTTCTACTGTCACTTCAGCTGAAGAAAGTCCCGACACTGCAAAAACACTTTCAGATCTCAATCACTTTTTTAAACTGCAGGAAATAACTGTCGCTAAGCTCATAAACTCCATTCCAGCTTGGTGCTTTGAATTCTTCGACCTCGACCCTAAGGCCAAAAAGTGATATTCAGAACAACAGCACACTTATTCATTAGAATATTGCATCTGGCTATTTTTCCAGTGACTTAAAATAGGCTCAAAAGGATGCAATCAAACACAGCAGCATATTAACGAAGTCAGTACGTTTGAAATCCCTACTGGTGCTTTAACAGGCATGCAAACACATCAGTGCTGGTTGCTGAGTAATGTCCTCATGTCCGACTTGAGCTCATTAGCATTCTGAGGCAACACATCCCAATGCACAGAGAAAAGCAACTGGAATCACAGGGAGAGTGTCTGTGTGTCCTCTATACTAATAAGAAGAATTGCCATAGGCAGCAGGTAGCCACGGAAAAACTACTTTTATGGCATTGTATTAGATTGTCTAAATGCAAATAATAAAAAACAATGAAATGAACAATGATACAGTTATCAATAAGTGTGCTGCAATCATACATTGTGAGTACGAGACTGGATTTTAATAAACTGATGCATGAGGGGTCTTGAGCAGGATGATATTCATTAAATTACAGCAACTCCAAACTGCTGTTTTGCTTGTCAAAAACTGACTGATAATCAATTGGTTTTAACACTATAATCATTTAATTGTTTAAATGACTGCTAACAATATTGACTATATAAAGATGTATACATGCTATCATTAAAAAGTTTGGGGTTGGTAAGATATTCAATATCTTTTTTAAGGTTCTTATGCTTACAAAGGTTGTATTTATTTGATCAAAAATGCAGTAAAACTGTAATATTTTGAAATTACTGTTTTTTAAATATGTATTTATAATGTAATTTATTTCTGTGATGGCAGAGCTGAATTTTCAGCAGCATCACTCCAGTTCAGTCAGTGTCACAAGATCCTTCAGAAATAATTTTAATATGCTGATTCGGTGCTATTTTCACAAATATAATATATATTTATGAAAATAGTTGTGCCGCTTAATATTTTATTATAAACGTTGTAACATTATAAATGTCTTCAATTGCACTTTAATATTTAAAAAATGAAATCAAATTTTCACCTAAATTATTATTTGTTTATAAAAACTTTTTCTTTTCATCTAAACTTGATAACATTAGTTAAAAGATCAACTCTAAACAGAACAAGATCGTCTTCATAAGCATACATACTCAACAGAAAATTGGGACAAAATTAAGACAAAAGCTTATAGCAAAATGAAAAGAAAATATTCATGCAAGCACAGAGATAAAATGGGATCTCTCAGGATTGTTACTGAACTCCAATTTATCATGATCATTTCAAGAGCAGACAGAAACACAAGATCGCTATAAAGCCGGATTTTAAAAAAGTATAATATCAAAACCATGTTTTATATAACTTGGTGACACTTTGCAAAAGTTAAGTTCAGAATCCACATCCCTTAAGTAGGTCTATAAGCAGCCAAAAGCAAACAAAACTTCAGGGAAAGAAACAAGATTTCTTCCCCTCTGCCTAAACAAAATAACACATCCTGAGTAGCTCCTCATACTGCGTAAACAGGACTGACAGAAGAAGATATGTCTCTAGAAAATAATGTAAAAGAAAGAAAAGAGAGCCTTGCACTGCTCAGCATCTGCCTGTTCTCATCTGCTAATCTTTCTAATGTTGTGTTGTATTCACACAGTTGTTTAGCCTCCCTGACAGGGCTTTGAAACTACCCTTGGAGTGCTTATGGATAATTCAGAACAATATGTACAATATGTGCCAAGATAAATAATGAGTGGAAAATTATGCTATTTGACTTCTCACCAATGAACAGCTTCATAAGCCAAATGCTGGGTGGGACGGGTCCACTCCTGACCCCCAATGGTTTACAAAAGAAAGCCACAGAGAGGAGATTATTTTGCACAGCAGATGTTTCAATGCACAAGAACAAAGTATCTTTCTTTGCCAGACTCATGAATTTTGGATGCATCATGGACATGGGCTGTTATGTGGACATAGTACAACATGCTTTTTCCACCATCCTACAGAAGACAGTGGTGTTATGTGTCCAGGGGATGGGGAAAACATCTGCTGTCATGTGCAGAGGAGCAAGGAGATGTGATAGAATTTATTGTAGCGCGATGAAGGAAAGCGACCTGTTCCTGACAGCAGATAATAAATTTGTCATGGTGGTGATTATCATGGGGTAAATTAAGACGGCTTTATGTAATAATGTGGCCATGCTACAATAAGCCAGCATCTAACTCATTTAAATACGGTGTTGGTTGGTGAGCTAGACCTATTTGCCATCAACTTACAATAGAACCGATTACATATCTGACATTTTAAGCGCATCTTAAAACAACACAACACATAATTACTGATTCACTTAAAGGATTAATATTTATCCACTTATTTCCCTCCTCACTTTTTCAAATTTTCTACTGCTTCAATGTCATTCATTTCTCAAAGCAAAAACATTGCTCATTGCTTCTTCCCTGTGGCCTGCTGAAGGTCATCATTATCCTGTTCTATCGCTTTAATTGGAAGTCGTGCAACATTCAGATGGGCCTCATGTAAGCAAAAAACAAAACCAGAGAGACAGAAGGTATGTGACCCTTAGGGAGCCTGTGACAATGCTGCAGGTGATCTGCCAATTATCTCAAATTAATTTCTGTGAAAAAAGGTAAAAATGCAAGAAAATAATGATCAGACTTATTGGATCAGCCAGAATTTGAATATCATTGAATATCAACTATACACCTGGGCAGTGGTTTTCAACCAGCAGGCTGGGGCCCACTAGGGGGGTTCAAGATTATTTGAAAATTCTTCAAAATGATGTAGGCTTTGAATATTGGTGAAGAATGAGAACCACTACACTAAGGGTTTATTTGACTGTACTGTTGTATTGTAAAAAAAAAAATTGAAGAAACAATTAGCACATGGGAATTTTACAAAAAAATAAATAAATTAACAATTACAAAGAAATACCAAGAAACACATTAAATAAAACATTAAAATTTTAAGAATATAACTGAAATAGTCTTTTCTTGTAAATCATACTCCAATAATCGTTGTTTTGCAACTGCACAAAATAATGTTTTAGTCTAGCAAACTCACACAAGTATACACTAAAACTGGACAAAAAAAATGCATTTTTGCAATAAATTGATTTATCATACAACATTATCCAGTTTCCAAGACATATGGAAACACCATTCCAATGCTGTGTAATGTAACTTTAATAGAAAAGTACACACCTCTTTCACCTTAACTAATCAGCCTATAGCCCAAAGCGAAGCAAATTGTGACTTCTTGATTTAATTCTACACAAATCATGTTTTGCAATTTTCAATGGAAAACAGTTCAGAACATGTACTGCAAGGTTCTCAAACCGACAATGCATTCATTGGGTGTAAGGACAAAAATCGACCTTGAACACCGCCATCGGTTATGCACTGTGCCATTTCATTTAGAGCTACCTTTTTTACACCTTTAATATCTGCAGGGTGCTTTCAACGCCAGCTAAGAATATACACCCTCAGTGTGAAACCACATGACAACCCCATCTTACTCTTACTAGAATAGGGCTTTTTATTTGGACCATGTATTATAAATTCGATTAAATTAGAAAACTCATTCTCTTCATCACACTAGAACCCCATGGACTCCAACAACATCTGATAAAATGAAGGAAGGGTTCATATAAAGGACACCTTCCTCACTCCTTCAAAGCTAATAACCCTTACTTCCGATAAACAATATTATAAGATTTGATACAAGAGGTATGTTTAGACAAACAACTGAATTTGTCTACATATTTTATAAAATAGATGACTAGACAACACCATATTATCAATAAATAAGATCATGTCTGGCATTTTAGGAGGTTTTTAATCAGGATATGTATTCATGGTGCAATAAGGATAGCTAGTATTGCTGTAAATATTGCTGGGAGTCTAAACCTCAGCTTTGCTACTTAAAGCCTGTGAGCAGAAATGGAGATTGATAGTGAAAGATAATATCATATTATATCCCTGGGCTTTGGCAAGGCATTTTCCTCTCCATAAGTGTGGGCTTTGTCCCTCCCAATGGAAAAACAACATTGGAGAGGCAATGGGCTGTCACTTCTGCCTCAGAAGTCCTGGGAGACAAATTAAGATACTCTGGTTATGGAGACAGCAGATTCTTCTATTCTTTTTATGTTAGAATATCACTTTTTTTAAAAGCATGTCTCAAAGAATTCAACTTCTCCTTATTACAAAAGATATTTGCTTAGATATATATCATAATGTAAACAATGGCTCTTTTGAAATCTCAATTATTCTGATTGTATCACAAATTCTGATGTTATTAAGGCTCTCCATTGCTGTGGATAGGACAGTCCACAAAGATGAACCTCAACAGAATGTGCAACTGTAAGTATGGCAGGATTTGCACAGGAGTCTTGAAAAAAAGGGTCCAACCAGAGGTAATTCTGAGGTGATTCTACTCTAACAGAGCCACCTTGTGGTGCACGGATGATTTTCTCTGACAGTTTAAACAAACCACCCACCACTGTGCAATTTTACTGCCCCTAATACTGAGAAAATGGCTTAATTTTAAAACCATGGCATGATGCATGGAGGCTCCCGTGTGAATGCTGACAGGAAATAATGTTCAAATAAGCAAACTTTGAAGTTGTTCTACTCCCTTATCACTGAAAACCACACTACAGCGGGACGTTCGGACTATGATACATCTATAATGAATGCAATAAGAGTGATGCTGTTATATCTGGCATTCCTCTCCCCTTATACTGTTTTCCACTGGCTAGCTGGCAGACAGAGGCAGAGGCTGCTAATTCGTAAACACGCCATAATAACAAAAATTAAAGATGAGCCTCTTTTCTCTGCACAGAAAAAGAGTGTCAAGAAAACATCAATAATTCACATCTTACTCTCTCTCTGCTCTCTCCTAACAACTGTGTATTAGCCCAGCTTGTTAGACAGTACACTAATTAATGGCTAAAAATGAAAACTTATAATGTATTCTCATCTCTAATCCTAAATGATAATTACAGAATTTAATACAGACAAGTTCAAACTAAAGGAATGAGATTTGGCTCTTCAATAACTATAGCAAATGTCATCTTTAGCGGACAAAGTACATATCCAGGGTTAAAGAAAAAGTAAGCCACTTATTATGAAAAAGACATCTGCTTTTGTGTCACGTATTTGCACTCCAAGGAACATGAAAGAGAATATTAATGCTACCATTGTTCCGCACAAAGATGATCTAAGCAGCACCTAGAGACGAAACTTTAAAGGGACAGACTCATTTCAGAGGCTTAAAATACAAAAACAAATGGTTAAATACTTATCTAAGAAAATGCTTAATGCATTATATTAAGTTAATAACAATGACTAGAAAAATAACACAAATACCAATGGTTGTTCTTCAATTCCTCAAAGCAAGTCAAGTCACATTTATTTATATGATGCATTATATGCACACAGTTTCAAAAACAGCTTCATAGTAATGAACAGGAAAATAACTGTTAATATTGTTAATAAAATTATTAAGAAAAATCATGCATTAAAATAACTTTGATTACTTATTTGGGCATAGTGCTTTTATGGTGAGTGTCTACTAAACTTACAAAGGCTGTAAAAGTTTCTAAAACATTCTGCTTCTTTTCTTTGTTTACTCAATGTACTGTACAGAACAACCTGTACCTTAAATGTGAAGAAAACCCGCTTAAGCAAGATCATTGAATCAACAAGGATTCTGAAAATAAGTAATATATGCACAAAACTAAACTAATTTGCTTTGCAGAATTGTTTTAACATGTCTCCTAGTACATAAGACTGCAAATTGTATGAGTCTGGATCAACTGGTCGTTCACTTGGCTAGATAAAGGAAAGGTAATAATCCCACAATTGCCCAGGGCACTACATTAAATCCTCATATATTCAAGAGTTGACTACAGCAATCAAACTGTGTCGATAAATGATCCAGATCACAACAGGTGAAAACTCCGCATCAACGAGATTCTCAGGACTGATACATAATTGATCGTTTGCAGTAAATGAAACAGCTGCGAGATTGACAGCAATCTGTCAACACTGCCTCGTGCCACCGAAATGTACCTTTTTGGGGGTCATCATCACTGCTTAAGGCAGTAGGCTACATCTTAGGAAAATGATACTGGTGAGGTCTCTCAAATGAAACGCCAGGTATGATACTATGAATCTGTATTTACAGTTAGTCCCTTATCATGTAAACATCACAGCACGCAACACATTCATCGAATTCGACCTACAACTGGCTTTCGTGCGTCACAGCGTCAAGAAATCTGAGAAAGTGTAACACCACCGTATAATATTAGACTATCCGGTCTAATGTTGTTCGTGTGTTTAACAAGTATCTCTCCAGAGAAGGGTTAGTTTGGAGCCGCGCGTATCACCGCTAAACATACCTGTAACTTTAAACTGTAGTCCTCGTATAAGTGTGTCGGGTATACGGTCAGATGGTGTTGCACTTGGAGAGAGAAGGTGTAATCCATTGACTGTGTGATGTGGGCGCGTGTGTAGAATAGAGGATGCTCGTGCACAGCTGCCTGCGGTGCTTTAGTTCAATTGCAGAGCGTTCTCCGCCCAGCCGTCCTCCATTGGCTGAATGGCTGGAGTAGTGTTTTTTTTTTTTTTTTCTGCCGTAGTGGCTTTACAAGCTGGGATTTATAACAAGACACTAGTGCACAAATGAGAAAGATCAGATAAGATGAAAGTGAATTAAGTCAGCAGATGTAAAAAAGCAGATTGTTGCTATTATGCTTTACCAATTAAGTAAATAGGCCTACTAGTCGCTTAAAGTGAAAACAGACCGCAGCAATCAGTTCTTCACCTGTTTTTTTTTTTTTTTTATGTCACATTTTATGAAAATTTGCTGAAAATGTAGGCCTACTCCTCGGGACTAAAATGTAGATGAGTTCGTTTCTTAATCGGAGCAGATTTGTGGAAATTTGGCCTTACGTGGTAACACTTTATAATAATAACAAGTATACACTAATAAAGAAGCCTATTTTCAGATTATTTGCCAAGTATTATATAGTTAATTCATAGTTTATAAACTGTAGTTAATTCATGAATAGACTCTTTACAAAAAATGAGTTTTTTCATGCTTTTTTAATAATTTTATTAATTACAGTGATAATACATGAAGAACTTACGGTAGTCTTTAAAATAGGGACCAATTATTATCACTAACATATTTGCTATTTATTAGTTCTCATAAAGCACATCTTCTGCATGACCATATTCTACATCCCTAATCCTACCCCCTAAACTTAACAACTACCTTACTAAATATGGTTACACTTTATTTTAAGGTGTCCTTGTTACAGTATAAATTATACATTTCAGTACTGAGTTATATTAATTAACTACATGTACTTACTATATGGTTAGGGTTAGGATTAGGGTTTGGTTTAGGGTTACTTGCATGTAATTATGCATAATTTATTGTTATTATAATAATAAGTACATGTAACAGGTGTAACAAGAACACCTTAAAATAAAGTGTTACCCTAATAAGCAGCAAATTAGGAGTGTATAGTTCATGGTTTGTTAATGGCGGGAATTTTACCTTAAAATTAAGTGTGATCGAACTTGCTATTTGTATAGAGTCTATTAATGTATTAACTACCATTGATAAAATATGAATAAACTATAAAACAATAGTTTGTTAATTCATTATTATTATACTTATTAGTGTTACCCATTATATAACTTGCTTACCAGTGGATCTTCTGCAGTGAATGGGTGCCGTCATATAGTTCATACAGCTGCTAAAAGCTGTGTTGTAAAGTCGATAGTCTAAAAAATTTACAAATAAAATAAATGAGCCCATCATTTAGACATTTTTAATTTCAAACTGTTGTTTCAAGCCCATCCACACTTCCGAGCAATATTTGAGGCTAAGCGTATCATTGGCCTTAGAGTGAATTTTGTTTATGATTTGAAGTGATGCCAGGCTAGTGGGGAGCAGTTCATCAGAATGACACTAAAGAGGATGTGGCCTTAGGCTAAACTCGACTTTGACATCCTTTGCAAAACAGCAAATATTCAATTTTGTTATACTATTCATCAGATAGACGGCTACACATCTGTTCACGTCAAATTAAAATTCCTTTTTAATAAAGGAAAAAGATTCATATTGTGACATAATACACCCATCCACATTTAAACATGCCCAATTGATTTTGTTCATTCTGCTCAACATTGTTTATGTTATGACATCTACTCATTATTGACGTAATTATCTCAATGAACGGTATTCTGTCATTAGTGTTTCTTGTCTACATGCTTTATTAAAGCATAAATGCCTGAAAGGCTGCTTTATCCTTGGGTTTCCATAAACGAATGAAAACCGCTCCACTCACTTCCTGTGTCTGTAGAGTCATTCAGCCTCAAATCTCATTTTCAGGTCACCATGTAACAAGCCAATCCAGACTTAGGCCAGTTTTACATGAGCTGTCACATTTTGAAAATGTGTGAGCATTCACTCAGCAAGCTTCACAACCCCACATAAACCGGGTTTAAAAAGGCTGTGCTCCAAATTTGTGTGGTGTATAATGTAGGCAAAAGTATGATAGAATAAATGGTGTGTGGCCTCTAAATAAAATGTATTTTTATCCTCCCCATAGTCTGATAGTTCTCCACTATTGTTGTGTGTATAGACATATGCACCTGATATATCTGGACTTTATTTCTTGCCATTTTTGGCACCAATGCTTCTGTTTGAATAAATGGTTTGACCATTTAAAAGGAGCAGAGAACTGTCTGGATGGGGAAGGGACAAATGCCTTGAGGATTCATTTGTGGACAGATTAGGAGCACAAAGCCGTTTGCAACTGAGCAGCTGTTATTGCTGTGGTCTGAATCTCAGACAGACTGTTCAAGAACTGTCTGATGCATATTGCAAACAAAAATGACAAGAACTTTGCAAAATCACAAGCTCAAATATTGCATTTACATTTATGCACTATAGCAGATGCTTTTATCCATATCCATGCTTTTATCCAAATACGATCAGCTGGATTCTTTACTGGTTTCTATGCAGAAGTTTTAATCTGACTGCTAGATTTACCGTAGTTTGCAATTTTCATAGTAAATGGGATACCATTGAGCTTAATTGTATATTCAGAAAGCCATGAACTTGTGTGAGTAGAGGATGGCTGAATTTTCATTTCTGGGAGTATTTTCTTTTTACTTACAATTCATCAGAATAACTTAAATGAATTTAAGCAAATCTTTATGTCTGGGCTACTGAAAGAACGGAACGACCTGCATATCTTAAAACATAAAAAGAGAGCTTTCCAAAAATGAAAAGGGCTAAGACATTACTTTTAAAAGACGGTGTGTGGGGTTGTTCATGTTCAGTTCAGTCTACACCAGAATACTCTGCAGTACAAATCCCCCATGTTAAATAATAATAGAACGTTCTTATTTATATCAACCCAATCATAGCTCCAATAGATTCCTTTATTGCAGTTAAAAGGCTAAATCTGATTTCAAAGCCTACTTCTCATTCTCAAAGAAAACTATTGTGAGATTCTAGGGAGTGCCTTGGAGAAAAATCTGTATAATCTGTATATTCTATTCTTCCTTTCTTATTCCACTCTCAGTCTCATAGCTTGCTACATTCAAATCTCCATCGGCCCATTTACATTCTCTACAGGAATTCTAGGTAAATAGGCATCTAGAATTCAAAAGAAGAAGCTGCTGGTTACTGCTTGACTTTCACTGTTCAATGCTATCTCACAATAAATCACAAAGGCAAGCAAAGCATTCATGGCAGATTGAAACGGCAGTGCAGTGTTTTTGTTCTGTGATGGTGTTTCTAGACTGCAAAACTTTTCCAGTCCGCTAGGGACTTTGAGAGTGTTTGTGGAACGGCTGAAAAGAGGGGAGACTGAGAAGTTACTTGGTTTGGTTAGAGTGAAAACATTACAGTGTGTACAGAGTGTGACAAGGCCTAAATGGTTGAAGCAACTAAAAACTATTTTTAAATAGAGAAAAAAGGGAATGTGAAAGCAGATAACATACAATTTTGCTAACTTAGCTAGTCATGTTTGTATTTCATCCCACATCTGTTCCATGTTCTGGAGCTGGAGTGAGAAACAGTTTCTTTAAGCCTAAATTAGTTTACCCATGCCTCTGCCAGATCCAAATGTGACATGTCAGGACATAGACTTTAGACCCAGCCTGGGGTCCTTTACAGATGACACCCACGACCCTGTCTCTTGTACTTTTCATTTTGTCATCTGGGGATCATTAAAAAGCCATACCCACTGCTAATACCCACTAACTAATTTTCTGGTAGGAAACAAAACCATTAATTTTATAGACATTACTCTAAAACACCTCACAATACAAACAACAGTTAAAAAAAAAAAAATCATATTAATGCAGTGCATTGTGCTGTATTTTTACAGATTTTTTTAGAGTGCATCTTGACTCAGCACTGACTCATTTTGGATCAGGAAAATCTGGTTTTGAGAAATTAAATATTATTTTTATTAAATGTAATTGATTATTTATTTGCTCATTTTAAATGTTAAAGCTGTTAAGAAGGATTAAGGGACTATAACATTTTTTTAAAGCATTTGATTGATTGTAGCATAAGAGGTTAACTAGAATGATTTTCAGATCATGTTTTTTTTTCATGAAAATAGAGGTTTTGCCCGTTGAACTGACAATGTGGTTGCTAAGCTCAGTACCAGGCATTTATGTCAGTTTTATAAGTAGTTATCTTATGATACAGGTTACAGCCTTCTTGATAAGAACAAGAAAAGAGAAGATAACATGTTAAGAGCAGGTTTGCTCTTTCATTCAGACTTTAGGCTAATGCACCGCAAAAGTTAAGCTAATGTTCTGCTTCACAGCCACTGCACAGCTCGCTGCCTGAGCACACACACGCACACACGTTTTCACACATGCACGCATATGCACACACTCATACCAGTTTCCATACGGCTGTGGCTGACAGGGAACCAAGGTCACCTACAGTGATGTCACAGCTTCTTCCTTAGGCAACTCCAATCCCCCAACACAAATACAGAGAGAAAAGAAAAGGAGCAGAATTGGGGGAAACTGATGGGCTATCAGTCCACTGGGGAAATTTTCTATACGGTACATACATGCAGATAGACATGCAGTGTGACAGAATTGATACAGCAATGGATTTGATCCCATTTTCATCCTCCATGCTTTGTAACTTAACAGGATGTAATGTAGGATTTAGCACACTGTTCCAGTGAACATAATTGTCAGTATTGTTGACTGTTTGTGTGTGTTTTGCTCCCCATGTGTTCCCTGTGACCCAGTTTCTCCCTCATGTTGATTGTTAATTTGATTCCAAGTGTGTCTCGTCTTCCTCCCTGATTGCCCTGTGTTTATAAGCCCCAGTCCTTTCAGTTAGTGTTGGAAAGTTCGTGAATGTCTTCCCTGTGCTCTATGGTCCCCGTTGGACTATTAAAGACTCTAGATGTGCTAAATTCCTCGTCTCCTTATTCCTTGCTCCGTGCTCCTGGTAAAGTGTGACAATAATAAAGTATTCCGTTATTAAGACACATTCAACAAATTGTCATTTTGTCACTTAATCTGACACAAAGGTGTTTCCTTTGGAAGCTTAATTAATTAATACTTTTAATACTAATTAATTATTAATTGATTAATACTAATGCTTAATTAATTAATGACTTCACAATTGAGACTTTCTCACAATTCTGAGAAATATACAGTGGTGGCCAAAATTATTAGAACACTATCCCTGGTTTCACAGACATGGCTTAAGGCTAGTCCCAGACTAAAATGCATGTTTGAGCTGTCTCAACTGAAAATATCTTGCTCAGACATATCTTAAAATATGTCAGTTACATTGTTCTGTCTCAAGATGCACACATGTAACGTTTTCTTCTAAGGCATTTTCATAAAAGCTGCTTAAATATCTTAATTTAACTAAGGCCTAGTCCTATCTTAAACTAAACCCCGTCTGTGAAACCGGGCCTAGTATTTTCACCAGCTAAAAAATGGTTTTAAGTCAGTAATTTCTATCTTTTGCTGTAGTGTGTCAGTAGGAAATATCAGTTTATATTTCCAAACATTCAACGTCTCCAAGATGCTTCAAGAGACCTACCTGCAAAGCTACAGTACTGTTAAACGTTTTAGGCACTTGTGTAAAAATGCTTTAAAATGAGGATGCTGTCAAAAATGTCATAAATAGATTTTTTCTATCAATTAACTTCTATTAACTAAATTAAATCAACATTTGGTGTGACCATCCTTTGCATTTAAAGCAGCTTTTGCACTTGCACATAGTTTTTCAGGTAGCTTTGCAGGTTGATCTCTTGAAGCATCTTGGAGACGTTGCCACAGTTCTTCTGGATTTAGTCTGAGGAGAGTGGGCCAACTGATTCAAGCTGATAGAAGAGCAACTTTGACTGAAATAACCACTCGTTACAACCAAGGTATGCAGCAAAGCATTTGTGAAGCCACAACACGCACAACCTTGAGGCGGATGGGCTACAACAGCAGAAGACCCCACCGGGTACCACTCATCTCCACTACAAATAGGAAAAAGAGGCTACAATTTGCACGAGCTCACCAAAATTGGACGGTTGAAGACTGGAAAAATGTTGCCTGGTCTGATGAGTCTCGATTTCTGTTGAGACATTCAGATGGTAGTCAGAATTTGGCGTAAACAGAATGAGAACATGGATCCATCATGCCTTGTTACCACTGTGCAGGCTGGTGGTGGTGGTGTAATGGTGTGGGGGATGTTTTCTTGGCACACTTTAGGCCCCTTAGTGCCAATTGGGCATCGTTTAAATGTCACGGCCTACCTGAGCATTGTTTCTGACCATGTCCATCCCTTTATGACCACCATGTACCCATCCTCTGATGGCTACTTCCAGCAGGATAATGCACCATGTCACAAAGCTCGAATCATTTCAAATTGGTTTCTTGAACATGACAATGAGGTCACTGTACTAAAATGGCCCCCACAGTCACTAGATCTCAACCCAATAGAGCATCTTTGGGATGTGGTGAAACGGGAGCTTCGTGCCCTGGATGTGCATCCCACAAATCTCCATCAACTGCAAGATGCTATCCTATCAATATGGGCCAACATTTCTAAAGAATGCTTTCAGCACCTTGTTGAATCAATGCCACGTAGAATTAAGGCAGTTCTGAAGGCGAAAGAGATTCAAGAGTTTTATTTGTCACATACACAATTATACAGAGTATAACCAGCAGTGAAATGTAGGTCAGGTCCGCTCCAAGGACAATGCAATTATAAAGTATACAAATATTAAGAGAAGAAAAGTAGAAAAAAAAAATAAAAAAAAAATAAAATAAAAGAATAAAATAAAAAGATAGATAAAAAATATAAATATAAATGTGCAGGTCAGTATGTTGTTGACTTAAATAGTACTAAGAGGAATGTGCAAAATAATGTGCAAAAAAGTTGTACAGGGTATATAATAGCAGCAATATGAGGTAGAGAAAAATTATGAATAGCTTATTGATATGGTGATATTTACATGGAGTCAAGTGATGTTATGACACAGAGTTAGAGTTTAGGAGCCTGATGGCCTGGGGGAAGAAGCTCCTCCTAAGTCTCTCAGTTTTTGCCATCAGGCTACGGAAGCGCTTACCAGATGGAAGCAAAGTGAATAGCTGGTTACCAGGGTGATTTGAGTCCTTGATTATTTTGACAGCTCTATTTTTGCAGCGTTTGAGGTAGGTGTCCTGCAGAGAGGGGAGAGCAGACCCTGAGATGCGCTCAGCTAAGCGCACAACTCTCTGTAGTGCTTTGCAGTCCTGATTGGAGCTGTTTCCATACCACACTGAGATGCACTGAGTCAATACACTTTCTATGGTCCCTGAATAGAAAGTTTTCAGGATTGCTGGTGAGACCCTGAATTTCCTCAGCTGTCGCAGATGGTACAGTCTTTGCCTGGCTTTCTTTACCTGTGTTTGGATGTGTGTAGTACAAGTCAGGTTCTCGGAGATGTTTACACCGAGGTACTTGAAGCTGCTCACCCTCTCCACAGGGGTCCCACTGATCATAAGAGGAGTGTAGGGCTGCTGCTGTCTCTTCCTGAAGTCCATGATCAGCTCTTTAGTTTTGCTCACATTCAGAGAGAGACAGTTGTCCTGGCACCATGATGTGAGTCTCTCTACCTCGTCCAAGTATGCGGTCTCATCGTTGTTGGAGATGAGGCCCAGAACCACAGTATCATCAGCGAATTTGACAATAGATGTGGAGCTGTGAGAGGACACGCAGTCATGCGTGTAGAGAGAGTAGAGCAGGGGACTCAGGACACAGCCCTGTGGGGCTCCTATGTTCAGAGTGATGGAGTTTGAGGTGAACTGGCCAACTTTCACCACTTGAGGTCTGCGGTGAGGAAGTCTTGAATCCAGTCACAGAGTGAGGAGTTTAGGCCGAGGTCTGTGAGTTTAGATGCCAGCTTGATGGGGACTATAGTGTTGAAAGCTGAGCTATAGTCAATGAATAGCAGCCTTACATAATTTCCATTGTTGCTATCCAAGTGTGTGAGGGAAGAGTGGAGAACGTGAGAAATGGCATCGTCCGTGGATCTGTTTGGGCGATAGGCAAACTGAAGAGGGTCCAGAGTATCAGGGATGGAGGAGCAGATGTGGCTCTTTACAAGTCTCTCAAAAACCTTCATGACTATAGATGTGAGGGCAACTGGGCGATAGTCATTCAGGCAAGAGGGTTTATTGTTCTTTGGCACAGGGATAATGATGGATTTTTTGAATGAGGTGGGAACCACGGCGGTAGCAAGGGACTCATTAAAGATAGAAGTGAGCAAACCAGCGAGCTGATCGGCGCAGGACCTCAGAACACGGCCGGTTATCCCATCAGGTCCGGCTGCTTTCCTGACGTTCACTTTCTTTAGCGCCCTCCGAACCTCATCCTCCGACACGGTGATTACAGGATCATCGCTGCTCTGCCTGTTGCTTCCAGACGCGCTGGTCGGCAGAAACGCGCCGCCGCCGTTGCCATCGAAGCGGCCGTAGAAGATGTTTAACTCGTCGGCCAGCAACGGATCTGCTCTCACCTCCGCGGAGGATTTGTTTCCGAAGTCACAGATGGTCCTCAGTCCCTGCCACATCCGTCGAGATGCCACATCCGTCGAAAGGGGGTCAAACACAGTATTAGTATGGTGTTCCTAATAATTTAGGTGAGTGTATATGGAAATGTTATACAAAGCACTTTATTTATATACAGCAGACAATTGGTGAGTGCTGTAGCAGGCTAAAACATTCACAGTGATGTCATGTTCAATGTACCTGCAGGTGTCAAGACCTCATACTTGGTGATGCTTGAAGTGGTTTCGGGCTGTACCCAGACCAATTTTTCTGTTTCCTTTCGAACGGTTAACGTCTGGATAAGGGAAGCTAGTCTAAGATAAGCACATGAAGGAAGCCTCAACTCAGTTTTCAATTTAAAGGTAAGATGTCTTATCAATGCATAGTTGATTCCGCTGGGCTGTCAGTCACTTATGCACAGGTATTTTTTAAGTTTGATAAGTAGTAAGGGTGAATGAATACGCCCAAGGAAATGATGTGAGGAGAGGTGATTTTTTTTTTTTTTTTTTCCCCTCTGACACCATTCCAAGTGTGCATCAGTAGTGTTGTAGAATCAGGCCCTTGTGAAATTGAGGTCACCCAGCTGCAAGCTCTTGTGGCCCACCACTGGTGATGCTGAGGGTTGTAAAGGGCAAGGACAGCCTGTAGCGCTCTGTGCCAGTGTTCAAGGCTAATTTAATAAACATATTCCTGTGTACTTACTGTTAAAAAGAGCATTCATTCCTTCCTTTGTCTTTTTGCTTACCGCAAAAAATAATTTCCATTTGTACTTCCTTATCTGATAAAATGCAAAAATCTGGGTTATAGTGAGGCACTTACAAGTGAATGGGGACACTCTGTACATGTTAAAATAGCTACAAGACATAAACAAAATTTAATGTGAAATAAATTTTCAAAAAGTTCCCATGAAATATAAATTCAGTGAAACGTCAGGCTTCTCCACTCATCCACTCTGGATTATTCCCCTAAGATTTATTGAAAGGTATTCTATGCTATACTTTTAAAACTTTAAAACATGTCACCCGGTCTGCTTTTATTATCAGGAAAAAAAATGAGGCAAGAATAACCTAAAACACACCATATAGCCTACAATTGTTTTGTGTGATGTTTACAGCACAGCAACGATACAGTGTGTTTGTATACAGACAAACTATCTTTTCTTATAGCAGTATCTCTCATCATTGTCTCTATCAAGTTATAAAGAGCATAAGAGATTTGAGAACACTGTGGGCAGAGAGGACCAGGGCTATTCATACAATCTGCCCACAAACACCCACAGATCAATGCGCCCAAGAGCAAATACAGCATCCATCAAACTACACACATGAGCATGTGCTGGTTACGGTGGAGATGGATTATGTGTATAGAGATCAAGTACTATTTACAAATTATCATTTTAATTCCTCTATTAAAATGTTACCTGAAAACGTAAGTTCTTATCTAACTGGATAAACTAAATTCAGGGCCTATAAGTGAACATCAAAGTGGGCTGTTGCAAACGATTTTGTCTCCCTCTTGTGGTGGTCTAGAAAAATATTGATTCACTACAGAAAGTCATGACTAAGGGTGGTAGTCAGGGGATGAGAGGAGGAAAACCGGAGGGAAGAGAGCAGTTATTGTGGATTACCACAGCAAAGTATAAAGGGCTTCCCACTTCGCACTTCATTTCATACTATTTCATACAAAGCTCTCACTTTCATAAACCACATTTCTAGTCTGAAATCTTGGGAGGAAAAAATATGAGCTGGAAAACTAAGTGAGGCATTCTGGGAATGCATGGTGCTTGCAATCAGAGAAGGCAGTCAGAGCCAATGAGGTACTGGCAGAGAAGTGCATGATGGGTGCCAGCCTTGCCCAGAGGGATGGAGAAGAGCCAGTGACTGTGCTGTATTAGTCTTGGAATCCCTCTTCATCACATACTTGAGCTCGGAGCAGCGTGAAGTCCCCATCTTCCTCTCAGAGGGAGTATCAGGTTGGGGTGTAAATGTCCAACAACGTCTCACCTCATTGCACACTGGAGATCACAGTAAGTGAATCAGAGTGAACAATGACTGCCTCGCCTCTCATGCCAGACAAGACAGTTTTCTTTTCCCAAGTAAGGCAAGTTTGTTCCTGGCCTGGTTGACTTTTGAAAATACAGTTTACAACAGTATAAATAATCTGCAATTAACAATCACAATGGGGGTGTAGCAACATTTTTTATGTATCACTAAGTTAAACAGATGTCTCTGCTCACAGATAGACGTTATCTATACAGTAGTTTCAGTAAATTCTGTTGTAGAAAATGTGAACCTTGAGGCAATTTTGTTCCACAATTTAAGTAATGTATTTTCTCAATGGGGTAATGCATTACTGCAATTCTACTGAATTTTCTATAGAAAGACCGTGTATAAAAGTGCACAGAGAACTCTATAGTGAGGCATAGCTTGGCTTTTAAGAGTGATATTAAGAGATAAAAGAGATAAGACTAAGATAAGAGTACTATTTTGCACGTGTTTCTCTTTCACTACATAAACAATTGGAAGAGTGAACACCTTGCACTCAAATAGCTATGGATTTGTCAAAGGCAAATGTCAAATTAGCCGTAGCTTCAGAAACAGGTTAATCTTAATTTTCCACAGGCTATCTGCATTCTGTGATCTGCTGAAAAGCCATGTCAGTCTCCACTTTTCTCCAACAGAGGGAGACTTGAGACAGACACTACTGTGGGACTTCTGGCAAACTTCAGGGAAACTTAGATTCTCCAACAGATAAAATCTCCCTAGCATTATCTGTTCCTCTCCTTGTGTTTTTTTTTTTTTTTTAAGCAAGCTAATGTTCTGTCAAATTTATAAAAATAAGGTCTTCTGAGATGGGTATCTCTCTTTCTCTTTCTTTCCCTGTCTGACTAGCCATAGGCACTTGGAAAGATGATAGTTCTCCATCTCCAAGTTGAGCACAAAGAAACATTGTCCAGGAGAAAAACACAGGTGACTCTAGTTGGAGCTCATTAGTTTGAATCTAATCTCAGACCATTCTTTAATGAGAAGGTAATTTTTTGGGGGGTGCTTCACATAAGATGTGTGTTCAGAAATCCAGTTTCATTATTTTGTGGTTCCAGCTGGAACTTTGCATGCACAATAAAAAGAAGAGGCTAATTCATAAATTACAGCATAGCTGACCTGATAAAGGGATAGTTCACCCAAAAATCATCATGTCAGTTTAAACCTGTATGACTTACTTTCTTCTGATTAACACAAAAAGAGATGTTAGGCAGGACACCCATGATGTGTTAAAATGACCAGGGGATGTCAAGCTGCACATATGACGAAAGGACACATAAAATAATTCATATGACATATTGTAGATTTGTGTGAGGAACAGACCAAAAGTCAACATAAATTTAGACCCCTCTCAGCTGTGCCTCTCAATTCTCATTTGTGAAAATGTAATGCTGTAATTGATCGGGAGACACATGAGAACCAACAATGTTAACATTATTAACATCAAACCAAAATTAAAGGTCTGACACCTTTTGATGCACCATATTTCAATATGAACATGAATGAGATTCAAGAGCTGTGGTGAAGTTTGTCAGTGAACTATGATGGAAATTTCAGTTGTCTGTTTCTCACACAAACATCTTTAGAATCAGAACACTTAAAATACACAGTAGCAAAGGAGTCACCATTGCTTCAGGTTATCTCTGTTTCTGTTCCATGGAGGAAAGAAAACCATAAAGGTTAAGAATGACTAGTTTTTGAGTAATCTATTCATGTGAAACTTCATGTGTATAATGCATTAAAATATATCAAGAACGTTTATCGTCGAAACAGACTTTTTCAATATTTAAATCGTAGAAGTGATCCATTGATTTTGACAGTCATGAAGATACATAGTTCTCTATCTGACCCAAAAAGCTATGCAAAAGTAGTCTTTCAAAAGGACCTGTCCATCATTTTGCACCAAATATTTTGCACATTAACTATAGTGATTTTTGAGAAAGTGCAGTTGTTTCTTTACTGGCACTGTACACACAAACTAATGATGACTGAATGATGGAATGAGCAGTTTGTAGAGCATGTACATTTATGGCTCTGTGTGCGCTGTAGTCCGAGTGGGTTTAAGTGTGTTTACAATATGAATAAATGTGTGTGCTGTATATGCCTGGTATGAAACGCATTCTAACCATGACTCACCTCCCAAGCTCCACACTAAAATGAAAAATTGAGCCACAAGTGTGTTTCTGGTCAGCGTTCTGCAGTCAGTTGTAAGTGGGAGCTGGGGGAGAATAATAAACAATAGTGGTCTGAGGTGCCTCAGGAGTAAAGCTCCCCTTGGCAGATCTGGGAGGCGCTTTATAAATTAGAAATGAGTCTTGCGGCCAGGTGCACCAACAATAGCTGCCTGAGCTGCTTAGCTGGCAAACCCTGTCCTCCCACACCCCCACCCTGACACTCTTTCGGCCCCCGTTTCTCTCTGAGCACCCCTTTTTTGGTGTGTGAGGGGTCCGGGACAGTTTTGCACACTTGTGTTCATTAGTTCCGTCAGGAGACACCTTGAAGACAGAAGGGAGTTACAGAGAACGGCAAGTATGTCAGTTATATATTTCAAGATAAAGCTGCTTTTGTATGATCATGTTCTGTTCTGGCTAAGCATAAATTATATGGCATTTATGTAATGTACAATTACTGCACATTTCCCTCAGACTGAAAGCTTTAGTGCGACATGTTTCAATAAAACACTCAGCTAACCTGTACATTTATGTCTCTAAAGTAATGCTACCATTTTAATTTCCCTGGTCACTTAACACTTCATTACTCAAAGTAAAGTTTATGGCTAATTTCAAGAGAGTTCAACCCCTTAACCTTCATTCCCTGTCTGGTTTTTGGGAGGCTTAAAGGTGAACATTTCAGGCTGTAAATTACTTTTACAGTTAGGGTTTTGGTATACCCAAAGGAATCCAACAATTGCAACACAGAGCACTGAACTTTCAACTGAAAATCCTGCACGGAGGAAATTTTATTTTTTCTTTCTCTTGCAAACTCTACGTTAGTACACGGGAACCTGTTAAATAAAACCCCGAGATTGCCAAATTGCGTCCTTTTTTCCAGGAACAAGAGACTAGAGCCTTTTATATGAAAACTGTAGCAAATAATGGAACATTATGAACAACTAAAACAATATTGAATAGGTATTTTTTCCATAATCCATAGGATTTAAGGTGGTTTTAAATTAAGTGTCTAATTTTTAAGTATGAAATGCATTTGTGATGAAGATTTGATATGATATATTACAAGATGTGTATATTTATCCATTTATTCATTTCAATTGATTTTCTTTTTCAACAAGTTTTTTTTTAATATACTGTATATATATATTATCAGTAAGATCTACACTGAAAAGTTAAGATTTGTCCCCCCCAAATTATTTGTTTCTTCTGTTTAAGATAGACCAATAAGCTGCAAATTAATTCACAGTCACACATCCAGTTTTGGATTCATATTTTATTCCTATCAAGCAACAATGAACATTTAACATAAAAGTGATTGACTAAAATATTTTTCACTAGCTAATATTTGTGATTAATGGCAATATATGGCGATAGATGCTATTTACACTAAGTACAAATAGCTATAGATTCTATTTGCACGTTAAAATAGCAAGATTTTCTGCTATTTACACTACGTATTGCAAATAGTGGCATTTATCTGCACCTCAGTATTGTAGTACATTATAAAACAGTACGCAATAATAACATATTGAGTGTAATTTATAGTTTTAATTCAAATTATTAAATGGATGCCACCTCATTGGGACAATAAAGCCCTCCCTAGATCTACCCTAACCCTACCCGATACTTTATTTTCAACTTTTTGATTAGTTCCTTCAGTTTTATTTAAAATAAATGCCTTTGCAATATGAGATTTGAAAAGGGAGAAAAAAAGTCTCGAAAGGGCTCGAACTCGGGTCGATCGCATCAAAAAGCCTGCGTCTTACCATCTACACCGCTGAAATTGATCTGAAACTCAATCACATGTTAGTGGGCGGAGTTAGTGTAAATAGCCTTTGCCAACAAGACGGGCTATTTGCACTTAGTGTAAATAGACACTCCGTAAAATGTACGTCACAGAAATATCACCACTTTTAAGTTTAACATTTTGTTGGCATCCTCATATTTTGCCTGTCATGGGTTGTTTACCTTTTCTTCGTGTGCTTCACCACAAAACCATCATTGCTAATCTGTTCATAGGCTCCGATTGTCTACATAATTTGATTTAATAAATATGTTGAACTCTTGTCATAGAAACTGAATGAATGATATGCACAAAAGTTTTTTTCCCCCCTTTTTCTTTTCTTTCCTTTTCTCTAGTCAGGTCAACTGTACCAAGGCATGACCAAAATCTTCACATCTACAGGAATTCAGTCGGGTCAAATGAGTGTGTCCACTTATCAAATATTAGAGTTGCTGGAAAGATCAGACCTCCCACATAGCACCAGAACTCTGTTTTGGATCCATCTTAGCCACCGCATGAAGATAAGTAGCACTTACAGTTTATATTATCCCTTTAAATTTTGCAGATGGCTTTTTCCAGCTTTATCAGCATTTATTTAATCAAGATGTTGCCTGTTATCTATTCCTGCACATTATGAAGCAAATTCCTATGCAAGTAAGAGAGGAGTCAGAAACCAAATGGAGACAGAGGTGACTGGGAGAAGCACCTTAGCATTCTTTGATGCAAGCGTTTTACAGAAAGTGATCATAACATAATATCTGTAAGGAATCTAAACCATCATCCTCAGACTGCCTCATGAAAACGCCGACTTTTAAGTAGGCTATCATTTTGGTTTTGTAAATGAACGCAGTACAAGCAGGAACGTAGGAATAGAAAAGTGTTTAAATTTTATATTTTTTAGGTTTCAAATTCTGTCAGCCTTTCTTCAATACATGACACAATTTTAAACGCTGTTTAAACAGATAAATTCACATGGGACACAATTTGAAAGTGTAACCCACTCAAATAATTCAGTGGATCATTTGTGATAAATGAGAATAATTGTTTTTTTTTTTAATTCACAATGTATTTTATTTTTATTTTTTCTTACTTAATGCATATTATGTTCAGGCATGTAAAATATACATTTATAAATGTATTTATGTATTGAATTCTGTTGCAAAATAGAATTGACTATTAGATAGCTAAGTGCCTCGATGGTTGCTGACGTCACTTGCGCACCAGCTCGTGGTGAGAGAGATGAGAGCCGCATTTCGGCTGCAGCTTAATCTTATTCATCCTCGCCATTCCTTCTTTAAATATATGCCTGAACTGTTTCATTGCATTAGTGTTTGGAGGATGCCGTTTGTGCTCGATGAGATCGGACTTTTTCATCGCATCGTGGTCGTTTTGGATTCACGCCAGGAGGGGGAGACGAGTTGGATTTCACTACGGACGGATTGCGTAATCAGAGGGCTCGGTCGTAGAGACGGAAAAGTTTCTTCATCGTTCGTTTCGCCGAGGACTCTGTAGGCAATTATACACTCATATTGACTGAACTGAGCCAAACACATTCTTACTTCATTCAAGACTTCGGTATTCATCTACATTTTTTTGGACTGATTTGGACTATTTCCTGTACTTGTAATAAATTTTGATCCTAACTGCTTTGAATAAGTTTTTTATTACTGATACATTTTATTTCTTTACTTTTTTCTTTCACAATGGATCTGTGCAAACAACATAATTTTGATCCCGAGAGGTCTGTAATACTAAGGTAGATCCAAACACTATTCTCACAGATTCTTTGACCATCTTGATGAGGTGAAGAAAATAGAGTGGCTAGGTGACAAATCCTCAGGGGAGCTTCTTTGTGAATTTCAGGAGGTTACCACCCCATTAATTGCTGAAGAAGAATATTTGAATGTTGACTGCCAAAATGTATGGGGTGTTGTACCACTAGATTGTAGACAGATAAAAGATGTGCAACATCACTCTTGCGCTCCAACACCAATACCGAGAGATACAGTTCAAATATTGGATGATATGGCTGATGGCGCAAATAGAACATTTGGTCCAACTACACTGTGTAAATGTCAATGATCTAAGCCAGCAGGTGGTGACTAAGCTTGAACACAAGGCTGACAATGTTGACAGGGCCCCATAACTTCAACCTCTACTACAAGAACATTTTGTGATGCAAAGCCTCGAGTTATGCAGACTGTAGCTACAAATTCAGCATCAAAATTCTCGTTTGCAATTCAAGATGATGCACCCCCTATGGAAGGAAACTTGATGCATGAAACTTGATCCAGTCACTTTCACTATACCACAAGAGGAGCAGCGACTGGTGGTGGAACATGTGGTGAAACATGACCCCGAATATCAGGCACATGTTCCCTCAACCCCAAAATTGAGAATGTTTTCTGGACACCATCCTAAGCCTAATGGGGAAGTTGATTTTACCATGTGGCAATTATATGCTAGGCAATTACTTTCAGACACTTCTCTGACAGAGAGGCATAAGAGAAGACACATCTTCGATAGCCTCCTCCCTCCTGTTCTTAATGTTACTCTTGGTGCAGGTACCAATGCACCACCAGCGCTGGAGATGGAAAAGGCGTATGGTAGTGTCACTGGTGGAGATGAGCTGTACATTCAGTTTATAGAGACACACCAGAACAGGGGTGAGAATCCCTCTGATTATTTGAGACGACTTCATTCTCTGATGCAGGAGGTGGTTGAAAAGAAGGGAGTGGTTGGCAAACATTGACACTCTACTTCTCAAACAGTTCATCAGAGGGTGCTGGAATGAAGTCCTGATAACCCAGTTGCGTCTTAAAGATTTGTTAACAGATGCATCACAATCAGAATTGAGCTATTCTAGCTTGCTTTTCAAACTGAGTTCTTACGAGCATGAAAAGCAGCGTAAGGAGAAATGTATGAATCGCCACTTATGTACACCTCCCACTAGAGCTCAGAGCCAATTACATGTTACTGTCGACCAGGGATGCATAGGAAACCCTGAGGAGGTGTAAGACAGTATGGCGCTAACAAGACGCATAAAAGAGCTTGAAGCTTTTCTTCCTCACCAGTACAACTGGGGAAGCGTAAGGACTGTTAGATTCCTCAATGATCTCACTAGCGAGCAAATCTAGCAGATGTTTCCTCAAATCTTCAAAATCAGCTGGTGATGTGTCTTCTCACCTCAGTGAATAAACAGGCGTATGATGAACTCCAGGCCAGTGGGGCTAAGAAGAAAAGAGGCAAAGAAGGGAAACCATCACACCGTGTACCTCAAAATCAACCTAAATCACCACCTATTGGAGCGTTAGGTGAGGACTCTCATTATTTGCAACATTGCACTAATCCTGTGAATGTAGACCTGGTGCAGCAAAAGTTAGTGCAGAGGCATGAGTTCTCCTACCAAAGTGACAACGCCCATTGTACATTTAAACTTGGAGTAGCTTCTGTTGTGGAACGAACAGAAGCTGGAGTTGTGAAAAGTTGCATAGAAAAGAGTAACCAGGTTCCTAATGGTTTAATTGGGGAACCTTGGGAAAGTAAAGCTTGGTTGGATGGAATTGAGTGTCATTGTGTCATTAATTGACATGGGATCCCAGGTGACTTGTGTAGCCGAATCTTTTTACAAGCAGTAATTATGGCATAGGAGCATTACCTCTATGGGGGATCTCATTCGGGTTGAGGGAGCTGTGGGACAAATAGTTCCCTACATTGGGTACATCGAAATAGATGTACAGTTTCCTAAGACTGCTTGCGGAACTGACACAGGCGTGGCTGCGCTAGCGTTGGTCTGCCCTGATCAGGCCTACAATGCTCGGTTACCCTTGCTAGTAGGTTCAAATGTATTCCGCCTCTTGTCCAAGATTGTAGGCTGCTGCAGGGAAATGAGTAACTGCAGCATATGCCTATCAGTGCCAATTGGATGTCTGCTTATCGCATGTGTGACAGTACCTCGACACCCTGTAAACGGGCACAGCACACTACCCCAGTTAATCTGTCGGGCAGGAAGTCTGTAACAATCAGTAAAGGGGAAAAGTGTGAGGTGACCGGGGTGTATCGAGTGAAAGATTGTGACATGAACAAGACGATAATTATTGATGAGCCCTTGATGCATCACATTCCTGGTGGTTTAGTTGTGGAATGTAAATTGATTCAAGCAGAGCTCAGTGCGCGGAATAAAGTCAAGGTAGTCATCCGAAATGTTTCAGATCACAGCGTGACCCTACAGCCAAAGGGAGTGCTTGCTGAGTGTTCAGTGGTGGACTGGATCCTGTGACTCTGGACTTCGGTGACTCTCCCATTTCTGAGGAGTTCAAAGCTCACATCATTGAAACAATAAACCAGGAAGTGTCAAGTGCATTCGCCAAACATGATCTTGATGTGGGACATGTGTCAGATGTAGCACATCGGATAGAGCTGATTGACCACATTCCTTTCAAAGAGCGTACTCGTAGGGTCTCACCAGCTGATTTTGAAGATTTGAGGAAACATCTGCTAGATTTGCTCGCTAGTGAGATCATTGAGGAATCTAACAGTCCTTACGCTTCCCCAGTTGTACTGGTGAGGAAGAAAAATGGAGATTTGAGAATGGTGGTCGATTACAGCAAGCTCAATAAACTGACAAAAAGAGACGCATATCCTCTCCCAAAGATCGAGGATATGTTTACTTTGTTGTCAGGCTCTAAGTGGTTTTCAGTCCTAGATTTAAAAAGTGGATACTACCAGTTGGAGGTAGAAGAAAGTGACCTTCCCAAAACAGCATTTACTACGCCATTTGGAAACTGGCAATTAGGAATTTAACACTATCATTCAGAAGCTTACAACTGCGCCAGTTCTGGGTTTTGCAGATTGGAAGTTACCCTATATTCTTCACACTGATGCCAGTGTCAATGGCCTTGGCGCCGCTTTATATCAGGTCCAAGATGGAAAGACTAGAGTGATCGCCTATGCCAGCCGTGGCCTGTCAAAGAGTGAAAAAAACTACCCTGTGCACAAGCTAGAATATTTAGCACTCAAATGGGCTGTGTGTGAAACATTTAACGATTTTCTGTATGGCACAAAGTTTACCATGCTAACTGGCAACAACCCATTTGTGTATGTGCTTACGACGGCTAAATTGGATGCGGCTGGCCATAGGTGGCTCGCAGCTCTGTCGATGTATGTTTTTGATATTAAGTACAGAGGGCAAAACTAATGTAGACGCGGAGGGGCTATCTCGAAGTCCTCAAGAACCACTTACTGACGATGCAGAGACCATCCAAACAGATGAACAAATTGCAAGTTTGCGTAGCAAAGCAGAATGTGAAGCTACTGAGTTTGAGAAGTTTGGTCAGGAAGAGATTAAAGCTGTGTGTTTGCGACATTCTGTATCTTGTGAGATGCATAATTCACAGCTGTGTGAGGAGGGAGACTCGCTGGAAGGCAGGGTTATCCAAAATCCGGCTGTGGAGATGTTACTTTGTGATGAAGATGTAGTTCCTGATGATTTGATAGATCCTGAAGGTTTGCCTGGACAGACTACTCTACCTAGTATGACTCCGGATGATTGGTACAAGCTACAAAGAGAGGATGTAGCCATCAGAAGGGTAATTAGTCTTGTGGAGTCTGGGGAAACTTTAACTCATTCAGATAGACTCAATGAGTCGAAAGAAGTGAGTCTAATGCTGAGGGAAAGACCCAGATTAATTTTACTAGAGGGTGTGCTGTACCGTATGGTATCCGATCAGTATGGACAAAAATATGGGCAGTTGGTCGTTCCCCCTAGTTTCAGAGACAGAGCTCTTGAAGGAGTTCATGATGAAACTGGGCATATAGGTTATGAAAGAACTTTGGAGCTTGCACAAACCAGATTTTATTGGCCTAAAATGGCAGAATATGTGGAGCGAATGTGCAGAACTTGCGAGCAATGCATCAAGAGGAAGTCACGTGCTCAAAGGGCTGCAGAGCTTGTGAACATCAAAACTTATGCTTCCTTGGAGCTAGTCTGCATTGATTATATTTCATTAGAGCCAGACTCAAGTGACACCTGTAACATATTAGTCATCACTGACTATTTCACAAAGTACTCGTGGGCATTTCCTATAAAGGACCAAACGGCCAAGACTGTGGCTTCTGTGTTGTGGGAGAACCTGATTTGCCATTTTGGTTTCCCGAAAAGAATACATAGTGATCAGGGGGCCAATTTTGAGTCTGAGCTCATGAAGGAGTTGTGTACAATAGCTGGGGTAAAATCCCGCACTACACCTTATCACCCAAGGGGAAACCCAGTAGAAAGGTTTAACTGAACCCTTCTTGATCTACTGGGAACCCTGAGTGATAAGAAGGAACATTGGAGAAAATATGTCCGTACCCTAGTGCACGCATATAATTGTATTAGGAATGACACGACTGGTGAGTCTCCTTTTCTTCTAATGTTCGGACACCAACCTCTTCTTCCAATTGAGCTTTGCTTTGGGATTAACCCGAAGGGGTATAATTCCAAAACTCACACTCATTGTGTCAATGAGCTGAAGCGAAGACTGAGGTACGCCTACCAACTGGCCGTTCAAAATGCTGAAAAGAGGCAATTGATGAATAAGGTCAGATGGGATAAGAAAGTTACAGCTGCTGTAGTTGATGTTGGCGATCGTGTCCTAGTAAAGAACGTCAACATTCGAAGAAAACACAAGATTGCAGATCCCTGGGAATCCATGGTCTATGTGGTGACAAAGCAACCAAATTCAGAAATTCCTGTTTAAGTCATTTGGCCTGAGAATGGTGATGGCCCTGAGTGTATCCTGCACAGAGATCTTTTGCTCCCATGTGGGTTTATTCCAGCTAGTCCTTCTGAGGATGATGAAGTGGCCACAGTTGCAAAGACACGTCCTCGCAGAATGCGTAAATGTAACTTGGAAGAAGAACTTTGTGGTGAAATTGTGGAAGCTGAGAGTCTACATATGTCTCACCCCACATATGGGGTGGTGATGGCGCAGTGGATAAGACACATGCCTTTGGTGTGAGAGACCCAGGTTCGAATCCACTGTGAGACACCAATGTGTCCCTGAGCAAGACACTTAACCCCTAGTTGCTCCAGAGGCGTGCGACCTCTGACATATATAGCAATTGTAAGTCGCTTTGGATAAAAGCGTCAGCTAAATGAATAAATGTAAAATGTAAATGTAAATGTCTCTGAATCTTCATGTCCCAGAGTTTCAGTTGGGGGCAGCATCGCAAGACATCCCTGATTCCTCCTTGACTCACAGTGTGTCAAATGAGCAAGAGGCTGAAATTAATCCAGGTTACTCACTAAGTGATGAACCTGTTGAGAGCGGGATTGAAGAGGATTGTGAGACTGAAATTCAGCAAGATGTTTCCTCTTTAGTGGAGGAAGGAGCTAATGAGTCAGTACAACATGATGAGTTGAGTGCTGAAGAGAGACATGATTCTCTTGATGGGCTGAGAAGGCCCCAAAGAGAAAAGAGACCCCCAAGTAAATTGAAGGATTATGTTGGTTGGAAAGCGCAATGTGTGCAGCAAAGTGTAAATGTAGAATCCCAACCCAACTATTTTAGTCAAGTACTTGAAATGATGCAACAAGAGATGAAAGTGCAACAAACTCAAGGTAAACTGTTGTTTAGCCTTAAGGGTCAGACAATTAATTATCTGATGAGGACATCAGAGTTTTGAGCAGGGGAGGATGTAACCCACTCAAATAATTGAGTTAATGGATTATTTGTGATAAATGAGAATAATATATATATATTTTTTTATTATTCACAATGTTTTTTGTTTTTATTTTTTCTTACTTAATGCATATTATGTTCAGGCATGTAAAATATACATTTATAAATGTATGTATGTATTTAATTCTGTTGCAAAATAGAATTGACTATTAGATAAGTGCCTCGATGGTTGCTGACGTCACTTGCGCACCAGCTCGTGGTGAGAGAGATGAGAGCCGCATTTCGGCTGCAGCTTAATCTTATTCATCCTCGCCATTCCTTCTTTAAATATATGCCTGAACTGTTTCATTGCATTAGTGTTTGGAGGATGCCGTTTGTGCTCGATGAGATCGGACTTTTTCATCGCATCGTGGTCGTTTTGGATTCACGCCAGGAGGGGGAGACGAGTTGGATTTCACTACGGACGGATTGCGTAATCAGAGGGCTCGGTCATAGAGACGGAAAAGTTTCTTCATCGTTCGTTTCGCCGAGGACTCTGTAGGCAATTATACACTCATATTGACTGAACTGAGCCAAACACATTCTTACTTCATTCAAGACTTCGGTATTCATCTACATTTTTTGGGGACTGTTTTGGACTATTTCCTTTCTATTTTTTTTCTTCAATTTATTGTTGACTGACAGCTTTACTGTTCAAGGGCTGAATTTAATCAACTAAATTCATTAGTTGATTAATTGTTTTGAATGTGAGAAGGTTTTCAAGCCTACTGCAATTCAGTAAAAAAAAAAAGAGAGAGAAGCAAATACAAAAAGTATACTCTAAAACTGATTACTGTGTGTGTCTTATTCAAGCAGCTAGTGACTAAATTGAGATCTGAATTGCATACAAGTGCAGACACATTTCAGAAACACAGTTTATTTGTAATTCTGTGTTTAGCGTGAGACCCCGAACCCCAGACTCCAAATATTGTAATAGAAATGTATACGTATTTGGTGAGCTCAGACTCAGTAGATCTTTCCTCCTTTTCATTTATATAAATCCGACACGCGGGTTATACAACTGGAAGTTAAACATCTGTCAATCAAACGTCATGAATTCAAATGCATGCTTTTCATATTAAACTGAACATGGGCAAGTAGTGGTGTTTGAAACATTATTGGTCATTTTGTGTTTCTAAAGAAGAAAAAGTAGTAGCTAATGAGACCCACTTACAACAGTCGAAGACATCTCTATTTTGCTCACGCTTTTTTCCTCTGTCAGTAGCTGAGCGTCTGTCTCTCCTGGCTCATGAATATTAAACATGTTGTTTACGCTTGCCAAAAGTGATTTGCTGACATCAAATCACGGACGGTAAAATGTGAGCGCTAGCCAATGGGATTACCGTTTGTGCGTTAGTCCCGCCCTCAAACGACGGTATGCACCAGAGTAGCCTGTTAGTTAACTTGTCGCAATAACTTCAAATGACAAATTGGCAGAAATATAACTATAACGAACTATCTATTTTATGGTGCGTCGAGCTTTCTGTATGCCACATTGTTTTATCTGATAGTATATAACAAGGTAGTTTATAATACAAATAATTTAGATGAGAATGAATTTAAACATATTATGGATTGTGCATTAATTTATTTGCCCATATATTGTTCTTGATCAAAACCATGATGTTAGAACATATTTTCATTGCATTCATTATTATTCAAACTGACCTCGCTGATGTTTTGCAATTGTAAACTCTAATAAGCCCCACTTGGAGTAGCCTATGCAAATATGGTCGGTTAACAAAAAATAATTAAAAGCAGAAGGTGTTGTCTGACCTTTGGTAACAGAGAGAGAGTTTTAATCAAATATTATTTCCTAATAAGGCAAAGCTGCATCCTGACTCTTTCCAGGCTTTTGAAGTCAGCTGCAGTAACTATGACGGGGATAAAACCACATCTGAAATACATTTTGCAATACTAGGTCATTTACTAAAACCATATGTCCAAAGATTGGTCTTGGTATTATTCCTGCATGTTTTTCTATTGAGAGGCACACCAAAGTCATTTGCTTTTTATTTCTTACCGGCATTAACAGGAACTCTGCATTTATTGGAATTGTAATAATAGTTCTGTGATTGAACATCACACCAATCAGTCTGAGGTTATGTAGATGTCTCGCTGATTGATTTAACATGTTAGTCGATGGTTGATGTGGTTTATTGAAAAGTGAGTCATAGTGCGGCAAGAGTGCTAGGCTAGACCACAAAGAAAGAATATTAAAATGTATTACTTATTTTCAGAGCATACTAATGTTGAAAGGTGAAGAACCATTATCAACATTAAAATGTATCACTTCATATGCCATTATTAAAACAGCTCTGTCAGCACGACCGTCATGCTGGTATAGATATGCCATCATCCAAGACCAACTCTGTGAAATCAGTTTAACAGCTGAAACATAAGAGATTTGTTAGAGTTAGCGTTGCATATCATAACCATATCGAAATAAATAAGAAAAGCATGCCTAGGATGGGATTCTTCTCAAAACACTACATAGGTAAAACGAAGCATAAAAACAACAATTAGCTGTATTTGGCAGTCATGTCTGAGGATGCAGACAGTTTGATTAACTCTGACAGTCTATTGTACTCATCCATGCAATCGTTTCCAGAGCTGGCTTGTTTTTTTTACGTAGAGCATGGCCCATAAATCATCTGAAACATGGCAGTGAAATTGGCATTTATTGAACTTGTGCTCATTGTTGATATAAGACTGTTGCAGCATTCCAGACAGGATTAACATGCAGTAAGTATGAACACTGCATTTTATTATATATTTAAATGTATATTGATGTAATTTCACTTTGGGAATAATTTATTTTGGCCACAGTGCGTGTACTCTTTTCTCTTTAATTATGTACCAGTCTGTGTGTTTGGCCTGAACTTTCCAGCTGCTACCTGTCATGGCATAGCCTTCATTATGAAAGGTCCCTCATACATCGTAGTGCACAAAATTCACAGATCAACTAATATCAACTAACCAAAATAAATGAAAAAAATGTGATTGTGCAAACTGAATTCTAGTGTTTTGTAATGGTCAGGATGTTTTGTACATATTGACCACGTAAATTCTCTGCATGGGAAAATGACTGTAAATGACCACGACGTATACATTTACAAAATGTTTTCTGCCTAAAACTTTGAATTTACTAGTCTAATAAAGACTGGTGTGCAAAAGACATTTTCATAGTCTTTATTTTATATTTGTGCTAGAATTTTATGTACAAAATGATTGCCAACATAAAAATGGGAATTGAGAAACATTCAAACTAATAGTGCTACGCCACAACAAGATTATAACTTTAAGGAAAAAAGGAAGCAACACTTCACGGAATTCGCACTATGCATTCTTAAATGAGTGGTGGCATGCATTTTAGACAAAGCTGTGGAGTAAAATGTCAAGAGTTTTGCAAAACCTCCATCACCTGCAACGCTAACAGCGTTATGCAGTAATAACAGTAGCGAGTTGAGATTACATGGAAAAATGTCTTGAAGCAATGAACATTTTTATCAGTATTGTTGATGTTATATGTTATTGAGTACTGTTCTTTTATAATAATTTTACTAGTCAGAAAACAGTTTGTTCTACAGCAGATAAAGTATAGGCCTATGCATACAATACTCTATTATCAAACATGTCCATAATCAACTCAGTTATATGGGATTGGGCAGTTCAATTTGTCATAAACATGGCTTAAGCAGTGCAATAAATGTTTTGTATATATATCTTGCCAATAATTAAGCAAAGCAGACCTCTTATTCTTCAACAGAGTTAACAGAGAACTGCCAAACATGTTTGATGGCTGAATGACTCGGGTCACAGAAAGGTCTGTGACCAATGCACATTGCAAAATAATGTCGTCTATTAAACTTGGAGTAACTCTAGTAAAATAGACTCAATATGCCTAAAGAAATGGCTTATATGGTATGTACTTTCACAGTGTGTACAAAATTGTATCAATAAATTGCAAAGATGTTTGGCAGAGAACTATGCATTGGAAATCTGTTGTAATATTTTTCTTTGAAAAATTTAAAAGAAAAGTCAACAATCAATTGCAGGTGAATTCTGATAATTTTACAACATATTATCAACAGTTTAGATATATACACGTGATCAGTTGGTTGTGGTGGAGAGACTGTCTACTGTATATTTCATTAACTTTTCAACAGCACAGATCCAAGACAAAACACCTCAAGTGTTTGATCTATAAAATACATGGGACATATATATATATATATATATATATATATATATATATATATATATATATATATAGTACATGAACAATGAAAAATAAAACAATATTTTGGGTTGCCTGGATGTGCCAGTTCATAAAGTAAGTGGGAGCTCTGAGAATGTTTATTTGAAGACGTTGAAGGCAGGGCACTTGTGGCTTTTGAGTTTTTTCATGGTCTTTTTGAACTCCTTGCTGGATTTGTCCCACTTGTGAATGCTGGTGAGAAGGTACTGTTTGTCCACCTTGCGTCCCATGATAAGGTATGTGTTTCCGAGATTTTCTAGCTGCGTGCAGGGGCAGTCGGCTCCGTTCTTCAGGTATAGAGTGAGTTTCTTTAGGTCTTTCTTCTTTAAAGGGCCCATCTTTAGAGTTTTTTTCCTCTTCTGCAGGATCACCCTGCGATCCATGTTCTCCCGTTTGACCTCCTTGATCTTGGTCTTTATGGCTAAAGAAAACACAGATATGGATAAGGTTGAGAATATGGATAAAGAAAACAGTGAGAACTGTGATCAGCTTTCTGAATCTTCTCCAGTGGGTGGAGAGGAGACTGAAGATTACATAATCCTGCCAGTAAATATTAGTTTTCGGTATTTCTTCAAATTGAGCCTTGTGTTTAGTTCCATAATGACATGTAGATTTTGAGCTGCCTGGAAAAGCCCCCACAATGTTTTTAAACACTGCTCCCACCTACTGCCTCTGTTGTTGTCTATGATATTGCAAAGCATCGTTCATTCTTGCATCGTATCCCTGAACTGTGCAGCGCTCTCTCATCTACACAAAGTCATCTAATCCCTCAGGCCATGTGCTCGGTTCAGAGAGGCCAAGAACGGTTTGGGTTGCAAGGGGTATCGCTGGCGGTTCCCAAATGTCCAGGGCCATAAAAGAGAGATTAGACTGCTAAGTAATGCAGGGGGCAAAAAGAGATGAAGGAATGGAGAAAAAATATGGAGAAGGTGTAATCAATATCAGGCCTGTCTTCTCTGCCAATGGTTTCAGGGCAAAGTCATCATGATACTGGTCTCTCTGTCAAGAACTCTGTCAAGTTCAAGAAAAAGCATCGATATCCTTGCAAACCAAAACCGCTCTCATTGCCTTATTCTTTTCCCAGGGGGCAAGAATGTCCCAAATTGCAGCTTCACTGCCCTCTGCCCCACTAGACGTAACTAGATACTAGGTTTTGTTCCTTTGAATACATCTCTTATAAGCTTAGGGCAATTAGTCAAAGGTCAGAATTTTTCTAGATGGATATATTGGCCGTAGGTGAAATGGTCCCCATTCAACTGCAACTCCACTGGAAAAAAGCACTAAAAGTAACCAGGGATGCACTGATAATTAAAATTCTGATCGACAAGCTGAAATATAAATAAATTAACAATAAAACAAAAATAAATCATTTTAAATGCTAGAAATGAATTTAGGCATCACAACTTAATGTGCAATACGAAAACAGATATTTATTTTGATATGTGCTAAAGATCAGTTAAATATAAATAATTCCTCTTAAATTTTAAGATTCATTTTAAGTGCCCGTTATTGGATTGCAAAGGTAATCTAAATGTAAAAAAGGGGAAATGAGCATGAACAATTAAATATTTAATACCAATTGATACTAATACATAAAAAACAATGTCTAATATCAACCTATACAGTTAAATAAAAAATATGGCTAATAACTCATGGTGTATTCATAAATGTAACAGAAGATGGTTGTAAAAACCTCTTTCTGTCATGACCGTTCTTTTGACCACTTAACTCCTGGTTTAACCTTACTCCACATTTTTAGATTGCCTTAATCTGTCTGATCTGTCAGTAAACTCTCTTTAACCTGTTAATCTTTTAATTTCCTTAACCTTCCTCTGCACGAGTCAGCTCCACGGTGGTCTTGCCAGAGTGAAACTTCAATGGCTGTTCCTCCCTCACACCGCCTCGCAGGTGATTTTTTTTTTTTCCTTCTGGGTTAACGATGGAGAAACATGCAGAGCGTAACATCTTAACTTCAACGGTCTAACATCAGTGACCCACCAGTGAACTTCAGGCAGTCTGCCACCTACAGAAGAATTTGGTCCAATTAGCAGGCCGATCCTGAAGACCCGTGGAAATGAGCAGACATCGGTATTGAGATTTACTTCTAATTATATTTTAAGAACCTGATCAGTCTCCATTGGCTGTCATTGAGCAGACCACAATGAAACTAAATCCTCCTCATATCCTCTTGAACCTTGACTTCTATATATATCCTCTGCAGCCTGGAACATGAAGATATAATGCTTGATCATTGCCAAGGAAAGTTAAAGTCCTCCATGGGAACCCCGTTTAAGTCATGAGAGCAGCTCTTCACACTGTTACACTGATATTCAAAGAGCTGCATGATGAAATGCGTTTTAGTCCGCAACCCATAACCTCATATCTCATACCTCCTTACTCCTAATGACTCTTGCAGAAATAAGCCAGTCTTCCCAGTATTATTAGTGCACATGGAAGGGATTACAGCTTGATCTGAAGTCTATAAAGGAGCTTAGTGTTTGATGAAATAAAAAAAATGGTCTGAAGGTTAAAGAATTATCAAGCCAGGCTAGAAAGAGTCTTGCCTACCTCCCACAAGCACTTTATCTTAGTCCAAATCCCACTTTAACTCCACCGTGAACTCCATTTGCACCTTGTATTTGTGAATGTAATCCTTACAAATGCAGGGACATGGGTACAGTTGAAAACCTTCAGATGTGGCTTTACAGCTAATACGTGTAACACCACACTTTCCGAACAATAACAATGGGAAAGCTATAACAGGGTTAGTCTCTCTTGTTCTCTGTAATCCAGTGTCTCAAAAAGGGCGAGCCACAATAAAGCACCATATAAATCAAGCCGTTTGAGATGCCTTTCCAATCTCCCTCAAAGTGATAAGACAATATCAGTAAACGAGGGGGTGTTGACTAGCATACTACACTGCAAATACTTCACAGATAGATCCGCATCAGTAAAACTGGTTTACTGAACCATGTGAGGATAGTTCGCCCAAGATTGCACATCATTTCTGCATTCATTCTACATACTACAACAACACGAAGCAGCCACCATTTCCAAGCACAGGCGGTGGATCAGATTCTAAACACAAACCCAGGGCAGATAATGTTTCAATCTCAGATGGTCCAAATAAGTACTTCACGCTTGAAAGCTCTCGTAAATATTTGATAAATAAAATATAAACAAAGAGAGCATATCTCAGAAATTGTGTGGTCACAATCAGTGTTCTTTCCAAACTGAAATGAATCATTTTGATAAAAAGCAGTGAGAGTATTTACATTTCATGTGATAAACTCTGCTTTAAAAAAACTTTTAACCTTTGTCCCTGATCTTTGACCTGGCTTCCTCTGTCATTTTGGAGACATGTCCGCAGCCAGATGTAATGATGCCATAAACTCAGTAGGGAGAGCTTGGGCTGAAACAATTCACAAACATGGCACCTGTGGCTCGGGGTGAGCTCCAGTTAAAATGGTGCTTTTACTACAGTTTTACTACAGGAAAGCTGAGCATGCATCACTGACCACGGGATAGACAGCCAACTAAAGTGTGTTAATGCGGTACTGTTTTGGAGAGAGAGAAAAAAACAAAGTTTCCATATTCTTCAAACATCTGGAGGGAAACTAAACTTTCATAGGATTTTCTGAGTATCCAGGGCAGTTCGAAATGTCTAACAAAACAACATGTATCTAAACTTGACGGAGAGACTAATCCATTTACATTTACTTAATTACTTAAAGCAATACTTCACAGCGTGAACCCTGTCTTCCTTTAACTGTCTGTCTCTGGCAATATCCCGGAGAAGTAATATAGTGCTGAGGTCACATAGAGAGTGTCAGTGGGGTCGGTTTACATAAAGCTGACCAGAGAAAGACGGCAGCTTTCCAGAGATAGCTTACCCATTTCAAACACTGAATGAAACTTTATGGTTTTGTCAGAGGCTAACCAAAACCAGCTTTTGTTTTCCTCTTCAGAGGAAAGCAGGAAGTCACTCTCGCACTGCTCTCCTTTTGTTGAGGTAACTCCTGCTGTGATTGGCCTTAATGGCTGCAGTTATAGGCTCATTTAACAATCATTGTTGTTAACCATCTTCAAATATAAATGTGCAGTCACACTGAAAATCCACTAACAAGAAATTAAACCCAGCTTTCTTAAGATTAGGGAAAAACACCAGCAATGTACCAAAAGTTTGTGTTTTTAAGATATTTTTAAATTCTCTAATGTTAACTAAGGCAGCATTTATATGATCAGTAACAACATCAATATTGTCAAATATTATGAATATTATAAAAACATATATATATTTTAATATATTCTAAAATATAATTTATGTAAATTTAATTTAAAAAACAGCACTTGTTTGAAATATTTTGTAATGTGATGAATTTCTTTACTGTCACTTTTGATCCATTTAATGCATGTTAAATGCATGTATTAATTTCTTCTTTAAAAATGTACTGACCTTCCGAATATTTAAGAAAAAGCACGAAGCGTCCCAGACAAGTAACGTGATATATATATATATATATATATATATATATATATATATATATAGAATGGACAAAATCCAGTAATAACGAGAAGGAAACTGTTGGAAATGGTAATATACAGTATACTGGATACTCCGGTTTACTCCAGTGACCAAAGAGTAAACTCAGACTTTGTCAGTCTCTGCCCAGAGGTCAACCCCTGGGCTGCTGTCACATCCAGACAGGAGAGCAAACATCCCAATTTAGAGCTGTTAGTAACAGCCAAATAAAGACTTTAGGGCCCCTGTGAATTACCTCAATTCATTAGTTAAACAGTCGTGGCCTCTCAAAGGGTAATCCAAACCATGACATAGATTTACAAGGGTTAAAACATTCTGCTGCTGCTGTTTTAAGTGTTTAAACCCATTGCATTGTTCTATTAAAAGTGGATTTGGCAGTCAAGACAGTCAAATATGTGCAAAATAACAAAATCGTGATCCAGTGATTCTAAAAGTGCTTGATTCTGTCCCAAAAGCAGTGTTAATGGCCGTGAAATAAAATATCATTCTGGCACTCAACATTCATGGCTAAAGAAAGTTATGACTCAACATGATGACTTAACACTGGTGAAAGGTGGACCTCATCTTAAAACTAAACGAAACAGAAAGATTTAATATACCAGTAAGCAAGTTATTATATAAAAAATTAATTGCTACATTTTCCGCTCCTGGAAGAATAAAGTTTTCCCTCATTATTCTATCAAAAGACCATGAGAACTAAATCTAAGATGAGCAAAACATTAAACTACAGGCATCTGAGGCTGCTGGGAAGCTGAAGGAATAGGTGAAAACTTTTGGTTCAAGACTGTGTGGTTTTGGCTGTTCTTTCAAACTAATATATATCAGTCTTGGCTCTCTTGCATGCCTACTCCATTTCCAGAATACAGAAGATGAGAGGGGAAGATGGGCTGCAGTCTTGGCACATTCAATATGTGAGTGCAAAGTAGAATGAATGTGCGTTTTTTCAGTGCGTAGGCATGTGTGATGTATGTACTGATGTTCTTACCAAATTCACTGGCGCACATGTGCTCCAGAATCACATCCGTTTTCATTTCATTGTCACAAGGAGGACAAACTGGAGAGTATCCTGAAACAGAGGAAAGACTGTCAGAGAAATTCACCATCGATATCAAAATCCCGAGTAGTTGTGACCAAATGTTTTTGTCTTTTGTCTACTTTGGTGTTTGTCCCAAATTGTTTTTGTGTGCAACTCTTTGGAAGGTTTGCAACTGGCTTTTAACAGCGGGGAACCAATCACAGTGCAGTTTTCTTTCAAAAAGAAGAGAATTCAAACTTTTTCAACTTTTTTAATTATCTCCCCGTAAGGCAAGCTACGGGATTTTCTCCTGGCTTTCTTCTATTTTTGAAAGGGCCTGTGAGACATTCTGTGCTTTGAATTGTTAGTATACTTCTTTTGTTTTGCTCCGCTTTTCTCATAGCACTAAAATCTTAGAATCAAGCCTTTTTACATAGACACAAAAATGTTTGCTTGTTTCTTTCTTTGCCTGTCACGTGGTAATTTGAAGTGAACCAATTTGATCTGCGGAGTTTACATTTGTATTTAAACCATTGTTACAAGTTATGCAGGTTAAAAAAAAGGAGGCACAGGACAACACCCCAATAACTGGGGCTGACTGTAATTAGGACAATTATTGTTCCACAGATGCCTTCATGGAAACAGAGGAATTAACCACTGAAAGTCATTTCTCTTAGTACCTTTTAAGATTTAAAATTAAATTCAAGCAAATTATCATTATAATCTACTTTTTACGCTATTTGACAAGACTTTGATTTAATTTTTGGTGACTAGTTGTTTTTTTATTTGCATCTATTTAACAGATTATTGTGGAAATTGCACTCAGGTGAAAAGAGCTTGTAAAGACAGCTGTCGGCAAGGAATTTCAAAAGGTAAACATTTTTATGCCCTAAGTTTTCTGTGTAATGCAATTATCACCCACTTGCAAGCTGCCAGTGGATCAAAATTGTGCAAAAACTAGTATTTTAAAGCAATGCTGCATTTTTGTATGGTGATATCAGCAGTAAACGTAAACTGCCCTGCGGAAGATAAAACAGAGTTTAAATTTCAGTGGCTCTTGTTGAGTGTTACTTTCTCCACAGGCATTATTACCATGGAATCACAAGAAAACAGCGAACAAATGGTTAGGGCTTAACCCCTTGTAGAGAGTAGGAAGAGAAGAAATCCTTTCTTCTCTTTAACCCGGCACTGCTTGAAGTTTACATTGGGTCGATATGCGAGGGAGCCGTTGAGTTCATTTGACCGTGATGCTGACAGCATGTGATAACAGCTGACGGGATCTCTGTGGGGTGCTTATTAATTTAACTTCTCTGGTATTCCGACTTCCAAGCCACCATGCTAGTGATCTCTCACTCAGGACTGTGCGTCACTAACAGCAGGCTAGGGCAGATGGCTGAAGTCACAAATGTATCTTCTCTCAGTGTGGTACATCGTTCTGGCGCAGTCTGTTCATTCTAAAACACCATGTTGTAACTTTTGAAATGGAAATTCCCTTGTAATTTATGAGCCATCTACATAAGCTAGTTGTACTTTCCCTTGTCTGGGATATACAACTATAGGGCTTGAGTGTTTCCATAGGGAAAGTCTGATTGGTGCCAGATGCCTTGACTTACCTGGTAAAACAGTCCGCATGACTACAAGAAGATATACTATAACCTACTAACATACCCAATTTGCTTTAAATTACAGGGCAGGTTTTTAACAGGAGTCTTTTTAAGAGTATGGAAATGTATTTATTTATTTTCAAACCCCAGAAAAATTAAAATTTTATTTAAAAAATTTGAATTTTTCAAAAATTTAAATTTTCTGCTTTGATGCCACCAGTAAATAAAAGCAGCTGTTCAAATCTGTCTTTGTCTGAACTAAAGTACTATCCTCCTGCATTACCTTACGAAAAAAACGTGTTAACAGGCACAGCGGGGAAGCCTGGCAAAGTTTTTGCTGGTGTCGTATTGAAATAGCATTACATTTACAGAAATAATAGGGTTACTCATGAATACAGTAACTCATTTTAAGTAATTTTTGCTGCCTGCCTACAGTGTCTTTTTTCCAAAGAGAAACTGCACTGAAGAAAAGTATCTATTCTCCAAATTAGGTGCCGCAGTTGTGAAATAACACCAAATAAATAGATATGTAATGGTCTGTTGTTGGAACACATCCCAGTGTTGTCCTGGAACTCAAATAGCACCCTGAAATCAATTGCTACCAGCTGTTAAACAAGCAAAAAATCAGATATTCATCTGTCATGCTTTACCGAGAAGCCACATCCCCTGCGTCTTCTACAGATATTACTGTAAGGAACACGTTACCTAGAATTGTTCCCAAAACTGAATCATTTGTCAAATCAGACACAAATGTGAGGTATTTGAGGGGCTGAGAGGCAACAAAAGGTGTGATAAGTCTAGATGAAAACCCCCAAATGGACACCAGTCCCTGAAATAACATTGCAACTGTCGTTAAAAAGTTTAGGTGTTACTTCTCACACATAGCAAAAGGTGAAAGGTTGTAAAATAGGTAAAATTATACTAAATGTATACAGTATACATTGAAACAGTCAGTGTAACCTTACATGTTTATCAGGATAAAAAATAAATAAATAAATCAGTATTTGCAAAATAATTACAACATTTTTGTCGCCAAATTCTCTGCATGTCAAAATATGCATCTTGGTTATATTTATTTGACAGGTTTTTGATTAGCTACACATTTATTTTAGTGAAATCACACCTGATTTAAATGTAGGCTATACGTTTTCGTGTTAAGTCATTTGGACTTACCAGTGGGCTTGGAAGCCTCTGTGGCATTGGGTGCACTGATGCACACATCATCTTGCGGAAACTTCTCGCAAGTGAGCATCTCAGGCCAGGGGAACCCAAACGCTTCCATGATGGGTGTGCAGCCATCACGCACATTTTCGCAGAGCCAGCGGCATGGGTGGATGGGCCTCTCCAGGCACACGGGTGCAAAAAGGGAGCACAGGAACACCTGAGTGCCCGGGTGGCAGTTCTTGTGCACCAGGGGCACCCAGCTCCCAGCCTGCTGCTTGACCTCAGCCATAGTCTCGTGCTCCAGCAAGTTGGGCAGCAGCATCTGGTTGTAGCCCACTCCGTGACAGAGCTTCAGGTCATCTGGGATGTCCACACACTGTGGAGGCTTGTCATAGATACGGCCGCTAGTGTACAACTCTGCCTTCCAGGTATCATACACATACTCAGATGTCTGGCCCAACGAGACCATTGGCATTATCAAGATGATGATCCTCCAAAGCAACAAAGATGCAAGGGACTTCATTGTGAATTCCTGGTCAGGATCCCCAGTCAATGCAGCCCCCAAAGCGGTGAGCCGTGAAATGAAGTCCTCTTTGTCTAGAAAATGAGGAGGGATAGCCAAATACCTCTGAATTTTATAAGACTCCGCAGTCAAAGTATTGAAGTTGTGGAAACTCCACCTCTGAAGCCCCGTAGCTGTTGCTGACTCACACGGCTGAGTTGCTTGAAATGCGCTGCGCTCGAGACCAGGGGAGACCGAGACCGCCTCGGCGACCAATAGGAAACTTTCTGCACCTTTTGCTTCTCATGTGTCAATCAAAGTATTCAATGACCCAATGAATGAGCCAACATCCCCGCCCGCCTGCGTTTCTCTCACTCGCCTTCAGTGGAAACAGATCCTTAATAACTTCATTTCGATAACATTATTCGAAGCATTGAAATGCATGAGGAGTTACTCGCTGAAGGCTCGTGATAATTGCATTTACCATATTCTGAAAAGCCGACAAGAGCCATTACCTGAGTAAAACGTGCACGCATTATCACGGAACTATGTGGCTTGCCGTGCATTTTTAATTCCATGCAATGAAATCAACTACTGATTTTCTCGTGAAACCGTCATATAAGTAAATTCTGTTCACAGAGCGAGCGTTTAAAGGTGTGTATAATTTCATAAGACTTTATTTGCTCTGTGTTCGTGGTCTCATTTGTATTTCAACGAGTCAAATTAAGTTAAAATGTGAAGTGTGAAATCTCCCGACGCATGTTAGCTCTCCTCTGTGCAGTTGTTTTGCTAATCACATTGGTGAGATAATGAAGTCTGAAGATAGCTCAGGGCTCATTACCACTAAACTCCCATTGTCAAGACATTTTTAAAGCAAGACGGTCATTATGCGCTCAGCACCGTTTTAACATAAACTAAGAGTGTAGAAAATTTTTAGAAATTAGGAAGCTGTCAGGATAGATAAAATGTGTGTACATTAAAACGCATTCAGTCAAAGGTTATTTTTCCTTTCTTAGTTTATTTTTAGAAGACGATTAAATCAACACAAAGGGTGATATTTATTTATTTATTTTTTACAACAATTAATATAGCTATTTAACTTAATTTACTTTAGACAGCACCATTTTAACCCTATAAAGCATACTGTATCATTTGTTACATTAATTTCTATGGCCTCTACGTCTACCGTCTACATATCTTCTGCCTGATAGTTCATACTTTTTTCTTGAAGTATAATTATAAAAATGTCCACCTTAAGATTGTGGTATGTGTGTTTTTGATGGAAAATCTATTAAATAAATGCAAAAATAACTTTATCAGTATTTCAAGATAAACATTTAGGCTACTGATCATAAAATGGCCTATCATCTTACTAAGATTATTGAGAGAAAGTGACAACTTATATTTATATGCATTTTATGTTATTAATCAGAATTTCATCTTTTTAGTCATATAAATAACAACCTCTGCACCAAATTGTATTTATTATTATTATTATTTGGGCCTCTGAATAAAACTGTTTTCTCCTCAAGCGTGAGTTCTGTATTCTCACTAGATGGGCCATACAGGCCTAATGTATCAAATATTATATATAAAAAAAATTTTTTAATTTAATGGCTGTTTGACTCCAGCATCCGGTATCATTATAGGTAACAATTGCTGCAACCAGATTAAGTTCAAATGGTGACACTTTTGATTTTCAGCTTTTGACAATCTAATATATTTGATCAAATATGCTGACTCCATATTTGTTTATTTATTTCAGGAGGCTTTACCAAAGAAAGGATAAATAAAGATAATCTAGTTTGCCAAAATGATTGAGAGAAACACCACAGGCTTCATTTCCACAAACACTACTTATGCATAATCTCTTATAGCATGAAATACTATATGTTTCTATGAATTTGGTTAAACATATGTCAGCTGAGATTGCACTTCATCTGTGCTAAACTAAACAACATGACATGGGCTACATGAGGGTGAACATATCTGAAAGATATGGGGCTAAAACAGCTAAAGTGTCAGGAAAAGGGAGTGCTGGCTTATCGGAAGAAACAACGTGAAGCCCTCAACAGCTTTTCGACTGAAGCATTTTTCAGTCAGCACCTTTCCAGAGAATTTCTTGGCCGGCGGGTTGGCTGGCCTGGGAGTTTAGGGAGTCTGTTAAGCTGAATAATTGAATGCCTTTTCTGTTTGTATAGCCTCTGGTATAGAGGGAAAGGGGCTTGATCAAGCTAATATCACACAGAGATGCCTGCATGAATGCTAATTGACTGGCTGTGAGTGGAAAAGTGACCCAACAGTAGGCCTCTTAACATAACATTTAAACTAACAAAGCAAAACTGTGGTAGTTGTATTGAGTGCCCGTTGGACCTTATGCAAAGTGGTTTCCTCAGCCACAATAGAGATCATTATCAGTAAAATGCGCATACACGAAAGGTCTAATCTTATACTAACCGCAGCACCTAAACACAGCAACTGTCCTAATTTAAAGGAGAATAGATGGCTAAATGCAGGAATGTGATGATGCATAAGACCTCCCGTCTTTGTCTCCCGTTTGCAGAGTTCCACACCCATGTGTGAAAAATAAGAATTCTTAATGAAGTTACTCAACATATCGCATCAGAACTAATTAAACCTGTCAAATGAATTCCAGATTAGCTCATGTGTTCTGATAAAGTGAAAATACGCATGCCATTTCATTTACTCACAGCTTATCCCACTTTAATATAATTGAAGACTAAGGCCTCATTTAAAATAATGTTGTCCTGACACCTCCTGGGGAATTCACAAGATTGTATGCCACATTTCCACATTTTACACCAACCTGTGAGTGCTTGTCTGCATGTGTTGCAAAGCCAATGACTAACATTTACAGATAGCTTAAACTTTCATGTCAGCATGAGGAAACAGTGAGAGAGAGAGAGAGAGAGAGAGAGAGAGAAAAGGAAATAGCCGTTCTTACACTCCTGTTGATTTAGGCTGAGAGATTCATTTTTTATATGTCACATGTCAAGTTATAAAACATGTTCACACTCCATAATCACTCAGGAGGGAGAAAGCAGTCAGCTTTACCGTAGAGAAACTGATTCTGGTTTATTGCTCATCTCTCAAGACTCAGCTGGACTTGAATCGGTTGCTTAATTTGTGTCTTTGTTAAGGCTTGTCAAATGAGTTGAAGCAGAGTGTCATCCTTGTGCCTTTTGGGGGTTGGCTGCTCTGTAAATCTTTAATTTTATGGTTTAAACTAGGCCCAAATTACAAATTAATTATAGCCAACTCTTTCTATGTCACATTGATTGCCAAGGTGGATCATAGCAACCATTATATTTACAAACAAACAACTAGTTTATGTGGGAGCTATGTGGGAGTAGGAAAAAGTAACTGCATAGTGAAAAGGAAATTATTACATTTGAACGTTAGTGCTCAGAAACCCCTTGAATGTAAAGCTATATGAATCTTATGAAGAGGTCTCTGGACCCTGAAGCTTATTTGGGTGATGTATTTTAAGTTGATCTTAGCAGGAGACAGCATTTAAAATATTCATTTTTAATTGGGCATAGCAATTGAATCCCTTTTCTGTAGCCCACCATAACATCTCCAGGGCTTTTCGGGATAAAGAGACAATATATCCACCACACTGCACCGCAGGCCTTCAAAAAGTTTGCCAAAAAGTAAAAGATGGACTCCCAGATATTCGCAGTGTTCTCTCCAACCGCCGGCAAGGCTGACAGATTGATTTGCTCTGAGGAGAAAAGAGGAAAAAGTGAGGAGCAGTAAAACAAACATGCTGTTACTTTTCTTTCACAGCTCAAAGCCAAGGAAAGCAGAGAAAATCCCTTTGCCTCTGAAAGTCCATTTAGGAGCCTGCCCTGTGATGGTAGTAACATCGCAACTGATAACCGCTCTAGTCTACCAACCCTGCTCATTTTTTAAGGTTTTTTTTTTTTTTTTTCAAAACACAGCAATGATATCATCATCTAACCTCATGGGCATGATTACCAGCTTGCATTTGATTAAATCAGATCAGATTAGATGTTGGCGTTTTCTAAATTTTATGTCTGTTTATAATCACAATACAATGACAGCATGCATTAAACCACTTTTTACAAATACAAGCCAAATGGAGCATAACAATATGACTGCATTCTATCTTCTAAGCCACTTGCAAGCCTTACCATCCATTTATTATGATTTTGAATATTTATTTGTAAAATAGCGGTTTTCAGAAAATGGGTTGTATATTGTTAAAAAAGGGTCACAGACAGCGGGGATTAAACAATGTTAAATGCACATAATAAAATTCAACCAAGCAGTCAGGATAGCTAGGTTTATCATAAATAAAGGACTTATTTTAGTTTTGAGTTATTAGCCTACATCTCTCAATCACAGGAGGCACTCATATCGAAACAGTTTTACGTTCCAAAGTTTTTTTCCAAATCCATGTCAGAACATCTTAATAAATATGGGGAGAGAGTTTGTGACTGAGAGGGAATGCTGGTCATTTTTACATCCATCTGTTTATAATTACAGGAACCTCATGCCACCAAAGAACACACTTTTTCCTCTGTATTTTACCACCAAAACATATTTTCATCTGTAAATCATATTCAGCTGGTTTGTTGTTTTATTTCCTTCTTCCATATAAGTGCTTCAATATCCCTGAGGGATTTTTAGTTTAATTTGATTTTAATGGGACAAACTTTCAAAAGAGTATATGTGGTTATTTATATAAAAAAGGACCTCCACAATTAGTTTGTCTTTTTTAATTTCCTTCAAAAATCTGTTTTGATCTGTTACATGTACTGTCGGCTGTAAAAAAAAAACAAAAAAAAAACATGTAAATAATCATTATGATCTATAAATTAAACAGTATAATTATAAGGTTTACAAATCAAAACCACAATAGCTTTTTCACCCAGGGATCTTAGACCTCCAGCACAAAGGAGGACTGAAGTAAAAGGAATTAGGTCAGCTGATGCATGACATTCACCAGACATAGAAACATGTGTTGTGGTGGCTCTGTTACTTCATGCATGGGCAGAGACATTTGTCCAGCTCTGCAGCCTCAGGGCTCTCATCTTTTTTTTGCACGCTACTCAGTATGAGGCTAAACAGGGCTCTTGGGACACCCTGTTTAACATCAGCACATATAAACCATCACATAAAGAACATTTCACAGCAATGCTAGCTTAAATGAGTGCCAGACATATCAGCTGTCATTTCAGCGCATTTAATTGTGAATCACTGTTCGCCTGAGACTATTAGCAAGTTAGTAAATTACTACAAATCTTCCCCTGCTCAGTTGAGATTTACTGTGCAAGTAGTGCCTTTAATTAAAGAAATTATAACCTTTAATGGCCCTTAAATGCAGATAAGGCTATTTATGTGGAAGTTCTTCATTGTCCAATTAACTGAACGTAACGTAACTGGCACTGTGTTCTTCACAACAAAGAGTTAAGTCATTGGCACTGAGAGCAACACCTCACTGGTGACCGTTTGTAAACAAAATGGGAATCTGTCCAGCTCTATGCATTTCTTTTTTCACAAAGCAGCCTTAATGTGGTCTCATCAGGAACTCATTGCATTTTAACGAGGAAGGCATGGTGGGTTGCATTTAGTTATTCTAACCACTGAATAATCTGTCCTTCCAGAACCTCCACATTTTACCCACAAGTCTTTCCCGTGTTTACTGCAACATGGCTTTGCATTCTGTTTTAGGTTTTGTACATTACATTATATCTACATCCCAACGAGAAACATTCTCAGATTGAACGCTCTTTTAGCGTTATCAGGCTTGATAAACATTCACCAAAGTTTAGCATGAAAATATTACTCATACTTTATTGTAAAGTTCTTTAGACATTACTATAGGTCAGTTTTACCATTTGTGTTTTAAATAACTCCATGACTTAATGAACAAACAGCAATTTAATAGGTTAAAGACAATTCAATTAATCATTAAATTATAAGTTGCAGAGTAAAACACTCTAAATATAAACCCAGGGGACCTATTACCAAATGCATGGTTGTAATTCAAATTCAAATGTATTGATTTAATTCAACCTTTCAAGTTGCAAACGTATTTCTTAGTTCTGCTGACATGATTAATATTATGTGTAATTTAAACTGTAATTCCTGCATTAATTGAGATTTAATAATAATAGTAATAAATAAGTTGTAGTAAGTTCATGAAATTGTCTTGATAACTTGAGCAGTGGATTTTCCATTTGCCAGTATGCTTTGCATATAGGACTGAATAAAGAGAATAAATGTTGAAATAATCGAATCCTCAATACAGTTTGTTGGTTCTAGATAAATATATATAAAAATATGGATGCAAACTGTTGTTTATTTATTTATTGAGCCAATATATTTAACTAGAAGGCTATCCAGCTAATAAGAATGTTTTCCTAGCATTCCCATATAGTTGTAAAAAAAAAAAAAAAACATTATTTCCAAAAGTGAATGATTGAATACACTGAAAAAAATAAAAAATTTAAGGTAAGCGGTTGCAATCAATTTATTTTAGCTACATTTAAATAAACACACTGAGTTGACTAACTTTCAACATATATATATCTTTTTTAATTAAATGTAGCTAAAATAAATTGTTTGCGACACTTACCTTAGAAAAAAAAATTCAGTGTATTCAGTTTTTTATCTTTAAAGAACATTTTTGCTGGTTACACAAATGTTCAGAAAAACATTAACATAAACACTCTTGAACAAAAAGTTGTTAGCTGGGTAGGGGATGCAATGTCTAATGTGCAAAACAAAAGCAATATACTGTAGCAATATAGTGGATCGAACTTTATTCATATCTGTTTCTGATTTCTGACTTATATGATATACCAGTGTGGACGTATGATTAATGATAGGCCCAGGTGCTGCTAAGCGTGAAGGAGAGGCCAGGAAGAGGGAGGTCACCTGCCTGGTGGCAAAGTTCCCAGAGAAAACAGCATCCAGATTCTTGCTTATGGAGACAGGCTGGATATGACAGGAAAAGGGAGGGTTTTCCAGCCCGCGAGCTTCATGGGAGTGCTGCCTCCACCGGTGCGCTGTAGGTCATCCCGTCATCTCAACTGACTGTCAAAGTAATGTGAGTTTTGGCAGCCCATGGGCAACTTGATGCCATTAAGTGCGGTTCTAATCGGACTTGTCTGGTTCCGTTCCAATGATTACACTTAATCATGGTCTCTAAATCTATAGGCTACAAGGGAAGCTAAAACCGTTAGGATATAAAATGTTTGGCAGTGATTTCATGCATTTCTCTCACCCCCTGAGAGCTTAGTCCAGGGAGAGCATTTCAAGGCACTGGAAAAGCAATTAAATCAAACATGGGTGAGTGACTACAGGACAAATGCCTCGTCAGCACTTCTCAACATAGCAAGAGAAAGCTAGTCGGCTTTTTGAGGAAAGGGGCACCGAAGGAGAACCCAAACAAAGAGAAGGAGAGAGAGAAACCGAAAAAAGAGAGACTACGAAGAGACAGACAAGAGGTCAGTTACATGCTGCCTCGGTTTGAGGACCCCCTTCAAATTTGGGGTCAGACACAGAGTTTGACCTTTGACCTCACAGTTCACATCAGCCCATAATTGTCTTTTTGCAGCAACCCTGCTGCCATCCATGGCCAAAGACAATGTAATAATTTGTCTTTTCAATTGTCTGTCACTCATTCGAGCCTAGAGTCTTTCAGGGGGCGTATATGGTTTCTTTCTCCATTCTCCTATTTATTTATTTTGAATGTTGAATGGCAAAAGTGGGGGTCGTCTGGACCCTGGAAAAATGGGCTCTTTGTCTAAATTGGTTTCACATCTACCCCCTCCGCTATTCACTACTCCATATTCAATCCTCCTCGCTATTTGCTCAGGGGTCTTTAAGAGGGCTATGTGGCCTCAACCCTTGGGTCATTTCAAGGTGGATTTCAAATTCCCTTAAATCCCAACCTGTGTATTGTAATGGTCGGGATTTTAGGATATACCCTTGTTTTTCTCAGCATTATCTAAACAGATGAACACATTTGCCAGTTTGTTTTCTTCCCCTTCTTGTATCTTCCTCTTCTTGTATACAATCAAATTGTCTTGATTGCGTCATTTGAAGCATTAGGACACTCTGTGCCAAATCTATCATTTAAACCTGCGAGGAAAGTTGCTTTGCTTGTTGTTTCAGTCTAAACATGTACTGGAGTTCATAAATCTTCAGATGGCTACATTCATCTCACTTGATGATAAAATGAAGGAATTCTAAAGAGGCAAGAGGCATTTTTCTATTGCTTCACAAGAAAAATATACCTGTCACCCAGTGAGTTGAGATGAAAAAGGAAAAAACATTTTTTTGTTATTCCATTTTCTTTGCTTATATCAATATAAGTGTTTTCAAGTGAAAGTAATTAGAAGAGAATGAAAGACAACATGATTGTTTGCTTGCTTAGGAACAGCTTGACATGCTTGTAATTGAAACAAAATATTTATCAAGAAATTTCAGCTGGTATTAAAATGGTATGATAATACAACACAGATTTGGAGAAGTCTGCAAAGTTCTGGCTTCTTTCTTTCTCTTATATAATCACTCATGCAAAGATGGGCTATTTATCTTCAGATATCCGAAGCATGATATCGCTTTTTCCTTTTTACTCTGCTTTGTTTCTTCCCTGTGCTGCTTGTTTAAATCTCTAGGTTCTGTTCTTATCCACATCCTTCCATTTATGGAGATCAGATCTTATGGTAAATATAATCACAAGATTAAAAGTTCTTGGAAACATGCTACATTCCTTTTACACTACTTACCAAAGTTATACATCAGATGGAATGATGTAGTTTGTCTCTTAAATTCAAATTTGGAGCTGTTTGTATTTTCAGATACGAAACTTTAGTTTTATCTCGGTGTCATCAAATTTATTCTAATATAGTTCTCCACTTCCTCGTAAAACTACTTATAAGTTACCAATTCAGCGTAAATTAGAATTTTTGGAAAAAGCATGCGTAGATATTTCCTAAAAGAGTCTCATGCTTGAAGAAAAATGAATCATATGTTTTATGACCCTGATGAAGAGGTCTTGACAGTGAGCAGGCAGAAAAATGTTGTGTCCTTGTTTGGAGAAGAAATGGCTTTAAGGAATATAAAGGCATTCCAGAGAAATATCTGGTACAGATACTGTTACAGCCGAGATAGAGTGATAATTGCACTCTGAGACACAAAGTCTCTTTGCTAGATACCTCAGTGTTTAAACACAGCATATTCAAAATGAAATGAATATGACTGCACTGAACATATCTACAACCCTAATGCCTTCAGTAATCAAATCCAGAGGACAGAAAATTTGTTTTGAATTTGGACTGTTTAATATTTATTAGTTCTGGAGGGGAAAAACACACTTTTTATTGAGCAAGCAATATCTCTTCAACACCTTCAGCTTTGCTTCTCATGAATCACAATATTTTGAGAAGAATAAGTATGATAATTTTTTGAATGTATGGGAGAAAATGGACCAATAAAGTACAAAACCGCAGTGAAGAACCCTGATTAACAAGTAGTCTGAATTGTCTAAGGCACATTTCTAAGGAATATAACAGCGTGTTGTATAGTATATGTATAGTATATGTATCTAAAAAATTGTATCAAACATGAATGTTGGAGGACACTATCAAGGGTCCATATTAATGTTTCTCATTAATCATACTGCATCTATCACTGTTTGTCATTTGCAAAGCATATATATAATGATTTTATAATTTGCAGCATTAGTCTCAGCATGTACAGTTCTAAGAGTCAAAGACAAAAAGGGGTTTTCAAGCATCAAAACAATACAAGTATAATATGGCTTTAAACTTTTTTTTTCTGTACATAAGAATGTTTGTTTACTTATTTTTTCCCTAAGAAAAAAATTATGACAATCATACATTTTTACCAAGACACCCACTAAAATATCATTCAGTGTAACAATAGTTCATACATCAAACAAATATTGCCAGCCATATTTAGAACAAGAATCATTAGATGACATTAAAGATTATGTTTAAGGATCACACTGCAGTCATTTGAAATCTTGACCAATTTTTGCCACTATCCTTCCAACCACTAGGTTTTATCTATTTGTCAGTAATATGTTTTTAATCATTTAAAATGAAATAAAAATTAGTATCGTCCCTTTTTATTTTATATGAATGAATGAATGAATGATGCATTTATATAGCGCATTTATTGTGTATTGCCGTACACCCAAAGCGCTTTACAATCATGTGGGGGGTCTCTCCTCAGCCACCACCAGTGTGCAACCATCACTTGGATGATGCGACGGCAGCTACAGGTGGAGAGGAGAGTGTGATAAAGCCAATCAAATGGATGGGGATTACTAGAATATATATATATATATATATATATATATTAATATAAAAAATAATATGTTGTTTAATTTTTTGATAAATACTGTATATATTATGCTGAACGACGATGGAACATTATTTAACCCATATTTTTACATTTTATTTCCACGGTTAGTTAAAGGTTATTTGAAACATTAGAGCAGACACTTTACTTGCATTTAATATGCTTTCCATGTATATAAAATCAAATTTGCAAATTTAATTTGATGCGGACACCAAAAGGGGACGTCTTGTCTTTGACTCTAACAATCAAGGAAAGGTTTACTACTCAGTCAAGCAGTTTACACACATGCACACACACGCACAGTTTGGGAGAGAGAATAGTGAAACTGTCAGATTTCACAGTAACTGTTTGATTAACAGCTTTTATAGAGATGAGTGCAACATGAAGTAATTCACCTCTGGTTCAAACATGCAACTTAAATTAAATTCACTTGTTGGGGTACGACTAGACACGATCCCGTAGTGCCAATGAATGTCATCAGCAACATGAAAATGCTTTAGCACAAGACGTGAAACCTTATACTCCATTTCTAGTAAATATTAGAGAAGCTTTGTTTTGAAGGACATTATAAATCACTTTTGATGGTGGCAAGACTTTGACCACAGGTTCATTGTCACAGCTTAAGTTAGAATAACAAGACGTAATGTTACCCTTGATTGTAGGAAATGGAGAGCAAAAGGAGCTAGTGGGTTAAACCGGAATGTAATGACTAAAAAGGAATCAAATGTAACCAAATGATAAAAAAGACTCAAAGCAGGATATTAAACAGCTAATAAACATTAAGAGACACGCTTTGCTTCTCTTTAATGCTTACCAGCTTGACAAAACAACATGGCTCACTAGTACAATTAATGTGTATAGGGAACATTTTCTAGTAGCCTTCCATGTGTTGCAAAAACAAGGCCTCATTAGTTCCAAACCAATGATTGAGACTAGCTAAATGCAGGATATGTCAAACACATGTTATTACTTTCTTATATATTTATTTTGTACCACGTACTGTGCGGTTGCATAGACAGTTGTAAAAATATGGTTTATTGAATATTATTTCTATTATCACTGGACGGCATGCTTGCCGTGTTAACACATTTCATACATCAGAAGATGCAGCTTAAAACAATTTATCAAAACACAAATTTGGAAACCAGGAAGACATTGAAATCCATCAGAATGTAAAACAGACTTTTGGTTTATATACTGGTAAATAAAAGTGAAAATGTGTTCCAGTTGTGTGTCTGTATTTATTAGTCTCACAGTTATAAATCGCATTTTAAAAGGAACCAGCTGGCACATCTACAAGGCCAAGGGGCAGCAGCCAAAAACCAGGGTAACCCTTGTCTAGAAATCTATCTATACTCACTCCAAATGAAGTCATCTATAAACAGTTGGATGGCTTATTCAAGTGTGAAAAATGCTGGGCAGGGAAGCGCTCGAAGGTTACTCATGTCAGTGTTGCACGCACAACTGGATGAGATGGATTGACCTGAGATTCTACTCTCTTTGTGTCCAGACCATAATATGACCAAAAACAAAGGCTGTATTGATGGTTGAAAATGTTCTTTCTTTAAACAGCTGAAATCGTGTGTTATTTGTCTTAGACGAAAATATTTTTTTACTGTTAAAGTTACTGCTCCCTATTTGGCTTTCTGTGAAGCTGACTGGCCTCAGGTAACTCATTTCTCGCTTTCAAATTAATGGTGGAAAAGAACCTCATTTTTGTCACGACCATTTTATTTCTTTCTTTTTCAGCTTGTACACTGAGCCATCCTGACGTTTGGCATATTAAAGTCTGCTGTTGGACTGGATCCAAATACGGTTGAAGGGAGCTTTCTCTGTGCCCTAAATTCACCACATCTGTTGCCGATTGTTTTTGTGTTTTTTATTTTGCCCGTAAAGCTACCATTTTAAGCACTCATACACATCACTGTGTTGCTCTGATGTAACAGTAAGTTGCCTGCCTTTGAGTTACCCAAATGTGAGATATAACATAACATTATTAGATTATTTTCCAGAACAACAGGTATTACTCATTATAATCCAAGCACAAATATGTTGACGTTATATTCTTTACATAGCACTTAGTGCCATCTGTAGCATAGATAAGGTACTGCTTCAATAGAGCAGTCACATCCCCTTGGAAAATGATGCATTATTTACCACTTAGACTAGATTGTTGTGTGTTGCCATAATTATGTCATGTTTACATTACTATTGTATTGCAAACTGTAGCTTGAGCTCTACTGTAAGATCATGGAGGTAAAAAATATATGTCACTTGAAAAACTCTATAAATGTTGATTTACACTTTATTATCTTAAACTTCAATATTGCATTAATTCCGAACCCTCAAATGTGCAGGTTTTATATAATAAGGCTTTATGAGTAGGTCATAAAATTACACATACACACATTCCCATGCCATAATAATACTTGGCTTTCTCATGAAGCTGAAGTACACATGAAATACTTAAAGTTCTAGAGTGTATTTAGCTTGTAATATTTTGATATCCCTCCAATTCCAAAAACACATGAGCCATTTTACAATCTAACAAATGTAAGTGAACTGATTTTGAAAGGGGTATATCAGGACAACAGTAGCTGTCCTTGTCTTTAATTCCATCAGGGGCTGTGGTGGAAGAGGCTGGTGAAAAGCTGAATACATTTACTTGTTTCTCTGTGTTTTCCACTGGCACATCACTGGTCTGCTGACACGAAATGAAAGCAAGAGTCTTATTTCCTTCGTAATTTCATTCATTGCTTTAAGGAACTCATTCAGACTGGATTCTACAATTTGCTGGCTGTATCAGACAGTTCCCTTGATCCGCATCCAAATTTAAACTCTTATCATCTCCAAAAACATGCCTTTCCATTTAAAGTATCAAATATTGTTACCATTAGATCTAAACTATGCAGTCCCAAGATATGACATGTTACCTATTTTTAATTGACTATATTTTCTGTCAAAACTGTAACAGATTTTGCTATTTCATTACATTAATAAGAAAAGTGCCAAGCCACCATTAGATAAGCACCATTAATTAAACTCTCATAATTATTGATTCAAATGTCTTTATTTGGATACTCACCAAATAAATAAATACATGTACATAAAAAAACTGATTTGAACTGTATATTATATCTTAAGGCGAGACACTGCAGGTGAATAGGGTAAAACAAAATTAACTAATATCGCCTTACTTACCTAGTTGATTGATTACAATGATAAGTAAACATTTTTTGTATTACAAGTTTTCTAAAATGTTAGGTTTAGATATGCAAATGAGGCATTATTTAATGAAATATGCGCTAATTTGCTTATATTTCTAGAACAAAAATCTAAACACTGGATGAAGTCCGTTTCAAAATTCTTGTTTAATTTTTTTGACATATTAAGAGTCAAAAGTTTTTACAGAGATAAGTTTGGGTATCTCATTTTGTTATTCAGAAAATACTTAGAACAGACAGAAAACAATATATTTTCACAATTTGTGGGGGAATAAAATGTTGTATATAATCAAGCAAATTATATATGAACAAATCCCTCTGTAAAACCCTTCAGGATATAGACAGGAATAAAAATGTGTTACTGAAGTGGAGATTTATTGAAATCTATTGACTCAAATAGATAAAGTGCTATAAAAGAAACACTTAACAGTGTCTTTAGGATGTTTTCTTTCCACTAGTATGAAAAAAAACTTTATGAAAAATACAAAAATCTCAAAATTGACAGGTGCATGAAAAACCAGTGTTTTTGCCTGCAGTGGCTCCCCTTAAAGCTTCCACTAAGAAAAAAATAATAATCCACTTCAACATACAAAACAATTAGACGAAACCTGCCAATAATAGTAGTAATACTTAAGTCTTTATACAATAAAAAAATGTGATACGACACGGTTTCAGCTGGATGAGTGTACTTATTTAATTGACTCAGTTTTTATTTTTATTTTATTTATTTGTATAGCCATTTTCACAATCCACATTGTTTCAAAGCAAACTTACAGAAATTTATACTGTATGGACTGATATACAGCATTGTCATGGACGACAAAAAAATATCTGACCGCTGAATGCTGCAACTGACTAATCAGAATCAGGTATTCTAGAGAGCAGTGTAATAAGTGACACAACAAGTAAAAGATCTGGATCTAGAATATGCCTCATTGTCCTCCCTGTCCTATAAATATGGCCTTTCATTACCTCTCTCAGGGCTTATTTGTCCTCTGTGCATGGCCTCGTTGTACTTTTTTATAGATGTGTGCTTCGAGCTTAGAAAAAAGATTGAGATGCACAATAAATCAGCAAAATAATGATATCCAGTCTTTACATTTGAATTACTAATTCACGGGAGCTGTGCTAAAGTCACCCTGTAAATGTAGTATTTGCATATTATCAAAACGGATTACAAATCAAAATGAATTTAAAAAGTAGAAAATCTATTAATTTTAGGATTAAAAAACAGTCAATAAACTTCACATAGAAATATTTTGTAAGAGGTAAAAGATTCATGATCAAAAGATCATTAAAACAACATGGCAAAATGTATGTAAATATGGACTCTTTTTCCTTGGATGTTACAATAAATGACATCTTATATTAATTTATATTATTCTCTTATGCAATAGATGGGACTAAACACTTCTCTTTTCTGACATTTTAAAAATGTCTGCAGTTTTAATTCTGCAATCCAAATGTATTTTTAAAAAATCAAGACAAAATCTTTTTTACCACTTTGCCAAAACCAAAATCTAATATTTGAATTTGATGATGATTAAGTTTTAGCATGTTATTATCTTCTCTAAACAAAGTCTGATATTGTGTAACAAGCTACTTTATATTCTTACACTGTTATTTCAAGTTGATTTTAGAATGGCCTGCTGTTTATTTTTCTCCCAATTTGTCTGTCATTGCCTACTAAAGGCAAATACTCCGCCGAGACATTTAGTAATTGTTTAGGATTAGGCGGAATGGTTGCTCTATCAGTTCATGTCAAGTATCTTTAAGAAATCACTCATCCAGGCAGAGTAACTGAAGTCTGCATGATAAAACATCTTGTCTTATTTAGTTGAGACATAATTAATCTTATCAAGTCTATCTGCCATGTTATGCAACGCTACACTGTCCAGCCTTACTCTGTGCCTAATCAATGTGGTAGACCACTGTTTATCTGTTATACAACTTCATTTATGCAAATAAAATCATTATCTATCATTGTCTTTTCATTTAGGCCTTTATGACTTAATTATGTTTTATGTAACAATAACTTACCATTAATTATACATCTGTCTGTGGTAAAGTTCAGTGAGGACAGAAGATGAAACCCATAGAGGAATCAAATTGATTATCCATTTTAATGACGGGTTGTGTTTTCTTGTTGTATTTTATTTGGAGTTGTTTATGTGTGGCGCTGTGGAGCTACCTAATATCCCTTAGTTTTTATAATTAAATCTAATTTAATTATATATATATACACAAAAGAGGTTATTTATATAATGTTCATTTGAAATTTATGAATAGAGAATTAAGTATTCTGCTTTTTTTCCCCCTGTCCTATAATTAATGCTATAATGTCAACAGTTTTATTCATTTAGTCCCCAGCCATTTCATTCAGTATATAACACATTACATATACACTCACCGGCCACTTTATTAGGTACACCTGTTTAATTGCTTGGTAACACTAATTGCTAATCAGCCAATCACATGGCAGCAACTCAATGCATTTAGGCATCTAGATGTGGTGAAGACGACTTGCTGAAGTTCAAACCGAGCATCAGAATGGGGAAGAAAGGGGATTTAAGTGACTTTGAACGTGGAATGGTTGTTGGTGCCAGACGGGCTGGTCTGAGTATTTCAAAAACTGCTGATCTACTGGGATTTTCACGCACAACCATCTCTAGGGTTTACAGAGAATGGTCCGAAAAAGAGATGATAGAAAGGCAACAGTAACTCAAATAACCACTTGTTGCAACCAAGGTATGCAGAATACCATCTCTGAACGCACAACACATCGAACCCTGAAGCAGATGGCGTACAGCAGCAGAAGACCACACCGGGTGCCGCTCCTGTCAGCTAAGAACAGGAAAACGGAGGCTATAATTCGCACAGGCTCACCAAAATTGGACAATAGAAGATTGGAAAAACGTTGCCTGGTCTGATGAGTCTCGATTTCTGCTGCGACATTCAGATGGTAGGGTCAGAATTTGGCGTAAAGAACATGAAAGCATGGATCCATCCTGCCTTGTCTCAACGGGTCAGGCTGGTGGTGGTGGTGTAATGGTGTGGGGGATATTTTCTTGGCACACTTTGGGCCCCTTAGTAACAATTGAGCATTGTTTAAACGCCACAGCCTACCTGAGTATTATTGCTGACCATGTCCATCCCTTTATGACTACAGTGTACCCATCTTCTGATGGTTACTTCCAGCAGGATAATGCACCATGTCACAAAGCTCAAATCATCTCAGACCGGTTTCTTGAACATGACAATGAGTTCACTTTACTCAAATGGCCTCCACAGTCACCAGATCTCAATCCAATAGAGCACCTTTGGGATGTGGTGTAACGGGAGATTCGCATCATGGATGTGCAGCCGACAAATCTGCAGCAACTGCGTGATACTATAATGTCAATATGGACCAAAATCTCTGAGGAATGTCTCCAACACCTTGTTGAATCTATGCCACAAAGAATTAAGGCAGTTCTGAAGGCAAAAGGGGGTCCAACCCGATACTAGCAAGGTATACCTAATAAAGTGGCCAGTGAGTGTATCTCTGTATATATCCAGAATCTGTCCACAAGTTCCAAAAAGAAGAAAATAACAAATGTTCCTTGAGATGAGTGAGCACACAAAGAGATGTTCTGATTGATGATCGCATTGAGAGGTTTTCAAACTTGTTAAATCACTAGACAGAGAAACATAACTTTGAATTTGACACAGCCTGGCTACTTACACTGCACAAATTCCATGTTTCTACACGCTCTGTTTTCTTTTCTCTCCCTACAGACCAAAGCCTCCAATTAACACTTCATCAAAACAAATATCGATTCTCAGTCTGTCTGGCCATCATCTATCCTGCACAAAGTTTGCATGCAGATTTTTCTCAGTGGTTTTAATTTGCTCTTTTCTTCGTGTGGGATTTGATTGTTTAAGCTCTGTAAGAGACATGGTGTTCTTCTATCATCAACTAAGTCATTGTTTTGTGACCGCGAACTTGAAATTCTACTCTTCACACTGTATGCAGCAAGTGACGAGTCCTATTTTATGTAGGATTTAAAGTGAAAACAAGCAACAAAGACAGTGACATTAGGTATGATTCCACTTATGTGCAAAAAAGAAATCTATGCGACTAGATGAGAATCTGAACTGAAATCAAAATAGTGGTTGGTTTGGTTATTTAAATATTTTTGTTTTACTAAAACTCTTTGAATATGTCAAATAAGTTTAATTGCTTGGCTGCACAAAATATATTTTGTGAGGTCTGGAAAACAAACCAGATCGGTCGTTCTGTAATTACGATTTGGAAGAAAGATATAAAAAGTTTGGAAAGAAAGGGTTGAATGTTCCTGCATGCATTAACTTCAAGCTTTTTTCTAGCGCTTTAAGGCATTTAAGCAAAATTATTTATCAAGCTAGTATCTACCTAAATCAGTTTCAAATTTTTTTTTTTTTTTTTTCATAGAAATATGAGGTTTACCCTTACCAAAATATAGTATACTTCAAGTTTATTTTATTAAGTATACTTAAGTAAAGTTCAAGTATATTTTTAAGTATACTTTATGTAGCAAGTATACAAATATCAGTGCACTAGTAGTATACTTGTAAGTGTACTATTTCAATACTCCTTGGGAATAAATTGGCCCACTTTCTAGTATATAAAAGTATACTTTTATGTATACTTTAAGTATAACAGTTGTAAACTTTGAGTACACAACAAGTTTACATCAATGTTTTTAGCTTGTACTGCAACTATACTAAAAGCGAACTTATAGGTATACTGATAGTTTACTAATTAAATACTTGTAGTAGCATTTTAGTACACTTTGAAGTATAGTCTCAGTAAACTACTAGTTTTGTAGGTTTATACTGCCAGTATACTCGTAAGTTTCTTTAAGTGAACTTTACATCATACTTTAAGTATACTACTATGTCCCTATTTAGGTATTAATTTGTATATATTTTGTTGTATGAATATCTGAACATATAAAACATACAAAGAAAGAACAGGTTATCTGCTTGTAAACAAAAAATGTTATTCTAGTTTCATGCATTCTTTTTTTTTTAAAAACACTTGAATGTGGGTAAGTCTCATAAATAAAAAATAAAGAAATAAACAACATTTTGAATAAAAAGCTGAAAAAAGACTATGAATTGGATTCAGAATGATAATCAAAACGTAGATGGACTTGATCAACACCCCAAAGCTTGACAGTCCTTATTACCTCTTCATGGGTTGACATTTTATTCCACAATGTTATACAGTTTTGATGCTGTTTTAACATGTGGAAGCATCTGTTGTTTTGTTTTTGGAAATTCTGTACAGAAGATGTGTACTAGCACCTCCTACCATATAACAATGAAAACACGGATTCTCGGAGCACAAGTATAGCTCAAATATATTTAGACTTTTTCTAAGTATAAGTCAAGTATACTTAAATGTCATTTTAAGTATATTTCTGAGAAGTATATAAAGCACATTTCTGAGAAGTACATAAAAAAGTATACTAAAAAAGTATACGTCAGTTTCAGTCTAAAAGAAGTAATTGGACACTTGAATAAACTTCTTTTTCGTAAGGTATAGCAAAATCTCCATAAAGGTCCCTTCTTTAGAACCATGTGCTCACCTAGTTTCATGAAATTTTGAGTTTTAGTTTAGGGTTTGTAGGCTTTTGGGTATATTTGGCCAGGCCCTTTTCTAAAAGACCATTATATCTAACCAAAGTGTAAAGTTTTTTTTTATATAATATTAATAAAAAACAGACACTAACATATTTCTGTCCTACCCAAACTGAGCAATTGGACAAGGACAATTGGCAGAAAAGTGACAGATTATAACATTGTGAGAATTTTAGAGGATTTGGCTGATGTGAAGCCTTGGAGAGGTAAACATTAAATCACATCAAACTTTTTCTAGATTCCAAAACATGAAACCTTTTGGAAGTAACTTTTGGTGGTCTAGTGAGATTTAAATTGAGCTCCTTGGCTTAAAAGTAAAGTTATATGTTTGGTGCAAACTAAATACAGTGCACAGTGATCGAAGCATCTCGGCCTGAGGTTCAGCAGGAGAAACTGAAAAGCTTGCTACCATCAAAGCAACGCAGATCGAACCACTGGCTATGTAATGTAATTTTTTGGCACAGGGTTTTAGAAGACAGTGGGCCTTTTTCATAAATAATTTCACACAATTTGCATATTTATGTGCCCAGATAAAAATCTCCTTAAAAAAATTCCTCCAGATTCACAACAGGTGCGTACGCATTTGTTCTTATCCTAGCTCCAGCGTTGGTGCGTCTTGATGAATCTTGAGGAAGTGCATGCCTGCAGCTAGTAATTTGCATTGAACATGCCAAAAAAGGGCCGTAAGACATATGCTTCATGCATTTTATTTTTCTCTTAAATAATTATAATTTAATGTTCCTGCCATCCTTGAAATGAAAAAAAGTTTTAAAGTATTCTGTTTCAGTTCTTTCTTTCCATTTCTCCTGGTTGTGCTCTCACAGTTATTGTGTGCATGAATGCTGAAGCCTAACATTTATTTTAATTATTCTATAAAGAGACAAACAGTACCACATTAAAACAACAGACTGTGTTACTGGTTCCAGCGAGTGTGCATATGAGGTTTAGAGTGAAGGTCTCCATTGTCCTGAAAATCTGATTCAGTAATTAAAATACTTGCCTCATTCCCTGTTTTTTGTGAACATTTAAGCCACTTGTTTTCATATTGTGTGGGTGGTCTTTGTACATTTAACACTTGAGGTTAAACCAATAAGAACATTGACCATTCTCACTGTCACTTTAAAAAGACCTCCAACATATAATAGGAAAATCGAAGAAAATGATCTGTCATCGAGAGGAAATGGCTCTGTTCCCATATCCCCTACAGCAATAAATATGATGAACATTAATCTCAAAACTAGCCATCATTAAAATAATTTTAATACGTTAAACCTAACAGAAATTAAATATGTTCAGATTCAGTGTATAAGTTTCCCCTATGTTATGTATGTTATTTTTGTAAAAACAGATATGTTATTAATCATCTGAAGAGCATAGGCCTGTTAAGTAAACCACTGAATTCTTTAACAAGCAAAGGACAAACAGACATTAATCTTCACATAAGGTGCTCTGTATGGTATATAAATTGGAGTTATATGGTGGCCAAGTAAAACACAGGTTTCAGGTTGCAAAGAGTTTTGTTGATCCGAATGAAATACTACTGTACTGCATACTGGGTGTATGTTGCATTCTGCCTACTAGTATGTGAAACATTATACAGTATGGATTAAAAATGCTGCAAATTGTATATAGCTACATTGTTGTCTTGATACATATACCACACAAAACTACTTAAGTAGTGAAGAGTCCAAAATTCCACCTTTTTAATTTTGTTAGAGCACCATTTAGTGGATGAAGTGAATATGGCATATTGCAATAAACCACAAGAGGGTGAAATATAAAATATCTACACACTGGAAAACAACTCAAAACTGCCCAAACTGTAGGAATACCATATATAGTTTTTCTTTGCCAAATAATGTAAGTTTATTACGCTACATAGCATACATCCATGATTTTTACATCCATTCAAGTAAGCATAATGTAAAATTAGCTGATATGGTCCCTCAAAAAACAGAGGATAACACTATGTTAGCACCATTGACAGACAACAAATTAAAGACATTCCACATTGAAAAACATAGAAATTGTGAAATAGCATCTGAAATCCCTGTCTTAAAATAAGTTATTTAATGCTTGCATGATGAAATACTATATGAATACACTGTATGAATAATTGGAAAGGATCAGACTGCTTGTGTCAGCTTCAATAGAGTTAGCATAAATAATTCATAATGATTGTCTACTGTCAGTCCATTCAAAATAACAACAAGGACATGGTGGGGAAAAATCCAAAACAAAACTAATATTAGAGTATGCACAGGTTCACCTGCTCCTAGAATGTCAGTGTTTATGAACCGCTTATCTGAACTAGTAGACTTAAGGTTACTGGCAATATTCAAAGTTTTCTTACACTGCAATTCATCACATAACAACATATTTCTGAAAATACTTTTGAAATTGGACATTGATAGAAAATATTGTAAGGCTCATTATATTTTTCTAATGCATCAGTTGTTTCCACTACAAACCCATAAGGTACTTAAATAATAACCAATAATATCTATAAGCAGAAGTCATCAGCTTTGTTTTCGAAATGCCAAAGTATATAGCTGAAATGCATGACACTAAAAAAGGAAATGGTCTCTCTTCAGGCTTTATTTTTTTTTGTAGATTTGTGTAATACTCTTTTAGAAGACTCATCTGAGGAAAGTCCTCTTATCTTATCAAAATGCTTACAAAAAGACCTAAACCACAAGTCCTGTCAAGATAAAAAATAAAGTAAAAAGTGCACCATAGTTTCTTTCATGTCTGAAGAGAGCTCACTTGAGAGTCATCCACAGTTTCATCTTCAACACCAGCAGCAAACAGAGAAAGAATGAGGTTTTAGAATTGCTACTGGCTCAGCGGTGAGAGGGAAATTCAGTCTGTAAATCTCAGTCAAAGAGCAGATTTCAGAATCAGTTCCTGTCTCAAATCCGAGTTCTCAATTAAAAAAGTGATTTTTTTTTTTATTAAAAAAGTCTTGTAATACAGTAAAGGACTGTGCTGGCTATGTGGTGACACTGAGCATAGTTGAAAGAGTACCATGGAATTACTGCTGACAGCTGAAAGGTCCTCTAGAGAGGTGTAGTGGTTCAGGGCTCTTGATGATCTCACTGGTTGACCGCAGTTTCTGGATGTTCTTCAGCGCCTCTCTTTTACCTGTGGGTCACCTGGTTGTTGATCAGGCCAGGAAAGGTGTCTTCTGTCTCTGCACTAAAGGAGCCCCCTAAAAGAGATACAGAATCACAATGATGATTAATATACAGCTATACCAGGGTACTATACTATACAAACAATTTTATTATTTTACTTTAAACAATTTTGAAGGTGTTGCCAAGATTTTTAATGTTTTCAAACGAAATCTCTAAGGTTGCATTTATTTTATCAAAAATACAGTAAAACCAGTAATGTTGTGAAGTATTATTACAATTCAAAATGCATTTTAAAACATAATTCCTGTGATAGCCATTACTTCTGACTATTTCCTCGTCTAAATACTGTAAAGCTGTATGTAAAGCCACCCAGCTTGATATCAAGCTTATGTAAAGCTGCTTTGACACAATTTGCATTGTTAAAAGCGCTATGCTTTTAATAGTGACTTGACTTGACTTTTCTTCAGTGTCACATGATCCAAAGATGATTGATTTCTTATTATCAACAATGTTAAAGACAGCTGTGCTGGTTATTATATTTTTGTGAAAACCAATATTTTCAGTATTCTTTGACAGGTGGAAAGTTCAACACAACAGAAATGATTTGAAATAATCTTTTCTGGCATTAATAAAGGTTTTGCGGTCACTCTTGATCAATTTAATGCATACATACAAGTATTTCTTAAAAAAAAAAAAAAAAAAAAAACTCCCAAAATATTTAAACGGTAATGGACATTTTACATTTACATTTCAAATAAAACAAAAATAATAGAAGTATCAAATAATACAATTTGTATAGTAAAATGTTTAAAATAGTATTTAAACACTTTCTGGTAGTTAAACCTTACAGGAAATATTCATAGTTAAGATGAGGGGACTAGTCACGTTGAAAATTAATCCTGCATGTCGAAAAAGTAATTTTCATAAATGTTTATTTACCTATATGGCAATTATACATCCATATACGGTGACCATCATATCGACATCTGCATTTGACAATGTTATTGGTGTAATCCGACTCAGCAACCTCATAATTGGGGTTAATTATGATCTGTCAGAAAGAGTGAATACAGTTAGTAAAAACAATTAATCACAATGTCCATTTCCAAGAACCAGGGTAATATGATTCAAAAGAATTTCTTTAGTACTAAAATTACTACTACTTTAAAAATGTCATTATTACCTGGAATATGTAGTCTCCCGGGCTAACATCTGTAATGTCCACCCACTGGCAGTCAATATCATGTCTGTATGTATCCCAGCAGCCCACTGTGATCCCCTGCTCCCCAAAGTTTGCACACTCGTACCTCTTTTCAATTCCTAATAAAATTAACAATACAAAGGGCATATCATCACACTACTGTAATGTAATACCAATTAAATTTCAATACCAAAAATACACAGTATAAGTGAGGTGGAATTATTTTCAGTTGAACTACAAAAACAGCCACATTCTTTCATACCTTCATCACATTCCGAGTCCTCCAGACAAAAGCTTGCTTTGTGTCCCTCTGCCACCTTGGTGCCATTGTTGCTAAGTAGGTCATAGTGGGTGAATACTTCCATGCTATGATAGTGCCTGTAACAGAAAAGAAAAATTAACTACAAGTAAAATATACACTACCATTATAAGTTTGAGATGGGTAACATTATTTTATTGAATGAACTCTTTATGCTCACAAAGGCTGTGTTTATTTGATCAAAAATGCAGTTAAAAAGTAATACTGTTTTACTGTTGTAATTTAAAATGTAATTTATTTCTGTGATGCTGAATTTTCAGCAGCCTGAATTTACTCTAGTCTTCAATGCCACATGATGCTTTATAAATCATATTAATATGATTTCAGTTATAAGTTATTCGACCCTCACCTGTGGCAGTCATGCCAAACCCAGGTCTCTCTGGAGGCTTTGGGTCTGAAGTCAGACTGACCATTGTTGTGGATCTGGGAAGAGAACCGGAGGAGCCGGCGATATTTGTTGGCTGGGGTGGAACTGAAAGTGGAGCCCAGGCAGTTCTCCTCATAGGCGCACTGTAATATGAACATAGGACGGTCCTCTAAGTATGTGGTCTGCTCCACCACCTGAGGGTTGAGCACTAGATCTGGGGCAGCTGCAGGGAACATAAAAAAACACTTAGCTGAAGTTTTAAAACAGATGTTGAACACTGCCAGTGCTTTTTTAGAGATTGGTTTACACATGTTTCTTCATAGTTTTTAACTCCATATTATCTGAAAGAGATGGGTTTTAAACAAATATTACACCACAAGCTACATGACTTATTGTCCTTTAATTACTTATTGTCCTTTATTAATTCTGAGATTAAAAAATCAATTTTTTTCAGAAGTATCCTGGCCAAGATGAGCAGCCACAGACATCCCATTAACGAAACAATTAAATTCAGTTCACATTTATTTGTAGTGCTTTTCACGCTACAAAGCAGTTTGACAGAAAATGAAAGTTTCTACATTACATTTAGGAGTAGTTTCAACAACACAATATACATATTTAAAAGCATTTTGATTCTTCCTTTAACAGCTCAAAAATCAAAGATTTAAAAGTGGCCTACACATTGACTCCAAACTTTGCATCTTCAATCCATTTTGCAAAGTATTACTACCACATGGTGTGGTATACCAAAACATTTTTTTCACTAATTTAGACTTTGTACAAATGCTCAAAAGGATATTTATGATCTTTGAACATAATTCTGTGTGTAGTTTGTTAGTGTTAATAAATGCAAACATATAATAGGTTTGCATTTTATTTTTAAAGTGACCAGAAGAGGTCAGTGTTTCTCCAGAAACAAATAAGCTGTAGAATTATAGGTAACATTTTAGTAGGGAACGATTCTCGCTATAAGCTAGCTGCTTATTAGCATGCCTATTATTACTATATTGGCTGTTTATTAGTACATATTAAGCACATATTCTGCATTAAGATATTCTACATCCCTAATCCTACCCAATACGTAAACTTAACAACTATTAATAAGCAGCAAATTAGAAGTTTGTAGTTAATGGTTTTACTCTCACTCTCGAAGTCAAAAAATAAAAATGCATAAATATAAGAGTAACTGGATTTGAGTATTTGAATATGGTGAAATCATCTTACTCTCAGAGCAGGAAACTCCAGCAGCAAAGCGTCCTCCACCTTTAGGGCAGCTGAGATATTCTCCATGGTGCAGACAGTGGGAGAGAGACATCTCTGTTCCTGCACACCTCACCCCACTCATTACCACTGAATCTGCATTTACTGCACCGGGCCAGTTCCATGACTCCTATACAAACACATAATTACACCTCAGTACAAGTCAATCATCCAATCCACAGGGGAAATTAAAGGAAGTGCAGATACACTGAATATAAAGACAGCATTTATCATTACACAATTACATTATTAAAGATGTAGCCAGTAATTTTTACTCATTCAAAAATATATGTGACCACAAAACCAGTCTTAAGTTAAAATTTTTCAAAATTGAGATTTATACATTATCTGAAAGCTGAATAAATAAGCTTTCCATTGTTGTATGGTTTGTTAGGATCGGACAATATTTGGCCGAGATACAACTATTTGAAAATCTGGAATCTGAGCGTGCAAAAAAAAAATTAAATATTGAGAAAATCGCCTTAAAGTTGTCCAAATAAAGTTCTTAGCAATGCATATTACTAATCAAAAATGAAGTTTTGATATATTTACGGTAAATTTACTAAATATCTTCATGGAACATGATCTTTACTTAATATCTTAATGATTTTTGGCATAAAAGAAAAATCTATAATTTTGACCCATTCAATATATTTTTGGCTATTGCTACAAATATACCCCAGCGACTTAAGACTGGTTTTGTGGTCCAGGGTCACATATGTTTAAAACATATTCATTTTTAAACATTAAAGCACTTTTGAAAATATATATATTCACGAGTAGATTCATATGACTCTATATGGTAAAAATTTGACTCATAGCCCAGTAAAGGCTGTTTTATTTTACATAGAGTGAGCAGACGTGAGATGTATGTAACTCTTAAGACATATATAATATATCTCAGTACAGTGTAGCTATTGTTAACTAAATCTAAAATTACAACTACTAAAAATTGTCTTCATTGACTGAAATAAGAAATCTAAAATATAAATATCATACGAAAAACTTAAACTTTGAAAACTGAAAAAAAAAAAAAAAAAAAAAAAATGTATATAAAGGTTGTCTTGGCAGCTAACTGAAATAAATAGCCTAATTTTAAGTTGAAGAAGTGGTACTAAAACTAAAACTGAAATTATAAAAAATGACAAAGGCACACAGCACAATTACAAAAAAATAAAATTTAAATGAAAACTTAAAAACTAAAAATGAAAGGTAATTCAAAATCAATACTCAGTAATTCATCTGTTATTGGTAATTTTTCATAAATTAAGCGGATTATGAATTGAGCATTATCCATTTTTTTTGTGAAACTACATTCATGTCACTAGGCGTCGTTATAAGACTGGCAAACAGAAGAAAAATGCATGCACTGAATGTACCCTTATGAAGGAACAGATGTTACGAGAAAAAGTCAACAGAGAAAGAGAAGTCACTAATAGTAAAACGGATAATAACCACAAGATGGCGCTATTGCATGTCACCCAATCAAAACCTGGGGACTTCTTTGTTCTAATGGAGAAAAGTGCTCAGCAGCCAGATCTATCTTAGCAAATCAGTGGAAAAATTAAAACGCTAAATAGTACCTATAGTATAGTTAAACTCAATATCCAGGGTGAAAAAATATTGTCTTTGATATTATACTTTACAGAAAGTAACTTACACTTTCAAGTTGTGAGGCTATCCGTTTCCTATCAAACTATTTAAAGTATTTTAATTATTTAAAATAAATCATGAATCACTCAACAACAGCAACAGTAAGATCTTCACAAGCAAACCTCTCCTTCTTTTTCCAACCCTGCGGCAGTCAACGATTTCGTTCTTGCTTATCATCAATTTAAGATCCATTTGATGAAGATATATAATTTCCTCTTGGAACAGAGAGTCTTTAACTCTCTTAAATGCTTCCCAGGTGTAACTGTTTATCTTTAACACTGTAAAACCAGAAGGGAGAAACGGTTTCTCTTGGCAACCGCAAACACAGACATCTATAACTGTCAGAAAGCATGTCTTTATAAGGTTAATCTGAGGAAAACAGACATGTCTTAAACAGCTGGTTATTCTACTAATTACCGTTATTCTCTATCAGAACCATCATTCTCACAAGCAGAAACACATCATACTCTTAACAGACTTCAGAGATACAAGTACATACAGAGATGCATTTCCTTGCAGTAACTCATTTGTCCCAGGCTGTAAAAAGAAAGAATTTCATCTTGGACGCAGTACAGTCAGTAGAGAGAGTTCACTGCTGGGAGAAACACTGAAAAACAGTTTCTTTATGGACATATTTGACAAACAGAATCAGGGGACATTCTTTAGAAGGCACACCAGTCGGCTCTGTTTACAAAATCCCATCTGTGAATTGACAGATTCGATGTCATTAGACTAGACAACGTGCCTGAGGAATGGAACGCTGCGATTTCTTATTTACAACCAGCAGGAACGGTTAATGGGCACAAAAGGAATCACGTTGACACAAGACGATCAATAAAGGCCTGAAACATTCCAGAACTGATATGATCTGGTTTTGATAAACCTACTAAGTAGAGATCTCTCAAGCTTTTGCTTATTCAGAAATCACAGTAGGGCGTCACTGAAAAACCTTCAACCCACACAGAGCTTTGATTTCACTAACAGCATTCTTCCACCATCCCCGCTTATAAAAAAGAGCTGAACAGTAGTGTGGAGTTGGAATACCTTGAAGGGCCAACATCCAATTTACTAAAATCAAGGGATGATCTGGTAAGAGGGATAGACATGCCTTACCGTAACCCAGGGTTAAACACAGTGTGACAATCCCCAACGTGAGACTCAAATGTCCATTTTTGATGAGGTTTTGAGAGTAAACATACCTGGAAAGCATGGCTTGCAAAGCCCAGGCCCAGCTGTCTGCAGACCACCATGGCCTCCATAGTGCCCCAGCCCTCACCGCACACAGTCCCCCACACCAGAGAACCGTTGCGCTCCATTAGAACCTCCACACGGCCTTCAAAGAGGTTACGACCTCCACTCAAACGCAGCTGCAATAATGAAGAGCACAGTGGCCATGTTATGCTATGACAGTAAAAATGCATTTCAATATTCAGTCATTTAAAGTTACCACAGACGCTGTTCTTACCCTCTGTTGGAAGCCCATGGCAGGAACATTGCACCTGACGCCTGCATCTTCCTCATGACTACAGCCTTCAGAATCTTTGTCCATATTGAAGGGGCACTCAGTGACAGACTTCTCAAAGCCAGAACATTTAACTTCATTCATATGTACAGGGCCCATTCCTGGAAAATACATGTTTTCATAGTCGTAAACACATATTTAGTCATAATAACTTCCTATAGCTCAAACAGTAAAACATGTTTAAAGGTATGACAAAAATCATAAAAACCTAAAACAAACATGAAACCATACAATTTGTCAAAACCAAACACTTTTATCTGACATAGCATGGTGGGACTACTACAAAATAATGTATTAATTAATGCATTAATGTATTAATTATTTAGGCCAGGGGTCTGAAAACGCATAAACATGCTAATCATAAATATAAATATAAAACATATTCATAACATATAAAGTCATCTATATATTTTCAATATCCATTTGTGTGAGAACGATAGTACACTTATAAATACAGGAATATGTTAATACAATACGGAATCATAAAATCAAAATTTTTCTGATTTTTTTTTTTTTTTTTTTACAAATAAGAGCTCATTGTACTATAAAAACATACTTTAAATTTCAGAACTCAAAATGACTCCAAAATGACTTGTTTTCTACTAATAGTAAAAACATGAAAGAGTTCCACAATGCTTGTTTCATATGCAAAACTTTTACCCAATCCTATAAAGTAGTTCATGAACTGGCTTTTAAATTGCTTACATTTATATTGTACTAAAGCTAAAAAAAGATGTAAATATTAGCTGAAAACATTATCTGTAATGTCAAAACTAAATAGTAAAGTCAAAACTGAAGAGTAGTTCTAATGCCACATAAAAAAAAATTATATGGAAAAATAATATAAGTGCACCTTGTCCAAGTTGACCTCCAGAAAGCGCCTCTTTGGCACTCCCAAATCCAAGCTCACGGCACACCACAGTAGCTGCTACGAGATTCCAGTTGTCATCACAGATCGTGCCCCATTCTCCATTTTTCAACACTTCCACACGCCCCTCTCCAACAACAGCACCACCTTTGAGACGCACCAGGGGTTGCTGTGACGAAAAAGGAGAATGATTCCTCTTAGCAGAAGAGCTGAAATTCTTTGGTTATAACTAATTTAAGAAAGTTCATATTTGAGAAGTTTTCCAGAAATTCAGGCAACTCTTATGGCAGATGTGCATGACAAACCTCAAGACATCACAAGCCTAACATCATTATAAAACATTACAAAAGTTGATAAATCCATTTCCGTCCCGCAAAACAGTTGGACTTGTTAATATTTTTGTGGAAACCATGCTACACTGTTTTCAGGATTCTTTGATAAATTGAAAGTAAAAAAAATAAATAAAAATAATTTATTTTAAATAGATTTTTTTGAAACATTATAATAGTCATGTAATACTTCATCTTTAAATGGATTGTTCACCCAAAAATGAAAATTCTGTCATTAATTACTCACCCGCATGTCGTTCCAAACCCATGAGACCTTTGGTCATCTTCAGAACACAAGTTAAGATATTTTTGATGAACTATTTTAACAATGTTTTTACTATGTTTCTGGGTCTGGGAACATTTCAGTTGCATTGCTGTCTATGCAGAAAGCTCTCAGATTATATAAATAATATCTTAATTTGTGTTGTGAAGATAAACAAATGTCTTATGGGTTTGGAACAGCACGAGGATGAGAAATTAATGACATAATTTTCATTTTTTGTGTGAAGTATCCCTTTAACCATAAAATGAATGTGTATATATTCTGCAGGAATTCTTTCAGGAATACACAACAAACGCTTAAATAGTGCAGATCTGCATCATGCTAATGAACTCACTGACCTCGCTGAATGGTATGTAATGGGCAAGCTTCCACATGGACAACTTAAACGTATAATTTGGAAAGAGTGATGTCATTTTCGGCTAAAATGTCTGTCATCACAGTGCTTTAGAGATACAAAAATATCCCCATCTTCGCTCTCTAACATTAATATTCATATAATCACAGTTTTCAGCATCCTAAAGTATTGGACTCGAAAACTACCACTTTTGCCATATAAACATCTTTAAATAAGTAAGAAACGATTCATTTTAAAGTAACCCCTTTGTCTCTAGATCAAGATTTACTATCACTGTGTTGATAAATTGTGCTGAGCTCTGTTCCATACTTAATAGTCTCCTTAAAGGTGAGAGTCAGAAGTTCAGCGCAAAGCAATATCTCATGTGGACATGTGGCTTCTTGTATTTTTGGAAGAAATGCATAATTTGGCCTCACCTCCTGTCTGAAGGCCTTCCTGTATCCTGCCATGGGAGTCGGGGCGAAAGCTCTGCCAGGGACACAGCTGACTACCACAGGAGTGCCCTGCTCACACGTGCTATTGTCTTTGATGGCGAGCGTGTGGCCCAGCTTACAGCTAGACAAATGAGCTTCATTTCCGGTGCAATTTATAGCGTAATCCCAGTATGTTGGCTTTCTCCGGCGGGCAAACATCCTGAGAAATAAAGCAAAGGGAATTTAAGAATTAAACTGAACAAACATAACTCACACAAAACCCATGTATAGGGCCAAGTGGAAGATTCTAGTCATACTATGGCTAGTAAATGATTCATCACTGCATTGAAGATTTGATTGAATTATAAAAAAGATGAAGTGCTGCTGAAGTGACGTCATATATTCCTGCAGGAAAAATGGTGCACATCCTACAAACAGAATATTTAACAAGCTTCATGTGAAGTGCCATGATGACACTTCGCTGTTAGAAGTATATTGGCCGTCATTCACAAAAAATATACAATCCACATTTGTTTTTTTGGTTAGACTCTGAGGGAGAGAACATTTCACACTGGAATTGCTCCAAAGTCTGTTTCAGATCCCTACTGCAAAACTATTGTGAAAACAAATGTGGACACAAACACACACAAAGGCTTTGGTGCACACAGAAGAAATGCTAGACGTAGCATTTAACTCACAGATTTAATCTAAAGACGGAAAATAAAAATGTTTTGTTACAAAAGCCGGAAAATGTAACCGGGTAGTTAATTTATATTGTTTGCGAGAACAGCTGTAGGGAAAGCTTTTGTACTTCCACGCCAGTTCTTTATCATCTGAGAACATCATCTGGTTGTTCCAGCCAGGGTAAGAGCCGTATTATTTACAGAAGCCATTCATGCACGGTCCTCTGAAAGGATTGTCCAAGTTTTCTTATGAAGCACAGTTTAAAGCCACAGAGCAGACAGAGGTAGCTGAAAAGAAGCTCTTTTTGGCTCCACACTGAAAAAAACCCTCCAAAAAACTACAGCCTTTGGCTACGTACCCCCCCCCCCCCCCCCCCAACATCAGGCACCGATTTACAAAAACAGACAGCGCCTGCACATTTCATAAGGCACACCATGTGCGGGGAAGCACGTAGCTTAGCCGAAGAGATCATATAACCAACAGTAAAGCTTTAATTTCCATTGTGCCTATGTGTTTTCTCATTTAGCAGATTAATTACTAACTAGGCATTTTAGTGCTGATTTCCATATTTTTCAAAGTTACGGAAGTGCTCATGAAGATTTATGCAACTCTTGAGTCATATTTTACGAACACAGTATGATATGTAATAGCTTAGCAGAAAGTTTAAGTTTTGAGTTGCTCCTATTTTCTTAGGAGCGCTGATTCATCTGCAAGGAAAGTTTTAAAAAACTCACAAGAAACATCCTTCATGATGTGATTCAAATAAGGTTCATTTGCTTGAGAGGCAACCAGTGGTTTCTCTGACCAGTGCTGATGGAAAAGCAGCATGTCTATTTTTGTTATTTCCAAAGGAGGATATTTTGATTTCAGGCTTCCTGCCAGCATGCAGCTAACAGATTAAGATTTATGTCTGTCGAACAAAAAAAAAAAAGTGTCGAAAGTGTCAAGCTGTTTACGGTATGACAGCAAATTAGATAAAGGATGTTTTATTTCAGTTTTTTAAATAAATGAAAATGTTTAATGTGAGAATAAATTGGAAATGCTGAAATGTTAAAGCCTTTATGTACAATGCATTATAAAGGGTCATTAAAAGGTATACTGCATTATAATTATTCATAATGTGCATTGTAATGCATTATATCTTGTCATAAATAATTATAACTGAATTTAACCCTAAAAGGGGCGACATATCCTAGGGGATACAAACATTTGAGAAGCTGTGGGGAGAAGCAGTGGAAGTGTAGATCTTACTTCTTGGTTTCATTTTGAAAGGGTGTTTGTTGTAAATATTTAGATAAGGTGACTTGTTTCTACATTCTTTGTTTAGCTCACAGGAAGCATTTAAAACTGCATGGCCGCCTGTAGTGGGAAATCTATTCACCCTCCGATCAAAGTTGATCTAGTTCACATATTTACACATGTTGGAGGGGACTTACCTGTTGAAAAAGTTGTTGTTCAGCATTAGCTTATTAGATTTACATTGAAATTTTATGAATGAAATGCTTACATGTTTTGGCATCTGTCTCTAAATGTTTGTATCTCAGGGGATAAATCGTCAAGATATAAATCAAGATATAAAAACACAGTATATAGACTGATTTTGTGGCTTGTGGTTTAGAAAATCAAATCTTTTTGTAATCTTGACAAAATATATATATCGTTGGAAAGGTCTGGTATAGAAGTGATTTCTAACAGAAAACTGCATTAAAAAAAACAATAGAGTTCGGGTGTCAAACTTGGAACATAACTTGGTAAAACACATAGCTTTGATTTTATAGAAATTTTAGAGTGCAACATATATTTTTTAAATATTTATTTTATATAAAATATAAATATTAGTATACTACATTATCTTTACTTTAAACTTTTGTAACCTTTTGTCCTCTTTTAATATATATTTATTTATTTTTTAAATGCTTTCACTTCAGCAATAATCTGCTGTGTCTTCTTTAAAAAGAGACCAAAGACCAAAATAGGTCTGTATTCCAAAGCGTTCAGGAATTACAACCAATGTTGTAACAAACATTGATAAACAAGTTTTCTGTTTTCAATGAATTTATACCCCCAAGGGGCAACGTATCCTGGGGGATACAAACACTAAAATCAAAAATAGGAGTCAAGTTTTGAAAAAAATCATGAAATTGTATTATTTGAGTCCCAATGAGATGGAAAATTTTATTTAATTTTCTGATGTCTCTTTATGGTTTTGGCCTTCTTAGGGTTAAATCGAATTTAACTGATTAACTTAATTTATTTTAGCGCTGCGTTTGACACTATAACATTTGACCACAACATTCTTTTGAGTAGACTAGAAAATTATGTTGGCATTAGAGGAAGTGTATATATATTTATTAATATATATTTATATAGTGTATTAATATATATTTCAACGAAAGTTGTTTTGTCGTTATCACGACTTAATTTTCTCTGTGTATTCGGCATGAGAAAATACTATAGAAGCAGCATCATCGCAGCATCATGGATGATCGTATTCGCTTTTACTTTGATCAGGGACTCACTCAAACTGAAATAGCTCTGTGTCTGTCAGTGATTGACGACTTACACATAAGTGTTCGACACTTGAGAAGGAGGCTGTCGGGTCTGCAACTTTATCGGCGAAGACAATATAGCGACCCTGATTTTCTCACGATAGCTACAATTACGTTGTGAGAAAACGGTTTTTACGTTGAGATCACGAGAAAATTAACTCGTGATAACGACAAAACAACTTTCGTTATGTCGAGATCACGAGAAAATTAAGTCGTGATAACGACAAAACAACTTTCGTTATGTCGAGATCACGAGAAAATTAAGTCGTGATAACGACAAAACAACTTTCGTTATGTCGAGATCACAAGAAAACAAGACAGAAAAATTTTAATAATGCATGGCTGCTTAGAACTTCCGTATGTTGATGATACTCAGCTCTATATGTCTTTGCGGCCTGATAAAACATACCAATTTGCAAAACTAATGAAATGCATAGTTGATATAAAACTGGATGACTAGTAATTTCTTACTGTTAAATTCTGAAAAAAAAAAACAGGTGTTAATTATAGGACCAAAAAACTGCATGTAATAACCTACAACACTGTCTAATAATTGATGGCAGCTCTGTCAATTCTTCATCATCAGTTAGGAACCTAGGAGCTATTTGACAGCAATCTTTCCTTCGAAAGCCACATTTCTAGCATTTGTAAAACCGCATTTTTCCATCTCAAAAATATATCTAAATTACAACCTGTGCTCTCAATGGCAAATGCAGAAACGCTAATTCATGCGTTCATGACCACAAGGTTAGATTATTGTAATGCTCTTTTGGGTGGTTGCTCTGCGCGCTTAATAAACAAACTCCAGCTGGTTTAATATGCAGCAGCTAGAGTTCTTACTAGAACCAAGAAGTATGACCTTATTAGCCGGGTTCTGTCAACAAAATCTTGCTAATTACCTATAAAGCATTATAGTCCTTCACATCCCCTACGATCTCAAAACTCTGGCCATTTGATAATACCTAATATAAAAATCAAGATTCTTTTCCTATTTAGCTCCCAAACTCTGGAACAATCTCTTTAACCTGGCTTACACGTAACACACTAACACATCTCTATAATTTAAATACATTAAAAAATTGTTAGGCTGCATTAATTAGGTCAACAGGAACCGGGAACACTTTCCATAACACTCAATGTACTTGTTACATCGTTAGAATAATGGCATCTATACTAATATTAGTCTGTTTCTTTCTTATTCCGAGGTCACCGTAGCCACCAAATCCAGACTGTATCCAGATCAAATGGTCACTGAAGCCACCCGGATGCTGTCCGTATCCAGACCAGATGGTGAATCAGCGCCACCAACAGATGACCTCGACAGCCCTGAATGTCAGCAGAGACCATGTTGACTAGATGAGCCCCAGAGACAGATACCCTCCGAAGACCTCGTCACCTAGACGGCCATCGGGACAAGACCACGGGAACCAGATGAGTCCTATGCACAATCTGACTTTGTTGCAGCCTAGAATTAAACTGCTGGTTTCGTCTGGCCAGAGGAGAATGGCACACTATTTCGACACACTATTTCCCCGCTTAATACTGTAAAGCTGCTTTGACACAATCTGTATTGTAAAAACCGCTATATAAATAATGGTGACTTGACTTAAAATGCATAGTGTAACAATGCATTGATAAGTGTTATAATGTGTCTGTATATGTAATGTTATAATGTGTTTTCATACATTTTACGAAATTTGTATATGTTTCATATGTCAGCTCACAAAGCCCCTGCAGTATCTTTAAGCACCCCCAGGGGTCCCTGGATCTATAAAAGATGTGCACTGTGTTTCCATTTAGCTGTTGTGGGAGTTGAAAGGAGTACACTATTTATAACCACAAAAGGAGTACCTCCATTAAAAATCTTACAAATCTAAATTTCTCTCAGGTCACCAAAGAAAAAAATCTATATACTAAAGGAATATTTGCACAAAACACATCACAACTGAAGGGAAACTGAGAACTCACTTGTACACACGGGTGTTGTATCTCTTGTCTCCAGGAAAGCCGAACATGCCACAGATAACCCTGCTGTTCATGTGAGTCCACTCATCATCACAAATCTGCTTCCACTTGCCTCCATCTTTCACCTCCACATAACCCTCTGTCACTGGGATGCGCTTACGATACGATGACAGGATGGGGCGTATACGAACATCCTCCACCTGAATGTTCAGACTCTAAGGGGGCGAAAGAAAACAAGTACTGTTAATGCAAAACTAAAGTTAATTTATGATATATAATGATTCTTGTATTAGCAATAAAACGCTTAACTGGACACTTTAACCACAGCTACTATAAAACTAAACCGGTTTTACAGTTCTTCACTTCATTATAAACATCCTATCAGCAGGACTTGTTGACCTGCTCCACCTGTGAAAAAAACTTCCAGCTGTGTTTACCCTTAAGCCAACTACAATTCACATCTGTAACCAGACTGTAAAAATGCATTTAATGGGTTCTGACGTCTATATTAGATGGATAAAAAGGCAAAGAAGAGGTTACTGCTTTCAAGCTCACATCAAATAATCCCAGACACCTTGATAATCAGGCAAAGGTGTGTGGTTGAAATTCTTTCCCCAAATTTACTGGAGAGTCTGGAAAATCGAAGCACATGGAGAACATCTTATGCAACACTGAACAGCAGACAGTTCTTTATCATATGACATTAGATTCGTATAATAGCATCTAAATGCACGTCATTCCAATTATTTATTTATCATTAACTATATGGACTAACAGCAAATTCTTCCAGGGTGTATCTAGGCCTACATGAGGCTAAATCATTTCAGTAGACTCTAAGACTACATAGAGCTTTAGCAGTAGATTCCTATGTAATGAGACCATGTGGGTTGAGTTGTGAAAGACTGTATGAGATGCTGAGCTCAGCAAATATAGTGGCCTAAACATTCCATTGCCCTCTGTTCCTTATGATGTAGAAAAATAGTCTTCAACAGGGGAGGTTCATATTTGTGAAATACGTGTAAAATTGTGTTAAATACACTACCGTTCAAATGTTTGGGGTCTGTAAGATTTTTGTTTTAAAGATATATTTTAATACTTTTATTCAGCAAGTATCCATTAAGTTGACAGTAAAGTCGTTTTAAATGTTACAAAACATTTCTATTTCAAATAAATGCTGCTCTTTTGAACTTTCTATTCCTCAAAGTATGCTGAAAAAATTATTTCCAAAAATTATTGTTTCCACCAAAATATTAAGCAAACTGTTTTCAACATTGATAAATGTCTTAAGCATCACTTTCAGCATATTAGAATGATTTCTGAAGGATCATGTGACACTGAAGACTGGAGTAATGATGCAGAAAATTCAGACTTTCACCATCACAGGAATAAATTACATTAAAATATATTAAAAAATAGAAAACAGTTATATTCAATTGTAATAATATTTCACAATATTACAGTTTTTACTTACAAAAAGAGACTTTTGTTAACATAATCATCATCAACAACAACAAATTCACACCGACCCCAAAATTCACACAAACCCCAAACCTTCAAATGTCTTTTGAATTGATTTATTATGATTAAGATGCTAAAATTGTCTTTCATTGTGATTTGATCAGCAAGTTCAAAGACTAGTGCACATATCCGAGCTACATGGGGTTTCAATTGACTCTTTTCTAAACAGGCAATGTGGATGGTTTCAAAACAGGATGGGGGAAAAAAAACACCTGATGTGTGATTTATTAGCACAAAAGAGGAAGAAAAAGATTTCCTAAACACAGCAGCTGGGATATCGATTTGTAAGGGCTTGTCCTTCTGTGGATGTAAGTAAGCATCTCAGGAGGCTAGTCTGTCTTTCAAAAAGAAAAAAGAGAACCCTCCTACTGCTCATACAGGAGAAGGAGTCAGAGGCACAAGTGGTGAACTGACAGGCGTTCTTCCACTGGCCAGAAGACAGATTGTGAAAAGGAAAATGTCACACAGCCCACATTGCTTTCCCTTTAAACAAGAAGAAGAGTGAGAGAGCATGTTCTCTGCAACTAAACAGAATACAAATAACATAAATCTATTCCACAATTGTCATTCAAAAAGCTACAAAAATGTAAAACTTTAACATATACATAAACTTGCAGTGATGATTTTATTATACATGATTTAACTTTACTGAAAAATCCATAAAAGCAGTACAAATGGTAGGTTATTATCACAATCTAAATGGATGAAATGAAAACAATGGTGCTGTTGTAAAAAAAAAAAAAAAAACGTCACATTCATCTTTCTGTATACTGAACATGGTGTCCTGTCTTGGAAACTCTATGGCGATTTCTGTTGTTAAGTAGATGGCAATTATTTGTTTGGTTTTTTCAACTCTTTGCAAAGACATGTTAAAGAATGCCTCCTCTGCAGATGGAGCCCATTTCCTATAAGCAGTTTCCCTCCCCCAACTTAGAACAGAACAGTGCATTAACAAAATACTTTTACATAAACTTGCCTGTTACTGAGCTTTTCAAAACAGGGTAGACAACACTTGCACTTTGCTGGACAACTGCCCTGGCCTGTCTTGTTAGACAGACTGAGAGCCAAAGCACAAGTGATGATTATCTGTTTCCTAAAATAACAAGATTAAAGTGGCATGGTCCATTCCACTGACCTGGTGCCCATGTTTAATTGGCTTTTTATTCTTTTACTGACTGTAACTCTGTGAGCAGTTCAGTCTGACCTATAACAGTCTCCTACAAGAACTTAGAGGAAAAAACAACATTGAACATTGGTGTCGGTTTTCAAGGAAAACTTTTACATATACAGAAATCTTGTAATCCTCAGGAATGTAAAAAATGTGTTTTTCCACTTGGGTCAAAAGCAAAATGTACTACAAAAACCACAAGCAATAGTTGCACACTATACTGAATGTAAGATGACAAAGTACTGAAGGCTAGGCTTAAAACTGAAAGAACAACTCTTCCCACTGTAAATAACTTTGGGTGTGGTTTAATTTTCAATTTCAGAGATTACGCTTGCTACGTAGAGATAAACATCCTGCTTAATAGCGAGTGTCATTCCACTAAAGTGTGTAAATTGAAGGGGAGGAGAGCCAGATAAATAAACACAATGAAAATTGACATAAAGAGACAGAGAAAGCAACTATTTATGATAGCAATGAAACTGCTAACTGAGCAAATGACAGATCATTGAAATGTAGTCTTTTTTAAGCAATATTACAGGTTTTTATTCAATGTGACACCCATCAAGCATTTTTGGCATGCTGTTCATTATCTCAAATGTAATTTTGACTCCTTTAGCCAAATCTTTTAACCAAGAATATTACATTATTCTCTACCTACCCAAAGATAAGGAATGGCATAGTCAGATTTTGACGTGCAGGAAATGAATAGGGAATATACTGCATAACATTTACATAATATACATGCTTATATAGACTCTCTAAGTATAGGTTTGGAAAAAAAGGGGGGATTCATGTAGAGTAAGAATAATTGTACATGCTGGGCCAGACTCCACAGATGAGGAACATATTAGTCACTAGAAAAATAATGGCTGAGTGTTTCCGAGCTGATCAGCAGCATCTGTCTGACATTAAGTGGTGGTGACCATTTTTATCTGCAGCTGTTGTAAAAGTTTTATCAAAACTTAAGGATTTCTAACACACATTTATGAAAAGCCTTACCTTAAAAATACTTTTATGTTGTAGTGTAGGCCTATCACAGTGAATGTGCACAAACTCCCTGTGACTGCAATCAAGGTATTGCATAACATGTTTCTGCATGGTGCAGGCTTTCAGCTGCTTCTGCATGTCCCATTCTCATGATAATGGTGGACAAGAGCATTGGTCCTGATTTATATCTATAAGGCTTGGACTGCCTGAACTGATCGCAATTAACAAAAATGAATTCATTTAGTTTTTACATATAGGTAAAGGGCGTCAACACATTCGCTAAAAAAATGATCACATATGTTTCTTTCCAAACAGGGAGAACATCCTGTTTATTCACAATAAAATTAGGTTGTAGAAAAATATTTACAGATTTGACCAGCCAATCCTCTAAGTCTTGCTGTAAACAAGTCATATAATGCAATGATTTACAGTATGTTCACGGGATCGCTGGATATTTGAGGCACATAAATATTAGCAGCGGTTTTTGGTTAGGTTCAGAAAAGTACATTGTATCTTTCATCAGGTTTTGGGTCTAAAACAACTTGACAACATAATTTGATCAATGCATCTGATAAAGTGGATCAGCATATTATTACATATACTGTAAAACATAATACACTTTTTATGATGACAGTTAGACCTGGAAAATGTAGTGTTCCCCCAAAGGCCTGTCTACATGTTCTTTTGCAGTCTCAAATTTGGACTCTCCTCCACCATTTCTCCACCACACTTATACATTACATCATTTTTCCCATTTTAACCCAAAGAAGGCCACAGTGGGCTGCCTATGAACATTCCCAGATGACTTGAATATGGCCGGCATTATGGTAAACCTCCCTGTGATTTAACTGCCTTAATGTGGAGCCCGTGCAGGCTATCAGTATATGGAAAAGCTGACTCTGGCTTTCTCTCCAGGTTTCTCAGCTGGAGACAAAATAGCAGCTGATCTCAGATGTCTAGACCTCCCCCTAACCCCTGCTTGACTCATATATTCCCGATAATACTTTGAAATGAAATTCAGACACACTAGACATCTTTATAAAAACTGCATGTGTAAATATATTCAGACATTTTCTTGCTGCAAATTAGATTAGTGACGAATGCTCAGATGGGCATTCATTAAGGTTTCCATTTGGCTTTACACAGTGAATTACCATTAGAGTTTCTGAAATCATATTTGTCAACATCTTCTAGAGTCTGTGGCTGGAATTACACTTCTCTTTGTTTACAAGAGTGCCTATTATAAAATATTTCTCTGCATGCTTAATGCATTTTTTCACGATGACACTGCTGGCTCTGAGCAGCTTGTGCATGAAAAGAGACAGAGGATGGGGACAAATCCTGTTATTACTCTAACTGGGCACAGAAATATGATTTTAGATAAAGCCAAGTAGCATAAATCTGGGTAGCATAAAAACCGTGCCAAAAAGGCATTTGAACATTGTCCATTGGAGACATGCCTAGCAACCAAGCCACTTAGCTCTGGGTGTGAAAATATATGGAAAATAATGCATCGAGTGATTGGAAAAGTGATCAAAGGAAAAAAAAACAACAATAGTTTCAGAGGCGTCCCACACCAAGTTTCCTTTGCCTAGAAAACGATTTCTTGAGGGCCTGCAACAAAAACCTGCAATTGAGCCCTGATTGAAAACTTGACTGCCAATGAGACCCAGTTATAAATTATGAACCAAATCAAAAACACACATCATATTAATACATTTGTTGCTGCAATTTCAGAATATTATGATTTTTAGGCCTGCATCGATTCAGTCCTCCATGTATTCTTTAGCTTACAGAAACAAATTAATTTAAACCTTCAGGACTGAACACCGCACCTCATTTCACCATTTTACAGTGCATTTGTGAATCATAGGCTGCGTTGCACCTGGGAAAGATATCCAAGCATGCAGTTCAGCTGCAAAAGTCATTTTCACAAAAGAGTGACACTTAAATGGATATATAAAACATTACTCATAAAATGCTAAAACTGGTTGTGTTATGTTAACAAAGTAATATTTTGTCAAATTTTGCACAGATTCTCCTAACCACACACACACTTCAATAAGTGACATATTTTGGCCTCAAAATGAGTGAAAGTCACCAAAAGGCTTAGGGCACAATTAATTTTGTACCTACAATAATTGTAACATAATTGAAAAAATATTTATTTGTGTCTTTTGGAAGCTGCATTCAAAATTGATTTGCCTTAAAAAATTAATTAGGCATGATGCCTCTGAATAGTTTTAGACAATAACAGAAGAAACACATCTGCACTGAATTCACTTACATTGATGTTGTTGGTAAGGGTGTTAACAAACTTGAATCCTGGGATTCTCTTGTCGCTGCAAACCACCCCTACATCCTCTGTATGCTTACAGTCAGATACACCTATGCCATTAGACTCACACTGGGCCAAGCTCTTCTCATTCCCCGTGCAGTGGACATTGTCAAACCAGATACGGCCTAAAAACACAGAAAGTCAGTGCAAATATTCTAGAAGTCATCAATTCTCATTGGTGACATTCACTGTTTTGCTAATTCTTTCATAATTATTATGCATGCAGCTTGAGATATTTGTACAAAACTGGTCCATTTAAAACTATTTACTGAAGTCAAAAAAGGTGTCCATGGACACCTTGTACTAACCTGTACTATCAAAAGAATAGTTCACCCAAAAATGAAAATTTGCTAAAATGTACTCATTGTCAGGCCTTCCAAAATGTAGATGAGTTTGTTTCTTCATTGGAACAGATTTGAAAAAAATCTGTATTACGTTACTTGCTCACCAGTGGATCCTCTGCAGTGAATGGGTGCCATCAAAATAAGATTGAATTATTAATTCTGAATTATTGAGATGCTTTTATCAGTTATTTGGATTCTTGTTCTGATGACACCCATTCACGTTGTTGGTGAGAAAAAAGCTAAATTTTTCCAAATATTTTCTAAAGAAACAAACTTATCTACATCTTACATGGCTTGAGGGTGAGTACATTTTCATTATTTTCAACTATTTCTTTAACTGCAAATCATTTTAACTGTGAAGAAATGCATCAGTTTCAAAATATATCCTTCTGAACACTATCTTACCTTCTCCCTTCCCATATTTAGATGATGGAGACCAGGAGACTGCTTCAACATAACCCAGTTCTCTGCATATAACTTGGGCTGCGTGAATGGTGAAATCATCATCACACACAGTCCCCCACTCCCCTTCATAGAAGACCTCAACACGCCCTTCATTGTGCTTGCGTTTCTCTCCCGCCAGACGTATCTGTATCCTAGGTATATCTTTAGGAAGCTCTGGAGCAGTATAAAGCTCCTGTGCAGGGTCTGGGTAGCCCAGGAGGTAACCCAAGTGCTCATACTGTGCGTAACTGAATCTCCATACGCACAATAGTACAAATGACACAGACCAGAGGGCCAGCATAATGATAGAGGCTCAGGAGGTTTTTATGGCCTGCAAAAAAAAAAAAAAAAAGGAAGGAAGAAGTGAAAGTGAAGAAATGGATTTAATTTCTATTGTTATTATTTAAAAAGGCAGCACAGAAAAAACATTATTGACGCTAACAGACATAATTCATACGTTTTAAGATTTCCAGCTAGCCATTTATCTGTACTTTTTTAATCAAAAGCACTTTTATCAAAGTCATGAGCTCAAGGGGAATAGCATGGGAATTCTCATCCATCACCAAATCAGCCCACATCAAAGAGCGCAAGTGAGGACAAAGAGACTTGTTAAGTCCACACTGTGGCATGCTATTCATCTACATTAGCTATGAACTATGCAGAAAAATATAAAGTTCGCTTTGAATACCAAGGAGAAGAATCATGATCTTATCAGAAAATACAGTTTAATTGAGCATAGAAGTTTGACAGATGACACTTTGATTGGGATGTTAGATATTCTCTTTCAATAACACAAGAGGATGTACTGATGGAAGTATGGTAAGCATGAGTAGATGAGGTCATTGGTTTCCTGACTATGGGAAAATAAAAAGTATACACAGCAGAGTACAAAATTCAAATGGAAAATCTGGCATTTAAAATCTAATTTAAACAAAGAAATACACTAAATATTTTAAGATGTAAACTGATTAATAATTAGTTCTGCACTAGTTTTACATCTTATATCAAATAAGCAAATTTGTGACACTGTGAAGTCTTTCATACAAAAGGTAATTTTCAAATATATAAGATGGCTTATTAGGTTTTGCATGAACATGTGCAATGCTGTTTTTCCACTTCAGTTACCTTTAATTCTAATGCTGATTATATAATTTGACAATAAAAATTATCAAAATATTATTAAATTAAAAAAGCTAAATACATGGTAGGGCGTTCAGACATTTGAATTCCACTGTGCAGAAAAAAAATAAGTGATTAATAGAGTGAGTCTTCAAGACATCTTGGTTCTCCAGTACCCACTGGCATGTACTGTAAGTGTTGGTCTATCTTAAAGAAAGAAAGAAAGAAAAAAAAAACATGCTTCTAAGGGTTCCCTTAAGATTGCCACTCCAAGATAAAAGAGACACTTCTACAAAAGCATTTTTAAGACTTCCGCTCACTTTTTCTAACACATTCGAAAGTTACTGTCTAAAATACATCAAAATGGTGAAGCCTGTGACCTAAACTAAAACTAAATGTGTACACTAAATTACACAAGCATGAATAAATCTTTCAGAATCTTTTCAGGGTCTATTGTCCAAATGCATGTGGCAAACAGATATGGACTCCAGAAGTCCCAATGAATTAGCCAAATATCTTCTTCTCTACAGCAGCCTATGTGGCAGTTCTTTTAAAAACGTGCTTGGTCTAAAGTGAATTTACATAAAGCCCATCATACAGACCAAGAGGCTTGTTCAGAAGTGTATTTGGTATAAGTTTGTTTGCCAGGACAAGACCTATTGCTCTGAGCTATCTGCAGTTTTGGAACTGCCTTGCATTCCTGTCCTAAATACCTGGTTCTTGTATGTTAGTACTTTGCACTTCCAGACAAGTCACAATGAATAAGATTCTGACAGGATAGGGTTCACGTGTCAAGGGGTCACAGACAGTCTAATACTAGCCTGTTCTACCTGAACCAAAAGCAAAGGCACAGACCCACTTTTGCAGAGGCTGTAATGTTAATTAATAATGTGAACAGGCTGTTAAAACATTTGAGTAAAAATCTATACGTAAAAATATATCTTATAAAATCACACAAACACCTTGGCACAACATTTATCTCTCATTTAGTCATAAACAGATTGCATCCTATCCCACTGACTCAAGCATGACGTCATACATAACCATTGTTTTTTCTATCTTACAAGGAAACGTGCTGTATTGCAAAACCAGAATGTCAGGTAAAGCATTCTAAAGCGAAATATTCACTACAACTCTAATTATTATACTTTGAAATAAGCAAAAAAAAAAAAAAAAAATGCAATTACATCTTAAAAAAGGCAATGTAGACAATATAGCTTAAAATAGCAAAGCAGAGATAGTTAGCTTACTTTTGTTGCGAGTGCAAGTTTCACAGTAGAATAGTCCTCCGAATGTGAATTTTTGCTTCTCTCAGCTGTTGCACAACCCCTAAACTTTCACTGGTTGATCTCCTACAATTTCAGGAAAGTCGAAACAAAGTTACGCCTTGTTGAACTGCCCCCTCACGCCCACCACTGTGGGCTGGTGACCTCATGGACCTCCACATAACTGCAAGTTTTGAGGAAACAGACATTATGTACGTGCCTAAAAGAAGTCTGTTGTTTTAAAACAAAAATAATAATTGTGATGGATTAAATAATCTCCTAGCTCGACAAGAGCACTTTTGGTGACTTGTGGAGAGTTTTCTGGAGGAGGGGAGGCAAACTGAATTTCACAGGCTACTTCTGTAGGTTGGTGTTGTAGCTTAAGTATATTTAAAATGCATAAAAATCAGTTTTGGTGTATACAAACAATTTGGGTTGGGACGACTGTACTCCAGTAAGACACGTGTATTGTTAGTGAACCTCTTGAACAAATGCTTTTTTATGCGAACTTGTCAATGAATCATTTGAACCGGTTCACAAAACCGGACTAAATGATTTGTTTTGGATTCATGGCATGCATACTAGGCACTAGCATACTTTTCATCCATTCATTCGCTTGACCTAGCATGCATACTAGTCTTAATATTTTTGCTATAAATACACGCTCACGTACGAAACATATTTCAGCGAAGACATTTGGGCTAAATAAATTGTGCGCGATTTTTTATTGCCAATGCAAAATTATTTTAGGTTCTAAATATATTTTAAGAACTGAATCATCATCCGAATAAATAAGAGTTGTTCAGGGTGCACGCAATGACGTAGTTACGCAATGACGTAAAACAACAGCTGAACATAACTTTTTTGAACTGGTTTTTGAAACGAACTGTTCAAAAGAATCGTTTCGGATAAATGAGTCGGACTTCTCATCACTGGAACAGCTATCTGTTCTCTTGAGAGATATTAATGTATGCATACTGCCATCTTGTGGATAACGGTGCACTTAGGAGAACAGAACTCTAAATTAATCCATACATGCTAATTAGCATGCTTAACTGGTCAGAGAGCAGATGTGTCCGAGAAACATGATTTTCCACTTGCTTTATTTGTTTAATAATACATTTCAGAATGGTTTCAAAAAGGCCTGCTGATTGAAAACAATATATATATATATATATATATATATATATATATATATATATATATATATATATATAAATAAATAATACATATCCCATAATACATAACAGCAGTCACAGTCTCCCTCTCCTGTATTTTCTTAGGCTCCTCCCCCTAGTCCTACTTCCAAGATCATTAGTCTCACCCTCTGCACTGTATCCTCACGCACTTCTCTTGGTGAAAGAAGGAGGGAAGGTTATTTTAGAAATGTTCAATTACAGGCAACTCTCTCATTAATGGATGAATTCCTGAAGTCTTCGGATATTAAACTCTCTACAAATGTACCCCGAAGAACGGATGCTTGATCAAAAGACTTCATTTTTTCAGGTTGCAGCCAGGGTAATAGGGACATCCTAGAAGATGGTAAACCAGACTGAAGGTTATGTCTCAGAACTAATAACTCGCTCCACGACTGCTTGTCTCCTTTTCATTTTTGTGCTCTCCACCTTTCTAGGGAATGCTCTGGTGTGCACCGCAGTGGTACGGTTCCGTCATCTGCGCTCCAAAGTGGCGTATGTGTTTGTAGTGTCTTTGGCGGTCTCAGATCTTTTAGTTGCCTCTCTTGTAATGCCATGGAAGGCAGCCGCAGAGATTGTGGGTTTCTGGCCGTTCGGCAGTTTCTGTGAAGTATGGATAGCCGTTGACATCATGTGCTCCACCGCCTCCATTCTTAACTTGTGCATCATAAGCGTGGATCGTTACTGGGCTATTGCTATCCCACTGAGCTATGAGCAGAAAATGACAAGAAGAGTGGCATTTGTCATGATTGGAGTGGCATGGGCACTCTCTGTTCTGATCTCATTCCTTCCTGTGCAGCTGAATTGGCATAAAACTCTCCGCCACAAAGAAGACCTGGGAGAAATGGCTAAGAAATGTGATGCCAGTTTAAACCGCACTTACGCCATCACTTCATCTCTAATCAGCTTCTACATCCCCGTCTCCATAATGATTGTCACTTACACGCGCATCTTCCTCATAGCGCAAAAGCAGATCCGAAGGATATCAATGCAAGAGTGCACCATTAAGCATGTTCAGTCCTGCCAGAGCTGCAGTAAAGCACCTGAAGAGAAGTTAAAAAGCTCATTTAAGAGGGAAACCAAAGTCCTGAAAACCCTGTCGATGATCATGGGTGTGTTCGTCTGCTGTTGGCTCCCTTTCTTCATCCTCAACTGCATGGTGCCGTTTTGTGACCCTGGCCTTCACAATGCTGGGCAGATCCCATGTGTCAATAAGACGACTTTCGATGTGTTTGTGTGGTGTGGGTGGGCGAACTCTACCTTGAATCCTGTAGTTTATGCATTTAATGCAGAATTCCGCAAAGCGTTCTCCAGCCTCTTGGGATGTGGGAAGCTGTGCTCTCGGAATACAGTTCAAACGGTCGACTTCAGCAATGAGCTGGTGTCTTACCATCGTGACTCCACAAACCTTCGAGATGCTCACCTCTTCGGTCAGCCCTGTTTGCATCCGCACGCTGTCAGGGAGGAAAGTGAAAAAGACGTGTGCTTCGATACAGTGTCACAGATGGCTGAAGTCCCTTGTGAGGCTGAATGCAACTTTGTATATTGGGAAAGGCCTCCTATGCTAAGTCATGGAGAAACAGAAATATCATTGGATAAAATCCTACCATTTACAAAAGAAGATGAGTTAGCCTCTCTTGAACGTGTGGCTCATAATGAAATCGAATCTCCTATCTCTGGAATATTGTAATCTGTAAATATACGGTGTGTTTTGAAAATAATTATATATGTATTAAACAAACTGAGTAAGACTATGAGTAATTGAATTGGCTTAGACAACTGTTTTCCAGTGCTGTTTCTACACTACTATGCTCATGAATCATTGAAAAGGTTACTAACTGTGAGATATCTATGAAGATTCCATAAAGAGCTTTAAATATAAAGCTCATGATGCAGTATCAACATATTTCTACCTGAATAATGCTCAGTCTTTTTCAGTTAAACGTTTTAATGAATGAAATAATAATCATATGTCTTTCAGCTTGAAGATTTGACTGAAAATGAGTAACTCCTGACTTTGAAATGTCCTCTATTCACTCCAAAAGGGAAAATGCACTGATAGACTGACGGGTTGTTTTTAAGTTTTTTTCCCCTCTTATTTCTGAGCATGGCATATGAGATCAAATGATTTCATGCAATTATTCTGAGAACTGACTATCTTTACTTATCAGTCTGGCATAACAGTCACCGTTTGTCTGAAAAAAAAAAGCTTCTGTTCATTGAATGGATTTTTTCACATTAAGTTTACTTAGTTGGAGGTTGGGAAATGATCAAAGATAATGCAAGTGATACTGAAAAGATGTTAATGTATAAAATAATAGTCAACACAAAATACTTTAGGGAAGCTGTTTTCCTGCAATACTTCATCTTAAGCTTTTTTAAGCAGTATTATGATCATTTGTAATACTGCTCATAATATTTGATGGACTACGAATATTTGTACATTTGCCACTCCACATTTAAAGCAAATTAGTAAAGGTAAAAAAAAAAAAAAAAATCTAAATTGTGAAAAACATAAATCAAAATGGTGAAATCATGTCACATTCCCATATATATTCATACAAATTTTAGTGTAACATCTTTAAGTTTATTTTTTTTATACAAAAAGGCCATCCCAAAATATTAAATGACTTTAATAAGAAAACAAATTTCTCCTTCATTTAAAAACATTAAAATTAATATTAATGTGCATTCTCTTAAGCAGATAAAGAAAACAAACGAGCACTCATCTTCTGATACCATATTTGTTTTTATTGGGAGTTTTGTACTAAAATGTTTATAATTAAATGTTAAGAACAATATAATACAAAAAAAATGATGGAATGTATATTTCCTTGGTAGCAACATTCAACAAACCATTAACAATGAATAAATTAAATGTTTGTTTTGTATTGCTGTATTTACAGGAAAGTCTTTTATAATCCAATACAAAATATAAACATAACCTGAATCATAGTGATAAAACACACTCATCTCGTTTAGCCACACACGCTCGCACACAATAAACAAACTGTACTTATGTTAATGTATGCACATTTTGGACACTTTCCAACCAGCGGACTCTTCTGTCTAATCTGTGAAGGATTGAAAATCTACACCAAGTAATCGGCTTTGTGCACCAGGTACAGAGGTAGAGACTGTCATGAGTTTATACAAACCGATCTTGATAGAAGTCTTTAACGGCAATATTTGTGCTGCTCGCTCGCGCTGGTGATATTTAGAAGCAGTACGACTCTATACAACAAGACAGCTCAAAAAAGTGTCACATCCCACCCAAAAAACATTTTCTCAGTCTATCAAAAAGGCATTCGCCTTCTTACATGCATCAGGAACATTTGCACTTATGTGAAGATGGGGTGGCTCTTACAAGAGCCTTTGGTTTATGGAGTGAAGTCTGGCAGTTTACTTCTTCTTAGCGGCCGTCTTCTTCGCTTTGGCAGCCTTGGGCTTTGCGGCTTTAGACTTCACTGCTTTAGGCTTCACCGCTTTGACCTTCTTAGGACTTTTTGCAACTTTCTTCACAGCCGGTTTCTTCACTTTCTTCGGGCTTTTGGCGGCTTTCTTGGGCGCAGCCGCTTTCTTCACTTTCTTGGGAGACTTCTTCGGGGCAGGTTTCTTTACGGCTGCCTTCTTGGGCTTCAACACCTTGGCCGCCGCCTTCTTCACGGCTGGTTTCTTCGGTTTCGCCACAACTTTCTTGACGGGCTTCTTGGCGGCTGGTTTCTTGCTCACCTTGAAAGATCCGGACGCCCCGGTGCCTTTAGTTTGAACAAGCGCCCCCTTTTTCACTAGAGACTTCAAAGCAATCTTGACGCGAGAGTTGTTTTTCTCAACGTCATATCCACCACCTGCCAAAGCCTTCTTCAGAGCCGCCAGGGAAACTCCTTTGCGCTCGTTGGAAGCGGCGACAGCCTTCACGATAAGGTCGGACACGCTGGATCCAGGCTTTTTCGCCTTTGCCGTCTTCTTCTTCGGGGCTTTAGCCGGAGCAGCCGCGGGAGCAGGAGCCGTTTCTGCCATAGTTTTAATAAACTTGGAGTCGATATCAGGTACTACAAAGCTGTCAAACAAACAATGTTTACATCCAACAGCTGAGGGCGGGATTTAAACGGGAGATGAGAACCATATAGACTCAACCGCGTCAACCAACGCTCTCAACAGGACAGAGTCGTTCGTAGATGTGTTTTCTGGTCTTGAAAAACACAAGGTTTTCCGCGATAAACAGCGATGGATTGTAGACTTTAAACCACGTGCCGATAGCTGAGTCTTTCCTCTTTGTGAGCAGCTTGTGTTTTGTGCAAAACATCGCTTGGTTTATTGTACAATAATAAAAACGCGTCCAAATTTAGTGCGAGTCGCAGCGGGAAATATCGCACTTCCTCTGTTCTTTCGTAGATTATATATTAAATTTCGAAAAGAACAACTAAAATGATGGACATTTTGCATAGAGAAGACCTTAATCTACACATGTGCGGTGGTTGTAGACTAAAAAAGCTTACGGAATAAAAATCTGAAGCGTTTATCTTTAGTGAAGGTAACACAGATCAGCGCTGTCGCCATTGCAGGCTCCCCTAATCTCACGGCGATTCTTTCTACAATGATCTATTAATAATCATATCTGTACATCCAGTACATGATTCGAGTAACTTATATATAAGCAAGTTTCCCAACATTACACATCTAAAGACGTTGCCTGTTAGTAATCAACGGGTGCTTGTTTGTCTAAAGAGAAAGTGTTCTCCTCAGTCGAGGAGTGCCAGAGGGAAGCTATTTTAGTGTATAATGTTGTGTTGATGAATTTATGGTCATTTTGCAACATTTTAATACTAACAAACACCTAACTATTCTCATAATTATATTCAGTGGTTATAAAAAGGCCACTTTTTATCTGAACAGGTTTAATAACATCGAGGATTTTCTCTACATTCCTTCATTGTCCAGCGGAGAAATACTGCTGCATTATGTGTGTATTGTGATATTGATCGACATTAAACAATACAACTATTGCTTGTATCTGTCACACACATGTGTGGAATAAATTGAGACTCTTTTTTTCGGCGAAATTTGAAGATTGCGTTTTGTATTATACTTCAATAGCCTATCTGGCTATGTAGCCTACCTAAATTAAGAAATATTAAACATCGACCAGGGCACAAAAAGCTAATTTCTGTGAAAAATACGACTTTTATTAATAGTTAATTTGCCTTGACCAGTGTCCTCTCAATGGCCAGCAGAGCTAGGCTGCTTAAACGGCCTTGGCCCATTGTGTTACGGGTGTAGGACTTGAGCCGCATTAATAAACAGTGGTTTAATAAACAGTGGTTTAATAAACAGCGTGCTACACGGGTGAAGACACACTCTGGACACACTCTAAACCCGGATTTTGTGTTAATAAAACATTTTAAGTGGTCATTACTTGTGCTTTATTGTTCTTTAAAAAATGGTGTCATTACTAAATCAAATTAGCTGTTTGCACTATTCAGAAGAAAAAATTGAGTGTAATGATCATGTTAAGAAGAAACAACTCAGTAATTTACGTTTTTGTAAGGGAGGGGAGGGGCCTTAATTGCGTCAAGTCTTGACGTGAGCAGAGCGCTGCTTGATGAGTGTCTTCGGTTGGTGCACGTTTACCGCGGATTTTTGAAAGCAACGTGAAACGGTGAGTGTGTAAAGCAGTTTTTATCTGTTGATATATTTCTGACAAAAGTGATAACCCAAAAATCCGGACCGATGTTGAACTCTAAAATGTTCACGTAGTGTTAATGTGTCAGTCAACGCTATTTTTTCCCTGTCGGTTCACAATCATATAAATTAGCTATTTCTGTCGAGTCACCGCTTATAACGTTATCTAGTGTTTCTCTGTGTATTCACAGTTTAGCTACAACGTGTGTTGTAGCTAAACTATTGGCATAAGTTTTATTTCTGTCGCTTCATATCAGCACGAGTCCGTGCACGTGCTTGTGGCTAACGCTCTCTTATATTTATATCTCTTTGGTAATAGTTAAAAAAAATCTTACTACTTAAAGTTTCACATGAGTGATAGTTTTTTTTAAATATATAAATTAGTAATTTAACTGTTTAAAATCTGAGATCGCTAGCAGAAGTCAACAACTTTTTACAGTAGAATTATATCTGCAGCTTTTTCCTAAACGTTTTCTTATGCTCTGTTTTACAGGTTCTTGTGAAGATGCAGTGGAAATGTAAGTTTTGTGAATTTGCATGTGACAAACGGGGTTACCTATTAAAACATTATTAGGTTAAAACATGGAAGTTACAGCAGAACTGTTCCATTTCCTTGCCTACATCAAGATTGCTTGTGCACATTTAACTCTATTAATGCACTTAAAGTGCACCTGTCTAAGATTCACTCGAAAGCCCACGATACTCAACTGTGTGAAACTGGCCAAGTAACTATTCACTGTGAGTTATGTCATTTTTCTGTACCTTGTACAGAAGGGGATTTGTTCACTCACCTGCGCAATACACATTTAAAAGTTATATTTTCTCTTATTTTGCAGGTGTTCATGGAGTTCAGCAGGATTGTGGGAAAGAACCTCAAGCAGGAATTCTATGAAAGCATTGATCGACACAGTCTTCGTCTAATTGAGATCTTTCGTATCTAAGAGAGGGAATGTCGGACAGCTTTTGACACAGCTTTTACAACAAACCAAGGTTGGTCCATATCCATTAAACAAATTTTTTTGTTTGTTTACAGTTCAATTATTGAAAATATCACAAGTGATACTATATTGGTTGTCTAATACAATTGTCCAACAAAATGCATTGTTGGTTCTGCTCTCTTCTAGATCATTTCCTGTTGTTCTAGCGATTTACCTTTTTTTTTTTTAACTACCCAACAGACTCAAGAGCCAACTGACATTAGGTCACTGGTGCTCAGAGGGCTTCCGATTCTCCTTGGTGACAACCCCACAGACTTCTTCAAAACATGCTTTGTAAGTAACTTTCTCAAAGGTTATCTTAAAGGACCATGTAAACATAATTATTTTATTACTAGTCCTTTTATTTGATAAAATGTTTACACATAGCTTAAACCATTGAAACTTAGAGTAGCAAAAGCTCTTTCCAACCTCTCTCTAACATTATCATCATATACTCACCCTCATGTCAGTCAAAACCCATAAGACTTTTGTTTATCTTCAAAACACAATTTAAGGTATTTGTAATTAACCCTGCGACTTTCTGTCCCTATTTTAAAAGTCCAGGTAACCTAAATTTAAAGGTTCATTAAATTGGCTTTGTGACTTTGAATAGAGGGAAAGATACCTTTTTAGGTTTTTTTTTTTTCTTTTATTATCTTAATTTCTTTGAAGATACACAAGTCTTATGATTTTGGAATGACGTGAGGGAAAATGACAAAATGTTCATTTTTGGATGGACTAACCCTTTTGACGAAGTGTTACTAAAGCAGTCATAACCAATTCACACATTCTTTCATGTGTCTGTCATTACAAGGCTATTTGTTTAACATTGTTGTTGATCCCCTCTGTTGGTAGGACTCTGATGATCAGTCATTCCACCACCTTGACCTTGGAATCCTTGTTGAGCAAGAAGGTGTTGTGTGCCCATCTTCTCTTCACCTCAATCCAGCCTCCGTTAAGATCATCATTGAAGGAGAAGTCGTGATGGAAGGCTTTAAAGACTTACCAAAAGCTGTGTGCATTCTCTTTGGGCTGGCATATGCACTGCATCTCAACTATCCCAAGTCGATGATGAACACATTCCAATTCATCCAACAAGTTCTCCTCATGTTGGGCCACAGTGACTTAAAACCCAAGTTACAATCATTAAAAAATCAACTTACAATTTGATTATGATAAAGCAGTTGCAGGAAACTACCATCAGAAGCCATGTCAGTTTATTGTTCTCAAGATGCACAATGAATCTTTGAAGAGATTATCTTTTTCAGAATGTCCTGTCACTGCAGTAAGTGATCCAAAGTTTAGCCGTGTTCTGTGTTAAAAGTGTTTAAATCTGCAAATTGTTGCTCTATTATTATGAGTTAACGTGGTCAACTTAAGTTTAATGTTTTAGAGGTTTGCCTCAGGTTTTAATGCATTTCAAGTCATTCACATGGAGTATAGCATATTGTTGAATACTGTGTGTTCATGTTCCTCTAAAAAAATTATAATTAACAAGCAAAAATGTTTGCTTATACAAAAAAATGTTACTTGTCTTTTGGTTGAAAAGTTGAGTACAACTTTTTGTCAATTAAATTTTTATTTTTTTTAAATGTTATTGTTTACTTCTTCTAAAGTAATTAATATTACATTAAGTATCATTTTTAAATTATAAGACATTACTTAAATATAACAATTATCACTACTAACAATTTATAAGACATATCCTCAAAAAAATTCATAATGTGAACTAATGATTTTTAGTAAAGATTACTAATGCAAACTTGATTTATCTGCTACACCCACTAAAGGTTCTATGTTAATGCAACTTAACCTGTTTAGTTTCACCTTGTGTAAAAACTAAAATTGTTTCGTGCAACGGGTTTCCACGCAATTTTCTAGTAAAGTCAACTAATTCGGGTTAAGAGTGCAGCGAGGACTCTTCTAGGAGTGACTCAGATGACCAACGTTTGCATTTTAAAGAGCCACTAATATAATTCCTGACGGTAGCCTTTTATTCTTAACTTCATGAGTTAAAATGTTGCTCGGCCATATATAAAAAGCTACATCATTTTAGTTGAATTTTTCCAAACAGGCTATTGTCAGACTAAAATCTGCTGGTATATTGGTTAAAATATGAAATATCTCCTTACAGGCCACTTTTAGTTTTAAATGTTATACAAGGCATGTATATTACTATACTATATATAAACATAAATATGATAAACTATGATATCCCTTATGAAAATTAAAGTTGGTTTTACTATTGTAAAAGTGTGGTAACCATGTTTTTTGCAGGTTACCATTTCAATATAGGCAGCTTTACTACAATACCATGGTATTTATTTAGTAAAATCATGGCTAATTTTCATAAGGGATATTAATGTTTAGATTATATTTTGGTGCATTTATATAGCTGAATCACAATAAAGCTCACCTGAACTTAAACTAGTTTGATTATAGTAGCCTATTTGTATAATTAGTTTAGCCTACTCCTTTCAGTAGGTTGTCTATGTGTAGTTTTATACTTGTTTAAACTTTTACTGCAGAGGTAGCCTACAGCATTTCTCTCCACTGTAGGCTATGTTTCAACATATATAGCAGAAAGACAATAAATCTTACTTGACCTAACGTAAAAATAAAATTCAAAATGCTTTCATTTTTGGTACACAATATTGTCGCTATCCACTATACATTTGCATTTTAGTATTAAAATATATTGTGACACGATACATTGTTATACCCCTGCATTGTTTTGAATGTTGAACAATTGTATCAATATATATGTATATTCTATATCCCGCGATCCAACAGAGGATAAGAGGTACGGAGAATGGATCAGTTTTTATAGGGAAAGACAGCCTAGTTAAATGTTTAGCCATGTCACCTCTGATTTTTGAACTAATCAAGTCAAGTCAAGTCAAGTCACCTTTATTTATATAGCGCTTTTAACAATGTAAATTGTGTCAAAGCAACTGCACAATATCAAAAAAAAAAAAAGGAAACAGTGTGTCAATAGTGTAAAATGAAAGAAAAAAAATAAAATAAATTGCAATCAGGTTGACGATATCGCTGGAAATGAATTGTCCCCAACTAAGCAAGCCAGAGGCGACAGCGGCAAGGAACCAAAACTCCAGAGACAGAATGGAGAAAAAAACCTTGGCAGAAACCAGGCTCAGTCGGGGGCCAGTTCTCCTCTGGCCAAACAAACCAGCAGTTCAATTCCAACTGCAGCAAAGTCATAAGGTCTCAACTGGTTCCAGTGGTCATTTGGTAATTCTGTATGTTGTCTGAGCGTTGGCATCCTCTGAATGCCAATCATGTTAACAACTTTATAGCACTTGTTGTGAATTTCACTGACACTGTAGTAGGGTCGCTTTGTAAAAACATCTAAATGGTTCATTATAGATCTAGTAAGACAGAAACTCACCTGTTCCCCACTCATATTGGTCTGAAAAGGTAAAGAGGTGTTTCAGGTCTCGGGAGACTAGCGTAAATTGACCAACAGCGCCATCTGCTGTTTTGGAAAAGAAAGTTGCTCAATTGCACATGTGAGAAAATCAGCCCGCACTCGTGTGAGAAAATCAGCCTGTCGCATTTGTGAGAAAATCAAGCCAAGTTTCCTCATAAAAAGGCAAATGAGTCTCACAGTTGTATCACACAATACATATATTTGTCCATACCATCTTTTCTCTCAAAGAGTTTTGTATTTGCAAATCACTTTGCGTTTGTTTGAAAGTCGAGTTTTTCTTTGCAAAGCAGATTGTGCTTATTTGCAAAACACTGGATTTGTTTGATGAATATTGGCACAAAAATCGCTCCATAGAACTCGTCTTCGAGATGAACCTGTTCTGGCGCATTTTTAATCAATAAAATGTTAACACAATAGTAGCTACATATTTGACCATGAATTTTTTTACATTATAGGGGAAGCCGAGCTTCCCTTGCAGTCTTAAATAAATCCCCACTGGTGGTATTGTTTGTGAATACAGTGAATCCGCTGTGATGTGCCTAACCACGCCATTTAAACCAAGGCCACAATTTAGCAACCTTGTTTGTGTGTTGAAATGTACAAATTACAGGCCGGGAATTTTGATTATCCAAATTAAATGACTCTTGTGCTTAATCGAGTGTGTTGTTGGAATTTAACATTTTTATTAAACCATTTTACTAAGCAAATTAATTGAGCGCAATTCCTCCGCTTGAAGATAAAGTCCCGGAAATTACAAAACAATGCTATGCAACAAAGTAACCATCCGCTATCGGTCCTGTGCAGTGATATTGGAAGATGTTGTAACAATATAAACCGATAAGCACAGATTGAAACGGGACGTTTTATGACATCAGGTACTATTTTAGAACGCAGGTACTCCTTAATTTTTATGATACAATCGTTTTATAAAGGCAATAACAAAAACAAGTCACTCGAGATTGTGCCTTATGTGTCTGACAACCGCCTTTAGCCATAACTATTAACAACACAACACGACTTCTAGTGCCTTTTATTGCTATGTTCAAGGACATATTCATATTTATTATTAAAATCAATCACTAATTAACATATTATTAGCAGTAGTTTACATTTACGAGTAAATATGAAAATATCAAAAGGGTTGCTGTTCACCAATTCATGAACAATCAAATGTTATTAGAACAAGTACTAATTCATGTAATAATGACAATTATTACATGATCATAAACGGCTTGCTTTTTTGTTATGTTCGGTTTTTATACTTGAGTACTGATCTAATTAATGTGTTGTGGGGAACGTAGGCTACTGTAAAAAAGAAAATGCATTAAGACACATTAATTTGCCCTTTTAATTGAACGTTTTGGCGGCTCTTAAAAGAGCCTTTTTTATTTTTGAAAATCCGGTCCGGGTAAAATTCAACCGCCAAAACCATACAGCGTACGGCCTTGACGCTTCAGAGCGTACACAACGTCCATAGCAGTCACAGTCTTGCGCTTGGCGTGCTCGGTGTAGGTCACGGCGTCGCGAATAACATTTTCAAGAAACACTTTAAGTACACCTCGCGTCTCTTCGTAGATCAGACCGGAAATACGCTTCACACCACCACGACGCGCTAAACGGCGAATAGCTGGCTTTGTAATTCCTTGAATGTTATCTCTCAAAACTTTGCGGTGACGTTTTGCACCACCTTTCCCAAGCCCCTTACCGCCTTTTCCTCGGCCAGACATGATAGCAAACGAAAAACTCAACGAATGAGAATGAAACCGAAAAAGGAGGAGTTTGGGAGAATGCTAACATAAATATCCTTGAAGCGGACCTAGTGGAAACCATGCTTGCCACAACCCCACTGCGGGCGGGGCTGAAAAAGAAAAAGTAGGGAAATAGGTCTATTGAACGTCAGTTTCTTATTTAATTATGGATAATGGAACCGAATAAAAGATAGAACAAATAAACACGTATCAAGCGCGCTATTCTTTATGTTGTGGTATTTCAGCAATTAGGATTGACCTGCTTATGTCTTATAATTGTTGTTTGTGACTTCAAGTTTTTCTGAATACTTTAATTACATTCTTTTGTGACCTTAATCAGTACCGATTTACTTTACATTTGTGTCTTAGAGCGTAAATTTCACAAAATCAAAGAATAACTTGGAGCGAAGATATGTAAATTTCATACACCTCAGCCGAACGTTTTGATTGGTGCGAGACAGCCTCGATTTCTATTGGTTATTCGTTGATGACGACGCGTGGTGATTTGCCCCTGGTTTGACTGCCCTTCCCAGCCGGTTTGAACCGGTTTAACGAACAAAGAGGCAATTCAGAGGCAGACAGTGTGTTTAATGAAATTATGTTAATCATTTGTTATAGAATTCTTCTCAGATAATAAATAAGCCCAAACCACTGACAATCAAGCAGTGATTTCCTTATGCTTTACAACAACAGCAGCAGCAGAATCACATCAAACACAAAACATATAATGAAGAGATTTGCAGTAAACTGCAGCACTCTGTATAATTAGGGATAGGAAGACGAATGGTTGTAACATCAGGGCACTTTGATTCCATTGACGAGTGCAGATCAGTCAGAATGCAGATTATATTTAGCTTATTTCAGCTTTGGCTCATCAGCTTCCATCATACTCCAGAGGCTGAAAATGAGAGCAAAGGAACAATATCAAACCAATCCTGTCAGAAAAAAAACATCACTCTTTGCATACTTTCTTGACTACTAATTTATGAAAATAGTGAGGCTAGTACTTAAACAAGATAATTAGCATTCATTTGCCACAATATTAAGCACACCAAATTCAAAGAATAAAGACCATGAAATCCTTTGTCTTTTACCTGGTAAACGCCCTCTTCGTACACTGGCTCAGGACGCTGCCATATCTGATTGGATAAGATTTTCAAAACAACCAATCCAAATGCTACAATGATGACTCCCAATGCATTTGCAGTTATTGCCTCTGGTGGTAACGCGGAATAAGGCAGCGTCCCATTGGTGTTTCCTTTTCTGAGGAAAGAACCAATAAGAACAACGCATTTGCCGTGACATTACACTAAATCTATTGTGATTTCTACATTTATGACTATGTGTTTTTTATCCCTCTTCCTTCTACCTTATACCTCAAAACTTAAAACACTGATTTTAGCATAGAGATCAGGGCCTGTATTCCTAAAGATTCTAAGAATCCTTTTAGAGAGCTCCTAATTTAGCTTAAAAAATTCTAACTAGGAGTCTTAGCTTAAAAGTGATTCAGGACCAATTTGAGAGCAACTCTGAGCGAGGAAAAGATAAAAACTTTTATCTTAGGGAGGAGGCGGGGCTGACCCCGTTGCTAGCTGACACAGTCTTTTGAAGACTGTGATTGGTTGGTTGTCCAAGAAGGAAATAAAAGAGTGCTTTTAAGAGTAGGGTTTATTACAAGCCTTCACTTTGAAATTACAGGCATAATTTTTCCGTACTCTCTCTCACACACACACATTATATATGTATTCTTTATTTTTATTTACCATGCTGTCATAATGTATTTTATAGGAAATGAACAGCGACATAAGTGCTGTAACAGCCCCAAATCATCACTGCTGCATAGTTGCATTTTTCCAGTTGCCAAATATTTTAATGTAGTGATTATGTCCATTTCTGGCGCCATGGCATTTCAGCGCAGTGTCGGAGTTACATTTACATTTATTCATTTAGCTGACGCTTTTACCCAAAGCGACTTACAATTGCTATACATGTCAGAGGTCGCACGCCTCTGGAGCAACTAGGGGTTAAGTGTCTTGCTCAGGGACACATTGGTGTCTCACAGTGGATTCGAACCCGGGTCTCTCACACCAAAGGCATGTGTCTTATCCACTGCGCCATCACCACCCCAGTTGTTAGCATGTCTTTAATAAGATCGGTCATAAACATGATCCCTGCATGATCTAATGTGTAGCGCCTTATTAACTCACTGTCATGCATTGTGTGCAACACATTTCTTCTCCCTCTTCATGTTTCGTCCATTTTCTCCACTGCTAAAGAAACTCTATAAGCCCCTTAAAAGTCCTCATCCGTATTCCTAACAATTTTGGCCCTTAAGACCTCTTTTAAGGGTTAAGATGCTTTCTGAATTACTTTTTTCTTTACTAGGATCTTTTCTTTAATTTTAAGAGGAAACACCCACATTTCTAAGATTTTTCTTAGAATTTTGTCACTAGGAGCTACTTTTTGCATTAAAATTCTTCATGAATACGGGCCCAGATCAGACTGATCAGAGCATAATGATCAGATCTAGTCAACACAGCACTGAACACTCCATGAAGATTGATAGCCATATATAATGAAGTTAAATATAAGTTCTTCAGATCTTCACTGCAATAGCTAAAGCACACAACTCAGTTTATGTAGTGTGATCACTTACAGTGCAAAAAACAATTTTTCGTTGATCCCTGAAATGCAGGACACAATGCTTAGTACCAAGATGATTCCTCCCATCCAAACATGAGTTGGCTTTACAAGAGCACGTGCCGTCATTGGAGTACAGGGTAAGAGAAACGCGGTAAAACCCATGACCCACTAGAAAAAGGATCGGAAAAAAAATATTTAATTCTAACACTGCTGTCCAACGTCTACATATGAAATATGTGAAACTACATTCTCAGTGTTCAAAATGTCTGAAAGAACAGTTTCTTTCCAATATTTTGGATACAAACAATGTAGTTTAACATATTCTTATGTTGATGGTTCATTGTTTATCCACTATTAAACTTCGTATTTACAGAAAAAAACTGTACTACTACACTGTACATAAACAATTTTCAACATGATACTCACCTGTGCAGTAAAAAGCGCAGTGGTACAAATCCCCACCCAGCTGTGGAGGGAATAGAGGTTGGCTGTGTGGTTTGCGTTGTGGTAGTCGAACACCGAACAAAGCCCGACAACAGACAGAATGAAAGAAAGGAGCAGAAGCCCAGCATGTAACAGCTTCCACGGGAGCTTATTGTGACCCCACGTCAGAGGAATACGGTACACTACAGCCGCTGGTTAACGGAGGAAAAGACACTGATGACAACTGCCAGAAAGTCTGTTAAACTAAAAACAATATGTGCCAAATATTGTAATACTTCAATGTATCATGCCAAACTTAAATCTAACAATAAAACAACCACACACTTCTTACAACACATTAACTTTGCAATGCAATGTTATCATATTACAGCTAACACAAGCCATAATAAAACTGAAGTTAATCATACCATTCCCATAAAGCACCACCATGCCAGTGACCATGAAGACCGGGTGCCAGTTGAACTGCTTGATTGAGCCGTCCCATGCAAATCCACCTCTATAGCTGTAATTCCAGTGAGCTACTAATGCCACACAGGTGATCCCCAACATCAGGCACAGCAGATAGGTTAGGTAAAATGTAACAATTCCTCTCATCCTGTGAGTGCTGCAGAAACGATGCACATGAAAAGTTATTTAGCTTGAGAAATTAACTTTACCTGACACATGTATTAACTACAGAGGTGTTTACAAAGACATAAGGAACATTAATAGCCATTTTCTAATATTAAACTTACCTTATAAAAAAATCTCAAAATCAAATAGTCCAGTGATTTTCAACTTTAATTTTAAACAGAACAAGCGTTTTTAGAAGAGCAGCACATCTGAACGTACAATACCTTTATCTGATGTCTTACAAATTTCAAACAGCCTTGTGACAGCGGTTTTTTGTTGTTGATCTCAGTTCCTCTTTCCATAATTCCCCATCAAGATTTTCGATTTCATCTACCAGCAGACCAGATGGCAAACAAAAAATAGCAGAAATGAGGAACAGCAAAAAGGGACTAGCAATGATAAAGATGAACTGGACATTATGTCACTCAACACTACAAATACCGTACAAATAGAGAACTTTATAAACAGAGAACTGTTCCAAATTACTTCCATGACGCAAGGAAACAATGTAACAATTATTCTAAAAATAAGACCCGTGGTATTAATGCATATGCTTATGGAGTGCTTTATTGTTTCTAAAGTTTTGTAGTTTTACCTTATTAGTGTCGTTTGTATGTATTTCTGTGACGTAATGCTAGTAAACAGACTACTTCAATATTGCCTGTTAAAATAACAATACTGACTGTTAACATAAGATAATGTGATTTCACTTAATGTCATGCTAGAAAACCAATGTATACAAACTTCAACGACGGACGAAGCTTTAAATGTTTTTGAGAAATGTTTTGAGCCTTGCTTGCGGACATGTTTCCTGTTTAACCGCAAGGCGGCATGGGAAGTGTAGTGAACAGAACCTAAATGATGACATAAGTACAAAAAAGACCCAAAAGTGATATTCTTTCCTCATGAGATCTGTCTTTAAACGGAAATTAAACTTTGCTGCGTTAATAGGCTATCCAGTTGTAATGCCCTTTTTTCCTTCCCCACAACAATTACATTTGCTATGTAAGACAACATCCCAACATTTTGAATTCTGTTTTATCAGAAGTTATGGCTTTTGCACACTACATCACCACAGTGCACAAATATTTGCATTACAATGGACCTGCATAATGTACAAAATGAGTTTTAGAAGCGATAAGAGCCTTTCAACCACCAACATCCTTGATCAAAATACACAAAACCTGTATTTATTTTAACAGGAATTAGGATTGTCATTTAGTAGCATGTATTTTCTTCTGCATTGCAACTTTTCGTTGAATTCTATTCTCTCTGTTCTGTTTCATCCCGTCTTGAGGTTGAAATCCCCATTTTCCAGGAGTTCAGGTGACCTCTGGTGGCGAGCAGGCTGAACTGCAGTTTTTAGATACTCGTACTTTTAAGAAACATCTTTAAAGTAACAGAAGTATGTGCACTTTATATTTAGAACGTTAATGTAAAATCAGAATCATTAAAGGAAAAACAAATATGAATTGCTTTTATTAGTTCACAAAAATAAATCACACGTAAACATGTTATTCCAGATCATTAAATGCATCACAATTTTGTATACAAAACGGGAAATAATGCATTTAAACATGTAGTAACACTGTCATTTCATAATATTAGGAGTCTTAAATATCTTTTTTTTTTCTCAAATATAACTAACGTTTGTAAACAGCGGCATAGCATTTTATAAAAAAAAATTACACACGATCGGCCAACAAATAGTTGGCATGTAATGGAATTGTTGGGAAATAATACTGCATGAGGTATGCAATGCACAATATAAAAAAAAAATCAAAAGAATACATCTGCCCACTGAGGACACTAAGGTGGTGACAATATTTGCATGCTTCCAGTCACTCATCTTCATATTTAAAGTAACCATTAATAATTGCCTTTGCAATTATATTTTCTGCTGACAGCCTTTGGTCTAAATTGATTAATGCTTCAATAAGACTGTTGAAATCTGCCTTCAGTCCCTCCTTTTCCATCCAGATTTTTAACAGTTCGTAAACTCTGTCTTCTGGAAAAAGAGACTCTGCACTTTTGATTGAATTATCACTCAGTCCAATGACCCTAAAAAATCTGTTATGGTAGTTTACATCCATTTCTTCAAAGAAATCAAAGCTTTTCTTCAACGATTCTTCTCCTGAAAAGGTGAGACAGAGTGGAAACACTGCAGCACAACTCATAATTTTTAGGAATGTTAATTTAAGGAATAGTTCACCCAAAAATGAAAGGTCTCACCCTCAAGTTGTTCCAAACCTGTATGAGTTTCTTTCTGCTACTGCATAAAAGAAGATATTTTGGAGAATGTTGTTGGTAACCAAACCGTTGCCAGCAGCCACTGACTTCTATCGTATTTTTTATGGAAGTCAATGGCAACTGCTTGGTTACCAACATTCTTCAAAATACCTTCTTTTGTGTTCAACAGAAGAAAGAAACTCATACAGGTTTGGAACAACTTGAGGATGAGTAAATGTCAGACTTCCTTTTTTGGGTTAAGTCTCCCTAAAAGTTAACATAAAACTATGCAAGGAAAAAGGTATGGCCTTACCATTTAAAGGAACGAGTCTTCTTATTGACTCTCTTTCCTAAAAGAAATGGAAGAATTTAACATCTTAAAGGCATAGTGAGACAGTTACACCAGAGATTATTCCAGGTTGTATTAACTAGGAGAAAACATTCAGCGCAATTTGATGATGTGTTTGACCAAGACAACACTCATAGACTGACAAACCAAAAGAGCAAAGATTTTATATATGAGGCTTATAACACATTTCAATCAATTAACTGTAGTCTACCAAACTTGCCCTATCTACAACAACCAATATCTATGAAATCGTATTAATACATATGAACTGTGCATCAGATGCATTGTTGAGAAAAATCTTACTTTAGTATTGTATCACTCATTCAGTTAAATATTTAAAACGGAGAACAAATAACAGTTAGGATCAGGAGATACATTCAGAATTTATATTTAAATTAATAAAGCAACACCTATTTTTCAAACCAGCAAACAGATCGCTTCTCACTAAAGTGCATCAGGAGTTACAAGAGACGTTAGGTCCAAAAGAGGCAAGAGACTAAGACAAAAACGATCACCAATATCTGGAGTTTGTCTCCACAAGTGTGAAAATATTGCGACACATGAACACAGCATGTAAATTTCATGTTAAGAAAGCCTGAAAGTGAAAATACTTCAAAAATTTGAATGAAAGCAAGCTTTGTTATCTTGTCCACACACATTACCCAAGGCAAAGTATTTAGGCTTAAGAGCAGAGAATTAAGCTTCTAATGGTGTTAAGTCAAAGAAACTCTCACCAAAGTGTGAGGCTGCAGTGCAGTGGCAGAGCTTGGAGGCTGGTTAGTGTGGCAGAACTGGAGATCACTAGGCACAGCAGACATAGCCAGGCTAATTTGTGAAGAGTTGGCGGTGTTGGGGAGGCTGTCCCCTAGTCCCCTGTCTTTCTCCGTCTCCGCTGAAGCAGGAATGTTGGTACCCACCGCATAGTTTTGCTCAAGGAACGGCTGGAGCTGAGAGGAGTCATCCATCTTGGAGTTGTGGGCATTCTGCCTCTCCTCTTTCACCTCCTCACTGTCACCCTGCAGGACAAGAAAGATGTATTTTGGGCAGTCACTTGCACTGTGTAGTTTCTGTGCTTTTTTTTTTTTTAAAGCTGAGAAATGTACTAACTGTTTTGTTTACCTACCATACAGATCCTAACCATTTCCCTTGGACTTCTTGCTGTGCCTGTAATTGAAGAAGACTGTGTGATGAGCAATAAAGAAACAACTGAAATAAGAAAAAATATTGAAAGAACTGAGGAAAGATTCAAGATGTGTCTACCTGCTTTTCTAATTGGGTTTGACTTTGTCCAGTAGACGATACCAACAATGAATGCAAGCATTGCAATGAATGCCACAACAACAATGAAAGTCACTGTAGGACAAATAGGATGTAATCACTATGTGAAACACACTACGCAATGTCTTTATACACAATTCTAAAGAAAATGTTGGGATTAATGTCTCTGTATACAATTATAATATCCTTTACTTGTGCAAATACTACATCTGATCAGCTGTCATCATCTAGTACAGTATGTATACAGTTCATTTCATTGGGCTATGGGGTAAGAAGGGTTTTCTACTACCGGAGTTAGAGCTGCCTGAAGAGCTTCTCTTTCTACAAACTGTGTTGGAAATGTCTGTACAGCTTTTAACGGTCTCTTCATCCTCTCTGCATCTGGTTGTGACAAAACAAATGATCTTGAGTTCACCCAAAAATTAAAAACTGGTCATCAACTACTCACCCTCATGTTGTTCCAAAGCGTTTACTCATCTTTGAAACACAAAGAAAGATATTTTTAATGAAACCTGAGACATTTCTTTTCTTCCATTAAAGTATTTGACATTTTAAAAACTTCCTAGACATCATAAAATAAATTCATGTGAATCAGTCTGTTCAATTCAATTTAATTGTGAAGATACATGTTTGCTTTATTTGATGAACAGATTTAACCTTTATTCACACTAAAACATTGATAAACACACATACATAAGTAGAGCACATCAAATATGGCAGAAACTCAAATACGAACCAGTGAGGTTTCTTGCACATTTACATTTTTTGGTGAACTATCCCTTTAACATTCATGGACAACTAGTGATCTAGCTTGATTAACATTACACTTGTTTGTGTTAATGAAATGGTACATTTAGAACATACCTACTGCATTTCTTGCACACCTCACATGCTTGGTCTGGTAAACAAAATGACCCCTGTTTGCACTTGCACTGTGTGTTCTGGGTACTTGTGCATTTCTCTGTGGTTTCCTGATCTGCAAAAGTAATGAAAGTGCACAAATAGCATGCGATTTAGAATTAAATATGTCTAATAAAAGTTGAACATTGTGTGAACACAATATTGATTTGGCTTGCATAACCTTAGAGATTTTATTTTACAAGAATTTGCGCAAAACAAAGACTTGACAGTATGGGACAATATTAAATGCTCAAAATAATAGAATTACCTATACGGCACTTGGTGCATAATAAACACTTCCGCAGTCCATTGTCATGTTCAGTGTATCTGTCAAACTCGCACGGCTCACACACTCCTTTTTCTGAAGGAGTAAGACAGGCCTTTTTCACATATGTTCCTGCAAAAGATAAGACAGTGGAGTGTGAATACACATACAAGAAAACACTGTTTTCCTTTTATTCTGATTAGACGTTCTCATTCACCAGCAGGGCAGTTCAGGCAGCAGATGTTATCATGTTCATATTCCATGCCCTCTCTGCAGGAAACATCCCGGCTTGATCTGTTCTTGATGGATCCTTGAGCCCAGGCCAGATCCAAGTGACTTTTAGCAGCATGTATGGCATTTAGTAACAACAAAATCTACACAAAGAAGAAACATTTAAAAAGATGATACATGCAACATATAGTTTCAATAAAGACTGGCTTTCTGGTCAATAATCTGACACCTGGATCTTATACTGACACCTACAACCCGAATTCCGGAAATGTTGGGACATTTTTTTAATTTGAATAAAATGAAAACTAAAAGACTTTCAAATCACATGAGCCAATATTTATTCACAATAGAACATAAATGTTTAAACAGAGAAATTTTAAACTTTTATCCACTAAATGAGCTAATTTCAAATTTGATGCTTGCTACAGGTCTCAAAAAAGTTGGCACAGGGGCATCAAAGGGCTGAAAAAGCCAGATTTTGAATAGATTCAGCTGGGAGAACATCTAGGAAGTTAAGTTAATTGACAGGTCTGTAGCATGCTTATCTATAAAAGGGATGTCTTAGAGAGGCTCTCAGAAGTAAAGATGGGCAGAGGCTCTTCAATCTGTGCAAGAGTGCGTAAAAAGATTGTGGAATACTTTAATAACAACGTTCCTCAACGTCAAATTGCAAAGGCTTTGCAAATCTCATTGTAGCAAATTAGCTCAAAGTGAGATGAACATAATTAATCATAATGGGTTGTTATCAATTATATATTCATCTTCAGGAATTAACTGTAGCATTAATAGTACAATAAAATTATTTGTTCGTCTGCAGTACGGACAGTTTTAATCGTCTATTGACTCTAAGGAAAATAATTTCTCTGGCCACGAAAAATAATTTCCTTACTAAAACATTGCTCACAGAGCATGTAACAAAATTGGAAACGTTAAAGTGACCTTCTGTGAGCAGCAGACACAGACAACCAAGTGTAAATACAAATGGATGTTTATTAAACTACACTACAGGGGAACATGCAACATCTAGACACAAACATACACACATTAAACATAGATGCCAACGCAAGGAAGGCATGGAGAGGGAGAGAGAGGGGGAGGGAGAGAGAGAGAGAGAGAGAGAGAGAGAGAGAGAGTGCTCACGCGCAAGAGAGTAGAGTGTAATGGCAAGATTTACACATCAGCTAAACACAACCTGTTAAGAACCATCAGAGAATAACATCACCATAATTAAAAGGGGTCGAAGCCTAGAAAGTGTTTCTTTGTCCCACTTGACTGGTGTGAAAGCACCGTTCGTTGGCGATTCGCTTCGCTTTTTTTGCATCACGCTCAGTGTGGAAAGCCTAAAGAGGGAGGGAGACCTTCCAGCGTGTTATCAGCGTTCAGTTCAAAAGCCAGCATCTCTGATGGCATGGGGGTGCATAAGTGCATACGGTATGGGCAGCTTGCACGTTTTGGAAGGCACTATGAATGCTGAAATTAAAGGTTTTAGAGCAACATATGCTCCCCTCCAGACTATGTCTATTTCAGGGAAGGCCTTCTGTATTTCAGCAAGACAATGCAAAAAAAGCTGGAAAACTATATCAGGCATGAATGAGACCAAATTCCAGTACTGAAACTCCAGAAACTCATAACCTCGATGACCAGACGTCTTCAAACTATTTTGAAAAGAAGAGGGAATGCTACACCATGGTAAACATGCCCCCATTACAACTATTTTGAGACCTGTAGCAGGCATCAGATTTGAAAATGAGCTCAGTTTAAACAGTTATGTTATCTATGTTCTATTGTGAAATATTGTCTCATGTGATTTGAAATTCTTTTAGTTTTCATTATATTCCAATTTTTTTTTAAAGTCCCAACGTTTCCGAAATTCGGGTTGTAAAACTTTAATTTACGTCTCTGCCATAAGAATGTTTATATTTGTTAGAAAAGACTTTCAGGTTCCTATAGGTCTAGATTTTAATGTTTTGCTTTATTAAGACGTTTTCACATACAGCACCTTCTCTGTATAAAGATGTTTTAGAAATTATCTTCAGTGTAGGCTACTTCAGTATTTAGTAAATTCAGTCAATGAACTGCCCTATTATTTCTAGGTAAATGTTATTTTATTGCCATTTTATGTCAAAACACTGTATATATAATTGTCCAAATCTTATTTAATTTAATTTAGAATTATATAGATTTATATAATTTTGTTAAATACAATCACATTCTATGAGGATCTGTATCTGGAGAGTGATCAAGTTTCTCTAAATCTTGATCAAGATGAAAACTGGTCTTAATGAAATCTATATTTAAAATCATTTTCTATAAGTTTAATGGGGTTTTTTATCGACAAGGATCTGTATAGTATTGCCATCGACTAGTCCAAACACGTCTCGATTTTAACGTGTCATGAAGCAAACTAAACTTTTTAAACTTTCTCTATACTGACATTCACGGAAATATACTGTATAAGACAAATTAAATAAATATTGGATTCACTTACCAAGAAAATGATGAATCTCATAGTAGTCAAATCCTTGTGTCACTTTCTCCGTATAAACTGAAACACACTCATGTCTCATCCTACTGATAGCGCACCTCTGTGTATTTAGCTGTTTAATACTTCCGGTCTTGTGGAATTGAGCGCTTCTTTAAACCAGAACAAACCGCAGAAGTTACTGAACGAATCCTACTATGGTCGAGGCCTATCTTATGTGTATTAATTAGTTTCTGGTGACGTTGTTTTTCTAAGTTTCTTAGCGTCTAGTTGCATGACCTAATTAATATTCATGAAGCCTTCGCTATAGTGGGATTCATAAACTCGCAAAACAAACTGATTGGCAATTGCACCCGAATCGCCTGCAAGCTTCATTTTGTCGAATGGCTACTTGAAATATTTTCTTTTTTATTTTATGAGGTAATTAGGGCCATATAATTTCTCCGTGTAAACTTTGGTGTCAGTCAAATAACCCAGTGTGAGTGAACTCGCGCATCTCAACCACGCATCTGAATTTAGGATGCCTCACGTTCGCGTGCAGTCTGAACGCACACACAATCGTAATCATTATCAATTTCCGAAATGCAAGGGCATTTCTGTCAGTTTGGCACTATCTAGCAGACAGTTGACTGTGACAGTGCGATACTATGACTGCTGAATGACAGTGTAAAACAGGAAACTGGCTGATACGTAATGCGCGCGGAAGAAGGTGGGATCCCTGTTTGTTTATTCACTTACCAAGTCTAAGGGGAATTTCATACCGCTGCTTCAGAATGCAAAGGTCAACTCCTTTAACTTCCAGCAAATACGCTCCACCACGTGATCCATTCATTAGCTATATTAGATTACACTTATTTTCAACAGAGTTTTAATTGTTTGTTTTCTAGATAAACTAAAAGATGTGTATGGTCTGTTGTAAGGCATTACTGTGGCTCATTTAAAGCATCTTTCTCTCGTTCTTTGCTTTCAATAAATCTAGTCACATTGTTTTGTTGCTTCCTGGCAGCTGAATTAGTTTAATTTCCCCCCTCTTTTTTCAGCTAGAGATGCCAGACAGCCAATAATGTCTACATTTACTGACAAAAGCACTTTTCTATGAAGTAATTTCCTGGCTATAACTATACAGCGTATCACAATGCCTGGTTGTATAATCCTTGAATTTGAATTTATTAAGATGTATTATTGATTCAGATTTTCTGAATGTTGCTCTAAGAATTTATATATATATATATATATATTTCGATTGATTGAATATCATTAATAACAAACAAACATTTTGGTTACCATGGTTATGAGGACTGAATTTTTAGTCACTCATGTGTCCTTTGATAAGAAAGTTGTGAAGGAGGAGGGGCTGTTTGAGATAAGACCAACTGTGGACTTTGCATCAGCCATTTATGATCCTTAAACTACTGCATGTCTGAGACTTTCAAGCATTGCTGAAATGAACTTTTTTTATCATTAAAAGTGTATTAAATTATCAGCTACAGTTTTGTGAGAGGAGTCGGCTTATTTTTTTCTCACACACAGAAGTGCATGTGTTAATCACATTGTCGTTGTTAGCATGCATCAGGATATTAGTTTAATTTGTAAGAACTACATTTGGAACAAAGCAAATAAAAAAAAAATAAACTGCTGACATTCTGTGCCATTTTTGTAAGGCACAGAAAAAGTCACACATGCTGTGTGTAACTGTCCCATAAGAGTGCCTGCCTGACACAAAATGAAATTAAAGAAAACCACCAGCACTTGGAAATAAAATAAAGCCATGAGGCATGTTTGCTAGAGTTGCAGCTCTCTTCAGCTGCACATTTATTTCCAAAAGACTGCATATACATCAGCAAACTCTACTGTACAGAAAACATCCAAAATGTTCATAATCATAGATACAGTATACAACAAAGCTGGCCTGGCAATACCAAACAAGTATATTTAGCACTAGAAAAGCTCTTGACCCCTGCATATCAGTGTAATATAGTGTTTTTTTAAAACTGATATCTTACAGTACATTTGCATGATTCAGAACCATCTTAACCTGTACAACATTCACCATTTACAGAAGTTATACAAGGCACAAGAATCATAATTTGAAGCAAAGGCCTAAATATAACATGAATGTGGGACAGATAAACATTGTTAACTTGACCTTTCAAAGGCTTGAACATACCACTATAAATGCAGTCCACAATAATAGGGCAAAATCTTAAGTTTGGTTTGTAGCCAATTCTAGAATTATGTTTGTTTGTTTTGTTTTTTTCTAGAATTACTTCTGTAAATTTAACATCATGTTCCAATATTTGGACATAAATGTGAACATTAATCAAATCTAATAAGCACCAAAATGATTTTCATTCAAATTCATTAACATGACAACACAATTACATGTTTGAATTAAATTTTAGAGGAGTGACAGCAAATTTGCTAATAAATAAAAATAAAGGAATTATAATAAAAAATAGACATTTTTGGGCAATTTAATATTTGTGGACAATTACAGTAATAAACACGTCAAACATGTTGCGGTTCTCAGTGCTTCTTAACATAAAGTGATCAGCAAATCAGTTAAATCCTTCATCATACTTGTATTAAAAATACCAAAAAGAAATATTTATATAAAAAGAATATCCAGAGTAAGCGATAAAGCTTAACATTTTAAACCATTGGCAAGCATTGTAGTGGCTAGAACACTGAAAACCAACTAAAATGAGCTCTTGGAGGCATTTCTATTTGAGAGAGAGAAGGTTAATGAAGTAGATGACTTGGTAAAGGAGGACATAACTTTTTTCCTGCACTTCTGAGAGCATTTTTCCACACAGCTCTTTTCCTTTTATCAGACCTTAATTATAACTCTCACTGCTCACCGGTCCATGTTCCCCCATTGTGTTTCCCATTGCATGGTGGAATTTGGTCAGAGGAGATAAGAGAGGCTTCATTTCACAGAGGTCTCTTGGAGCTTCCTTTTCAGATGCATTTCAAAAGAAAGCTATAAGTGTTAACAAAAGGGATGTGCTGCCATTTGCATGGCTTAAGTAAACGCTTCTTCTGGTCAATATTAGTCTCAGGCCTAACGTTCTAAAGGCATGATGCCATCCTGCTGTCCACCCTGATGACTCAAACACGCTTACTGGAACAGAGTAATGCATTTGAGCGAGTGGGTTATGCTTTGAGGTTTTTTAAGTAAAAAATAATAATGCATTTTTACCCCCCTAACCTGCGTAAATTACGTTCTTTTCTAATGCGCAGTACTCTGCCATAGCTGAAAACAAGGTTAGAATCTTTATATTACCATATCTTATTCAGAATTATTCTTCAACCGATCCCATTAAGACGGCAAAATGACAATAAAACAACAGTGGAGATAAAAGAACATTGTGAGCCACGATCACAATGTGTGATGAGCAAAAAGGCCAGTTTGCAGGAGTGTATTTCCCTCTCTTCCCTTCTCCAAACGTCATGCAGAAGGGATATAAATACTTCACAACTCTGGAAAACTAGTGAAAAAATATGAAAAGATTAAAGGGATAGTTCAGCCAAAAATAAAAAAGTTCTTCAAACAAAAGAAGATATTTTGACAGTTTCTGTTTCCATTGTATTTTTTAATAGACATAGAAAAACTGAAACTGTTTGAATACCAACATTTTTCAGAATATCTTCTTTTATGTTTAAAAGAAAAATGTTATACGGACATTTTTGGGTGGACTATTCCTGTACTTATGATGCTGACACAAGGAAATGCTCAAGAACATCCCAGTCCGACCACCATTAAAATCCCTCATAATAACATTAATAAAAATCATAAACAACAAGGAACGGCTAAAGTGGGATTTTATGAAAGTTGTGATGGCTTGGCACTTGAATCTGTGCCAAATTCATACCAATTCATAATTCCTTTGCACATGTGATACCATCTGATTGGTCGCATCTCGTCAGTCTTCTCTCAGACTGGATATGCCTTAGCTAGCTTCACTTTGACTCTAAATTGAAGATGCTGGGGAATTGCATCTGGTGGGGTACACGTAGTCTTCAGTAGTCCCTCAAAACGTAAAGTCTGTTTCTTTGTCATCTGGACTCTGAGGCAGACTTTTACAGTGGATCTTTCCAATCTCCTCCAAAGCACTTGCAAGGGAGTCAAGATCTCCACTGTCCTGATGCCTGGCCTCCCAGAGACTGAGAATGATAGCAGAGGGACTCTTCTGCTTGGTAAAGTAGGACAGGTTCCTGTGCCAAAAGTAATTGCAGGTTTCACAAGAGAAGATGGTGTTTTTTGAGTGCATAGCAAGAGCATATTATATATATCAACCTTCTATCCCATAGACAATGTTTGCAAGCATATCTGGATAACCTTTTATTATATTTGCATTAAATTATATGTGCATTATAGCCTGACTCTGACTATCATTATGTATACTTCTGTTGATTTTTAAGGACTACAGCCGAAATGAATAAATGACATGTGCTGTTACTTGTAATGTGCCAGTAGATGGCAGTGTTGTAATATAATTCCAAAGTCAACTAGTCATGTGACATAGGTTCAAGAAAAGGTAACAAAATGTTTGCTTTCTAAATAAATATGAATTGCCATTTATTTCAAATGGCACTAATTACTGAGCTGCAATACCAGTTCATATCTTCATAACTGTAATGCGCAAATGTATTAGTAGGAATGAAAAACCTATCTTCAATTGTATCAGTTCACTTTTTTATTTGCATGGTTTCTTTTTGTATAGTTACTTGGATGCAACTCTTGTTTAAATTAGAAATAAAAATAATATAATAAAAACTAAATAGAAAAATCAGTATAATAAAATAAAAAATAATTATTAACTATCAATGTGCCATACAATGGCTTCATAGATAAAGGGAAGGTGGTGGCTCTTATATCTCTCAAATCTCTAGTGGTTCTTTAACTTCTAACCTTTGTAGAAACTGAATTCAATAAAGATAAAAAAGCCTGAGGAGTATGAGTTCTGAGTGAAATGATCGAGCAAATTGGAGTGCAGTCTCAGCTTATTATTCAATGGTATTTTTAAATTGAGCGCTGCTGCAATAAGTTTCAATCAGTCCCGTTGCCTTGGCTACATCTCTCTCTGGTGCTCACCTTTGAATGTGGAGTTTCTGAGCTAAGAGCTGCCAGTCCTTGCCCTTGGCATTGGCAGTATCGAAGGTGGTGCATATCCGCTGACGTATGGACAGGGGGATTTTGAAGGCTTTGGCCCCCGTTTGTGAAGTCACTGTGCAATCTGCCTGCATAAAAAATGGGACCGTCTCTTTCTCACTCTGAAAGAAAAAAAAAACATGGTTTTGGCATGCAATTTTTTGTAATTTTTTTAATCTACAAAGGAGCTTGAAAAACACTTATGTCTTATATTACCCATGTACTAAAAAACATAGGGTCAGAATTTATAAACAGGGCAAATTAACGTGAGACAGCAATCCTATAAAAGTGCTGATGGAAGGGGAAAGTTCTGCGGTTGATCTACTGACAATGAGCAAATTAAAGAACACAGACCTAGCCGCATCATTTCCATAATGACCAACGCAAACTACCAAGAGCGGTGCAAATTAGCAATTATTGGCATGTGCAAAATGGGTTGAGACATTTTTTTGGGAGGCATTTAATAATTGTAGTAAATCGACTACTGAAAACCTTAGTATATCACACTGCATGACTGCATAAATACTCTCCTCCCATATATTTTGCATCTAAAAGGGAATCTCCTACAAATGCATATGCAAGAAGGTCAGCTGCAAAAATAACTGTCCACACCATTTCATCATAATTTTTCACTGCATGTCTTTAGTAAATCCTGACAGTAGTTCAGAATGTACTCACGCACTATATTTCAAGCTTTGAGTGAATATGAACTGAATTTTAAGTCATTGTTCACATTACTCTTTAACTCTACTGAGATTCTGAATCCAAATAGACACCCTCCCAGGCAGTGATGCCATAGAAGAACTATTTCCTGCTCCCCAAATAACTTTTCAGTGAGCAGTTTTTGGCATGAAGAACATTTCAATAAACTAAATAAACTTTTTTTCCACTGTAAGAACCTTCTGCACAATGGAAAGTTTCCCTGGATGTTAAACGTTCCTCAAGGAACCATAGATGCCAATAAAGAACCTTTATTTTTAAGAGTGTATGGTACAGGCTAGATATCAATAGCAGCATTAAATAATTTGTTCATGGTGCTCCTTTTTAGAGCTTGACAGCCTGACACTAAAAACTGTACTTGTTTGTAAGATGTCAAGACTCTAAAATTCTTATTTCGTTCCACAAAAAAAAAAGAAGTGAAGCTGAGACACAGACAGACAGAGATGTTATTAAACCCAGTGACATTATCACTCTGACCTCTCCCACTGAGGTGTAGACCTGCAGGATCTGCTCGTGACCTTTGACCTGCCGCACACTGATCTTGCAGGAGAGCTGTGTGGCTGAGGCGCTATGTCTCTGCAGTGAGAAGGCACAGTGCACAGGCTGCTGGTTACTATACCACACTTGGGTGAAGGAGAATTCCTGCAGCGGGATGAGGACACCAGAAATAAAGAGAAGAAGAGAGAGAGAGATCAGAGAGCTGAGTTGGTGAAAGCGCCTGATCCATGGAAAATGTGGAAGCATCTAGTTAAGAAACTCGTCTTTGAGACCATCAGTACAAAAGAGACACAAACTCTAATCCCTGTTAATTCCAAAGATAGGGGTCAGTGCTGGGGTATGTACAATACACTGTATCTGGGAGTAGGACAACAGAAGGGAAAGCAATTGCCTTTGATGTATAATTAAATTCTGTGAAGCAGCACGTCTGCAGGGAGTGTCCTTGACCTCTCCTGCACCGTTTCTCCAGCCCTGCATATTGAAATGACCTGCGAGATGCTCCATGTCAACAGTAATAAGAACCCTGAGCAGAGGAGATGCTTGATGGGACAGCAGATGCCTTAATGTCGGGATTCATTTCTCCTTCGAGTAGGCATACAAAAGAATGTTCTAGGAGACAGAAGCACCTCTGAACTGATCAAATACCTGGGCCTAGAACCAAACACTTGTCACTCTGTATCTGCATGATAGGTAGGACAGTGTCGGTCTTCAAAGTTGAAACTTGGAGTGCTGTATGAAATAAAGCTAAAAGTTACTCTATGCTTCCTATAAGAGATTAACACATGCAGACTAGATTTCATTATTACTACTATACTATACTATATATATATATATATATATATATATATAATTTGTAATATATATTGTGTTGTACAGTACAAAATTCTAAAGACGTTAAAACAAGACACAATTACTTTCCAAAAATTTAAGCAAAATTGCATAAAACATTAAGACTTGTTTTCAGAGTATAGTTTATTTTTCCTTTTGCTAATTGTTTTTTATTAAATAATATAAATCAATAAAAATCAATTAGCCAATAAATAAATCTAACATCAAGATGGCAGTTTAATGCTTAAAAAAAATAAATATTTAATTATATTTGTTCTTTAAAAACAAGTTTTAATATCTTACTAAATGTCTGGAAAAATAGAACAAAAATATTGATCAACTAAACTCGCCTCATATTATGTATACTCTACAAAACGTTGGGGTTATTTTGTCCTTAACCCAAATGCTGTGTATAGCATGTTGGGTCATTTTATTGGGTTATTTTTATAGTTTTTTTACCCAGGTGCTTGATAGTTTTTATGTAACTCAGTTGCTATGTAACCCAGTGTTGGGTAGCCAATCTGGTCAAAACCATACAAATATTTATATGTTGGAAGTCGTGGCCTAATGGTTAGAGAGTTGGACTTGTAACCCAAAGGTTGTGGGTTTGAGTCTCAGGTCCGGCAGGGATTGTAGGTGGGGGAAGTGAATGTACAGTGCTCTCTCCACCCTCAATACCATGACTTAGGTGCCCTTGAGCAAGGCACCGAACCCTCAACTGCTCCCTGGGTGCCACAGCATAAATGGCTGCCCACTGCTCCGGGTGTGTGTGTTCACTGCTGTGTGTGCGCACTTTGTATGGGTTAAATGCAGAGCACAAATTCTGAGTATGGGTCACCATACTTGGCCGTATGTCACGTCACTTTCAAATTTAAGTGGTCGTTGCAAATTTAAGAGGAATCCTCTCAAATGAAATTAAGGTTTATATTATATTGTATTCCTTTCAAACTATTACTGTAGAAACAGGAAATGCATTTGGTTTCACATTATAACTTTTTTGTTTTTATTTGCATTGCAGCTAATGTCTGCTTGGAAAATGCAGCATACAAAAATGTACGGATCTACAAAGTGCCAACAAATGAAAGCTTCACCTCCTGCCAAACACATGGTGCAACAATGGCTGATGTTGTTTGACATACTGAAACGTATGAACCATCCCTGTCCATAATAGAGAACAGATTACATTAATATTATTTGAAATGAAAAGCCTTCAGTATCAGGTTGTTTAACCCAGTGTCGCGGTCCTACTCGCCCCGCTCCGAGCGGGACTTGAACCACGGTCTCCAGCATGGGAGGCGGGCGCTCTAACGAGGAGGCTAAAGGCCACGGCCTCTAGCGTCAGTCGCTAGAGCGACTCTTGAGGTTGGGAAGTGAGGTTTAACCTGCACAGCACTTACCCGCTGGCCTCTGCTACACTCACTCCCCCAAACCTCACACCCATCCGGGTCACAGCACCAATGTCGCGGTCCTACTCGCCCCACTCCGAGCGGGAGTTGAACCGCCGTATCTGGCATGGGAGGTGGGCGCTCTAACAAGGAGGCTAAAGGCCACGGCCTCTAGTGTTTAACCTGCACAGCACTTACCCACTGGCCTCTGCTACACCAGCAAACAACCCAGAAAATGTGTATAAAACCCAATGAGCTGGGTCAAAATAACCCAGCACGTGTTCTGTCCACTATTTATCCTGCACTGGGTTGCCAAATAGACCAGCAGTGGTCGTTTTTAAACCCAGCAACATTTTTTTTTTTAGCGTGTAGACTAGCTTTACGTGGGATGTCTACAATGCAGTTGTGTAAGCAGCTGCCTGTTGCACATTACAGTACTGCTTAGAGTAGGCTACTAATGCTAGCATGTTACCTGACAGGTGGTGAAGGGTTTGATGTTCCACAGAAACTGAGGGATATCCTGGATGGACACCTGCAGACTGAGGCAGTTTCCTTTGAAGAACAGCACCTTGGGCTCCTCGAGAAGCTGACCTCCTCTACTGGTTTCAGCAATAACCACTCTCTATAAAGAACAGAAGTACAGGAAAAACAGAGCAGGGGAAAAATAACCATAACCAAGAACCACTGTAATGCAGCTACTCCACTTAGGAGGTGCACAGAAGAGAAATTACACTGCAATGGCTAAAAAAGGCTAGAACACTAAGCCAATTTAAATGGTAACACTTTGTCAATCCATTGTAGTTAAAATTCAATACAAGATATATTATCTTAACTTTATCTTGAGTAGCTAAAAAAAAAAACTACAGTGTTTGGAAGGAACAAAAGCGTTTCAGCTAATAAACATTGAGAAATATATATAAAAAAAAGAGCTTTCAAACAAAGTGCTGGTTAAAGCTTTGAAAAGAAAATTGAATTTAAATTGATTACTGGCTTCTTTGATTTCAAGCGTGGCAGTGTTCATCTGTCAAAACTGCTTTGTGTTTCACTGCATTGCAAAGATGAGTGCTCTCTTTGTGTGTGTGTGTGCATGTGTGTGTGTGTGTGTGTGTGTGTGTGTGTGTGCGCATGTGTGCGTGTGCGTGTGTGTGTGTGAGCACACAGGAGTCTGTCTGAGCACTCATGCAAGACAACAGTAATTGGCTTTGACTTTTGTATCCTTTGGTTGTGTGTTTGAAAATAGCACTGGCCAAAGCAGGCATTTTGTTCACATAATTAAACCATCATAATTCTAAACTGGTCTCAGACTTTTGGACCTACTGCAAAAGCAGTCTAGCGTTATTGTGAACTTCTTGCAATGCACCGCAGATTTACATTTTTAGATTTTACAAAATACTAAATTGTAGGAAGTTCTTCTAGATATTTAAACATAGAATGCTACAGTGCCTGCCAACTTTTTCAGCGGCCTATTTTTCACCATAGGGACTCTTAAAAACAATAGCCAGCCTTGTTGGCAAAGGATATTTACACTAACTCTGCCCACCAACGTGTGATTGGGTTAGTCAACACTAAAAGAAGACACTAATTCAGCATCAGTTTCAGTGGCAAGATGATAAGGCGCATCCTTTTTGATGTGATCGACCCGAGTTCGGGCCCGTTTTTGCAAACTTTTTGTCTCCCTTTTCAAATCTCATATCGCATCAGAAAGGCATTTATTTTCAATAAAAATGAAGAAAATAATAAAAAAGTTGAAAATAAAAGTATCGGGTAGGCTTAGGGTAGGTGTAGGGAGGGCTTTATTGTCCCAATAAGGTGGCATCCATTTAATAATTGGAATTAAAACTATAATTTATGCTCAATATTTTATTATTGCGTACTGTTTTATAATGTATTACAATACTGAGGTGCAGATAATTACCACTATTTGTAATAAGTAGTATAAATAACAGAAAATATTGCTATTTTAACATAGTGCATACCTATTTGCACTTAGTGTAAATAACATATCGTTAAAAAATACTGCTATTTTCACTTGGTGTAAATAGAATCCATTGCTATTTGCACTTAGTGTAATAGCATCTATTAAAAAGTTATAAGCCCTGAACCAAACCACTAAGCTACAAGGTTATTCCCAACTTCACAACAAGCAAGAAAAGTATTTGAAAAGTATTTTAAAATGATTTTGGTTGGCCTGAGGATGAGTTTATTCTCATCAAATGTTTTATTTTAGGATGAACTACAATCCCAAGAACCACTGTCAATGACATCCGAATTAAAAACGACGGAGCACTATATAAAACTAGAATCATGGGTTAATGTAGTTTTTCACTAAGAAATAAGTTGTTAAACATGATTAATAATAAATTAAATTAATTAAATATGTTTAACAAATGTGGCCTGATTGCTGTAACAAAAGCCTGTATCAATGATTACCTTGTAGCTCACAGTAAGTTACCATTAAAAATCAATTCCCCAATGAAAATGAATGGGAGTTTTGCTTTCGGAACCCAACTGCTGCTCTCTATTTGAGTAATGTGATTACGACCACATGTTCACTGTCCTGCTGTCACCTGAAAGGCATGCGGTGTGTCATCTACACAGTGCACTCGCAGGCTGTAGTCCACGGCGGAGGCCTCCATACTGCCGAACACAGCAATCCTTAGTCTCTTTATGGCAGCATCGGTGATGGGTTCCCCCACTAGTGCATAACAGCCCGGCTGATCCAGCAACAAGTGACAGCTATGCGAGTCCATCAGGCAATAGCAGGAGGTTGATTCATCGTCTACTGACATTATTTCCTGTGAACCAAGAAAGAGATGATCAAATCATGGTAATGTGACTCTTTCAAAAATTTTATTTTTTTATACTTTCTAATGAATTCTTGTATTCATTGCATGAAATACTTGTATGTAATGGTATACATAGTTCACAAGACATTTGAATGAACTTTAAAGGGATAAATTATATGTTACGTTATAATTAAATATTAAAATTCATTTTTTGTTTTCCATTCTCTCACCATCATGCATTCTAAACCTGCATAATTATGAGAAATATCACAGAATTGTATTTTTATTTTTGGTCCATAAAATGCAAGTCAATGGTTACCTTCTTCAAACTTCAAACACAAACAGATTAACTTGAGGATAAGTAAATGATGAAAGAATTTTCATTTCTGAGTGAAATATCCCTTTAAAGGGTTAGCTTAATTTTCTAATTTTAAAGTTCTAATTTAAATTTTTTGGGTGAACTAACACTTTAAGTACATTTTATGTCCTTTTTTTAAGCTTGAAGCTTATCGTAATTGCATGGAGAAGAACCACCAGCACATTATTTAAAATATACCCTTTTTGTTTCATAGAGGGGAAAAATCACGGTGAACTATCCCTTTAACTGAACAGCCTTTTCTTTCTGTCATAATAAAACCGTAGGAAACATTAGCAACTGAAGTTAATTAACCTTATCAGTTCTTTATCAGCTAACAAGATTATCAGAAGCTGCATGTGCCAAAGAGCTGTCTACAATGTCTAATTCTAACCTAGGAAATGAGACTATGATATATAATGGTACACATGATTTTTTTTAATGATAATTTCACCAAGATGTAGGATGCAGTGAATTTGTTTTGGTACCCCATGCTATGAAAAGTTCAAAGTGAAATGGTACTCCCAGTAAAATATCCCATAAATGTAACTTTAAATTCTAAGAGGTTTCTCATTGGTATGGAGGCCTTCAAAGGAACCATCTTCATACAGACTGACTTGCAGCTGCTGCAAGATTTTTTTTCACCTCTCAGCTCAGCCCATATTTTTGCCAGTGATCAGTGGAAAAAGCTAAATTTACTCCGCCACACTAACTTGGAATCACTCACAAATCAGCGAGGTCACTTCTGTATTTCTTTGACAAGGCTAACATCAAGTCAAGCACAGACATTCATACAATACAGGTTCTTTTCATTTTTCTGACAGACGACCATATATTTATGTGACTGTAGCTCTTCAAAGCAACGTAAATATCAAACAGAATGACCTCCTCAGAAAAAACTCTATTTGTAAACTGATAAAAAAGTATGTGATGCACATGGAAGGGAAAGAAATGTGTACTACTGTAGTGTTTCTTTGACAAGTCTGTGATTTCACCAGCAGTTTTTATGTAATTGCTTCAGCCATCACCAACACTGGAGCTGTCATTGTCAAATAAAACTGTTAAAAGCCAGGAAAAAAACTCTTGACAGCAAATGCATTTTAGTGAAGACTGCTGGTTGTAATCTCAAGGATAAGTACCATGCTTCGGAAAAATCTGAAATTCATCTAAATAATGACTCAGGCTGGTGGTCAGACACAGAAAGAAGGTTATTATCTAATCGCCTTCAATAACGCTGGCGGCTCACAATAAACAAACTCTGTGCCGCTACGGGAAACTTTTAATAATACATCAACTTTCAAACCGAGATGACAGTTTTAGGTTTTCAGAGGTTGACGCCAAACTAAAACACATGGGACTAGGATGAATGTGAGTGATTGTAGTAGGGTCAGGAGGAAGGTCCCGTCCATGACTCCTGTCCTGATTGCCTCGTGTCAGCTCTTATTTCAGGCGGTCCTCTAGTACAGCCAGATCGATATATCCTGGGTCTGATGGGGCGTATTGTCCCGATGCTCCTAGTGTTTGACTGCCATGAACTGTGTCTCCCCCCAGCTATTACAGGCTGTAATTGTTTCTTCCTTGAGCACTTCACTGCCGTAGCCACCTCTGAGGAACTGACGTCCCTGGATCTCTTGTCAAGAGCATACAAATCAACACATTTTTAAAACACGCACAGCCTCAAAAGCTGCCACAAGCTTTTACGGGATGTGGTTCAAATTAATTTCACTCATAATTGGTTCATGCCACATGTTGACGGGTTAACTGCATCACAAGACTTCAGAAATATATCTAAATGGCAGCATGAATGTTTAATTGTCAGGGGCTGGCAGTATAGCTGAGTAAAGTACTAAATATTTTTTTTTAAATGTTATGTTGACAAAGGTTGCCAGTGCATTGTACTATATTGGCCCATCGCTAATAATTGAGAATGTTTTCAATATGACACTTATGAGTCACACTGAAGGAATTTCAAATGAATTTGCTGTAAAAAACACAACAACAAACACAGAAGTCATGTCTGTTACGGGATATGTGGTTGTAGGTAAGATAAATAAAGATAAGGAACACGACGATGCATCAACTCACTTTTTTCCCTTTATTTAACGTGTAGACAGAACGAAGATACAAATCAAACTGAGTGCTTATAAAGGAACAGGAACAAAGGAGTAAATGAGATAATTAACACAAAACAGGTGAATAGAATGAATGATTAACTAATGACTGGAAACTAGAACAGGAAATACCAAATACTAAAAAGGAAACCAAACCGTGACAATGTTTTTGTTCCTACCTCCCATTTGTTGTCCTTGGTTTGTCTCTTGAGTTTAATGTTCCAGTTTTCAGCGCTGACTTCAGCACAATGAGCTATCGTCATGGCAACAGGATAGGACAGGTTCAGCCCCGGAGGTCCATACGTGATCTCTGGCCCTAACAGAATCTCACACCTTTCATCTGATTGGGCACTAGCAGAAAAAATGAAAAATAAAAAAGATCAAGAGAAGCTACACCATTATTTATTTTTAAATAAATAAAATACACTCAGGGTCAGTATTTATTTATTTATTTTTTTTAATTACTACTTTTATTTTATGTGAGGATGCATTAAAATTGATGCATGTGACAATATGTACATTTTTAATGTTACAAAAGATTTTTTCTATTCTATTTCAAATAAATGTTCTTTTACATTTTCTATTCATCAAAAAACTTTTAAAAACTTGATTCTTGAGCAGCATTTCTGAGATACTCTTTTCAGAAACATTTTGATTGGTAGTGTGAACAAACAAATGTGTGGATTTGGCAGATGCTTTACTCAAAGCAGGTTAGACTGCATTCAAAGTATGCTTTTTATCAGTGCATGCAATCCTTGAGAATCAAACCTTGATATCACTAGCATTACACTTGACTGTTTGAGCTACAATAGACCAATAATTAAAAGTCAACACATTTAGCTAAATCAAATAAAAATGATAACAAAACACATGCATAAATCCTTATCCATCATTATCCTGCATAAATAATATAATGATGAAAACTGTCACGTCTGCAGTCTAGAGAATCTTTACAAACATGACTCAGAGAAACTTGATTTGGGAGAAGCTACTGATTCTCTGAGGGCACTGGAGTCGTTTAGCAGCTCTTGCATATTCATTAGTCATTGCTTATGATCATCTGGCCATTATCTCTACCTTCCATCTTTTCCTTGTGGTGGTAAACCATAACATAAAATGCATTAATGAGAAAGAATTAATGAAGGGTTTGGCCTTTTATGCAAATTTAAAGGTAAAAAAAAAGGAAACTGAAAGGAAGGGGAAGCCTTTTGGTTGTCAACACTGCATAGTCTGTACAACATGAAAATGCATATATGCATAATGTGGTCCTTTTCATTTAAATTTTCTAGCAATAAACATTAGATAGACATCAACATTTAATAGACAAAACCGAGACAATTAAAAGCTGATTTAAGCTTCAAGCAGGGCTGTGAACAATAGTTGTAAATTTAGCCAACATTGAGTTAAATTATATTAATAAATAATTCTGTTGGGTAATAGTATGTCAAATATATCTAATAAACTACATTTTTTTAAAAGTGCTTCTCTTACTTTAAAGAAAGAAATGGGACACCAAAGTGCCATGCATATCCAAAGTTTTTTCCAACTAACCACTTTGTAATAGAAAATTCACTACAAACTGAAAATCTAGGAGCACCACAGCAGAAGAACGCGCTTTAAGGACTTTTGCAGTATGCCCAAAGGATGCCATAAGCTTTTACAGTTTACCTGAATTTATATTAATTCAGCTTTGCTGAAGAGGGAATAAGGACTAAAACACTCTTTACAGCCAATCAGTCTGTCCTTATCCAACTCGCTTCAAGTGTTCTTCTATTTATATCTAACTACTATTCAGGCATGTCAGGTCTGTAGGAACTTCACTGTGATTCAAATCTCATTCAAGTTTCTAAAAGAGGCTGTATGAAGGACAATGCATGATGAATGTCTGAAATGTGTCAACTGTTTGTGTTTGACACTGACATCCTTGAGGCAAAACATTGTCCTCGAATTAACTTTTCATTTCCAGTGTGTATTTGAACAACAAGCAAAAACCACAGCCCCTCAATTTAAATCTTTATTGTCTTTACATAATGCAAATAACATCGTACTTATTTTTAAAATATTAAAATGGACGAAACTTTCAGTCAAAATTGTAATGCCAGGTACAGATCTCTCTGGTATTCACACCACAGAAGACCGAATTTCTCTATGTAAACAGTTTTTCGACACAACACTGGTCTGCATTTTTGAGTCAAGGCTGGGGGCAGATTACCTGGGTTGCATAAGGAACTGCACTTCTAACTGAGTTTCCACTCTAGTACCTTAAGTAGCTTGTCATGTTTTTTACTACTCTCCTCCTCATCATCAAGGGTCTTACCCTGCAAGCTCCTAGGTCTGTATTGAGAATCATTATTCAAAAAGACTGATGAGTCACTGCTAGAGGGCCAGGCGGCAGAGTGCTGGAGCATTAGCAGACACTGTAGGAGGCGACAGGCAAACTTAATGCTTCCATTATGTATTCATTCTTTCATTTGGGCATCTGACCGTGACTTCAGTGTGGCAAATTGATCAGTACCTTGCCTTGAAGAAATAGTTCCACAAAAACGAAAAGTCCATAATCACTTACTCATCTTCATGTCATTTGAAACTTGAATGACCTTCTTTCTTTGTGGAACACAAAAGGAATTGTATCAAAATGCCCAAACTGCTCCTCAAGCAAGATGTCAAAAGCAAAGATTTCATAAAGATTGTCTGTGAATAAAGACCTAAACTGGCAAAGACTTATACAGGCTGAAATTCCTTGCATGAATTTTACTTTATCCCCATCCACTTGCACTGAAAGGAAAACAGCAGCTACATGATCAATTTCTCTATCTGTCTCCCACAGAAGAAAATCAAAGATAATATAATTGTAGATGTTTTTAATAAGCCACAAACCATAAACAAAAAGCAGACCTAGAAACATAAAGACACATTAAAAAATGTAAACAATGTCATAAAATATTGAGCTCAGATAACCCACTACTCTTAAAAACATTTTATTTTTATAATTATTAGTCGTGATAGCAGTAGTAAATTTTTGATTGACACCTGGAACCCAATCAAAATTTATACAAAATTACACAACATTGCTTCTTCACTTCACGACACTTTAGAAATTAAATGTCCAGTGAGTGGCACTAAAAGTGCGATCAGTTTTATCCAAAACTGATGAATGTGAGTCTACACCAGTGGTCTCAAACTCAGTTCCTGGAGGGCCACAGCTCTGCAGAGTTTAGCTCCAACCAGTCCCAAATCACACCTGCTCGGAAGTTTCTAGTAATCCTGAAAACCTTGATTAGCTGGATCAGTTGTGTTTGATTAGGGTTGGAGCTAAACTGTGCATAGCTGTGGCCCTCCAGGAATTGAGTTTGAGATCAATGGTCTACACGAACCCCTACCCCTAATACTAACTGATAGTACTGACAAGCAAATGTGAGGATAAAAATGCGTTTGCTAAAGCAACCATGCCAATTTAGCTTCTACAAGTCTTTGAGTTCTTTTATCTTGACCTGAGCATAAGTACAATGCTGTACCAGGTGAGCTACCAAGCAAGTTTACAATGTTAGAAAAGCCATACAAATGCTGCTTATGTGATGCATGCAAATGTAAAAATGTGTTACAAATCAAGCTCTACGTTGTTTGGAAGTCTTAAAGAATTATGTAAGGAATTGTGCAAAAAGAAGTCTTCATAAATCAATAGTTTTTGTAATTTTGCAAAAAATATAGGTAGAGAGAGACGCATTTACAATAAGCTTATGTTGCACACCTGGAAAGTGATCTCGATAAGTCACAACCCATTCATTTCATGTAGGCCACTGATATTTCTGAAACCTTCACCTCATGTGTGCATAATTTAACAGTTTATAAAAAGTTCTATTAATTTTATTTATTTATAAGTAAAACATTTTTAGTTAGGATAAAATTACAGAGTGCACCTTGAACTCAAGGCTCCAGGCTAAATCAGTGTTCTGCCACAGACTCATAATGTCCTCATTTTGCACTCATTTGTTGTAACTGTTTCCTCCATCATCCTGTATCGTTATGAAGATGTATTCAGTCTGAGTACTGACAGCAAGTTGTGTTGGATCTCCTTCAGGTTTTGGCAGAGTGCAACAGTCATATTGTCTCTAGAGACACATCAAGGCTCACGCAGGGTCATTACCTTTACATGCTGAGAATACATAATACACAACATGTCAAAATCTAAGACCTTCAAGAAAGTTTTATGGGGTAAGATTTGGGTGGGGGTGTAGACCGTGACCTATAAATGCCAAAACAACTTACATAAAATGATCACTCAATGATCAGGATAAAAAATATTTACTTCTTTGAATTTCATGTACGATGTGATAAAGGAAAATCAAGTCACGGCTTGTGACATAATCAGACTTCAGCTTTTCACCTAAAAAAATTCAATAACTCATAAAGTCAGAATTCTGCTACTTTGACAGAGCTTTTATGGCATTACACATCCCAGTTTTAAGTCAGATTCCAACTTGAAATATTCATAATCAGATCTCAATTTAAGGCGCGAGAGTCTTGATGATAAAAATCAATTTAAATATGCATTCCATATTCATTTGGTCCAACTAATGGGATTTCTTCCCATAAAACAGATGACGATATTCCTGTATACCACAAGCACTTAAAAAAAAAAAAAAAAAATTAATTTACCGAATTTGCATCTATTTCATCTAATGTGTAACTATTTAAAGCAGAAGCATCTGACTTTAAATATGTAACCTTTCAAAGTCGTACTGTTAATAAACATATTTAGCTATTCTAACTGAACTTACTTTCATCACTGGTTTAAGTAGCAGTGTCATTTTCATCTGTCCTACAGCCAGAACTACCCTACAGTTGTATTAATATATGCCCTTGAAAGACAATAGTATATAGGTGGAAGCTAAAATCAATTGCATACAAAATTCTACAAATTACACATTCTTTTCATTCATTACAATGAATAAAAATAATGTGTTCCTCTTCGGAAACTCGAGCTGCGTCCGAGAACGCTAGGGGAACGCCTTCAGCGTGACCGTGCTCTGATACAAGTGTAATCTGTCCAAAGGATGGGCGCGAGTCGCGACGTCAAGGGCGGGTGACGGAATGGCCAGGAAGCATAAAAGCATGTGCAGTGGAACCGGCGTCAGCTTTTGTCATTCAGCAACCGCTACTCTGTGTGTGTCTGTCGATCAGTGAGGTAAGTCTTATTTAGTGTTGTTTGTTTACAGTCACTTGAAATAAGCTCCACAATGTCTTTAAGTGCAGGGAACTAGCACTTGGGCGAGAGCATATCGCATTACAGGCTGTGTGTTCTTCACTGCTGGGGATGCACACAGCCCGTGTGTGGTCTGCTTGAGAGCAGAGCACGCAGAGTCAGCCCGCTTTGTGAGCTTTTGTCACTGCGTATGCTTGCTCTCAGAGGGCTCTCTTTGAGGAGGGAACTCTCACCAGCTGAGGCACGGCGGCGAATGAGATCGCGGGGATCGCACTTAGATCTGGCGGACGGGTTGAAGATGGGTTCCACCTGCATTCCCCAGAGCTAGCGCTCTCGCTTGGGGCTGGAAGCGGCTTTGCAGTGCGGTTCTTCCCCCTTTGAGTGAGAGCTAGCTGGTGCAACGCGCGTTGCTGAGGTGACGTGTGCATTCTCGTTCATTTCATGAATCCCTTTTATATCAGACCATGTTTACTTGACTGGTTGTTTCTGCATTTAATTTTGAGGAATTAAATGATCTATTGGATTTTCTCGAGTGAGAGCACAATGTTTTACTTCTCTTCCTCTGAGGAGGTTGAGGTGGTTAGCAGGGGTTGCTGGGCAGAGCAGGCCCAACCGTGTACCAGCTCCTCATTTAGGGGGTGTCACTTCTCGTACTCCCCAGAATGTTGGAGTCAGAGTGGTGCTCCCAGGCTGTAGCTTTCTAGCGGAAGGCGGATCTGCGGACCGTCATTCTCGCTGGATAGTCTTCGGCTAAAACATCCTGCTGCCTATGGCCCAGGACTTCTGAGGGCCGGCCCCTCTGGGGCAGAATAGTGTACACCACGGTACTCGGTGCCTGTCTCTCCTCAGTGCCCTCAGGAGATCGGTCTGCCAACCCTGCCACATACGGTGTTCCAGGGCGCAGCGATTTCCAGTGAGCACACATCTCAATTTCTTCCGCCCGGAATCGTAGCGGAGCTGAGATGCTCGTCACCCCTTCGGGGGTCTCTAGAGCGGTCAGTTCGGCTTTCTCCTGCCGGTGTGCCGTTCCAGGATACCAAACTAGTCGCTCTGATTACACCAGAAGCCAGTCTCCAGAGACTGGTTCCCTTAGTGGACACCTGGCGGTGTGGGAGCCCCTGCCAAGCGTGTCTCATTGGGTCCTTCCTTGCAGGCTCTGGTTCTACCAGTCTAGTCTTCCTAGAAGATGACGCGGGTCTGAGGACAATAGGAGACTTCGACTGAGGGCACTCATGAGGGCAAGTCCCGCTGGGGAAGAGCGGCGTACACTGCGGTATACGGTGCCCGTTTCTCCTCAGTGCCCTCAGGAGATCGGGCTGCCAACCCTGCCACGTTCGGTGTTCCAGGGCGCAGCGATCTCCAGCGAGCATACATCCCAGTTTCTTCTGCCCGGAAACGTAGTGGAACTAGGATGTGCGCCACCCCTTCGGGGATCTCTAGAGCAACTAGTACGGCCTTCCCCTGCTGGTGTGCCATTCCAGGGCTCTGATTACACCAGAGGCCAGTTTCGGGAGACTGGCTCCCTTGGCAGGGGCTTCGTGAGGTTTGCTTTGGGGGCAAAGCATACCAATATCTGTTCTTCCCCTCAAAACGGTCAATGCAAGCATTGTAAGCCTCCTCTCGCTGCTGAAGGTTTCAAGGCCTCCGCTTGCTAGAGCTCCACTGGGACAGTCTGTGAGTGGTAGGCCCCAGGTAAGCCTCCTTACAAAAACCCAGCGTGTGGAGAGTAGCAGGTTCTAGAGAGTCGTCATGCTGAGGCCTCTGCTCCTAGAACCTGACCGTTTCGGTGAGTGTCGCAGGCCTCCTCTCACGCAGAGAGTTTTTGATGCCTCCACTCGCCAGAGCTCCGCTGATGCAGTTTTGTGAGGGGTAGCTTACCTCTTAACAGGATACCTAGTGTACGGAGCGTAGCAGGCCTCCTCTCGATCCAGAGAGTTGTCATGCTGAGGCCTCCGCTCCAAGAACTCGTCCTTTCGGTGAGTGTCGTCAGGCCTCCTCTCACTCAGAGAGTTTAGAGGCCTCCACTCAACAGAGCTCCGCTAGGAGGATGCCCAGTGTACAGAGTGTAGTAGGCCTCCTCTCAATCCGAGAGTCTTCATGCTGAGGCCTCCGCTCCAAGAGCTCAGCTGTTTCGGCAAGTGTTGTCAGGCCTCCTCTCGCTCAGAGAGTTTTAGAGGCCTCCGCTCGCCAGAGCTCCGCCTGGACAGTATCAGAATCAGAATCAGAATGAGCTTTATTGCCAGGTATGTTTGCACATACAAGGAATTTGTTTTAGTGACAGTAGCTCCACAGTGCGACAGAATGACAGCAACAGGACAGGACACAGAAAATAAAAAGTTTAAATTAAAAATAAAATAATGTACAAATACAGTATACAAAAATGGACAATGTGCCAAATAGCACAAACACAATATACAAAATAGACAATTCGTTATGTACAGGTATGTTAGGTGCAAATTTGAAATGTAATAAGTATGTGTGTAAAATAAAAATAAAAAGTATGATAGTGTTGTGTGTTTCATGTTTATTGTTAAGAGTTCAAGTGTTCATGAGATGGATTGCCTGAGGGAAGAAACTGTTTCTGTGTCTGGTCGTTCTGGTGCACAGAGCTCTGTAGCGTCGACCAGACAGCAACAGTTCAAAGAGGGAGTGTGCTGGGTGTGAGGGGTCCAGAGTGATTTTACCAGCCCTTTTTCTCACTCTGGATAAGTACAGTTCTTGGAAAGTGGGAAGGGTTGTACCAATGATTCGCTCAGCAGTCCGGACTACCCTCTGTAGTCTTCTGAGGTCAGATTTGGTAGCTGAGCTGAACCAGACAGTTATTGAAGTGCAGAGGGTGGATTCAATGATGGCAGAGTAGAACTGTTTCAGCAAGTCCTGTGGCAGGTTGAACTTCCTCAGCTGGCGAAGGAAGTACAACCTCTGCTGGGCCTTTTTCACAATAGAGTCAGTGTGAATGTCCCACCTCAGGTCCTGAGAAATTGTGGTGTCCAGGAACCTGAATGACTCCACTGCAGTCACAGTGCTGTTCATGATGGTGAGTGGGGGGAGAGCAGGGGGGTTTCTCCTGAAGTCCACAATCATCTCCACAGTTTTGAGCGTGTTGAGCTACAGGTTGTTAAGACTGCACCAGACAGCCAGCTCCTTAACCTCCTGTCTGTAAGCAGACTCGTCACCGTCCTGAATTAGGCCAATCAGTGTGGTGTCGTCTGCAAACTTCAGCAGCTTGACAGAGGGGTCTTTAGATGTGCAGTCGTTGGTGTAGAGGGAGAAGAGCAGTGGGGAGAGAACGCAGCCCTGAGGAGCTCCAGTGCTGATGGTGCGGGTGCTGGATGTGTATTTTCCCAGCCTCACTAGCTGCTGCCTGTCTGTCAGGAAGCTGTTGATCCACTTACAGACGGAGGTGGGCACGGAAAGCTGAGTTAGTTTGGTCAGGAGGAGGTCTGGAATGATAGTGTTAAAGGCCGAGCTGAAGTCCACAAACAGGATCCTCACATAAGTCCCTGGTCTGTCCAGGTGTTGCAGTGTGTAATGCAGTCCCATGCTGACTGCATCATCCACAGACCTGTTTGCTCTGTAGGCAAACTGCAGGGGGTCCAGTAAGGGTCCAGTGATGTCCTTCAGATAAGCCAAAACCAGTTTTTCAAATGACTTCATGACCACAGATGTTAGAGCCACAGGTCTGTAGTCGTTAAGTCCTGTAATCTTGGGTTTCTTTGGGATGGGGATGATGGTGGAGCGTTTGAAGCATGAGGGGACTTCACAAAGCTCCAGTGATCTGTTGAAGATCTGTGTGAAGATGGGGGCCAGCTGGTCAGCACAGGATATCAGGCAGGCTGGTGTCACACCGTCTGGGCCTGGTGCCTTCCTTCTCTTGTTCTTTTTGAAGACCTGGCGCACATCATCTTCTCTTATCTGCAGTTCAGGTGTGGGGGAGAAGGGGGTTGCAGGAGGTATGAATGGTGGTTTTTCAAACCTACAATAGAACTCATTAAGATCGTCTGCCAGTTGTTGATTCTCCACAGTGCTGGGGGATGGTGTCTTGTAATTGGTGATGTCTTTCAGACCTTTCCACACTGAAGCCGTGTCACTGGAAGAGAACTGGATCCTTAACTTATCTGAATAATTCCTCTTTGCCACTCTGATCTGCTTTTCCGGTGTGTATTTAGCCTGTTTATACAAGACTCTGTCCCCGTTCCTGTAAGCATCTTCTTTGGCCTGACGGAGCTGTCTGAGTTTTGCAGTGAACCACGGTTTGTCGTTGTTATAAGTTAGATGAGTCCTGGTAGGAATGCACATATCCTCACAGAAACTGATATATGATGTTACAGTCTCTGTGAGCTCGTCCAGATCATCAGCAGCTTCAAAAACACTCCAATCAGTAAGGTCGAGACAGGCTTGTAAAACCCGCTCTGTCTCATTAGTTCATCTATTTACAGTCCTTAATACAGGTTTAACAGATTTAAGTTTCTGCCTGTAGGTTGGAATAAGATGGACCAAACTGTGATTAGAGAGTCCTAAAGCTGCTCGTGGAACAGAGTGATATGCGTCCATTATCGCTGTGTAACAGTGATCCAATATATTGCTGTCTCTGGTGGGACATGTGATGTGCTGTCTGTATTTTGGCAGTTCGCGGGAGAGATTTGCTTTATTAAAGTCCCCGAGAATGATTAAAACAGAGTCCGGGTGTTGTTGTTCTGTGTCTGTGATCAGTTAGTTTCTGTAAAGCTGAGCTCACGTGTGCTTGCGGTGGAATGTAGACACTCACGAGAATGAACTAGCAGAACTCCCGCGGCGAGTAGAAAGGTTTACAGTTGATGAAAAGCGTTTCTAGATCTGAACAGCACATCTTCTTTAACACATTTACATCTGTACACCACCTCTCATTGATGTAGAAGCATGTCCCGCCGCCGCACGATTTCCCCGTTGATTCCGTGTCGCGATCTGCTCTGATCAGCATGAAGTTAGGCAGATGTAAGGCGCTGTCTGGAATGGTGTCATTCAGCCAGGTTGCCGTGAAACACACAGCAGCAGAGTTTGAAAAGTCCGTATTAAACCGGGAAAGCAGAAGGAGTTTGTCCGTTTTGTTGGGTAGAGAGCGGAGATTAGCCAGATGGCAAAGGCAATCGAAATCCACGCTGTCTGAGCTTCACAAGTGCGCCGGCTCGCTTCCCTCGTCTGTGCATCCTGAAGCATCTAAAGAGCGCCGCAGCTCCGCCGACTACTATGTTCAGCAAAACATCCGAATAAATCGAAAATCGGTTGGAGATTTTGTGGCGTGTTCTGCCAAATGTTCAGCAGTTCTTCCTTGGTGAAACTGATCGTGTTAGACAAACAAAAAACAGGAAAAACTAACAAAAACACAAAAACAACTGGAGAGCCAAGCACAATGGCTGCCATGCGCGGCACCATCTTGTTTATAACATCAAGAATGTATCTGTGAGTAGTAGGCTCTAAGTAAGTCTCCTTACAAGACGTCTAGTGTGTGAAGTGTAGTAGGCCTCCTCTCAATTCGAGAGTCGTCATGCTGAGGCCTCAACTCCAAGAGCTCGACTGGTCATCAGGCCTCCTCTCGCCTACAGAGAGTTTTAGAGGCTGGGGCAGCTATGTGAGTCGTAGGTGTACCTCCTCACAAAATGCCCAGTGTCTGGAGTGTTGCAGGCCTCCTCTCAATCCAGAGAGTTCTAGAGGACTCCGCTCGCCTGAGCTCTGCCCAGACAGGATCTGTGAGTAGTAGGCTCTAAGTGAGTCTCCTTACAAGACGTCCAGTGTGTGGAGTGTAGAGGCCTCCTCTCAATTCGAGAGTCGTCATGCTGAGGCCTCCACTCCGAGAGCTCGGCCGTTCGGCGAGAGTCGTCAGGCCTCCTCTCGCTCTGAGAGTTTTAGAGGCCTCCGCTTGCCAGAGCTCCGCGGGGGCAGTTATGTGAGTGGTAGGCTCTAGGTGAATATCCTTGCAAGATCTCCAGCGTATGGAGTGTGGCAGGCCTCCTCTCGATCTAGAGAGTCGTTATGCAGAGGTCTCCGCTCCAAGAGCTCACCTATTTTGGCGAGTGTTATCAGGCCTCCTCTCGCTCAGAGAGTTCTAGAGGCCTCCGCTCGCCGGAGCACGAGGAAACTGTAAGCCCTGAGGTGGAAGCGTCACTTCATGATGCGGAGGTTGCTAGCTCGACCCAGTCAACTGCCCGATTGGTACAGTTCTGGAGTTTGTGCAGGCCTGTTCCTCCGTGTGGTTAACTCACTCCACCCTGAAGGTCTACGTGGCGGCTTTACCGGCCTACTGCGCCCCTCTTGGTGGCCAATCAGAGGGTAGACACCCCCTAGTTACATGTTTCCTCCAGAGGCTGAGGCCTCCGGCCAGAGAGTTTTTGCTATGTGGTGGATACAGGATGCTATAGCTTCGAGTCCTCTGCTCTCCTCTTTCCTGGGGATCAAGACTCATTTCTCAGAAGTTGGCCTTCTGAACGCAGGCCCCGCCCACTTTAGCCACTTCTGGCCTTTTTTCTCTCGCCCTAGCTGTACTCCATCCACACTGAGCAGGGATTTGTCAGTCTGGAGGTGTAGGTATCTCATTCCCCTAGCGTTCTCGGACGCAGCTCGAGTCCCTGAGGAGGAACGTCTTAGCTTACGTATGTAACCCCAGTTCCTCGAGGGAACGAGACGCTGCGTCTCGAAGCCATACTCCCGGCATCCCTGCGAGTGGTTGCTTCATTCCTGAAGCTGATACCGGTTCCACCGCACATGCTTTTATGCTTCCTGGCCATTACGTCACCCGCCCGTGACATCGTGCCCATCCTTTGGACAAATTACATTTGTATCAGAGCATGGTCACGCTGAAGGCGTTCCCCTAGTGTTCTCGGACGCAGCGTCTCGCTCCCTCTAGGAACTGGGGTTACATACGTATCCTAAGACGTTTTTCAACATCAAAAGCAAAGAATACAGACACTTTATGAACATAGCCTGAAACTATTTCAAAGTTAAATTTTTTTAAACCTGGATCTCTCTTTTGGCATGATATCCAGATTATGTAAATGAAACACTTTATGAAATATGTCCATCATTTTGTTGTGGTGGCCGGCTGTTTACTGTATAACGTCGGATCTAGTATAGGTTTTTATAAAAACAGAAATTTGAATTGTGGTAAAAAAATAAATAGATAAATAAATACATTTTTATAATTTTTCTGAACCTTTGAGAAGAAAAGCCAATGCTTATACAACAATATGAAAGTGATACAGTTATGTCGTCTACAGTCTTACCTAGACTCTTCTTGATTTATGAGCATGTACATTTCCCAAGAGGTGTCATCAGCAATCGCCCCGTGAGGTACCAGCAAGCTTACTCCTAGAAAACCAACACCATCAACATCAACAGTGAGATACTATTTATGTGCTGCTACACAGTACACATTGATTCTTATACTTCATAAAATAATCACCAATATGAGCATTCATTAGCACATAAAAAGACTTAAAAATTATTCCATGTCCTTATATTTACATATTAAGTGCTCATATATTTGACTACAATCTCGTGAAAGGTGAATATGTACACAATACCATCAGCAGCAGATTTTTAAATGTGTTTAGAAGACAAATACTTTGTAATCCTTTTCTTCGTCTTTACTAATTTATTAAAGTCAGTCAACAGATAATAACTCATGCATTTTAATAACTATAGATGTGTTTTTTGAAGTCTTCCTTTATTTTCCTCACTTCTTCATGCACACTCAAAAGTAAAAATAACAATAATTGTGTTTTTATGTAAAATAATAAAATCCTCAAACTCCACTCCTCTTGTTCTCTGTAGTTTCCAAGAATCTGATGTGAAACAAAGTGTTTTTCTTTGTCCCTAAGAACCCTTCAACACAAGGACCTCAGAAAGAGGGTTCAGTGAATTGTTGACCTTTGCAAGCATCAGCCAAAGAGAACATTTGGTTTTAGTGCACTTATTAGATTCAAACAGATGATTAGAGATATTTAGCATACTGTTCACAGATACCAAAGCCACAAATGAGAGTATTTTAATTTTTATTAGGTGAACTCCATCTAATCCAATTGCTAACAGAATACAAATGACTATAGCTTTACCGTACCTTAAGATTAAATCCATTCATGCTCAACATTGCATAGAAATAACTTGAATCTATGAAACACATACTTTCTCTCACCTGCGTTTGGAATGACTAAACGGCCACCCAGGTGCCCAAACACAGCACTTGTCTTAAACTGAGTCTTCCTGAGTGTGTGAATTCCATTAGAAGCAATCATAGTGGTCTTCTTTCCTTCCACTGTGCCGTAGTTTGGGTGAAGGTTAGCAGGAAGGGTCTCCTGATGGGCTTTCACATGGTACTCGGCCCGGTCCGCCACACCTAGTGAAACCATAAAGGAGCTCTGAACTTTGACCTTGTCTGGCAGGGGGTCAAAGAGCTCTTTGTCTATGGAGTCCTGAAAGCAGATTGGGCTGCTGTACGTCTGGCCGACAGTTATATCAGGCTGCATGGAGGAATTCAGCAGAAGTGGATTGCCTGGAGGAATGAAAACACAATCTATGATATTTTGGGTGTTTTATAGGAGTTGTTAATATAGGTAAAAAGAGAAGAATACAGTTAGATGGGGTTTTGACAGGCCAGCTCCAGTGCAACAGACCATGGCCTGAAAATCAAGGCATGCAAATAGAAAAGGATTAAATATTTAATTTGTTATTTTGGCTAAAATATTCATTCTAAGAGTGCTGGAAAAAGGAAAAATGTCTTATCTTGAAAAATACAAAAGTTAAAAGGACCATTTTAAGTATGTAAGAAAAGAAAGTGCTTTGGCACCTACTAAATTATTTATTTAGGCTTATTTTTACTGTTAAACAATTGGCCCTTCAAAATCTAACTACCTGAAATATGGTTCTGAATAGGTGTTAGATTATCGAGAGTAAAGAGCAGCGGTCGGCAACAGGTGGCCCGCCAGCAATAATATCTGGCCCGCACCCATAACCAGATTATTTTGATAGCGGCTGGTTCTGAAATAGATCTGTCATGACAGCAACAGTTACTCACAATCAGAGTATGTGAGCGGAGCGGAGTGTGAGTGGAGTGGTGTGATTTTGAATGGAGCGAGGAACGGATTTTTTAAAAGTTGGAGCGTCGTGGTTTTCACTCGCTCCAAGAGTGCTCCATAACTCGCAATTCTGACTTTATAACTCGCAGTTGTGAGTTTATATCTCACAATTCTGAGGGAAAAAACGTCAGAATTATGTGAAAAAAAGTCAGAATTGTCAGATAAAAAGTCAGAATTGTTAGATAAAAAGTCGCAATAACTTTTTATTTTTTTTTATTCAGTGGCGGAAACGGGCTTCCATAGAACTGTGATATTTCAAACATACTGAAATACTTTAGAGGCGGAGCGGTGTTTCTGATATCAGTGAGCACGGAGTGATTATTAAATGCTCAGAGCGCAGAGGGGAAATTGTTGGCGCTCCACTCACATAATCTGATCGGACACCGCCACACAAATGTCGCAGGATTTTACACAGAGTAACAGCTCACTACCAGTTACAAAATACACTGTAACAGTCAGTCACAGGCAATTCTGGTTGCAGTTTCATCAATTAATATATTAAATTATCCTTTGACTATGTTCTGGCCCACCATCTAGTGGTAATTTTAGTTTTTTGGCCCAATGCCAAACTTACTTGCCGACCCCTGATATAGAGCTAAGTACTTTGGTAATATGTTACATTTTAACTTAAACAAGGTCAGTGAACTGCAGGGGGTTAATGAGTTGAAGAAAGGCTATTAAAATATATATTTTTATTTTATGGTACAATTGTAATTTACAATAGTAGCATGTCTACTCTTTATAATAAAGAGTTAAAACTAATAATAATAAAGACCATGAAAAAGGTCCTATTTGGTTTCAGCAGCAGAAATATGAGATTTTCCATATAAAATGTAATTTTACAGTTGGCATGTATGGCAAAATAATTGGTCAAGTTGTGCATATATATAAATGAAAAACAATCAAAATAAAACATTTACTGAAATAAGAATCAATATTTTATCTTTTTACCTTCATGCCATTTGACCATTAACCAAAATCAGAGAACAATTAATATGCAAATATGTGTCATTTGTATATGTTTTGTAAATTATTGAAACATTAATTCAGCGAGTATATAGTTTAAGCAGTTTAAATGGCAAAAAGAAAAAAAGGTTTGGGGACACCTGCATTATTCCCTTTAAGATGGACCCATTGCTAGCTGGAATTTTAGATTATGCAAGCAGACCCGAGCAGCAAATGTACTTGTACTTTTCTCTAGTGACATCATGAGAGATTTGTGCATTCCTGTATAATGATTCATTTAGCTACTCAGGAGGACATACATATATGAACTACGTCTAAATGACCTTTTTGTTTTTCAAGTTTTTAAATCTGTCACCTCCCAGCTTCAACTCAGAACAGCTCTTGGAAGGGGGTCTTCAGCCCTCGCTGTTGCTTTCTCACCTTTTCCTGTCTGAAGCAGGCACACACCATCACCGAGCCCCCACAAATCATCCCGGTGCCAAAGTAGCTCTAACACTCAAGTCACTTAGTCCTTGCTGGCCAGCTGCTGCACAGTGAGCGGTGGGAGGCAGGAGGCTAATGGGTCTTTATTTTTAGGAAAATCGTTAATTACCCCAGGCTGGGCTGATCGGTGTCAGGCGTTTGGGATATTTCTAGTCGCCATGCTTGGACAGGTCAAGGTTTTGCAATAGGGTGACGACAGGTGTGTCTTATAAATTTGAACCACAAAGTTCTAAGGTGTCAGAATGGAACAAATTATGATGGAAAAATATTGATGCATGTGCACATTTGGAATTATCAATTCATCATTATCCTTTTAAGGTATATTCAGCCCAAAGTTGTCTTCATTTACTTTCTTTCTTCTGTAGAACACATACAATATTGTGAAGAACATTTCAACTGTTTATGTCCATATACAAAGAAAGTCAATGGGGTCCAAAGCAATTTTAACATCCATTGTATGGACAAAAAAAATAGTATGAGACATTTCTCAAAATACATTCTGTGTTCCACAGAAGAAACTAACTCAGGTTTAGAACGACATGTGGTGAATTAACCACTACCCATAGCAGAGAACTGAACCTGACTTAGTTTCACCAGACATATAAAGAAATTAAAGCACATTAAATGTTTCAACTTCTTAAATTCTCATCCACAACAAATTGGTTTTCCTCTCTTCAGAAGCAGGATATGATCACTGTGGGACAGACAATCTCAAAAAATGAGAGAGAAAAATGAAAGGACGAGACAGCAGGATGATAGGAGTTAATGAAACAGGCATGTAGTGGGCACCTTGCGGGGAAAGATCTGGAATTAGAGATGTGATTAAAATGACTCGGTGGCTCAGATTTCAAGAGCAGACAGGCGGGCAAAGGTCTGGAGTGTCATACTGTTACCTGTGATTTAGAGAGTCAGCTGGAATACTTCAGAAACTTTATCATAATTACACACTGAGAAAAACTGCGATAGATATCATGCAGCGAATTGAGTTAAAAGGAAAAGGGATAGAATGAATGATATAATGAATAACTCAAAACCTAAGAGGAAGAAAAGCAAATCAAAACCACATCAAATGCATTCAGATTTGGAACTTTTGAACCTTTAAAATAAACAACTGTTTAGAGAAGCTTCTATTGTCTTATTATACATCCCACATCCTTAAGTGTACATCCAACAAGTGTTCTTGTTTCCCTTGCATGGGGTTTGGTCTTTCCTATGAGCTCTGATGGGAACAGGATTGGCTGTTGGAATGAGGTGCAGCGGGAGGCTGGGAGAAATTTGGCCTTTTTAAATAGGATTGATGAACTGACAAATGCGGCTCAGCTGAGCCTTGATCCCCTCTTTCCTGTTGCATGCAAGTGGCAGGGGGGTTCGCCATCCCAGGCCTTGAGCACAGTAAACACAAGCTGCTAGTCGCAGCCTTTCAAAGTGCTGTCACAAGCAGGCAGGATTGATTACCCTGCGAGGTGATGGCTATCACTTTCTCTGACCCAGAAGTGTCAGCGGTGGTTAATATGGATGCGTGTAGCAGAACCAAATGTGGGTCATGTGACTATAGTCGTGGTCTTATCAACAAAAGTTATCGGCACAGCTGACAAAAAAGCAGAATTGAAGTCAACGTAGCATGCCTTACACATTTACTCCTCAAAGGATTTTGAGTTTTTTGTGTGCGAATGTGTGTTTGCTCAGGGGAGGCTGAAATGTGTGAGTGAAATATGTTAGTGTCTTACTGTGCAATAAATAACTCTTATGGCATGTGTGTCTGTATGCTTTACAAGCAATTAATTTATTTGGAATTGTCTGAATATTCATTGTGGCTTAGCCTGTTATTGTGACAAGTGGCACATAAACATCAGTAACACAAAAAATCAATTAATCCAACCGAACTGCTTCATCTACAGTTAACTCTTACCCTGTCTGGTGGTTTTGAAGTTGAAGGACTGGAAGCCCCCAGCAAGAGCAGATGAGTCAATGACGTCCACTCCATACTCACTTTGACTCTTCCTGTAGAGGGTGATGGCCACTATGAGGACGACCACAGCGATCACCCCCGCAGCCAGACCAGAGTACAGCGCAACATCAATAGCGTTCTCCATGCCTGGGATACAGCCATAAACACACATAAACACATACTTAGACTTAGGAAAAATCATTATTTACATGCATAAACATGCATATATTATTAGGGGTTCAAGCACGAAGTGCTGAAACCCTATTCTAACTGTTAGGATTTGTATTATTATTATTATTCCCTAAAACTGATTGTGCAGAACAAACTGTAAGGCCTAGAGAGCTGAAACTTGGTCAGATGGTAGTAGTCCAGCCTTCTTGTCAGATACCAAGGCTCGCCCCAATCGGCCTATTCAAAAATGCGAAATCGCTCCTAGCCCCTAAACCGCTTGTCGTAGACTCAAAAAAATGTCATTTTTGAAATCCTTGGGTCAAGGCGGTCGAAAGACTAAAAAAATCAGATTCGCGCTGCGAGGTACAGTTTTTCCCCAAAATTGAGCTATGTCCAAAACCTACTTTTGCGAACTAGTCCTAGGTTTTTCGCCCAATCCAACCCAAACCAGTTCAGAAAAATTCTCCGGAGAGTGAATATCAATAATTATCAAAAACAATTTCGACTCACTGTCACAATGGGGCGCCAAAACATTTGAAAGGGACAATTTTACGAAAAGGGCTATAACTTGTGAACAAAATGAGATACCTTCACCAAACTCGGTTAACGTGTAAGAGCTCAATCTTTGGTCAAATAAAAAAAATTGTGAAGCTCTGCCACTTGGTGGCGCTATAAGATGGAAAAAACATAAAAATGGCTATAACTAAGCAAGCGTTAGTCCAATTGACCTGAAAATTGGCATGCAGTGTCTTTGTCCCATGTGTCATAAGTGTCTATGAGGACATTGGCGTATCTAAAAATACATAGCCGCCATCGGCCAATGAAGTTTGAGCACCTATTAGACAAGGTTAACGGTGGCTGATCGGAACGAAACTTGGTGGGCATGTTTAATCCATGGCCCTAAAGGTCTGTAAGAATTTTGAAAGAAATCGGCCATTAGTTGGTGCTAACGAGATTTTTTGGCTCTGTATTCACATGGTATTTCACACATCCACACAATATGCATATCATTTGATAGATCTCCTCATAATGCACAACTTTGCCTCAAGAACCATTGCTGCCAATCAAATCATTCATTAATTATTCACAAATATGTGAAAAACCTACTTGTGCAAACTAGTCCCTAGTTTTCCGCTCAATCTCGATCAAACCACTGCAGTATTAATCTCTGGACTCTCTAGATCAATAATTATCAAAGATTATTGAATTTTGTCCTTTGCTTAGCTACAATGGGCTCATTTAATAAGGGGGTGGGGCCACATATACCCAAACGCCTATAAAACCTAAACGAAAACTCAAAACTTTACGAAACCTGGAGAAAACATGTGTCATATGATTCTAAACAATCTTGCAAAGTTTCATGGAGATCGGACCATAGGTGGCGCTATAACAGTTAAAAAATCCTTCAAAAACACAATATTTGTATAGAAAATTACCTCAAATTGTAGAACATGTTCATATATTCACACAAACACTATATCTCCATATAATTTGATAGATCTCCTTATTCTGAACAACTTTGCCTCTGAGACTAATACGGTCAATCAAGTCGTTCAGGAAATATTCTCAATTATGTTAAAAACCTACTTTTGCGAACTAGTCCTAAGTTTTTTGCTCAATATCGATCAAACCCCTGCAGTAATACTCTCTGGACTCTCTAGATCAATAATAATAATAAAAAAAATAAAATAATGAATTTTGTCCTTTGGTTAGCTGTAACGGGGTCATTAAAAAGGGGTGTGGCCAAATATACCCAGAAGCCTATAAAACCTAAACAAAAACTGGAAACTTTACGAAACTTGTTGAAAAAATGTGTAACATGACTTTTAACAAGCATGAAAAGTTTCATAGAGATTGGACCATAAGTGGTGCTATAACAGTGAAAAGGGCCTCTAAAACACAGTATTTCTATAGTGAATCAAATTGCAATAAAATGTTCATAATATTCACTTATACACTATATCTTCATATCATACGATAGATCTCCTCATTTTGAACAACTTTGCCTCTGGGATCAAAGCTGTCAATCAAACTGTTCATTAAATATTTGAGATTATTTTAAAAAAAGCTACTTGAACTAGTGAACTAGACTTCAAAATCGACTTCAAAATCAAAATCAATAAAATCAGTGTAGTACTATTGTCTAGACTCTCTAGGTCAATAATTATCAAAAAATATTGAACATATGCATTTGGACATGCATATCATTTAATAATATCTTCTTTACATAGTGTACCCAAAGGCCTATGAATCCCAAAAGAAATTCCCACAAAATCTCAAATCTGTTTAATATGATGCATAATTTCATTCTAAACAAGTATGCAAAATTTGAAGATTGGGCAAAAAAAATTAAACTATAATAACTGTAATGGTTAAAAACATGTTGTATGAGAAATTGCAAATTATAACCACTAGATGGCAGCAGAAGACCACTAATGGGCTTATTCAAATAATTCAGTGGTTCTCAAACCTGTCCTGGAGTACCCCCAGCCCTGCACATTTTGTATGGCCGTTTCTCAATACCAAGTTCGCAGAGTCTGGACTTCCGTCCTTTCGAGTTTGGACTTGCCAAGTTCGACTCGGAAGAGCGAACTCTCGAGGACGGGAGGACGAACTGAATTCTGGGTTATGGCCCGTATCAAGTCCGCACAAGTCACCTCTCGATGCATCCTCGGTAAAAGGGGCGGATCAAGAACACATCCGGGGATTTGAACTGGACTTGGCTAGATGTGAACTTTGAATTGGAACAGTACTTCGGCAGCGACTGATGACGTTTCACAAGTCCACAAGAACACAAGTACAGACAAGTACGCATATTGAGAAACGGCCTATGTCTCCCTCATCTAGCACACCTGATTCAACTCATCAGCTCATTAGTGGAGACTGCAAGACCTGAAGTGTATCTGCAACAAAGTGAGTGAGTGTGTGTGTGTCTTAGCATATTTGCTGTGTATTAAATATTTTTAAACCTTTCATTTCTCCCTGTGTGTGTGTTTATGTGACAGAGAGAGAGAGCCAGTTTTAATGAATTCTCCATTGTGAATGTGTTCTATAGTCAGCCCTGCATTTCACGTTGGCCAAGACCTTAACAGAATAAGAGTCATAAAGGCAATAAAGTGCTTAAACCTGCATGGAGCTCTCTTCTAACGAGCCGGAGATCTGAATAAGGTGTGTTCAATAAGCAAGAGAGCGCACAGCAGAAGGTCTCCAGTAATGGAGCTGAGAATCACCATTTTATATCTACAACAACGTGTGTCTGTGTGTTTGTTTGTGTGTGTATTAGCATGCTTACTGTGTATCAGTGTTGTTAAACCTTTCATTTCTGTCTGTGTGTGTATGTGACAGAGAGAGAAATACGGTGTTAATGAAATCTCCATTGTGGATGTGTTCTGGCGTCAGACCTGCATTTCACATTAGGCTACACCTTAACAGCATATATAAATCATAAAGGCCTTAAAGAGCTTTAACCCCGGTAATCGCTGCTTGCAGCTATATTTATTATTATTATACATAAATATATTTAATATATAAACGTAACCTATTTTTCTTAAACATTTTGGCCAAAAATATTGGTACCCTTGGTAAATACGATCAAAGAAGGCTGTGAAAATTAATCTGCATTGTTAATCCTTTTGATCTTTTATTTAAAAAAATCACAAAAATCTAACCTTTCATTGGATAATAAGAATTTAAAATGGGGGGAAATATCATTATGAAATAAATGTTTTCTCTAATTCACATTGGCCACAATTAACAGCACCCTTTTATTCAATACTTTTTGAAACCTCCATTTGCCAATTTAACAGCTCTAAATTTTCTCCTATAATGCCTGATGAGGTTAGAGAACACCTGACAAGAGATCAGAGACCATTCCTTCATCCAGAATCACTCCAGACCCTTTAGATTCCCAGCTCAATGTTGGAGCTGGCAATAAAGCTGACTTGACTTCTTCTCTTCAGTTCACCCCACTCATTTTCTATAGGGTTCAGGTCAGAAGACTGGAATGGCAATAGCAGAAGCTTGGTTTTGTGATCAGTGACTCATTTTTGTGTTGTTTTGAGGTGTGTGTTTGGATTATTTTACGGTTGGAAGATCCAAACATGACCCATTATAAGATTTCTAACAGAGTTGATTTTGTTTATCTGTTGGCATTTGATAAAATCCATTATGCCATGTTGTCCAGGACCTCCAGCAGAAATATAGGCCCACAACATCAAAAATAAAGCAGTATATTTCGTTGTACACATGGGGTACCTTTTTTTTTATCCCTGTGTGCACCAAACCCATCTTGAGTGTTTGCTGCTAAAAAGTTAATTTTTTAGTTTCATCTGACCATAGAAGCCAGTCCCATTTGAAGTTCCAGTCGTGTCTGATAACTGAATATGCTGGAGATTGTTTTTGGATGAGCAAAGATTTTCTTGAAACCCTCCCGAACAACATGTGGTGATGTAGGTGCTGTTTGACAATTATTTTAAAAGGTTTTCTGACCCCGAGACTCAACTATTTTCTGCAATTCTCCAGCTGTGGTCCTTGGAGAGTCTTTAGTCACTCAAATTCTCCTCCTCACTGTGCATTAGGACAATACAGAAACAAACCCTCTTCCAAGCAGTTTCGTAACATTTTCTGTTGATTAGAAACTCTTAATTATTGCCCTGATGGTGGAAATGGGAATTTTCACTGCTCTAGCTCATTGCTTAAAGCCACTTCACTAATTTGTGAAGCTCAATTATCTTTTGCTGCACATCATATTCTTTGTTTTTTCTCATTGTGATGGATGATTAAGGGAATTTGGACTTTGTTTTCCCTCCTATTTATACTTCTGTGAAACAGGAAGCCATGGCTGGATAATTTCATGTTCATAATCACCCTGGAGTGCTCAAAATTGTGAAAGGGAATATACTTCAGAGATATTTTACTCATAAGAATTTCTAGGGGTGCCAATAATTGTGTCCAACGTGTATTTGAGAAAAACATTTATTTCATAATGATATTTCCCCCATTTTAAATTCGTATCCAATGAAAGGTTAGATTTTTGTGAATTTTTTAAATAAAAGATCAAAAGGATTAACAATGCAGATTAATTTTCACAGCCTTCTGTGATCATATTTACTAAGGGTGCCGATATTTTTGGCCATGACTGTACATGCATGTGTTTGTATTTATATATACACATAATTAACATACAGGTCCTTCTAAAAAAATTAGCATATTGTGATAAAGTTCATTATTTTCTGTAATGTACTGATAAACATTAGACTTTCATATATTTTAGATTCATTACAACACAACTGAAGTAGTTCAAGCCTTTTATTGTTTTAATATTGATGATTTTGGCATACAGCTCATGAAAACCCAAAATTCCTATCTCAAAAAAGTAGCATATCATGAAAAGGTTCTCTAAACGAGCTATTAACCTAATCATCTGAATCAACTAATTAACTCTAAACACCTGCAAAAGATTCCTGAGGCTTTTAAATACTGTATAGAAAAAGTCTTAGATCTTGGAGTTCAGCTCATGAAAAATGGGGGCAAAAACAAAGTGTTGCATTTATAATTTTGTTCAGTGTATATTATGTACATAGAAACTTTTATTTTGGATGCGATTAATTGCTGCCCAGCACAAATTATAAGTAATTTTATAATGTTTCACAACAACAGCTATTGTTGTCATTATTGTTACAATTATTATTGTTGTTTTATTATTATTATCATCATCATCATCATCATCATCATTTTTATTATTAGCATAATTATTATTCTCATCATCATCATTGTTACTGTTATTACTATTATAATCATTATTATTGCTGCTATTACATTGTGTTAGGAAATAGACAAAAAAGATAATACAATAAGATAATCAAGATAATAAGATAAATAAGTTATAGTTCTTTTAACAGTTTTACATACTGTGTGAAAGTGAAATGTTTTCACAGTGCCAGAAAAAAAACAAAAACAAAAGAAACATTTATGACAAGGAAACATTTAAAGCCATCACGCCTGGTCATTGCGGTTAGACTTGCAAATCTTTTAGACAACTGTGTAAATGGAACAGGTGCAATATGCACACGTTTAGCAGTGTATAAAGATATGCTTGGCACGTGAGGGCAGTTTGGGAGGTGTGAATTCCAGGGCTCTTACTACTTTAATAACTGGCAGAGTGGAGTGCCAACACCCCACGCAATGATACATCTGTTCAGCTGGCATCTACAGCACTGGCCCAAGTGACCTCTGCAGCAGGAGGGTTGGGCAGACAGAACTTGCCAGATCACAAAGGACACAGAGGACATTAATCATGCCGTGAGAGGAAGAATATGCTTATAAAACTACAGCACTGCATTTCAAATACCCTGACGCACTACAGAAAGTTGAACAGGATTACGTGCTGCAAGCTGGAAACAAGTTTCTGTCCAAGGGTAAAGGTGAATTAATTGCATGTCCATCATTGAAGAGATTTAATAGATTCAATTAGAAGAATTATAACCCAGCTCACACATCAGTGCACACGGAAGAATCTCAGATTCACATCACTGTAACAATGCAGAAGCACATGGTACTAATACATATTTAAAATCATGTTTTGCAAAGTGCCTCAATATGGTTAAAATAATACATGGGGAGAAATTAAGACATAATATGCTTGACGAGGTGAGTTAATATTCAATGATTACACCTTGTTGCTTCCTCTAAATATAGCACATGCTCAAATGCCACATCCAATCACTCACTCTCTATCATCTAAAAAGGACACAATACATTATCTAGCACTTTGAAATTCTCTGAAATGGATACGCAGACAATCTTGATAAGGACACTAGCAGAATATTCAGGACTATACTGAGAATCATCAAATTCTTAATCAGCATCTTTGTCTTTTATGATAAACTTAGTTGGGAAGGCAATAAGTCTTGTTTTATAGAGAAAAATAATACAAATATTAATAATAATAAATATATATATATATTTATTGCCAAAAGCATTATATATATTTATATATATATATATATATATATATATATATATATATATATATATATATATATGTGTGTGTATGTGTGTGTGTGTCTCATTTGTAAAGTTTATTTGCTGTGGATGCTTCAGTTGGCTTGTAATTTCCATACTAACATTCAAATTGAGAGACAGATAGAATACTTGCTAATTAATCTTCTGCATCTTTTTTCCACTTAGTTGAAAATGACACCTGCTGTCAGCATAATGATACAGGTAACCAAGCATAGAAGTGAAGACATATGAGGGTATTGAGCTTATCTTAATTAAGGAGAAAAAATAGCTATCACACAAATTCTCACAAATAATAATATTAAAAAAATGATATTTAAGATAAAATAACTCAAACAGAAGTTCACTTGACAGTAGCAACAGCTTATTTTGTTGTTTTATTCCCTCATCTGTACAGCCATTATGAATTCACATGGAGGAGAAACTCACTCTGAGGCTCAACATCATGCATCAGCTTCCCATCTGCAGGGAAAAAGAAACAGAACAAGAGAGAGAGAGAAAGAAAGAAAGGGAGAGAGAATTACAGTCCATCCCTGTAATTCTTATTACAAATCTGCTCTCTGATTCACATCACGGGTAGATGTCCAACTGCAGGCTATGCCAACATCAGCTGTGGATACTGTTGCTCAGTATTGTTGCCATGGGAAGCTACTGGCAGATGGTTTTGGATCACTTAGGCTGCAGGATGTTTCCATCCTTCATTAAGGAGGAGAAATCAGAGAGGGTTCTCATCATAACAGCTACGAGGGAGATATTGAGAGGGACACGGAGCATGATGCCGTCACTTTCATCCACCTTTAGCAGACAATTATCACAGTTCCCAAAACACGCAAATCACGCACTTGAGCTTTGTGTCAAGCACCAAGTGAGAAACAGCATGACCAACATGTGATGACGACGATGCTGTTTTCATCGATGAAATGACTGTGTTTATGATATATTACGGCATTTGCGCATACTCACTTTGTGTACACAGTCCTCCCGTGCAGTTCTCAGAGCTTTGACCTTCTCCCTCACACATCTTGCCTCTGTGACGAGGCGGTGGTGCGTTGCACTCCCTCCATTGCTGCCTCTCACACTGCGCGCTACACATCGTCCACTCGCTCCACTCCTCCCAGACTCCATCCACTGCAGAGCACACAACGGGGTTGCCGTTTAAGGAAGGTGAACAGCTGCTCTGTGCATTAACTGCACTCAGCAATGAATTGACGAGATTTCTAGAGAGTTCATAAACTTAATTAAAAGTGTTTTAATGGTCCAACTCTTGACCACACTGGCTGGGTTGCACACATTACATTAGCATATTTTAAGCGAATTGAGTAAATTCTCAATATTATCTGTAGCTCAGTCCATTTTAATCTGTTCTTCATCTTGTTTTTTAAGCCATAAAAAGTGTTGTTTAAATTATAGTTGTGTTCAAATTTTGGGGCCAGTATGTTTTTTTTTTTTTTTTTTTTTTTAAGAAATAATACAAGACGCATTAAACTGATTAAAAGTAACACAATGTTACAAAAGGTTTCTGTTTAAAATAAGGGCTGTTCTTTTGAACTTTCTATTAAAAGAAAACTGGAAAAAAAATAACCATGGTTTCCACAAAAACAGTTTTCAGCTGTGATAAGAAGAAATGTTTCTTGAGCATCAAAGCAGCATTTTATAATGATTTCTGAATGATTATGTGGCACTGAAGTGTAAGGGCTGCTGACAATTCAGCTCTGGCATCACGGGAATAAATTAGATTTTAAAATACATTCAAATAAAAAAACATTTATTTTGGAATTGCAATAATACTTCACAATATTACTGTTTTTACAGTATTTGTGATCAAGAACTTGCGAGTGCAAGAGACTTTTAAACCTTACAAAATCTTATAAACATCAAACTTTTGTATGGTAGCTTCAGCGTGACACTGTCAAACTGAATACACAAAAGCACTTATGTGGCTCTTATTGTTTTGCTGCCGATATGCATTTCCACAATATGAAGAAAATAAATACGGTGAGATTTAACTCTACCTAACTGGACAGATGTTTTTGATCATTTAATTATAAACAATTAATCAACATGGTATATTGTCATTTAATTAACATCTGATAAATAACTGACCTATGTAGTGACAACAAATTGTATACATTCTCTACTAATAACTGTCAGGATTTTTAATCAAAGGAATTTTTTAACCACAACCTAAAAGCCAATTGAGAATACTATGAACGTTTTCCTATTTTATTTAATTTCTACAAATAATTACTTGATTGTAATCACATACTGTATATCAACTCAATGCATGATTAATTAAGAATTAAACAAATGAAATGCGTTTTACTCATTTGAGGCTTAACTGTGAACAAATTATTTAAATAATGAAAAGATTCAAGCTTATTATGCAAACCAACAGTAATCATGCGTGGTCAGATCAAAAAGACTGGTTCACAAATTGATTTAAATATCACAAAGACAAGAAAACACCTGAGTACAACATGAATAACTAACTAGACTAGAGATAACTAAAATAACTAGAGATTATTTCTTCATTCTCATAAGAGAACAAAAGGTCTCATTTACATACATGAAGTAAAGCCTTAGTAATACCCATAATAATACCCTTACATTGAACTCTTACAGAATGGAAAATTAACTACAATGTCTGATGTGTTCTGAATGTAAAACATGGTGTTACGTGCTACCATGACACTAAAAACTAGGGTGAGTTTGGATGCTGGAGGACAAGCTGCACCTCAGGGGTGTGCTGCTGTTTATGAGGCTCTAACCTGGGCAGAGTGCATTGCAGGTGATCTTCTGCACAGACATGCCCTCACAGAATGCTCCCCCGTTCAGAGGAGCCGGGTTAGTACAGGTCCGAGATCGCTTCTGAACTCCTCTCCCACAGTTCACGCTGCAAGGAGACCACTCTGTCCACAGAGACCATCCACCGTTCACTGCAGAGACAAAGAGATCTTCCGCTGAATAAGACAACAACTGAACTTGAAAGACATCCTTTCCCTCACCCTGCCAGAAAAAAAAAACACCCAGAGGTCAGGATGACTAACAGGCTAAAGGAAAACCTTCTCTTAGATCTGTGGTTTGAATTTTTTGTAGTCTAGCTTTGATATGTCTTAGCTGAACAACCCGTAATACTGCCAATATTTTAACACCAATGTTAACACAGATTTGTTCCAATAAGGTCACGTAGCAGGTAAAATAGAATGCTACATGCAAATAATAAAATACAGCTAATTATAAACACTACCGGTCAAAAGTTTGAAATCATTAACTTTTTTAAAAGAAGTCTCTTATGCTCACCAAAGCTGTATTTTATTCGGTGAATAGGACCTACTGCAAAATCTACATACTTTGAGATTGATTTTTCCAATCTTATCTTCACCAACTGTCTACCTCAAAAACCAACAATGGAATAGTAGATAATTACATATCTGTCTCACTGCATCCTTTCCTTTACTAAACTCTTGAAAGATATATCTTCAATCACCTTTTTGTGTTCCTTTTACAGAACAACCTAACAAATACCAGGGTTCAAAGGTGGACATTTCCCCAAGGCTGCTCCACTGGTGAGAACACTCTCAAGATTGTCAAGAATGTCAAGATTGATATTTTTTGCTGGCTTGGACCAGGTGAAACATTTGTTTCTCCTATCAGCCCTTTCAGAACCAGGTATCGCTGTTAGTGTTCTTCACTAGTTTGAATCATTTGTGGAGCGTATGAATCGCAGAAAACCTCTTAAAGTAGCTAAAGCTTGTTTATATAGCTTGTATCTTTAAACATATAGTTTTGTTGAAACAAAGTATCAACTGTTTTTGACCATACAATAAAAGTTGATGGGATTTTAAAAAGTTCTTGAAGCCAGCTGACTTGTTTTGGCATTGTATTGTATTGTATTGTGATGACTGTTTTGAGAAAGAAAAAAAAAAGAAAAGACTAAAATCAGATTAAGTCTAAAGGTTGAGTAATTAACGAGTTAAAAACTTAATGAGTCAAGTAGGGCTCGCTGCAGACCACAAGATCCAGTGAGCGTGGTTGGATCCACATCTAGGGGGTGGAGATGGGTAGGTTTAGGGGTGGAGATGGGGTGGTTTTAGGGATCAGGGAGTGGAGATGGGTAGATTCAGGTATATGTAAGGTGGGAGGAGTTGGATCTGGATCCAACCATGCCCCCTGGATCTTGTGGGCTGCAGCGAGATGCTCCTCTTAACAAGTAAAATGTGATAATTAATGACTTCACAGCCCTATTGCAAGCAGAGAGCCGTTTAGCAGTATTTTTAGCAAAGATGAGGAGGCACCACCACAAGTTAATGAAGCATATCAGTGTCATCTTACCAAACACAACTACAGTAGCTGTAGCACTGCGTCTTTTTGCAACTACATTACTGGCGAGGCAGGTGTAGTTGCCAGAGTCAGAGAGTCTGGCTTCATTGATGATCAGATTGTGGTCAGCACGAGTGTCAATGTTATCATCTTCAAGGGAGCTGACCAATTCTTCATTTTTCAACCACTCCACCTGACAAAAAGAGAAGTTTTTATTAACCAATGCTGAAGTTTTATTAACCACTCAGTGTAGAATAGTATAAACTGTAATTGAAAGCACAGTGACCATTCATCTTTGACACTGTATTGCACACTGTGCTTATTCAAAGAAGAAATAGTTCCTATCTCACACAACAGTGAAAACAGTTGTTTATTTTTTGGTCTGTTTGTAATTCATTACCTAACCTTGGAAGGAACACTAGGGCTGAGGGCACCATTTGAAGAAGGCTGTCGTGTCAGCTTTTTTTTCCTTGATCAATCTTAAATCCATCTGATTTGGTTATTGCTTTCAACAGAACATGGTTACTAATATATAAAATTATAGTCACATTTATGCTGAGCAGTCGCTGCAGTGATGCCCTCTTTGCCCTCTCTTCCTCTACTTTCATTACAGCATGTTAAACTTTGCTCTATTCACAGATTATTTCCTAGAATCACATTAGCCCTCATGTTCATAGCTCATAACATGCTTTAATTATTTTGTGAGCCATATGACTAACCCAGATGCATAATTAGAGTGATTATGTTCATGATACTGCACTATAAAGCTGTAAAATACAGTCGTGAAATCTAAACTCAAATGGTAAACTGTAAAAAATGCTTAAAATGTTAATGGTAAAAGACTGTAAAAATGCTAAGGTAAAAAGCTGTTAATGACACTTTCCCTTACTTTACATGCTGAAAAATTTAATAGATCTAATGGGACATTAATTTACAGCAAAATACTGTTAAACGTACATATTTATATACCAGATATACCAAGATGGCGCTGCTGAGTTCGGACGCCGTCCAGGTTGCTCCACTAAGATTGTGTTTTTATTTACTTTTTTACTTACTTTGACTTTCTCTTTTTACACATTTTACGTCGGCACTGATCACCTATAACAAAGAAACACTTTTGGACATTGGTAACCGCTACACTAACCTGTTCCAGGACACTTTAGCCACGAATCCAGAGTGGCCACTGGAGATTCTTCAGAAAGCGGAGATAAACAATAACCCCCCGAGGCGACGGATCAAGAAACACCACAGGAAACGCGCTGGAATTCGAGATAGACTCCGGAAAAGGGCTCACAGTCCTCCTCTTCCGAGCATTCTGCTCGCAAATGTCCAATCCTTGGACAACAAGATGGACGATCTTAGAGCCAGGATTAGTTTCCAACGGGACATTAGGGACTGTAACATCCTTTGTTTGTCAGAAACGTGGCTTTCGTCCTCGGTCCCGGACACTGCTGTTATGCCAAGTGATAACTTCTCTGTTTTTTGGACGGACAGAACAGCAGAGGCCGGTAAATCCAGGAGTGGAGGTGTGTGTTTCATGATTAACAAGAAATGGTGTGATCCCAGGAATATCTCCATTCTGTCGCATTCCTGCTCGCCTCATCTGGAACATCTTTCCATTATTTGCCGCCCATTTTATCTGCCCCGGGAGTTTTCATTGATCATAGTTACTGCTGTGTACATTCCACCACAGGCGGACACCAGCTAAACTTCACGATGTGCTCAGCGGCTACATTAACAAACATCCTGACGCTGCCTTTATCATCGCGGGAGACTTTAACAAAGCCAACCTCAAGCAGGTCATGCCGAAATTTCATCAACATGTATCCTGTCCAACTAGAGGACCAAATACACTGGATCATTGCTTCTCTCAGTTCAAGAATGCCTACAAAGCCCGCTCACTACTGGCTTTTGGCAAATCGGACCATGCCGCCATTTTCCTCACACCGGAATACAAACAAAGGCTCGTTCAGGATCCCCCGGTGCAGAGAGTAGTGACGCGCTGGTCCTCCCACTCAGAAGCTATGTTACAGGTGACTCTTGATGAGGTCGACTGGGATATGTTCCGGGCGAGTTCTTCTGACGTCAGTGAGTTCACGGATGTAGCATTAAGCTTTGTAAACACGCTAACCGAGCAAGCTACAGAAACAATAACTATAAGGACATTCTCCAATCAGAAACCATGGGAGGACAGAACAATCCGTGCTGCGGTTAACACACGCACTGCCGCTTACAATGAGGCTCTTCTGACCGGGAATTTGTGCGAGTACAAAGCATCGTGCTATGCTCTCCGACGCGCAGTAAGAGCCGCTAAACACAGATACAGAGAGAGAATTGAGTCTCGTTTCCAGCTCAATGACTCTCGACGGATGTGGCAGGGACTGAGGACCATCTGTGCCTTCGGAAAACAAATCCTCCGTGGAGGTGAGAGCAGATCCGTTGCTGGCCGACGAGTTAAACACCTTCTATGGCCGCTTCGACTGCAACGGTGGCGGCGCGTCTCTGCCGTCCAGCGCGTCAGGAAGCAGCAGGCAGAGCAGCGATGATCCTGTAATCACCGTGTCGGAGGATGAGGTTCGCTAAAGAAAGTGAACGTCAGGAAAGCAGCCGGACCTGATGGGATAACCGTCCGTGTTCTGAGGTCCTGCGCCGATCAGCTCGCTGGTTTGTTCACTTCCATCTTTAATGAGTCCCTTGCTACCTCCGTGGTTCCCACCTCATTCAAAAAATCCATCATTATCCCTGTGCCAAAGAACAATAAACCCTCTTGCCTGAATGACTATCGCCCAGTTGCCCTCACATCTATAGTCATGAAGGCTTTTGAGAGACTTGTAAAGAGCCAGATCTGCTCCTCCATCCCTGATACTTTGGACCCTCTTCAGTTTGCCTATCGCCCAAATAGATCTACTGACGATGCCATCTCTCACGTCCTCCACTCTTCCCTCACACACTTGGACAGCAACAATGGGAATTATGTAAGGCTGCTATTCATAGACTATAGCTCAGCTTTCAACACTATAGTCCCAATCAAGCTGGCCTCTAAACTCACAGACCTCGGCCTGAACTCCTCACTCTGTGACTGGATTCAAGACTTCCTCACCGGCAGACCTCAAGTGGTGAAAGTTGGCCAGTTCACCTCAAACTCCATCACTCTGAACATAGGAGCCCTACAGGGCTGTGTCCTGAGTCCCCTGCTCTACTCTCTCTACCTGCATGACTGCATGTCCTCTCACAGCTCCACATCCATTATCAAATTCGCTGATGATACTGTGGTTCTGAGCCTCATCTCCAACAACGTTGAGACCGCATACTTGAACGAGGTAGAGAGACTCACATCATGGTGCCAGGACAACTGTCTCTCTCTGAATGTGAGCAAAACTAAAGAGCTGATCGTGGACTTTAGGAAGAGACAGCAGCAGCCCTACACTCCTCTTATGATCAGTGGGACCCCTGTGGAGAGGGTGAGTAGCTTCAAGTACCTCGGTGTAAACATCTCCGAGAACCTGACTTGGACTACACACATCCAAACACAGGTTAAGAAAGCCAGGTAAAGACTGTACCATCTGCGACAGCTGAGGAAATTCAGGGTCTCACCAGCAATCCTGAAAACTTTCTATCCAGGGACCATAGAAAGTGTATTGACTCAGTGCATCTCAGTGTGGTATGGAAACAGCTCCAATCAGGACTGCAAAGCACTACAGAGAGTTGTGCGCTTAGCTGAGCACATCTCAGGGTCTGCTCTCCCCTCTCTGCAGGACATCTACCTCAAACGCTGTAAAAATAGAGCTGTCAAAATTATTAAGGACTCTAATCACCCTGGTAACCGACTATTCACTTTGCTTCCATCTGGTAAGTGCTTCCGTAGCCTGATGTCAAAAACTGAGAGACTTAAGAGGAGCTTCTTCCCCCAGGCCATCAGGCTCCTAAACTCTAACTCTGTGTCATAACATCACATGACTCCATGTAAATATCACTATATCAATAAGCTATTCATAAATTTCCTCTACCTCATATTGCTGCTATTTACATACCCTGTACAACTTTTTTGCACATTTTTTTTTTGCACATTTCTCTTTATTACTATTTAAGTCAACAACATACTAACCTGCACATTTATATTTACATTTATATTTATATTTTTTATCTTTTATTTTATTTAATTTTATTCTTTATTTTTTTTCTACTTTTCTTTTTCTTAATATTTGTATTCTATATAATTGCACTGTCCTTGGAGTGGACCTGACCTACATTTCACTGCTGGTTGTACTCTGTATAACTGTGTATGTGACAAATAAAAATCTTGAATCTTGAATATTTTTGGAAGTGAAAAAGAACAAACCCATCTTACCATTTACAGTGAAAAACTTTCACATTTGATGGTTTTTCATGGAAATTGTTTCTTAACTGTTTGAGTTTGTGTGTGTGTGTGGGGGGGGGGGGGGGGTGTACATTAGTGTTTTATGTTACATCTTATTTTATTAAATAAATGTTTATTGCATTATTTGTGTCCATGACAACATACACCTTCTATATTTTAGCATTTGCCTCAGCTTGTGAAAAAGCTATTTATGATAAGCTTTAATTAACCATTTGACTTTCTCATTGTCGCCTTTGTTTCTCAGGTATTTGTCATCATACATTATAAAGGGAACAAATTATATTAGAATTTGATTATCTTCTCAGTTAGTGAAATATATGTTTGTTTTTTTAACAGTAAATGTTTAGTCTGTAAAACTTAAAAATGTTGCTACCATATTTTTCTCAGATTTTTTTAAGCACTGTTTTACTTTCAAAAAAACAAAAAACATCTTAGCTGGTCTCCTAACCTGGACAACTTTATTAGCCTGGCATATTTTGCTAGTTTAAGAGGTATTTCGGGCACTTTACAGTTGTTCAGACAGCTAAGACAGCTGGCCAACCAGTTTAACCCAGCTAAGACCAACAAATCATGCGGTTTAAGCTGCTTTTTCAGCAGGGAGTAATGCTACTTATGTATGGAAGTGAAGAGCACACTTCTCTAATGTATTTACTCAAGTTTTCAGGGAAACTTGGGAGTTGAAATAGGCAATTAGCACACAGTGAAAGCAGACCTCTCTGTTGAGACATTTGCCATGCTCTGCATTCTTGAGCACCACTTCTCCTCAGCCTTTGAAAAGGTGCAGAGCACAGACATGAAGAGGAGAGGGAGAAAGAGAGAAAGGGGGAAAAACAGGATAGAAGTAGAGAGGGAATGAGAGGAGGAAAGGTAGGGGACAAATACAAATTAGCTGGGTAAATGTGTGGCAGACAATGTGAGAAATGAATGGCCTAATTGGCACATTTGTTTCAATTACAGCGTGGCTAACGGGTGGCAGGGCTGACAGAGGAGGTTCCACGGTCTCAAGAGGATCCCATGATTTCATTAGTGCCTCCATTCTGCCTGATTAAGGTTCTTTTGACAGGAAGATATCAGTCGAAGTGAAGACCTCGCTGTTATCACAAACACAGGGGCTATTTGGCTGTCAGGACAGGAGGTCAGAGCCACTTAAAAACTCAGTACACTTTTGAACTCAGTAAAACAAGGTCACGGGAAATGTTTGGATCAGTTTGCAGGTGGTGTTAGAGGAGGTTTGTACCTGTGAAGTGTGTGTGGAGTAGAAGCTGTTGAAACCGCTTCATATTTCAGCAGGGTAATTACTAAGATTAAACAGCTCTGATAGACGGCCCTCAGGGAGCAGAAATATAAAGCCGCCTCACTGTGACTGTGAATTCAATCAAACCCACACGCACACAACACAATGACAAGACAGACACCAGAAGACACATCTACAATCGCTTTGAAATTGCTTTCGACACCAACCTTTGATAGCACAGACAGGTAAATCAAAATTTATGCAACTGCTTTAGTTTTCAACTTTGCTAAATAATGATATTAAAACTCAAACAACTTTCAAATGGTACTCAGTTTAAACACCGCAGTTTCATCTCTAAAATATGTTTGTGTAAATTAATTCACATAATTAAAATTAATGCATATTCTTGATAGTTGTATTTGTTTAATTAAATGTTCTTGCTGAGTAGCTGTCCAAATATACTACAAGTCTACTAATAACAAGGATTCTTACAACATAGGGAGTGATTTAGATTCAGATGACCATTGTCCACCTTCCCTTCTGACATTTAGAAATAAACACGCTGTTTTTGCTACTGTACCTGAGACTTCTATGTGTAAAAGACATCTAATTGGATTATCTTTTCACATGTGAAATGAGACCGACATACTGTGGTTTATTTATGGCAACAGAATCTTGCTTGGGGACCCTTGCAAGAACTTGGCAGAAAGGGCTTACTCCAGTCTTGAGAATAAAAGACAATGAGCTGGAGAGTTTGGGCAACACAAAGTGTCTGCTTTTGTGGAAAATTGTCCAAGTAATTCAAGGGCTGCCAAGTTCTCAGGGTGAGTAAACTGCTATAACGCTACAGTGAGTTGTGATTCTAATGCTATTAAGCTCAAGTACTCAACTGCAGAAATCCCATGGCTGTGGGAGGGTAACCCCTTACAGGGTTAGTTCAGTTCCCCCAAAAATTAAAATTCTGTCATAAATTACTCACCCTCATGTCATTCCAAACCCGTAAGACCTTTGTTCATCTTCAGAACACAAATTAAGATATTTTGATTAAATCCGAGAGCTTTCTGACCCTCCACAGACAGCAATGCATCTACCACATTCAAGGCCCAAAAAGGTAGTAAGGACATTGTTAAAATAGTCCATGTGACATTAGTGGTTCAACCTTAATTTTATTAATCTATGATCATTTTTGTGCAAAAGAAAACAAAATAACGACTTTATTTGACAATTTCTGCTCTTCCATGTCAGTCTTCGACGAGCGTTCACGAGAGCACTATGATGCATGCGTGTGGTCTTACAGGTTTGGAACGACACAAGGGTGAGTAATTGATGACAGAATTTTCATTTTTGGGTGAACTATACCTTTAACATCATCTCTGTCAGTGGTCAGCTGATCTTCTACTTAAACTGTTTTATTACATTTTGGATACCATGCCCTACTTAGTGCAAGCAGTTCAAACTATTTAAATTATATTTGTATTTGGGACTTACATTTGAGTACAGACACAGTTTTTTGCAGCGTCTTGATAAGTATACATTATTTTACTACTGTCTTGATATTAATATTGTCACAAATCCGGTTCGTGGTCTTTTGACCGATTGCCACAAGAGGTCGCCTTGACTCTCACACCTCACATTACACTGGACTGCATTTACCATCATCCACTGCACTGATTGTACAAACACAGCTGATTGCACTAAGTACACCCAGCTGTCTCAATCACACACTCACACATGAAAACTATCACACAATCACACACCCTACTTAAACCATGGACTTCCTTTCACAGATCGCCGAGTATTGTTCTGCTTTTAGCACACTCCATGTGTTAGCTGCCTTACCGAGCCAGTCTGTGTTTATGTTTAGCTCCGAGTATTGTTCTGCATTTATCACTCTCCTAGTTTTAGCTGCTTAACCGAGCCATTCTGTGTTTGTTTAGTTCCAGTATTGTCTAGCGTTTATCGCTCTCCTAGTGATAGCTACATTACAAAGCTCTTCCGTTTTCTAAGTCTTAGTTTAGTTTATTTTGTTTATAGCCTCGTTTTCTGATTCCTGCCTCGTTTGGATTATTGCTCGGGTTATCGGACTACCCCTCTTCTCAAGCCCTCTGGATATCGTTCCCCGATCATAGACCCACACTTGCCCTAGGATTACTCTGTGTCTTGCCCATGCCATACTTGTTTGATGTTGTTCGACCCTGCCTGTGTTTATGACCATGTCTCTAAATAAAAGCCTTGTAAATGGATCCGCACATCTCACGTCTCGTCGGCTCTGTAACAAATATGATATTTGAGCAATATAATTAACAGATTTTGCAATTCCCATTGCCAAAATAAAAATAAAAAATCCCTAGCATAGATAAGCTTTACATCATGCATGGCAAAATGTTTTAGTTTTTTTAGTTATAGTGTGACTGATAATTTAATTCCAGAATTTCTATAATAAATGAACACTGAAAACATGGCTGATTTTCTTTTTAGTTGTACTGTATCTACACATTTCAAAATTCAAGAGTTAACATAGTTGGCACTTCACGTGCCAATATATTACTCCAAAATCAATATACATTAACAATACATTTATCAACATATCATAAACAATACATCTATGAACGGGATATCTGAAAAAAACATGCAATCAGCAATTATGTCGGCAATATTATGCCGTATGGACAGTTTACCCCCGTTTGTAATGAAAAGAAATATCAGTGGGCAAGTCAAGTGATCCCTGTAATCTAAGTCATGTACAGTATGTTCAATTACTCCCTGCAGCCTCAGTTCACAAATTAATTCTGACTTCTTTTCTTATTCTCACCAACTCATTTTCAAAAGTTAGAATTCTGTTTGATTCAAATAAATGAATTCAAATAAAAATAAATAAAAAAGAAAAAAGGAAAGAAAGAAACAAGCAAACACACACACACACACACAATAAATTAACCTCAGACCTGGCAAACACACAGAGGGGAAAAAGGCAAACACTTCTATGACTATTATGGTGTTGGTCAATCACACAGAAGTAAAGGCAAACAAAAGCACAAAGCACACGGTTGTCTCTTTCATCCTCTCCTCTCCTGAACACACAACCACATTACCATTCTTCCCAGATCAGCCTTATCACAGCTAAACACATAGAAACAGGATACCACCCAGCTCCAACGGGCCTGTAATTGGCTAGTTAGACCATGAGGATCATCACTCACTTTGATGGTGGCTGGAACAGGACAGGAGAGAGATGGGGGGAAAAAACAACAGAATAAAGGTAGGAACACATGAAGTAAGCACTGAGCTATTGCTCTTTCAATGGATAATGTCCTGATGCATATTAAAAGTAATTAGAAAAAAAGTAAAAGAAAGCTAAGGAAACCATTTAATTCACGTTTTAACTTTCTGTCAGATGTTTCTCCAAAAATTCCTTACAAAAAAAAAAAATGTAGATGATGATTGTCATGCAGTAAGGGTATAGTGCTATAAATATGGATCAGCTCAGATCATTTGGCCTTGGCTGAATTTGATTTGAGCTGATGACGAAATATTTGGCATTTGACTGCAAAGGCTGGTGTTTGAGAGTCCATCTAAATCTTTGGATGAGGAGATCCACATGAAGACGGAGATTTAAATCACCATTTATACAAATAAGATACTGAAGAGATCTTTTTTGTTATTTTTCTTTCCTCTTAAAGGGGTCATCGGATGTCCATTTTCCACAAATTGATTTGATTCTTAAGGTTCTTAATGAAAAGTCTATAACATACTTTGGCTAAAATTTCTCAATGGTAGTGTAAAAAATACCTTCTTTACCCTGTCAAAATCAGCTCTGTTTTCATCAAGCCGTTTTTTAGTCCATGTTACTTTAAATGCTCATGACTCTGCTAGCCCCGCCCCTCTCTTCCGTGGGGTGACGAGCAGTGCTGTTTACTTTAGCCGCGAAACTGGCTAAGTACATTATTAGGAAAGGTGATTTGCAAAGATTTATAAAAAAACGTTACACTCACTTCTTCTGTATATGCAGCTGGATCACGAATGATTCGCGCGGATATAGATGCATTTATGTAGATCGGATCAGCACATTCACTTCAAAGCGAAAGTAACGTTAATCCTCTGCGTCTTCAGTGGCTCAGATATCGGGAGTAAATTACGACTGCTTTATTCATCATTACATCCAAAAACAAAATGCCTCAATCGCCTAATCAGATACATATTTTCTTTCCCTGCAACAGAGGCGGACAGCTCTCAGCTCACTCAGGGCGGGTCTAAGGTAAGACGGCCTTGTCAATCAACTATCGTGGGGGGGGGGGGGCTGTACAGAACTACGTCATTCTGACAGGAATCTCAGAACAGCCTGATTTGAGAGAGGAGATTTTAAAATAGGCATTATTAAAAAAAACACTGGGTGGAGGGGAAGACAAGATGTCTCTGATTAAGCGATTGAGACATTTTGTTGCTGGATGTAATAATGAATAAACAAAAATCAGGTTAACATTTTTTATTAAAGATTACAAAGGCACATGAATTTTAAAAAATACTGAAGTGCACGGATAAATTATTTATAATAAGCACTACAGTATTCCATACAAAAAATAAGAATTTTCCATTTTGATTTCATGCCGACTTTTAAGCTTTCCAAGTCAATAGCTAGAAAAGACAACACAGTAAAATGAAGGTGAATATATTTCACAGAAAGTTTTGGAAGCCAAATCTCTCCAAATGAAGACTGTGCCTCAGTAGCATAACTCAGAGTGCATCATCTCATTAAAAAGATTGTTATGATAACACAGTTTAGACCAACTATGCAGAGAGACTTAAGTAGCTCTCTGGGGAAACATTCTCAGTTTCGCTCTAAAACAGGAAACTTGTCCTTTATCTAAAAGGTAATTTCAGTGCTTTTTTGTGTGTGTGTATGCGTGTTTGAGTTGTGCTGAGAAGCCCCCATGCGTAGACACAGTATCATGTCACTGTATAATTCAATACATCAATACTGCTTATTTTCAAAAGGACAACACACTCTTTTAAGTGAACAGATTCCCCCTAAATTAAAGTAATTATTTTTTTATGTAATTTCATGTAATTCTAACCCCCTGTTATTTTCTTTCTTCAATAATATCAGAAACTGCACCAAATTGCAGATTTTTGCTCAGTTTGGGCCTTTGAGGTTTTATTTATTTGATATATGCACATATACAGTTAGGTCCAGATATATTTGACACTGACACAATTTTCATAATTTTGGCTCTGTATGCCACCAGAATAGAATATTAAAATGAAACAATCAAGTGCAGAAATTGAAATGCAGACTTTACTTCAACAGGTTGAACAAAAATATAACAAAAAATGCATAGAAATTACAACCATGAACAATGTTCATTTTTAATATTTTGTTGATAATCCTTTGCAGGCAATGACTGGCTTAAGCCTGGAACTCATGGACGTCACCAGAGACTGGGTTTCCTCCTTAGTGATGCTTTGCCAGGCCTTTGCTGCAGCTGACTTCAGTTATTGCTTGTTGCCTTTAGTTTTGTCTTAAGCAAATGAAATGCATGCTCAATTGGGTTGAGATCAGGAGATTGACTTGGCCATTGCAGAATAAAAAAACGAACTTTTTTACCTTCAAAAACTCCTGGATTAGCTTTTTCTGTATGTTTTGGGTCATCGTCCATTTGTACTATGAAGCACTGTCCAATCAACCAATCAAGAATTCTTCTGGCTGCTTCTGTCTTCTGTCACATCATCACTAAACATTAGTAACCCAGTGTCACTGGGAGCCATGCATGCTCATGCCATAAAACTGCTTTAGATTTTTTTTTTTTTTGGCAAAGTATAATCTTGTTTGTACCTTGTGGTGAACCCTCTGTATTTGCTCTGGTGAAGTCTTCTCTTGATTGTAGACTTTGACATTGGCACATCTACCTCCTGGTGAGTGTTCTTCACTTAGCTGGATGTTGTGAAAGGGTTTTTCTTTTCCATGGCGAGGATCCTCCAATCATCCACCACTGTTGTCCTCCATGGATGTCCATGCCTTTTTATGGTGCGACAGTGCGTTCTTTTTTTTTTCCTCAGAATGTACCAAATTTACATATTAAAGAGCTATAATTCCTTAACCTTTCCTCCAATTAAAAGCTCAGAGTGTGCACTTTAAGCCCATAAATATAACTGTAACTTGAATATGTTTTGGTCAACCGCTAAAATAAAAATAAAAAATGTGCCTGTGTGCAAATATATATAGATATAGTGTAAGTGTAATATTTGAGATGATGCACTCTGAGTTATGCTACTGGGGCATAGTCTTCATTTGGAGAGATTTTGCTCCCAAAACTTTCTGTGAAATAATTTCCCTTTTACTGTGTTATCTTTTCTATTGACTTGGAAAGCTTTAAGAGGGAAAAAAAACTAAAACAAATAAGATCTCTTCACTATCTTATTTAAATAAATGGAGTTTTAAATCTCCGTCTTCATGTGGATCTCCTCATCCAAAGGTTTACACACACACACACTATTATTTTTTTTACTATTTTGTTTGAAGGTTTGATCAACCGTTCAATCCATGAAAGTGAGACACATGATTTGTGTGCTCTATTACTTCTAAATATCACTACTGCTATACGTCTTTTTAAGTCGTACAAAAGCTTTGTATGCAGAAAAAGGAAGATAAAGATCAATGAATGCTTGAATTTCAGTCAGTTCCTTATATAAAGCTATCATATGAACAGAACATAGTACAAAACATTAGAATATAGTACACACATCATATGAATCACTTTTATAGTGCTCTTTGTCTGTTTTGGAGCTAGGCTGTATAAACACATCATACACTGTTTTTGTATAAGAGAGCAGCTCAATAACAATGCATGTGATGTAACAATGACCAACATTGGTTTTTATTACAAAACATGATGGTATTTGCTTACTTATAAGAACAGAGATCAAGCTGGTTAATTACCCAAGAGCCAACAGTGATGACTGTATCTAGAAAGGCGTGAGTCTCATTAGCTTCGTGACCACAGAAAACTTACAGAGCATTCCTCAGAGGGGGTGTTTTTGACCATTTAAAACCACAAACATATTTTACTAGGACAGACAGTGTGAGATAGCAAGCAAGCGAGCGAGCGAGAGTCAGCATCCAGTATGCTGGTAAAATGATGCCATATAAATCTTTGCTCTCTCCCTCTCACAGCTTGGATTTAAATTTTTCATGGCAGAGGTGTGCTGGAATGGACCTGATCACCAACTGCTGGTCTGCACTCTACATTATTCACTAGCCCCTCTTATAGCTGACTTCATTTATGTTGACAAAGCACTTGAAGGGAGATTCTTGTCTTCCAGTACTTCCCAGATTTCCTGTGTTTCTGTCCACCGCACACTCTCCAAGAGACAGACGCTGACAGAGCTCTTCCATTTCATCACTGAATCATTCATAAACCATTGGTGGCGGCCAAGAACCAAACCCTACTATAATCACAAACACATGTACAAGGACATATTACCTGCTCATAATCTGTGATATGTGGACCTGTCGGTTTTGTCCCTTACTTGACCCCTGACTGCACACGAATGCGTATTAAACTGAAATCAGTCTATCAAATTTGATGACAGCAGTCAGTACTCAGTCTGTTTAAAGGGACAGTCCACTCAAAAATTACATCCTCATGTAATTCCAAATCAGTATGACTTTCCTTCTTATCTTCCATTGTGTTCTACATGATACATGTCTTGTCTGACCTTTATTACATGGACCAAAAAATCTGTATGATTTTCATTTGTATGTGGAACACATAAGAAGATGCTTTGAAAATATCTCAGTTGTGTTTTTTTGTTCATACAATGACAGTCAAAATGTTCACATGTTGTTTTTTGGACCGCATTGATTTTCATTTTATGCACCAAAAATCCTCTTTAAAATATAAATAGAAGAAAGTGATACAGGTTTGTAACAACACGAGACTGAGGTTGAACTATCCCTTTAAGCACAGATTTAGTATAGATGTTACAGACAGCACTGATGTTCTTTTCCAGTCAGCAGGGAGCATGCATTACCCTTCCCAGATATCCTCCCTGTGGCAATGATGTCAGAGGCTGAGAGGACCGGTCTTACCTCTGCCATGGGCACTCCCTCCGGGGGACGGCAATGCAGCACAATCATGCCCTTGATTGGCACTTCCTTCCCTTGAGGATCCTGCTCGAAGTTCTTGCGGAGGTCTGTTTGAAAAGATAAGAGGCAGCTGTCACAGCGGGCAGAGTCCAAGCCGATATTTGGCCTATCTATACCAATCGCTTTCATCACTCCTTATCCTGCTCTCTCTATGCCCCCTGCCCTTCGTTTTGGCAACCTTGGAAAGGCAGGGCAAGAGAGCAGGAGAGTGCAGGCATTCTCAACGGTGCTCAGGCCATCTGCTAGAGTTGCAGGTGTCATGGGTTCAGTTCATTTGCACAGTTCTGCCTCATCCCCACTGTGCTTGTACAGCAATGGATTTTTTTTTCTGTGCACTGTGCACTGCAATTGTTTTTTCTTTCTGTGCACCGCAAATTCTTTCAATTTGAAGAAAGAAAGAAATGCAAAATGTCCACAAATGGTCCGGCTTCAGGTAGGATAAAAATAAAATTCACTGTATTAAAGTGGAATAAAAAGTTGTTATTTGATAACAAACACTAATGATAAAATAATAATACTCAATAATAACTTGATAATGATAATGAATACTAATTATAATAATAGCAAATGCTAATTAAAAAAAATCAAGCTGTCAGTTGACTACAAAATTTAATTGATATTTTTTTTTTTTGCAATAATAATATTAATTCAAACTTTTAATAGGCTTTCAGAGTTAAAGCATTTAGTTCACCATTTATACCTAAAATACCTCAAACAATTTCTCACAGCAGTACACGTGTTTATATCATGAATTTCAATTGTAGGCAATGTTTCATGCATTTCAATGTTTCTTCTATATCATTTTTAGAAATGCTGAAAGAGAAAGAAAAGTTCAGATAATGTTGAAGCCCATGACCCCAAATATGATGATCCCATTGTGAGGGACTCCTTTAGTAAAATATAAGAACAGCTATATAAAGGCTCATCAACCCTCAGTGTAATAGTATAAAATATTTTGGTTACACTTTATTTTAAGGTGTCCTTGAGTGTAATTATACATTTAAGTACTGAGTAATATTAATTAACATGTGCATACTATATGGTTAGGGTTAGGATTAGAGATTGACTTTGGGCTACTTGCATGTAATTATGCATAATTTATTGTTATTATAATATTAAGCACATGTAACGTGTGACATGGAGACCTTATGAATAAAGTATTACAAATCAAATTATTGACACATTTTATGGAAAAAAAAAAATAAATTATATATATATATATATATATATATATATATATATATATACACATATACACACACACACACACACACATATATATATACATTTTTTTGTTGTTTAGCATAACTTTTTTCTGCACATATTTTAAACCTTTTAAACAGATGCATAAACCTTTAAAGAATATTATTATTATTTAACAATTAGGGCTTTTAATACAATAAAAAGAAAAACATAATACAATAAAATAACCAGTAAATATTCTTATAATTTCCAAAAGCAGTCTTATCAAATTTGATAATACAGTATTTTAATTTTGGTTTGACATCCTTAGAAATACATTTTGTATATTTTCCCCCCACTTGCAGACCACTGGGGGTCCCCTGAACTAGCATACTCACAGGCTATCCTCACAGTGGCCTTACGGCTCTTTGAGGTTCCTAGGTGACTCCAGGCAACACACAGGCACCAGTAGTCTTCTGGACCATGGAAATCCTCCACCTGCAGCCTGGTGACATTGATCGTCACTTCGCGGATTTTCAACCCTGTATAACAAGAAACACAAAGCATGAACATCTTAATCTAAATTGACTTCAGGTCAATGCCCATTAAGTATCGATTTTCAGTATTTGGTCACTTCAGTCAGGGTCCTTAATTGCAATTGATTGTAAGAATATACACTGGGTGTCAGAAGGATAAAAGGGTACCAGAGCTCAGTGAATTCTGAGACTGAAGTTTAAAAATATCTCATGCATTGTTATTAAAAAAAGAAAATCTCCAAGACCAGTGAAAAATTGTATGGCCTCGGGTTGCTTTTCCCTTCATGAGCTGCCCTACATAACTCCAGTTTCATGTCTCTCTGCTCCATGTTTTTGAGTGCATTACTGATAAAAACCTTTTTTTTCTCTGCCTCTCCCATGAGGTCTTTCCTTGTTGTCTGTGCCACAGATCGTTAGCAAGATGAAAATAGCTAGCTGAAGTTGCATTAGCCTAAAAGCACAAGAGCCAGGAACGCTTGTTACCCCCGAAGCTTAATTTAAGACAAATATCTTTAGATGAGATGGACAAAACCTTAACCTTTCAAACTCTTAAATCTATGATCATTAAAACTGTAGAGATGCAATAATGTTCCTTGGTTTTCAAAATGTCTGACATCCCTGCTGTGAGCCTAAGTCACTTTTTGCAGGTTTGTTGCATCAGTAAAGGTTTCCATTGTTAATCGGTTTCATCTTCTACCTGTTTCTTCGGAATCTCTACCCGACAAACTTCAAAAAACCATACAAATATGGGGATTGATGAGAAGCAATATGCAATATGTCGAGAACCATAATAAACAATCCATTCTCTCAAACAAGCACTCTGTAATCTGGATTGCTCCTGTACCGTGCGTCTCCTAACAACGGTGCCAGGAACAGATAAATATCAAATAAATCTGAAAGTGCCTGGTAACTATACAGGGATTATTATTGCAGCTCCAAGATAAAACGATGGCATGCATTTTATGTAAACAGATCAGTTCTAGAAGGCTCAGCTTATTTTGAAACAATTTTTTTTCTTGTGAGATTAGGATGAGCCCCATTGTGGTGGGATAAACAGAAGAACTGATGCTGACAGTGTATTCTGAATTTTGCTCTGGAAGATGGCTGCAAAGAAACAAACAAAAATGATAGTTCTTGAATGAAAATGTTATGTTTCGTATCCTTATACTCTCATAAACTATAAAGTGGACATTGTGGTCCTCCATAAAATCTACAATACTGTCTGAAAGTTTGGGGAAGGTATGATTTTGTTGTTGTTGTAAAAGAAATTAATATTTTACTTATGAATATTTTCTTAATATATTCTTATGTTCTCAAAGTATCTTTATTTTTCCACAAAAAAGCAGCACAGCTGTTTTTGACATCGATAACAATATGAAATATTTGAATCAGCACATTTGAGGGATTTTTGAAGGATCATGTGACACTTAAGACTGAGTAATGGCTGCTGAAAATTCTGCTTTGTCATTAAAGGAATAGATTACATTTTTAAATAAATTAAAATAGTTACTGAGGCAGCTAAAACAATGCATATTAGATGAGACCGCTGCCTCTTTACTAGTGACGTTTCAGCACATCTCAGGGTCACTTTGAACAGTTAGATACTGGTGCAAGAATCATTATATAAGTTGCATTTCTGGTTGGTTGTTTTGGGAATAAATATTGCAATATTAATGGGCCAGAATGGTCGACTAGTCTGTTAGACAACAAGAGAGTTTTAAGAAAGAAATCTTTTTTTCTTTTTTTGGAAGGGATGCAGCATCTCAGAGAGCATGCTGCTGACAGTGTGCTGTGCTTAAGGGTTCAGTAACAGTAACTGTTGGACTGTCAGCGCAAAGAAACCATCTCTGAACAGCAGTCTCTAGATCCATCCCCTGTAAAACACCACCGCTAGCTATCAAAGCACTGCTTTTGCAACAAACTCACAACATTCAACAAAAAATTGTGACAATTACTGTTTGATTAATAAAAAAAAAACCTGCACACATTCAAATGATGGCTACTGCATCGTTGGGGACACTTCATTTCCAACGATATCGAACAGATACTATTTAAACTGAACTGAGCTGGATGATGAGATTACTGAATTCAATGATGAACTGCCTTTACCTGAAAACTGAGTGTTTACAATTGTCCTTTTGCATTATTGACACTATTTTCCTATTTAATACTTCAAAGCTGCTTTGACACAATCTGTATTGTTAAAAGGGCTATATAAATAAAGGTGACTTGACTTGACTTGTTGCTCCTTCGGACAATAACCACAAAATTAATCAAGTTGTGTATTAACCCTTAACTGGTTTGGTAAATATATTGTCTGTGATGTACTGTTCCAGAGATCTAGTCTGTACTAGAATATTTGTTAAATTTCAAGTCAAAACTGCTATACAGGAAATTTATTGATTAAAAATAAAATGTGCAAACTCTTTTAAAAGATAAATCCAAGTTCAAGTTTGTCAATAAATTCAAGAGCACTTGAATTACAATGTCAATCATGGCCTGTTGTAGTTATTAACAAACATAAAATAATTAATAAATGCAATTATTAAATTTAAACAAAACAGGCATTTTTCAAAAATATATATTCTTTTGTGTTCCATAGAAGATAATCTCGCTCAGAAGAAAGCAGGAAACGTAGTCAATTTCTTTAAAAACAACTAGCCAAATAGTCATTCAGATTACAGTCTAATTTTTTTTTATTATTATGTAGTTTAGTGCATTCTTAATTACTCTGTAGGTTTTCCAAAATTCACCTTCCGTCATTATGTGGTTAACAAAATAAAGTTTTGCTAATGATCACAAATCGTTAAAGACAGAGCCTGCTGAGATGATGACACAAAATGAATGTTGTTCAGACCACATACGGCACTTATGTCTGCTTTAGTAGAATTGGATGTGATGCTACCCTTAATAAATGAGCAGCTCTCAGCCACTGTGGAAAGGAGTCAGGGGAGAGCGGACAGGCGAAACACTAACATCTCATTTAATCAAGTGCCTTCTTGAATTGGTTTTCTCCCAAAAATGAATGACACTGCAGAGAAAAAAGCAGACCAGAACAGCGTGGTGTATCCTGCCTGTCCCACAGGTTTATTGATCATGAAAGCAGACTGCCTTCACTTCTGAGCTGACTCTACATGGTCCTGTTAGTCAGGGGTAAACAAAGCAAGACAGACGCCTATGTTTCATGGACACTCTGAGAGACACAGACATTATTCATCATTCCCCAGCTGAGATGTTCCATCGACAGTGTGGGGGGTAAAATTCAGCGGCAGGCAAGAAAATCATGACTAATGACGGCGAATAATCCAGTCTGATTCTTATTTTGAAAAATAACTCTTTGAATTTAGAATGCAAGTAATTTAAGCTGAATTTTCAAAGGCCATTACGCCAGTCTTTAGTGTCACATTATCCTTCTGAAATCATTATAAAATAAGAAACAATTCTTATTATCACTGTTCAAAAGAGTTGTGCTGCTTAATTTTTTGTGCAATTCATAAAGCAGTTTTTCAGGATTCTTTGATGAATAGAGAGTTGAAAAGAGCAGTGTTTATTTGAAATCGTAATCTTTTAAAAGTTTTAAGGCAATCTTTTGAAATGTCAAAATTTGTGTATTTTCTGTCGCTTTTGATCTTTCCTTTCTGATCTTTTCATCAGTCCATGTGTTCCCTGGAAATCAAACCCAGGACTTTGACTGTTGTTAACGCCTTGCTCTAGGAGAGATTGCAGTCACCCCCAGTGGAATAGTGTGATTTCTATACTTCAGAATCTCATTTGCCTTTTGGCAATTACCAAGATGATCAGGAGGAGGCTTAACTATGTCAGTAATGTAAAAAACGTGCAGCAGCAGATTTAGGGTCTTCTGGAAGCTTTATTTTTAGTCAGTTAGTTAATCCAGTCTGCCTCAGCTGCAACATGTGGCACTGCCATGACACAATTTAAGGGCCAGAAACTGATGGGACACAGCTATCATTTGAAGCTTTGGCTCAACCAGTATTAGATCTACTAAGCGGATGCTTCTGCTGCTCTGTTTCCTCTGTTAGAGGAAAGTCTTTAAAGAACTGAGTGTGCCTATATGAGTGGCAGCAAGACAATAAGTTTACTCCATCAACCTCCATAAAACCATAAGCATAAGTTGATGCTAAAATAAATGCACCTTAGATCCTAATAAGACATTTAGATCGGTGACACATAGTTGTGAAAGCAGAGAATATGAAAAGCAGTTCTCAAGAAGAATCACACTTTTAAGTTTGCAATAGCTTCATATCAATCAACAACATTTGCAAGTCACTTTTAATGTGCTTTGCTTTACAACTCCTTTCGTAATACTTTACTAGCTAGACTTAAAGAAAGCTTCTTACATTACATGGCAGCAGCCACTGGGAATGACTTTAGTAGTATTCTAGTGTTTGAACAGACATAGAGCAGAACATGGCGCAGCGGAAACAGTGTAATGTTTCGTTCCATGTGATTCCTGCAAAGGCTTCCAGCAATTGATTTGCAGCTTTTGTCTCCCCTGCTGTAGCAGAGAGAGATTATTTCAGCACCATGGAGAGCGACAACCTTTGGAGAACCAGCAAGTGGAGCTGCTGCAGCCATACAGTATTTATTGTATTCCAAGTCAGATTTTCCAGTTTTTGCTTAGGTGAGAATTTGGACAAGATAGTAAATTCAATTAAAGTTAATATACAATAACTAATGGCAGCTTAGCACCTAAACAACCAACGGGACTGAGTTTCAAATGTGACATCAGTGTGACATGCTATACTCTATGAGTTTCAAATGTGACATCAGTGTGACATGCTATACTCTAAATTATGCTTGAGCCCAAACTCATATGAATTAACAGACCTAAAATTGTACTTTTAGGGCCAGATTTACTAAACAGGGCAAATTAGAATTAGAGAGCAATTCCATAAAAGTGCTGATGAGAGGGGAAAATTCTGTGTGTGATTTACTGACAATGCGCAGATGCAGCCAGATAATTTCCATAATGACCAGCGCAATCTACCAAGAGCAGCACAAATTAAAGCCTGCTTTAAGTTGTGCTTTTTTGGGGTGTTAAACAATGGCGCAAATACCAGTAATTTGACGTGCGCAAACGTTAGTAAATCGCATGGCTTGATTAATTTTAATACTCTCCTCCCATAAATTTAGCGTCTGAAAGGGAAATTCCTACACATGCATATTCAGTAAGGTCAGGCGCAAAAATAACTGTATACACACCTTTTCAATGCTAATTCGTTACAGCATGTCTTTAGTAAAACATGACAGTACTATTTTAACGCCAAAAGATGGTTTGTGCTGCAAACTGTTAGTAAATCTGGCCCTTAGAAATGTATTTGTCATATACAGACGTACAATGCCCATTTAAATAAGAGAAAGCCTTAGATTTTTGAGCCAGAGAGATTTTAAATGTAAGTTCTTAAAAGAAAATATCTGAAAAAAAAAAACATTGTCTAAAATGGCCACTGGAAACTCCACCCAAAATAAATAAATAAATTGAAAAATAAATAAACAAATTAATTAAAATATACAAATAAATTAAAGTAACTAGAAATACATACATATAAATTAACTAAAATAATTGGAAACACAAACAACAAACAAATGTGTGTTCATACATTTTACGTAAACACATTCATTTACCCAATTTTCTCACTATCAGCAGATATTCAAGCAAGGAGCTACAACCCGTTTTTAACCCCAGCTTGCTCCAGGAGGATTGTCCACGTAATAAGAGTTGCTTTGAAATAAACATCTGTTAAATGACTACTTGCATTACTAATGTGGATCCTTACTGGATCGGATTCTAAAGGCTACATTCTTCCTAAAAGGTCATTTCTCAGCTAACTTACACAATATTGGTATGACCTCATCCAAATGATTCATCTCATTGTGTGCATGTGTGCGTTCTTGAGCTCACAGTGGCGAATGTGACACTTTGCTCACGGGGTAGAAGCTTAATAGCACATTAATGTCATCCTCCATCACACGCTCATGTACTCCCCACCCGCTCTGCATGGCAGCTCCCTCCAGCGTAACTCCAAATAAATAATTATCATAAGAGACCACGGCAAAGTGCAATTAGAGTGATGAAGGGAAGACTTTGAGAATTCAAAAATAAAAAATGAACTGAAAGACATATAAATGCACAACATATTCATGGATGTTTCTGCCAAAGCACTATTGCATTCAAGGTTTAAACTCATTTGCATGCTACTCCTTCCTGATGAACAATTACAGGTCTTTGAACTGTGTTATGCAAGTTTTTCAGGGTCAACATATTTTTTATTCTCTTTCATTATGTATACTGCACTCTGTAAGGCAGTTGTACCTAAAGAGGTCACTTTTACAACCTTTTTCCTTGCAGCAAATACAGCCATAATATAATTGTACATGAACATTTTGCACCCTGTTTTTCCACTCTTTAAATTAGATAGGCTGTTTTTGTTATTGTACCTTTAAAATACTGTCAGATGTTTTCTTCTGTATTTTACATACATCCAAGTGAAACTGTTTTTCAAAAGAAAAAGCTTTTGGCCAGGATCTTGGATCTATTCATCTTGTAAAAGGGATAGTTCATCCAAAAATTAAAATAACCCCTTGATTTACTCACCCTTAAGTGTATATGACTTTCTTCTTTCAGACGAATCCAATCGGAGTTACATTAAAGAAAAATGTCCTGGCTCTCTCAAGCTTTATAATGGTAGTGAATAGTGGTCAAGATTTTGAAATAAAATAAGGTATATAAATCCATCATAAAAAGTACTCCAGGGGGTTAATAAAGTATATTAAAATATCCATATTTAAAATGTATAAAACCTAAATAGCTTCCGCTAACTGTTGTATGAGAGAGTGGCGCTCCAGCAGACGACGTAGGCATACAGTAAATCAAGGGGTAATTTTCATTTTTGGGTGAACTATCCCTTTAATTAGATGGAGGCTTGCAGTTAATTTTTGTAAGAAAGGACAGGGTTTAAATGGACTAAACATCACTACACATCTCTGTCATTTCACAGAAAGACTGAGTTATGATATCTTGATTAGAGCTCAAAAAATTGTTTAGGAAAAACTACATTTCCATTTCATGCTGAATTTAATAATTCTATTTGTAAATAACCTCAAATTATTTAACCAGTGCTCCTGGTTGAAATATTAGTTGTTTATTGTAAAACAACCATAGAAGCTGAATTAATGGTTTCTGGTATACAGCACACTACATATGTACTGTATACATGAGGACAATATAATATGTTAATTTCTTCTTTGCAGTCTTTTGAGAGAGATCAGAAACTATAAAACATACAGCTAGAACGAACATTGTGTGACAAAAAAAGTTATGTTTGTTGGGTCACGGTTTTAAAGCTTGTCAATTAACAACAATTGAAAATTTAATAGCTTTAATGACAGATATTGTTTAGTTCTAAATGATTTGCTAAAAGGTAGACATCAATAAGCAGCTGCTAGATAAGATTACCGCTTACATTTTGCCCATTTGTTCAGTCAACTGCCTCCTCTACTGGTTGGTCGAGGCTTTTACTTGGTCTCAAAGTCGTCTTGTCCAAAAACAAAACTCTTTTGTGAGTGATTACCTCATAAAAAGTGGGCACTAACTTAAAAAATTTAAATGATATATGGCAGAGACATGCATGTTTCCTCCAGTTGCATGGATGCTTTGCTCCTGCTATTAAAAAAATCCAACAGTCTAAGACTTTAAAGGCACAGGTTCAGCAAATCTGATTTAGACATGTAATTCTGCATAATATCCTCCTTTAAAATAAATAAATAAATACAAATAAAAAAAGCTACTCCCCCCTGTTGTGCTTTAGACATGTATGTTGCTGTGTGGGTGTTGAGTGTGCAATTGTCTGTGATAATGCTATTATAAGCCCAGAGAAGAGGAACATCAACACTAAAATGCATCTGTGTTAAGCGAAATAAAGGGTGATGCCCTGTACTTGTCCTCTTTCGCTGCCCTTGCTTTGCAGTCAGCTTCCATTTGTTGTACTGCAAAAGTCCTCCCTCTCTTTCTCTGTCCTCAACTTGCAGTCAGCTTCCATCTATTGTAGTGTGCAGGCAGTTTCTCAGAAAGAAGCTTTTTTTTTTCCGGAGAAGCTGTCGCTAGCAGATGTCAACACCACATCACATGTCAGCTCTGACATATCATAACTATACTCGCAGTGGTCAGCTGGCTCCTTCTTCCATGACAGAAAGCTGGACTGAGCGACACAAGCTACAAGTGCCCTGAAGCTTTGCTGTGCAGTCAATGGAAACTGATTCCATCAATCTGAGACAGAGGAGAGAAGAAATTTGTATAAATAACAGAAGTGACAGAGTAACAGGACTTTGCTCTAAGATTGGTGCTTAAGAGCACTAGTAGCACTAAATGAGAATTGTTATGGGTACAATCCCAAAAAATTTTTCAAATATGTAAATGCCTCAATACAACACCTGAACAAGACAATCAGATAAAGAATCATCTAACCAGTAAACTCAGTGAAATAAAAAAAAAAAAACATACTTTAAAATTTATGCACAAGCAGGCAACAATACAGAAAAATAATCTAAAATATGTGATCTGACATATGATAAAGGATATAAGATATATTTCAATGCATGTCGATGACTTAAACTTGTTTAATTGGATACAATTTACTAAGGTGAAAAAATTTGCTAATAAATAATTAATTTTGTTATGGGATGTTTGCCTATCTAATGAAAACAGAAATAAATATGGCTAAAAGGCTAAATATGTTAAATGAGCGCTAATAAACTGGCAAATTAACAAACCATATGGTGAATCATACTAAGGTTACTATGCCACTTCATATTTCAGTAATATTCATACTAAATATAAAGTAAATATGAACACACTAATATAAAAATTAATATTCATCAAATAAGTATGTATAATTCTAGACACTTCATATTTATATGCCTTAATTCGCCAAGCTTTTGCAGGCTTTCTCTGTTGACTTGGAAAGGAACAAAACCCCAGCCAATCACAATGTGAAACAGTGCAGCCAATCTACAGTGAACAGCATGACACAGCTTCATCACTCTCGTTATAATCAATTAGTCTGCACACTGCAAGAGAGACAAGACATACAAGAGTTTTTATTATTTTATATTATATATAAGTTCACATGTTTTGACTGGGTGACAGCTGTAATGGTGTGCCCACATATTTTTCCTGTGCACGCACAGTAATTTTCTCTCAAATGTGACAGAAATACTACAGCTTTGATCGGGTAACAACTCTTTCAGTTTGACAGGTGCATGATATTCAAGTGGTGCTGAAAACAAAGAACAAAATAAAAAATAAAAAATAATGAACAAAACTAATGGTTTGAAGGATTAGTTCACCAATAAAATGAACATTTGCTGAAAATTTACTCCTTATTCCAGCCAAGGTGTGTATGGTTTTGTTTCTTCATTGGAACAGATTTTGATGTGAGAGGACAACAGAGGATGGACTTTATTATTACGACATTAATATTGATGACGGACTCTTATTTTGGCCGGAAGGAATGTTGAAAATTAGTCTTTGAAACGCCTTGATATTTTTATCAGCTCAATCTGACGGCACATTCACTGCAGAGGATCCATTGGTGAGCAATTTCTCAATGTCTTCAGATCTGTTCTAACGAAGAAATAAACTCATCTGCATCTTGGAAAACCTAAGGGTGAGTAAATTTTAATTTCTGGGTGAACTATACCTTTAAAATTGAAATTAGAGTTCTCTCTTTTAAGTGACAAACATCACAAAGTGTACTCTAGTTCCTAGTTAACTCTCACTCATTCAAACCACAATACTCCAGAAGCATACTGACTTAATTCTTGACGATAGTAGCCATTAGAATATGACACTCCATGGCAGAGAAGAAAGGCATGCAGACACAGTGCCAGAGGAAAGATCTTGTCATTGTTAGTTTGTCACTGCTGCCTGGTCGCCAGGACTCAAGGCCTTCACTTCAGGTATGACGGGGACACAGAGCTCATTATCGGGTCTAGGCAGCATCTGCGCCCCCTATAGTGTTTGAAACGTGTCTGGATCTGCCTCTTTCAATTTTCCTCTAATCTGTAGACAGAAAGCAAAAGCGCCATCTACTTTTTGGTCACATTCAATAGGATACTCTCTCCACTGGCACCTACAGTACACTATCAGCAGAGATTTTTTTTTTAACCACAATCCTAAAAAGGTTATAATCCTAAATGGAGTAGTCTGTGGGGCTTATTTGTGTGCTGCTGCATAGAAGTTTCAGCTTGTCATTTATCAGTAAAGGACAATAATAGAGGCACAGCGAGCAGCGCGGCAGTCTTTTCTTCCTCCTTTGGCAAAACCGTGATAAATGACTTAGCGGAAGATGATTTTTCATATGATGGTTATGCTCTGTAACTGTCCTCATGGGCTGATATTACAGAGCTTGGAACAAATAAAACCTGAGGTAGTGCTCAGGGATGGGGTTCGACGAACACCTTTGAAAATTTCAGATCTCTTCCCCAGCCAACACTGAAGAATAAAAGGAAAAACAAGCATTTATATATTGTTTCCAAAAGCAGTGTTAATGCTTATGTCGGAAGAAAAGCATGCATCTTGCTGTTTTATCAGTTGCTGAAAGACTAGCATAAACGAGGCGCTTTTCAACTCCTGCTGAGCTACAATTCAACCGAGCAAATTATTGAAGCACCAGGGATGCTCAGTAACTAGTATCATAAACCACATTCATCACCTTAAGGGTTGGATTATTAAGGCATTCAGTACATCAGCAACTGATTTGCTGAGGCAAAAACCATACGAGACCATATAATTAGCTGATGTATTAAACATGTTTCTGTCACTGATTATGGCACTAATGTGCAAAACTATTACACGGCATAGATAAATTCATACATTCATGGAATTTCGGCAATCATGGAAATAGATGAAGGCATAAACACTTCGCTTCACATTATTAAAAAAAGAGAGAGTGAGAGAGACAAAAAAGGAGAGAAAATATTAAAAAAGAAAAAAGACATTTTGGGGTAGGACATTTTTTTAAAAACTATCTTATGCATACCAAGGTTGCATCTATTTGATCAAAAAATCTGTAAAATCATTCTGAAACAAAATATTGTGAAATATTTTCATAATCTCACTAACTTTTGTATGATAGTGTAGCCCGTGTGATCAGCTGCTTTGACAAAATGCGTATTGTATAAAGCATTATCTAGCTTATTTTTCAACATGGAAGTAAGCCGTTTTCTGTGAATGTGCGAGACTTCCGGTTCATATAGGAAATAACGAGAAGAATAACAAAGTGCAGTAAATGGTGTTTGCACTGTTTGCACTACAAACCAGTGAGTTCATATTTAAAATAATACATTAAAACAAAATGGTAAGACACACCAGCAATATCAAGCAGCAAAATAAATATAGCCTAGACGAGCATAAGAGACTCCATTAAAAAAAACAGTACAAATCTCACTGATCCCAAACCTTAGAATGGCAGTGTACATATAGGAAATCAGTTGCTTTGAACTACAGTCAGTTACACAGTTTTGAGGTCATTATTCAAAATCTGACTGCAATCAGAATCAGGTGTTTCAAAGACCCATGTAAGAATGATTATTATTGTAAGATGGATTAGTCTATATGCTTACTTGTGGTCTATAAAATTGACACAAATAGAGGAATGTTTTCAGGATTCCTCTCATTAAATTGTCTAATTTTTGAGAGTGTCTTAATATAATGGCTACTATAGGCATATTAACTGTCAGTTCCCACCAATTCTAAAACAGACAATGAAAACTGTTTGACAGCTAAAGCGTTTGCGCTTATGGAATGAAAGCTGTATGAGGACGTAACAAGATCTTTATCTGCAATAAAAACACTGACATTTTTGTCTTCATTTCTAAAATCTTTGTAAAAATTATTTTATTGTTATTTGTTTATCAATATTAATTAATATGTGTTTTTTATTCATTATAAATAATAATAATAATTATTATTATTATGTTATTTTATTCATTTATTTTAAGTGTACCAAGGGGTGGGTTTTAAATTTGTACAGCTGCTTTTTGTTTTGTACTACTGTTCCACAAAATAAAACTCAATAAAACTCAACAAACAAAAAAAACACTGACATTTTTGACATGAGTAAATTAATAATTAAGTAAATTTTCAGCTATTACAAACATTTTCTGTCACATCCCTATTGGTGCCTGTACCAATCTGAGAACAACTTTAGAGAAATATCCTTTGACGCACCATGGGAAAACTTTAAATGAATTAGATAAAGATCCACATTTGAGCTGATCAACACTGTCACCCATTTGTTTATTTATGAAGGAGAAAATCAGCTATATTTATCAGCTATAAACATGACAGCACCTTCTGCTGCCCTTCTGTCGACTGTTTTCTGTTCCCAACATAATGAAAAACAAAACTGACTCCATGATCTTAATGTGTTGCCACAACAGCAAACAAAATCCAAAAAAATAAAGTAAGAAATTATAAGTCCAACAGGTTTGGACTGGTACCTCTCGATTTTCACCTGGTCTAAACTCAAGGGCAAAGCGTTGCTGCTTATCTGGATGCCTAGTAAATAAGAGATCCTATCTTCCACTCGTGATGACATTGAAGACCCATGCTCTAATCGATAAAATCCAATTCTTTGTAGATCTGTGGCTCTGATTAGCGTCCCTCTTATCCAATCCCCGTTTTTGTCATCCATTATGGTAGCATGGTGGGGCGCTATAAAGGATGTCGTTATCACTGGTTATGAGTTTAGCACTGATGTAAAGCTGGCAATGTGATTGGCCGAACGGAGACTTCCTCTGGCTCTTCTAATTGCAAATCCACTTGGCCCCAGACTGATACATTTCATCGCCTTGGCAACAATGCAGGCAGTGAACCTGGTAATGGGAAAAGTATATTCTCAGGGGAGGAAATTACTGCTTTCCATATTGTAGCTGGACAGTGCAAAAGGGGAGCAGGGAATGGTGAGCAACCTGTCCTAAAAATCTGTTGAAATTCTATTGTACAACAGATAGCGAGCTAGATAAAGGAACAACACATTCAGTAGAATGAGGATGTGACATCCAGAACCTTCATATTTGTAATGATGATGTGTCCTTGGAGGGAAATGGTATGATGAATCTGTGTGCAAGGATATGTGAAATGCAAATGCTCAACGGTGCAGAAATAGGGGCAAGAAAACATGTTGCAAAGTCTTTAGCATGCATGTACAGTATCGAGATGAAACTGAGATCAGCAAGCAGATAATCTGTGATAAATCGGTCTGGCAGATCACCAGATGAAATCACCACCTAAATTAGAAGTCACCTCATTCTTTCCTGTGGATAAAAGACAGGAGTGATGCATAATGCATCTTTCCAGACCAATTTCTGAGTATATAATCAATGCAAAAGCGGAAATTGAGACATTGAGACGGCCATTCCAGTAACTACATGCTCACTGTAGCGTCCGCTTCAACAATCCAGCACCGACTGAATACATCCATGTCGGAATATGTATTAAAATAAATTATTAAAGTAATTAAATAGTTAATAGTTATTAAAGTAATTTTGTATACATTTTGTTTGGCAATGCATCTACAGAATGTGACAAGTGACAGGCAAGTTTGCCTAAACTTCTCTGACTTTTCCCATACATAGACGGGAAAATAATTTGTTGTGATTTTTCATTTTCCCATTATCATGCCCACAACAATTTCACAGCACAGCAATCACACAATAATGAACTTCCAGAAGCAATTAAGAGGCTCTTTCTGGCACATAGCCTTCGCCTATGTGGACTAATCATAGTGTGCTTCTGAGAAGCTGGTGGATTAGGCTTTTATTTTTTGGCAATACAAAAGCTGAAATCCTCTAATCAATGCACAGTCAAGTGTGTACCTCTGACAGTTCCTGTAATTCAGCCTAAATAGTGCTGGACATTATTGTAGCTCGCAAGTTAAACATAAAATGACTGTTACAGAGCTTAAAAAACTGACTTCACAAGTAGAGTTGCGGAAGAAAAAAAATCAATAGGTGATATTTTAGCTATATTTTGATTCATTTTATTCCTATTTCAAGGAAATGAAAAGATTTTTGGCATCGCTGGTCAGTGTGCACTCAATTATTTATATTCAACCAAAATATAGGCTCAAAACAGGCTACAAAATACAACTGTGCAAATCACCAACACCTGTGAAGCCGAATGAGAAACAAGGGAGCAAAAAGACTGCAATACATCACAGTTTTTAATCACAACAGCCATGGTAAACAAAAAAGAATCTCCATGTTATTGTCTCATGACAGATGTTGATATAATATTGCATTGCCAAATCACCCCAACCGTGAACTTTATTTATTCATGAGAATATCACAATGAGCATCTAAATCTCTCGTGTAACACAGTCAAACTGGGAAATAACCATCTGTAGTGTGAAGATGGCGATAAATTCTGAAGCAATTTATGGAATAAATGTCTATATAAAATTGAATACAGTTAACAAAATGCTGTTAAAAAATTGGCCAATTTTATCATATTTATTCCTGATTTTTTAGATAGTATTTTCATAATAGAACAAACAAAGCAAAATACAGAGCAGAAAATCTAGAGGAGGCAAAGAGGAAAAGGATCCATTAGGGATCTAATAGGTAACAGATTTAAGTGAATTTGAACTACAGAAGAAACAATAGGCTTGTATGGACATACATAAAATATTTCTTGGAAAGAAATGATAAGGTGAACAGCAGCAGCAAGATCATGTGCGTCTTACCAGTGTTTTGGTCCATGTACTCTTGTGAGGTATGTTGGCTCTGATGGACCCATTCCCCGTTACATTTGAAGAAGATCTGCAGAGCAGGAGTTGCTCGACAGCGCAACTTGATTGGGTTGTTTTTGATTATGTAAGCATCCTCAGGCTCTTGCAGGAAGTGAGGTAATGTCCCACCAACTGATGACAGAGAATCAGCAAGGGCGTCACTGACGGTTCCTGTGAAATCAATTAACACATGTAAGAAACGAGCACACTTCTCTAGCACATTTTCTCGGAATTTAAACTCATAAAATTATATGCTAAAAAAATACTGTCACAATCTTATCTAAATGTGGTCTGCAGCTTCAGGTTTCTAAATATGGTGCTTTTCCTCTGGGACTGTTCTGAGCTTCCCATTGATTTTAAACTGCGTGCCAAAGAGACAATTCCACTAAAACAATTCAAGCAATTTTCTACTTTAAAAATGCATTAGCTTTCCCTGAGTGCTTTTGTGATGAAAAGAATAAAAGAATTAGCGATGGAAGAGAGTGCAACTGATTGCTTTGTGTTTGACCGATGAGCTAAAATGCATCTTAGTGCAGAAAAAAGTGAGAATGCTCTTCCTTGGGCCTAGTGTGTTTTACTTTTCTTTTTTCTGACATCATTCTCTTTAACGGAAGGAAGAATAAAATAGCAGACAGGTCAACAGAGACAGAGAGAAGAGAAATAATAAGATAGATAAAGAAGTGTAAAGGATGAAGGGAATTAAGAAAGATTTCATTTGGAGATATTAACATGAATACCATTTTAATAATTATAATTGCCTACACCATCTCTGACACTCAGATCTTGAGAAAACACTCCACCCATGAGAGAACGGCTATATACCGCGAAGTCTGTCAGATGTATAAAATCCCATGAAAGCCATTAAACTAGCAGTTAATTCAGCTCTGCCCACTGAAATCTAATAGACTTTCAATTTTTACCACCTCCCACATTTGCTGTCATGTGAAATGAATAAAGAATGTATCGGTATGCATACACACACACACACACACTAAAAGCAGTTCACTGCTTTTTTTTTTTAAACACATACTCACTTCATATTCTCTTTCAATATTGTAGATACTGCAGAAGAACATGTACTACCAAAAGTTCAAATAGTTTTTAAATAATGGGGTCATGAACTGAGAAATCTAAATTTCCTTGATCCTTTGACATATAAAAGGTCATTATGCTATAAAAACATGCTGCAAGTTTCAGAACTCAAATCTTTCTCATTAGTCTAAAAACAGCTTATTTTGAAGCCAATTTGCCAAAACGACAGCTTGTGGAATGTGCCACTCTATGATGTAATAGTGTGGCTAAACACCACCTCCACAGAAGAAGATCAGTGCCTGCTTCTATATCACTACCTGTTTAGCCCCGCCCACTAATTCACACACATAGTGTAAGTGACAAGAGCAGCAAATACAGGTCTACGCAGAAACCAAACAATAAACTTTATTTGATGAACTTTATTTTTAATGAAGTTTTAGAAATTGTCAGTAAGAACTCTGTCTTTTGTTCACTTCATTTTGCCACGTATTTATTTACAAACATGGCACAATTTGATGCAGGATTTTTAGAAAGATTGAAACTAAAAGACGATGCTGTACCGACTATATTGGATCCGATGTTGCACACACAAGAGTGAGAAACTGTTTTAAATTACGTGATCGTTATTGCTTTGTCTGTTATTACAGATCGTTCGATATGTACAGAGTATTTATGCATTTGTAACCTAAATCATAGCAGTGTCCATCTATGGAGGATGTAGGCTGTCAAGCATACACAAGTGTTAGCCAATAGCAATGGGCGTTTACTTCCGAGTCTACAATCCATCATGCCTATTCAAAGAGAGCTTTCTGATGAGGGGTGTCAAAAACAGGACAGAAAATAGCCTATTGCTTCTAAATTATGAAGTTTTTTTAAATCTTGATAACATTATAAGTGGACCTCACAGAACAGTACAAAATAAAAAGGCAGTTCATGACCCCTTTAAATAAAGTAATACTTTGATTTAGCAAGGATGCATTAAACTGATCAAAAGAGACAGTAAAGAAGCCACTTATAATGTTACAAAACTTTCTAATCAAAGATGCTTTCACAAGAAATATTAAGCAGCTCAACGGTTTTCCACATTGATGATGATAATAATGAGAAATGTTTCTTGAGCACCCAATCAGCACCCAAGTGACACTGAGGACTGGAGTAATTCAGATCTTCCATCACATGAATAATTTAAATTTTAAAATATATAATATATAAAAATAAAACAGTTATAAAACATGTAATATTCCACAATGTAACTTCTTACTGTATTTTTGATCAAATATAAAGCATAAAGGACTTTTTAAAAACATTAAATAATACCCTAAACTGAATCCAAACTTAATAATCGAAACTATCTAAACTATAACAATCTAAACTATAAAAATCAATAACTAATATAGTACAGATACATCATGCTTCCCTAGTGCAAAAAACTTTATAGAAATGAGCAGACTATCATTGGTAGTGCAGACAGTAACCCGCTATTTCATACAGCTGGATACTACCGCATTCAGCTGCTATAAACCAACAGGAGAGTGACCTGATGACCTCCAGCAATCTAATTGCCATCACTGTGTACAGCTGCACTCAAGTATCATCTATCTAGCTTGTTTGTGAAGAAATGTAGTGTTACAATTGCCTCTGGTCTCCCCTGCTCAACTACAATTTTTAGACAAATGCACTGTGATTAAGAGAAAAGCAAAGAGCTCCATTCCCCTCATCTTACATGATTTTCTTGACAAGCTTTTAAGAGGGACAAGCTTTATTCAGAGTTATATTCCCAGGTGTGTGATACCTAGTTCACGGTGAAGTGCATTCTGGGCTATTTGCAGAATCACCAAGTGGAAACAGTCACACTAGGGATGTCAGGAGTATGTCACAGATCACCCCATGGGTAAGGAGGTAAAAGCAGGAAATCTTAGATGCACGATATTATACTGGGTTTCAAAGTTCAAGGTACAAAACATGGAGCTCACTCTAAATAATTCAAAATGAAATGTTACTCTTCCTCTGCAGATGTTTGCTGGCAGTCTCACAGTGGACAGGAATTTGTCTTGGTTGCACAGAGCACCACAGATAGACTGATTCCCTGGAAAACAACACAGAATTCCATCAGCATATTTAACTTCAGATTCTTCATGAATTCTGGATGTTTTGTCACCTATGACTAAAATCTCAACTTCCTCATGGAGAGGGCGATAAGACCTTGGTGTCAAAATCAGTTCTCAGCTGTTTTCTCGGTTCAGTATGGAGGCAAAAACAGCAACTGTTTTCTATTCATTCTATGCATAAGCACTTCCAAAAGCTTGGTTGGGAAAACAAATGTATTTGAACAAAAACAGGCCTGCAGCTTCAGTCCCATGCCATCAGGTCACCTCCATTGTGCAAAATCATGAATATCCTCTGTTTTCTACTCCCAAGACAAAGGGAAAAAGAAGGACACAATCCTGCTGTGGAGTGTTGCAGATAGCTGGGTGACAAGATGAAAATTGTATCATGAGCTGAATACAACGACATCACTTCCCTCCGCTACAAAGGGTCATTGGTAGGAAAGGCAGCCGCCACCTTTTGGACAGAATTCATTATTCTTCTTTGTAGATCTGCCAATCTTTAAAGTCCATGTTTAATATATGCATTGTCCTGCTGTATTTGCTTGATTTCCATTCATGCAAATGACTGCCCTCAACATCGCATGGTATTTCTCTAATTTGAATTGTAGTATTAGAGGTACTGTTCCCTATGACTAGTCTGGTCCTTCCTTTACCAGGGAAAATTCCCAACATCCATTGGACAAATTTCAGTGATGAATAGAAGGAATAACCTGAAATGACTCCAAATCCATCTGCCATCTGTTGCTGTGAAGAAAGTCTAAACTTTATTTCACCCAAACTGCCTGGCAATGAATTAAACATGAATCAGACACAGCATTGTACTAAACTTCAGCAAAACATATGAAATAATAATAAAATCTAGAAAACATTTTGAAAGATTTACAAGCCATTAGCAGCAGATACATATATGAATTATTATAATGAAGTAAATGGAACACAAGGTGAAGGTTAAAACCAATTCTTATCAGTATGTTTATGATTTTTGACCTCTTGCTCTGTCATCTAAACGCAAACCTGTATTGATCTGTACAAAACTGATACCATAAATATATTAGTAAAGCAGAGTGGCTTAAAAATGCCATTTTACATTATGGGCCAATAGGTGAATATGCAAGATCACTTTGTACTTTGACTTTGTCAGCATATATATAAGCAACTACATGACTAGTGACTTCTGCTGGTTCAACAATGGAGGGAAAGGCATTTTAATGGACAATTAAAAAGAAAAGATAAGCCAAATTTAGCTAAAATTTCAGTCTATTTTTCACACTAAACCTTTGCATGGGCTTTTGTGCATTTTTGTAATTTGTATAAGAAACGTCATGAGGAAAATAATGTGTAACTATCCCAATTTTATCTTCTAGGATTTAATCCACACCAAGTTCAACAGGAAAACAACAATACAGCCAACCATCATAAAACACACCCAATTATAAATACCTTCCCATGTGCAAATTCAATGAGGAACAGTAATGAAGTATAAAAGAATGAGAGGGGGGTGTAGAGGTTAATGGGCCCGTGCACATCTCTAACTGGGTTTGAGTTCAAACTGATTCCCAGAGTGCTAATTGTTCGCCTTATCCTTTTAGCAGTGCCTGCACACTTACTGCAATAAAAGGTAATGGATAATTGGAACAATCCATGCTCTATAAAAACAGCAGAGACAATTATGGCTGCTCCTCCTATGATAGATGAGCATAAACGCAAGTCCTAATGACTCTAACAAGCAAGCAACCAATAAGTCATTCATGTTCTCATTATAATAGCTAATTTTAATACAGCCTCTGCAATGAAGGTCCACAGCTTGTCCAATATTTAGCAGACAGAGAAGAGGAAGAGTTATATAATATACTAATCCAGGTGATTCACATAATTCAGTAAAGACTGTGAAAACTGCATAATGATTTGTGTTTATCACACTCTTACAAAAACTGCAAACCATAAGGTGAGGCAGCATCACGCCAGCTCCCCAAAGCTCTAAGTGTTGTTTCTTTAGTGATTTTTTATTTTTTGTGAATTTTTTGCTCTTTCAACTATATTATATCCTTTATTAAAGTTATTCTTTCCCAGGTTAGCTGGATTTCTGTTTACAGTTTTTTTACGATTGCTATGACAATTTTTTCAATACTTTTAACAATTTTCCTAATCTCTTAACACAGTTAGCACAACATCTGTCTGTGTAGGCTATTCAATTAACACATTTCTTGTTGCTTTGACACAAAATGCATAGTTAACACAAATTTAAAATGCTTTAACTTCTTTTACACACAAGCTCAACCAAGACCAAAACAATGTAATTTTACTGCCAAATTTTCAAATGCTTTCACACTGTATGTCCGAACAGTTTACATTATGTTCTAAAACTAACTTATAGGCTAAAGTCAAAGTGAACAGCTGTGTGTGTGTGTATATATATATATATATATATATATATATATATATATATATTGTGAACTGAAACACAAATATGTCCCCTGTACTTTATTCCATTGTTAATGAGAAACAGCTGATTGAAGTTATGCAAATATATATTAAATATATTAACCTAGTAACTATTGCAATGCTCTCTTGGCAGGTCTTCCAGCCAGTTCTATCAAACCTTTACAATTAATCCAAAATACTGCTGCAAGATTAATCTTTAATGAGCCGAAAAGAATGCACGTCACACCTCTGTTTATCAATTTGCACTGGCTACCAATAGCTGCTCGCATAAAATCCAAGGCATTAATGTTTGCCTACAAAGCCACCTCTGGCTCTGCACCCTTTCACCTAAATTCATCACTTCAGACTTATGTGCCTCTAGAAGCAGGCACAAAATCACTATAACAGACTTTTACATTAACTGTTCCCTCCTGGTGGAATGACCTGCCCAACTCTATCCGAGCAGCTTCAAGAATCAGCTAAAAACATATATTTTCTTTCTATTCTACTTGTTTTCTTTCATTAAAAAAAAACCTTGCTATGTGTACTGCGTTAGCGAGACTTGTCATGGCGCTTGCATATTGTTGCTCTTTTGTTGGTTTTGATTGCATCTATTATCCTCATTTGTAAGTCGCTTTGGATAAAAGCGTCTGCTAAATGTAAATGTAAATTACAGCTGATTCCCATCTAGGAAACACACTCAAGTGTTGGGGTTCTTTCAATCGCATGACCATATGATATACAGTAAAAGAGGATCTCTTTGGGCTGATCTTGTGTGGAAAAGTGCACTCCTGTATAAATCTGTATAAATAGAAGATCTGCACCAAAGACTGGTGCCAGAGAAAGGGGACAGGTGGGAGACCAGACCTCTTGCCAATATATGTGATCACATGGAACAATGTGACATTCCACCATTCCCAGTGCAGTCAGAGCCTGGTTTGACTCACATTAGAGAATGGTGTCTCTTTTTCTTGCCCCTTACTCCCCTTTCCTCAACCCCACTGAGGAGTTTTTCTGAGCCTGGAGATGGATGGTTTTTGACCATCGTCCACAGGGCCAAATCCCTCCAGGATGCAATGGATGCTGCATAGGATCCAAGACATCACAGCTGAACCCCAGACAGCAACATAGTGCCAACACTGGTTCCTGTCTGGGACACTGCAGGGGTGGATAAGGCATACCAAAAGATTCTTCCCAAGATGGCTTGCCAGAAAAAATATCAGATGTGATGTGGATGAGAAAGTGAAGTGAAAGTGAAGTGACATACGGCCAAGTATGGTGACCCATACTCGGAATTTGTGCTCTGCATTTAACCCATCCAACGTGCACACACACACGTGAACACGACTTCCCACGGCCTAATGTGAACATGTGGACATGTGAACATGTGGCCAAACACAGAAGACCGGGCAAATTAGATTACATTTATTTATAATTCTTCTGTGACTTTTTCTGTTTGTATATTTTGTACTTTCACATAATAAATGACAGATATATTGCATATCTTTTGTTTCCATGCATTCTTGTTTTTCTAACGCCTTGTTGCAATTAAAGCCTTACTTCAGCAATTCTGTCTCAGTCTCTTTTTCCCCCATAAACCGTTCATTCTATAAACACTGTAAACCCGAAGTTGAAGGAAACTGGTTGCCCTAAAAAAATGTAAGTAATGTGAACTTAAAAAATTAAGTTGATTTAATATAAAATGTTTTGTGATATCAATTAAAAAGTTCAGTTTATGTAACTTAATATGTTTTGTAATGTCAGTTAATTTGCAGTTATTACACCTAGTAAATGTAAGTTCAATATACTAATTTCCAAGTTAAACCTATATCAGTTGTTTTATTTTTCCAATTTGTTAAACTTGAAAATTAAGAAAAAAGCAAACAAATAAAAGGGACATTCATTAAAATTTTCTGTTTTATTTTAATTAAATTCCAAATGTTAATTTTAAAACACAACAAAATCTGAAAACATTTCCCCATAAAAAGAAAACTAGTTTAACAAATTAACTTATTGGTAAGCACACAAACAGTCTATCTCAGAATCACAACAAACAACATCAAAACTACATGTTTTTTTCCCACTCTGCATTCACAATATTGGCAGTACTGAATTTTAGGTGCCAGCTCACCTTTTCCGAGGTTGAGCATTACCTGCTGAATGAAATATAAAGTGCTTTTCATACACTTAGGGAAGTTCAGGTGCAGGTCATAAATCAGTCTGAAAACAATGGACATAGAAGGCCTGAGACTGGTCAGTTCATCCATTAGCAAACTTTCTTCCAAGATGATTCCCACTCTAGATGGGTTGAGCTGTGGACTTTCTTGATCAACGCTGAGGATTCTTACTGGAGTCTGTCTTGTCAGCTGCATCCTAAGAGAGGAAGTAACAGATCGACAATGACATTATCAAGTCAGTTAGATAATGCTGTTGTCAAATACTTCCCAGGTTAAAAAAGTACACTTCCATAATGTACTTACAGTGCTGTATTTTCACACTAATTTTGTGCTTAATATACATTTAATATATACTAAAAATTATTCTTTACTACTTCTTAAGATAAACTTAGTGTGCGAAAATAGAGCACTAAGTATATTATGGAAGTGAACTTTTTTTTCACCTGGGTCAAGGTCATATGCTGTGTTCACACCATGTCATAATTACTGTAATTCTGAGACGACAACATTGTGACGTTCTACTTGGAGCGGTTCATGTTCTTGGACCGCGAATTGTGCATTTCTATGGTAACACTATCTCCTAAATTAATCTGGTGCAGTCAGTGGTCATGTGGTACAAGTAGGAGCTCTCAGAAAATTCCCAGTTTACAGACGGTAATTATGAGTTCTACAAGAATTTGAAAGCTTTTTCCAAGTAAGAATCTTGTAATTATGGCACAGTTACACCATGGGATGAATGCACTTTTACATACCTGGTTTACTGTAAAAAAATGGTCTTTGAAGTATCATCTGGGTTGTCGTTGACAACTTTTCTGTGAAAAGCAAACATTAAAGTTAGTCTTTATAAGGGCATCTAACTTTAGGGTTTACATTTAATTGTGCAGTGTGCCAGACAATAAAGTGATCATCATCCTATGAACAGGTCTCAGTTAACCCACATGAAATACAGCTGCTCTGGAGTTTTGGTGTGAAGGTGGCATAAGTGTACGTTTTTTTGTGCATAAAGTGATTTAAATGTATGTACATGCCTGATGTGAACAGGGAAATTGTTCCTTTATTGTATAACTTCCATGTTTTAACATAGAGAGAGGGTTTCACAGACAGGGCTTAGCTTAAGACAGGACTAGGCCTTAGTTAAATTAAGATATTTAAATAGCTTTTATAAAAATCCCTTAAAAACTTTACTGGTGTGCATCTTGAGACAAGACAATGGCACTGACACATTTTAAGATATGTCATTACAAGGTATTTTCAGTTAAGACAGCATGAACATGCATTTTAGTCTGGGACTAGCCTTAAGCCTTGTCTGTGAAACCGGGGGGGTGTAATGTTAAAATAGTCGTTTTCTCTTTTAGAAGTTATGAGGGCCATACTTACACTTCTAAAGCATCTCTTCCATTTCTTCTTCCTTCCAAAACAAACTCTGAACCTAGACAGAACAGAAATATATTCATCCATTTTAGTATGTATACCGTTAATTAACTTAAATTTACTCTTTCAAACAAAAGCTATGTCTAAAATTAAACGTGGTAAATTATTGCACTCACCATATTAACACATCGTCTCTCCTCCGCTGGAATCGTGGCTGTTGTATGACTAAAGCTAAATTTACACTCCTCACAAACAACAGCTCCTCAAGTGAAAAAGAAATCATAGAAAGGAAAAGGCAAAAAATGTCAGTTGAACTCGCTGGTACGGGGTTCAAGCGCGGTTATGTCCTGCAGACGAGTGAGAAATGTTAGCTACCTAACGGATGAGAAATGTCCCGTCGTTTAGACAAACAACAATTTTCGCTGATCACAAACAGTTTCTCGAGGGAAAGAAAGACACGATAAAAGGTAAATAGCGGTAAAGAACATCCATAGAACTATCTAAAACAAAACTTCCACCTCCTCATCCACAGCTCCTTGAATTCACACACAATATCAATGGAAATGGCGTCATTAACTGACTCACAGCAGCAGTGTGGGGGAGGCGTGGTCAGGAGATAAACTTCATAATATGAGTTAATTTAACTTAAATTTATTCATAGGTTCCCCCATTTAGACATGTGAAGTAGGGCCCTATTGCACATGGAAGTCTCTGAGATGGCTCAGGTTGCATCATTAGAGACGGCAGAACGTGGTCTGCCAGGGAAACACAGCCCTAGTAAGTGTACCATGGAATACACACATGGGATCCCAACAGGGTCACTCATGTGGGCACTAGCCTCATACCAGATTTCAAGAATTCATTGCTGAAAGGCCTGGTCCCGGATGCTCCGCCATGTCTGGACGCCGGAGTGATGGAGGACTCGACAGGATTTGCCTGGTTAAGAAACTCTCAGGAGAAATAGGCGTAAGAACGCCGCAAGCTGACTCTGAGCCAGTCCTCTCACTGCCACTACCCGTTTGAGGTGAGAACACAGGAGGAAACCAGTTAGACACATAGGCTATAAAATCTAGCGAACGTGTTGGGAGTCGCCCAACACATTGCTCTACAGATGTCTGCTAGCGAGGCACCACGAGCCAGCGCCCAGGACTATGCAACACCCCTAGTGGTGTGAGCACACAGCCTGAGCAGGCAGGGCACACCTTGTGCTTCATAGGCCAAGGTGATAGCATCCACTATCCAGTGGGCCATCTTCTGCTTGGAGACAGCCTTCCCCTTCTGCTGTCCTCCGTAACAGACAAAGATCTGTTCTGAGGTCCTGAAGCTCTGAGTTCTATCAACGTACTGTCACAGTGCGAGTACAGGACAGAGCAAAGCTAGGGCTGGGTCTGCCTCCTCCAGGGGCAGCGCTTGCAGGTTCACTACCTGGTCCCTGAAGGGAGTGGTAGGAACCTTGGGCACATAGCCGGGCCGGGGCCTCAGTGTTGCACTGGAGTCAGCCAGCCCAAACTCAAAGCACGATTCGTCGACCGAAAATGCCTGCAGGTCCCACACCCTCTTGATCGAGGCCAACGCAGTCAGGAGTAGGGTTTCCATAGAGACAAACTTCAACTCGACTGACTGAAAAGGCTCAAAGGGGGCAGTTTGTAGGGCTCTTAGCACCAATGCCAAATCCCAAGAGGGTAGGGAGCGAGGCCTAGGAGGATTTAAGAATATATTTAGCTATCACACAAAATAACTTGAGATTCACTTGCGAGTGCAATTAAACTGTTTATTTGGATCAATCAAAGCGGTCTTTTCAAAGGTGACTTTTTAGCATCATTACTCCAGTCACATGATCCTTCAGAAATCATTCTAATATTCTGATTTCAGCAACATAAACCTTAAGGGTGGAGGGGGACAGCCTACGCTCCAACCCTTGTTGCAAAAAGGAAAGCACGGCTCTGATCTGATCATCATCTGAACATCTCCAGGGCTCCTCATGGTGAGAGGAACACCATTCGATGAACAGGTTCCACTTCAGAGCATAGGCCCGTCTTGTGGACGGTGCTCATGCTGAAGCGATAGTGAGTGCTACCTCCTGGTAGGTCACCTAGAACCTCCGTGTCCCATCCTGGGACCACACGTGGAGTTTTCACAGGGTGCCAGACGGTGCCCCGTCTCTGAGAAAGCAGATCCTTCCTCAGAGGAATTGGCCAGGGAGGGGCTGTCGCGAGGAGCATGAGTTCCGGGAACCAGGTCCTGTTGGGCCAATATGGAGCCACTAACAAGACCTGCTCCTCGTCCTCCCTGATTTTGCACTGTCTGTGCTAGTAGGCTCACTGGGAGGAATGCATATTTGCACGGCATCCGTGCCGAGCGTTGCCTCAGTTAGGGAGTAGAACCACTGGCAGTGGGTGGTTTCTGGAGTTGCAAACAGGTCCACCTGAGCAACTCCGAACCGTCTCCAAATCAGCTGAACTGCCTGGGGATGGACTCTCCACTCCCCTGGAAGTGCTACTCGAGACAGCTCGTCGGCTGCCCGATTGAACACTCCTGGGATGTGCATGGCACGAAGGTTCCTCAGTTGCTTCTGACTCCAGAGGAGGAGGTGGCAGGCGAGTTGCAACATGCGACGGGAGCGTAAACCACCTTGCCAGTTGATATACGCAATGGTCGCAGTGTTGTCCGTATGGACCAGAACGTCCTTGACCTGAACGCGCCCTGTGAGGCGGCTCAAGGCAAGGCGTACTGCCAGCAGTTTGAGGCAATTGATATGCCTACGCAGTTGGGAACCCGTCCATACCCCTGACACTGCGTGCCCATTGTATGTGGCTCCCCAGCCGGTAGACGAGGCATCCGTGAATACCACAGCATGCCTGGATACCTGCTCCAGGGGCACTCCTGCCCAAAGGAACTAGGGATCTGACCACGGGCTGAAGGTTTTGCTGCAGGCCAGTGTACTCAGAACCCGGTGAGTACCGCGTTTCCATGCCCACCTCGGGATTCGGCCATGGAGCCAGTGCTGAAGCGGTCTCATATGGAGCAGACCGAGCAGAACTATCGCCGCAACTGCAGCCATATGCCCCAGGAGCCTCTGAAAGCGTTTCAGTGGGACCGCCGTCCTGAATTGTGGGTTATCTGTAGCAGCGAAGGATACACCTGATGCATTCTTCGAATTCCTGTGAAAGAAGGACGCATTCGAAGGTCACATTCGGAGTGTCCTACTTGCTTTTCTGAAATAAGACAGCCTCGATGACGCATGCACCCTTCGAATGAGACCTTCGGAGGACGCAGCCTTCTAAATGAGAAACAGCTAATGTAATTTTACGCTTGGGCGAGCACTTTGCGGACAGTTTACCTTGCGCATGAAATCACGCGCAGGCCAGCAAACCACTAAGAATGTGCAACAATCCTGACGAGTCATAGGCTGTGTCTCATATAGAAGGCTGCGTCCTCCGGAGGTCGAATCCTCTGTAAGTCGCATCCTCTGTAGGATACGTAAGGAAGTGTCCTCAACCTAGAATTAAAAACGAGACAGCCTTCGTAGGACGGGAGGAAAAGGAAACAGGAAGTATCGCATTGATTTGCCAACACATTTAGAGCATTGTTGCACTCTCACACTATTTAAATGAAGGAAAATTATTTCTAAATTTGGAAAGTAATTTGAAAAAAAAATGCTTTTACTTGTTTTATTTTACTCAATGTTTGAGGAGCTGCAGCGTACATACAACAGACATCTGTTAGAAAAAAAAGGAGGAGGATATTAAGAACAAAGTTTATCCGTTTTTACTGGAGGTACTTTAAGTTAAGTTGAAAACACCGTAGCGCTTGTGTGTACATCTGCCGGCGGCAGGCATTTTTCAAATTAACGACGGTTTTTACGGCAACGCAAAGAATTGTGGGTTATCTGTAGCAGCAAAGGATACACCTGATGCATCCTTCGAATTCCTGTGAAAGAAGGACGCATTCAAGGTCGCATTCGGAGTGTCCTACTTGCTTTTCTGAAATGAGACAGCCTCGATGATGTATGCACCCTTCGAATGAGACCTCCGGAGGACGCATCCTTCTAAATGAGACACAGCTATAGCAACAGAGCGGAGGCGCCTAAGCTGCAGAGAATCCGCTTACCCGGAAGCTTCCGTAACTGACGTAGATTTACAGAAAATTACAGTTGTTTTCAAATAAATAATTTTACATACTTATTCCCAACACTTTATTAAACTTTAAGTCACATCTCAAATGATAAGGCATCAACTTATAATCATGTTTATATTAATTATTAGCCCGTGAACTCGTTCTCTCAGACGGTCTTGGTATGCGGCGCATTCGCAGCTTAAATGGACAGAACGCCACTGCTATATAGTAACCTAAATGTTTCGCAGTGTTTCTTCTGTACAAACAAACTCAAAATGTTGATCATGCTTGAATTCAGTCATTATGAGTCAGTGCAACACTAAACCTCTAGTTCTAATAATCTCATAAAGCACATTTCCAAATAGCTCATAATGTGTCAGCAATTCCCATGTCAGCTATTTTGGCCTCTCTGGCTTCCTGTAATGAAAGTGCATGGAAAGCAGCTTGGCTTGTGAAAGTGGGTTACATGGAAATGCATTTGACACATCAGTCCTCATCCCCAAGTAGCCACTTGATGTAGTTACACATCACTGTTTCAGCACATGCACCAAAAGTTCCTGCCCTTTAAAACCACGCACTTTACTTTCACACCAAAGCCTCTCATGGATTTCTGAAGAGGGTTTGACACGAGTGGAGGAGAGTGTGTGTACAACTGAGCATGTGGGGGTTACATGGCGAGCACTCTGTTGGATTTCAGCAAGCTGAGAATTTTAAGGCAGAAGTGTCAGAAAGTGTCAAGATAATCCCAGCTAAGGTGAAGGGATGAGAGTGAGAGTGAGAGAAAGGGAAAGAAGTGTGAGAGAGAGGAAGTGAGAAAGACTTGTAAAGGGAAGGAGGCTTTTGGGATATAATCGATGTCTCAAATATCCCTCCTTCTGTTCACTCAATCACGTACATGCACACGCTTTATGCAGCGAGCAAGGAAAATATGGAAAAGAGTTTTTCTGCCTTTGATTAACAATTAAGAAAAAGAAAATATTACTATTAAAATGATTAAACCAGACTAAATGAGTAAAGATTTCAGAATCATTTACTGAAGCCCTACATTTTTTTGAAGCTAAATTCAACCTATAACTTTAAATTGCACATAATCTTCTTAATGTTATTATGGTTCTGTAACATACAACAAAAACACAACATTGGTAAATATTAAAGGACACCTACTATGCAAAATTGACGTCACATTTTACAGGCCCTGCCCTGAGTGAGCCATACACAATCCACCATGTTTATCTTCATGCTAGAGCATTTAAAAGCAGCATTCAAGTAAGAAATGTTATATTATTAGAGCTACAGAAATTATTCAAGAACAGTGAGTGATGTTCTGGTTTTATTTTATTGTTTGGGTCACATTAACAGCGTAGACAGGAATACTGTACTGTACATTACGCTGCTGTCGCTTAATACACAGATCTAATATAAACATGCAATTTCTTTCTCACCTGACTACCTTCACATTTTTACATACAAGTGTGTATTTGACTGTTTTAAGTGCAATAAGACATGAAAGAAAACTTTGTTTAGTACTTGGATGCCATGTGACAGCCACTTCCTGTGCACATGCTTCGGATGTGTGTGCTCAGAAAACCATATATCAGAAGTTTAAACTGATATGGCTTTAAAATTCATGATTTCAGCATGAACGATATGATAATCAAAACCAAATAGATGTTAGCTGATTATCCAAGTATCTGAGGTATTAACTATAAAGGCACAGCCCACTTCTGAAAAAAAGTGGACGGGAAACAGCAGCTCATTCGCATTTAAAGATATATGCGTGAAAACAGCGCGTTTCTGCTCTCACTCAAAATAAGAATTTTCAAAATGATATAATAAATATATGGGGTAATTTGAGCTGAAACTTCACAGACACATTCTGGGGACACTTGAGACTTATATTACATATTGTAAAAAGGTCCATAATAGGTGCCCTTTAAACTTTTCAGATAGTCTTCACTGATACAGCAGTAGGGATGGCTCGATACCATAATTTTGGCTTCAGTACGATTCCAGAATGTAATACCTTGGTATCGATACTAAATCGATACCATAGGTGACAAATAACCAGCCTCAAAAGATAAGTGAATTGAAAATAAATTTATTAAAATAATAATAATAAAAACAGATTAATACCTTAAATGTAACAAAAAACCTACCGGGAACATAGGTTACATTTTGACCGAGTTTGAAGGGGGGAAAAAAATACAACTGAGGTAATGCAATTAATGCAAAAAATGTTGCTTTATTGTAAAGGTTTATTCTAACAGTAAAAGTAATATTCAAAATCACATTATTATGTCTCTCTCTCTCAGATTGTTTTCAGATTTTAGACTCAGAAAAAGCATTAAATATAAATCTCACTCATTCGCTCTCTCGGCTGCTTCATATTAGCAGTCGGCAGCGCAGCAGAAACATTCCTTTCATATTACTGATATTAAAATTAATATAGCAAAACTCTTGCTTAATTCAAATTCAATTAGCATTCGATTGCATGAAATGCAAGTGCATATTTTATGTGACCAAAATGTCACTGGTTCTAGCATGTCACACATGCACATTTGCGCATACTGTATCACATCTGTATGTGCGTTGATCAGTTGTAAATAAAAGTTAAAATTAAATCTGAATTTATGAATGATGCACTCACCTGTCGATCTCTTAATTCTCTGAAAAGATCAGGTTGAGCAAGCGACAAATCCTTAAAAAGGTTTGATGTGTTTCCTCCTGTGGCAACACATGATTTATAGCAACGCTTGCATACAGATGCAGTAACGTCAGTTCATTCACCTTGTCATCTGTTTTGTATGCAAAGTGATGCCATATTTCACTTCTACTGTTCTCTTTATTCATTAATTTCGGGTGCGTTGATAGAGTTTCATCTGTTTGATCCATCGCATTGTTCTGTTGTCACATTTACCGGTTGCACAACAATTTGGGAAGCACTGACACCTACAGGTGCACTTCGCAACAGCAGCGTATGAAATACCGAATTGAGCTAAATTATGATATCGAACCATTTGAAATATAATATAAACCGATATTTTTCCAGTACCGGTATTCCATGCATAAGACATAAGGTATAAATAAGAATAAGGTAGTTACACACAGAAACATTACAAGCACTCATAATGAACAGAATTATGAGTGAACTATACCTTTAAAATAAGCATACATTTAATTTTAGGTGATTGTTTTGGTAGTAGGTCGTGCTGTTCCCACACTTGCCCAGGTCTGGATGAAAATGACAAATCCAAGATGCCTACTCATTCCCAAACGGCACCCTCACCATCAAATTCGTTGACGCGCTACGTGTGAAGGGCTTGGTAAAACTAAAATCTCAACTGACAAGATCAGACGAATGCTGTAGGGCAGGGGTTGTCAAGTAAGTTTGGCATCGGGCCAAAAAAAAATGTGCCACTAGATGACCAGAACATAGTCAAAGGATAATTTAAGAAATTAATTGATGAAAAATGCAACTAGAATTGCCTGTGACAGACTGTTACAGTGTCTTTTGTAACTGGTAGTGAGCTGTTACTCTGTGTTAAATCCTGTAGGAGGACAGTCATAAACAAAAAGCCACATTTTTGTGGCGGTGTCCGGCAGAGTATATGAGACAGACATTGACCATACCTATAGTAGTAGGGTGAAAATCCCACCAATCAGGGAAAAAGTTATTGTTTTTGCTTTGATATTTGCTGAAATATATACATTAAAGTGTCCACATCAGGAGATAAAGATCAGGGTTTGGAAATACTTATCTTGTTTTGAAAACAGAGATATTCTTTTAATGAATTAATTGAGGGACCCAGTGTGACAGAGTCACCACCACTGACACTCACCAGATCCCAATCCCCTGATTTCTGATCACCGCCACCTGTCAGCACTAATCAGCAGCACTATATCCCTGCACTCCTCCATTCACTCAATGTCTGGTCTCAAACTTTCCATGTTGACTAACCTGACCCACTTACCTTTTGTCTACTTACCAGTTGCTCCAGTGTTCCTATCTCTGTTCTCCACCGCTCCAATTCTCCACCGTCTCCACGCTCCACTGTTACCTCCGGTTCCCCTGGAAAAGGAAAAAGGACATTCACACTCAGATAAGTCCCTAGAGACATTCCCATTCCCCGCCTGCTTACCTGGACATTCTGCTCCTCTCATTCCCCTCTGCTACTACTCAATAAACCTGTTGTTTGTATTGCACTTACCTCTGTGTCCTGTGTCTATCTGCTGACAGAAGACCAATCCCATACATTTTCCAGCGAACGGGCTAAAGTTGCCTTCCTGATCTCCCTGCTAACCAGTCGGGCATTGCTCTGGGCACAAGCCATCTGGAACTCACAGACCACTATAATTAACTCTTTTGATGCTTTCTCTTCCCACTTCAAGGAGGTCTTCAGCCTATCCACCGGCTCACTCTCCATTGCCGACCAACTCATCCGCCTCCGTCAGGGAGATTCTTCGGCAGCGTCGTGTGGATGGAACGAGGCAGCGCTACTCAGTGTTTACCGTCAGGGCTTGGATCCACAGATCAGAGCCCAGATGGCGATCTATGATAACCCTGTCGGTCTGGAGAGCTTTATGCAGAAGGCCGTTAAGATCTCCCAACGTCTCATGGCGTGTCAGCCGGACATAACCGCTCATTCTCCGTCCTCATCAGCTGCCTGTCCTCCGGTACCAGAACCTATGCAAATGGATACTAATCGCCTCTCACGCACTGAGCGTGCTCGACGTCTCGCCATGGGGCTGTGCCTCTACTGTGGAGTTCCAGGGCACTTCATTCGGGTGTGCCCCTTTCGCCCCCCACGTCCAGCGGTGAGTACCCTCCAATTGGAGCCTGCCATCTCTACCCTAACACTGCTAAAGGTACAACTGCTCACCCCACGTCATTTAATTTCAGTACCCGCCCTCGTGGAGTCAGGATGCTCAGGCAATTTCATCTCACAAGCCCTCCTAAAACAGCTTGATTTACCCCGCCAGAGACAGGCCGAGCTGAAGATCGAGACCATACAGGGAAAACCGCTTGGGTGTGGACACATCAAGTTTTGGTCTCCGCCGATCACTCTGCAAGTAGGCGGTCTTCATCAGGAGAGGATTTCCTTTCTGGTACTGGAGACCCACCATCGTTATCATCCTGGGACGCATTTCCCTCGAAGTCAGATGGGATACCAGCGAGATCCTCAGATGGAGTAAAACCTGCATCCAAAACTGTCTCTCCAACGTCCCTGTGCCCCTGGTTAGTAATCTGATACTCCAAGTTCATTTCACCCTAGTTCCGACGATCCCATCTGACTATTGTGTACAGCAAACAGGCAGCCACAAAGTCACAACCGCACCGGCCATGGGATTGCACCATCGACCTGCTGCCTGGAGCTATACTCCTCAAGGGTCGAGTATACCCCCTGTCCATCCCGGAGTGCAAGGCGATGGAGGCTTGCATCAACTACCGGACCCTCAATGATCACACTGTCAAGCTCCCTTATCCTCTTCCCCTCGTCCCGGCTGCCCTCGAGGAACTCCGTGGGGCCCGCATCTTCTCGAAGCTGGACCTGCGGAGCGCCTATACCCTCGTTCGTATCCGGAAAGGCGACAAGTGGAAGACAGCGTTCATTACCCCCTCAGGCCACTATTAATATCGGGTCATGCCATATGGCCTTTCCAACTCTCTGTCTGTCTTTCAGGGGTTTATGAACGAGGTGTTCCAGGAGTTCCTCCACCGGTTTGTCATCGTGTACATAGACGATATCATGATCTACTCCCGGAACTGGCCGAACATCGCCATCACGTGATGCAGGTCCTACGCCAACTCAGGAAACACCACCTCTACCTGAAGCTCGAGAAGTGCGAGTTCCACCACCCCACGGTCCAGTTCCTCGGCTACATCCTCAGTGCGGATGAGATCCAGATGGACCAGGGGAAGGTCCAAGCCATCCGGGACTGGCCGCAGCCTCAGTCAGTAAAGGAGCGTTAATGATTTCTCGGCTTTGCAAATTTCTACCGGAGGTTCATTCTGAACTTCAGTCTCCTCTCAGCCCCCCTCACTTCCATGCTCCGTCAGAAACCCAAGTCTCTGTCCTGGAACTCCGAAGCTCGAGCCGCCTACAAGAAGTTCCAGGAGGCCTTCTGCACTGCTCCCATCCTCTCACATCCCAAAACCCAACTTCCATTCATAGTGGAAGTGGATGCCTCCACCACCGGCATGGGAGCAGTGCTGTCTCAATACCACGGAGAGCCTCCCCGACTCCACCCTGCGCTTACTTCGTCACAGATCGCCCCAAGTCAGAAGGTTATACCTGCATACTCGTTGCAGCTGACAGATTTTCCAAAGCCTGTTAATTCTCCTCCGGGGTTTACCCACAGCCCTCGAAACAGCAGAGGTCCTCTTCCATAATCTCTTCGGCATCCCGGAAGATGTTGTCTCCGACTGTGGGCCACAGTTTGAGTTTGTCTCCCGTGTCTGGAAGGCATTCTTCAAACTCCTCGATGTCACTGTCAGTCTCTCCTCAGGGTATCACTAATGGCCAGACTGAGCGGAAGATTCAGGAGATTGGGAGATATCTCCGGGCGTACAGTCATGACAACCAGCACAGCTGGAGCCGCTTCCTCCCGTGGGCCGAGTATGCACAAAATTCCCTCAAGCAAACCACCGCCAGCCTCACCCCTTTCCAGTGCATACTCGGCTACCAACCCCCTCTGTTTCCCTGGACAGAAGAGCCCTCCGACGTTCCAGCTGTCGACCACTGGTTCTGAGTGAGCGAGAGAGTTTGGGACTCCGCTCATGTCCAACTCCAGCAGGCAGTGCGGAGACACAAGACCTATGCAGATGCCCGTCGGTCTGCCACCCCCGTCTATCGTCCTGGAGATAAGGTCTGGCTCTCCACCAGGGATCTGCGACTCCGCCTGCCCTGCCGGAAGCTGAGTCCCCGCTGTATCGGTCCATTTTCCATCGAGAGGCAGATAAATGAGGTCACCTTCCGTCTCCAACTCCCTGCACGGTATCGTATCCATCCAGCATTCCATGTCTCACTCCTCAAGCCTGTCTCTCCCTCTGTCACAGAACCCGACGAGCCTACATTACCTCTAGGCTAGTGCAGGAACCCCTAATCTACAGGGTGCAGGACATCTTGGATTCTCGGCGACGGGGTGGTTGCCTGGAATATCTTATTGACTGGGAGGGACACGGGCCGGAGGAAAGATCCTGGGTGGCCCGGGACAATGTGCTGGATCCCTCTCTCATGGCCGAGTTTCACTGTTGCCTCCGGATCCCCTGGAAAAGGATAAAGGACATTCACACTCAGATAAGCCTCTAGAGATATTCCCATTCCCCGCCTGCTTACCTGGACATTCTGCTCATCTAGTTCCCCTCTGCTACTACTCAATAAACCTGTTGTTTGTATTGCACTTACCTCTGTGTCCTGAGTCTATCTGCTGACAAATGGACTCCGTCATTATTTGATGAAGATCTTTAGAGCACATGACATTTCAAGTTACTCTATGCATCTAAGCTTAACTTTCTGACTTATTAACATTAAGGAAATATGCTTTCATGGAAATTAACATCACTCTCAAGCTGAGATGATGATCCTCTCATGGATGAGACACTCCATTTCCATTTTGATAAGTATCAACATTTTCAGCTGGTTTCTGGCCACTCCGTGACAAGCTGTATAATTTCAACATCTTAGGAAACAGAACTATAATTATCAAAAGCACTGCAGCCAAGAAACAGAGTACAAATTAGGATTAAGCAAGAGTTAAATTGAGCAGAATATGGAATGGACCACACTAATGTCCACAAAAAAGAATTTATCAGCTCAGATGGGGACTTCAGAAAGGACTGTCTGACTTCTGATGCAATTTCATCTGTGAGTTGGGAAGATAAGTGAGTGTAACAGTTCTGTCGACCAGCTACTCTCCTGCATCCTTCACTAATGTGACAAGGAACAAAAAGGTTGAGACTGCAATAGTATGACTGCGATGAGCATATGGTCCTTGTGGACAAAGCTGACATGCTGTCTCTGTAAGTTACTGACAGTAAAAGCAGGAAATTGTGGAGTGCTACTTGGATGTCACTGTTGTCAGTACATACATTCTGTATAGAAAGCAGCAGCCAAATGACAGGATGAACTTTCCAGTACCTGTTGGTGAAAGTACATGTTTGGTGAAGGGCATGATAGATTTTAAATGAAGGACAGAGACTTAGAGGCTGATAGGAAGAGACAAATCAGGCTCAGCTCCTGAAAACTCTACAACTCAAATGACCTAGACAAATGCGTGCTCGCTTGCTTTAATATGGATTCTGATGCCAAAAAAAAAACAATGAACTTATATCGCTTGTAATGTCTAGAGGTTCTCATACTGTATAATGATAGCAGACCCTTCTCAGCAGCTCCTGCAATGGATGCAACCCAAAAACTTATCAGGATGGATTTTTTGCTGATAATGATTAATCCAGAAAAGGGCTATCTGCAAGTATAATAACAATGTAATTATATAATGTTTCACTACCATTTAAATTGTCAAACATAATTTTTTCTTTGAAAACAAAAGATTGCTGTTCATTCAAAATACAAAATAAAGAAAAAAATATAATAAAATATTTTATCCTATTATATATATTTTTTAAAATCAGACACACACATACATATATACAGTATATATATAAAAGGCAAATCAAAATATTTTCTAAGGACCAACCAAAACTTGCTTAACTACCAAGGGTGGCTCTGCACGTCATGCAATAGGTTAAACTCTCAATCACTTAGATGGCTTTGACAAGAACTTCAAACCAAACCTGTTGTAATTTCAAGTTATAGAAGCACAACCCACAGGAACCTCAAGCAGCTCTACACATTCAAATGAGCCTGGCAGACAACATTTCCTCCACAGAGCTCCTCTTCTCACTTGAAGACCTTTGTAGAGGGAGTTTTTGTTTTAGTTCCAGTGTTTGCTCACTGAAGGATGTGGGCTGCATGTTAAGAAAGTTGTTTCACTAGCTGAACAACATATGGTCAAAAGTGTGAAAAGCAGCCAGAACTTGAAGTTCACACAGAAGCGTTCTCTTTCACTCACTTGTTTTCTCTCTCTCCACTTCACAGATACTACTCTACTCTCAATTCCACACATTCAGCACTCCGGTCACACTTTTTCATTGTTAGGCATTCATTACAGGTGTCATTTTACCTTATCGACAACATTAGCTCTCAGATTTGTCTGCAGTGACAGAGAGGAGGTTGCTGGCTCCCTCAGCCCCTCTCACATTTACCTTAGATGGCACTGATGCCCATCTGCTCTCCAGGCACAACAAGCCATCAAACCAGGCTAGCAGAAGAGATCTAGAAAAAGTTCTGCTTCATCAACAATCCACACAGTTAAGCCAGGGTTGAGTGTGCCTTTAATGGCTAAAAAAATAATATCAAGAACATGCCACTACTCGCTTTTTGTACCTTGCCATCTACGGTGTCACTAATGATGTACGTTGTGGATACAAGACTTTGGCGATTCTGAAAAATCTGTTGTTTTAAACATCTTTAAGAGCGTTGTAATGTCTGAGAGCTTGTTAAAGGATAAAGATAAAGCACTCAAGCCTCTACTTTTGTAACTATAAACAATATTATGTCAAGAGTGTAATTTCCCAGAGTTAATCTGTGGTATTACAACACAGGTGATTACAAGGAATAAGTGGGGTCTGAGAACCCTCAAAGTGGGGATAGATTAATTACATTTTCGAATGAGAAATGTTTGATGACTGTTGCATACTGATACATCACAATTGAAATTCTAGATAGAAACGATATGAAACAATATAAATTTAATAACTGACTTGCATATAAAGAGATTTCATAAAGAAGCAATATATCAGAATTACTTTTTAGCTTGGACCCTCCAATGGCTTTCATTTTCATCCTCTAGATAAGACTATATTCACAGTAGTTCGATACAAGACGCACTTGAACAATAGAGTTTAAAATCAAATGCTGTAAAGAGCAGTATAATACGACATTGCGAATTCAGATGCAACCCCACCTTGGGTTCAAGTCTCAGGTCCGGCAGGTGGGGGAGTGAATAACCAACACTCTCTCCACCCTCAATACCACGACTGTGGTGAGACCCTTGAGCAAGGCACCAAATCCCCAACTGCTCCCGGGCGCCACAGCATAAATGGCTACCCACTGCTCCGGGTGTGTGTTCACTGCTGTGTGTGTACACTTGGATGGGTTAAATGCAGAGCACAAATTCCGAGTATGGGTCACCATACTTGGCCACACACCACTTCCCCCTTTCCTTACAGACATTCATTCCCATATTGCATTAGTAATCCTCTAGAAAAGTGAGATGAGATAAGAAAATTCATTAAATTGAAACTACTGTCATTTGCAGGGAGAAAAGTGAATAATAAATGTTAAGTGGTGAAGAAGAAAAGCTGTATTCTAAAAGAAACTCTCTCTGAGAACAATTACCCCCATCTTCTGCTTCATGCATAACATTAGACATGTTTTATATTAGCACAGAGAATATTATTACAGCAGCTACTGACTTTCTTTCCTGTGGAAAAAAATAAAGAGTAAAAAAATACTGTGTGTTCATTTTGGGCTCTTTATTCTGACTGCCATCTGAGTACAGAACACCGATCAATAGCAGTTTGATGTCAAATGAAAGAATTTGTAGGGATTTTTATAAAATAAATTAAATACAATCTAATCTATGAAATACAATTCAGTCAAATTAAATGCCAGCAAATAAATAAGATCCCCTTGCAATAAAATTCAAATGAAACTAAATAAGCAAATGCCATACAGTAGCAGCTATTATCCTATCAACATAAAATCAAAACATGAGTCCTCTGGCTTATCTTAATCTTTGCGCACACAAGAATTGAATCTGAATCATTTTAAGCAGCATTCTTATTCAGCCCTCTTGCAGAGCATTCTGTTTGAGTAATAATACAAAGAAATGTATTTATTCAATATGAACATGAAATGGGTCACAAAACTTTAAAAATGCAATCAGTACACACAAACAATCCATCAGATCCATCTTAACCTCTTACTGCTTACTGTAAAGTACAGTATCTAAATCATAAGGTCTGAAAAAAATGCTTTGAAATCCCTCTGTACCATCATTTATATTAGTTTGATAAACAAAGCCATACGTTTATGTCTAAATACGTTTGTGTCTAAATATTTTTTCCAAAAACTAAACAAGCTGATGCCTTGACTTGTAAAAGAATAATAAAGACACTTGGTTTGGCTATTTTGACACAGCTAATGGAAAAGGAGGACAAACGTGTCTTCTCTGCAGAAGCTGAGAGGATTTGACTGGCTCATTACTAATTGCTAAATGTTCAGGCAGTTTTATGTGAATAATGAAATGATGTATTTAGTGCACCGGCAGCTTCATTTGTTCTACAAATACTAGGCATATCTTTTGTGTCTTGTATTCTAACCTCTGATTTTGACTTGTTTCAAGAGCAAAAACAGTATTTCTAAATCATAACCTCAAAAGACATTACCCTTTTCTTTCTTCCTTTCTATCTTGGTTCATTCTTTTGTGGCTACAGCCCCTTTAATCGGCAGGTGAGTAAAACAGCCCTCTCCAGCTCACTGGTTGTGAGGTAAATTAAATCTCTTCAGAGGGAAGTTGCACAGGCTGATTTATTTACCATGTGGTGATATGAGGGCTCTCAAGGGCTAGTGAAAGATCCAGGGGAAATGACCTATAAACCCACACACAGGCCCACACTGATCAATCTTTTTTAATACTATGCATGAGAACGGAGAACAGATAAATCTGTTTTAGCTATGAAAATAACCAATGAGACAAATTTTGTGCCAGTTCTACAATGTAAACATCTTGCTACAGAGTTATTATTGTCACAGCATGCTCCCCTCACTTCTGAATAACACCATAAGCCAAATTATGCATGCATTAAGGCATGCAAAGAAAAAAAAAATGAATCAAGTGTGCTAAAAAAAAAAAAGCTAACCATGCAAATGCACTTACAGTATTTCATGAGTCACCATTAAAATTATGATGTACATACACAGGGCCATTTCAGACCCATTTGCTGCATTGTAGCCAATTGTAATTCTTAATTCTGTCATTAAAGCTATCATGTATCAAAAAATATGAATATAAGCCGCTTAACCTATCATAATGTGCTGTTCTAAGATATCAGTGGAAGAAATAATGCAATGATCTTTAAATGAGGAAAAAGAAAAACGTTGTCATTTCATTAATCTGCTAGCTTAATATAATAAAGTCAATTACTTTCTCCTTTCTCTCTCAAGCAATTATACCTTCCAATATCGAAACGTAAACAAATTGCTGGTACAGAGTTTCAATATTACAGCACTTTAGCATCACATTCGAAGCCATTATTCAGAGAAAAGTAGCAAAACATGGTCCCATGTTCACTGAGCAGTGAGCAGAATATCAAACGGATTCAGTAGCTGATCCTCTAAATGATGATCCTGAAAACAAAGCCACCATCTTATGTATGGGCATCTAGTATTAAAAAGTATGCAAAAATAGAGCTGTCAAAATAATCAAGAACTCAAATCACCCTGGTAACCAGCTATTCACTTTGCTTCCTTCTGGTAAGCGCTTCCGTAGCCTGATGGCAAAAACTGAGAGACTTAGGAGGAGCTTCTTCCCCCAGGCCATCAGGCTCCTAAACTCTAACTCTGTGTCATAACATCACTTGACTCCATGTAAATATCACCATATCAATAAGCTATTCATAATTTTTCTCTACCTCATATTGCTGCTATTATATACCCTGTACAACTTTTTTGCACATTATTTTGCACATTCCTCTTAGTACTATTTAAGTCAACAACATACTGACCTGCACATTTATATTTATATTTTTTTATCTATCTTTTTATTTTATTCTTTTTATTTTATTTTATTTTTTTCTACTTTTCTTCTCTTAATATTTGTATACTTTATAATTGCACTGTCCTTGGAGCAGACCTGACCTACATTTCACTGCTGGTTATACTCTGTATAATTGTGTATGTGACGAATAAAACTCTTGAATCTTGAATAGTATTATATAGATGTAACCTATTTGTAATAGTATAAAAGAGGCATAATACAAGCAAATAGAGTCTTTTGTCTATACATATTTTTATTTATCTATTTTAATAGATAAAGAAAAGAAAATATAGATATTTTAACAGATGCACTCAAATAATTTTTCAATTCAAATCGATTAAATTAACATTATCATGATAGCTTTTTAAATCTTATCTTTCAAAAAAAAACATTTTATATAAGACTCAAAACGTGAGAGAAAGTGAGAGGTCAGTTGTCCCCCAAGTTCTCATTAAAGTTACTAAGACAACATGTTTAATGGAGCTCAGGCTCTCTAAAGCAAACCTTTTTTGTGTACAGAACGGAAGAATGAATACAATCGCATCTCTTAGTGTTGTAATCCATTTATGCTCACCATTTAGGTTATTCAATTTTACATCACTCTTGATGTCTTGGTCCATATTGTGAGCAGAATCTTCTTAGTAACCATCAATCATTCAAAATATTTTCAATTTTCATAGGCATATAATTTTCATGGACAGTGACAATCATGACAGAGCAGACATGTGATACAGAAACTCTGACACCTTAATGCATCTTTCACTTCATATCTCAGTCCACCTGCCACCACTCATCGAGTGACATTTTACCGCAGAATTGTAAGTCTACGCCGCAACAGATTTTTCCCTCAAAGCACATCTAACCTTGTGGAATATGATGTCTAACCACAACAGATGAGAGCATCCAGAATGGTATACTGACACAGCTGGACATCATTTTCTCAGAGACTTTCTTGAAAATGGCACTGTTATCAGAAATAATGTTGTTTCATCATACAGATGGCAAGCAGTCGGTTTCACTTCGGCATCAGCTGCAAGATTGTCCTTTCTAACATAATCCATAAAAGTATAGGTGGGTGAAATGCAGACTGTGAGATCAGTGGTGGCTTTTCAAGCAAATTTTGACCTTTACCAAGTGGTGAGTTTCCAAACAGTTATTTTAGTGCTACAATGCACAGTACTGTAAAATTCAATGTTGGATTTCACAATTGTCATGGTATAAACCAAATTTAGGAACTAGAGTCAAAAAGGAAAACAAAAAAATGGCTTTTTAAAGTTTTAATTTGGAACTGATAATTATTTTCTGTGCTTTATAAAATGAACTAAGGGATATTAATTGCAAGAGGAGGAATTTTAAAACGGCACACTGTCTTTGCTACAATAAAGAAAATCAAACAAGTGTGTCTGTGACTAACCGTCAAGTACTGTTGTACTACAGAACGAGAACGTGAGGGCAGGAGATTAAGAAAAAATAATCCCTTGCAACATCCACTGTACTTCAGTCTGGATCCAACCCTTAAATTATTTGAGATGACCGAACAACTGAGAAAAGATAATGCCTACCCCTCAGAGGATGCCAATGCTCAGACAACATACAGAATTACCAAATTTTGCCATAAGTTAAATATATTAAGGTTCTGCAATATATAAATATATTGTGGAAACTTAATTTCCTGTAGAGCTGCTTTGCAACGATTACCAAAAGTATTGAAACAGATAGAATTAACATAGATTAAAGTGAAAAAGACTTAATATTTAGTTGCAAATCATTTGCTTTCAATAACTGAATCAAGCCTGTGACCCATTGCCATCCCCAAACTTGTGCATTCTTCTTTTGTGATGCTTTTCCAGGCTTTCACCGCAGCCTCTTTCAGTTGTGGGGGGTTACTCCCTTCAGTCTCTTTTTTAGCAGGTAAAATGCATACACTACAGGGTTTAAGTGTGGAGATTGACTTGGCCAGTCTAAAACCTTCCACTTCTTGCCCCTGATGAACTCCTTTGTTGTTTTGGCACTATGTTTTGGACCATTATCTTGCTGCATGATGAAGGATCTCCCAATCAGTTTGGTTGTGTAGAATATCAGAGACTGAATCAGACAAATTTAAGATGCGATCAGAACATTGAAACATGAACATTCCACCGAGAGGCCCAAGGAAACAGGACACCGTAAATCAGATTCCTAGCTCCAACTAGTCTGAAGCAAGCAAACTAACCAGCAAGCCTCTTTCACAAAACAGCTTACAACCTTGAGACAAAAGAACACTTATTGATAATTCCAATTCAGGAAGGAGACCGACAAATTTGGGGCAAATAATCAAGACTGATGCTCAAAGAGATGGCCATCACATGTTCCACGATTGAATTCATGAGCTTCCTTAGACTGACTTCTCCCCCACATAGAAAACAGACCAAACCAAAATTAATTTGTTTAAAGAACATGCCTTCGTTCTCCATAGAACTATACAAAGATTTTCTTATTCATATGCACATAAAATCATCCTAAAAAGACATTTCTATGCCATCACTTTGGTCCATAAAATCAGTCCATAAAACCTTGTTCCAGAATTTTTGAGGCTCATCTCCTATTCTTCTTGCTAATGAGTGGTTTGCATCTTCTGGTGTAGCCTCTGTACTTTTGTTCATGAAGTCGAACAGTAGATTGTGATACCTTCACTCCTGCCCTCTGGAGGTTGTTGCTGATGTCACTAACAGTTGTTTTAGGGTCTTTCTTTACAGCTGTCACAATGTTTCTGTCATCAACTGCAGATGTTTTCCTTGATCTACCCGTTTGAGGTGTTACTTAGTACACCAGTGGTTTCTTTCTTCCTCAGGAGATTCCAAATGGTTGTACTTGCTATTGCCACTGTTTGTGCAATGGTATGATTGATTTTTCATCTTCTCTCAGCTTCACAATTGCTCATTTTTCACCCATAGACACCTCTCTGGTTTTCATGTTGGTTACACGTCTAACTAACTATAAATGCAGTCTGCACGGATCTGAAACTGAGCGCAGACATTCAGTGCTATTTATTGTTTGAATAATCACTTAATAGGACACACCAGGGCAACAAAACACACGTCAGTCACATGTTCCAATACTTTTGGTAACATGAAAAATGGGTTGATTCAAACAAAAGGTGCTATCTTCTAAGTTATGTATCAGATCCAGATGAAAATACCTGAAATAAAAGCTGAAATGTTAATCTCTCATCTCATATTCATATTTTGATGTCAAACCCAAATGTTTACAGTCTACAGCAAAAATCAAGGAATTGGCCTTACTGTTCCAATACATTTGGAGGGCACTGTATATATTAATATATGATTACACTTTCACTAACATGCCTTAATATTCAAATACTAACAAGAAAATGCAAAAAGAACACAGCAACAGGCAAGGAGACACGAAACAGAAAAGAAAGGAGAGAGTGATAAGGTGTTAATTCTGCAAAGTCTCACATTGATGTGCTGGCTTCTCTGATAGATGAAGAAAGTGTGTTGTCAGCTGAGCTGCAAGCAGAGAGCAGGAAAGGGTGAGCAGTCCATCTGCATGCCAACAACACCTCAGCCCGCAGTCCTCAAAATAACAAGTGCTTAATAAGCAACGCTGTCTGCTAATGATCCCTAGGTCAGGATTTACAATGAATTATGATAGTATAACAGCTTGTTATTGCATGCCCAGTTTAAATAAGACAATGTTTAAAGTCTCCCAGTTTCATTGAGGGTTGTTTAAATATCGCTGCACTGGGCTAGACAGTATTGATCTGGAAAATCAATAGCTGCATAGCTGATTTTGGACTGGGGTTCTAATAGCTCAGAGGTGATTGTACAGCACAAACTACATACATAACAGAACGTCCTTAAAGATTCACAACACCCTAGGAGTATAACTAAAGCACATGGTCAGATATTTTTCGGTAATCCCACTCCTGATCCTGACCTTTTCTATACAGCTGACTAAAATCTAGGATGCATAATATATCTGTAGTGGATATTTAAATGTGAATGGTCATTTCACCACCTCAAAGTTAGTCTTTTAAGACATTAGCAATTTAACAATACTGATAAACATCATATTTGACAAATCTCAAAATAAATATTCTATATAATTGTATATTATATTATATTACAGATATTGCAATCTGTGAAACAGATTATAATTACTGCATAAATTAGACTGCATTTATTTAATAAAAAATAAAAAAAACAATATTGTCAAATAATGCTTATAATAATAATAATAATAACCTTTTTTTTATTTTGCATTTGTTTAAGAAACATGTTGCAAATAGATGCTGCTTATTATTTCTGTGGAAACCAAGATATATATTTTTCAGGACTCTTTGAAGAATCAAAATTTCAAAAGAAAAGCATTTTGTATATTTATATATTTATTTAACAAAATGCTATATTCCCAGATATTATGTGACAGAAACCCACATTTTATTCCCAAGATTCTATCACCCTGATAAGTACCATAACATTGTTTGAACACAACAGAATAACGAGCATTTTGCTTTGATATTCTTTTCCATTTGTGTCAGAAGATGTTAAGGAAAGAGCCCCAAAAGCCATGGTGAAAACACGACACTTAGTTCCTGTCTATGCTCCTCACATTGTTATGGCACAATGAATGACATTTAACAATGGCCAGATGGAGAATTGGCCATCCTGCTCCTGACTCAGTCTGAAACACTCTCATTATACCTAAAGACAGAGTCTAAACTGTCAGCCTGAAGGGTAAAAGCAGATACTTTAACTAGAGGGGGTGGTATAACAAGACAGTGAGTCTGAAATGACAATGACTTCAGAGAAGTTTGAACTTTAATGGTGTGGGGTCCTAACAGAGCAGAACAAGGGCCTTCTGCTCATTTAGATTCACTGAGGCACACAAGAAATGGCAACACTAGTTCTGGGACCAATTCTCACTAACTAGTAATAACTAGTTGTTTATTAGCATGCATATTACTAGCATATTGGCTGTTTTTTAGTGCTTATAGAGCACATATTAATGCTTTATTCTGCATGACCTAGATACCTTAATCTAACATGTACCTTACTAACTTTTAATAAGCAGCATATTAGGATCTTAATGAGTAACATCATAGTTAATAGCTAGTTAAAAGTGAGGTTTAAAATCTTTTTTTAAAAACATGCTTTTTATCTACCTTCAGAATGTAAGCAGGAGGAGGTACAAATCGAAAAAGTTGAAAACCTGAACTGCCGACCAAGAGTTTAAACACACTGTCACAACTACACATCTTGTGCTGTACAAAACAGTGCCTTCCCGTTTTTTTGCAGAGTAGATGAATAAACCTACTCCTCAACTGATTTTGTGTTTTCATCAGGCTTTTAATGACCTTGAAATATTTGAAGACAACATGGTCAAGGTTTTATTACCTACAGTCAGAGAGGATGAGAACACAACATATTTTACACAGAAGGGAAATTGAAAGCTTCATCCATAATTCATGATGTTCCAAGCTTTAAAGCCCTTTGTACTTATATTACATGTACACAAATTGTATATGTAATAACACAAATTATTATTAATTAATGCCTTAAATATATACCAAAAAATTATAATACAAATGCCATCAACTAAAATATTCCAAGTGCTATTTTTAAATATGAAATAAATGAATACATCTAGTTTGTTAATAAATATTTAGAGGAAACTATAATCTCTCAGTTTCTTTTATCTTAATTTATCCCTTACCAATCCTGTCTGGGGGGAATTAATTAATCCTTAACCCTTTTTGAGTTTGCAGCTTTCATAGTAAGCAGAAAAAAACATAAACTGTGGTCAGCACCCACACAAATGAATTAAACAGCATGCCATTATCTCCTGCTCTCATCTCCCTTTTGTCTAAGCTGTTCCACTCACAAAAAAAATGCTGACTTCTTTAAACAAAGAAAAACACACTTGCATGCCAAAATAGAGATAGCTAGCCCATAATGGATTTGCACCCCATCCTTTCCGCTATCCTGCTATAAGCACTATAAAGTCGTGGCATCAGTTTAGTGTAGAGTTTCATGCAATTATATGCACAGCATGTGATTTAAGTGCATTTAAAAGGAGACCGAAAGTAGGTGCCTAAGGGTCACCCCATCATAGACATCATAAACACACTGGGGTTTCCCACAAAACATGGAGTATGAATATGTGGATTATCGAAAGAAAAACAGCCTCTACCACATTTTGTATTAAATTCTACAAACAAACTAACTAACTAACTAGCTAACTAATTAAATAATTAATTGAATAAATAAAAAATAAAATAATAATAATAAAAAAAAAAAAAAAAAAAAAATATATATATATATATATATATATATATATATATATATAATTATTATTATTAGCAGCAGCAGCAAGTCTGATGGCCACAGTTAGATTTAGCCAATCAGAAGACTTTTTTGTATGACAACTAACAATGCTTATAGCACTTTTTTACCAGTGCAATCTCAACAAAAGAGTGTAGTCATGAGGACCCCCTCTGACACTTAAAATGACTCATTGGCTTCAGAACTTCATGGGCATTGGTATGAGGCAATCATTACAAGTCCTCAAGACTTTAAGTGCACATCAAGTGCACCATTGGGACAAGGCCAAACTCAACAAAACGAAGCATCCATCACGTCAGGCCCTCTTTCTCCCTCTTTTTTCCACAAAAACATCTGCCAAACCTATTACTCTAAGCCAAAAAACTGCTCTCTCTGTATCTTCCTCTATATGTCTATATATCTTTCTTTTCTGTCTCGCTTTCACTCTTTATCTGACACACACACACCTTTTCACACAAACCATTGGCGCTGAAGAAAACCTGATTAGAGAGGACAGACTGAGACACCGCCAAGAGTAGAAACAGCCACACTGCTGACAGACAACAATTCCTCCATTCATAGTAGCCTTTCCATACCAATAAGAAAAAAGGCCATAGCAGTTGGATTAGTCAGGGTTCCATAAAAGCCTCTCGCCCCAAAAACTAAAGATTTAGAGAAAAAAAAAACAAAAAAAAAACATCTTATCCCCTTGAAATAAGCAGTTAAGTTGAAAATCAATTGAAAGATTCTTCAGAGAATCAAATATAGGTTTAGAACAGAACAACACGAGTTTGAGTAAATCATAATAGAATTTTCATTTTTGGGTGAACTATCACTTTAAAAGCAATGGTAAAGCAGAAGCCATGCCATTTCTTTAACGGCAGCCCAGCATCTTTTAGGTATTGAGTAAAGAATGGAGAATCCATAGCTGTGAGCGAGAGAGACTAATGAATGTCAGTGCATCTCCATCACTCAACATATAAGGTGCCAATTACACTGACAAGCTGAGCTGCTTCTCTGTCTCACACACACACACACACATACACACAGATCCAAAACCTCTGTATCATTAGCCTACAGAGAAACCCGAGGAGCAGGCCTCATAACACGGCTGCTCTGGGACATCACTGGGTCAGAGGAAAGAGCAGGGCGACCACTCATTTTCACCCTCACCTTTAGCTATTATTGATGAGGTGAGAAATGTGTAGAATATAAATGTGGAAAAACAGAAACCACAGGTTTGGTCTGAGGTAATTATGCCCATTGTGTAAAAATACAACATGATATGGTGCACTTTGCAGGATTTAAAAAAAGCATATTACAGCAAGCGGCATTATGGGTTAACCGTGCATAAATCAAATAATAAACATGTTTTTATCAGCTTTTCTGAAACTGTGTTATGCATTGAGGGAAAATCTCTCATTAAATTGCTCCAATATGTTTAATCTCTTAGCAAAAGGGGAAAATCAATATGTCGTCGTCTTCTGACCTGTAATATGCAAAGTAAGACTGGTTCCGCGATCATAGATTTCAATATGCATTTAATATTCAGCAGATCATAACTGTAGATTGGAAGGTACCTATTCCATCATTCAGTTAGTCCTTATGATCTTTGATAACCTGACAGTCTGTATTGTAATGTGTGATGTTTAATTTAGCAGTCCTTTTATCATTCAAGTAATGGATCAGTCAGAACAAATTGTAAGTTATGGATAGACTCCAAATAAGTCTTTCATCTTACGCAAAGCTTTTTAATATACATTTTAAAAAAGGCTTGGCTCTGCTAGTATTATTAATTTTAAGTTTTCTGAATACATCAGGTAGATGATAAAAATATTTGCTGAACGTTTACCTGCTCAGAATGACTGTCACTGAATTCTGAAACTGTAGCAGATCCGGTCCATTTGACCTGAAAGCACTCATGAGATAACAACCTCAAAAATAAACTAATATTAATTGTTAATATTAATATTAATATTAATATTAATATTAATGCCACGGGTGAAGAAATATACAAAACTACAGCTGTACAGTAAATAGAGTAAATCTAAAGATTCTGAAACTCTACCGCATTCACATAAAGGCTCAATAAAATATTAGCCTATATAGCTTTTCCTGAGAACTTTCAGTTAGTCAAGGACAAAGGGAAATGGTGAATGCAAACAGCAATAAAAGTTGCTGAGCAGCCTTTATTGCTTGATATTAAAAGCTTTATTGATGGAAGTAAACCATTACAGAGTCAGACCACTTCAATACTGTAAGTGCCATACAGAGACTAAACACAGTAGTTACAAGTAAATCACAGCAGTTCATAGCTTGCATACACTGCCATTCAAAAGTTTAGGATCAGTTTTTTTTTCTCCCCCAACAAGGATGCATTAAATTGATCAGACATGAAAATAAAGACTTTTATATTTTTAAAAATGTATCAGGTTATCAGGTTTTTGACAAAAATATTAAGCATCAAACGAGTTTTCAACAATGACAATAGCACCAAATCAGCATATTGGAATTATTTCTGAAGGATTGTGTAAAACTGAAGACTAAATAAAAATACTGATTAAGAAAAACACTTTTTTGTAATTGGTGCAGACCATACAGAGCAGACCTACTGCTTGTTTAAGTGTGGACATAATGAGACTAAAATAAACTGTGTATGTGTATTCAGCACCTTTAACTCATTGTTGAACCGCATTGAGCTGTACACAAAGGGAACAGGTGTGAACCCGAAAACTTCTGCACAATGGGTTTTTTGGGTAAGCATTGTCATAAGATTGCATTATTGCCCTGCTGAAACTTACACAGATAAAAACCAACTGCTTACTGCAACCAGAAAACAAAAATAAGGATGGATAATCAGGACTGAATGCTTCTTTTTTTTCACTGACACCTACATACTTGAGCCTTAAGAGACCAGAATGGCAGTTCTCGTCTTTGCTCTAGGACCAGACCACTGGCTAACATCTCTAGAGCACAGCTGCAGCACCAGGGTCTTTGAAAGTTGGATGTTGTGTAGCCTGTGAGCCGGAGAGTCCCAATTAAACAGTCCCACCTGTTCTCCAGAGGTTCAGCGACCCATCTGTCAGCATGCTGCCCTGCTACAGTCTCACCTGCTGCAAATGATTTGTGGGAGGCCCGTGTGAGCTCTAGGTCTCTACAATCATCACAGATTCCAAATGCTCCCCATTTCCCGCTGACAGCACTTTGCTCACTCTCATATGACAGAAGTATTTCCAAGTATTTAACATCTGTTAAGCAGATAAGATCCCCCAAGGGAGCTCTTTAGAAACTACAGTAGATCAACACTCTGGGGTTCACAGAGAAGTTGTGGAACGGGATTCATTCAGACACAACAAGCAGATACAGTTAAAAAGTAAACTAAAAAAAAGTCCTCTTAGAAAAAGTCAGAAATAACATTGTGGTTACATTGTGCTTTTAAACATTGTGCTGTAGAGGCCACAAGGTTTAAAATTTTTTTTGAAAATGCAGTTCAGGTCAAAGGGTCAGTTGGAACCACAGAGACTTCGGCTCTGGACATGACAACACAGCAAGCTCAATCCCACAGGCTTACTGGACAACCCTGTTTGATGACATGATGTATGAGTACCCATTCAACTCCCCTCTTTCTCCTTGCTCTAAGAAGCAGGTGTGCAGATCAGTGCCTCCTGATCTGTCAGTATAAATACAAAAATAGCCCTTACAAATCAGCTGAGACGGACGCTCCAATGAGCAAAGCATTGAACTCCAAATTGACCTTGACCAGCGTGTTCCAAGGTTCCTGACATTTATAATTAAACTAAAAGCCTCTCAAGGTGAAACTGGCCAGTGGTACAGTAGTACCCCAGATCTCTATTCTATGATAATTAAAGCAATTGTTCACCTAAAAAAAAGAACATTTTCCTCCAGAAGGATACTTACATTTCAAAGTAGCCCTCCAATCTCATGGTATTGAACTCCTTATTGTATTATTATCTCTGTTGTCTTGATAATAAAGGACTGCCTGATGGCCCAGAGCCAGCATATAAGATGCTGTCACCAAACGCAAAAGATATGTGCAGCATATTATTTATCGTCAGCATTTCAAGATCAAAGATTTGATTAAAAAAGAGAATTGATACCACAGACTGAAGACACAATGCTGAACAGAGAGTTCCATTTTCGGTTTAGGAGTGTTTGCTGAAGAGAGACACTCATCGCCGACAGGCCATATCTGTGGAGCTGAGGGTTTAAGTAGCACTGTGGTATCTGGCTACCCAGAAGCCGATACCTATAACACCTTCTCACACTTTTATTTTTTGCTGTGTTGGGAGGAGTCAAATTTACACCTGGTCTTAGCTATCCAATCAAAAAAAAATCCATCATGTGGCCAAGTGCAAATAGACTGAGGGTTCATTTTTGGCTTAACTATCCCTTTAACAGATCTAGGCTACTACCCTTCCGAGATCCTAGCTACTTTTGCAGAGCCACTCTGAGCAACCAGACCTTTGGAAAAAAAAACACAACAACAAAATCACCTGCAACCCAATTATTTCCCCTTATCTCTACAACCCCAGAGTGAAAACAGAGACAAAAGAAGCACCTTCAGATATCCAACTCTCTTCAGTGTTATCCCTCTATCCCCATCATCCGGTTAAGACGAACGAAAAATATTCTTGTTGACTCAATTTAAAAAAAAATTGTAAATCTATTTTTTTTTTAATTACATTGTATATATTTAATACAATTAAGTTGGGACCATTTTTACCAAGAGTTATGTTGTATGAGCGCATTTTATTTAACGAAATTGAACAAAGAGCAAAAATAATTTTTTTGAGTGTACTGTCATCAACATGCTTGCTCAGTGTTCTCCGTATCAGCTGTAAGCTCCAGTGAAAATGCATCACTGAGAGTTTTCCATTGTGGTTTGCTGCTTGTGGTGTTAGTGTGGGCATGCAGTGTCAGCATGTTGTGCCGTAATGAGGCTGAACAACTACACAGCACCTATCACCAACCACCAGCCCATGTTCACAAACTGCTGCCTTAAGTAATTACCCCTTCAGCACTCTGGGTCTGCCCACCTTGCTCTCACTGTAAACGCACCTCCCTCACCACTGTCAGAGGAAAAAAGACTGTTTCTCCTGAACGTGTGACCTGCAACTACAGAATATAATTCACTGGCCCGACTTGACTTTAATGGAAGTAGTTTTCCATTTTTACACAACATGCACCCTTACCCACACTATCACTTGCACAAAAGGAGAACTGTTTCATTAGGTAGCAGGTTCGGTTTGCCCCAGTGTAGTAATTGTGATGTGACCAGAACCGTTATCCCTATGAAAAGGTACCAGGGCACAGATAGAGGAAGCCGTGGCAAGGCCCCCTGGCACAGACAAGGGTGGCAGAAGATAAAATCTTATTACAATGCAGAGCATTGCTGTTGGCCCTGCACTAATTATGTCTAGTGAGACTACATTAGTCATATACACTACTGTTCGAAAGTTTGGGACCAGTAAGAGATTTTAAAAAATGTTTTAAAATAAGATAGTAATTAAAAATAAAATAAAATAAAATGCAATATTATAAAATTGTATTTCAAATTAATATTCCTGTTTTGCTTTTGTTTTTTTTGTTTTTTATTCTAATGTAAATTATAATGTAATCTATCCTCTGATGGCAAAGCTGAATTTTCAATAGCTATTACTCCAGGCTTCAGTGTCACATGATCTTTAAAAAAAAAATGTCTCTGCATATTAGACATAGGATTCTTTGATGTACAAACTTCAAAAGAACAACATTTATTTTAAGTAAATAAAGAAATTAATTAAAGACTTGTAATGTTACTGTTACAGTTATGTTTAGTTCAGTCTATTTTGGTTTCAGTTTCATAGATTTTTAGCCTGCGTCCCAATGTGCATACTATCCACCCTATCTGTATTGAATAATACCCTAAATAGTATTGAAAATTACTAATATCACATAGAATTTAAGATGGATAGTATGCACATTGGGACGCAGGTTTAATTTGTTCATAGTCAGTTTAGTCTAATCTGTTTCCATGGACACAAATTTAATCATCACAGCTGTCCGTTATAAGTTCTTCATCACTGTGTATTTATGTTCCTCTTTGTGCATTCTTCATTTGTCTGGTGTTGTTTGTGCAAACCACACAGTTTTGCCTGCTTTTGGATCAACCTGTATTTGTTAGATTTAAGAAAGACTTCAGTTACTATGACTGTTCATTGTCTTCATCTGACCTAAAGTGTGACAGTTACTAAATATTAATCACTTTCCGTCAGTTTTTATGTGTCCTAACTAAATAGAAGTCTTAGATTAAAAAAAAAAAAACATTGCACTGACTCCAAACTTTTGAAATGGCACTGCATTTCATTTTAAATGAACAAATATTTTGACACAAATTATATTTCTTATACTTTATAATCCTTCCAAGATTGATCTTTTTTTTTTTTTTCATAACCATGAGATTAACTCTTATCCCCTCTTACCATGTCTTACACAGTATAATGTGCAGTCACATGGATAGAAATGGCTTTAAACTAGTAGGCCTAATAATTATTAATAATTAACCAGAATCTTAGAAATTTAAAAATTTCTACACACTACACGGCATGTTTTTAAATTAAATATTTTGCCTAATTTTAACACATCTCACAGTGTTTAAATCCATACTGACAATTTTCCCAGTTTGGCCTGGACAACGAGACCTAACATAATGGGCAGAGCACAATATACTGTAATAATTTAATTTAATATTTAATATTTATTTTTTAACAGGTTTTTTTACCTGTATTTTACACTGCATTAATATGTTTTTGAGTTACAGAAATGCCATAATATCCTTGTAATGGCCTGCCAGGACTTTTTGCATTACCTTTAGCCCAAAAAGTCCCTCTCTCATAGCCTAATTCAGTGCTATCATTACAGTGCAAAAAGAAGCAATCTATTATGTCTGGTTATGGGGTATATCTACACTATGCCATGGGTGCATGCAGAAAGAAAATGGGAGGGAGGAAACAAGACAACGATGAACAGGGAATAAAAAAAGCTGAAAGACAGCGATGGCATAAATTTAGCTGAAAACTAAACCAAGCATGGCCATTTAATTGGACCCTCTAACTTGGCCTGTCGCAAATCTCTAGGGAGCCAGCAAGCTCCTCATCTGGACAGCCATCAGAGAGAGAGAGAACTAAAGCTCAGTTGAGCTGGAAAACGTCTGATTTACTCTTCACAGGCACTGGCGAATGTTCACATGCTAATGTAACATTTATAAGTTTGTTCTCTCTTGCAACCAAAGCAGAGGCTATTCCTAGTCACATCAGGCAGTCAATCTCTTAAACAGATAACATGATTTCAATCATTTCTCTAAAGTGATCAGACTCATGATTTTTCACTTGGCTGATGATAAAACAGGCCCATCTCATAGAATTCCACTAAAGGAATGAGCCTTTTTTTTTTTTACTTGGGCCAGTAAGAAACTACCTATCAATAGGCAGTCAAAACACAGCAGTTCCCCTTGGCATTGCAATTATTTCTTTATCAATGTTTTGAACAACAGTGAGTGTGTCAAGGATTTGAGAAGTCATTGCCGACTCTCTAATGTTAAACCAAACAATGTTTTACAGCTGTGAACTGCCAGAAGATTTATTTGGAGTGAGTGTTGAGGTATTACTCTGACTGAGTTTCATTCCTTGCCGTGTTTCTTCTGAGTTCCCCACATTCAATTCCCCAAGCCCTTCTTAGATCCTGTAATCTCAAGACACCTAATGCATTTCTTTTTCTCTTTCTCTCATCCCAACAACTAAGGTTAAAAAGAAAAATGGCTTCACTGGCGAAAAAAAGGGCGCTCTTCAGCAATTCCTGACTCAATATGTGGACTCTGCACAACAATGTTGGATTGGATTGGTGAATTTATTAATTTTCATTAAACATCATATCAAATTAAATACAACACCCAGATTTACAAAACAACCATTCTATGTGGCCCTAATGTTGACATACTAACTGCAAAGTGTGGGTCAGTCTCTCTGGCTTGAACCTGGTCCATTATAACCATTTCCTTATGCAGAATCTGAGAGGCTGCTAAAGTAAATCTAACTTATATGAATATTTAATGTAAATTTCCTTGTCTTTCTTTTAGCTTCTGACTCTAATGGAGTCTAACACTGTGCCATCGTGCCATCCACTGTGAAACACATTTTCCTATTCCATCTGTGAATAGAGGAAGTCAGCTTATTGGCATTCAAGTGTCCCAAACATTATCTTTCAGCTGGCATAACCTCATTCTCACTTTTCCACAGCAAGGCAGATCAGATTCCTGACTTCATTAGTTATTCATTGCTTCTGATGTCCAAGCAGCTGGTCAATCATGAAGAATGCGTCACGGATCACTAAACACTCAGTGCAGCACGATGTAACCAAAATGATTATGACGGCTTGAAGAAAATCCCATCTCACTTTATACTGAGAGCAACAATTCATATAGTGTCTGGCAGTGCTTTTAAATCCTCCAAGAAGAGATGCAAAAGAATAAGGAACACAACAAAAACAGAAGAGGCGTGATAAACTGAAACATATTTCTCATGAAAGATGTCTTTGTCATGTTTCAACTATCTGATAATATTACCATCTGATTGGTATATCTGATAACATACCATTCAGATGTCTGCAATGCACAACTCAATTGTCATAGAGGTGTGAAAAACTCAAAGGTATGAACAAGAAAAATCCATTAGACTCATCAAACTCAGACTCCTACAGCCTTTCTCAGAGCAGTGTGAACGACAAAAAGGATTAAACTTTAATTATGGAGTTGGACTCCATTCTACCTCAAGGTTTTAAACCAGCCCTACATCCTTTTCTCTCCCTCTTTCTCTCTCTAATCCTCTTTCTATAGGCAACACAGTACAAAATATGTTAATATAGTGAAATATGAGACTGATGGACTGAACATCACCTCAGGATTGATTTTCCAGTAGCACAAATGCCTCTCATCAAGGAGGAGGACAACAGATGGATGTGGTACCACGCTCTATGACAGAATCCTTAGAAAAGTGAACAGAGATACTAATAACCTTGGAGAAAGTAATTAGAAATCATAGATGTAGGTGTATCAAAGAAATGTAGGAGTCTTCAAGCCTTTTTCTAATGAAAAGACTTGATTATGAGTCAGGGAAGGTGTAAAAAGAAAGAAAAAAAAAGACATTTGCTTCAATGTGCTGATATAGTTGTGGGGCTCTCCACCGACAGTTTTCTTAGGGGTCTAATGAAAACACACAAATAGGCCACAATCATTACAGATTTGTCAGCAACCTCTGTCCTGACTAATGTTATACCCTGATGCAATAAGATTCAATAAGATTCCTCCATTAAATCTGAGTTAAGACGAAGTGGCAGGAGGGCAAACCAAGCATGGTCAGCTAGACTGATTATATTACAGCGTAATCATTGTGGTTTAAATCAATCACTCCCTGCGTGATGAGTTCAATTACTTTGTCCATACATTTGTATGATATTGCTTAGCTGGAAATTACATATTTGCAAAATTCAAACAGACAGCCAGACAGTGTTTTATTAAATCAATGCGCGAGCAATTATTTATGAGGCTTGAAGGACAAAGAAGATAAAGACAATACAAAAAATGCACATGCAAAACTCAGCACCATTAGGCTAAGGTGTTTTGTATGGTTGCTATGGTGTTCTTTGTGGTTGCTAGGTGGTTTCATATTGGACTAGTCAAATGAGGCCAAGTGTGTGATATTATGGCCCCTACATATGTTCAGGTCTCTCTTTTAATTGTCTGTTTTTTTTTGTTTTTTTGCCAGGCAAAAAAGGAAAACTGCTTAGACAAGTATCAGCAAAGCTCTCCTCAAAAGCTTAAAACTGATTTGTTCAGGATTAAAGTATGAGCAACAGTAATACTCTTAGCAGGCATGGATTATATGGACACATATGAAGAACTCCATTGCTGTTACATAACTCAAAAAGAAAGAATAAATCATTAGTTCATTATAACATTAAATCAAAATGAAGACTTCAGTATAAATGAAACTGTCAAACAAACCACTTGAAACATCAAAAAGCAAAGAGAACAGAGAGGCGTCTGCCTGAGCTTCACTCAAGCCTGCGGAACTCCACTGAAGAGCTGTCAGAAATTTGCTCAGATGAACTTCATCCGTCTCTTCACCATGTCACAACAGAGTTTGTATCAATAATTCATCCGACTGCTTAACTCTATCCTTGGTTACGAAACAAAATCTTGTTAGCTGGTCTGGTTTTAGGTCTTTTTTATTATATTCTCTCTGTGCAGTTGCTGTGGGTTATGGTGAAGATCATTTGAATATATCTACATGAGTGTCTCCTTTAAAAAAAGCGAGGGAATCAGGGCAGGTGTGGCAATGTTCCCGTGAGACAGGCAATCTGACAGGCGGGTTCTGTCCCAACTCCCCTGAGCTGTTCCTTTTTAAATATGTGTCACAAACACGGTCAGCCCTCTTAATACTCCTGGTTTGTATCTACATCTCCAAAAATATATTTAAACAGCCTCAAGCTGTCAGAAAGCATATCAGCAAGACAGCAGTAAAAATAAGAGAAATGGAGAGAAGCCAAAAGACAGAAAGTAAGGGCAAGACATGCCAGGAGTATCTGTATTGCTCTTAGGAATGATGTGCAAGCTTCTCGTTAATAAAAAACACAATCTCAAACTACTTGGCAGAGCTTCGTGACTAAATTTATCTGGTCAAGTTTTATTAAATGACTGATTAATTTGTCTCCTTAGGCTGGCCACACACTAGACGATTTTCAAATCTTAACCGATTTTAAAACCATGGGATATCGCAGACATGAAGACAGTTTCAACTGATTTTTAGCCTTATAATCCTCTGAACACGTACACTTGACAATTCGATGAGAACGCAAGACCACACACTTGATGATTGTAGGAACGATTTCATAGTGAGACGAGATCTCACGGAGACTTAAGAGGAAAAACAAATGTAGAACAATCGATGCTGTCAGCTGGCTCTCCTGGCGTGTGTTCTGTTTCACAGTGAAAAACAAAGTAAAAAAAATATATATATATAAGTTATAATATTTCTCAGTACTCTGCTCTCGTGGCATGTTTGTGGCTGCAAAGTTTCAGCTATAGAGGCATGCAGCATCCGATAGGTGACCCTTGTTTGCTTTCATTGGCTATCGCGACTATCACGTCAAGATATGTTGATCAAGATGTTTGATATTTATGATTTGAGTTCGGGGGCGCTTCGACTTGATCGGGAGCAGTTAAATAATCATAATGACACAAAAGAGGATTTTTTGGACAAAAAAATAATTTGCGACAAGTATAACATTTTTAGTAAGCTATGATGAACCAAATTGATCAAAAGTAACAGTAAAGTCCTATTTTAAATAAATGATTAAATTAAATTTGAAATTTCTATTCAAATACTCTTGAAGAAAATGTATCGCTGTTTCCACAAAAATATTAAGCAGCAACACAATTTTCAGTGATGATAATAATAAATGCTTTTTGAGCACCAAATTAGTATATTAAATTTATTTCTGAAGGATCAAGTAACAATGAAGAGTGGAGTGATGACTACTTTGCCTCCACATGAATTAATGACATTTTAAAATATATAAAAATACAAAAAGTTATTTTAAATTGTATTATTTAACAACATTAATGTTATTTTACACAATTTTTTATCAAACAAATGCAGTCTTGGTGAGCATAAGAGAAAAAAAAACTCAAACTTTTAAACAGTAGTGTACATAAAGTATATACATAAAAAATATAATTTATTAAAAAATGCATTTAATAGCTAACAGGCCTCTGATTTTGATTATATCAGATCAGATACGCACAGTGGAAACTTCAAGCACTGGAAGGAAAAATGATGTTTGGAGCAATAAAGTACTGACTATTAAAACCAAATTGTTGAACCTCATCTTAGGCTCAAAATCACTGAAGAGTCATTCAGCTTCGACAGCAGTGTAACTATTAGCCCATTAATAAAATCTCAGCATGCATCAGTGTTAATGAATCTATCAAGTAGCTCAATGGACTGTAACTAAACATAAACAAATGAAAGTGCAAATGCAGACTCCAGATCTTATCTGTTTTTATATTTATTTTTCATTTCTCTCTGAATATATGCAGTAATTTTTTACAGATTGAATAATGGGTATAATTAGGACTGCAAGACATATGTTGATTGGCACAGGCAGTCTAATGCTGATTTAATGTGATTGTTATGACACACCTCATTCATCTTGATATGGCTGCTGAAGCAGTGAATGACGCTTTGATATATTGGGTTCAAGATTTATTATCGTAAAGAATCATGTTTAGATGTCTGGTAGAAGTCATTTATCTTTGTTGGCCATGGATTGTTTCTTTGCATAAAATTTAGCGCCACAGCTCTGAATAGCGCAATAAGAGGAGTAATTTAACAAGTGGTCCTTAAGCATGGCTGACACATAGTGAGAAAAAGAGTCCATTCACTTTCAAACCTCTATGGCTGCCATCGATTAACCCTAGTGAACAAAATTAGAAAATGGAACATTGTTCTCACACAAACATCTTGAATCTAACCTCACTACTGATAGAAGAGTGGCACTACAGTCTACCAAATCCACTAAAATGGTTAAGAAACATCTAAGTTTTGTTTTCAGTGCATAGCACTTACATAAGGCTTCAAAAAGCTTATTTATCAAACTGATGTTGTGTTCTAAAAGCTTCAAAACATAATTCAAAAGCTACATTTCCCTTTATTCATATACGCCACCCACCCTGAGCTGGAATGCGTGAATCATATGAGCTCTTTAGCCAGGTAAAGTGCTGCCCAGCACAGCTCCAAAATGAGCCCTCTGAGAGGACATCATTTATAACAATTGGTGACCTCTGGAATAACCTTAAAGGAGCCAGAGAGCCACACTGGCAGCACAACACAAATGGCAGTGTTTCTCCCAGGAGGAACAGTTCATTCTATTGTGCAAATAAAACATGGTTAGAGCCACGGATCAGCGGTGTAGAAATCAGAGACTATGGCGAGTCCAGGAGATCGTAGGATATGCAGAGAGGAGATTGTTCCTGTGATTTAGAGGTTGTATTCGACTAAGCTGGAGCTCCAATTCAAACTGTGTGTGGATTACCGAAGTGTGCCAAACAGCACAGGCCAATTCACTTCCATATAGAGCATCTCATTGGGCAGCGATTTCGCCCAGCCTCTCTTTCCTTTTGATTTTCTCTTTCACCCTTTTGTTCTCATACCCAAGCCTTATTCAATTTGTCCTTATCCATTTGGTCTGTCTGATACATTCTCTCCCAATAAGAGGCTTCCAATGAGCATAACAGGAGCCCATATTCTATGATTCTAATTTACTCATTCATTAAATGAGTGATAATTAGCTATGGGTAATCAGTTCAGAGGTAGGACAGAGGTATCATCCAGCACTTTCAATGGTCCATTTGTTCAGGGCCATTAGGAAGAGTTGGTTGTAGCTTGTGGTACAATTAACTCTAATGCCCTTACACTCCACAGCATATGGCTGAGAAGCTCTACAAAGCTTTGACAGTGGATAAACAGTTTCAGGTCCAAGAGAACTACTGGGTATATAGCAGCGTAAATATTCAATAATGATCCCACACAGCAGTTCTTTAAAGCGAAGTGCACTACCTTATTCAATATTTAATTTAAATTGATAGAAATGAAAATTACGCTTCGCGGGATGTACTTACAATCTCTTTCAATGGTTTATACCACTAATTGGTGTTGATTATTCAGCAGAAAAAGACATTTTCACACATTGTTTTGCAAAAAAAAAAAAAAAAAAACTCCAGAAAACACAAGCCTTTTTGGAATTAGATGTGATCTACAGTCTTTATATGTACTTACTATATACAGTGCATGGACACTAAAGAAACTGTAAATATATCCACCATGGCCTCATTATCATTCCCATCATAAATGAAATATGGTACTACTGTACATTGAATAAGGCCATGTCACAGTTCAGATAAAATCCCTAATTTTTAAAACCTAGTTTATGATTTTTATTACAGAGATGTTTTGGCAGTCAGAAATACTTTGTCATTTTATCTGGAATTGTATATGTATGAATATTTTTTTCACTTACACCACCGTTCAAAAGTTTGAAGTCTGTTGAGTCTGTTGCAATGTTTTGAAAAAGAGCTCTTATGCTCACCAAGGCTGCATTTATTTAATCAAACATATAGTAAAAACTGTGTAATACTGTGTTTTCTATATGCTAAAATACAGTTTATTTCTGTGGTGTCTCTGGAGTCTTGAAACTCCAGTGTCACAGAATCCTTCAGAAATCATTCTAATATGCTGATTAGCTGCATATTACCAATGTTGAAAACAACTGTGCTGCTTAATATTTTTTGTGGAAACTGTGATGCATATCCTCAATGTCTTTTTATGAATTCAAAATCAGAAGAACAAAATTTATTTTTTAAAATAGAATAGTATTCCTTTATTTTTAAAAACTGTTTGTATCAAAAGAATGTTCTCAACAACCTGGTCTCATGGCATAAAAGTACCTGGGTGAACTTTTTAGCGAGAAATTACATTTTTTCAAAGAATTATGTCCACTGAGTGGCGCTAAAACATGGGTTCAATACGTAAACCCTGGCACATTTTTATTACGTTGATATAGGTACGTATTGCTGTGTTTTTATTACCGTCGCTAAAAATTAATACTCTATCGTGTTGGAAATATACCCTACATCAAACCCAACCCTAAACCTACCCGATAGTGTTGACAAATGCAAAACTGATATAAAAACACATTTGTTGATGCAACCATGCTATTTGAACTTTCTTATATGTAGATTTGAACTGTTTTGTCGAATGTAGTTACACGGGATTCAAACTGGAACTCCTCACCGCTCAAGTACATCTCCGTACTCCATGAGCTACCGAACAAACCTACCGTCTATGAAAACCCATAGATATGAAGCTGGATATGTGTGATGCTAACATTCAAAAGCATCAGTTTTCAAATTTCCCAGCATATTAATATTGTTTTGAATTCATAACATGATATTCTTCAAGTAATTGTGCGAAAATTACACTTTATTAATTGAAAATCTGTAAATTTGTGTGAAATGGAATAAAAGGCGTCAGAGTTTTATTGCCTCTAGTTTTCATTTCCTTTGGAAACTTCAGTGATATGTACTTATTGGTACGTATTTCGTGTCTCGCTAAAAAGTGTGCCCAGGTATGTTTATGCCATGAGACCAGGCAGGTTCTCACAGATGTGTGTAGCAAAAGTAGGCAAAGTTGAAAAGCCATAATTAGTACTCTTTCTAGAATATTAAATGACCCAATTACATAGTCCACTGCTATCTATGTGTGATTACTGCCAACAACTAGTCACTAATCCTTTAGGGGAAATGAATTAGAAATGTGAAAATTGAATCTCCACATCAGTAACTGCTGGGGATTTACCATGGATTAATGAACTGCTTCCCTCACCACCAACACGCTTGTTTTAACTGTCAATCACTTTGGAGACCATACTTCTGTGTTCCCACTCAGAATCTTAAAGTCAAGCCAAGTTGGCCTTGGATCGCATAATTTGTCACCCAGAGAAAACGGGATTTCCAAGCAAAACAGACTTGTATGCATGTATGCCTCTCTCTAATTCAATGAAAACACTTCTCATTTTGTCTGTGCAAATGAAAAGTAGCTTATTTATTAAAAGACAGTCTCTGGGTGTTAAGATAGCCTGCTGTTTGAACACTGATAGGACATAATGAGCAATCCTTCATTGAGACAGAAGCCAGGCCAGATGAGCTAGGAGGGCTGATTAAAACCCTATCTCAGTGCTTTCTACTGTAACTGTTTTAGTTCAGTTGGTTCTTACTGATCATTTGAATTGTCTACTCTTAACCAGACTTCCTCCTCACCCGAGGCATTCTGTTTTTCTGTCGCATTACGGCTGCATGGTTTCTGTATCGACGCTGGTTAAACCTGAGAGGGAATTTCAGGCAGCTTCCTGGAAACCTGAGGAGCTGAAAAACATCCATCATCCCCTCAGCTACTTTAAATGCAGACATCAAAAATGTAACCTTTAGCAATTGATCTCTCTGATCACGTAATGGATTTTGTGTCTGCCTGACTGACGGCTGTAATGGGATTCAGCTCTCCTTTGGCTGATAAGAGACCTGACAGTTCCTCAGGCCACCACTGAAAAGTTGCACACAATAGTAAATGGGGCTCTTCAAAATCTGAACCTCTTAGGGCACATCAGGTAAAATTGGCGAGAGACTCGGTCAGGGGATAAATCCCACTTCCACTAAAAGTAAAATAGAGTTCAAGGATAACCTAAGTGGACACACTACCACATATGAAAAAAAATCTGCAAAAACACTCAATATGCTTAAGATCATCTGATGCTTAAAACACGTGAGCAGTAACGCAGAAAGAACTGCTTTGAAAGAACTAGAAGAAATAACTGCTACCAAACTTTACATGTGAGAGGAAACCTGCAATATGGATGCAGACAAACTCATGAAGACATGCAGTCATTCAAAAATGCTACCATTCTTTATAACTAAGAGTAACAAAGACAAAATGTTGTACGTTAAATGTTAAGTTTATAATATGCATAGTCGAACGCTAAATTTAAGGTCTATGTGCTATACAGACTGATTTACCACACGTGAATTCAATCATTTATCCCGAAATAAATAAAAGTGAAATGAGTGCCTGGTGAAGAGGGAGAAAAATTTCGTATATTTTATAGTTATATATAGACTACAATTCACAAATCATTTTGTGAAAGAAACACTTCTTCAAAACGTTTTTTGCAATGATTAATTTTAAATCTAGCTTAAATCAAGGTTTTTCTAATAATTATTTTGCAACCAACTTTAATCCTTTAAAAATAAGCAGGTTTACATTTTAACCCATCATTTTGATCCTGGATTTAAGTAACCTAATATTTGCACCATAACTTTAAACTCAGATTTAAATCTTGAATATGGATTAACTTTTTAGACTTAATGGAGGTTTAAATAAAATAAAATGCACATGCAATTAAAATATGCAACTGATTGAAGAAAAACAGTGGAGATCTGACAAAAAAAAGGTCTTGGAGAGGTGTTTACCAATAAAAATGGAAATTAAAGCACATCGAGTTGGCAGAGCTGCGAGGGTCCCTCCGTCACTCATGGTGCGCCTCGGTGTCGGACAAACAAAAGAAGTGAGGAATATGTTTAGCATTTAACAGCAGCGGTCACAGTGATGATGAGGCGAGCACCACCTCTCGTGTGTCTGCTCGGTGGTAATCAAACGGACAGGGCAGTGCTTTTCACGAGCGGAGATTGCTACTAGACGAATCATGTAATTTTCTTTTGTCGTAAGTTATGCTATTACTCCATTAATTTATACTAGCATATATTGTATGTCTGGTTTTTGCCAGTCAAGCGCAAGCATGCTGCACCCGTCTAGGGTGATAACGATGCTGATCTGATCATAAAGTCTTTCCGAGTCACAGGGCTCAAGTCCAAGTCAAGTCTCGAATCATTGCTGTCAAAGTCTAAGTCGAGTCTCAAGTCTTCTTTAACTATGTCAAGTCGAGTTGCAAGTCATCAAATTTGGGACTCTAGTCCGAGTCAAGTCTCAAGTCATGTGACTCGAGTCCACACACCTGCTACTAGGGGTGTAATGGTACACAAACATGGTGGTTCGGGACGTATACCTCGGTTTTGATGTCATGTCATGGTGGATATATATGTACAGCAGGGGGGAAAATTAAACATTATTGCTTTTTTTGTTAAACAGTGGTTTACTGAACAAATTGATCTTTCTTTAAATCAATTCAATTATAGCAAATTCATATATTTTAAAAAATCTACCTCAGTTTATGCTCTAAACTATAGGGAGCCCTTTTACAATACTATAAGATTACACAATTAACAACAGAGAGCAAAGTTAAATTTAATTAGTATTTTTTTTTAAATATAATAATCAACACTCAACTAAAAAAAAATGTATGCAAACATGTAAATTGAACATAGTGCAGTTTTTAAATTAACTTCTAAAATATAAAATTTCTATTTGTTGTTGATATATGGACATTGATGACTTGCCTGTGTTAAATGAAATGCTACATGACATTTTGTTTACAAGTTGTTTCATTGACTTCTTTTCGCAATTATGTGAGACATGAGATGTTCATTCATGTTTTTTTTCACATTAAAACTAGTAGTAAAGAGGAAGGGATGATCACGCTCACTCAAGCTCCGCGTTGCTGTTTGAACTGAGTCGATTATACAGCGATCTGTCATGCCACATCAAAGAGCATCAAAACTGCATTTATTGTTTGAATTTACTGAATAAAATGGGGGAAAAATAAAAGATGAGACTTTGTTTCTTATCAAAAGTAACAATATATAAAATTGGAAGTTTCCAATTAAGTTTCACTCATGCAGTTGTTAAAATAATGCCGTGTTTGTTCGGTACACATGCTTACCAAACCGAAAGCCCGTAATGAAAATTTTGGTATGAATATGTGTACCGTTACACCCCTAGATAGTACTAGAGATGTCACGAGAACCAATACAAAGGTACCAAGTCAGTATTTACATTTTAAAATCCTGCCGGTACTTGTTTTTCTTCAGTACCGTAAGTTTTTTTTTTTTTTTTTTTTTTATTATGACACTATCAGAGATAAACAGATAAACATTAGAACATGAACATGAGAATATAAATACATGTGAACATATGGGGGATACAATGAAAAAATAAATAAACTAAAAATAAAAAAATCATAAATATTCAGTCATACACAGTTATACAAACATTTTACAACCATAAAAATTACAACTTATTTATCAATTTTTTTATAATATTGGATGTTTTTAAGGCTTTTTTATTAGAGGAGATTCTTTGAAGAGATGAGTAAACCAAAAGTAGATCAGAAGAGAAAATTGTACAATTAGGTTTAAAGTTAAGGCATCGCGCTTTGTGAATGTGGAATTTTCCCATCATACAAATAAAATCCAGGGCATCCTCTAGCTCCCTACTGTCAGAAACCACCGAATGAAAGAGAACCTTAACTGCAGAAATGTTACACAGTCGAAAGAATACAAAAAATAACGATGCTGAAATTTGAAGCCAAAATTGTTTAGTATAGGGACAGAAATAGAATAAATGTGAAAGAGATTCTTCCTCTTCTTGGCAAAAAGAGCAGAGTGGAGAAAGATTTTGTATAAATTTACTTAAATATTTGTTGCAGGGGTAATAATGATGGATAATTTTAAAATGAACTTCTTTTATTTTATTGTTCAACAAACATTTGTTTGGCACTGTCCATACTTTCTGAAAATTAACATTTGGATAAAGTGCCAACCACTTTCTATAAGCTTTAAAAGATGAAGCATTATTAGCAGTAATAAAGTTTCTCAAAAATTTGTTTGTACACTTATTATCCATAATATTAACCCCTTGAATACATAATCGAGGGATAATTAAACAAAGACTGCAATACATTTTATAAGTCTTAATTAAAAATAGCAACTTAGGAGGAATGGAATTTGTAAGCAGAGTATAGTCCCGTTTTGAAGCATTTATCCCATATTTATTAAGAAAATCAACATAAGCATAAAAATCACCACTGTTGCTTATCAAATCTGATATAAACACAATGCCCTTGGAGAACCAATCAGGGAAGAAAACAGATTTCCGAGCTGATAAAACATACTGATTATTCCAAATAATATGAGGGGAAAAATTGTGTTTAAAGATTAGCTTCCATGAGTCTAAAGCTTGCTTATGGAAATTGGAAAGCTTCATAGGGAGCCTTGTGGACTTCAGTACCGTAAGTGCCGATGGTACCGAGGGTAGCGACTAGGGAGGCAGCGATTCTTCCAGAACTGACGGGGGCAGGCACAGCAAAATGCCAGTGTTTCAGTCGGTCCTCAAAAGAGTAAAGAAGAAGAAAAAAGCCTACAAGCACACAAAAGAACTACACATGGAAGATGGCGACAATATATGAATATGATTGTGTGATTTAAATGAGAGTGTGCAACTCTGAAAGCACGAGTGCTGCGCATTATCAAGCACACACATAACTGTGTGTATGTGTATGTGTGTGTGTGCGTGCACGAGTGAGTGTGTGTCTGTGTGTATTATTTCATGGCCAAGTGCTACTAATGTTGTGTTTTTGTAATGTTCTACTTTTTTGTTGTTGTTGTGGTTTTGTTTCTGGTATTGCTATTTTTTTCCCCCATGGTATCAACTTGGTATCGAGTATTGAGTATCGAGTATCATGTACTTTTAGTGGTATCGGTACCAACTACTAGATTTTTGGTATCGTGATATCCCTAGATACTACAATATAAATATGCACAGAAGCAAAGCAATAATATGTTAGCAGGGCTCTCCAAGTCTCACACATTCACCATGAGATGCACGCATTTCAACCATTTCACACACTCTCTCACAACACCTTGTATTTCTCACGCTGAAAAGGGATAACTTGGCCCGCTATATACAATTAATATAATTAATAGGAAGCTCACTGCTGAGTCTCATAGCTGTCTCGAGTTATACAGAGTTAAATGAAACGTACCAGCCAATCAGAAATGAGAATGTTGTTTCCGTGTAAATTACGCAATCCCACTACAAGCGCGTTCGTTACGAAGGAACATGGATGCGCGTGCACACGTTGTGTAAACTTGGAAGAGCAAGATCCGATGAATGCCGTGTAACCCCTTCATTTTTTTAGCATTTTGATTTTACGATTCCTGGACGAAATCACTTGCCTGTGAAAAGATAGAGCGAGTTGATGTTGGGCAATATAGCCAAATTTGAGCTAAATTATTATTGATGCAGTCAAAAGCTTTAATTTAGCTTTTGTTACCAGAATTAAGGAAAGTACTAGAGATGTTATAACAGCTGGTAACTCTGATAAAAGGCAGACAAATTCATCCAAATAAAATTATTTGTTTTATATATTTAAAAATGATGACAGGTAGGGGGCTCCAATTAAAAGCACAGTGGCTTCCCTACTCGAATGCAGAGAGAGAGTGTTCTCCATGGTGGGTTTAAACAAATCCAAAACTAGGAACAGTTTGGCTCTGGATGGAACGCTATTATCTACAGTATCACGACGGTTCTGCAATTCTACTGTATGTACACTATGTACATTGAGTACTGCTGTTCAGTTGGCTCGTTTGGGGCAAAATTCTTTTTACTTTTGATACAATTGTATTTTTAAAATACATAAATCTATTTATTTATTTGGATGAATTTCTCTGTCTTTTATCAGTAGGTAAAATTGAACTTCTGGCAAAAACTTAAGAGAATTGGGTGCTGCAAATATTAAGTGAAGTGAAGTGACATACTGCCAAGTATGGTGACCCATACTCGGAATTTAACCCATCCAACGTGCACACACACAGCAGTGAACACACACACACACACCATGAACACACACCCAGAGCAGTGGGCAGCCATTTATGCTGCGGCGCCCGGGGAGCAGTTGGGGGTTCGGTGCCTTGCTCAAGGGCACCTCAGTCGTGGTATTGAGGGTGGAGAGAGCGCTGGACATTCACTCCCCCCACCTACAATCTCTGCCGGCCCGAGACTCGAACCCGCAACCTTTGGATTACGAGTCCGACTCTCTAACCATTAGGCCACGACTTCCCCAGAGTTTGAGTTGCTCCTCCCCTTTGAGTGGCCCCTCCCCTAACAGATGTAATCTCACTCCAAACTTTTGCTATAACTTGAGAGCCCTGTGTTAGTCTGCTCCATAAAGGAGTAATGAAATACATACTGTGGGGTAAATGTCTCCAGTAAATCCTGATGATAAATCAAAGTCATTTCACAGAATCCAACAGGGCCAACATTAAAAATATTAACTTAAAATCACACACACAAAAAAAATTGCTGCGTGTGTTTTATGATCGTAATCAACCCAAGATTTTATGGCTAAAACTATAAAAAGACAGGCAGCAAATACAAGTCGTAGTGCCAAATTTGGATCGTAGAACATGAGTTTGGCAATGGCACTACAAAATCGAGAATGGGCATAGGTGCTTGAGTTCAAAAAGTTTAAAGGATGTGAAAGTCAAACCTTTGGCTTGACTTCAGCTATGCTGCAGCTGGAGGGTCGGTGTAAAACTCTGAATGACCCCATCCATTGGGGCCATACTAAATGGAAGAGGCAGGACTTATGGCCGCCTTCGCTACTTGTGTCCTCCATCACTCAGCACAATGTCTGACCTTGTGTTATGGCATGGCAGCCCTCCTCTCGCATCCTGAGACAAATAGTGTCTCTACTGCCTTAAAGCCACTCCACTAAGGGCCTCTACTGACACTAACAGCTTCACTCTCATTGTCAGAGTGTCAAGGCCCCAGACATCATCCACTTCAGCTCAATAAAGGACACAAAATGGAGAAAAATATAATCTAAATGTGAAAATAAACATGTAAAGAAATAAAAAGTGAAATTAATTTGTGCTGTGTGAAAATGGTGGCTGGGCTTGCAGTTATTACGGTTCGCTTTCAATTGAGTTCATAGATTCACAACTACACAAAACACTATTCTCGTTATGTAAACCTTGACGTGCAGTGTTTGAATAAGAAATACAATTGGAAATGCCCTCTAGCTTGATGGAACAGATGGCTTATAAAACCACAAGGAAAGTGTGAGACCACAAACTAATCAATCAAACCAGGCTAGCAGTCTTATGCAAGCAGCAATTAGAGAAAAAAAATGCTTATAATGCTCTAAGCGTTTTAAGCATGACGTGAAATAAAAACAAATGAATATGATGCTGCTACAAAATCACCACGCTGTAATCCCTTTAGGACAATTGAGCACTTTTTCCAGATAAGATATGTGGAATTAGTATTCAATAATAGGAGCATAGGCAATGCTTAACTACATCAGGGAAAAGGCAAAAGGAAATCTAATTTACATTGCTTCAAACACAGTCCCCTAACAGGCTAAAGTGATTCAAATTCAGAAATACTGTAGTCTCGCTGGCACTCGCAGGCTTTGGGGTTCTACCATCTGTTTTTGAGCCAGTAACAGAAAATCTATAATGATTAGGGGGATGCGATGAAACCTATGGGAGAGATTTGGGCATATACTGCGGCAGCATTGCACACATGCAGCGTAAAGCGCATTACGAAGAGTAAAGGTTTGGTGAGAATGGATTGGATTATGATGTGTCAATGAGAATTATTCTAGGGGAGGTGAAACAGCTGTTGCCATTGATTAGCATGATGATCTGCAATGAAACAAAAATCATAAAGAAAAGCTTTCTACACAGTCTACTCTTAAGCTTCCCTGGCACCATTTACAACATGTACAGTACATCATAAGAAGTATTGCATTAGTCATTTTCTAGGTTCTTGCTTTTGGCTGGCAATTACCTAAAAAGCGATGAAGTAAAAAGAAAAAAAACAGACTGGCTTTGTCTTTTAAGATTCAAGATAGTTCAACTGGTATGAAAAAGATGCCAATTTGAAGTAGCTTTTGATGATTTCATTATATCTTTTAGCATCAATGCTGCTTTGTACTCCATTCTTATCAGTAGTCACTGAAAGCAGTTAGGTCCATAACACAGATGCTAAATTAAGAGATTATGAATGCCATTTATGCAGTATGCTTAAAATTTATTTTAAAAGTGACACCCTGGTGAAAGAAATTAAAAACTCTAATTGTGCCCCAAGGGTTAATTTCTTTATCTGCATCATGCCTTAATCTGTCTCTGTAGCTCTGTTGATAAAGCATTTTCAGTGCTGTTTAGAAAAATAACCACTGTCATATATTGCAAATTTTTTATTTGTTCTGAGAAGTACATCACACTCTTTATTTTCTCATTTATGCATGTTTCTTTATCAGTCTTAGGTGTGTATAACTTTTAAGTAACACTCTGCTATGCGGATATATTTGCATACGCAAATTTGCTTTATCATAATCTATTACCCATCATTTTAATTTTCATATTTTAATTATAATAGCACATTTAATTGCTTGTATTTTTGTTCTCATTTTAATTTTTCATAATGAACCTACAGGACAAGCTTATAGGCTTATGCATTTATTTATTTATGATGAGAAAACATGAAGAGAGACTTTTCATGTTCAACACCGCAGTCACAGTGGAGGCACCTAAAAACAACAAAATATGCTAGGACTGGGTAAAACAAAAAAACGATTTCTCAGTTTTAAATAGATTCTCATTTTTATGAACCGATATCGATTCCTAACTCCCAGTCGATTCTGTTTTCAGTTGATAAATGAACAGTAGCCTACATATAGTGCGCCTTCCATTAAAAAAAAAAACAGTCTCAGATTTCAAATTCTTTCCATTTTATTAGGAAATTCATAAATACAATTTTGGCGCTCTTTAATGTGGTGTGATAGATCGCTGTAGACACCTCAGATCAAGCGAAGCAAAGCGGCAGCGCACGTGAACTGATCATCTCTTTGTTTTACAAGTGGGGACTCACCTGTGTGTATATCAAACACATAACAAAAGACTTGTGACAGTATTATTTTTGTTCTGGAGTTGATGACCCGTGCTCTGCTGCCGAACTCGAGAGCACTCGCTACCGACTGGACAGGGGTGGGATTTACAGTTACAAATTACAATAGATCACCCTCAGTGTTTTCTGTCAAAGTGACGGACAGCCTTAAGATTTTTCTGTCACTGATAAAAAAAAAATTCCGGTTAACGCAACCTCTGATACCATTATATGGCCAGTATTTTTGGGCTAACAAAATTCATCACGCTCTGCCCAAAAGACTACCTTGAATAGTGAAATAAAATCCCTTCCTTGATTCGCATTGTTCATTTGCTTGTAGGGTTGAAACAGATCATAGTTGATCATTTGCATGTGTTTATAAAGCCAGGCATACACTGAGCGATTTTTGGCTTATTTTGAGGTGATTTCTGAGCCATACGACTCTTTTTATTTTTTTATTTTTTTGAGTCGGGCCAAATTTCAGCTTTGTCAGGCATCTTTTGACTTGCAGTGTTCAGGGGGTTAATGAGAGGTGATTAGCCTCTCCCGACTGGCAATCGTATGGTCAGATGAATTTCTGACATGCAAGCAATTTTGTGTGTCTGTATCCATTCAAGTGCAAGGAGACACGAAAGAGAAATCAATTCTGTGTTGTTTTTTTTATTACTGTAATATTGCATTACAGTACTAATATTTATCGGTGTCTTCATTTTTAAACATTAAACCAAACATCAAACTTTTATTTCAAGAGAAAACTGCAGAAAGCCCCTAAAGCTTCTTTTTTTATTGACAAGCGCTTCTCATTACAAGTATGGGATGATAATTGGTGCATATTGTGCTCCCAAATGCATATTAAAACAGCCCAAACTAAAATCAGATTAAGAGATGGAGTAAAATTTACTGAACACAGTGCTGCATTTCACTCTGAAACACACATCACATATATTCATTTGATTATCAAACAGCCTTTGCTGTTTGATAATCACACTAAGCTTTATCATGCTTTTGGATTTATTTCAATTAATTGTGCAGCCCTAAACAAACATACCCTAATCTGATCTCATAGTGTTTGTGCCATTTTCAAGTGCAATGTAAACACACTGTGCAGCTAGATTTTAGAAAGCATTGTCATGCATGGGTAATCGCATTTCCAATATTTAACATACTTATTGAAAACTGATGCCATTAGCTCAGGTAGGACATCCCGCTTTTATATGCAGATCATTATCGCAGATAAGCATAGCAGTCTAACATGAACAGAAAGTACATTTTGAGGCTCAAACTGCAGTGTTTCAGAGCTCCAGGGATAAGAATTGACTAAGATTCCAGAATGTTTCTTGCCAAAACTCTGACTGAGAAGCAGTATTAATGTGATCAGACTCAAAAACCTCACAGGAGTCTAAATATAATTTATCTATCCCCCCATTAATTGGGCCCCATATCTGAAAATGCTGACTAGGAATGGATGGATAAAAAAATTTTGAGCCACCTCTGCTCTCAGTAAAAGTATTGAGGAAAATGCCAAGAAGAAAGCTAACATTTTAAGCCTAATAAATAAATTATTGTTATATTACAACCCGAATTCCGGAAATGTTGGGATAAAATGAAAACTAAAAGACTTTCAAATCACATGAGCCAACATTTTATTCACAGTAGAACATAGAGAACATAACAATTGTTTAAACTGAGAAATTTGACACTTTTATCCACTAAATGAGCTAATTTTTTAAAAAAACATAGCATGCTTTAAAAAAAAAAAAACTCCAAAAGGCATGTAAATGTCATACTAAGAGGGACCACAGCACCATTTTGTCATTAATGTAATAACACCACCCTCATCTCACTCCCTCTAAATTATCTAAAAATCATTCAGACCAATTTCCAATCCAAAAAGTGGATTTTGGTCCCAAAAAGGCTTGCAAGGTGCATTAGCAATACCTCTCATTCACTCAAGTGGACTGGCATGCTAATGTGACTTGCCAGTGCAGACAGTGTTCAGGAGCGCAAAGGCGGCACTGTGCTAAAGGCTTTTTATTAGAAATTATACATGTACGATTAATAAGCATCACGTCGGCACAATCCCGTGGGATGTGGTGCCAGAAAAATTGGCCACTGATAATGGAGCAGTATCCATCTTGTTTGACTGTCATGTTGCCTCCCAGAGCCACATCTGCATGAAAATGTGCTGAAGAGATGCAGAATCAGAATGAAACACTCAAGCCCATTATAATAAAATCTGAGAGGAAAATTATTAATGAAGATGAACAAATTAGAAACATTAGACAAAAGAAAAGACTATTACTGAATTAAGATCATTGCCTTGCTGATTCAGACATCTGGTTTACAATATAAAATTTCTAATGAGAAATCTTAAAAATGGGTTAAAAGAAATTGGAAAGCTACTTCGTTGTGAAAACTTTGAGAGCTGTTGGACTAAATATCTGAATTTATAGAATAAATTAGAGGACTGAAATTACCAGCACATACAGTAATCGCAAGTATGCATATTAGTAACACTGAAACAGATTGTTCATCCAAAATTGTTATCATCAAACAAACGAATAATGAATACAAGCATATATTGAATCTGTTCATGTCTCTTCAAAAGACTTACATACAGATTATCCTCACAATGTCTTTTGGTAGTTTTTTAAGTGTCATAGGTTGAAGTGTCATTTTGGTTGAATATCCCTTTAAGATACCAATATACTCTGGAACCTTATGAACTTTCACTACATTTCTTAAGCTCAAATAACCCTGACAGTATACTTCCCTTGTAACACTGCGAAGAAGTGAAGACACATGCTGTGTTTGAAACATCAGTGAGGATTACAGAGAGCGGTGCCCTGTCAGAAACACATGACGAACGGGTTGATGGTTTCATTTTGACTTAGAACACTTAGAAGGTGTTTCACACAAGATGTGTGCTTGAATTCAAAACAGCAGAGCAAAACAAAAAGGCCCAGAACACAGAGGAAGACAAAAGTTAAATTTTACACTGCATCAAAACAAGGCGTTAATGACCTGAGAAACTGAAGAAAAAAAGTCAGTGATCCAAAGATGTCTACATGATCTAACCTGATCTAAATAGAAACAAATTTGGCTCAAATCGTTGGGACTGTTGCAAAGAAGACTGTTTTCCAATATGCCTTGCATAAAAACAGAGCAAGCCTGTAGCCTTGCTACATAGAGTGCTCAGGGATTGTTCTCCTTCAGCAACCCTGTAGCAGACCAATAGAGATAAATGTAATCACTGCACTTTGTCCTCCCCTGTGATATCACGCCTTCTTATTACTTCTCAACCGGTCTGCCTCTCAGTCCAAGATCAAAATCTTATTTTGTTGCACATTTGCTTTGGGCTTCAACCCTCTCCGATTTCAGCAGGTAATTACAACTCAGTGTTGCTGTCCTTAGACCAAAGACACATCAAGTCACAGGTACCTTTGCTAAAGATATGGGATGTGCCAATATCATTGTTGATTGTTCTTTTAAGATTATCTAAAAATTAACCATGAGAAGTTTAGGACTTGAAGCCAGTCTTAGATCAGCGAAAGAAGTTAATTCTAGCAGTGCGTGTGAATCCTGCCCTGACATTTATGTCTCTGTATTTTTTTAAATCCCTATAACTGTGGCAAGTTTCTGCTCATCAAAAGGAAGCGGTGATGATGACAAAGGTGGCCTTTAAGAAAGGCCTTTTACTGAAGACAAACCAAGGAAAGTAACATTTATCAAAGTCTAATACCAGGGCTGCTGAAGCAAATAGAAAATGTCATTTATCAAAATATGCCACAATGCCAGACAACCCAAAGCATTGTTATGGATTTTTCTGATAAAACGGTCTTGCCTGAAATGCAGATATTTTTAGATATCTGATTTTTTGTTAAACTATGTAATGCAAGCAATTCCTAAATGTTGTATGTTCTTTAAACAGTTCTTGAACTCAATCATAACCCAGTATTTATTAAGGGATTTTTAGCAAATAATTTTACTTGTGCTTGGATTCGTGATAGTGTCAGGTGACCCTTTTGTGGGTAGCTTAGTAATTTTTTAGCTAGTTTTAATTTTTTTAATTAATTTTGCTATTTCTGATACATTTTCTATATTTTTCTATTATATATATATATATATATATATATAAATATATATATAGAGAGAGAGAGAGAGAGAGAGAGAGAGAGATCTATAATTTTCTATAGAACCTTATTCAACAAGAAAAGACAAGAAAAAAAATTCCAGATAACCCTATTTTAGAGAGTAAAAACACACTACACCCCACCCAAGAGAGCAGTTTGTATTTATTCCTATATCCACACCCTACTATGTCTAAAGAGTCTGTAATACTACTGCTGGAAATTTATCACAGACCAAATGAAACCCAGCTAACTTCCTCCCTGCTTTCTGTGCCTTTCCCTCTACTGATCCGAATGAAATCAGAGCCACAACCATAACTACCAAACTCATGTGCGGATTCAAACCCATGAGCACAAATGGATTGAGCTGCCTCAAGTGCCACAAATGACTGGTGATCTTATGCTATCTGGCAGTACTCTAAAGAGTGTTCAGCTACACAACACTAAGAATTAGATGATGTAAAAGGTACGATCACTCACACTTTTAAAACCAGCAGACTGCAAAATGATGCAAGGACATTTGGGCATAATTATCCATTTACAAAAAAAAAAAAAAGGCATAAACATTCTAACTGCTTCAACTTATCTAAAAAATAAAGTTAGACTATTACAAATATTTTCATAAAAATGAAAAGCCAGTGAATTCTTTTTTCTTTTTTTGTTTAAATGATAATGTGATAGTTTTCAGAGAAGATGCATCTCAAAATAGGCCTGGATATAATAATCACTGTTAAGTTGACAGACCCTGTACTGTACCTCATCTGACAGAGCGATTTAGTTTTTAAGTGACATCTGCTAAATTACAGGCATGCAATTTTAGCAATCTAGCAGTGGCACTGAATTATAGGCTTTCAGTCATAACCAAAGTACTGCAGATACAAGATGTGAAGGGTCCAAATATTTCATATTCAATAAAACTTTTAGGAAAATGTGTTGAAAATCATACCTTTTGTCCTGCAATTACATGTGACAATAACACCAAACCTATTTTATGTCATGAATATGTTGCCTCAGACTTTGAAATCTTTACGACCTTTGACCTCAGACACATCATAATAATCTAATGACAAAGCACTGCTGTTCTCTCTAGTGGTGAACATAATTACTTTGATTTGGCTCTGATATTGTCCAGCACCCCTCGCTGATGAAAAGCAAGCTTACAGATTGATGTTTTGTTTAATATTTAGTAGATGGGATGCAGTTTACTTTTCAGCATGACTGCTTTCAGTGAAGCACTTAATTTAGGCTGCATAAATATTTCAAAGTACCTCATTAATTATTTGAACCCTGGATGAACAATCAATGTGTTTCCATTAATTACAGTTCATTCAAAATTCATATTCGCCTGCCCACTCATTGATATATTTACACAAACAAATTACACCGTTAGACATGTACGCCCCATTCAGTTGATGTAGTGGCTTGTGTTTCCCTGGTAAAATGTCACAGCCATTAGTGCTGCCATTTTTGCCAGCTCTATATTCATGCGAACAGTCCCCGAGTCCTGACCATAAGACATTCTAACCACAATAGAAGGACAGTTTTAAAATACCTCTCTGACCTAGAGCCAGTTACATTCAAGAAGCTCAGGTGTGATTTTAATAGTATTTCCTAATTTGATATTTGCCCTTTGGATAGTAGGTAGTTTATACACAACAAGGACAAGCATTATACATGTCGTATGGAAATGGGAATGGAGGATATCATTCAGATGGGATAGATGGCTTTTATCCGCGCGTCCGAGTGCATGAGACATTAAGTCACTACAAGCCTGCTGCACCTATGAAGATGAAGAACACAATGAAGGACAAGGTATGCATGCCATGCAGTAAACCTCAGTCATGTGTGCAGTCCAAAAAACATGCTTCTAGATGTGCACATATGGTGAACTGCCATAATGAACCACTACTTAAATTCATAAAATGTCGCAAGGCTAGCATTCCTTTAACCATAGAAAATATAAGCTGAAAAAGAAAAAGCATTTCATTAAAGCTTCACTGCTCAAGTGAAACTTTACTTTAAATCTATAGCTTTGATTTAAAGGGAAATATTAAGCAACAGAAATGCTGTTCCTATAAAGCAGGGTCAGAAATGTATGAGAAATACAAAATATTGGCTTGAATAGCTATAAAGCTCCATTGAATGTTTTCTATATTGTCAAAATTTGGCCTTTGACAGTCTGTCTGATAACAAAAATGATTCCCGTCAAGCCACTGACCAATTGGGCCGCAGCCGAAAACAGCATCCTAAGCATTTTTATGTCTGATATTATTTAATATTTAATGTCTGATAACACTATGTTTTTTTTTTAAGGAAAAAAACATATGCCCTTACAAAAGCAAAAAAGCCACTAAAAATAGAGTTATCAAATATTGGCCTTTAATAAAAAAAGGTTATTTCTAGCACTGACCTAATGTGTAATGTGATATTGTAAAGCATTTCAAGGTGAGAGTGTTTTGAGAGGGTTTTCCATTTGATCCAGCTTTCTCCTCTTGTCCCATTGCTGCGTAAGCTAAATCTCTTCTGGCCCATCAGCTGACCCAGTGCTCTAACCCCTTATTCTATATATATATATATATATATATATATATATATATATATATGGATGTGAATGTATGTTTCAAGGTAAGAGCTTGAGTTGTCTACAACACCACTGTGCTTAAATGGTTTGTGAGGTTTTGTACACTGTCACCCTTGCTAATGTGCATATCCCTTTTACCTCATGAATATCAACATGACTATTTTGACTACACATATCTATGCTGAATAAAATATATATTCCAAATTTAACTTGAGAGTCATTAATATTGGTCACCTTTGGGTTAGTATAGAAACATTGCCAATATTTTAGCGTAATGCATTCAAAAGTGCTTAATAATCTGTCAAAGAATTCAATAAGTGTTGCCATGGGGTCCCTAATCAGTTGCGTATTATTTAAAAGGCAGATTAACCTCTAAATGAACATTACACTTCTGGCTTGAACAGAGAATCATTTGGTGCACTGGCTGGTATGTGAATAATCAACAGTTCTAAAATAGAAGAAAAAGCTGAAACCTAATACTGTACGTGAAAGTATATATATAATACTATAGATGTAGGAATTGTAGAACTAATTCCATGTTTGAACAAAAAATGTTCTGCATAATTTTTTACGTAAAATTTAGTATTGCAGTATAATGTTTATGACCTACTTAATTCTTCTGTATCAAAGGCATTGTGAAATGATTACAAAATATTCCTGAACTCTTTTGTCCTCTACTGGTTCTATGACTCCTAAATGCAGCATCAAAAGCACCAGAATTAACATGACCCTTAGTGTAGGTGCAGGTTAAATCAACAAAAAAGCTGCCGAGCATCCTCCTGGGATGGATAAGAAGAAATTAGTGTCAGTGAGAGGCGGGTGGAGCCCACTGTAGGTTGGGCTCAGAAAAACTTAGGCACTGGAATAAAAGAAAAGGGCACATATGATCGAAACTTGGAAAGCACAGAAAAGAGAGAGCAAAAATGGCTCGAGGCACTCAAAAAAAAAACAGTGATTTTACACCACTCAAAGCAGATCGGAGAAAATATGTGTGCATAATCTAGAAGGTAGTCAAGCTGAAAGAAAAAAAAAATCAATAAATGCCACCAGAGATGATCAAAGTTTGGTTTCTTCCCCCACACGTATTGCTTCTTTTGATCTCCCTCACTCCTATATAATCATGAAACAGCGATACTACACATAACTTACTATCCAAAAAGTCTGAAATGTAACCACTCCATTTCTATTTCTAGATTACAGAAAAAATGGTTTATGGCTTCCATACAGAGACAAAACTGCACTCGAATTACAACACTGCATTTCTAATGCTTTGGGAAGGCCTGCAAACTGTACTACTGCATATAGCAGTAAATAAATCTGTAAATGAGAGGAAGAACACTTTGAATATCTCATGGTTCACTTTAATATGTGTGGATAAAACAATTTACTGGAGGACAGAGAATGATATTCTTGCAGAGCAGACATAGATAAATCCTATAAACCTAACAACTGCCTGGGCAATAGGGACTCTATCATAAAACCGGCTTATAAAAAGCTAATTTGGTCTGTGCCATCTGTAAACAACACTGGCATGGAAGTGGTTCCTGAACCAGAAACACACAAGGTCTAAGCATTATGGAGGTATGATACAAATGAACACACATTACATAATTCAGGGAACTACAATGCAACAGTTAAAACTAACACATTTTGTATATAGTAAATCAAACTCAAGCAAGAGTGAAATCACTTTCAAGGATGCCAATAATTAATGGTATTTAGTTTTGTTTCTATGCATATAAATGAGGTTTTTTCCCCAGCAAGTTTGCTTAAACAACTCACCACCTGTAAACCAAACACTTGTCCTTGCAGGTGGTTTAAGTTAACGTGCATCAGTCACTGTTACAAAACAGTGTGTTTCCTTTCTCTTTTACCTTTTTTTTTTATGGCATCAAAATCTTGGGTCCCACTTTTTATTGTGTCCCTAATACATGTGTACTTACTAAGTAACTAGAGGTGTATGTAGTATGTAACCACAGTGTAAGTACACATTGGTGCATAGTATCTACAGCTGTAATATTTCTGTAACTACACATGTAACAACCCTCAAAATAGTATGTGTAAGTACAAATGAGTAACAGGACATTGGCAACAACACTTCTTTCACTTCATTAAGTACTCGTGTAACAGGAATTATATAACTACATTTTGTAACAATGGTGTGTATAAGAGTAATTGGAACAATTTGATCCAGGGGGTGGAAACGGGTAGGTTTAGGGATATGTAAAGTGGGAGTTGGATCTCGAGTTGGTGGAGTTGGTGCACCACTGTAATACCAGTGTACGTATATGGTAACTCCTCAGGAACTGCCCACTTAATATAAAGTGTAACATTCTGGACACCAACCATAATTGTGACCCTGGAGCACAAAACCAGTCTTAAGTGTCAATTTTTCAAAATTGAGATTTATACATCATCTGAAAGCTTGTTGTATGGTTTGTCAGGATCAGACAATATTTGGCCGAGATACAACTATTTGAAAATCTGGAATCCGAGGTTGCAAAAAAACAAAAATCAAAATACTGAGAAACTCACCTTTAAAGTTGTCCGAACTAAGTTCTTAGCAATGCATATTACTAATCAAACATTAAGTTTTGATATATTTACGGTTAGAAATTTACTAAATATATTCATGGAACATGATCTTTACTTAATATCCTAATGATTTTTGGCATAAATTTTTTTTTTTTTTTTTTACCCATACTATGCATTTTTGGCTATTGCTACAAATATACCCCAGCGACTTAAGACTGGTTTTGTGGTCCAGGGTCACAATTTATAAGTAAAGCCTAACTTACTGGCCGCTGCTATGCAACATCAAAGTAATTATATGTGTAATGTAATAAAAACGTAATATTAATATGTAATTTAAAGAAATAGTTTAATTTAGCTCAAAGGGAATCATTTTTGATTTTCTAGGGATTTGAACAGACTCACTGTTACGGCGATTCACTGAACGAACCGTATAACAAACTCTGCACTGAATATTAAAATCCAAAATATAGTGAAAACACTATTTAATAGCACAGTAACAAGATCGGCAGTTTAAGACATTAACTTGTGAGCACAAAACACAAGATACTTCTCTTTTCAATATAAATAAGGTTTTATTTATATAAACCTAAGACATAAACTAATATATTCAGTTAGAACCTGGAGGTACTTGTTTGCTTTGCTAAGGGAATCCCTTTTGTCGTCTTCGTTGCAGAAAGGGGGTTCCCCAAAGTGTCTGATTATGCTGGAAGTTCAATAGTCTTTGAAGTGAGGTCTTGCGCGTTGGCTGAGGATGCAGAGTTGGTCTGGTTGAAGTTTGAAGCGGGTGAAGTCGGAGCTGAACTTTGCAGCAAACTTACATTAGAACACGAAACTCCATGGAAAGAAAAGAAACTAAAGTAAAAGAATAAGAATAAAAGGATGTAACGAGACTAGGTTGTTTTCTTCTCATTATGGTAGCAGCTGGCACGTGGGCCAGAGCACGCTCAAAGAGCAGCGTCAAAACGCGGTGGCAAAAGAGAAGAAAAGGAGAAGGGTGACCAAGAGAAAATTTGATGGTGTCCTGAGTTTTTAAACTCGGCTTTCAGACCGTCACCATCTGGACGTCTTGACCAATTAGATACTGTCCTTGCTCGAGGTATTGCTTTGTTTCTCCACCCCACTAATAAATCAACATTTTATCTGTTCAGTCAGAGGTCCGAACATTACAGGCTCTTGCGGAGTATACTTTTGAACATGATTTCTATAACAAGACTATGATGCATTTGACAAAGAATTGATTGGAAGAAACATTTAAAGCATGATTTTTCAAACTCATACATACCAAACATGAATATTACCCTTTAAGGCTTAAGCTATTCAATACTTATTAAAAGCAAGACATACACAATGGGTGATTAAAACAAGGTTAGGCAAATGTGTGGGTTATATACATAATATGCAGTTATGCATAGAAATGATTAGTTTCATTAAAAATTGAAAATGAAAGTCTTTTAAGATGTTTTTAGGTGCATATGGAAGCAGACAGTCGGGTTCTTTGTCTTCTATGTGTGGGGAGAAGTCAGTCTAAGGAAGCTTGTGAATTCATCGTGGAACATGTGATGGCCATCTCTTTGACAATCAGTCTTGATTATTTGCCCCAAATTTGACAGTCTCCTTCCTGAACTAGAATTATCAATAAGTGTTCTTTTGTCTCAAGGTTGTAAGCTGTTCTGTGAAAGAGTTGGTTAGTTTGCTTGCTTCAGACTAGTGGTGCCAGAATCTAATTTATGACATTGTCCTGTTTCCTTGGGAATTCCAGCTCCTCATGTTTCAATGGTCTGATCGCATCTTAAATTTGTCTGATTCAGTCTCTGATATCCTACACATGGTAAATCCATAGGAATTAATATAAAGTGTAACAATTTATCAAAAAGTGCTATTAGTCCTGTTACACATTTGTACTTACACATACCATTCAGTGGGTTGTTACATATGTGTAGTTACACAAACATTAGAGCTGTAGATACTATGTATCAACGTGTACTTACACTGTGGTTATATACTGCATACGCATCTAGTTACTGTGTAAGTACACAGGTATTAGGGACACAATATAAAGTGGGACCAAATCTTGAAAAGCATCAATAATTGAGTGATGCAGGGATGATGTAATTATGTAGAACAACCTGCAACTTAGAACTACCTAAGTTCCTTCAACAAAAGGCCGATAGAATTTTCCAATGGCTTTTTTATTGTTGCCTTGACCAAAAGGTTTTGATTAGAAGTGATGACTATCAATCCACAAAAGCAATATATGCTGGCATGTCATATATTTAGTATTTATACATTATAGGGAAAAAAACACTATTTTATATTTAATATAATTAAAAACCACAAAAATATGATGACTTCACGTTGAATGTCAACTCCATTATTGGCCTGTCACCACCACCAGACAAATCACCGTCAGAAAAAATCTTACGGTGGTGACATCTGACGGTGTAGGCAAATTTGGCATTTCTTTCACAAAACAAATGGAGTTCATGTAGTAGCCATTTTGTTTTTCTATTGATGCTAGAACCTGCTTCAGGAGAATAAAATGATCTAAATATTTTAAATAATTTCCTCAGAAATTGGAAGATGGTGTTAACATATCTTGGTTTAGGATTTAAAATATTCTAAAACTATGGGTATATTCACACCAGGAAAGCCCGCTAGTTCACTTGATTTGATTTGGTGCAGTTTGATTTCACACTGCCCTTTTTGCAAGTGAACCAGAAACTGTAAACAAAACCACATGTGTGCTTAAGGTCATCCATTCAACCGTGCCAGAGTTTGTTTGGAAGCGGACCGAGACCACCTCTTCAGCTGGGTCTCTGTACGGTTGCTTGATTTTTTTACATTTTAATGAATGTTTGACTGTGTTGACAAAAAGTGGGTATACATTTTAGAGTGGCCTTTTATTGTGGTCAGCCTAAGGCACACCTGTGCAATAATCATGCTGTCCAATCAGCATCTTGATATGCCATACCTGTGAGGCGGATGGATTATCTCGGCAAAGGAGAAGTGCTCACTAACACAGATTTAGACAGATTTGTGAACAATATTTGAGAGAAATAGGCCTTTTGTGTACATAGAAAACGTCTTAGATCTTTGAGTTCAGCTCTTGAAAAATGGGGGCAAAAACAAAAGTGTTGCATTTATAATTTTGTTCAGTGTATATTAGTACCAAATAAATCATGCAATGATGGCGACAATGGACATTTTTTTCAGATTACAATGCTTTCGATTATTTAACAATAATGACTAATACATAATATTTCACATGTTCAGATGCTATCGGAAGTGATCTTGCAAATGTTGCAGAATGTGTGAAAGCTTCTGCTGAGCCCAGATATTATCTTGCATCTTCAAACATAAGCTTGTATATCTAGAGTAAAGGCGATTTGAATGACAACAACGCTGAAAATTTAACGTTATTTCTATATCTTTGGAAGATACTGTATGTCTATGTTTATACCATGCAAACACATTTACTGACTTCACATGATTAAACGATGAGGCTAGGCACTGCACTGATCATTCCGAAGAGGAGGTGATGAAAACCAGAAAAAAAGCCTGATGGTGGATCAGCCCACGTTACTTCTACTTTAGACTAATGAAGTTAAAGTCCCTCTTCACCATCCAAAAAATAAATATTTACACACAGCTCTGAAGAAGAGCATAGCGAAAGCAGTCACAGCAAGCTTGTATTATTTTTCTGCACACTCATAAGTGTAGCTATGAGTTAATAATGCTCAAGGTTACACTCTCTAGGTACTTTCTCTTACCAGATTTATTCCATCTCTGAAGGCCCTATATGAAAATAGTTTTTCCTCTCACAAAAACAAGGATCAATCATGTAATTTCCTTATTTACCAACACAGATCCCATTAGGGCCTAATAACAGTTTCAGGTAGAGAATAGTACTTTCGCAAAAAAACAAGAAGGTGGTGCTTTTTTACTGACTTTCATCTATAGTGTTCAGTCATTTGGTTTCATTTAAATGTAAATTTGAGCAGTGAGCAGTACTGCATTGGCACACTGTTAGCAGACCCGAGCTGGTGATGGATTTTTATAACTGCGAGGAAAATACACAGAACCTCTGTCGCTTCCAGACTGGCTGCTTTCTCTCATTGAGCGGTCTACTGGTGGAGTTTGGCGGCTAGACAATTTCACTGCTAAAATTAGATTGTTGCTGCTAAAACTGCATTGTATATGTGTGCAATCATTTAAATTCAATCTAAATCCTTTAGCACAAGGCAAAAAAACACGCACAGTTTACACGCACAGTTCTAATCAAGCTGCAGTGAGTTTTTCTTTATCCATCTGCCCAAGTATACATAATTATTATATACAATGCACAATCAAATACTTGAACACCTGAATTAACATTGTCTGTCTTAAGGATCAAGTGCCAACTGTAGTCCGACTAACTTATTATATGTAATATATGTGAGCAATAACCACATTAATTAGGTTCATTACAAAAAACAGACTGGTATGATTTCAGTTGAACTAAAGGATTTACGTGACATTTATATAAATGAATTATTTTAGTCTAACTGAAATTGAACTTTTAAAATGCATGTAAATATACTTCATAAATTAGAAAATTACAGTAAAAGCGCAGTCATATTTCTGCCATATTTTTAAGTGTAAGTGACTTCTAATGAGGGTCATCTGCAGAGAGATCTAGCTGAAATTAATTTGATAAAGGCCACGCATTGTCATATCACAGATCTTCATATCTTTGCTGAGGTATATGCATGTGTGAGAATGAGAAACCATTGGAAATATAGCTACCTTTTCAATTGTTAGAATGAATTAATGCACCTCCGCCAACTAATAATTAAAAAATTATCTACGGAGTTGCATTTTAGCTTGTTTTTAAACTTTAATTTACTCATGTCTAGACAGTCTGTGCCACCTTCTGCGTGGGAAAAAAGAAAGCTAACCATCGCGTGCAGTTATGCACGATCCACGGGGCATCCACGCTTGACTGGATGCATTGAGAACACTTTTAAAGTTTCACATAAGCCCCATTGGGTTTGCTGAGAGCAGTGTAGCACGTAAGAGGTCTCAGTTCCTGACCTTTCACGTGAGTTGCACTCATTGTGAAGATATGTTCATCCACATTGATCTCTGAAAAGCAAAATCCGGCAAGCTTGAAGACATCTCAGACAAAAATAACAAGCTGTCGTGGCTTAAAAGCTGACCTTCTGTACATCTTACGCAAGCTTAAGGCATCTGTAGTCTTTCGTGACAACTGGATCATTTTAAAAATACATTTTTAAAATAAGATTGCACTCACAAAGATCAATATTTGATCTATATTTCATATAGAAATTGACACTGACATTTTATTAAAATATTTTTCTATCAACATAGGACCCTGCAATAATAATAATAAATGTTTTTCTATTATCTATGAAAATATAAAACATGTAACATGCAGCTACACCATTGACAATACAAATACTTTACTTAAACTTCCCCATCATATTTTCTAATACATATTATTACTCACTGTTATTATTGTAGTTGTTATTTTGTCTATAAATAAAATACAAAACTTTTAAATCACTGTAACTGCATCACATCGCCTGACAGTCTATCAGCTTCACTTTAATCCAAGTCAAGCGTACAGTAGCCTATGTAAAAAAAGTCAGCAGAACAATACTGCTGAACACTGCATTTCACTACATGCTATCTTAAGTTGTTTGACTCAATTCGGCTACATATAGTGGGGCAAATAAGTATTTGATACACTGCAGATTTTTCAAGTTTTCACACTTAAAAAAAATGGAGAGATCTGTAATTTTCATCGTAGGTACACCTCAACTGTGAGAGACAGAATATTAAAACACAATCCAGAAAATCACACTGTATGATTTTTGAATAATGAATTTTCATTTATTGCATGAAATAAGTATTTGATACAATAGAAAAATAGAACTTAATATTTGGTACAGAAACCTTTGTTTACAATTACAGAGGTCAGACGTTTCCTGTAGTTCTTGACCAGGTTTGCACACACTGCAGCAGGGATTTTGGCCCACTCCTCCATACAGGTCTTCTCCAGATCTTTCAGGTTTTGGGGATGTCGTTGGGCAACACAGAGTTTCAGCTCCCTCTATAGATTTTCTATTGGGTTCAGGTCTGGAGACTGGCTAGGCCACTCCAGGACCTTGAAATGCTTCTTACGGAGCCACTCCTTAGTTGCCCTTGTTGTGTGTTTGGGGTCATTGTCATGCTGGAAGACCCAGCCACGACCCATCTTCAAAGCTCTTACTGAGGGAAGGAGGTTGTTGCCCAAAATCTTGCGATACATGGCCCCATCCATCCTCCCCTCAATACGGTGCAGTCGTCCTGTCCCCTTTGCAGAAAAGCACCTGCAAAGCATGATGTTTCCACCCCCATGCTTCACGGTTGGGGTGGTGTTCTTGGGATTGTACTCATCCTTCTTCCTCCATGGCGAGTGGAATTTATACCAAAAAGTTATATTTTGGTCTTATCTGACCAAATGACCTTCTCCCATGCCTCTTCTGGATCATCCAAATGGTCTTTGGCAAACTTCAGACGGGCCTGGACATGTGCTGGCTTGAGCAGGGGGACCTTGCGCGCGCTGCAGGATTTTAATCCATGACGGTGTAGTGTGTTACTAATGGTAACCGTTGAGACTGTGATCCCAGCTCTCTTCGGGTCATTGACCAGGTCCTCCCGTGTAGTTCTAGGCTGATCCCTCACCTTTCTCAGGATCATTGATGCTCCACGAGGCGAGATCTTGCATGGAGCCCCAGTCCGAGGGAGATTGACAGTCATCTTGAATTTCTTCAATTTTCTAATAATTGCGCCAACAGTTGTTGCCTTCTCACCAAGCTGTTTGCCTATTGTCCTGTAGCCCATCCCAGCCTTGTGCAGGTCTACAATTTTGTCCCTAGTGTCCTTAGACAGCTCTTTGGTCTTGCCCATAGTGGAGAGGTTGGGGTTTGATTGATTGAGTGTGTGAACGGGTGTCTTTACGAGTTCAAACAGGTGCAATTAATACAGGTAATGAGTGGAGGATAGGACGGCTTCTTAAAGACAAACTAACAGGTCTGTGAGAGCCAGAATTCTTGCTGGTTGGTAGGTGATCAAATACTTATTTCATGCAATAAAATGGAAATTAATTATTCAAAAATCATACAATGTGATTTTCTGGATTTTTTTTTATTTATTTTATATTCTGTCTCTCACAGTTGAGGTGTACCTACGATGAAAATGGCAGATCTCTCCATTCTTTGTAAGTGGGAAAACTTGAAAAATCGACAATGTATCAAATACTTATTTGCCCCACTGTATGCGCTCACAACTCATGTCAGTACAAGGCTTAATAACAGAGCTGCATTTAGTGAATTTAAGTGTCACAATAATGCCATTAGTACCAGAGAGGTACTCAAATATATGGTCGCCTGTTGAATATTTACTTTATATTGAAACTCTTAATGAACGCCAGCTCTTCTTATCATTTTTTTTTTAACTGCGCTGTCAGTGTCAGTCGTTTAGATAAACGCTTAACTCTACCGCGTGCAAGAGCGCGTTGGCAAAGCAAACAGGTCTCGTAAGATTCTCTATCCAGAATAAAAGTTGAACTAATGCCAGCAGGATATTTAGTACGCAAATAATACTGTAAATATCACACATCATATTTTCCCACGTTCAGCTCTTACCTCGACAGCGGGCGAGGGTTGCACAGAGCGCGAGAGCCAAGATGATCCCCAAAAAGCGCCGACGTCCCTTCACAGTACTTCCCATTTCTATTCTGTTTCTCTCAGTCATATTAGGGCTTAAATTCGTCCGTTTTTATAATGTTGTGACAGTTCCTTGTTTTTTGCTTTAACGGTCCCTCTAACTTTAATGCTCTGACATCTTTGCGAAAGCTGAACAGACATCGTTCCTGTGCGCCGAACTTCAGACACCGCGCCGGCTTGTGTTCTGCTTCAGAGCCTTGTTCATGTGCACACACACTTGCAGGTACCGCTCGCTCACTAGTAGAACCAGCCAATGGCGCATCGTGCTGGGCGGAGTCACGTTCACCGCAAGCATCAGCACCAGTCAGGTGGGAATATTCGTGAGCTCACTTACACTGGGAAGATATCGCGTGGTCATATGATTGAATTTTGATGAAGCTTCTGAAGTGCGTCTGGAATCTAATAGGGAGAAATATTGTTACAATGTCAAAAAAGAAGAAAGAAAAGAGAAGTTTACTTCAGTAAAAAAATGTTTAATGCTTAAAGACCTTGGCAGCTGGATTTCCTCAAATTAATTAAAAACAACTTAGACTGCCTCTTCCTCTATGTTTTTTTAAATATTATTATTCTTTCTTTCAGTAGCCTATTTAATGACACAAAATGTTTTTACTTTTTTTCTATAGCCTACATGTGAACATTTATAAATGGATTTCATGTGGGAATCTTGTCTAATACTACAACATGACATGACTATTAGAATTCAGTACAGCTTTAAACAATTCATATTGATCTTAATATTATCTTTCAGAAAGAAAAAAATAACTGTTCAGCTATTTCATATATTTCTTATCCCTCATTGAAAATAGCATGAAAAGAAATCTAAGCATCAAGGGTCCATGTTGCCAAACAATGCGCTGGAATTGGAATACAGACTCCACTCAACTCCAGCTCAACTCCACTCCAGTTTTTCCATTTCATGCTCCCAGCATGTAAGAGAGAGAAATCTTGCTATTTTATTTGCCAGAGAAAACAGAGATGTTTTGACTTTCAAAAAACCTGCTCCTTGCTTTAGGCAAACTCCATTCCCACTCTGTAGCGTTCACTTACTGTAGTCAGGAATGCTGTGAATATACAAGTGGTGTGTGCAAAAAATCCTAATGCTGTTACCTTTGGGAACATGTTGACAGTCAAACAAATTTGAGGACCAGAATGGATTGTTGTACTATATCATAATTTAATACATGCTAATAATTTTAATCTTCCATTGCGTTTTTGTTAGTTTTTTTTTTATTTTGTCTAGCAAATATTTTACTCTGCAAATAGCAATATCTCACAATCTACAGAACTGTAGAATCATTTAGCACAAATAACATGTATTAATAAATACTCATAGCATTAAAATGTGAGGCCCACTATAATGGAGGAATGTGCAAACATGCATTATGGTTTCATGCTATAGATTCACAATAATGCAATAATCTCCCCTTTAGTTAGATAGAGGCACTGAGTAAGAAACAATTTACATATCCAATAGACATAAATGATGCACCTGAGGGGGCAATATTACATTTGAGAAAGCAATTCAAATGTATAATGTGAATAACCTTTCATAGTGGGCGGCATTTAGAAACATAACGTTTTGCTCTAAACCGAGTTATGCAAAAGAGGAATATCATGCATTGTTTGTTTACTACCAGAGGAAAACTGTATTACAAAGTTTGATGAAAAATCAGTTTCCTTTTTTTTTTTCTTTTTTTTTTTGTGGGTATGAGTATTTGTGGAAGTTTGTATAATATTGTGCTTCAGAGGTAGTTTTATTTCATACGAAGAAACGTTGAGGTAAAGGAAAAGTCAATATTTAAATGGGCATATTTCTATATCATATTTCTATTTCTATATGTTTAAAATCAAGTTAATGTCATGGTCACACAACTCCAGGCCTATTTCCTGCATGTACACAAGCAAGTCAAGCTATAAATATAAATATAAATTAAGATCCCTCACAACATAGGTTTATTGTTTGGAAGTTCCATTGGTAACAGCACCATACGTTTAACAGCATGATTTTTAAACAGCAGAAGATAGAGAAATTAGTGGTAACTGTACATGATTCCTATAGAATTACAAGGTTGTCCTACACTGTAAGTTCACCTGAGGCCAATGAAAGTCTTGCTAGTCTTTCTTTCATTGTTGCATTTCATTGTTTCAGTGATGATAGTTTCCAGAAGGCTCTGAAATGTCTTTTCTTTTTATGGTAAGCTGAAATTTAATCTTTCAGAGGATGAATTACAGAGTGAGTTGAGTATTATTCGCCATTTTTTATCAAATTGTAAAGATGAGTAGGGCACGAGAAAGCACTGCTTCCATAAGCATGAAACAGAGAAGAATAGTGTTGAAGAACTACTAACAAGCCAGCTGTAATATATGCTTATAGGTTTCAGGGGTCATTTTCCATCATTATACTGATATCACTGAAGACATACATATATAAATCAGCCTTTGGGCTTTGATGTAGCTCTCTGAACAGCTCTCTAAACAGTAAGCTTAGCAATGGACTTTTTCCATCAGGGGCACTGACTGGCCCACTTTTCTACCATTTGCATGAGCTGTAACTTCACCAAAATGTTGAAAAAACAGTAAGAATGAACAATGGAATGCATCAAATGAACCATGGGCAATGTGTTCAAGAAGGACTAAATTTTAATGGGCAATGAAGCAGTGCTTTTGGCAGTCTTTTCATTCATCAAATACAAAGTTTACTCCTTTTCCCATTGTACTGCTGAGTTAGAACATTTTGGGGTTTTTTTTAAATCCCTTTAAAATCGATACAGATTTAGACCAAACAAATATTATAACGTGTTTCCTCTCTTTGCATTTAGCCAGTTTATTAAGTGGTCTACGGATTATTGTGTAGTTTTGGTCATGTTGTTGTTGTTTTGTCAGATTGTTACAAACAGTATATTGTTATAAATGATAATCCAATCTAAAATGTCTCTGAAGGCATGCTTGTGTATGATTTCAACGCACCATCTGGTTAACAGCTAGGAAGCTAAATATATATTAGGTTACTGACACCAGAGCCTAGACAACATGGATAGACAACTCACAGGTCTAACCTTTTGTCATAGAGATTCTCCATACGGTAAGTCTGCTGTAAACATCTGCTATTGGAGAGGTCTAGCCTTCAAGTCTCTTAAGCGGCCATGAACTTGCTCTGTGGTTAACCTCCTCAGGGTAAGTAAATGCAGTAATCGACTTGCAGCTGGCAGAGCAGAACAATGGAATGAAAATCTGGCATTCGAGCCGTACCCCTGAGCGGAGGAGGCAAACTGATAGTCAGCACTTAGAGGTAATCCAAGGAGGCATCAATATCTGCCTTCGTTCTGATATCTCTGTGAGGTCTGATGACAATTTAGCATGGTCTTTCCACTTGTTTATGCAGTGATTCCTTATACAGTATTTAGTTAAAGGAATAGTTAATCCACAAATGAAAACTCTGGCATCATTTACTTGTCCATGTCATTCAAAACTTTTTTTCCGTCCTTACTTTCTTCAGTGGAACACAAAAGAATATGTTTTAAAATATTTCCATACACTCTCAAAAAGGTGATACAAAGGCCAAGATTATGAGATTACATACAGTACAATGATGTATTCTCTACAGCGTCAGCATCATGAGTGAGCCAGGGTTCCTGTGTGAGTTGATAAAGATCAATAAAGATTCTTACTCTCTTCCATTTTTAAGCCTTTCTGTCATTGCAAACAGTTCCTCGGCTTGTTGAAACACTTGGATCTTTGATATCAAATTAAGGCTACTGACACCCGTCTTCACTCTTTCTCTAACTCCTCTGGCATACATCACCTTTACGCTGTTCTGAAAAGGCCACTCAATGCAGGTCAGGTTTCTGTCCGCTGTTTTATATACTGCTGACATTAATGATCAATTTAAGCCAGAAAACGTGTCATAGGGTGATGCTTGCACCAGACAAGCTCAGCTGGACTAATCCTTTCTTGTGACAGTCTGAAATGCAAAAAGTAAAAACATGGCTATTTTAAAAACTGGCAAGTCTTATCATATTTTTGTAGGTGCTGTGTATTTGTTTGCAATGATGAGAGAAGTTTTTTTCAAAACCTGCTCTTAGAAAGATACTCAGCCACTAATCATGAGCTTCACTGCAAACCAGCAACTACGTTGCCTGACTAATGAATTCCCTTCTCAGCACGCAGTGGCCCAGATCTACAGTAATGCACTGTTGTTAGTACAGACCTCTATATACTTTACACTAACTGACTGTTAGCTTTTCATTACTAGAATTCGGGGCCGTCATAAATGATGACCATTGACAGATATTATCAATGGCTTGAAATGAAATGATGAAGTGATAGCATCATGGTGTCTGTTGGACCAGCTGCTTCTGGGACTTGATCAGACCACCAGTCAATTATTCAGCACACAGCATGTTCACAAAGAGTTTAGCATAGACTGGTAGATGGTTGACTCTCAGCAGGGGAGTCAGTGAAGTGCATCAAAGAAATTAAAATCACTAGAATCACAGTGTGAACAAATAAGTGATTTTAATGAATCTGTTTGACTTCCTCAAAGATCATCATTATGCACTCTTCATTGGTGCACATTTCTATTGCAGAATTGGAATTTGATATTACGATATGTAATGCATTAAAATTGGAAAAATAATATAGACGCTTTCTCTAATTATACACCTATGTATTCAAATTGGGAAAAAATATATGGAAGCTTTCATTTATACATACATTTATTTTGCAATTGCAATAAACACCAATTTCTATCATTTATGCATATCTAACAAAAACATGTATTTGCATAAAGCAACTGTGCAATGTGAGTGATTAACTGTACATTTATTGTCAGTAAGCTCTTTTGTACATGCATTAATATTAATGAAATGCAGCACAGCTGCAAAATCATCTATTCCCATTCCGGAAAGACTTGGATCAAATGATCAACCTGCTGCCCTTTCCAGAGTAATTATTGTTATAAAAAACAGATTTGTATCAACACCATCAACAGAACTGAAGGTATCAGAATAATTAAGGGAAAACATGTCATGACGTCATCATCATTGTCATTTGTGAATCCGGCCAATTGTAAAATAGCTGTGTCGTCATCAGAGCTTGTGCAACCACTCTGGAGAAGGTGCAAAGAGTGAGCCATCCAACTATTCTCAAACTGCAATCACAGAATTTTTATGGTACATGTCATAGTGACCTGGTGTCACTGCTGTGTCAAGTTGGACAAAATTTCTAACTGGCATGTACTGCTTCAGGTTAGATGCCAATCATTCTGAAGTTAAACACACCTATAGATAAGTGTCTGCAATATTTCTAATCAACAAGTCCCCAAATCGGGTCTTAACTAGAATTCTAGAGTTTCCCACTTTAAAATATATCTTCGCTTGGTCATTCATGTGCTTGGATCTCGTTGTAATGATATTTTAGAGTAAAGCCACTTGAAGGCCAGACTACAATTCTCAGTTTCTCACTTTAAATTACAACTTGGAACGTGTAAATATGTTATTTCTGAGACTGACTCTACTTGAAGGCCTCAGCGAAAGGACCTCCCACAGTTTGTTCACTGATAAAAAAAATGGCAGTCTCTGTCTCAGATCGACACTTCACCAGACTGTCTGATCTTTAACTTACAAGAGTACCACATTGCTGTGTTTACTGTCTAAGCAGAGGAAACCATAAAAACAATGCTCAACTCTGTCTCATATGTAGCAATTGACACTCGGATTCATTCCAAAACGATTTATCCTAAACGGTCCATTTTCTCATGTGTAAGTTTGTAAAGTCCAAATCATTCCAGTGAATCTGTTTGTTCTAAACGATCCTTTATCTTAGTGTTGAAAAGTCTGATCCATTCTAGTTACAAAAACATTATAAAAACGATTTATCGATTTACGTCTCTGAACTGTGAATATATAACACATGCAAATAAGCAGTTCAGCATCAATTTATAGTTACATCCATATGTCAGCATCCAGAAAGCTAATGGTCAAAAAACCTTCCATATTCTTAGCATAACTGCCTTTATAAATCTTTCCTTTGCATAAGACCAACTTTTATTATTTAAACTATGAAAACATCTGTGAATGCTTCTGATATTTTTGCTAGAGGCCCCACTTGGAATGCTTTTCAGTTTTGCATATAATTGTCATCAATCATGACGCTGATATCAGCACCGGCAGTGTGCTGTGTTCCACCTCTCACCCAGTGGAGGAGACACTGGGCTAGATGAGCCATAGAGAGTTATTGCCTACTAGATATTAATTTGTCTAAATCAAGGACAAGGCTATCCAAAGGAGCTATAGACCTTCACTCATACCCGTCATCAGTCTGGCTCTCTTTCCATGCTAGTAAATCAATCAATGAATCAATGGACTGCAAAAGAGTCACAACTGCAACAACAAAAAGAAAAAACAGTCAGCCAGCTCACCATATGTGGCACTATATCTCTAGGACATGATATGGATAAATCACATGGGAACACAACCAGTAACCTTAAACCTTTTGTTAAACATTAAATATGCAATTGGGTTAAAAAGGACAAATAAATTGACATTTAAATGACAAATACTTTAAATCAATACCATGTTCTAACAATGTTTTGCTAACTTTCTTGTTATGAAAATGTTATTTTAAAATGTCTTTTTTTATGCAAATATTAATGGACCATTCTATTTTATTTCATTATATTTTTAACATAATTTTAACATTACTTTTGATTGTTTTATGAACATTCTGAATCAAGTAGTGAAATGTTGTCTAACATTAAAAAATGTTAAACAAATGTCCAACTAAGATGTTAAAAGACATTCCACAAAATATGTACTGTATACATTTTTAGGTTTTGTACAAACATATTGATAACATTATTAAATACCAGAAAACTTTGAATGAATGTTCTATTAACAATACTGGATGAATGCTTGCTCATAATTTTGAGAGAACCTTGCAAGAACATCAACCTAATGTTGCATGTTACATGAGTTTTCAGAGCACTTTCACACAAAATAAATAAATGGAAGTGTGATATAATAATATTTTGGTATGACATTTTTATGATCAAATCAAACCCACTGGCAAGTAACATCTGACTTGTGACAAAGGACTGACCCACTGTGACATGAAGACGAAAAAACTAAAACCGTTTCTCAGATTCAATTTTGTTCCCAAAGAAAAATACTTGATCAGTACCTAAGTACTGCAAATGGGGACATATGAGTGCTATGAAGGTGGTCTATTTGAAAACAAAAAGAAAAAGCCCCAAAGACAAACTCTAAATTTGAAGAGGTTATTGGAGACAGAAATGGGAGACCGGGAAGGACGTAGGGAGAGACTCTGTAATCGGCCCAGAGATCACGACAGTGTGTTTTATCAGCCTGACTGCCCTGTGAATCAGCCATTGTGCCTCAGCTCAGGTGATAAATACACAAGCAAGGGATCTAACATACAAGATAGGACTCATTGTTGGGGGAGCTCGTCCTGTATTTCATTGGGCAGGTTCAGCTTGTGATGGATGGGGTGAGCTTCAGCCATATTTCTCCCACCGTCTTGTCCCTGGCACAGTGTTGAATCTCGGGAGTAGAGACAAATCAGAGAGTACAGGGAAAGGTGGAACAGGGTATTCTGTGATCGAATGTCAACAGAACCACGGCTATTCAGCACTGTACTAATATTGTATAAACCAGTAAAAGAAAACATACACTGCAAACAATTATAGTTACATAATTTGATTTTTCAATTCCATTGATTTTGAAAAATTGAAACATTTTAGCTGTAGGTAGATCACTGGCATGCAATCACATTTTAGAATTATTCTGAATGCAAACTGGGAATATGATCATTTATAATAAAAAAGATAAATTCAAAAATATAAAGTGTGTGAATTAATTAGTATTCATTCTCTTGTACAGCATGCTAAATATGTTTTACCTTCTTTATTCATTTCATTTAGCTGACGCTTTTATCCAAAGCGACTTACAATTGCTATATATGTCAGAGGTCGCACGCCTCTGGAGCAACTAGGGGTTAAGTGTCTTGCTCAGGGACACATTGGTGTCTCACAGTGGATTCGAACCCGGGTCTCTCACACCAAAGGCATGTGTCTTATCCACTGCGCCATCACCACCCCTAAACTATTTATATATGAACAAAGCTGAGAGTGCATCGTTCAAGCCACATGCCATAATCAGCTCCAATTATTTTTAGAACTTGAATAGTAATTAAAAATACTTCACAAACATAAATGAACATTTAATTTTCAGACAAGAGACAAGCATCGTAAATATAAACACAAGTAAAATAAAAAAAAGAAAGAAACCAAAGTTGGGAACCAAGGAACATTTAGAAAAAAAAATTCTAGGGAGTTTGGGTATTTTTATTCTCCATTCTTATTCATAATGACGTTTGGTTCCGTTAACAGTGCAGGAAGTACTATTAAAATATAGCCCGACTACAGAAAGAATGACTCTGATTATTCATTGTTTTTAGTTCATTAACAACCTACAGTGCAGTGTTATCCAATTCATGAATAAATGGCTTTGATGAGTTGGTTGTTTTTAGTGAATCATAACTCACAACTTTCAAAACTGCTTTGTGGAGTTCTTGTCTGCTGAAAGTTATTTTCAGAGAGAGGTTTCATCAGCTGAACAATCGTTATGTTACAAAGAAGTAGTACAATCCACTGAACACACTGTACTTCTGTCCCACAGCTTAATTTTCTTTCCTGTCAGAAATTAAATACCCTGACTAAGGATTGCTTTCTATTGTTGGATTGCTTTTATGCCACCTATAAAAAGGCTGAAATGTTATAAGACGGAATTGTTTTTTTATTACTGGCACTAAAATTTAATTTCTTTTTTTCAAATATTAATTCTTCATAAGTATTAAAATAATTGTTGATTAGAACTGCTAAAGACTCCAAATTTGTATACAGTAATCTAAGCAGTACCTTTGTAGAGCAGGGTTTTGGAAAGAGATGTCTAATTCACTGGCAAAGTCTGGCTGAAGTTCTAGAGTTTCACTTACAGCACTTTTAAAGTGCTCTGTCTCAGAGTGAGCTCTGCTTCCTATCATTCAAACACATGCTCTATACTGTTCCTTCAGCTTCATAGTCACCTATAGAGTATGAGCACCAAAGCAGAGGAAACTGAATTAGGTAGCTGATACGTTTGCCCTCATGGAAGCCTTCGGAGGACAATTCACGAGTTCACACTTACATATATTTAGCACGAGTACGGTAATGCGTATTTGGCGAGTATAGTAATGCATAGTTGGCGTGCTGTCCTGGGGAAGGGCTCCGGGCTCAGGAATGGCCCGAACCCAGAGTACCCCCCCATAGTGTGGTGAGAACTCTAGTGATGCCTCTTGAGTGGAGAAGGGGTGGTGGAGGGTTGCTGATTATCCATCAAGTGAATAGAGGTATGTCAGCTGTATTTACACCCGTGCATTGATTAACTTGAGTGCGAACCTCCTGTGTTAATTAGGCTAAGTATCTGACACGCTCCTCCCGAACTTTGTTAATAAAACATTTCACGAGTTCACACTTACATATATTTAGCATGAGTAAAGCCCGGCTCACACTGTGCGATTTTGGCCACGATTTGGTCGTCTGAGACAAATTTTGAAAATCCTAAAATCCTAAAAGATTCCTATAATCCTATGCTAAAATCGGTTGTCTAGATCGCTGGTTTGACATGTTCACCGACAGCCGATTAATGACCGTTGCAATCAATTTTTTCCTCCGATTAAATTCTGGCAGTGTCAGAAGATTTCAGACACTTTCCTGCAGTGTGACATCTCCTACGACGACCGTCAAACCAAGAACCAATAGGAGCACTGAACTTGATGACGCAATTAGCGCGACAACTTCAAACTTCAACTTCGTTATTTTTAAAAACAATATATGTACAAAGTAAAGTTTACTTAAAGTTTATTTATTAAGGGGCAGGATGCTTAAACTCGAATAACAAAATTACCTCAAGTTCGCTCTGTAGAACTGGAAGTCCATAAAGTCCTCTTTTGCCCAGCCATGACTTGCTCCACACACGTTGTCTTTTTCGGGGGGGGTTTTAACATCAAGGCATGTAATTAATAAAACTAACGCTACACGTTGCTGTTGTTTGCTAGCTACCATTATAGCGAGAGAACGCGGGTCACGTATTGATGACGTAAAACTCCGAACAAGTCTTCTTGAATACGTCCGTTTTTGTCGCGTCTTGACTGTCGTACAGTCTGACATTAAGACAACTGAGATCCTACAGTCTGACATGGGGATCATGTTCGTACAGTGTGACAAGCAACAATCGCAAAAGACTATTAAAAATCGCACAGTGTGAGCCCGGCTTAAGGTAATGCGTATTTGGCGAGTATAGTAATGCGTAGTTGGCGTGCTGTCTTGGGGAAGGTCTCCGGGTTCAGGAATGGCCCGAAACCAGAGTACCCCCCCAAAAAGCAATTGTGTTAGACAGCCGCCAGACTAAGAACCCCCCAAATACGCACTGAGATCTGGCGGGAGCTGGTTTGCTGGTTGGGATTGCGTGGTTGGGCGCTCAGTCAGGAGGGCTCGAATCAATGCTCGACAGTGTGCTCACTGGGTTGGAACGAGTTATGTGGTCGGGAGGCTCTCGCCGACGTCTGATTGGAGGTCAATACTCGTTCCGTCGGACGGGTAAGCCTCGCCGACCGTGGGATGGAAAAGGTAGGGGTTGTCTGGCCGGGAGGTTCTTGCGGCATTCCGACAGGAGATCAACATTAACATCCAATGATGTCGCGACGTCTTTTAACAACTTTGATCAACAAATTACCTGCCTTTAGCGATTTTACCTGAGAATTATTTGGCAACACTGGTGGTTGCGCCGCTAGCGGAGGCCGCCTTGTGCTACCATCTGGAAACAGAAGCTAGAGGCCCGGCTGCATACGGCGCTGCGGCCAGGAGAGCCGCTGTGAAGGCTGAGCCGAAGCGGGAAGCGAGAGAGGCTTTGTTGCGGTGAGAACTGGGGCGCGGCCGAGGCTCGTTGAAGGCCTGCTGCTGCGACCCGACGCTCGTGGAGACGGCGGTGGTGTCGAGTGAGGCGAGTTCGGAGCTTTTCTCGATCTATTGCCTGCTTTGGCGGCTAGAGTGGATTTAGGAGTGAGGATGGTTTGCGCGGTGAAGAATAGATCATGTAAATCCACTTTGTTTCTTCTCCGCGAGGGCGTTGCGTCAGAATTAATCAGCGTTTGCCTCAGGCTTAAATACGAACCACTTTCCGATTGGAGGGATAGTTGGCACGGATATTTGCGTCCGAATGATAAGAGGATGGAAGCGACGCCAGTGGAGGCGAGGGAGCCTCGGCGTCGAGCAAAGAGCAGCGGCCGCGACAAAGCACTGGAGCTCGGCGGCCGTGTCTGGCGGAGAAAGACCGATCATGGGGCTGGCAGATTGGCCGGAGGATCCGAAAAATTCTCAGTATAGGTCTCGTTGTTTGGACGAGACGCGTTGAGTCTGAGATGTAATGGTAAAAGGTGCAAACCAATTGCTGATTATCTGTCAAATGAATAGAGGTATGTCAGCTGTATTTATATCCGTGCATTGATTAACTTGAGTGTGAACCTCCTGTGTTAATTAGGCTAAGTATCTGACACGCTCCTCCCGAACTTTGTGAAACATCATAAAGGGAATGTCGTATGAACTAATGGAACAGCTGTACAAATTAAGTGTGTTTTTAGGTGTGTCATAAGGCTCAGAGGGGTGTTCAGTACCCTCAGGCTGTCTTTGATGAGTGTGCGAGTGAGGTGTTGTCGAACAGCAATTCATGCATTAACCATCTCCTGATGAGCATTTGAGGGCAGCACTGCTGCCTCCAAATCCTACTATATAGCTGTTACCTTTTATTTCCTCCTTACTGCGACTGCTTCACCAAGTCCATTCACTCTTTGAAGAAGCAATTAAAACAAGAAACTATTTTGCGGCTTGACAGGCTTCGCATGTAGAAGACAAAATGTTCAACGGATATAAAAGCTTTTTATTCTGGTAAATCACTCAGTGGCTTATAAGAAGAGGTCATATCATGAAATGCTGGAATTTATCTTGATTTTTCTAACATCACAATAGCTATGTTTCCATCAAAGCTGCAAATGTAATTTATGAATATATTCAGAATCATCAAAGCAACATTTCAGATGCAAATTGAAATGATGGTAACTGCCATCATATGACTTTATTAAGCTAAAGGCAATTTCAATTTTTAAAAAAAATGTTATTTACACCAACATTTTTTCACTCTCCATTCTAAGTGCTCCTCTTCCTGTTTCCTCACGTCCTTGAAAGACAATGAGCATGTTGTCTGTATTTTCAGCATAAACAACCCCCAACAACAAGCTTTATGTTCTGATGATTATAGTTCAAGATAATTTTGCAACATTATTACCTCACCGGCACATTACTCTTCATCTCTCACACACAAAGTATCTGTGCAAATCATTTCTAAACAAAGCACGGTAATAGGTCTTGGCGCAAATAATGTCTAACGAGAAGGATTCACCCCTTCAGAGCACTTTGATTGGCAATTATGATAAATTCCTTTCATTACAGCATGCTCAAGGGAGAGTTGAAACCTTGACTTTGGCACCAACGTGACAATTTTTTGTGTACTTAAAGAGAAAAATAGCATCTCCGCGCTGTCCTACAGAGGCCATTACAACTGGTAGCGCAGCTGCTAGAAAAGCACGTGAGGAATGGCTTTGGGACTGGGCCATCTATCACAGTCTGGCCCTTTTTCCCTCCCTTTTTTTTTTTTTCATAAGAGAATTCATCAGGCAGGTTTGGCCTGGGGTCACTTCCTCATGCAGGTAATCTCAGCTGGGCTGCAGCACGGCCGTGCTGGGTCAGGACTTTACAGCAGCTTTGCTCATAATGTTGACCTGAATGGAGAAAAAGCAACGTTGATGCAGAGGTTTACTACCTCTTAAAATCACAGGACTTATGCTGGTCCAGAAAGCTGATAATCTCTGCAAAACTATTATATAAAACATCTGTGCTTCATATGAAAAGCGAAACTCACTTCGCGGCTAACAAAAAATATTTTTTAAGATATATTTTTATATATATATTTTATTCAAGAAATTATTAAGGGGAATGTTACATTTTATTAAATGGGAATGTTATTTTCGAATGTTCTATAAAATATCTCCAAATAAAATGTTTCAGAAAAACATTCCATAATATAATGTGCTAATGTTTTGAGAATGTTATTAAAGAACATTAAAATTCTATTAGCATTACTGGAAGAATGCTTGTTTATAAATTTGAAAGAACCTTGCCAAAATATTACATTTCCTGTTAGCTGGGTTTGGGCAATCATTGTATTTTTGTTGTTTAGTGTTTTTCAATACAAAAGGTGTGTGTAATTTCTAAAGTGTGTAATTTCTGTGCTTCCAGTGACAGCAAACAAAACATGGCAAAACGATGAGCCATTTTCACAGACTGTGATGACACGTTTCTAGTTATTAACATTGCAAATCTAGCAAAGTTACACCTCATGTTAAATTACTTTGGCATTAAATTATTGGAAAATAGCTGCTGTGTGAGTGTTTGTATTACAATGGCTAAATAATGGCAAATCTTTCTCTCCTGTGGCCAAAATAATCAATCACTTGATATTTTTTGTAAATAATCAATCACTTGATATTTTTTGTAAAGTCATAAATCCGGTATCATGGAAACACAAAAATTACATTTGTTGTAGTTAACATTCAACACTATCGAAGTTCACCCAAATATGCCGACATCTGCTTCTGAAAACCCCAGAAATGTGAGAAAGATCCATTGTTTTCAAACAGGTTTTCCAAAAGCTACTACTGCCCCCTGTTGAGTAATGTTCAGACAAACAGGTAGTGTTTCTTCTCGGAACGGGACTCCTCCATTCTAAACTCTTTGGGATGTCGACTTATGAATGCTCTACTTGGTTGTCTCTGCACTTTAAACTGAGATAAAAGAAAGTAGTTTGACATCACCGAAATTGCACACTTCACCTTAGAAGTTCGACAGATTGTTCTGGCTTTTGTTCCCTATTTGCCCACTCAATTATGCGTTTCCGGATGCATCTCCAGGTTCTACTCATTAGAACAGATGTGTGTCGTTTCCTCACTTTGTTTTATAATGTGATAACCTGGTAGCAGAACTCATACAACCCTCTCCTCAGTAGTCTCTAAGCAGATGACAGATTCCAAATGACAGATTGCCAATCAGAACAGTTTGGCGTACGCTGGAGCCTGTCAATGTCAAACAAAAACAACACAGCTGCTGTTCTAATATCAAACGTGTTACTTATCAACCAAAACAAGATGCATCTTGCTTTTATGAGCCGTCACTAACCTGATCTTGAGACAGTGATTTACTCCCTAGGCCTGATATGCAATCTGAAGCTACTTATATGGCAGATGAAATTACTGAAGAAGTTGTGAAGCTACTTTCAACTCATTCTTTATCACAGTGTTCAGTAAAGCACCTAATGGATGTCAGCAGCCAGGCCTGTGTTTGTTTATTCACTGGGTTGGGTTATCCATTATTATGTGAACATATTCCTTTTAAATTATGAATCAGAATCATGTGCACTTCACTAACAGAACAAAATGGACTGCATGCATATAAATGGAAGAAAATGGTACGCGAAGTCTATGTTGTGACATTTAAAGTCAGTCAATGCCTGTTTGTGATGTTTTGTCTGAGAAGAAATTTCACACAGTCACCTAATACAACTTGAAGCAGTTTACTTTGATATTCAACAACTCATAGTTTACAGTGTGCATTTCACAAACTGAACACACCAGATTGCTCGCATTTTTGCTCTCCTGCATTTGCATGCATATGAATCAAAGAAAAATATGTACGTCTATATTGTGGCCTTTAAAGTCAGTCAGTGCCTGCCATGATTTTTTTTCTTTAGCATTTCATAAGTCTTCTAACTCTTACAAAATATGAACTCTGAACTTTAAACAATTTACTTCGCAATAACGTTGAAATGCTGTATACACACTATTTTACAGTGTAATAATGTGCTATATTCATATTTGTTTTCTGTATACATTTTTGTTTACTATAAATTTATATTGTGTATACTTCTGTTTTTTTATTGCCTATAGGAACTACATTTACCTCTTTTCTTATTCTATGGGAGAGCATTGACTATAAGCTGCGAGTCGACGTGAATATATTTCATGGGACTTGTTGTGTCCAAATTCGGTTATAAATTCAACCGAGACTGATATAAAGTGAATTATTTTCATGTTTGTACTAGTGGAAACAACAAAGTAATCAGATGTAAACTAAATTTATAGGTGGGGCACTTCAACAGTAGTCAATCATGTAAAGTATTTCAGCAGTGATGACAGAGAGCAGCTAGACTCATCTTATTCACTCTGCTGCCATGCACAAGATCAGGACACCAACATCCATCACAGCTGTCAATACCACTGTTTGCAAATAACATCAGTGCTGGCAGGGAGCACTGTTGAAAACTTCAGATTGACTTCAAGTATGACTCTATTTACATACAGTACAGTCTCCCCCCTATTGCACTTAAAGCAATAGTTCACCTAAATATACAAATTTACTGAAAATGTACTTACTCTAAGACCATCCAAGATAAAGATGAGTCTTTATCAGAACAGATTTGGAAAAATTTAGCATTACATCACTTGCTCACCAATGGATGCTCTGCAGTGAACGGGTGCCGTCAGAATGTGAGTTTAAAAAAGCCGTTAAAAACATCAATAATCCACAAGTAATTCACATGACTCCAGTCAATAAACATCCTGTAAACTGAAAAGCTGCATGTTTGCAATGAACAAATCCATCAGTAAGGTGTTTTAACTACAAACTATCATTTCTTGCCAAAATATGAGACCAAAATCCATAACAACGCTTCCTCCAGTGAAAAAGTTAATTCCCCTGTTGTCCTCTCACATCAAAAACCACCAACATTTTTGGGTCGTGATGTTTTATCAGCTGTTTGGATTCTCATTCTGATGCCACCATTCACTGCAGTGATGTAATGCTAAATTCCTCCAAATCTGCTCTGATGAAAAAACAAACTGGTCTCACAAACGAAAAAAGAGCAGTTTAATAATTTCGAATAACCATAAGATGATTATCCAATTTGAAGAAAAGTTTCCAAAATGTATTGTATTACACAATTCAAGAATGCATTTTTTTAAAAGATGTTTTATTGACCAAGACAATTGAGGCAGTAGTACAGTATGTTATTTTCATCATCACTTTATGCATTTTCAGTTTTCAGTACTGTCATGGTATAGCCTACAGCTCAGAGGATGAAGAATCATAAATGACACACACCCAAGGTCTTGAATTTATGAACTGTAGAATCATTACTAAAGCAACCTTAGCTAACTGAACCAGTGAAGAATCAAGGTTTCTCATCAACTCCCTTTAAGAGTCATATCATGGCACAGTGATTTCAGCTTTATTATTGTCCATAGTGCTGAGCTTGTATATTTTCATCATATCTAATGCAGAATTGGTTGAAATCAAACATATAACTAAGTAACTGAAAACATTAGCTATAAAACCTACAATCTGCAATAATACTGTTTGATGAGCTTTTTCAACATTTGCAGATGGAGACGAAAGAAGTAATCTGTTATGCCATTTTTTTGTAGGTATATAGGGGTTGGACAAAACTATGTGAACACCTGGCAGTATTTCTTTATTCTGGTGTTTTACCACAATTTGCCTTTAATACAGCATATAAGGGCAGTCGTGGCCTAATGGATAGAGAGTCGGACTTGTAACCTGTCGGTTTTGGATTCGAGTCCCAGGTCCGGCAGGGATTGTAGGTGGGGGGAGTGAATACCAACACTCTCTCCATCCTCAATACCACGACAAGGGTGAGACCCTTGAGCAAGGCACCGAACCCCCAACTGTTCCCCGGGCGCCACAGCATTGGCTGTCCACTGCTCCGGGTGTATGTTCACTACTGTGTGTACACTTGGATGAGTTAAATGCAGAGCACAAATTCTGAGTATAGGTCACCATACTTGGCCACACACCACTTCCCTTTCCCCTTTCCTTTCCCTAAACTTCTTAGAATAGAGTCATACTATAAAGAGCAGATGTTGAAGTTCGGTTTCAAGGTGAATATTGAGGTTTGCTGAAATTGCTGTCCAAGAGTCCCTTCCATTCACTTTGGGTTTTTGCCCAGTACTTATAACAGATAAAAGTCTTGCCATGCTTTGTGTATGCAGTCATAATCATAAAGACTGTTGTTGGTAAAAAACACCAAACAACTGGCCTGTAAAGGTTTCAAACACTCCTGACAAATAATAACACTGAAGTGACGTTAACACGACAGGTGTCAAACAAACACAAAGTTGAAATTCAATGCAAGTATATTAGTTGACAACACTTCCTTAATTGAGTGCAGGAATAAGCACGTGTGTTAGAATAGAGGAGGGCATGCGACAGTTGCCTTGACATTGACAAATAGGAGTAATCTAGCACAGGGCTATTATTTACATATTTACGTTTCGACTTTGTCCTACTATTCCTTCAGGATTAAATGAGCTTCCATTATCAACTACCATTTCGGTGGTGAGAACATTAATAAAATAAGGCTTTGTAGTGAGTCTGGATTTTTTCCCCGTGTGTGCATTATTTATCACCTGTCACAGTTTTAAATGCAAATCGTCAATGAACCTGGCTTTGGCTATGAGTCAAAGCACTCGAGTCTTTTTCGGGTGACCCACAAACAGTGTTGATACGGTTGCACGACATCAGCAAAATTTCCACTGAACAAATTTCCTAGCGATTAATCATATAATGTGCATGCACATGTGTATATGCTCCTAGGTTAAAACTGAATCCTATTCAGGTAAAGGTTTTGATGTTTTCTGTTTTCATTATCTGAGAACAATTGTTTGGTATTAAATGTGTGTTCTGGTGCCATACCTTATAATAGTAAAAGTGTCTTCCTTCTCAGCATGGTACGGAGAAAGAGGCTTTGATAATGAGGATTAGTTTGCATCATGTGTGCTATCTCTGCTAACTGAGGAAGTGCCAAACAGCTACTCTGGGACATTATTCAGTCTGTCTTACACAGCGTAATAAAAAAAACAAAAGCAAAATATAATCTGACAGACCCTGACAGGGATTTAACTCTAACATTATGTGCCAAACAAATGTTTAGCTCTTCATTCAGTAGCTGATGGAATACTGATAAAGAAAAAAACTTACAGGTCAGGGTTAGGCAATAACCCACTTTAAATAAAAAATTTGTTCACAGATAGAATGGCTGTGTTAGATGTTTGACTTCTCCTTCTGCTTTTATAACTAAAAAGTATTCATTTTAAAATGACTTCCAATTTCATTGTCTCATTTACTAACCACTTACAGTATTTGTGCTTAAAGTATGCATATGGACAATATTGAAGCCATTTGAACCAACTGAAATCAATCTATGTAAAAATCATGCTTTTAGTGGCTTTAGAAATAGGCGATCTCTTATATCAGTTATTTCCTTACAAATATTTTAATATCAGAATATTAGTGAAAGCTGTGATGTGATGGACATCGGTTATACTAATTTTTCAGTCAACTTTTTCTAGGCACAAAAATACTCAAATTGTATGAAATTATTAGTGAATGAGGTGCTGAATAACTCTGATTCTACCATACCCCCGGCTATCTGGAGCTTCTCCTCACCTGGTCAGCACACCGAGGAGGAGTAAGAAGGGAGGATCTCACTGTATGATCTCACTGTAAGATCATTTAAAACAAGGTGAAGAAGAGGGCATGATCTCAATTACTGATAATTGATTGAGCATTTTATTAGGCAAGGCAAGGCAAGTTTATTTATATAGCACATTTCATACACAGTGGTAATTCAAATTCAATAGCGTTTTACATAAAAGCAAGTAAAATAGTCATACAAAAATTAATAATCACAATAAAAACAAGGAATTAAAAAAATAATTATAAATGATATAAAATTTGATTTAAAATGTATTTAAAACAGTTAATAATAGAAAAATTATTATACATAGTGCAATCAGTTTGGATGTAGCACAGTGCTCATTCATAGTCATATGATATCTTGAACTTTTCAGAATCATATACTTTTTTGTTTGTTTAGATAAATCGCTCAGAGGGGTTTGACCAAACGATTAGACAAACTAGTTTTTTATATATATGTATATATATATATATATATATATATATATAAATCATCCAAGCACCCGATTCCTAGACATTTTTAATATACATTTGATATGACTAAATATTATTAAATTGTAGAGAAATTCCAGGATCAGTTCCCTCTTCATGTAGGCCTAGTATTTTCATCGGGTCAGTCGTAGAAAAATCTGATTGGTTGAAATCCACGTGAGAGCGGGGAGATTCACGCTCGCGCATTATATTAATCTACTTTCGCGCTACAAAAATGTGCTCTCGAAATTTGGCAGTAAAATAACACCATATTCATGCTGTAATGGGGGACCACATACACACATAGACTGTTTCCCAAGATAATTAGCTTGATGTGTCTGATTTAAAGTCTTGGTCACCACTGAACAGGACATCTTCTGTGTTTTTACAAAGTACATCAGAGCAGGCCAAGAACCTTTAATGACTTCTCAGTGAAAGTTACTTCAAGAAATGTGAGAAATTATCACAGGGAAAGAAAGAACTATCCAGATGGATAAATAAATGAAGAAACACATGCAATCCCTGTTGTTAATTTGCCCCTGAGATAAATCAAGCGTCTCACCTCTGATCAAAACAGGCTGTCTATGTACTCCACTAATTGAGTTAGGAGAGCAGCATATAGTAATGGCTTCATTATACGACTTGAAAATATCCTACAGCTCATTATATACTGCTTTGTGGACTAAACGAGGTCATTAAGCAGACAAATGACAAATGTGTGCACCAAGTAAGGTGAAACACTACTGTAAAAATTGCTTCAATTATTAGTTTTCATACAGCAGCTATGCAAATACAGTTACTTACAGGTGTTTATGTACTGTAATTCTTTTGGGAGCACTTACAAAATGAACATTTGAAGACATGGCAAAATTTAATAGATTAAGTAGTAGCCTGAGAGAAAACATGCAGCCTCGTAGGAAGAATTTTAAGAAGATGCAGCGTCTCGTTTTCTACTCAGGGAACTGGTGTTACATACGTAACCTGAGACAGCTTTCACTGGGATGTGGGGTCTAATCCATAGACTACAGCATTAGAGTGAATAAACCATCATTTAGAGGGTCTCTGTGGTCAGATTCCAGCTGTATCATCCACTGTTTTGCTCTTGGCCAATGTACTTAAATCAACAACAGTCCCACAGTGACTGATCTTGACTCTGGTCCAGTGTTTTTTAATTTTAAATCTGTTTAAATTTACATCTTTCTTCGTATTTTAGAGGCAGATGTCAAAAAAGAAAACAAAGAAGAAGAAAAAAATCATCAGATTGACACTATATTGAGAATTTTACCTTTTTGTTTGTGTGGAAAGGCTTAAAGCCGCATGCATCACTTTCACTTTATGAGTAAACAAGCCCCAGTGATGATTAATGAGTTATTATTTTATTGCTTATAGTGGTGTAGCACATTTCCAACATGGACCAGAAGTCTATATGCATTACACCCAGCTTTGCCGATTTATGAATGCCCATCTCTCAATAAAACTGTGAGATACAACGATGCAATTGTGAGAAAAAAACTTGCAACAGTGACTTTATATCTGCCAAATGCAACTCTGTATCTAAAAATGTGATGTAATTTCTTGCAATTGCAAATTTATTTCTGGTAATTTAGACTTTACACCTCACAATGTGAAATCTAAAAATGAGATTTCACAAAAATATCACAACACATATCACAAATCTACATCATATAATCAACAATCTTGCAACTTTATTTTGTTCATAAAACTTTGTTTCACCATTTCATGTTTTATTTTTTTACTCTGGAAATGGCTTCCATATGGTTACATAGTGTGACACAAAGCAGAACAGTAGCAGATTCTAGACCACCTCCTGAAATAAAAGGATTGGGAAGCTGAGTACCACTTATGATTTCCTTGATGATCATTAAAGAAGCAATTAACGCTGACGAATAAATCAAATCCTGACATATGTTGCATCCTTGGGTTGATGGTGTACTCCTTACACAACAACAGCTACACTGTCAATTGCTCATCTGTTTATTGGCTTTTCACCTGGTTTTCCATGCTTTTCAACCTTGGTGTTGCAATATTTAAGCAGTAGGTGAAGTGCTTTTCATTGAGTTCATTACGCTCTAGAATCTCACATTTCTCTCACTTAATGAGGCTATTTGTCAAGTGCATGTCAAAGCAATATCCACTCACTGGAAAAATAATGAAAATACATCAGTCAGAGTTACAAAACTGCCTTTTCAGAGCACTGCATATCTGTTGATTGGACTGTCATACAACTGTTAGTCCAGAGGAGAAGTTATTTATGGCAAAAAAATGATACCCTATCTACTAGAAACTGATCAAAATAATGACATCCACCTTACTGGCCTCTTAATTACTGTCAAAATTATCTCTGCACTCACAGAGGCATACTTTATTCACACATAATTAAATTCTCTCTTCAGTGAATCTACTCCAGCAGAATTCATCAGGAGCCCACTTTCTTCTGCAATTATCCTATAGTTAGAGTTATAGTAATTTGCAGAGCTCAAGAAAGAAAGAAAAAAAGCAAGCTTTAGAAATGTGCAAAAAAAAAGAAAAAGTAGCTTACACATGCTGCTACCAAAAGTGCAGAAAGAAAGGTGTTACTTGTCATTTTCATTCCAGTCTGTTGACTTCAGCACCTTTCTTTCTGAACCAGGATGAACTTTTACAATGGATGGGGTCATTATTTTTTCATTTTCGGTTCCTCATAAAGTTGAGTGGCTGCCTGCTAACACTCATAAACAGGGGGGAGGTTTAGCCTGTAAATCAATGGGGAGACGTTAAATATATTAAATACTACACTCCAAGGTCCATGGCACAGCAATATCAATAAAATGTCATGGTCAGTGATATGTTCATGCATAGAGTCCGGCACAAGAGCTTGATTTTAGGAAGTTGCCATTCATTTTTATCCAGATTTTTATAATCATAAACACACGTGAAACTTGAATCTACCTCTTCAAATGATAGGAACGAATGGTCATAATACTTTATGATGTAGGTTCAGTTTTTTAAAGTCAAATCTGTAATATTGAACCTAGATCGAAATTACTTGAAAAATTTACTTAAAACGAAGACCTTAAAAAGTCATGCAAAGGTTAATTAAAGGTCTTGATTACAGATCGTTCTCTGAAGCCACTATAGCAGCTTTTTTTTAACAGTTTTAACCTTTCTAACATTAAAAATATTTGATTTTACCAACTGTTTCATGTAACCCCGCTTAACAGCATAAATCTGCTTTTTTGGTGTTGTTAAATACAGAAAGCCTATCATCACATTAAGACAGGAGTGTTGAGGAAAATCTTTTATTAGCGTAAAATCAAACAGGAAACAGGTGTTTGCTAATTAAATCTCAGAATGTAATGAGTGACCCATGCTGCCTGATAATGAATCAATATAGCCCCTGCATCTGCTGCCTGTGTGACTATCAAGTTATTTCAGCACTTATCAAGGCTTTAATTGCACTGGTACAACAGTTTCACTCAAAAAAACTACAACACTTCAATATCGTTTTAAGAGGATGAGCATCAAAAATTACAGACTGGATCATCTACTTATGTGTAATTTGACATTGAGCTAGTTACATGTTAGAAGATAAGTTAAATGGTGACAGCATCAAAAATAGATAACTTCAAACTGAACATTTGTTTGTCAGACTTTTGGTTCTGTTTTGCCCCATTGTTCTTCCTGGTTTTCCTTATTTGGTCATTTTCCTCTCCTTGTTTAGTTTAATTATCATTATCATTTAATTATCTGATCACCAGTTCCTTGTTAATTTACTCATTGGTCCCTCTTTTGGTTCAGTATTTATAGCCCTGCCTTTCCCCAGTTTCTTTGTCCTGTCTCATGTTGTTTTAAGAGGTTGTGTTTGCCTGATTTGCATTAGTGAATTTATTAAAAAACTCTGTTTGTTTGATATCTGCCTCGTTTGTGTTTCTCACCATAACAACCCATGACATTGTTTAGAACTGTTTTGGACTTTGCTTGATCTGTGCATATTTCTCTCCTGATTCAGATTAGACAATTTATTCCACTGGAAGAAGCAATATTATGGATAGAGGGCTTGTTTTTTTAGAAGGAAGTAACAGATTGAAGTTATAACCGTCTTAATAACAGAATTGATATTAACAAACATGCAGTTTTTGCTTGACAAGATGTTAACTGATGGATTGGAGTCGTGTGGATTATTTGTGGATTATTGTCATGTTTTAATAAAATGTTTGAACTCTCATTCTTGGTGAGCAAGTGATGGAATATGGAACAAACCGATTGTTAGGTTAACTATTATTTTAAAGTCCTTTAAAGGATGTCCCCCATTCACTATGGCCGTGATAGTGTATCCAGTGAGCTACAGGAAAAAAATAAATACATTAATAAAAGTTTTCAAATCATTACTAGTTTGATAAAGATGAATCTCACTGCTCACAAGAAGTCAAAGAGGAGCCAGTGATATAGAGCGTATAGATGGTTCCTAATTAAAATCCATACTCTTAATGAGCATTCAGACAACAATTGGTTAACATGATTACAAAAGATAAGGGTGGTAAATCAAGCTCTTTTTAATTAAGTCTACGATTTACTTCCTCGCAAAGATAAAGAAAAGGTGCCATTAGCTGTGCTTGCTCTGTTTTATGGGCCATGTATTGATTCACAATTATGTAAGTGTAATTCTTTAAAACAAATCACATTAACATTTAATGCATTGAGACACGGCAGAGTAAAAGAGAAAAAGGCACATTATAATGAAATGCTTAAAGATATATGAAATAAGCATTTAAATAAGTGGCAAATTTACATTTTTACCTTTTTAAAACAATCAAATCAGGTGAATAAAGCTGTTGGGAGTCTTTTAATAAAATGTTCTTCTATTCATTACGATACACAGGTGATCCCTGCTGCTTAATTTAATGAAAGACTGAGAATACATTTCAAACACCGCCACATATTTGCAGAAAGAAATAGGCCCACTAAAAATAATTAAACAAATCTGTTTCTCTCATGAAACATCTTTCCAGCTGAGCCATTAAACATGAAGTATGACTAATTCTTATTATCGATACATAAACCCAACAAATGTCTCATAAGGTTTACATGAGCTCAACACAAAAAGAAAACACTATGAAGCAAGAAAGCCATCCAAAATTTAAGGTTGTTATTCAAGCTTTGTTATTCAAACATCAAAATATATACTGTATACACGGTTTCCACAATATTAAATAAATATTAAACAGCATGCTTTTGACATTGATAAAAATAAATGTTTCTTAAGCAGCAAATCAACATATTAATATGATTTCTGAAGGATCATGTGACACTGAAGACTGGAGTAATGATGCTGAAAATTCAGCTTTGCCATCTTAAAATATTTTGATAAAATGAAGAGTTATTTTAAACTGTAATGATTTCATATTATTACTGTTGTTATTGTATTTTCGATTAAGTAAATCCAGTCTTGGTGAGCATAAGAGATTTCTTACTGATTCCAAACTTTCAAACAGTATTTTTTTTTTGTATCACAAGTGCTCAATTTAATGCAATGTGAGGGAAGCTTGAACAGCTTCACTCCTCCTCTATATCTATATCGTCTGACATTTTGTATTCAGTCACTCACTGATCCTCTGACATTTCCCCACAAGAGGCAGGCAAATTCTGACACATTTTTCATGCCTGTAATGGCACTCTTCTTACCTTTGGGTTGATTCAACACAAGGATTTTCTACTTATAAGAAATAATGCAGCATTTGTGCTGCACAAATATCCTCCATTTGACTGTGAACAGACCACTCCATGTAAAATACCAGGATAGTGACAGACCCGCCTCTGTGTTGGATAGACAGAAAAACACTTTTCGAACAGCTCCAAGTATGAGAAGTAAACAGGATGATTAGGTTTGATTGGAGCACTCTGAACTTGAATTTGTAGATCCTGTAATCTACATCTGAATTGTTGCCTCAAGATCCACACAGACACTTCAGCAGTGACTGCAGTTGGAATAAGACATCACCATGGATACCAGAAGTGTTTTTCTCTTGTCTTCCACTTTTAGGGTACAATCGTCTCTGTGAGGAAATGAATAAGGCTTTAAAAGATACAATTAGTGTTTTTGACTTGGTAAACAACACATTTAGAGCTGCAGAGAGGCAATTGGACTAAACATGAACCGGACCTTCAGGTCATTTTCCTCATGTTCTGTGGTATCAGAAAAGGGTTTAGTGCTATTCTTTACATGACTGCCCCTAATAAAACGTTTGATAGGGAGCAGTTTCTTTTCACACAGTGGCATCACAATATACAATGTTCTCACTGTTTCTTATGGACTAAACAATTACCCTCAGAAACCCATAATGTACAGTGCAGAAAACCCTTTCATGAACCACTTGCAGATATAATACTATAAAACAGAAGGATACATAGTGTGAGAGATTTGAGAGAGGGGGGCTGTCTCATTAGCATAGTATATTTGATCCTCATGAATGAAACGACACAAGAACAAATAACAGTTTTATCCAGAGACTGAATAATTTAGAATAACAGTAGTTTTAAAAAAAATGGTTTATGTTCAGGTCACTGCTATCTTTATTATACTAATAATGTGCAGTTTTTTCAACAAGTTTAAATTACCACAAGAATATGTGTGCTAATTTGAAACCAGTTCAGTTAGCCAATACGGCGCAACCAACAAGACCTGCTCATCGTTGGTTGCACAGTCTCTGTGCGAGCAGACTTGTTCAAGACTTGAATTGGACACTTGCTCTAAGGGTTCCCCGGCCCATAGAAAAGAAAGGTCCATCCAGGGGCTGAAAGAGTGGCGACACGATTGTGTGATTGTCACACGATGTGTACCGCGGCGCCATGCCCATCTCGGGACTCGTGAGTGCAACCACTGCTGAAGAGGTCTCATATGAAGCAACCCGAGCGCCGTGACTGCTGCTGTAGATGCCATATGCCCCAGGAGCCTCTGAAACTGTTTCAGACCCTCGAACGCAAACCGAAGGAACAGTCTGTGTCGAGGGAGGATCGATACATGAAAGTAAGCGTCCTTCAGGTTGATCGCTGCAAACCAATCCTGGATGCATTTGATAATGCGCTTCTGCGTCAACATCTTGAACGGGAGCTTGTGCAGGGCCCGATTCAAGACTCGCAGATCCAGGATTGGTAGAAGGCCACCGCCTTTCTTGGGTACGATGAAGAAGGGGCTGTAAAACCCCTGCCTCATCACGGCTGGAGGGACTGGCTCGTTTGCATCCTTTGCTCAGAGAAAAACAATCTCCTCGCGCAAGACAGGTGCGTCTCGGACTGCCACCGAAGTCTCGAGAATGCCACTGAACTTGGAAGGTCACCTGAAGAACTGAATCGCATAGCCGAGTTGAATTGTGCGAATGAGCCAGCGAGACGGACTGGGCAGTGCAAGTCCCACTTCCAGATACCGTGCAAGTGGCACCAAAGGAACAATCGATGTACCCGCAGTGGTGCAGCGAAGGGGAGTAGAACTGGATGGTACGGAAGGCACTACGTTCTGACCCTCGCAGAACTCCCTAAGTCCCTGGGGGGTGGTGTTGCGTCCCCCAACCGCACTCTCTTGGCCACTGGCAAGATGGGTCGCCGGCGAGAGTGAGGAGGCAGCGCGACGCACACTGTCAGCCCGTGAACCTAAGAACCCGGAGGAAAAGGAAATTGCTCTTTCTTTGAGAAGGTGGGTAACACTGGCCCTTGTGCCAGCGACGGAACAGAAACAACAAGAAAAAGGATTCACAAGTGCACCGCAACCGCTCTCTCCACCTGGGGAATGTCCTCGTACCCTCTAGCCACCCCACCATCGAGGGTAGTGAGGACGGAGGATGGAGACAAGCGGCTTCTGGCCGTGAAAGGGGCCGTCCACGACTTCATCAACTCCTCATGCAATGAGGAAATGAAATGCTGGCAGCCCTGCGGGACGAACCAGCAAAATCACTCGGGAACCAGACGGGACGATCGCTGCGTGAGGAGTAAGAGGTCTGTGGTGACATGCCTGGCGGAGAAGCTCTTACTGTCACCCTCAGATCTCCCAGTCCTCTGCTCAAGCCAGAGAGGAGTGGCGGCAGAGGGTGCCAATCTTTTCAGAAAAGAAAGGCGAGATCGCAGCAACGTTATGCTCATATGCCCACGACAGGTGCATGAGTCATCCACGAACACTCAGTGTGTTGGCTGCCCAGACACTGAAGACAACGATCGTGTCCGTCATCCGCATACAGGTAATGACCACACCCAAGAGGACACGGACGGAAAGGCATCTTTACAAAGACTCGAGCCATCCGTGATTTGCTCTTTTAGAATTTGCTCTTTCAGTTGAAGTGCCCAGGGGAGACACTGCTGAGAGGGACACCGCTGACTGCACCTTAACACCAACCTGGAACAATTCGAAGAGGTGGAGATCAGCACACTTCTCATCCACTCGGCTCCGAAGCAAAATTCTGATGAGTGGATGCACCTGTCACCTATTTATACCCGTATGCACAGGGAGTGGCTCAGGTATGCAAAATCCACTAGCCAATATTCACTGGCATTTTCTCTTAAAGTCAGAGGTGATTGGGGCTCCCAAGTGAATCCCCTAATGTCGTCACGACATAACTCATAGTGACCGACAGATAGGGAACAGGAGGAATTCAGTCCCATTCCTCTTTACAAATGCCTTTCGGTTCAGCGATATTCTTGTGATGTCTGGTGTGAATTGTTCTCTTACCAAAGCATCTCAATCAGGATGAAGTCAGAACTCTGACCTGGCCAATCTAGAGGGCCTGCTTTTTTCTCCAGTAGCCATTCTGTTGTAGATTTACTCATTGTCCTGTTGCATCACCCAAGTTCTACTTCAATTGCCAGACAGATGGCTTAACATTCTCCTGATGAACTTGGGAATTAATGTTTTCGATGATGATAACAAGCTGCCCAGGCCCTGAGGCAGCGAAGCAGCCCCAAACCAGGACATACAGTCCTATGGACAGCAGACATTTATAGATTTTAAGCTTTTAAAAAATCTGGCTTTAAAGTACTTTTCTAACCCTGTCCAGCTTTATGCAAGTCAACAACAACATCTCATCAAGATGCATGGACAAAAGTCTATAAAGACCTTTAAGATTATTTTTTCAGGACAGTAAAGCTCGTTTTACCTCTTAGTTGTCAAAAAGGAAAAGTATAAATTTTAAAGTTTTGTATTTATACATTATGTATATTAGTAGTTTTCATTTTAATAAAAAATAATTTTACTTACATCTAAGAAAAAAAAAAAAAAAACATTACTCTAAAGTACAAGAAAGAAAAATCATTAAAAAAAATAAAATAAATACCAGACCCATTAGATTTGCGCTGAACTGAAAATAATGTCATAAAGCAACATTTTCTAGCATCCCTAATTACAGATCACATCTATAAGCCAAAATATGATCCGTTTGGGGTGAAATGTAACCTTTTCTGACAGGCTTTCGTCAAATTATCTTTCAGAGAGATCATTAGCACAGGGATTCACATCATTTTTCCACTCTGTACTGTAAAATTTTAAATGTTATGTTAAATAAAGACATGAAAATATGAAAGTATTAATTGTTTGTTTGTTAACTGTGTAAACATATACTGTTGTTGTGACTAGCTGAATATTAAAACAAATTGTATGACTCATTTCTGCAGAAATCCATGGTGAATACAATTATTTTCAGATCATTTTTCTTGCAAATGTTTATTCATTAAGTAGCTATATATGTTTAACCTTTTTTTGATGAGCTCTCTATAGTCTGAATCTTATTATTCTTATTTTCTGAACCTGTTTTCCACAAAACCAGGCTGAAAATTCAATTTTATATTAAACAGAATATAATTGTATTGAAAGTATTTAGTTTGGAAATACTTTGGTTTATAGTATACAGCAATAAATGTATTGTGCTTATACTTGCCAAGGCCAAGTAGACCTTTTTGTGTGCAAGAAATTCTCAAATATATTTCAAGCCTTTAAGATTCCTTTACATTGGGTCTGCTAAACATAACTTTCATCAGCATTCCTTTCAACTGCTTCTCACATTCTCACCCATTGACAGCTGTGCTCATTCAGCTGTTATCCAGCATTTGTCAGTCAAACCATGCAATCAGGAGAAACAGATTACCTGAGCAATCACGCACAAAATGTTTAAGTGCAAATGTCAACATGATAGTCTGTAACAGATTTGGCACTGAAGGTGGCTTCGGAGCAGTTGAGTATATTGGTGTAACCTGCATGTGCCAACAGAGCCTTAAGGGACAAGCGAGAAGTCACAGAGAAGGTTTCCCCATATAACACTGCCTTCAAGCTCTATCCTTATTATACAGTAAGAAGATATCAGTCAAGATCAGACAAGACTAATGCCTCTCATGAACTAACTGCCCTGAGGGCCAAAGAGGTAAGAAAAATATGCATCAACCTCAAGGACAAATATATAAACTTCTGCTCATAACTCTAAATCTTTAGTGTAGATTCTAAATCAATTCTGTGATTTTAAACCGTTAAAATGCTGACTTTAAATTATTTATGATATTACTCAAGTACTAAGTACAAATTAAATGATCAATTTATCACTTTTAAAGAATTTTACCTTAGTTTCTATGTAATTATACTGATAATGTTTTACTGTCTAAAAATTTTAAAGAAAACTGCATTTAATGTCAGTTAATGTTGCTTTCAGTAATATCAAAACAGATTTATAGATGGCCAGATCCCTGTTATGTGTGGCCCTGTTGTCTGCATGTGTCAGCATTTGGGCACTTCTCATTTCTTTAATTGTGAGATGAGGATGAGATGCAAGGACGAAGGAAGTGAAGCAAGACACATTTGTAAAATAGAATGTCCTGCTTACTCAAGCATCATTTCGAAGCAGCATCAATTACTGATGACTTTGCACTAATACATTATGGAAGGACTTTCGTAAATTAATCACTGAACATTTCCTTGTGCACTTTTCTTTGTTTATATATGCATTGTTGTCCCATAGGGTCGTTTGACTGTTTTTTATAATCTAAGGAAATCAACCTTGGTTAATAATGACATTCTTCAAAAAGCAAAATGCAATATTGAAATGTGAAATGGTTTGGTATGGTTTACTCAAAGCGCAAAAATGTGTATTAATTCTTTCCCTTTCATTATTTTTTAGATATCTTTATCTGACATTGAACCAAACACATTCATCTGTCTAACATCAGCAAGTTGTAGAAGCTGAAAAACAGACATTTCTAAAGCTTAGTTTCAACAACTGGTGTCATGGAGAAGTGTCGTGAAAGTTACAGTATATTTTCATAAAAGAGTCACAAGTACTATCACTTCTTAGTATTGATGAACCAGGCTGCTCAGTGTCAGTGAAGATCGTTGAAATACACTATATTACTTCTGAAGTCAACTAACTCGGATTCTAGGGATTTTACAAGGCGAGTGATAACCTGAAATATAAAACAAAACAGAGGGGTGAACACAGTGGCCGACAGAGGTCAACGAGCTGCAAATAAAAAAAAACACATGTAAATAGAAAAAAACACCATGAAATTAAGAAAACATCATCAGTTTGACAGCATATATGCAGCATATACTCGCAATGTAACAAAATACAGAAATGTGCTGCAAATACAACACAACCAAATACAAAAACGCACTGCAAACACACAATACAACTGAATACAGAAGCACACTGCAAATACACACAACATAACCAAATACAGAAGAGCACTGCAACTATTTACAACACAGCCAAATTAGAGATGTTAATTTCAGTTATTTCTCCTAACCGACTGCAGACGCTCGTTAACTGATTATTAACCGTTAACCGACAAGATTCTTTTAAATTAGAATTGAAATAAATTAGAAAGCATAAGTGTCTGTGACCTGTTAAAAATACTAACATTTGTTTTCCGGGGATTAATTTTACATGCGCAGAAAGCAGCAACAACAAAACATAAGGATTCACATGGTCATATCATATCACATCACACACGATAAATATATAACATATAACGATAAATAGACCTATTCAAGAAATATCTTTTTACTTAATAAAATAAGAAAACGAAAGGAAACCAAGACAATTTTTCTTTAAGCCTATTTTACAAAAGCACAAAGATTTGTTTTTATTGTGAATGTACACAAACAAAAGCAAACCTTTTACAATTCCGATTATATTTATGACTAAAAGGAGCAGTTGCTTCCACTGTTAGAAGGAAAAAATTCAAGTGATTGTGCTGGCATTGCTACCTTGACAATGCAGCCTGTTCATTATCATAATAAAATACAGTCAGTCAAACATATGGGAAAAAACACACTACTCAGTTTAAATATGTAGTAAAATCTGTGCTGTTAAGCGTTTTCACCGTACTGGCGTGATGTAAAACATTTTTGTTTTATGTGGATATTGGAACGCGAGTGATGTACATAATAAATAATATTTTGGCATTCAAATACATCGCGAATACGGAAACATTTGATTTTGTGTTGAATGAGAGACCCAACATTGGTTTCAGTTTCATTTTAGCCTAAATGAATTTGTGTTGGCTTGTCGTTTATATAGCTATTGCTTCTTATATTTTTAATTCTTGTTCTTTTCTAAATACTGTTAAATTAAAAGGATTTGTTGTGAAGTGAGGGGAACTAAAATAGCCTAGCTCTGTTCATAGTGTTTAATATAATGTTTGTAAACATTTTGCATCAGCATTAGGCCTTTTTCTCAATGGAATAATAAAAAGTGACTAATACGCAACTTAGGCCATGTTTTTCTTCTCTACAAAATGCAATTTTTTATACACATAGTGTATTTTAACCATTCAGCAAACCTTTTAAAATATTTTTATAAATTACTGGGGGAAAAAAAGACTTTTAAACCGTTTAACTGATTGTATTAATCGGTCAAAATTCTTACGGTCGGTTAACAGTTAACTGGTTAAAATGAGCATCCCTAAACCAAATACAGAAACTCACTACAAACACAACACAACCAAATACATAAACGCGCTGCAAATACACAAAATACAGAATACAGAAATGCAGAAATACAGAAATGTGCTGCAGAAACTCACAACACAACCAAATACAGAAATGCGCTACAGACACTCACCACACAGTGGTGCAGTCGTGGCCTAATTGTTAGAAAGTCGGACTTGTAATCCGAAGGTTGTGGGTTTGAGTCTCAGGTCCGGCAGGGATTGTAGGTGGGGGGAGTGAATGTCCAGTGCTCTCTCCACCCTCAATACCACGACTGAGGTGAGACCCTTCGGCAAGGCAAACCCCGAATCCCTGGTCGCTGCAGCATTGGCACCCCCCACTGCTCCGGGTGTGTGTTTGTTCACTTCTCACTGCTGTGTGTGCACTTGGATGGGTTAAATGCAGAGCACAAATTCCAAGTATGGGACACCATACTTGGCCACACGTCACGTCCTTTCCTTCCTCCTTCCTTTCCTACACTACCAAATACAAAAACGCAGTACAGACACTCACAACACTACCAAATAATGAAACGTGCTACAAATACTCTCTATTCTAATTATAACTCTCTATTATATCCTTTATTTATTGAGAAAAATGATCCAGTGATAAATATCTGTGCGTTGCAAAAGTATGTGAATCTGGTGTGACCCCCTTTTGCCCCCAAGTTTCTTGTAAATGCTGATCAGTCCTGCACAATAACATGTAGGAGTTTTAGCCCATTCCTTAGTGCAGAACCACTTAAACTCTGTGATGTTGGGGGGGTTCCTCCTATGAACTGCTTGCTTAGGTCCTTCCACAACATTTTAATTGGATTAAGGTCTGGACTTTGACTCAGCCATTCCAAAACATTAACTTTGTTCTTCTTTAGCCATTCTTTGGTAGAATGACTTGTGTGCTTGGGGTTGTTGTCTTGCTGCATGACCACGTTCCCTTGAGACTCTGTTCTTAAGCCAATATAAAGCCACCCAGCTTTATATCAAGCCGATGTAAAGCTGCTTTGACACAATTTGCATTGTTAAAAGCGCTATACAAATAATATTGACTTGACTTGACTTCTTAAACAGATGTCCTGACGTTTTCCTTTAGAATTTGCTGGTATACTTCAGAATTCATTGTTCCATCAATGATGGCAGGCTGTCCTGGCCAAGATGCAGCAAAACAGGCCCAAGCCATGATACTACCACCACCATGTTTTTTTTATTATTGGAATATACAAAATACAATGAAAGAGCAATATTACAAAATCTATACACTACATTCCTTTTTTTCTATTAACAACTACTAAGGGCGGACACAAACATAAACAGTCATAACCCTCAGTGAACCCTGCCCCCCACCCACCCCGAAGGAGGAGAATAAAACTTAAGTACATTATCAAAGAATAAAAAAAGAAAAAAAGAAATAAAATAAAAACAAATAAAAATCCATGGACAATTATACAGAATTAAATAAAACAGAAGAAAATTAAAAAGAGACTACACACAACAATTAAAAATACATAGTGTATTTTTTGACAAAATCAAGTATAGAGGACCCCAGTTTTTTTTTTTTAAATTTAGTGGAACCTCTTAAAGCAAACTTAATTTTTTCAATATATAGAAAAGACAACAAATCTTCTAACCATGAAAAAGTGGGAGGAGATTTAGAAGATTTCCAGTGCAGTAAAATTCGTCTGCGAGCTATCAATGAGGCAACGGCAAGGGCGTAGGTTTGCTTTCGACATTGGTGGGGACATAACCCCCCTCCCCGGGTTATAATTCATATAGCTTACAGAGTTTTTTTGTTGTTGTTGTTGTTTTTTTTAATAGTATGTTTAACAGATAATAATTACACAATTTTGATTTTGTGATCCAACAACATCAGCATCAGCGTGCTGGGTGTCTTAATCACACATTTTAATATTAATCGAATTGGACCCAGGATGATTCTGAAAGAATACTCTGCTGTTGCTGTAGTAACGAAACTCCTGTGCATCTGAATGACAGCTAAACTGCACGCTCTTATATCAGTGTTGTTTTTTATTTTGTGGATATTTTAGCTAACAGTTTGATTTGTACATTCAGTTGAACAACATTCATTTAAAGTTAAAGACTGTCCGCAGCGACTCAGGACTCATGTTCCAAATCCTTACATAGTGCCACTTATATAGTTTACCAAAAAAAAAATCACATTATATTTGTCCCAAATTATTGTTGATGTTCAAGACTTTATCCTAGGCTGAAAGATTGTGTATCTTTCCGCACAACATTTGTCTTTCTATCCGTATGCTTTATATAGGGAGCTAATAATAGGCATAGATCGCACTTTCTCTTTCTGTTTGCTCTGTTTTGTCAAACTAACACCACTTCAAATTCATCGATGCAACTTTGTTCATTCCTGAAGTGGGCTTTTATATTAACTGTTTTGGACTGCTTTCTTGAATTGGGTGTATCAAAATTATTGCTAGGGACAGTTTGGTAGCGGCTGGATATTGGTAGGGACACGTCTTCTACACCCCTGGGCAAAAGCAAGAACATTAACATACTTTGTCTATTTATACAAATCCGATGGTAGACCAAAAATAGCAATTAGGGATCATGGTTCAAGGGAAATATTCAAAACTTTAGAAAAAGTATCAAAAAAGGAATACAAAAAATCTTCCGGCTTTGAACAAGAAAAAAACATATGGGTATGATCAGCAGGAGCCAAAGAACACCTATTGCAAGTGGCATCCACACCCGGAAATAGCTTACTTAATTTGGCATTTGTAAAATGAATTCTATGAAAAACCTTCAATTGAATCAGACTCAGTTTGGCACAGGATGAAGAAGAGTTAACTCTACCAGCAGCTAATTCCCACAATACAAATCCAAACTACATCCAAGTTCTTCTTCCCGTTGATGTTTAAATTGAGAAGATGAAAGCAAAACATAAGGGACAATTAAATTATATGGGATAATATTCTTAAGCTGGAATGCAGTGTGTTCTTCTCTCCGAACATAATAGCTTCTCTTTTAAACCAATACAAGTTACATTTTGGTTTCATCCATCCATTAAACCGTTCTCCAATAGTCCTCTGGCTTGTCCACATGATCTTTAGCAAGCAATTTTCTTTTTGGAAAACAGTGGCTTTCTTCTTGCAACTCTGCTATGCACACCATGGTTGCTCAGTATTCTCCCGATAGTGGGCTCATGAACATTAACATTAGCCAATGTGAGAAAGGCCTTTAGTTGCTTAGAAGATACCCTGGGAACTTTTGCAACCTCGCAGACTATTACACGTTCTGCTTTGGAGTGATCGTTGTTGGTCGATCACTTCTCGGGAAGGTAACAGTAGTCTCGACTTTCCTCCATTTGTACACAATCTCTCTGACTGTGGATTTGTGGAGTCCAAACTCTTTAGAGATGGTTTTGTAACCTTTTCTAGCCTGATGAACAACATCAACTCTTTTTCCGAGGTCCTCAGTAATCTAATCTCAGTAATGTTTGTGACATGATTCACTTCCACAAACATGATCAGACTTTGATAGATCCCTGTTCTTTGAATAAAACAGGTCACGTACTGACATTTGAAATTAACTGCTAATCCAAGAGATTCACATACTTTTGCCACTCACAGATATGCAATATTGTCTCATTTGTTTGGGTTCTCTTTGTCTACTTTCAGGACTTATGCGAAAATCTGATTATGGTTTGGGTCATATTTATGCAGAAATATAAAAAATTATAAAGGGTTCACAAACTTTCCAGCAGTACTGTATATATATATAAAACTTGCTACTGCATTAGGCAAACCAAGACTAAACCCTTCTGTTGGTTTTGATTGCTTCTATTGTCCTCATTTGTAAGTCACTTCGGATAAAAGCGTCTACTAAATGACTAAATGTAAATGTAATTTGCTGTTTTCTGAAGTTGCACATGTTGAGCTCTCTTGGCCTCTCTCTAAGTGAACCCACAAAAGCATCAGGCCTACTACATAAAGTGAAATCTCAGAACTAACAAGATGAAACTTGTGAATGTGGCTGCCATTTTTCTTACCTGATATCCCTTTGCATTCTCCTTTTGCATTCAATCGGTATGTGCATTACAGATTCAGGACCAGAAGTCAGACAGGTAATGTAGGTGCACCTTGTCTTTGTGGAGTTTCAGTTGTTCATCTGCAGCCTTTTGCAAAGATGCAATGAGAGAAAAGGGGCAAACCAAGTGATTCATAACTTCGACATGGGAAGAGTTGGCAAAATCAATTGCACTTCATTCTTCCAATCAGTAGAGAAATTGAGCACTCTGCTGTGTACTGACTTTATTGTGATTTACGTAGCGGGAAATCTTTTATGTTTTTCTGTGGTTTATGTTGTTGTCAGTGAGTTTTTCTTTGCCTGCTACAAATGTTATTCCAAAGGGGTGCAAAGTGAAAATGGCAAAAATATAGTTTTAGCAAAAATGCCTATAATATAGAGTGATAAGCAGGGGAAATATGAGCAAGCAAACTAACAAATTTAGAGATTACTTTAGCATCATGAAAAGTAGACACATTTGAGTATTTTTTAAATGTAGATGAATAACTGAATAATGACTGACGATGATAGGCTACTGAATAGGATAGGTTACGATAAATAATTAATTTGTCTGAAATGTACAGTGCCATTTAGACCAATGTTTAAAAGAAAGTAAGACTTTCATTCAGCAAGAATGCATTCAATTGATCAAATTTGACAGTAAAGACATTTATGTTATAAAAGACTTCAAATAAATACTGTTCTTTTGAACTTTCTATTCATCATAGAATCCTGAAAAAAATAACTTTCCCACAAAATATTAAGAAAGACAAGTGTTTTTTAGCATTCACAATAATAAGAACTTTTTCTTGAGCACCAAATCATCATATTTTAAAATATATTCAAATAGAAAACAGATCTAATAATATTATTGTTTTACTGTATTTTTGACCAACTAAATGCAGCCTTGGTGAGCATAAGAGAATTCGTTCAAAAACATTTTAAAAACTGACGCAAATTCAGTGTCAAAGTCTATGGCATAATATTATTTTTTTACCCTACAAATCTAAATAAATCACTGTCAACCATTCCCCCATCAACAAACAGATACAAATGACAAAAATAGATGCCTTAGCATTTGTTCTATCTCTATCTAAATTAGTAAGCACATAATCAATTAATAATTATGTTGACATATAGTGATCTATGATCAAGAGGAAAATTAAAGGTGGGGCGACATCTTACCTTAGTTAGCTGTTACTTCTTATGCAATCTAAATATTAAATAATTGATTTAAGTCCAGTTCTCAAAATAATAATGAATAACATGAAGTATTCATCAGTTTGCAAAAAAAAAAAAAAAAAACTTAAAGCTGCTGTCCATAACTTTTTGGGGTTAAAAATGATCCCGAAATCTATATTTGAGCAAGTACATAACGAGCCAGTGTTCAAAATTATCGCCATACTTTAGCCCGATTCACAATGGTAATCTTATAATAATGTTTTCTAATTTGAGTGGTACGGGTAGGTTTCCGCAGGAAATTCAAGCATGCTGCTGCGTCATTACATCACGTCTGTAAACATCAAGAAGTTTTCCCAGCTAGTAGGCTATCGCATGTGAGAATCCTGCAGGTGGCGGATCGTTTATAGCCTTTTCTCACAACAGATAGAATAATTATATGTATAATTTTGATTGTAATCCAGAAAGGATTATGTGTTTATGAAACACATGTGAATGAAATTAAATTATATTCCAGTTTTAAATGTGCTGATTACAGAAAGCCTGGGATTACACAAGATTTGTATTTTAAAGAAAACCAGTTTGAAGGGAGCATAGTTTGCTTTTTGGGTTAAAATTCGAATGGTATGACAATTAGCTATTAGACTGTACAGAAATTGAAATCTACACGCTAATACACAATATACTCATAGTCACACAATGCTGATGTTGTTAACATTAATAATTTGAGAATAAAGTATAACAATAATAATACTTTGCACGGTTTGATGTGATATGAGCTAACCGATATTTAGATTAAATCACCATTGGTAGCGCGATTTATGGTAATGCTTTTTTCCTAAATTGGGCAGAACAAACATGGCAGACTTGTTCAGATGGCAATATATGGTGAAAATTCTTATTTGGGTCATATATTCAAAGACATAGACTAGAATCTGTGATTGTGAAGTACAGTAAACACGCACACCAGTGCGGTGAATGACAGCAACACATTCACCTCAAAATATTAGATTCATCCGAGCCGGAGCACAGCCCACGCAAGAAAGATAATTCTGCAAGCAGCTGCAATTCCACGTTTTCAAACAGAGATGGCGACAAAGAGGCAAAACTTAAGGACTGCTGCTTTAATATATTAGCACATTGGGATTTTCCTATAGCTGGGCTGGGAGATTTCCTGTGGGTGTTTAACAAGAGGCAGGAACGAGAGAGTGAATTAATACAAACTGGCCTGAGAGAAATGGTGGAGAACAGAGTTTCTTTGATGGGATGCAGGGCAGAAAATGAGAGCAAGGGCAGTGGCCATCACTTCTGCCCTTTTAATCAGTCCCATTGTGTCAAAGAAAGAAATGAGCACAGATTGTCCAAACTGGGAGCAATTCATTGCCACAGAGATTGGGGCTGCTCACAGGTTAAAAACAAATTACACAGACAAAAAGAAACAAAAAGGAAAATCCCAATGTATAACTGCAAAAATCACTGCATTCTGAATAATTGCTCATTTTTAGCCAAATACAGAACCCACAAAGACCCCCTTAAAGTAAATTATGCCTCGTATCTATTTCTATTGTGCATAACAGCAACAAATATCCTATAGATAGCATATATAGACAGATGTGAAATGGTACTGGGGTTTTAAGAGGAAACTGGTTTCTCCCTCCGCTTCATAAACAGCTAGTTTTTGCATCCTAGCTTTTAATAGCAGGACATCTGGCAAATTATGGCAGTTTGCTCCCTGTAGTGAAATTAGCTTTTCTCAACAATCTGAGATTAAAAAAACAAAGAAAAATGCATTAGTATACAGAATACATTCACTAATAAAGCTGAGCTTTGGTGTTGAATCCAGGGCAACAGTTTCACAGTTTAATAAACCCAAATAAATCTGTAAATATCCAACATCACTGCTCTTAAAAATCCAGAACACATATGAATGCACACACCACCAGACACAAGGTGTTTGATTAGTACATCATTACTATTCTTTAGTAGTTTGTTGATTGTAATCACAGGTAACATTAACATGTTTTATATTTATTTTGTTTACTATCCATTGCATCTCTCTTTCACAGCGTATAATTTCAGCTCACTATATCACCTGCACAACAAACAGATCTTACGATGGAACAAGCTGTTTCACTCCCAATCAAACTTAAAGGCACATTACCTTCAAACTGACATGGAGAGGAACATCTGCTCCAGAAATCTTCAGAGGAGCTAAGAACGAGAGCGGACTCCTGAATAACACACCCATGTGGCCCAAGTGACACATCATGCAAATCCAAACGGATGCCTATGACTTTATTGAAAAAATAATAATGTGAATGCTCCACACTTGGAAGTTACTTGTTTGAAAACACCACATGGCACCATATGTTTTTCAGAGCCAAAGATCTATTTATGAAAAGAAAGAATAGAGATACTTAAGTGCGTTCAGTTTCTATTTAGGAGATTCAGGACTGTGATGATGCTAAAAGGAGGCAGTAGATTTTATATACAATACTGTAGAGAACGTGGATGATCTATTGCAAGGGACTGAATTTTACCCAGGTGGATTACAAATGTGTGTTATTTGTACCATTCCAAAGCTGAGTAAATATGCTTCCTTCTGTTCAAATCAAATATAAAAAAAAAAAAAACAGTTTCTGGAAAACCTTCAAAATTACGCTTTTTAGGGAGAAATCAAGTGCAATACCTATGGGACATAATATTTTGGAGCAGCTGCCACAGATGAGTAGTCCCTTGGACCAAATGCTGTCACTTCAAATACCAAAGGTCTAGACACTAGACATTATATATCATTGCAATAAGTTCTCTCTAAGCTCTGTAAATTTCACTGCAATAAATGACTTCTATGGCTTCATAAAATGATATCAGAAACAGACAACGTCTCAGGGGAGCTTCAAAAAGACCTCAACCAAACTAAAGAAATTATTGTTTTCTTGTGGAAAATGTAATAGTATCCTTTGAAAGAATCAAAGCCCAACGATAATGACAAATGTTGCTACAATATTTTTGCTTACCTTAAACGCATCACACAGGGGACATGTACCAACATCTTTATTATAAAATGGTAACCATGATGTGTTATCTATAGTCAAATGCAAGACATTTTAGATATTAAAAATCTATGAAGTAAAATTAGTAATGAACACTAATTCATGCATGCATTTTGTACATTTAATTAATTTCCCATCTAGGCATCTAAAAAAAACAAGTTACCATATTTAAAACAAGTAACGTCTTGAAGGCTCTGATGTTGCATGGTCAAGCCATTTGGCTTAATTTCAAACAACTAACCCTCTGGAAATATTTTAAAGAATAACAAAATTCTAGATCGGTAGTTGGGATTATCTAATTAATAATTGAAAATGTTGCTACTAATAGCTATTTATTGGTTACATTACAACTTTTGTGTTTGTAAAAATTAGTAAAAAGTTGTGCAGCCCTGGTGGACCAACAGCTCAGCATGAGCGGAAATAAGAATAGAGTTATATGAGTGAATAAGAAAATAAGTTGTTGTGGATTAGGACAGAATTAATAGGAATTATCCTTGTGAAGATAAAATCAATGCAAAATGTATTACCTGTTGAATCATATTTGACCCTAATGTCTTTTTCCTCATTGCTGGAGATAAATATATCTTATTGAGTATATTGACTCTTCAGTATTACTCATGCTGGGAAAATGTGACATTTGACCTTTGATTTGAGTCAATGAGTTTATGGTAGTCTGAATATTACAGTGCTGAGAAAAACACACCACATGCTCAAGTATGGATGCCCAGAGAGTTCAATTGCAATGTTGTTGTCTAGAAGTCTTTTTAGTTTTCATATTTCGAGTGCTCAATGTCAAAGTATTATTATTAAACATTCATAGATTTAAGGAAAATAATCATTCTGTAGCATCTCACACATTCACATTAACAGCGTTTCCATTCGATTTTTCCTTTCAGTGCTTTTTGTTCTTTCTTTCCATCTTATTTATTGTCTCACAGCACCATGAATAACCTCACTGTCACTTTGTTTTTTTACATACATACATTCGCAAGGCAAACCATCACTGCAGCTCTGCTTCACCAGAGAAAAACACCTCTCGATTCACTACCCACAAATTGTTACCTGCTTTACAAGGAATAGAGAAGTGAATGTCCAAAGACACAATAAACACATTATAGATTTGTCTGTGTCTGGTTGGGATGAAACGATCACACTATTTCACAAGGACCTAGAAATACACACAAAGAACAGGATCCTGCTGAGGGACACGCTAAGAATTGAAGATTTCATACCCTCTTAAGATACATTTTCTGTACACGAACTAGACTATGAAAAGCCAGTCCTGGATCTTCTTTTTAAATAATAACAGGGTTGGATGGGAATCAATATGTCTCAGAACTGGACATCAAAGTCAAAGCTTTAGAGTGAAGTAATCACTTTTCTTTACATGCATGTTGTATAATATCTTACTAGATGTCTAGCATGATGAAGACAGGTGCAGAACACAGCAGACAAACTTCTGTACTCTCCCAATATACCTCGTCTCAAACATCAATCAGATGCTGCTGCAGGGCAAAAGCACAAACACATATACAGTAAGTACTTGCACAAGTGCTTGTTCACAACAAAATTCTGGACAAATTCCTGTTGACAAATCTAAACTGTATTTTTGTAACGATCAGCAGACATCTGTATAACCAGAAGAAAAGCCACCTATTAAGAAACTTAGTCGATGTGGTAATGGCCTGGAACATATTATTGTAATTTTTAATCAATTATTTTACCTAAATAATGGTGAAAATAAGGACCTGAGTACCTGGGTCATATGATTCTATTCCCCACTATAAATCCTACTTTGAAAAAAAGATTATAGAATAATAGTCAAAACTGTAATATAATATAATATAGGCTAACAAAGAAACAGGCAAAATCCTCAAAAATGAGGAAAAAACATATCCTTATACTTAATAGATTATGGTATTTAAAATATTAAAATATTTAGAATATCTTAATTATTTACCATTAAGTAGCAGGGGGATCTTAGAGCTTGAGTTTCAAGCCGAGTCAATTTACCTGCATCACTTTTAACACTTATATGAGCATGTGAACTAATATTACAGAGCAATATACTGCAAACTTACACATTATTAAAGCTGTTGCATTTGAATACAAGAATAATAGTACAAGTCATACAGGGAGATACGCAAGAAAGTCAAAACTTCTTTTACAGAGGCTTTACAACCAATAAAACATCCAATGCACCTTAAGCCCTGTGAGGAGGGAGGATATTGAGAGTCTGTGAAAAATTGCCATGTGAACCTTCAAAACAAAATGCATACAGAAGTTAAACTCTCTGCCTTGTGCGTCATATTAAATCTTTGCACTCTGAAATAATGGTCAGATAAGCATTGCTCCCGGTCTTGCAAATTGCTCAAAGCACATCTATTCAGAGCCATAAGCTCACAAAGGAGCGAGCAATAATACACGGTTTTGTTCCAATTTCCTCGGCCTGCAAAGGGAATACAAAATGTCAAGCAGCATTGCTTTCAAGCAGCTAAATAATTACAGCAGTAGAGGACACAGCAGGGGCAGAGGCCTTCAAAACAATGCTACAAGTATCACCTTCTACTGTCATAGTGAAAATGAGAATCGACTCTGCCACAATGGCTGTCTTTTATCGTGGTCACCTGCCAGATGCTTTTTGAAAACATAATAATTGGACTGGGAAAGTGTAATGAATTTCCTCTGACATAAAATGTATTGCTCAAAAACAAACGTCAACATGAAGACTTCCAAACTGATTTAAGGGCACTGATGGACTCATTTATATGTTAGTAATAAATAACCATCTCAAAGGAATTCCCAAAAAAATGTAGTAATGTTATTTTAGATGTGCAGTGAAGGCTGTAATTATCAATATATTTTAACTTTTAGATTACCTAAGATTAAAATGTTCGAACTCCATGCATGTATAGTAAGAATTTTGTAAGTTAATACTGTTTTCTTTATTTGCAGAGCTAATTGTGAAATGAGTCATGCAATGGAAATGTAAGTAATGTTTGTGGGGGGGGTTTTCTATTGTATTGAAATATTATGATTTTTTTTTATTTTGAGCATGTTAAATCTGTGGTAAGCTTGTCAATGCTTCTTTCTTAAACTAAACTGTTACTGTCATATTAATTTATATATAAGCTATTTTAATAATTCATTCTCTGTTTTAACATTTTGTTTTCAGAGAACTGTCAGAACCAGAATTTGGACCAGAATTTATTTAATTTTTTAACTTAAGGCCTTGTACATTTTGCCATATGTATGTTGTGCCATAACTGTACTGTTCATTTAGTCTGATTTCAACACAATATTTAATGTTTATCTTTGTTAGTTGTACATAGAGCATAAGAGAATGATCCAGATTATTTTAAATTGCTTGCACATTTGTGAGATTATCTGAAATGTAACCAGAATTGTAATATTTTGCTGTCGTTTTTTATTTTATTTATTTATTTATTTTTTAACTGTGACATACTCTAAATTTCCATTGGAATTCTGACTGTGTTGGCAGAAGACCAGGCATCTCCACAAGCACTGCATTTGAATCCTTTGCACAGCTAAAGACCTCGACTTTATTCAATTAGTCCTTTCCCTTGCACTCAAATCTCTGAAACCAAAACTAGGGTCACTGAAAAAAAAATTGTGGATCTTTTGGTCACCTGGACTTTCAGTGAATTAACAGAAGTCTCAGGTTTCATTAAAAGTATCTTTGTCTTTCAAAGACTAATCTTGTGGGTTTGGAATGACATGAGGGAAAGTAAATTATAACAAGAGTTCCCTTTCAAGGGAACTTCGAACTGCGTCCTCTAGAGGTCGCTATGGGGAACTCCATCTACGTGACCCGTGTCTGAAGCATATATACAAAAACACCAAATTTTGGCCGGCGACAGCCTATGACGTCACTCCCGGTGCGACCACAGTATAAATGGGCGCCGGGAGAAAGCATCATCTTCTTCTTCGTCTTCAATGACTGTTTGTTTGAAGCATGCATCTTACAAGATAAGTATGGTTTACTTTTGTAATGCGAGCACTAGCAAGGCGTTAAGAGATGTGTGCATCCGTATCCACGTTATCTGATGCTTGATGACTCACATGATCTTTGCGTCTTTTGTTTGCGCGCTGCGCGTACTGCGAGCGTTTTTCTAAAAGCTCTGCTCTCGTCTGTCTCTCTTTTCGAGGAAAGAGGGGCAGCTGTCTGCTTCCCGCGGTTCAGGACCCTCCGCTGCTGAAGCACGGAGGAAAATGAGCTCATGGGGTTTGCAGGTGGTTCTCGCCAATGAATTATAGAAGGGGTTTTCCTTCTCGCGCTCGTCAGTCGCGAGCGAGGGCGAGCTGTTGGATGACAATGACGCGATTTCGCTGACGTCATCTGGGAAAAAAAACCGCTGGAATGGCAATGCATACGCAGCAGCAGGTCAGGCTGTCGCCTCATTACACACTATGGCAGTGTTTCAGGCATACCAGGCTGATCTGTTGATAAAAGGTTTGTAAAAAATATATATATATATACCTGATGAGGTTGCTGAGCTGTGCCGCACCGCCGATTTGGCTCTTTGAGCCACTAGGCAGGCCGCCTCTGCTATGGGCAGTTCTATGGCGGCCAGGGTGGTAACGGAGAGACATCTGTGGGTGAACCTGGCAGATATTGGGAAGAGAGCTTCTGTACTTTTTAGTACCTCCGTCGAGTCGGTGGTTTAAAAGTTTAGGGAGGCAAAGGCGTGTTCAGCGGCTTTTAAAACCTTCATTTAAATGAGAAGGTCCAGGTTTGAGCCCAAACAGCGCAGGGGTCCTGGCCCATCCCGATCTGAGGATCAGAGATGGGTACAGAAGGCTAGTGTCGCAACTCGCGCCCTTCCCCGCCTGCGGGTAGGGTTGCAAGGGTGGCGCGGGTCAAAGAGAGGTAGCAAGACCTGAGGGAGGTGGTCCGGACGGGGCGTTGCAACACTCTCGGCCAGGGTAAGAGTTCAACATCTCTCCTTCCCTCAGGGGGCCTGTACATCTAAAGCCCTCATCTTCCCCTCTCTAATTCCCCTTCAACCTCAGTTTTCTACCACCTGACTGAGGTTAGGTGAGCACCTCCTGCGCCCTTGTTTCAGCCCCTACACTGGACTGTTCTTCTGCGCGGGATCCATGGATGGGTGAGTACAATGCTTTGGCTCTGAGGAGCAGCATTTTCTAAGTCTGGCCCTTTTGTTCTTTAAACGAGGCCATAATAGGTGCATGAGATTTAGCTTAGAACTGCCCACCCTTATTAGGGTTTTAAGTAGCAGTTTCCCTGAGCCCTTGTTGCCTTCTGTTCAGCTACCTATTACCCTGATACTTTTTCCAGCAGCTTGTTCGGGTTGTTAGGTATCCCTCGGTTTGTAGGTCGAGCTGGCTTTGGTCCCCTCGCCTAGAATGTGGAGGGTTATTTATGAGCATGCCGCTCCCTCCTGAGTGTCTGAGCTCTCATGCTGAGAGTAGATTCTCTGCTCTCTAGAGCTTTATCATGGTAGAGATAGTTTTTGCTCCCCTCACTGTTGAGGGTCACCTTGAGTATACTGCTCTCGTATGAGCGTGTGAGTTCCCTCTTTTGCTGTAAGTAGAGTTCCGCTCCCAGAGCTTTGTTACTTATCAACCTGCTCCTCGTTGCTGCTGTACCCCTCCGAGCTCTACCCTGTTAGTTGAGCTGGCATTGCTCCCCTCGCTATAGAGGGTTGCCTATGAGCATGCCGCTCCCTGCTGAGCGTCTGAGTTTCCTCTCATATGAGAGTCGAGTCTCCGCTCCCAGAGCTCTGTTATTCAGAAACCTCAGCACGTCAGGCCTTTCTTTAGGCCTCCTTGTCAGGTTGCTCTAATAGTTGGTCGAGCTAGCATTGCTCTCCTCACTTTAGAGGGTTATTTATGAGCATGTTGCTCCCCTTTTGAGCTCTCTTTGTTGGCTGAGCTGGCATCGTTCCCCTTATTTAGAGGGTCACTTATGAGCGTGTCGCTCCCTTCTGAGCGTCTGAGTTCCCTCTCATGTTGAGAGTTAAGTTCTCCGCTCTCCAGAGCTTTTTCTTGGTAGAGTTAGCATTGCTCTGAGTTCTATGAACATGCTGCTCCCTCCAGAGAGCATCTGACAATACGGTTTCTAAAATCCATATTTGGTAAGTGCTCACGCTAGTCTCTGTGCACTTTTCTAAAAACCACGCTGTGGTAAGAGCGCACACCGAGTGTTTTGCGGTCTTTTCTAAAATCCTGTATGGTATGGGTTACGCGCTGAGGCTTCGTGCCCATTTTTTGAGTCGGTTAGGCCCGTTTTTCACCTTGGGCCCCACTCTACTTATATATGTGCTGAGTATCCTCTCTGTCTTGGTATAGCTAGCATTGCTCCCCTCATTTTAGAGGGTCGTCTGTGAGCATGCTGCTCCCTCAGGAGCTCTCTTTGCTGGTCGAGATAGCATTGCTCCCCTCTTTTAGAGGGTCACTTTTGAGCATGCCGCTCCCTTATGAGCGTCTGAGTTCCCTCTCATGCTGAGAGTTAAGTTCTCCGCTCTCCAGAGCTCTTTCTTGGTAGAGCTAGCATTGCTCCCCTCACTATGGAGGGTCTCTTATGAGCATGCTGCTCCCTCACGAGCTCTCCTTGTTGGTCGAGCTGGCATTGCTCCTCTCTCGAGAGAGAGGGTCACCTATGAGCATGCTGCTCCCCCCAGAGAGCATCTGATATAGAGAAACGTTATTAAAATCCATGTTATGGTAAGTGCACACGCTAGTCTCTGTGCACTTTCTGAAAGCCACTCTGTGGTAAGATCGCACACCAAGTGTTTTGCGGTCTTTTCTAAAATCCTGTATGGTATGGGTTACGCGCTGAGGCTTCGTACCATTCTTTGAGTTGGTCAGGCCTCGGTTTTCACCTTAGGCCCCACTCTACTTATGTATGTGCTGAGTATCCTCTCATGCTGAGAGTTGAGTTCTCCGCTCTCCAGAGCTCTGTCTTGGTATAGCTAGCATTGCTCCCCTCACTATAGAGGGTCACCTATGAGCATGCTGCTCCCTCACGAGCTCTCCTGGTTGGTCGAGCTGGCATTGCTCCCCTCGTTATACAGGGTCACCTATGAGCATGCCACTCCCTTTTGAGCGTCTGAGTTTCCTCTCATGCTGAGAGTTAAGTTCTTCGCTCTCCGGAGCTCTGTCTTGGTAGAGCTAGCATTGCTCCCCTCACTATAGAGGGTCACCTTTGAGCATGCTGCTCCCGCACGAGCTCTCCTTGTTGGTTGAGCTGGCACTGCTCCCCTCTTTATAGAGGGTCACCTATGAGCATGCCGCTCCCTTCTGAGCGTCTAAGTTCCCTCTCATGCTGAGAGTTAAATTCTCTGCTCTCCAGAGCTCTGTCTTGGTAGAGCTAGCATTGCTCCCCTCATTTAGAGGGTCACCTATGAGGATGCTGCTCCCTCACGAGCTCTCCCGGTTGTTCGAGCTGGCATTGCTCCCCTCGCTATAGAGGGCCACCTATGAGCATGCTGCTCCCTCCAGAGGATTTGGAGAAACGGAGTTTGCAAATCCATGTTATGATAAGTGCGCACGCTAGTCTCTGTGCACTTTCTGAAAGCCACGCTGTGGTAAGATCTCACACCAAGTGTTTTGCGGTCTTTTCTAAAATCCTGTATGGTATGAGTTCTGGCAAGCAGAGGCCTCGAAAACTCTCAGCAGCGAGAGGAGGCCTGAAACGCTTGCAGTGAAGTGACCATTTCGAAGGGAAAAACCCGATAATGGTACGCTTTGCCCCAAAGCAAACCTCAGGAACTCCCTTGTTTGATTACCAGAGCCTACTCGAGGCCCACAGTGTGGGAGAAACCCCGATGAAATTGACAATGAAACGCCGAACTGCTTCTACAGTGCGCAGGACCCATGGAGACACATCAGGCAGTAGTTTCCATGCTGCCAGTGGTCTGCTAAGGGAACCAGTCTCCCAAAACTGGTCTCTGGTGTGCTTAGAGCTGCTAGCTTGGTGCCCTGGAGTGAAGAACCAGCAGGAGATGGCCGAGCCAGCTGCTCCAGAGACCCCCGAAGGGGTGGCGAGCCTCTCAGTTCCGCTACATTTCTGGGCAGAAGAGACTGAGAGAAGTGCTCGCTGGATACTTCGGCGCCCTGGAACACTGGCAGGGTTGGCAGACCGATCTCCGTGTTTTCTTTTTTTGCAATATAAAAGCAGCAAAACAAGTGGTATGTAATTTGTAAACACCGAATTAGGCCACTCAGAAACCGCTGGTCGCGTTTAGATGGCTGGGATTCGTGGGGCCAATCAATAGAGAGCTTCCCTAAGGTGCGTTTCCAGTGCGACGGGGAAAGACGGACAACTAGAACAGAATATACATTTAGAAGTGCCGTAAATCGCATCGCACGTGTGTGAAAAGCCTAAACATAAAGTTAACAAGCTTACCGTGCAGTTCGTCGCTGGTCGGCTGGCAACAACGAAAATCCATGCACTCCACCGCGAGGAGAACTTTGTTCCTCTATTGCAGTCGCCGAAGTGCAAATGAAGAAGCTCAGTGAAAAACAGTCCGAATATCGGGCCAGAAAAAACGCATCAGAAGGGCTAATATGGCCACTTTGTGAAGGCAGAGAAATCTGAGGAGCAGATGGCGCGTTCGCCAGTATAACGATGGCGACATAAGAACGTCAAGAACGGCATCCGTGCCATCAGCCAATGACTTGGCGTGATTCTATAAGGGCTTCAGACAATCGGCACACCCAGAGGGCGTTCCCAATGTGTCATAACTACACAGCGTCGAGTGAACCTATGAAAGAGAACAGTGTTTAGAAGTGTGTGGTGACATTGTTTGGTACACTGCAGACAGTAAAAAATGTTTTACAACAGTTGTTACTTAATGCTTTTAGTTCAGCTTACTTGATCATTTTGAGGCAATCGGTTTCCTAATATTTAGTAAATTACAAATAAAAAAGTTAACAAAACTAATTATTTTGAGTCAACAGTACTTAAGGCGAGACACTGCAGGTGAATAGGGTAAAAAAATAAATAATAGTTATTACCTTACTTACCTAGTTGATTGATTACATTGATAATTGCAAAAACAATTTTGTATTACAAGCTTTCTAAAATGTTAGGTTTAAATATACAAATGAGGCATTATTTAATTAAATATGCGCTAATTTGCATACATTTCTGGAACAAAAATCTAAACACTGGATGAAATTGGTTTCATTTTATTGACATTAGAGTCAAACGTTTTTACAGAGGGAATTTTGGGTATCTCATTTTGTCACTCCATGATTCAGAAAATACTTAGAACAGACAGAAAACAAAACATTTTCAAAATTTTTTGGGGAATAAAAATGTTGTATATAATCAAGCAAATTATGAACAAATCCCTCTGTAAAAACCTCCAGGATATAGACAGGAATACAGATGTAAAGTTTGGTGTGTGTAATTGCTACTGAAGTGGAGATATATTGCTCAATAGGAGAGAAAACTCATTTTGAGAAAACGGCCTTTAAAAATATGTATTGTAATTGCTAAGTGCTATAAAAGAAACACTTAACAGTATCTTTTGGATGTTTTCTTTCCACTAGTCTGAAAAAATACTTTATGAAAAACCAAAAAGCCCAAAATCTCAAATTTGACAGGTGCATGAAAAAACAGGGGTTTTTTTGCCTGCAGTGTCTCCCCTTAAGTATACTTTATTAACAAGTTTTCTGTACAAACTGTTTTAAATTATGCCAGCTTAAAATTACTTAGAAAGTAAAGTCAACTAATTACATTTAACAGTGCAGGATGCCGAGAAAATAAAAGCAAACGGTGCGCAAGGGCTGTCATGCTTCAAAAATGAAAAAAAAAATAAGCAAAAATCCCCATGAAAAAGTCTATGTCTGTGCACTACATTCCACATCTTCTGAAGCCATACAATAGTTTTGGACTGAAATTTGATGAAAATTAATTTTCATTTTGGGTGAATTATCCCTGAATTTAGTTCTGCTCTGTTTGCTTTGGTTGCTTTATAACAATAAAAACAGTACTAGTGCCCTGAACTGCAATGTTTGTTAAACTGACCACACCACTATGATCAAAAAGAATCAGAGTCATGGCGATCAGTTGTTAGTCAGTCTGAAACACAAATAATTACCACAGCACCCCAGCGGTGACACCGATAAAGCAAATCACTGGGGCTTGATCCTCCCTTATCTTCTCTGGCAGTTCAATCTTGGAATTCCGTTTGAAGTGCATTGTGCAGCACTAATGTAATTTCAGTTCCCTAAAGCCAAGAGTTGCCTTGAAAGTGTGGCTTCATTTTCTCTGTATTTTTTCATTGTGGATGCAGGGGAGGCGTTCAGTAGGAGAGCGCTGGAGGAGCTGGCCCTGATCTCTGGGCTACAGACTACACAGATAGGCATCAAACATTTAATCACTGGGGTCTCATTTGGGGATGTGAGAAAAAATATATTGGAGATAAGAAGCGCCTGTACTGACAGTGAGGAAGATTGAGTACATGTGAGCAAGATATACAAAATGAATGCCATGCGGACATGCATTTAATCATAAAGGTAAAACATGAATTCAGCATCATTCATTGAGGTTTTACGTTATATATGATCTAACCATTTATCCAGCCATCCATCTACACAAATTTATTTACCCATCTATCCATCCACCTATCTATTTGTCCACCTATATCCATCCATCCAACCAGGCAATAACCATCTGGCCTATAAAGCTTCCAATTTCAATGCTTTTAAATTTGGATTGACAAACCTCACTTTTTTGGAATAACTGGGAAAAATAACTTTAATTTGTTTTGATTTTTAAATCTACTCTGAATTTAAATTCTGCATGCTGCCTCAACCCTGCCTCTTTTTTGATGGTAAAGAAAATGACGGAACAAGTCCAGACTTATGATTTGCTCTGAAAAACACCCACAGCTAATATCTAACAGCAAGTTGTGGTCAGTGGGCCTTTGGACCTCTGGATTTAATCTGCACCCATGTGATCAATTTCCTTGTCCGATACCCTACCACTGTGCCAAGCATGTCATCACAAGACTCCCAGCACTTCTCCAGACACCAAGCACAGACAACGCAACCCCCCCTGTCCCCTGAATCCTGTCTTGGTTTCAGTGTTTAATGAGCTTGCACTGTCTTAATGTATCTTACACAGCTTCGTTCCCCACTAGGGATGACTGACCCTGTTTACTAGCCTGTTCTGACATTTACATAAATTAGCAAGTTTCCTGCATGCATTCAGCAGGACCCAATAATGACTGGCTCATGCAATCCCAGAATAGTCTATAATGTTTAACTGGTCATTTCAAAAATTTAGTGGCCTCACAGTAAAATTAAATAAAAACACAATGAACTGTAGAGAGCAAAGATGTAAAGGAGCTATAGCCTGGAAGGGAAATATCCGTGAACTATGCAGTACAGAAGCCCTGACTTTAGCCTACAAAGATTAAAATTGCAAACCAGCCCAGCAGTCAGCCATACAGAAGAGATAAAAGTTAAAGTCAAATGCTGAGGGAGATCGAGTTTTATTTTTATGATGAGTTATTTTCAGAAATTACTTTTAGCTTCTAAGCATTCCAGAAAGTGCACATTTTATATCAAATTACTGTTAGGATGCACTGTACACAAAGTAATTTTCCCCAACTCTTAGCACACATCTCTCTGTGGAGCACTAAATAAAATAACATGTTTTTTTATAAACCCCACTCTTTGCACATTATTACCAACTACCATTGCTTTGTGCTTCCAAATTATTCAATCTGTCTTTGTGTTTGATTTGGAAAGGTTTTTCAACTTTACGCCACAATTTAGATACACACTGGCATATTTGCTTTAATTAAAAGGTGTTTTATGGAGACTGTAGTTGTGCAAATACATGGATAAGTGTATTTGAATTAAAATATTGACAATTTATTGTAGATTAAATGTAACTAAAGAAACATTAATAATTAACATGATCTTGCTCCTGAGCCATTTATGATAAAATATTTACAGTGCAAAATAATTAATGGTATAAATTTCAATTTAGAGGTATAAGCTATACTATTATTTATTCTGGAAAACGTCTCAGGTTACATATGTAACCATGGTTCCCTGAGAATAGGGAACGAGATACTGCGTCCTCTAGGGGTCGCTGTGGGGAACGCCATCAGCGTGACTGAAGCATACATACAAAAACACCACATGTTGGCCGGCGACAGCCTATGACGTCACTACCGGCGCGACCACAGTATAAAGGGGCTCCAGGAAAATACGTCATTCACTTCTTCGTCTGAAGCTTGCGTCTGAAGCATGACACCGAACCTAGAGGACGCAGTGTCTATTCTCAGAGAACTATGGTTACATATGTAACCTGAGATGTTCCCTTTCGAGGGAACTTCGAACTGCATCCTCTAGGGGTCGCTATGGGGAACGGAATACCCACGCCACCATGCTGAGGGGAGTGCAAGCCAAGCACAAAAGGCGAGCACTAAGTACCAACTCTACCCGGCTAAGGGAGTTGCCCCTGGGACGGTATGACGGCTGTCAGTGACATTATCCCCTTCGGCCAAAGGCCTGAGCTGCATACCCCAGAACTTTCGTGTTAGGGGCCGAGCCTCCTGGACCCAGGGTAGAGCTCAAAGGCTTGGAATCAGAAGAAGAGATTCCTTTAAGGGGATGACCAAGCGCCTAGGATAGTAATTAAGTCTTGGCCTGTCACCCAGGGGCTACTGTTTGCTCTGCAAGAGCTCGCTGAAGGAACTGTCTCAACAGATCCTTGGTAGCAACACCCTGTTCAAGTAGTATCACTGGGGATACATAGGTAGAGTGGGGCCCAAGGTGAAACTGGGGCTTGACCGACTCAAAGAATGGGAATCTGACTGATAACAATTAACAAATTATAAACAGCTACTCTGGCAAAATATTAATAGACATTGAACGCTATACACTATTTATGTTTCTACTACATAAGAAGAAATTAAATACTAGAAAAAATAGCATGGGAAGCTCAAGAAAATCTTTCTGACAAGGTTGGGCACTAAGATCTCTGCCAGCAGTCACCTGCAAATTAATCAAGATTAGTAAAGACAAAGCATTTCAAAAAGCACCACGTTCAGCTATCAACTCACACAATGAGAAAGACTATGCAGGTCTCATTCATCATATAAGGCAATAGCCAAAACTCCATTTGCTCCTTTTGTATTTAGCCTGCATTTGAGGAAGATACCTCCAACTTTAACTGAAAAGTCTTTAGGGACAGCTGAAAACAGAGAAATTAAAAGTACAGTGCATGTAAAACAACAAAGTCCAAGTCTTTGACTGCAATATCTGCTTTGCTAGAATATTTGGTAGCACTTTACAATAAGGTCCCATTTGTTAATATTAGTAAATACATGGCTAACACGAACAAACAATGATCAATAGTTTATACATAATTTGTTAAACTGCTAATGCTACATACAGTATGTACTGTTTGTTCACAACATATTAACTAACTTTGAAAGATACTTTGAAAAAAAATTTAATGTTGAAATTAACATTAACTCTTAAAAATAAAGGTTAATTTTTTGGCATGAAGAGAACCTTTAACATCCACAAAACCTTTCCATTGCATAAAAGTTTCTTCATAGTGGAAAAATGTTCTTTAGATTATTAAAACTTTCTAAGAAAAAAAGTGTTATTTGGAGAACCCAACATTGTCCTTCAGTGGCATCATTGAAAAAATTCCCTTTTGGAACGTTTATTGTTAAAAGATTCATAAATACTGTAGAGGTACTGTTCATTGTCAGTTTGTGTTTAGTAATGTATTCAGCTAATATAAAAAATTAATCATTATTGTAAAGTGCCGAGAATTTTTAGAACACAAAACAACAATACAAAAAACTACACCAGATGTAGCTTCTCACATGCCATTAGGAGCACGTTCACTTTGAGGTGTCACAAAGATTACTGTAATGAGACTAATTAAAGTATAGAATGAGGCAGACAGAAAGTGCACAGTGCCCTCATAAATAAAGCAATACACAAGAAACCAACAGCAGCAAAACATGGCAAAAAAAGATGTGTCGTCTAGAAGGTGAAACCTACCAATTAATACAATTATGATCATTAAAATTGTAAAAAAAAATTAGTGGATACATTATGGTGGCATGGCTTTATCATTTACTATTAAAAGATACAGTTTTGATTGAAAAAAAAGGTAAAATAAATCTTGGTTTTTGAAAAAAAAAAAAATCATTAACATTCCCTCATACAGGGTGTGACATTCAAACACAGGGAGCCTCAGTGGAAAGGTGAATGACAGTGGAGTGTTTGTGGCAATGTTGAGACAGGAAAGCTAAACAGCCTCTTTTACCTATAGTGTTCTCTTAACATATGGCACAGCAGGAGAAAAATAGACGTGTTTAGAATATGACAGGTAACATCAATCAGGTAGAAGCCCGTAAGGCAGCACGCATTGGGGGAACAGGCGGCTCCACACCGGGAAAGTTCCACCTCTCCACTCTGTCAAAGCATTTTGTGTGAATACTGACAGGCTGCTAGTCAAATAGCAGCCAAACCGAGGTTCACAGTCACTGCATGCTACGCTTCCCGCTGATCAGGCTTAGGAATAAATACTATATTAACTTTTACAGCTCACCGAACTGAACTCATTTTATTCTGGTTATATTTTTGCAGATTTCTTAGAACCACTTTAATGAACAAAATAATAAAGCTTTAAAAGACCAAAAATTAAATTGGACTGGAATAAAATCCAGTAATTGTAGAAAAACTTCCAGTGTCTTCATTCCCCACAGTCTGACAGCAGCAGTTTGGCTTTGCAACTGCACTTACACAAGGCTGAGATGCAGCGTAGGATTAAAGTGTTATATACACAGTCAATAAGGCCCAGGGACCAGCTGTTTGAAGCCCCCTGCTACGCATGTTCTAAAGCTCTGACTATGTTCCTGGAGGGCCAATCACCATGTGACAAGAAAGTCAACACATAGCGCTGCTCCGCAGGGAGGACCATCACTAACTGTCAAATACATACTGCTGAGCTCAGTTCACATGCGTAATTTCATCGGAATGCCTGCCATTTAAAAAGCACCTCATTCAGCTCTCAGTGCATTCCCACATAATACGAGAGACTGTGAGGGTTTTATTTTATGTCTGCAACCTATATCCTTAACTACTGAAATGCATCCTCTCCTAGCCTATATAAGAATCATATATTTGGTGCTTTGGACATCGTCAATAATTCTCAAGGAGACAAAAATATACAGTGATATTTAATACATTATTATCATTTGTTTATCTATTTTAACTTTTTAACTATTCTTTACATTTTAAGCTACACAATTTAACATTAATCAATAAATTAACAATTAATTAACAATATCACTTATAAATTTACAAAATTTAATAAATGCTTTAGTACATTTTAAAAAGTACATTTTAGTCAATAAATCAAGCAGACTTATGCATTCACCCAAAAAATTAAAATTCTTACTCACCCTCATTTTGTTGCAAACCATATGATTTACTTTCTTTTTGGTAACCAGATAGTTTTGGTGCCCATTGATGTCCATTTAATGGAAAAATCTCAGAATATCTCCATTTATGTTAAACAGAAGAAAGTCAGTCATACAGATTTGAATGACATATGGGTAAATTATGACTTTTCATTTTTAGGTATTAATAAATTTGTAAAAAATAACATTTCTTTTAGCTAGCTATTTACACAGCATTGTAATTGATCTATGTTTATTTAATAACAAGAATAAAACAATGAACATCCACTTATTTTGTAGTCCTTGCTGGGTTATTTTTTCATTGTCGCTGACATTTCACAAGCCACCTCGAACAAACTCCAAGGATCAGTCATCCCACATTGGCCTTACTAGTACAGATTAGGTGACAATTAGTTGAAAATGTCACCTTGTCTTCTTGTGTTAGCTTGGTGCATTTATCTTAAGATGTTCCACGAAGGGCTTAGTTTCAGTGGATTTGGAAAATGGCACTACCCCGTGTCCGTATCAATGCTTGCTCATCCTCAGTTTGATCCATAAAGCCAGTCATATAGGAAAAAGATCACTGATATGGCAGATCACATACAACTATGAAATGTTTTCTGTTCTCTCAAAGATTTGTATTATTTCCTGCCATGTCTTTATAAAGGACTGGGAGTTATATTAATGATTAAATCTTTCATTAAAAGCATTATTATATATGCCAACATACATTTAAAAAAAATCTAATTAAATCTTGAAATGTGGCAATAAACAAAAGAATAAAAATATAATAAATGTATAATAAATCTACAATAAATGCATCAATGTCATATGAAAAAATAAATTTACACATTATTTATAAAAACATCTATTGATTTTTATATTTAATAATATGGCACTTCTTCATCAGATGTACATAAAAATAATGAAAGTGTTTTGAACTTTTTGATTCCAAGAGACAAAGAACCACAATAACAACTAGCAGATATCATACCTGGCCCTCTTGCCACATCATTTTCAGAGGATATCTTCAGTCTTCAACAAATCAACCTTGACACATACTGTGCTACAAAACCCAGCAGAGCCATATGGGAAATCATTTGTAGCCACAAGGGTAGCCCATACAGAAGAAAAGGGTTTGTGCCTTAACCTGAATTGGCTCTTGCATCCTTGTTTGCCTTTAGTTTTATGTATCTACAGGGATACATGAAAGAAGTCCCTGTGTACCCAATTTTACACGGTAGAATTCTAAAAAGATTTGTATATCGCTGTGAAACAATAGAATAGAATAGGTGTAGAATGGATGAAAAACAGAGACATGAAACAGCAACCTTCACAGTCGACCCAGGAATTTGAATACCCATGACTCACAATCCAGGAGGTAAAATTGTAACGAAAACAATTCCGCAACAAAGGTGGAATATGTAATGGCAACAGGAGTACTCACTGGTTTCCAAAATGGACAAAAGTGATGTGCGAGAAAAACCTGCATTGCATTTCCATACCATTTAGACAACGTCTCCCTGCTCCTACAATGACCTTCAAGCATTTACTGAATCCAATGGTGGGGCGGAATAATGTATTCTCATATTTTCCCGCTCTTGTGGTGAGGATGAACACACATCACATACGAGTGGCTGCCTGGCAAAAACACATGCATGCATAACTCTGCTCTTTTATCAAATGTGATTTTTCTTTAGCAATGCAGCGACTGCTTTACCCTGTTTGCTTTACAGATTAGATGGGCAAACAGCACTGCTTCAAGACAGAGAGTCTGTATGCAGGTGCTGAGTGAGGAGACGTGAAGGACTCTCCATCACACACCCGCCCGAAGGCCTTCGGAGTCTCAACGTTGAAACCAGCTGGTTTAAATGGAAATACAAGGACAGCCATGTGCTACATGTAAATGCAAAATTCCCATCAGCATACATAGTCTCTATTCAGCGTGTTTGTACAAAATCCCCCATGCATCCTTTATGACTAATTGGTTATTTTTCTCACAAATTAAATGAGCCGAGTTTGTGAGGTGCTGTGACCCCATCCACCTATCCTTGGAATATGGGTAAAAGCATTTTGAGGAAATGCGGAAAAGTGTTCCAGGGAGACAGATTATGGACTGTTGTCTTCCTCCCCCTCACTATATGTCAAGATTTCCACTTAATTTCTCTTACAGTCTGGTTAGAGAGGTTGCATGGGAATAACTCAATGATAGCACCTCATCTGCTTATTTATAGTTTTGGTGGCAAATTTCATTAGCATGGCTGTTTTAAACTACAGTACTAAATATAATAAACTCATTTGCATTGAACGTCTCTGAAAGTTTCCTAATTGCTCTATCATCTTCAATACAATTACTGGCAGAGATTTAAGAATGAGTGGCAACAGATTGTCGATTTTTGACAGATTCTATGAATGATGCTCAAAAGGGTTTGATTAGATAGCAAAAATTTTATTCTAAGCAAGTGCAATGATGATCTGCTGACAGATACTAATTCAGCCGTCAGTTACAATTCACATCGTTTTTAATTCGTAGCTCCGCATTTACTCCATCTGATCCCCAAGGGCTTTGAAACAGCAGTTCTGCTGATGTCTTCGTGTAAATTTACCTAGTCAGTCTGCAGTGATTTGTTATTATATTGGATGGAAAAATTAATGACACAAAGTGTTTTCAAAAACTTATTAACAAGAACAAAAATGCTCTGTGTAAGTGCTCATTGACAATAATAGTGAATTAGAATCATGAAATAATTTTTTAGGAAAAAAAACTATTTACAACTCTTTCACAAAGGAAAATATAGCTGTAATATCAAAATCATAAACATTTAATTTTATCTCCAATTTTCTGTAACCAACTCCCATTATTATCCTGGGGAAAGCAAGCAGTCAGATTTCATACAACAAAACAGTAAATATTCTAGATGACTTCAGGAAAGATGATCAATGAGGGGTCATTATGCATACATGACACTCGCTTTCAGACCCTGAGGAGTGTCTTGTTAACACTGTGGGAGGATTTGTCCAGACAGCATTAATATTGATCAAAAATTACTTGGCAGCATTTTTCTTCATTCTCCTGCTATGATTTTCACAACTGCGCATCTGCCATGTATGAACACCCAAACAAACCTGACCAGGAAAACACTGTGGAATGAAAGTGACAAAGTGATGTTTAGCAGAGTAAAATTCCCTCGCCACTATTCGGTTTTTCATTTCCAAAAGCATCTGCTAGACTGCAACAAACAGAGGAAGATAAATTGTCCATCAACAGCTTTTGTGGAAAAGATCTGCAGAATTATTTCCGTTCACAGCAATTTATCTGAGTTCAGACAAGCTTAAGTCAGGCAGAGGTTTTATTTCTTCAGTCAAGAAAAGAGGAAAGAAAAACAAGAGCGAGTCACTTCCTGAATGAAGATGGTCAATAAATTAGTTTCAGTTGCAGCTCATCTGAAATGTACAAGCTTTGTAGGCCAACTGTCCCTTAAAAAGTGAATCTGACGTGACATACGGCCAAGTATGGTGGCCCATATTCGGAATTCGTGCTCTGCATTTAACCCATCCAAAGTGCACACACACAACAGTGAACACACACACACCGTGAACACACACCCGGAGCAGTGGGCAGCCATTTATGCTGCGGCGCCCGGGTAGCAGTTGGGGGTTCGGTGCCTTGCTCAAAGGCACCTCAGTCGTGATATTGAAAATGGAGAGAGCGCTGGACATATACTCCCCCCACCTACAATCCCTGCCGGCCCGAGATTCGAACCCGCAACCTTTGGATTACAAGTCCAACTCTCTATCCATTAGGCCCAACTCTCTATCCATTAGGCAACGACTGCCCCAGAAAGAAGTCATTGGCTGTAAATCAGTATAAAAGACCCAATTAAATATTCTTGGGAAATGGGTCACCTGCCAACCTACAACATGGAGACATTCAATCACATTTCTGTTGGTGTCTCCATGTCTACAATTAATCATTATCAACCTTAAAATAACCTCAATGTTAAAGATTTTTAAAAAAGATGAAGCAGTCCTCAAAGATTTATAACATGTATATAACATATAACAGAACCCCTAAAGTGTGCGGTGGGTTTGGTGGGGGGTAATTGAAAATGAATGGGGAAAGGTCATGTGAGAGCTGTCTCTGAATCTCCTACAGCATGGTTGTCACGAGTCTGGTTCATGGTCTTCCGTCCACTAGCCCTCAGAGGTTGCCCTTCCTTCATATTGACTCTTACACCACACAGACTCTTATAGATCACACTGGACTGCATTTCCCATCATCCATTGCACTCATCACACAGCTGTCGCCAATCACACGCTCACCTGAGGGCCATTGCACACACTACATAACACCCACTCAGATCCTGTTCAGATCGCAGAGTATTGTTTAGCGATAGCTACTCTACGGAGCCAGTTCTACTGCCATAGTTTAGTCATAGTCTTGCCTTGTCTGTTTTTTCCTGTGTTCTGATTCTAGCCTGTGTATCTTGGATTACCCGTGTGCCTGGTCCTGTATTGAATACTGTTTGCCCCAACCCGGACTATTGCTCGTGTTTACGGATTACCCCATTTGTTAAGACCACCGGATATTGTTAGCCATCGACTGACCACGCCCATTTAAGAGACCTCTTTCAAAAACATAAAAAAAAATCTCAAACTCTTCAAAGCTTTATCAAAACTCACTTCTTCTATTGAAACTTGAAGTCCTTCTTATTAATAAGCATGTCTTTCAGGTTTTTATGGAATGTCCTAATTTTGTGGGGAATTAATTATCTTGACATAAATTGATGTAGCCTGATGAAGCCAAGTATCCTCACAGTGAGATTTGCAAAATATATCCCAGTATCCTCCGCACTGTTTATTTTGTTGTCTTTTTCCATTTCCATATAGTAGATGACAGAGACTAAAGCAACGCATAGGATGACTGCTGTGAATTTAGGGATAAAAATGTACCAAGCTGTTTTCCAATCTACCCAAGGGAAGCATAACAATTGATATAATGCATATTTCAGAGTTCAGTTTCCTATAGGCAATCAATGTGCTGACAACAACTGGTAAAGGCAGAGGTGAGTACAGCACTCAAATCTGGAGAGATAGAGATGAATTCATTGTGTTGAGTTTGCTGACCCTAGTGTTTATTGCCTCTGCAGAGGGGAGAGAGTTCACAGCCAAAAACAACAGCATGTGGAAAGTCCTGCTGCAGGAAATATGGTCACAGTTCAACAGCGAGTTGATGTACATATGGGTTACAAACCATGTGTCTTGAGCTGCACCATCTGTTCACAAAAATGGCAAGTCCACCTCCTGTTTTCTGGTAGCTCTCGCTCACACATCTGTCTGTGTAATGTCAGTGAACACGGGTTAGAAGCATCTAAAAGCAGCTCTATTATGTGACACCAAAATTAACTAAGAAACAAAAGCTTGCTAAATGATGCAGCATAAAAAGATTTGACAAATGACTTAAGAAAGAGGATGTGTATATATATATATATATATATATATATATATATATATATATATATATATATATTGAGAATATACACTAATAAACAAGGCACGTGTGATCACAATCATCATGGGAATGAAAGGAAATGGCTGAATGCAGGCATTTGTGATGTGACAATGTGACAAAGACTGCACTCATGGAAATTTGCTCACTGTGATAATTCTAGGCAATCTTCCGATCATGTTAGCTATTTAATATTCATAAGCCAAACATGTACATTGGCTTAAAGCAATATTAAGCCAGTTATGTAGATATTTTTACATTATCTTTCATTAATAATAAATAATCTGGAAATTGAGTAAGTCAAGCTCAGTTGAAATTTAACATCAAAATTAAAAAATATATAAAATGTACACTAGAGATGGCTGTTACAGAAGAGGGACATAAGCAGAGGGAAGTTCAGGTTAGTTTATAGAATCACCAGTATGAGACAGTGGGAATCGCAGGTGAGTAATGAACTTGACGTCTAGACCGGTTTATCTGGCAATGAACTTGCGTCTTGTCCTTTCAATTGCAAGTTTGATGGCCGACACGGGAATAGCAGCGAACATACACACGCCGCCGACCTGGAGCAGAACCACGGAGACTCAGGAGCAGACTGGGAGCAGGATCCTAGGAGCATAGAAGGTAAGCGAACAGAGAAACAGGTAAGTATCTTGCATGAGATAATGACTAAGGCTTGAGGAGTGACTAAGGAGTGAGTTCTGGGCATACTCGGCCCAGCCAATGAACTGGTTCCAGGAGTCCTGGTGACCATGGCAGAAGGTTCGGAGGAAACGGGCCACTTCCTGGATCTTCCATTCCGTTTGCCCGTTCGTTTGGGGGTGATAGCCTGACGAGAGACTGACGGCCACACCTAGGAGGTTGAAGAACGTTATCCACACTCTAGAAATGAACTGGGGTCCACGATCTGATACAATGTCCTTCGGGATTCCATAGTAACGAAAGACGTGGTTGAACAGTAGTTCAGCCGTCTCCATGGCAGTGGGTAGGTTCTTGAGTGGGAGTAGCTGGCAGGCCTTGGAGAATCTGTCAACCACGACCAGAATACAGGTGTTACCGCCGGAGGGAGGTAGGTCCGTGACAAAGTCAACTCCTAGGTGTGACCAGGGGCGATTCGGAACGTAGAAGCATCGACTTCGACTATAAATGGTTTCCTGGGGTCTGGGTGGACTAGGACTGGGGCTTTGGTGAATGCATTCTTTAAATCCTGGAGAGCTTGGGTGGCTGCCGGGGTCCAGACTAAGGTCTTGGGTTTCTCTCGGAGCAGATTGGTAATTGGGCTGGTAATGGAACTGTAGTTCTGGATAAATCGGCAGTAGAAGTTTGCAAACCCCAGGAAACGTTGGAGCCCCTTGATAGTATCAGGAGTGGGCCATTCCCGGATTGCCTGTACCTTCCCCTCGGCGGTAGAAGTTTGCAAACCCCAGGAAACGTTGGAGCCCCTTGATGGTATCAGGAGTGGGCCATTCCCGGATTGCCTTTACCTTCCCCTCGTCCACTTGGATACCATCGCTGCTGATGTTGTAGCCAAGGAACTGCACTGATGGAAGATGGAAGGAGCATTTTTCAGCTTTTAGGAAAAGGTTGTATTCCCTCAGGCATTGACTCCGCAACGTGGCGACGATGTTCGGCCATACTCCGGGAGTAGATGAGTATGTCGTCGATGTACACTAGCACAAACTTATGGAGAAACTCCCGGAGTACCTCATGCATGAAATCCTGAAATATGGAGGGGGCGTTGACAAGTCCATAGGGCATGACAAGATATTCGTAGTGGCCGGTAGGAGTCACGAAGGCTGTCTTCCAATCGTCCCCCTCACGTATTCGGATGAGATTATAGGCGCTGCGGAGGTCCAACTTGGAGAAGACGGTAGCACCGCGAAGATGTTCCAAGGCCGCTGGGACGAGGGGAAGTGGGTAGCGAAACTTAACCGTGATCTGATTGAGGGCCCGATAATCGATGCATGGCCGTAGTCTGCCGTCCTTTTTGGCTAGAAAGAAGAAGCTTGAGGCTGCAGGGGACGTGGATGGGCGGATATAGCCTTGCTTAAGGGCCTCCTCGACATACTCCTCCATGGCCTTCTGCTCTGGAATGGAGAGGGGATAAATTTTGCCGTGGGGCACTGGCTCACCCGGAAAGAGGTCTATGGCTCAGTCCCATGGCCGGTGAGGTGGTAACTGTGAGGCTCTCTGGGGACAGAAGACATCGTGGAAGTCTTGGTAACAGGCGGGTATGTCTATGGATTGTTTGTCGGGGGGACTTTCAATGGATGTGGCGTTTAGCTTCAGCTTGTCGGTGGATAAGGGGACTGGTCTTGGGATTTTGGGAAAGCACTGACGGTGGCATGGTGCTCCCCACTTGAGAACTTCCCCAGTCTGCCAAGATATAATGGGTTCGTGCTGGATAAACCACGGCCTGCCCAAGACTACGTCCACGGTTGAGCCCTCAAGAACCAGCAGACGGATTTTCTCAACATGCAGCACCCCTACCCTCAATTGCACGGGAACAGACCATCGACTTACGCACCCGTGGCTTACTGGTGTACCAGTTACGGATTGGATCTGGTAGTCCCGCGGCGTGGCGGTGGTAGGGAGGCCGAGCTGGCGACAGAGGCTGCATGCGATGAAGTTCCCGGCTGACCCGGAGTCGAGAAGGGCGATGACTGGAAGAGAGAATTTGGGGCCGGTGAGAAGTACTTCGGTCATCAGGGGTTTTACATTAGGAACGTCGGGGTCTACTGCACTCACCACTAGGTGAGGTGGTCTTATAGGGCAGGTGGTACGGAGATGTCCCTTTTCCCCGCAGTATAAGCACAGGCCCAGGGCGAATCGTCGGGCACGTTCATGGGTTGAGAGGCGAGAGTTGTCGAGCTGCATGGGTTTCTTGGGCTGACTCTTGAGGGTGCTGTTCGGCTGGGCGGAGGAGGAATGAGCTTCGGCGAGGTTCGGGCATTAGTTCAGACAGGCAGGAGGTCATCCGAGTAGCACAGCGAATGGAGTGGTGTATGAGGTTTTCCAGGCCGAGAGAATCATCGAAGGCTGCCAACTGCAAGCGGAGATGGGGTTCCAAACCCTGACAGTAGGCAGGGAGGAGGGCACACTCATTCCAACCGCTGGCAGCGGCGAGGGTTCTAAACTGCAAGGCGTATTCTTTGATGGGTAGCGAATTCTGGCGTAAACGGTAAAGTTGATCACTAATAGATGAGTCATAGGCTGGTTTCCCAAATACTTCTCTAAAATGAAGGATGAAATCTTGGGAGGATTGAGTGACAGTTCCGCCTTGTGCCCAGATGGTCTCTGCCCACTGTAGCGCCTTGCCTTGCAGATGGGTGATTATGAAAGCGATTTTGGACTTTTCTGTGGGGAACAGGTGAGGCTGCATCTCGAAGGAGAGAGAACATTGTAGGAGGAAACCATTGCACTCCTTCGCCGAGCCTGAGTAGGGCGCTGGTTTGGCCATGGGACTGGAGACCGTCGCAGAAACATTGGTGCCGGAAGAAACCACGGGAGCTAGTGATGGTGCAGGGGTGAGTGCTCGTTTTAATATTTCAACCAATTCTTGGAACGGATCAGGAGTGCTCATGTTGGTGATCGTCTGTATGGGTCCGGTCTTCTGTTACAGAAGAAGGACATAAGCAGAGGGAAGTTCAGGTTAGTTTATAGAATCACCAGTATGAGACAGTGGGAATCGCAGGTGAGTAATGAACTTGACGTCTAGACCGGTTTATCTGGCAATGAACTTGCGTCTTGTCCTTTCAATTGCAGGTTTGATGGCCGACACGGGAATAACAGCGGACATACACACGCCGCCGACCTGGAGCAGAACCACAGAAACTCAGGAGCAGACTGGGAGCAGGATCCTAGGAGCATAGAAGGTAAGCGAACAGAGAAACAGGTAAGTATCTTGCATGAGATAATGACTAAGGCTTGTGGAAGCTTTAGCAGTCCTTCTTCGCAGGAACGAGACCGGACATCGAGTGCTGGGTGGTGTGTGGCTTTATGGGACGCTGTGATGAGGGGCGTGATGAGGAGCAGGTGAGCGTGATCAGAATTCAGGTGAGAGTGATTGCTGTGATTGGGAGGTGGCAGAGCCTGGCAGGTCTGTAACAATGGCAAAGCTGAATTTTCAGTCTGTAAAGGACTCAAGTCTTCAGTGTCACATGATCCTTCAGAAATCATTCTAATTTACTGATTTGGTGATCAAATAAAACATTTTCATGTTTTTCATATTAGCAACCGTGATACTTTTTTTCAGGATTATTTTGTATTGAGCAGCATTGATTTGAAATATAAATGTAACATTATAAATGTCTTTATAACAGTCAATTTTGATCAATTTAATGCTTCCTTGCTGAAAAATAAGTATTTTTTTTTTTTTACCTTTTCATCAGTAAATATAAAATTAAATGCAACCTTTTTTACATAAATGTAAATAATTACTGTGGTGTGCACAAATGCAACAACCATAGAAGTGTGCTTTTAATACAAGATCAGAGGTAGGTTACATATTTTAATATCAGCCAAATGTGATAAAAGTTGAGGGGGCTACAACTCTCCAATTTATTGTAACTAAAAACAGACAGAGTAACTTCAAAATAAAATAAAAGACACAAGACAAAATCAATGACACACATTACACTGGGTACATGACATGAAATCAATTTGGTGCAAACATGGAGTCAGGAGTATTAGCTCCCAGCCAAGTTTCTGCAGAGTAAATCAGAGTTCAATATCACTATTCCCTACACCTTATAGCAGCAAGAACTCATTCACTGCATTAGCTTGTGTGCTTGCATAGCCCATAATGACTAAAGGAAAGCAAATCCATATCTAGTCCTTTTTCTCTTATACTACAGTATGTGCTTTGAATAATTAAAATTTATGAGAACATCCGAGTATACAAGGTTACATGAGGGAACACTACCAAGTATATTTTGTACATTTGATCAAATTAAGACTTGATTACTTGAAAACCTTGCTCATAATATTGCTATAAATAAACACATTGCATAAACCACACTTTTGCGGCAATGTAAATTGTCAGGCCAGTGTCATCTGAATAAGTGCTGAGGATATGAAAACGTCAGTATATGATTTCCCGTGGCTCTCTAATGTTAGACTAGCTCTTTTCAAAAACTAACCTTGATCATCATAAGGCTTTTGAAACGCTTGTGGAATTTGGAATTTGTTTTGTGTTCCAGGGCCAAACATGAGTAGTTTTCTCTAAATCTACATATTGACTTATTTTAGTAGAGAGTGGGTTAATTAAATGTGAACCGTAAGCCTGAAACAAAATATTGAGCATGCTGGACAGAGGAGAGGAATCTGTCCTTTAGATGTTAAAACAGCAATCAATACAGCATAACCTGGGAATATCCATCAACACACTGAGAACGAACGGTATTGAGGAAGATCTGGAGCAAGATTAAGTAGCTGGCTTCAGACACCGCAGCTCAATCTGAGACACCGCTGAGCATTTGGAATGAGGTGTGTGTATCGTCTGAAAAAATCAGATTCCCAATCAGGTGAATGTTCAGAACATTTCAACAAAACAGTAACAGAAATAGTACAAAGTACATTTGAATGAATGAATGAATGAATGAATGAATGATGCATTTATATAGCGCTTTATTGTGTATTGCTGTACACCCAAAGCGCTTTACGATCATGTGGGGGGGTCTCTCCTCAACCACCACCAGTGTGCAGCATCCATGCATTTAACTCAGATGAAATGTATTCTAGAAAACCTCAAAGAAGTTTTAGTCATCAAAATGATAAAATGTCCTTATAATTCGAAATCTACAGAGTTAGATGAGGCTAATTAATGCAAAGCAAAGAAATGAGACGCATTACGAAGGTCACACAAAAATGGAGACATTTTTTAAGGTTTCCCTGGAAACTGAACAAAAAGTAAGCACATAATACATGTTTTTCCAAATGCAAATACAGTAAAGAACACACTTAAAAAGTACACTGTTTGAAGGACACTTATAACAGTATAAATTATGTGTAATGACAAAACCAATACTAACACTTTTTGCTTTCATACAGCATCTATCATCCATGTAGGACATTCTGGAGGAAAACAACTGTGACTGTGTAACTTTGAAACTTGTGCGCAATTGCACGCTTACGGAAATTTACAAACCGAACATTGAGCTATATAGTGGCCTCCCGAGGATAGGAAATTAGCAGTGGAGGCGCTGAAAAACTACCATGTGATGTGTAATTTGCAAAATGTGGCACATCAACCGGTCGAGATGGTGCCTGTGGTAATGGACAGATGCTGCCATGTCAGCGATGTTATATATGACAAGACAAAATGCCACAATTCTGGCAGCTGGATTTAGCAATGGATTTCTGTCTCCAAAAGGTACAAGATCCTATAAGTCTTCCTCATTAGTTGCGGACATAGTCTTATTACTGTGGCGAGAAATATATTCGGTGTGATTCACCTGAGAAGATTCACTAGCAAATTCTATTGATCCTCACGCAGGTCTGATTTGTGCCTGATATAATTTCCTGCATCAAGAGTCTGTGAAGCAGCTCAGGGGTGGCCAGACTACATTAAAGCAGGAACATTTTGATTACAAAAGAATAAACCATTGAGACGGGAGGAATTACATTTTGATGGAAAGCATGGTACCTTCAGTTCCAGGGAATTGAAGGGTGCAGCATTTTTAAGACAAACATAGTATTTATTATGTTCAAACAAACCCAGAGCCCTGGACAGCTGTTGAATATTAAAAGACAGAAAGATGAAGCTGAGCTGTTTGCTTTGTGGTTGATCAGGAAAGAAAACATGTCAAACTGCTTTAAGAAAAAAAAGTTAAATAACGGTAAATTAAGCTCCTAAAGTGGTGTAAGTTTGCTACTGGATGGAAAAGGATAGTGTAAAAACAGCGTGTGACTGTTTTCCACAGCACAATAAAATGTAATGAAAAAAGGAAAACATGAAGACACAAAGAAATGGTGTAAATGGATGCACATCTATGTTCATTAGGGATGCACAAAAATAAACCACTAAAACAAAAATCCATTGTTTAATAGTGAATTTAAACATTATAACATTACATACCGTGTAAAATCGATTGTTTTTTTTTTTTATTTGGTAAAGACATTATTTTAATAGCATTATCAATTTTTAGTCATTTTAAAAAACACTGGATAATCTGTATGTAAAAGTACCAATATATTGTGCATGCCTAGTGTTCATAGGTGCATAATCTCCACTGGACTTAATGCTAAAAATGTTCATACAATGTAAGTCTTCTCTCTGAAGTTCCAAAAAAAACACTGTCACCATTACAGAAGTATTGAACATAAGGCCTTTATTACTACCACAAGCTGTTAAATTCTTCCTCAAGTACAGCGAGTGGGGAAGAGCAGCAGAATTGAAGGTCAAGGGTAAATATGGCAGGGTCCTTTAAGTGCCCTGCTGTCTTTCAATGTTCCATTGATTGAGTTCAGTGGGAGGATTCTTGGAAACAGCTGGACTCGAGTAAAAGAACTGTAAGGATGGCAGTACAAAAGCCATCATTTGTCGGATAAAAGATTATTATATGATGGGTTTTTTTTTTTTTGGTTTGGTTTTTTGAACAGACAGACATAAATTATACTGGATTGGTGTATGTTAAAGAAACTCAATGCACTGCAACTCATCACAAAGGAAAATAATTTTACTTCGGCCAAAAAAGTGATCATAATTGATTTTTTACACTCTTATGTTAATGTCAAAGTGATCATCAATGGAGATAGAAAACAGGTGTGACATTAGAATACCCACAAGCTTGTTAAAATCTGATGTTTTATTGCAATTTCTATTTTCAATCATTTTAGAAAAAAAGTAAGGAAAGCAATTAACTGGAAAAAATAAGTACACCATCAATTTGGTGAAAATAACATCTTGTAGCCATTTCTTATAATTGTTAATCAGTCTCCTTGACAGAATTGTAAGACATTTCTGTCCACTCTTATTCACAGAACTCCAGTGCATGTGTGAATTTTGAATTTTGCCTGTTTGTTTGTTTGTTTGTTTGAAAGCTTCCCTTACAGTAATTAGTGTCTTGTGTTATTCTTGTTGCAAGGTCCAGCGCTAGAGCAATGTAGAATTTCTAATTGACGATATTATGAAGGTTACAATAAAGCCCTGAGGTTCTTTGGTCACAGAGTTATTTTTTTTGTTTGTTAGTTTTTTTTTTTTTGTTAAACATGATGCTACTGTGACCATTCGTTTTAGCTTTGTCTCATCCATCCTGAACAACACTGACAACAGCAACTTTTCTCATCACATCCAAGAACAACTTTTCCAACAGCATCTCAACATCTTACTTTTTGTTAGAAGCTTCAAAAGGTCCCTTAGAACACACACACACACACACAAATGTAAATCTCTCTGATTTATACAACACATAAAAATAAAATCTTTCATATTATTTTCTGTTCTTTCCTTTACTGTTCTTCACTCTTTTATATCTGTAATATCAGAAAATATAAGATATTCAGCACATCAGAGGTGAATATGCACAAAAGGGCAAAAACATAGAGCTAGTTTAAATGCCTTTTTAAATCCCTGTGGACTAAAATTCAAAATGTTCAAAGCAAAACCACAGTCAGAAAAATTCCTCTTCAAGTTTTATTCCATTCATCTATGGTATACCAGAGTGCAAGATCTTACTTTGGACGTTTGCACCCTTCGCTTCATGAAATATTAAAACCTAAACACACCAGACAATAACTAGTATTCTGTGCACTGTCCTTTTCACAGTTCAACATCATAGACACATCTCACAGAACACCAATGACATGACATGACAGAGTAACTAAAGCCTTTTACATCCGATTAATGTCTTCATCACAGCAAAATAAAAAATAAGATCAATATGCAATTACAATTAAAGGAGACCATAACACAATTAGCTCTTACAAATGCCTCTTACTAATTAAACTCATCAAGTGCAACAATAAAGACATTCAGATGAAATTTAGATTTACCATTTGAGGAATAAATTATATTTTAAATATATAGCACAATGCAAAAAAGATATTTTGAACTCCATTATTTCATAATATTACAGTTATTAACTGTATATTTGACCAAAAACATGCAGCCTTGGTAAATGTAACAAAAACAAAAAATCTTCCCAGCCCCAAACTTTTAAATGGTAGTGTATTAAAATAGTTTATGATTATTTCACTCATTGATCATCTTTAAACATATAATTATTAATATTTATGATGCAATTTCATAGATTGAAAGTCTGGATCTAAAATCTGTTCATTTTAATCAACCCTCGGGACATAAAAGTGCCAAAAGTTAAATAAACACCCATCAATAAGAATCCACATTCTGCCTATAAAAATCTGCAATTCCTTGCCTGGATGGTCCAATTCAGCAGACCCACGCTTTGACTGAATGCCATAAGCACTTTCAGAAAGAAAAAAAAGCTAATATTCCAAGGCACAGAGAAAGACATATTGAAAAGACTGAAAGATGGCTGCATTAAACTATCAGAGTCACCGTGCCAAACCGAACACATTTTTGCTTATCAGTCTAATTAACCTATCCTGAGTGAGCCACCAACTCCAAATCACTTCCCATCTGTCAACGTTATGAAAGTGTCATCTTTTCTCCCCCACCTCTGTTTCCACTGACAAGCCAGCAATCAGTCTGATTCATGAATGTGTGCAAGTGACTGTCGCCGCTCGCATATTAGCACAGCAGCGCTGAAACCAAATATAATCCCCGTGAGTGTGCACATCCATTAGCATGATACACTTCCTGTTCTAGGTCTATTGTTGTCTTGTTTCATCACTCCAAAGAAGGTGAACCACAAAGTACTTTGTAAGGTCAGAATTATGAATGTGTCGGAGGCTGTTTCCAAGGGCAAAGATATTTGTCAGTGAAAAGAGTCTGTACGAGAACACTGTGAACAAAAAGAGATGACCCACAGTCACCCTCTCGGCCAACTATGGCCAATGATTTGTTTTAAATGAGGGTTGGGTGAGCATTTCTTTATCTAACAGGAACCAGAGCCCAGCTGTCCACACATACCTGTCATGCTGGTCAAGTCAAAGTCAAGTCTGCTTTATTGTCAATTCTTCCACATGTACAGCACATACATACAGAGAATTGAGATTGTGTTACCCTCAGACCCTTGGTGTAAACAGTTAACATTAAACACGTTCAAATACAGATAATACGGTTTAAACATATGTACATACAACTCTATAGCTATACAAGTAAGGACATTGTAGAAAAAAAACAAAGAAATAGATAAAGTGGCATAAGGCGCATGGCAGATAGTGCAAACCAGTTAAATAAAAACAAAACTGTGCAGATATATTTGTAGTGCAAAAAGAGCTTATCAATCTGAGAACATTGTAGAAAAATAAAAATAAAATTCTTCATGTTATTATTTATTTTAAATCATTTTAGAAATTTGAAATTATCGTTATAATTTATTTTTTATTATTAAAATTATACTGCAAAAATAATGACATCTTTTAAAGGCCAGAACACTTTTATAAAGGTTCAAAAGGAGACTTTTGCAGCAATGTAATAGAAAGGCCATTTTGGATTTCCCAAAGAGCATTTCATTGAACAGTTCTTAATTTTTTTTCCTTAGTGTGAATAACATTTTAATATTCTAAAGAACCATTTTCCACTTAGTGCAATAGTGCAATGGAACACTCTTAAAACAATTTTTAAAAGTTTCCAAAACGGGGTTTTCACACCAATGCCATGAAAGAATAATTTTTGGTTCCTCAAAGAATCGCTCAGTCAACAGTTCTTAAAAGAACCTTTTTTTTCTTAGTGTGAAGAACATAAAAGAACAAAAAAAGAGAACCTTTTGAGTAGAAAGGGTCCATGGATGTTGGATCTTGGAACCATGCTAATTTAAAAAAAATCATTATTATTATTATTTTGAAGACTTTAATCGTGTGACAAATATGGACATAATAGACTAAGCATGGCCATTCTTCAAATTCTAAACACATTCGTCAGATCCTATCCAAAGGTTGGAAAATGGGAAATCTTCTATTGAAGGGTTGGACTGAAAAAAAAAAGCAGAGTGTGACAACAGATGTATATCTTTCAAATCCGTCGCACATAGGGACATACGCTGGCAAATCATGAAAAAACAACATTCTGTTATGCCAGATTTGTGTTCCCCTTGCAGATGGTTCGATGTTACAACTTGTACCCTTAGTCTTGAGTCCTGCTTACATCCTCATCCATATTCATCATGTACACAATGAAATGCAAAGCAATTAGACAGAGCTGCACTTCCTTACAGATTATAAAAATTATAATATTGCATGTTCGAGAGCTTTAATTAATCTCCTTAAAGGTGAATGTCATCCTTAATTTCGAGTGTGCTAAATAATAATTGGTTAAATCACAGAGGAAGGCACTACATGGGATTTAGGCTGATGTTTCTTCACAAAGACTGGCCTTTGTGGCTAATTCTCAGGTTCCATTGATATTGCACAGGGAAAGTGGGACACCCGTGTCCTTTCAATAGCATTTCAAGTGTTGTCAAGCAACTTCATCTTAAGATCTGTGTTGCTAGGAAAAAGATGATTCAATTCAATTATGAAAACCAAACAAGCAATAAAATCTTATTCTGTCATGATCTCTCCAAAGTTACCAACTACTATAAATGGAAACATCTGTATCCACTTCAACACATTACTTCATCCGATCCCCCAATTTATAAACTTTTCCAAAACAAAATCTGGAAGGCACCTCTCGTTTTCTCTGGGATTATCAGAATGTATGACCTATAAATTGAATCAGCAGCACTGTTAGTAAAGTACATGACTCGGCTTGTTTCTCATCATGTCTCTCTTGACAGCTGATGCAAAGTGCACAAAAGTGTTGTCCTTGTTTCCCACCTCACTCCACAGCCACCTAATGTCATCTCTATAACCTTCTTTCCTACAATTTCATGTAACAAGCATCATGTGGATACCTTAGGGAACCAGCAGAGCAATAATGGCATTGGGTCAACTATATGTTTATGTTGACGCTCAAGGCGTCAGGTTGGTCCTATGAGGACCACTAAAACAAGGTGATAAAGAACAAGGTACAATCAACAGCAGAGCATCAGTCTATGCTATTAACATATTGTAGGTGTACGCAAATATGAAACACTGCTCAGAGAGTCTCTCTACTACCATTGTGCTCATCTCAATGAGAGCACAGATCACCACTGCCCCCTATTGGTGCAATGGCAATACAAAGATACAGTCAGGAGGAGTGCTGTGATGACTCTGTTGATGGTGTGTACTTTAACACTGTGCAATAAGTAATGCCATTTATGAACAGAGATTTTGATACTTCTCATGCATGCTTTCAAAATGATCCTATAGGATATTATATATCCAATTATAACAATGAAGTGGAAAAAATGCAGGATTACCCTGCTTTAAAATGACATCCTAAACTTGTTTACTAGTCTTCTTAGCATTTTTAACAGATAGTCCATCCAAAAATAAACAATTTGTCCTCATTTACTCACCTTCAAGTTGTTCTAAATCTGCATTACTTTTTTTTTAAACACAAAAGCAGACTGCGGGTAACTAAGTAGTTTATGTTATCCTTGACTTCCTTTGTATGGACAAAAAAATACAATGGAAGTCAATTGAAACCAAACCTGGTTGCTTATTAACATTCTTCGAAATATTGTGTTTTTTGTGTTCAGCAGAAAAAGGAAATGCATACGTGAGGGAGGGTAAACGATCACAGAATATACTCCCAGCAGGATATGATTGATTTTACATTATTCTGCTTATGTTATTGTTAAAAAACATGGCGATTTTTGACTGAAAATTTGCAATAGTTCTTTAAAGGGGTCATGAACTGCCTTTATTTTTATTTTGTACTGTTCTGTGAGGTCTACTGATAATGTTATCAAGATTGTTACATCAAAAACATAATTTAGAAGTAATAGGCTATTTTCTGTCCTGTTTTTAACCCCCCTCATCAGAACGCTCCGTTTGAATAGGTGTAGTGGATTGAAGACTCAAGGATTGTAAATGCCCACTGCTATGATTGGCTAATAGCTGTTTGACAGCCTATGTCCTTCACAGATGGTCGTTGCAGTGATTTATTTTAAAAACACATAAATACTCATATCAAACAATCTGTTTAACAGACAAAGCAATTGTGACTACGTAATGAAAAACTTTACTCACACTTGTGTGTTGCGACATTACTGTCGGATTCAATATAGTCAACACAGTATTGTCTTTCAGTTTCAATCTTTCTGAAAATCCCGCGTCGAATTGGGCCTTGTTTGTAAAAGAATCTGGGGTAAAATGAAGTGAACAAAGGACCGAGTTCTTACCGATGTGGTCTGGATCTTCACTCAAAATAAAGTTCATCCACTCTTTCTTAACGCTGGAATCAGAAGGAAGGCAATGCAAAGACTGCTTTTCCACAACTTGGCACTGCACACTGTCTTGTTGTATTCGGAGCCATCTTTATCGTTTGGTTTCTGTGTAGATCTGTGAGTGAGTTCGCTTCTCTCGTAAACAATATGCGTGAATCAGTGGGCGGGGCCAATTTAGCAACTTCTTAGCCACCGTATTTTTTAAGAAAGGTAACAGTTTTAAAAAAATCACGAGTGTGGTGTAACTGGTGTGTTTTATGTCGTAGAATAAAACGTGAAAGTATCTTGAGACTGTGTGAACCACAGACCTTATTTTAGGGATTTAACCAAAATCCCATTCAAAAAATCCATTGACTCTGGGACGATGGAACCAGAAATGCTAAATGCTAACTCGCTTCCGGGTTTTCGCCTACAAAGTGACATCATAGTTTTACCACTCTATTAACGTGCTAGTTAGCAAGTTCTGCTGCTAAAGTAAAAAGTCTCATGAGAATGGCTCCTCACCCCATGGAAGAGAGGGGTGAGGTGAACAGAGCTCATTATCATTTAAAGGAACATGGACTAAAACTGCTTGCTTAAAACAGAGCTGATTTTGACAGGGTAAAAAGGGTGTTGTTTTACACTACCACTGAGAAATTTTATGTTATAGACTTTTCATTAAGACCCTAAAGAATCATATCAACTTGTGGAAAATGGGCATCCTATGACCCCTTTAAAAAAACATATGTTGTATATAATAAATAAATGCTTTTATACATTATATATAACATTATATATTATATATATCATTATATATATATGTGTGTGTGTGTGTGTGTGCATGCATGCGCGCCGCGTGCGTGCGTTAAACTGTAATAATACTTGAAATAGTACTATTTTTACTGTATTGACTTTGATTAAATGCAGCTTGTGTCCATATATATAGTTGTTAAAGTCCGTGTAAAGTGATATTAAAATATGTGTTCTGAGTTTGTCACACAACAGAAAAATGTGTTATTAACCACCCAGCCAAATTTGAATGATAAAAAAAACCCGCCAAGTAACTTAAATAAGTTATCAAAATCTTTGAAAAATAAGAAGGACTCTCTGCTCTCAAACGCTGGGGACGTGTCCGCTATCGGCGCTGAAACCACGCCTACTCGTGGGAAAGCGGCCGTCTCTCTCAACTGTCAAATACCACTTCAACCTGAGTGGATGCTACTGATACTACCTCTAGTAGCTTGATTGGATTTATACAGCCATACATGTTTGCGCGTGCAAATTCGCTCCATGTTTTTAAATTGTATGTATTCTGCCACATATTGTCTCTGGGCTAAGACCCGGGTAGCCATTCACCCTAGAACCATCCCTGCCTATAATCTGTATATCTAACATCACAGACATTCAAAAAGACAAATTAAGAACTTGACCTCTCAATGTAGTTATTATAGTGTTAGGGGCGGGGCCACGCTCGGTGGCTCGATGCCTCGCCCAAAAAATCCTGAACACAGAATCGGTGAAAAACTGTTTAACGATTTAACTCCACAATTTAGTACTACCGTACATAGTTCAGAGTCTTTGTAATGTGTTTCAGCAATACATTTCTAACATTTGTAATGTGTTTAGAAACAATTCTCAGAATTCTCTTTCTACACGGACTTTAAAGGAAAAAAGAAAGAAAAAGATGCCATAATTACAACATCATAAAAGATAACATAATTAAGCCCTTCCAAGCATAAACTATCCACACAGTGAAATAAATCAGCAACCTCATAGCACAAGTTTGAAATAATACAATGAAATGGCAGCAGACCAGCAGACTTATTTTTCACAATATATAGCCCTTATTAAATGCAAGTTCTGCTCAAGAGCATTATTACATTGTATTTATCATTACCTCTTCATTGTAATAACCTAAGTTGTTGAACTCAGGCACAGAGAAAAGTAAACTTTGAGCTCCTCCCTTAATTCCTCTCGTGAAGACCCCAAACTATATCCAGACTCAGAAGAGCTGTGTTCCAGCATGCAGAGGTGTACGTACAACGAGCCACAACTTGAGCATCATTATGACATTTCAGCAATATGCAACTGTTGTTTTTAAACTTGAACATTTTCACTGTAGGGATAAGCAAGGGGACATCTGTTTATTTTGTTAAAGGGAAGTTTACTTGAAACTGAAATTCCATCGGTCCTTACATCAATTGGTGAGATTATTGTTCATCATGTGGAGACTGCTGACCTGTGTTCTCATGGCCTCAGGGTTGCTGGCGCGTGACCTTCGGACGAGACAAACTACATGCCCAAATGTGTGCGACTTGTCCCGCTGCTCATCTGCTCTAGAGTCTTGTTATTTCGGCGTAGTGAAGGACAGATGTGACTGCTGCAAGGTGTGTGCGGCGGGAGAGGGGGAGTATTGTGGGAATCACGGACACGCGGTTTGCGGTCAGGGAATGACCTGTGAATATGGCAGCAGCGCGTGCGTGTGTGACTCCCATGAGCCAGTGTGCGGCAACGATGGGAGAACATATCCCAGTGTCTGTCGACTGAAAGCGGAGAACAGACGGGCTGAGATGAGCGGCATACCTGCTGTCATTTTCATCCAGAGAGGCCCCTGCGAGACCGGTGAGGGAAGAAAAAATGTTTGTTTTGGTGTTCATAACACCTGGCCAACTTGACAGAAGTTAATAACAATCTAAATGGTGTAGCTTTTTTTTTCCTCTTGCAGCAGAGGCAACAATTTATATTAAAAGTAATGTATCAAATGTAATGTAATGTAATTTATATCAAAACAAATGACAGATTGCTCATAAATTTACTGTGGTCCTAATTTCCATTCGGATAAAATTCCTTTTATTTAACAAAAGACATTCTTTCTGTCCTGATGGAATGTTTTTAAGATGTAACTCACAAATCTTCAAAACACAGAAATGTTATCATTTTATTGCTGCTTGAATGACACATTTAAACCAGATTTTTGCATATTTATCATATTTCACATATGCCATGTTTAGCACAGATATCACTGAAATACTACACTTAAGTTTAGCAATGCTGAGGTGCAAATCAAAAAGTCATTGACGGGGCATATCATATCTGATATGATTGAGTACAGCTTAACTTTACAGCTTTATGCAAAATTCAACCGAATCCCCTCATAAAAAAGTAAGAGGAGGCATTTATGTGATAAAAGATTTATGACTTAAGCCACAAACCTCTGCAGTAAAAGAGGTGCAGCATTTCAAATCTACTTCAATGTCAAGGGAACTTTGATAACATTCATTTCAGCACATGTCAGTGCTGGCATTCAGCAGTTTTGCATATTGCGAAAGCAAAGGAGTTGTTAATGTCAACAACTTCTTTGTCACTTGTTACAAGCCAAACCATGGAGCACCTTTTGAGCATAAGTATCATCATAGCATGTTGATTGTATAAATTAACTGAAACCTTAGAATGATATTCCTATAGCTACCAAAAATGTTATCATATTAGGACAAGAGATTATTATTGATATTTTTAAATGCCTTCTTTTTATCATGCCATGGTGTCTACAGGGTGATTTCCACGGCTTCTTCATTTGTAACACTAATGTAAGTCATCGTATTGTGTTCTTTTCTCATTCTCACAGCTTGAGATATTATTTGACACACGGATGCTTGTATCAAATGGATACCTTACAGTGTTAGTACAAATAGTCCTGCACTGAGAAACCATTTTTATTGTTTTCTATAAATGAAGGTGGTGCTAGGAGCAACGATCAATGTTTGAGTTCTACACAATCCCACAACACCACTGACACCAGAATCATTCCACCTGATATGAGAACAAAGAGGGAGCCCGCCGCGACCGACAAGCCATCGCCGGACAGAGCGACAGAGCAACGGATCGCCGCAGAGCCGGAGCTACAAGTGACGTAAGTCAAGTTGCGAGAGCTGGCAACAGAGCCTGCCACGAGGGAGAATGCCGTGGACAGTGAGAGCGCGGAGAGGAGCTCTGCCTCTGCACCATGGCTGAGGGTGAGCTGATAATGGATCTGAGCCTGCTGGATTGCAAGGGAGAGGTTATAGAAGGGGACCTCATCGACTGGGAGGCTGATCTGGCCCCTTTTCTCCCTCCTGCTGCGGAGCCCTCTATCACTCCAGTTGCCCCGTCCAGCCCAGAGAGGGCTCATGTTCCTGAGTTAAGCCCAGAGAGGGCTCATGTTCCTGTGTTAAGCCCAGAGAGGGCTCCTGTCCCTGTGTTCAGCCCAGAGAGGGCTCCTGTCCCTGAGCACAAATGTCTGCCCTCCCACCCGCTCCTGCCTCCTCCTCTGCTGTCGTCTGCTTGCCCTCAGCCCACCATCTATACAGTGCGAGCTCCGCGGGACTGCCATCCTCCAGTGTCGCTGTGGTCGGAGTATTCCTTGACTCTGCCTCCAGCCTCTAAGCTCCGTACTCCGCCTCGGCCCATTGACCCGTCGGCTCCACCATGGCTCCTAGCTCTCTCCTCTCCGCCGTGGCCCATCTGTCCACTGGCTCCGCCGGGCTCCCTCGTCCCTCCGGCTCTGCCTTGGTCTGTCGTCGACCATCATGCGCCTCGGGACTCCACTCCTCCGGCTGCGCCTCGTCCCTCCGTCTCCGTTAGGCTCCTCCATCCCTTCGGCTCTTCCTCAGTCCTCTGTCACTGCGGCTCCTCCTCGGCCATCTGGATCCCCGTCCTCGCCTCGGTCGCCGGCGCCATCTGCTCCTCCTTGGTCCCCTGGATCCTCCCCGTCACCCTGGCTCATCGGCTCTCCGTCTCCGCCTCGGGCTCCTCCTCCACCTGCTCCGCCACCGTTGGTCAGCCACCTGGAGTCGGCGGCCATTCCTCCTCCATGGCTCCTCCCTCTGTCGGCTCCACCGTGGGTCAATATTATGTCTGTGGTCCAGCTTGGCTCCTCCTGGTCCGGGTCCCTAATTTTTCCCTGATCTCTGTCTGCCTGCTCCCCCCACCCCGGTGAAGTTGTTACGACGTGGGATGCGCCTTCTGGGAGGGAGGAGTAATGTCACGCCCCTGGACTAGTTTTGTTCTGTTTTTGCTCCCCATGTGTCCAGTGACTCAGTTTTTCCCCAGTCTGATTAGTTCATTCCCTGCACCTGCATTATCCTGTGTATTTAAGTTCCTGTCTGTGTGTTTCTCCCCAGTCAGGTCTACTCATTATGTTTGTGTGTTTCAAGCCATTTCCGATTATCCCCTGTGTTTCCTGGATTAAAGATTATTGTTTGTACTTCTCGTCTCTCTCTCTCATTCCTCCCAGCGCAGATCGTGACTATATATGTATATACACTCACTGGCCACTTTATTAGATACACCTTGCTAGTACCGGGTTGGACCCCCTTTTGCCTTCAGAACTGCCTTAATTCTTCATGGCATATATTCAATAAGGTGTTAGAAACATTCCTCAGAGATTTTGGTCCATATTGACATGATAGCATCACGCAGTTGCTGCAGATTTGTCGGCTGCACATCCATGATGCGAATCTCCCGTTACACCACATCCCAAAGGTGCTCTATTGGATTGAGATCTGGTGACTGTGGAGGCCATTTGAGTAAAGTGAACTCATTGTCATGTTGTTCAAGAAACCAATCTGAGATGATTTGAGCTTTGTTACATGGTGCATTATCCTGCTGGAAGTAGCCATCAGAAGATGGGTACACTGTAGTCATAAAGGGATGGACATGGTCAGCAACAATACTCAGGTAGGCTGTGGCATTTAAACTATGCTCAATTGGTACTAAGGGGCCCAAAGTGTGCCAAGAAAATATCCCCCACACCATTACACCACCACCACCAGCCTGAACCGTTGAGACAAGGCAGGATGGATCCATTCTTTCATGTTCTTTACGCCAAATTCTGACCCTACCATCTGAATGTTGCAGCAGAAATCGAGACTCATCAGACCAGGCAACGTTTTTCCAATCTTCTATTGTCCCATTTTGGTGAGCCTGTGCGAATTGTAGCCTCCGTTTCCTGTTCTTAGCTGACAGGAGCGGCACCCGATGTGGTCTTCTGCTGCTGTAGCCCATCTACTTCAGGGTTCGACGTGTTGTGCATTCAGAGATGGTATTCTGCATACCTTGGTTGTAACGAGTGGTTATTTGAGTTACTGTTGCCTTTCTATCATCTCTAACCAGTCTGCCCATTCTCCTCTGACCTCTGACATCAACAAGGAATTTTCGTCCACACAACTGCCGCTCACTGGATATTTTCTCTTTTTCGGACCATTCTCTGTAAACCCTAGAGATGGTTGTGCTTGAAAATCCCAGTAGATAAGCAGTTTTTGAAATACTCAGACCAGCCTGTCTGGCACCAACAACCATTCCACGTTCAAAGTCACTTAAATCCCCTTTCTTCCCCATTCTGATGCTCGGTTTGAACTTCAGCAAGTCGTCTTCACCACATCTAGATGCCTAAATGCATGCTGCCATGTGATTGCAATTTGTGTTACCAAGCAATTGAACAGGTGTACCTAATAAAGTGGCCGGTGAGTATATAATATATATATATATATATATATATATATATATATATATATACTGTATGCACACAAATGTTCCCTGGCCTCTGGCCAAGAGGTTCAAATTTATTTAGTTTTGACAGTTATGCCTTGGGATATATGATCCATCTATAAAAGCCATGTGGCATGTTCTGTCAGCTGTGCCTTGCCAAATTCAGGGGTCCCAAAAGGGCTGGAAAACACAGTGTCACAAGCAATTCAGCTCTGAAAGTGGACTCAGTATGCAAAAAATAGTCAAGGGAACAATGATTTTGTCAAGTGGTACATGTGGATTACATAACCTTTATCCACATCCAGCACATATTTGCATATATGTAGCATCAGATTTGCTGGTTTCTTTGGCAGAAAAGTAAGAGAGAATATGATTTAATCAATGATGTCTTAATTTATTAAGACAGGTTTTTATGGCGCTGCATCTGTGGTTTACTGTCATGATTTCTCATTTCTTGTTATATAAATATTTTTTGTGTTTACCTGTTGTGGTTCACCCCAGGGAAACCTGCACATGCAATGTCGGGACCCTGACATTCTCTCAGAGGAGCAAGGCTGCTGTCAGCTGCCACAGACTTGGAGATAAGCATGTGACATCAATTTATGCAGAGACTGTGTGACAAGTTCTCCCTCAGTGCCTTCAGGTAGCAGGGTGAAGAAAAGAATAGGGTTACTATTGTTGATATGCAACATGTTGAAGAGCAACATTGTGACACTGATCATGCAAAATTGCTAACCCATGGTTTTATGCACGTGTTTTGGCTTGGTCTCTATTTAAAAACAGGCAATACTTTTTAAAGTAATTTGTGTTGTTTTTGTCTGATCTCTTTGTTCTGATAGGCTCTCGAAATCCAAGCAGCATGCGCTACAAATTTAACTTCATAGCAGATGTGGTGGATAAGATTGCCCCTGCAGTGGTCCATCTAGAACTGTTTAGTAGGTAAGGACAGATGGTGTTGGTTGTTTAGAGGCTGAGCACAGAGTGACATGCTGGTTATAATGCTTGGTATTCTTAGCTGGCACAGAATGAACTCTCAATATGTGATTAAATTATGACAATATAATAGTTTTTGCTTGCTTGTTTAGACAGAGGTTCAAAAATGAGAGTAGAATAAGTATGTAAACACTGCTGTTTGGATTGGAATTTCTGTGTGTTACAAGATAACTGTAATTGCATTTTGCATAAATTAAACTTTAGTATATAATTATGTGACAAAATATGCACAGTGTCATCATCACTAAACATTTACAATAAACATTTGTTGTGTTACATTTCATAGCACAGTTTAAAAAAAGGATGTTATACACTCAATGGTTTGGGGTCTGTAAGGTTTTTTTGTGTTTTTGAAAGAAGTCTCGTGCTTACCAAGACTGCATTTATTTGAAAAAGTAAAACAGTAAGATTATAAAAATACAATTAAAGTAACTGTTTTCAATTTTAATAGATGTTAATGATTGTAATTTATTCATGTGATGGCATAGCTAAATCTTCAGCAACTTTTACTCCAGTATTGAGTGTCACATGGTCCTTCTATGATTCTAATATGCTGATTTGGTGCTCAGTAAACATTTTGTATTGCTATTATGTTAAAAATAGATATCTTGATACTTTTTTAGGATTCTTTGATGAACAATGTTTAAAAGTACAGACAAGAATTTGGAATTTACCTGTAAAAACGTTTTGTGCTTCAAAACCTTTTTTTTAACTCATACACCAAGGAACTATTTCCCCAATGTTTCCTTCCAGACAACCCTTTTCCAACCAAGACGTCCCGGTTTCCAGTGGTTCAGGGTTTATAGTGTCAGAGGACGGGTGGATCGTCACCAATGCACATGTACTGACCAATAAGCAACATATCAAAGTGGAGCTCAAAAATGGCATGCTCTATGATGCCACAATCAAAGATGTGGATCACAAATTAGACATTGCTCTCATTAAGATCGACTCAGAGGTAAGCCAAGATGTCCAAAACCTGGTCAGAGGACATGGAGAAATGACTTAACTAATGACAAAAACTAGCCTCCAGAGGTCTTCAGTGCATGGTCAAAATACCTTTTGTTGCATGTTAAAAATGTTGTCTTTGCATTTTACTGCTCAGATCCACTGGTTTATCATCAGCGACTAGCTTCACAGCTGCTGGAAGTAAATTAATCTTGGGGAGGCAATCCAGCAGATGTTTCTGGAGTCAGCAAGGGCTTGTGCCACCAAAAATTAGATTCTGCTTCTTGACATGGTTAATTTGTTTTCTGATTTTCTCAGGAGAAAATTTGTCTCGGTCTTACAAATTCCAACTTTTCGCCTATTTTCGCTGTGCGCTTGTGACCATGCAAGATAACATGTCTATTTGCCACTGAGAGCCTGCCTTTGTAAACAGGACCAGCACAAGGCCCTGAAATATCTCCTGGCAGAAATACAAAACAGCCCAAAGAGAAAAAAAAAAAAGTCATTTCAGATTTATTTAGAACCACCTAACTTCTGAGACTGTCTGTAAAGACAAGCTTTGATCGGCAGCATAGAGTATCCTCTTCCAACAACAATAACGTCTCACCATAACCCAGACCATAGCAACAGCATGTAGCACAATGATTGGTAATCACTTTAATTCAGTCCCAGACTTTGTATGGCTGCCTGTGGTTTCAAAAAGGAGGAGAAAAGTGGAGAAGAAGTGCTGGGGAGGCAAATGGCAATCTGTTATTTTGCAGTGCCCCAGCAGTAGCCTGCAGAGTCAAGGTTGGGACAGAGTGTAAAGGCGTCCTGCTCCAGAAGCCCCGGTAATCAAGCCTGGTGCATCAGCCTGAAGTCATAAAAATGCACCCTACAGAGCACAGGCAGGCAGGGGCGAGCTCAGGCCCAGATTGGCTGCTGGCTTCAAACAATTCAAGGAAACTTATTAGACTGTTCTAAAAAGGTGACAGCACAGAAGATAATCAAGTTGTTTTTCTCTGAAAAAGACTTGTAGGGGCTGTGTGATTTTGAGTTGGAGATCACGATGAGTTGTTTGTGGGAAAAGGCGAGTATTAAAAGGGTTATTTTCTATTAAAAAGGTGCCCACTAACAAACTGTGTAAATGTTATCACTGTAGTCGCTAATTTCAAACGCTGTCACTGAGCGCTCACAAACCAACAGACTTTCCATTTTGCAACTACCTATTTACAGCACGAAAAGTGATGGAGGAAAAGTGATGAAGGTCAGAAGATATTAAATGTTAAAATATACAATTCAACTTACCATTGGAACTGTAGTTCCAATACTGTCAGATATTCAACCGCTGAAATATGTCACACAACTTATGAACAAACATGTCACCTGATGTTACATTCACTTCAGGAAAGTATAATGAATAATTTGAGTGAGATGTTATAGCTAAAATATATAGCTAAAATCATAAATAGTATATTACAAATGTATGTCTATTTGATGTATGCTTGAATCAGCATTATTTCTCTCTCTCTATAATATATATATATAGAGAGAGAGAGTGTTATATTAATATTTTGAATTAGTTTTATTTTTACATTTTCAGTTTTCATTTTAATTTCATTTAAATTTTTCATTTTTATTATTTTTTGTAGCTAACATTTCTGTTTAACTTTTAGGATTTTTAGAAGGCTACTTCAGCTTATTTATTTATTCAGTTAGTTTCCAAAGCCACATTTCTAATTTTCATGTTTTTCATTTAATTTTATTATTTTATTTGAGTTACCAAATTTTTTATTGTTTTTATTTAACAATAACTGGCTTAAATAATGGGTTTTTTTTTTTATTCTGTTAAAATATTAACAGAAAGTTTAACAGATTGTTTGGGGTGCTTCCTCAAAAGATTTTATGACAGCCATCATTTAAACTGTTATATCTGGACATGTGTTTGGAGTAGAAACATTAATTATATAAATAGCCTATTTTTAATTTAGCATTAATTTAGCAGTTTTATTGGTCAAAACAACTAAAAAAGATGGAGCAGGTATTTTGTTTTTTGTTTTTTTACAAAAATCAGGAAGTTGGCAAAATATGTATTACAGGAATGAATGAAATACACAATGTTTCTTTGTTTTAAACAGACTCCCCTGCCAGTGCTTTTACTTGGTCGTTCATCAGAACTGAGGCCAGGAGAGTTTGTAGTGGCTGTGGGAAGCCCGTTTTCTCTTCAAAACACAGTAACCACCGGTATCATCAGCACTACCCACCGAGGAGGTCATGAACTTGGCCTGCAGAACTCTGATATGGAGTATATTCAAACAGATGCCATTATAAATGTAACCGTTCTACATATAGGCACTATCAATATAGATAGTTTAGCTGTGTGTCCATGAATATGAATAGAATATTAATGTTTTCTTTTACAGTATGGAAACTCAGGAGGACCTCTTGTAAACTTGGTAAGAACCTTTTATTCTCCCGTCTCTTATTTGGCATTAAGTATATTTTGAACATAATTCTCTCTCTCTCAGCTGCTACTGATTTTTATCCCTATTTGTTTCCAGAAAACTTCCCCCAAGCTTATAACTCTTGTTTTTATTTGTGCAACATTCAATTTTGGTATTTGTGGTACCTTACTGTGCATCATCTACTGTTTCTATGTCTGCTTCCATCTGGAAATTTAGTATACCCTGGGCAAATTTACCTGCAGTGGTTTATATTATTCTATTGATCTTTGTAAAGGAAAACACAGCATGTGTCCTTGAAGGAGCCTCAGGCTGAAGCATGCATCTGGCTTTGCAATAAAAAATATATCCATTTATAGTGCACAATGGATACTTGAAAATATGTAAAAAGCATTGCACAAATGCACCATAAAACTGGAATTAAACAATGGAATGGTATAAGTAAAAAAAAGCTGTATTTCAAGTTGATATGGCTTTACTAATATGTATTATTATGTACATACAAACATTTTACATTGTACTTGTTTAAATAATGACCTCAATATTCTCTATTACTCTTAATTATTAAATTAAACCCTACACACAGTGATCGCCGTCCCTTGTGTGTCTCAAGGTAGCTGTTCATTCATTGCAGTGCATTTCAGTATTATGCTCCCTGTTTGCGGTTTCAAGGATGGGGATGTCATTGGCATAAACACTTTGAAGGTTACGCCAGGAATATCTTTTGCCATTCCCTCAGACCGCATACGCCAGTTCCTTGTGGACTCTTATGACAGGCAAAGAAAAGGTTTGCAAACTTCTTTTAAGCTGTTTATTTGTTTTAATCTTGATTGAATTAAGTAGCTGTTTTTTCTTACATTTCAGGAAGAATGCTGACTAAAAGGAGATATATGGGAGTGCGAATGCTTCAACTTTCAGCTGCGTAAGTTAGTTTTTTTTTTTCTTCTTTTCAAATATGCCTTTATTAAGATATAAAGATACATTTATATTGTTTTTTTAATGATCATGTTTCCTTCATCAGTGTGATTAGGGAGCTCAGAGAGAAGGAGAGCAACTTTCCAGACGTGAGCGCAGGGGTGTATGTGTATGAGGTTATTCCAGGGACTGCTGCCTTCAGGTAAAGGAATTTGCCTGCACCTCCTCTTACACCTCCCGATTAACCCCAACCACACCTTTCTTCACTCATCTAGGCCCAGAGGCTCCTTTCATACTATCATAACTTTCAGTCAGATCAGGATTTATATCCTCATCTTATCCCATAAAGGCCTTTACATATTTGTCCAATGAATATATTTTTCCTGTAGCACTTCTGTTCTATGATGACATTCCTCCTGTGGTATTTTGTTTAGTTTTTTTTTTTTGTATAAGTGTCTGCCATTAGAAACTTTAAGAGGTAGTTCACCTAAATATGAAAATGGTCATTTTCTCACCCTCATATCATTCCAAACCTATACGACTTACTTTCTTCAGTGAAACATAATAGAATGTTGGTAACCAAATAGGGATGTAACGATTAACCACGAGCCGGTTGAAAATCGATGCAAATATATGACGATTCACCTGCTGGCAGAGACTACTGAATCTGCGTCTCATTCAGCTCATCTGCTGTTTCTGTTTTATGCAGATATTTGTTATGTATAATTTCACAAAACTGAAGTCAGAACATTCTGTTTTTGCTTCAAATTTCGAAATTATACAGTCTAATTTAGATGAAAAACTGCTCATGTTGCATTTATGCAGCATCTTTGTTTGGATCATGATTAAAATGCAGTGGTTGTCTCTCATTTTAAATGGAAAGAGCACAGACAAAGCCTTATTTTGTTTATATGAAGTGATTTCTTTTATTAGTGTTACTTATTTATTTGATTTGGGGTTTGTTTTAAAATTTCAATTTAGTTTTGTTATTTGGTAGACACTTTTATCCAAAGCGACTAACAAATGAGGACAATAGAAGTAATCAAAACCAACAAAAGAGCAATAATATTCAAGTGCTATATTAATATATCATTATAGTGTTATATTTCAATTTCACAAAGAAACGTAATGCATTTTGTCCAAGCAATAATAAAAGGACACATATAATTTATAATTTGTCTTAAATCTAATTTTGTTAAAGAAAATTGTGAATCGAATCGTGAATTGAGTGAATCGTTACATCCCTATAACCAAACATTCTTTAAACTATGACAGAATTTTCATTTTTAGGTAGTCTATCTTTTTAAGTAGATAAGTTTGATTCAGCTGTCGTCTTCGAGCTTATTTTACATCCAAAGTCTGATCAGTTAACTGTTGCAATTAACACACAATACAAGAATAATAACGAAGAGTATCACAACATTTCACATATTGCAATTTGTTTTGTAGCGCCGGCTTGCTCAACCAAGATGTGATAATCAGCATTAACGGACAACCCGTGCATTCTACAGAGGATGTGAGTCAGGCTGTGCAGTCAAACACAGTTCTTTCTTTGGTGGTGCAACGTGCTAATGAAGAAATCACAATAACAGTGGTTCCTGACGAAGTGGACTGAAAAACATTTCTGGTGCTAGTTTTCATCTACATTTCATCTACAAACAATATATTATCCACAAACATGCATTACTTGAAAAGGGCATTATATTAATAGCATACATTATCATGACGCGTCAAGGCCAAGTGATGCGTTTTGATATAAATACACAAGTTTTAATGTTAAGATTGTATTTTTCTTCGGTATATATTATTCTGATTAACTGTAATGTCAGTTTTATTTTACAGAATATTATAAGATACTGATATACACTACTGCTCTAGTGTCTTATGCTCATTGAGGCATTTATTTGATTAAAAGAACAGTAAAAACAGTAATATTGTGAAATAATATTACAATTTAAAATAACAGTTTACTATTTTATATATATTTTAAAATGGAAGTTATTCTAGTTATGGCAAAACTATATTTTCATGTGGCTGATTTGGTGCTCTAGAAACAAGCATTGTGTTTTGAATGAAAGAATTATCTTGTAGTGCATGTGAACATTAAAGCTGATGATCTGTCAGGCTATAATCCATAACACGGCCAACATACACATTGCAAGCACTTACTACCTGCTGCTTTCAATTGTTTTCAAATATAGAGCCATTTTCACCAATCAAACAAGTCTTTGTACCCAAATGATTTTATCTAAGCCAGAAATTGTGAGTAATTGGTTATTGAATTAAAAGCACATGTTGTTTTAAAGCAATGCATTTGAATGTGTTGCAACATATCCCCAAGTGCCTACGTTGTTCAGCAGACCAACAGTCAAGTAAATAATACATAATGTACAAGAAACACACAAGCCATGGAACAAGAGGAAATTAATAAAAATAAAACTTTTAACAGTTTCTCACCAAATTGCGTTTTGAATGCTGTGTGAAAAAAGCCATGGAAATTCTGCCAAAGGATGCATGATTAATATTAATGCATGCCTATTATTGTATGTATTTTTAATTGCAAGCTGTTTCATAACATCTGTCCCTTGACAGCTCTTTGTAGGTATTCAGTCTAAAACAAGATCTGTAACATCGCTGCAGCTGTTTTGGCACAGTCTGCAATCCAGCCCTGAAAACATAATTTGATTTGATTTTAGACATCATTTCATAATGGGGAGCATGTTCAGAAAGACCATATAACAGTATAGGACAAAGACAAGTGTAGTCCATTTGGAAAATATCTGACTAATTTCCTAGATAACTATGTTGTTTGTTTAATAAAAAAAAAATCAGATCATCATAAATATTGATGTATCAATGAAGAGTTTTACTCTTTGAAGATGATCTTTATTTACTACACTGCTTTGCATAAACACGTTACAAAACAAACAAGAATAACAGTATTTTACAAATAATAAATGGAAGATAAGGCCCATGTAAGCCCACGTGCATACAGTGTATTAAATATAACTTGTGAGCATGAGAAAGTTGAATCAGATATAGCCTCTTTAAATCAATAGAAAGTGCACCAGTTGCTGCTGTCGCTGGGGGTCAGGCCTCCTGTTATCAGGAGAATGAGGTCCACAAACCACCAGATGCCAAGACCTCCCAGGGTAAGCAGCTTTCCCACCGCAGTCCCAGTGTGCCCGAGACAGAACCGATCGACGCCAAAACACCCCAGGAAAAATGAGTACAATAGGGTGGTGATGAAGTAGTGTCCTGTATATCTTAATAAATAACAAAGGAAAACAGTTAACAAAGGCAATAGTTTTAAAGTTTGTGTTTAGTGTAAAGCTTGTGAATTGATGCAGCTCTATTTACTGAAGGCCAGTCTTGAGATTTACACAGCATGAAGTACAGTACATACAGACTCTCAGTGAATTTGAGATCCACAGTACTTCCCTGCCCTCTTGTGGTATAGAAATAAAAAATTATGTAAGGCTCTCTTGTGGTTCAAGAGCAGTTCAAACAACAGGAAACACTTTGTGTAAGGGGCATCCTTGTTTTTGTTTTTTTAAACAAACAAAGCTATTAGCAGGGTTCCAACATTCTTGACAATTAAATTGTCCATGACCTTTCTAGTAAATTGTAAAGATTTTTAAGACCAATTTGCTAATGAATAGTTAAGACCATTATCTGAACATATCTATGGTTAGCAATCAAGTTTTACTCCACACAAGAGCTACAGCTGACCATAACTAGAAAGATGCATATTTATTATAGACAATTCCATGACTAAAATTTTTTATTTTTTACTAACACTAAGTGCAAATAGCCCATTTTGTTGGCAAAAGCCAGACAAAGTTACAAAATAACACATTCAGAGAGTAATGATAGTGAATTTATATTTTGACACATCTCAAAAGCCATTTCAGCTCAGAGTGCAGTTGATTATAAATAATAAAAATAACAACAATAATTGAAAACTGGAAACAAAGTTCCGAATGGATATTTAATAAGCCTATAGTTGAAACTGGATTTGTTGTCCTCACATTGATGAGGCACACTGACCACAGACCTGGACCTTCAAGGACACCTCTATTGATTAGCAGGTTACGGGTCAAATTTAAAATAAACCCTAATCCTACTGTGTTATAATGTCCTACAACACGCTGAGCTGCAACTAGTATCTACCACTATCTGCAATAAAATATTAATAGCACTATTTATTTATTTTTTTAAATCACTATAGCACCTAGTGAACATAAAACTTTTTCTTCCACTTGTGTAAAGAATTTAACATGCAAATAGCCTCTGCCAAAAATGATATATTAATTCATATTTATATAACCCTTTCACTTACTTAATGCATGGCTCACTGCCTCTGAGAAACTCCCTTGGTCCAGCGCACTCTATGCCATCCAGTGCCGTGCATAACACCTGGGTATGGTTCACATCTTTGTACACTTGACCGCCAAACTACAAGAAAATATACGTTTTAAGTTTTTAGCTTGAGTGTAAACATCGTTTGGCACGCACATACTTAGTGCAACATATATTTCCAATGTACTTGCTTTTACACATCCATAGCCCAGTTCCTGAAAGGCAGAGACATTTCCTCCGTGATCGACTGGATCTTGACAGAATATGAATTCCTCTGGTCTATAAAAGATACAAGAGCACGATATATCATCACATAACTTCACCAGTGACGAGTAAGTGTTGTTTACACGTTACAGGCCGCGTGCCTCGTAAAGATGAGATGTTTACTCACAGGTATCGACAGAGCACAACAGGTGATGGAGGGCTGTACTCATGCTGCTGCGTGTGATTTGATGTTTCTGTAGGTATAACACTCTCCGTCGCGTTTTCTACTGTCGGTTTGCTGATCAGAACTGTTTTGCTGGTCGTGACTCTGTTTCCGGGAGGCTCGGTTGAGTTTTGCGAGTGAATCCCTTCTAGACACTGTAAAAGCAGCACTGTGAAGAGCAGCAAGAACTGTCCGCATAATAAAATATAGTTGACTGAAATCTGCGGCATGATTTCTGAACAGCAGTTAAGCTGGACGGCTAAATAATCTTCCAGCTAATGAACGCGACAGCAGCTACTTTAGCGGTGATTTTGCCAGTTACATCTGTAAATGCCAGTCGACATATTACTGGCGGTTTTATTTCATAATATGCTACTTATGTACCGTGTTGTAGACGAGTCTGTACCATATTATTCTGCTAGCTGTAAACATAAGCTGAAACTGAGATGTATAATGGACAACGCAGGCGGCGCATTGTGATGACGCTATTTTGTGTAGCGTTACGTCATTTCATATTTATTTTCAGTGTTATTCATATAAAGAAATACGCAAATATACTATAAATAAACTGTATTTTGCTTTCATAATTATTAAACATTTGTGGGATTAAATGTCGTCGTTTTGTACAGTCCAATATATTTTATGGATTATAAGGCACACTTAGGCATTTGGGGTGGTATACATTTTATTTAGAGCTTTATAGAAATGTAATATATTAGGCGTACATTATTGTGTGTTATGAGATTAATTTAGAAGTGTAATATCTTAATTTGCGTCATTTGAAATGTTTAAATATGAAATTTTAAATATTTTTTAAGCCTCCTACCTTGAGTGAACCTTTTTTATTCAGTAGCCCAGCATATCTGGTTCCATCATATGGTCATGGACCTCTTGTGGTGAAATGATGACCATCATAGTGGATTTTGGCCGCAATAAAATAAAATGATTGGGGTTGTTCCCCTTCAGTTCGGTCACTCTACATTGTTATGGGAAATACCTTTTTCTCAAATACTACTGAAGCCTTATTGAATCACGCCAGTAAAACTGGCCAATGGCGTTCAAGCGCTCGAAATATGAGTGGGAATCCCACTCTATATAAGGCAGTGCTTGTACGTCATCTATTTAGAATCTTTTTCTTCAGCCAACCTTCTACGAGAAGCAGAAAACCTATCAACAAGAAAGAACTACTCACAGTGATCTACATGCTGCAGCGGACATGCCTTTTCTTCCCCTGGTGTGTTCCGGTGAGCTTTGGAAGCAAAGATGACTCGTGATTGCCTCTCCTGCACGGAGCCAATCGAACTCTCTGATGGCCACGAATCGTGCGTCTTTTGCCTGGGTCGCACCCACACAGAGGCGGTGCTTGGGTTGTCGGACTGCCCCCACTGCGGAGATATGAGTCTCTGGACTCTCCGGCTCCGTGTGGCCATCGTCCAAGGCGATGAACTCGCCCAACTAGCTCTGCCGCGCTCTTCCTCTGCAGCCTCTTTCGAGCCAAGGAGGAAAATACCACGACTTTCTGATGCGGATCTGTCAGGATCAGGTGACGAGCCCGTGCCGGCTCAGTGCCCACATGCTCCTCAGCCCCCTGCTGCAGGTCCCTTTCCAATGCGCTTCATGACCACTGATCTCCGCCTCTCCCCCGATGCTCAAGATGTGGTGTCTTTCGGTGCCATGGAGGGCACTGAAGAGGAGGATGATGCCATTTAGTTGACAGCGTCTGCGAGAGAGGAGTGGTCCAACAGCCCGCTGGATTACACTGCGCCCCATGGCAGCGACGAGGGGGACCTCCATCACAGTAATGTTGAGCTCCTAAGCGTCCTGTCCAAGGTAGTGGATGAGCTCGGGTTGGAGTGGGCGCCTCTTGCCGAGCCGGCCAGAAGGCGTCTGGACGAGTGGTACCTCCAGTCGGATCGCGGCCGCAAAGACACCCAGCGGAGACCCAGCCCCTTTTTCCCCGAGGTGCACGACGAGATAAAAAAGTCGCGCCGCTCACCAGTCCTCCCTCCTGTCTTCTGTGGATGGAGCTGACCAAGTATATCAAACCTCCCCCGTGGAAGAAGCCATCACTGCCCATCTCTGTCCGTCAGCTGCGGCGAACTGGAGAGTGAGAAACAACGCGTCTCTCCCCTCTAAACCTTGCCGCGCCACTGCAAACCTTGCCAGCAAGGCTTTCTCTGCGGCGGGCCAGGCAGCTTCAGCACTGCACGTGATGGCGATACTCCAGGTATATCAGGCCAAGTTGCTCAAGTCACTGGATGAGCACGGGCCGGACCCCGAAGTGTTTAAAGGGCTCTGACGTGCCACGGATCTGGCCCTCAGAGCGACGAAGTTGACAGCTCGAGCGATCAGTCGCAATATGAGGAATCTTGTGGTGCTAGATCGTCACCTGTAGCTTACTCTGACCGAGTTGAAGGACTCAGAGAAAACGGCCCTCAGGTCTCTACGGAGCGGCGGTGGAGACGTTCACGGAGTGATTTGTTGAAGCACAGAAGCAGTCGAAGGCCATTATCCACTTCCTGCCAAAGAGCACCGGCGCAAAACCTCCAGCGCATTCCCGCTCCTCCTCAGCACAGCGCACAGGAAGACCGCACGCCCCTTCTGCTGCTCTTCGACGCAAACAAGAGCCGGTGGTGAGGTGCTGGTACCGAGCCAGAACATCTCCTTTTTAGGAGTGGAGCTGAACTCAATCAATATGCGAGCGCGTTGGTCGGAGGAGCGCTCACGAAAACTGATCAGCTCTCTCGCAGTCTTCAAACTAGGGCGTTCTTCCCCGCTAAAATGCTTTCAGAGGACGCTCGGCCAGATGGCTGCTGCTTCGACAGTGTGCAATCTAGGGCTCCTACATATGCGACCGCTTCAGCTCTGGCTAAAGAGCCGGGTGCCACAGAACGCATGGTGCAAAGGCACCTTGCGCATCAAAGTGACGTGCAACTGTTTACACACGCTGATGCCTTGGCGCAATATGACTCTGTATCGCTGGGGTGTTCGTATTGGCCAAGTGATCAGGAGAAAGAATGTTACGACAGATGCATCGAGCACGGGCTGGGGAGCCGTATGTGATGGCAGACCAGCCTTCGGGACATGGTCAGAAACGGAGAAGTCATGGCACATAAACTGTCTGGAGCTTCGTGCTGTACACCTAGCTCTCGAGTGCTTTCTCCCAGACATTCTTTATAGCATAGCATTTATAAATCACCAAGGCAGCGTGAGCTCGCGACCACTGCTGCGGCTGGCGAGAGACCTCCTTCTGTGGGCAGATCAACACCTCCTCTCCATCCGTGCAGTACATGTCCCTGGCCGCCTGAACTATGGCGTGGATTTACTGTCGATCCACAGTAAATCCGCAGGCGGGGTAATCCACGGGGAGTGGAGAGTACACCCTCTGACAGTCAAAATGATTTGGAGTGTATTCGGCAGGGCGGAGGTGGATCTCTTCGCATCAGCAGAGAACACTCACTGCCCGCTGTTTTCTTCACTGACACTCTCTCCCCTGGGAATGGATGCACTAGCTCACAGCTGGCTGAAAGTACGCAAGTATGCTTTTCCTCCAGTGAAACTTCTGCCTCACGTGCTTTGCAAAATCAGAGAGGAAAAGGAATCTGTTCTGTTAGTGGCACCGAAATGGCCCAATCAGCCGTGGTTCCCAGAACTGGTAGAGATGCTGGTAGCCCCCCCGTGGACTATCCCATTGAATAGAGACCTCCTCTCTCAAGCACAAGGAACGATATGGCACCCAAATCCGGAGTCATGGAGCCTTCATGTCTGGCCGCTCGACGGATCTTGCCAGTAACAGATGCACTTCCTCAGTGCGTGTTGAACACTATCTCTGAGGATAGGGCTCCTTCCACGAGGCATCTTTACGCACATAAATGGAGAGTTTTTTTCAAGTTGGTGCGTATATCGCGGGGCGAAAACCTAATCAACTGCCCAATACCAATAATTCTTGCCTTCCTCCAAGAGCGATTTGATAATGGTCGTATGCCATCCACATTGAAAGTGTATGTGGCCGCTATAACAGCCTTTCACGCGCACGCCGAAAATCGCCCGATTGGCAGAAATGAACTGATCATACGATTTTTAAAAGGAGCAAGACGGCTGAACCCTGCTCGCACTTCTGCTCTACCCACTTGGGAATTGGCGCTTGTGCTTGATGCTCTCACGGGACCCTGTTCGAGCCCATACAATCAGCGAACTTGTGAGCGCTCTCTCTCAAGACAGCGCTGCTCCTCACGCTGGCCTCTGTTAAACGAGTTGGAGACCTGCAGGCGCTTTCGATTGATGACTTGTGTATTGAATATATAGACTTACCTTGAAGCCTAGAAAAGGATATGTGCCTAAAGTGCTTTCGACTCCATTTAAAGCGCAGGTCATAACACTATCTGCTTTCCGCCCCGAAACACTGACCGGGACGGAGCCGCTTAATACACTGCTGTGCCCTGTACGTGCGGTGCGTACTTATATCGAGCGCTCTAGACAGTTCAGACTCTCGGAACAGCTATTTGAATGTTTTGTTGGATGCACAAAAGGACTGCCTGTGTCCAAGAAAAGGCTTTCACACTGTATCGTCGACGCAATTGCTTTGGCTTACAGCTCAACCCGTGGACTCGCATCATCCTGGGCCTGGGCAAATGGCATGTCTATTCAGGACATTTGTACGGTGGCAGGCTGGTCGTCACCCAGCACTTTCGCGAGGTTTTATAACCTAGATGTGTCATCGCTTGCCTCGCATGTGCTGTCAGTGCAACCAGCGCACGTGCCTACTCAGCCTCAGCTATGATCTGTGTATCAGTGGTTTCGACTAGGTCGTATACACCCTGTATTGACGCACCACCAATTCAATGCGGTCCCTAACAGTTTATCACAATGTTTTGATATAGTTCACCACGTCTTTTAGGACTTGATCCAAGTTGCTTCAGTCCAAGAATGTTCAGTTCTGAATGGATGACATACAAGCACTGCCTTATATAGAGTGGGTTTCCCGCTCATATTTTGCGCGCTTGAACGCCATTGGCCAGTTTCACTGGTGTGATTCAATAAGGCTTCAGTAGTATTCGAGAAAAAGATATTTCCCATAGCAATGTCTCGTTCGCTCATTTCGGGGAACCGAGGTTGCGTGAGTAACCGAGAGCGTTTATATGTCAAATACAAGTACTTAATGTTAAAAATATAAACCTAATTTTAGGAATAAAAAGAGAGAGAGCAGGTACAAATCCTGGCAGTGGCAGGTCGCAGCGCCACTTCTGGTGGCATCCCCAGTTGCCATCTCGCTGTTTTTGCTGTTTGCTCGGTAAAAACAACACTGTTATACAAAACTACAAAAAAAATAATGTATTTAATTGTAACACTTTAGTTATTAACTAGTTGCTTGCATATTGTTAATTGTATTTGGCCTTTTTAATGTAATGTTTATTAAACCAGGGAAATGTGATAACAGTAAGGTTAGATATGTATGCATGTATGCATAAGTATATATATATATATATATATATATATTACTCATACACGAAGCCAGAGGGCGCAAGAAGGACTCATATAGAAGTAATAACTTACAACGTACCAGGAAATCCCTAATATGGACAAAAGCATCCAGCTATCATTGTATGATCTGAATAAAAGGCAGAAACCTTTGGAAATGTGAAGACATTAAACACACGATTGCAACAATATATGGTTTATTTGTGCTTTTATCAATAATCTCCAGGTAATAAATAAAGGATATGAACAATTCAGTGCTACTTGACATAGCATTTATTACAGTACAGAAACTATTCTGTCTTATATGTGATAAAAATGAAAAAAAAAGTGTTTGTAGTGCAGTAACAAATAGTTTATTGGTTATTGTCCAACAGTGTATCTGATTTCAAAGCCAATTAAAAGAAAGAAATATGAGGAAAAAAATGAAGTTTCCTATATTCTTATATACAGTATGTATATGTATATATATATAAATATATATATATATATATATATATATATATATATAAAAATATATATATATATATATACAGACATGGTCAGAATTGTTGGTACCCTTGGTAAATATGATCAAAGAAGACTGTGAAAATTAATCTGCATTGATAATCCTTTTGATCTTTTATTTTAAAAATTCACAAAAATCTAACCTTTCATTGGAGAGTAAGAATTTAAAATGGGGGGAAATATCATTATGAAATAAAGGTTTTTCTCTAAAACACATTGGCCACAATTAACAGCACCCTTTTATTCAACTTTTTGAAACCTCCATTTGCCAATTTAACAGCTCTAAATTTTCTCATATAATGCCTGATGAGGTTAGAGAACACCTGACAAGAGATCAGAGACCATTCCTTCATCCAGAATCACTCCAGACCCTTTAGATTCTTAGCTCCATGATGGTGCTTCTTTTTTTTCCACCCCACTCATTTTCTACAGGGTTCAGGTCAGAGGACTGTAATGACCATAGCAGAAGCTTTATTTTTGTGCTCAGTGACCCATTTTTGTGTTGTTTTCGAGGTTTGTGTTTGGATTATTGTCCGGTTGGAAGATCCAAACATTGCCCATTATAAGATTTCTAACAGAGTCAGTCACTTATTGATTTTTTATCTGTTGGTATTTGATAGAATCTATGATGCCATTTATCTAAACAAGATGTCCAGGACCTCCAGCAGAAATATTGGCCCACAACATCAAAAATACAGCAGCATATTTCATTGTACACATGGGGTCCTTTTTTATCCCTGTGTTCACCAAACCCATCTCGAGTGTTTGCTGCTAAAAAGATCATTTTTTGTTTCATCTGACCATAGAAGCCAATCCCATTTGAAGTTCCAGTCGTGTCTGATAACTGAATATGCTGGAGTTTCTTTTTGGATGAGCTAGGAGAATTTTTCTTGAAACCCTCCCGAACAACATGTGGTGATGTAGGTGCTGTTTGACAATTTCTAGGGGTACCAATAATTGTGTCCAATGTGTATTTGAGAAAAACATTTATTTCATAATGAGATTTTCCCCCATTTTCAATAGTTTTAGTAATTTTTTTTACCACGTCTGTATATACAGTATATATATATATATATATATATATATATATATATATATATATATATATGTGTGTATATAGTGGTATGAATACTTTCGCAAGGCACTGTGTGAATATATATTACATTTTTGTCCCCCTCACTTCTGAAATGATGGCTACGCACCTGTATATAGTATACACGTGCGTATATACTGTCTATACAGCTAAGCACTCCTTTTATGTATGTTATTTATGGGAAAATACTTATGCAATTTAGCTTATTGGGTTCATATTCTGATCGCATCTGCTCGCTGGTATATAATATGCATCATCAAATCTTTTATTTAAAAATAAAACTGTGTAGTTTACAGCAGAAACAGCGACAAAAGATCCTGGCTCCTGGCACAAACTAGCAGCTGATACAGAAAAATTTATAATAATAATAATAATAACAATAATAATAAATAACACACCTGTGGGAACTTTGCCTTAATATTTTAAAACGCCATCACTCGCCACTGAGAACAGTGTAGTTTTTACCACGCAAACAGCAAAAACAAAAACTGCCAGAAACGACCATGCCACCGGAAACAGGATGCCACCGGAAGTGGCGCTGCGACCTGCCACTGCCAGGGATAGCGCCAGCCCCTATTGGATAAAAAAAGTGTCTTAACGTTTAATTGATCTTCAGGAAAAAAGAAAAGAAAATGTTAGTAAGAAAATAAGAAAGAATAAAATAAAATAAGAATTTAATTATAGGTAGACTGAAACAATATTTTTAGATATTCCCTATAGCTTAAATATGCTTAAGTGAGTTGTATACTAGTCATATGGTTAAGAAAAACAAGGAGAAAAACACAGAAAAACTGTATGAAATGTATTTAATGGTTGCTCTGCAACTTCATGTATTTTACACATTTTTCACACTTTTACACAGCAGATAAAGACTAAAGAATAAATAGTATATATTAATTTGAATCCAGATCTTCAGTTGATACATACAATAAACTCTAACCATTCCATAATGCACGTCTTTACAGCTGAATTTGTTGTTGCTCCTGTAGAGGCATCTCTAGAGATCCCGACATGGTGTGTTTTGATCCTCATTAGGTTTTAATCCAGGAGTTGTAATACCAGCAAGATCATTTGTATCAGTTTCACCATATGGTACAAATACTGAGGTTTGTGGCATTTTTCGGCCATGCACCCACATTGGCAAAGGGTAGGGTCTGCATCGGGATCGGTAGCTAGCGTTGAAAAAGGGGGAGCCTTGAACCTGGTATGACACAGCAGATGACGTGGCAGCAGATGTAGTCATGTAACTCTGTGGATACGATAAGACATTTCCATGTGCTGAGACAGTCACACCCTGAAAAAGTCAGATCAAATCAATATTTTATTATTAGTATTATTGTTTTTACAAAAAAAAAAAAAAAGTTTTTGCAAACTTTTAAAGTTTTTTACATGCAATTTGAAGTCAATCAAACAACACATTTTGTTTAGCGTTTCATGTCTTTCTTGTTTTTAAACATTATCATTTATTTAGTATTTTTACAATAAATATTTGTATTTTTATCTTTTAGTGATATTCAACCAAGCAGGCTAACATAATGAACTGTCAACCTACCTGAGAGGTTGTTCTGTGCTGCTGAAAATCAGGCATTACAATAGGTCTTTGTTTTGAGGATGAGACTGAAGTGGTGTAATCTTGACCCTCCCCTTCATTTGACCTTCTACTTAACCAAGGACCAGTTGCTTCAGATGCCAAAAACGGAAGTGTTCCAACATAATTAAACTGGCATAAATTTGACAAGACATGTGGCGGCACACACAGAGAATTAATTAGACCAGGAGTGGGGATGTAATAGTGCCGAATGAGCGAACCCTTCTGAGAAACGTCAGTCACATCATCTGCAAACTTGTGTTGTTCAGCATGTTTTCTATCCAAGGTTAAATTTGCAGTAGCCTCTTTACTATGCTTTTCTTTGCTGTTGACCCTTATGTTCCTTTCTCCTTGTATCTCCTCTTTTATATTGTCCTTGGACTCTTGCACCGTTGTTGAGATTTCTGCAGAATTTTGCTCATCTTGAGAAATTGAATGCTTTCCATCTTCATTGCTTTCCTTCTCATCTCCATATCCGTCAATGTCACTCTCATTCGTATCTGTAGAATAAATACATCATAAATGCCTGTTAGGAATAGCAAGAATAATATCAATAATAAAACAGAGAATAAAAGCAAATTAAGTATAAAAATGTATACATAAGTATAAAATTGCTTACAATAATAAACAGTTTGACATTTATTATAGATTATTATAAAGTAGAAATATAGATTTAGTATAAATCCAACCGAACACCTGTTGAAGTTGATGTAATGACATTTGTTTCTTGAATTAAAGGGTTTGATGAACTTTGGTCAAAAGACGAGTCGTCTGTGAACACATTGGCTTTTTTTGGTGCCACATCACACCTCTGATGCAACGTCTGTTTCCTAATTATTGAAAAATACATATGTCAGTGGATTTTACAATGATTCTTTTCAGAGAGTGCTGCTCAAAAGATCACATTGAAAATCTGAGGTTTCAAAATCTAATTTAAACCTGAAAATAAAGAAAATGTATTAAACAAAAAAGCATGATATAAATAAGAAGACAGAGAAACATGACGCAAATAAGAAAGATTTTGCTCTAATCAAATAATAAGTAAATTTGGAATATTGATCATGTGAACAATTTTTTTTCCAAAGGTTAGATTTGCTCAGTACAATGTGCTGTTTGAATCATTCTCAGACCATGCTGGAGAATATGATCACAAGTTTGTGTTCTTGCAGCTCCAGTACTGCTGTCTTTAAAGCAAAAGGGGACAGACTCAGAAATTAATATTGTTCAGTTCAACTTTTCACTTCAGTACGCTGATAATATCTGGAAAAAGAAATGTAAAAAGGAAAATAGATGCATTTTAGAAGTGGACATTTGATAATGACTGTATAGGCATAAATCTGAAAGAAATAAAATACCTTTTCTCTCGTCTCCCATTTCCGGTATCTCGGAATCCTTTCGCAAATGGGTTATTATCGATTTTCAGCTGAGTTATCTGTAAAAGTTAACATATTAATGAAGATGCCACATTTCTTGAGTGTTGTGAAAATTGTTTACAACTTTATTAGGCTAATATGTGGTTTGTCACCAACGAAACATCTGAATCTGTCACCTTTTCGTTTTGGTATGCTGTCACAGCGATAAATTCTGTCTCAGGGAACAAGTAGGTTTTGAATGTGCTGTAAGGAAGTTTGAGGATGTCGTTGGCTCGAACGATATGAAACCTCGGCTGATATTTGTGCATGGAGTTTAATATGGTCTGCAAAACAAAATCATATCATTTTGCATACTCATTTCATGATTAATTTTTTTCAAACAATAGTTAAAAGAAACATTTCTGTTCAAATTCCACAAAATTTCATTTAAATCTTTTTTTGCACAGAATTAGAAAAATGGCTTTATACGACTTTAATGACTTCAAGTTAAAAATAACTTTAATGAGCTGCTGGCTACAAGCAACTTGTTGAATTTAGGGCTTGTTAACTTCAGGCTACTTGCTTGACGAGAAAGAGAAAATTACCCAGAAACAGAAATAAAATAGATAGAAAATAAAATAGAACATAGGCTAACATTTTGAAGAGGAATTTACACTAAAAGTCGTCCATAAATTGTGAATCGCATCTACCATACGAAATACTCACAAATCCATGTTTGTCAGATATATTGTTCGTCAGTTTGAGCTTATGAAATGTCACAGCTTTAGACATCCATTGTTCCCCGGTAGCAGGACTGTCCGGGTGGATGTACATTCGCTTGGGCATTTCTGGATCGGCCTTTCCAGCCACCATCCAGCGAGAGTTGTGAAACTTATATCTGTAGTCATCAGCCGCGACTATATCCATCAGCAGGACGTACCTCGCCTTCCTGTCCAAGCCGCTGCAGCGCACTTTGAATGCTGGAAACATTCGCCTCAGAGAAGCAAAAGACGTTTCACTTGTTTACAAAGTGTTCAAGTCAAAATACATAGTAGACTAACACTTAAGAGAAATATACAGCATGAAAAGTAGCCTATAGCTCATTACAGTCCATGCAAATAAAAAAACAAAACAAAAAAAAACAGTTTTTAAACACTCCACGCGGAGACTGGTCGTGTTAAATCACCTTCTTACCTTCCAGACTTTGTTATGACCATCTCCGTGCCGCTTCTGTGAAACTGCCCCCACAGTTCCTTGCCTTCCAGGTGAACCACGGGGTCATCCTCAGGTGCCAGTCCAGGGTCTCTCGTCTCCACAGAGAGGTGCGCGGGGGACGCGGCGTCTTTGAGCGACAGACGAACCGAGTTATGGAGCACGTTCGCAAACTGCTGTTTCCCGTATCCCGTAGGAAAAATCTGGGACTGCTGTCCAAGCATCGAACTAATAGTGAGGTCAATAGGACTGGCCGGTATAAAGTGGTGATACGCCATTCTCTCAACTTGCGCTGTTAGTGGGGTTATTTCATAATCAATAATCACTTCATCCTCACAGTGCAGATAGCTAATAACTCCTCTCTGAAGTCTTCAGCTTATGTGGAATCATGCGAGTTCAGTAGGCTGTGTCAGAAGTTGCAGACAGTTTGTCAAAATGCATCTCGTCTTTTTCATCCATTTTCATGCTTTCATGGCTTTGTCCTGTTGAGTGAAGAACCCAACTGCAGAGACCGTAAATTTGTTGTTTTATGGGGTCTCGCGCGTACAGATGATGAACCCTGGGGACCTTATGCCGGATCTCAGGACAGCATGGTGGTTTGTTGTCGGGACGGGTCAGTCAGGGGTTTCTGATTGGCTCCGTGGACACATCCAAGCCAATTGTGCTTCGTAAGGGCGTGGTAAATCGATTTTATAAAGAATCAACTGCAACAAAGTGATTTGATACAAATGGAGCATCAGCTGTCTAGATTTTAGTGTTGCTCATGCTTGTAGATAAAGAAAAGGCAGATCGGGGCTAGTTGTCACACTAACTGTAAGGTTGTGAATCAAAAGACCAATTATACAGATTAATTTTGTGAATTCAAAAGGCTTTAAAATATATATTTTTAAAAATATTTCTGAATATTTAAATATTCTGACATTCTGCATCGTTTTTCAGATGAAAAAAAAAGTAACAAATTCAGGATTTAGCCTAAATGTAAACAATTTGTTAACAATTTATTTGATTACCGTATAAATAACATATTTTTGTATTTTATATATTTGTATTTTACCATTTACATTTTTGCTGTTTTGTTATTTGTTATTCTGTTTCATAATTGTTTCACTGTTTACGTTTTTCTGAAAATTCCAAAGTTTGTAAATTGTCAGGTTCCATTGTGACAGCTTACCCCATGCAACACAGAAATTTGGAAATAAACACACCTTGAGAAATATTTACTGATGTTATTCTGATGTTTCTCTATACATTAAAAAGTAGTCATGTTCTAATGGCAGTGTAGAACAAACAGTGGGACATACTAAAATATATATTGGCCTAACTGATGCTCTCTTTAGGACTGTCTTCATTAAATTACCCCTCCCACTCACCTCCCACACGACCCGTAATCAATCTTACATCTCTAATCTAGATGCTTGATACAAAAGCACCAAACAGCACAACTACAAAATACAGTCAAACATGGGAAACACTTTCCTCACTTACATAATTTTCATACACACACAATTATAAGTCCCATCTTTTCTTGCTCCCAGACTCCGTCCCGTAATATCATGCTGTGACATGAGTGGGAAGTGGCTGAGGGTTCAGCTGATGTATGCTTGTGATTGTCTTGGCTGGATTAGTGAGTGTATTCAGTTACACATTTTTATTGCAGAAGAGTTTTGGCTGCACATTCCACGAAGGCTCAAAAACGCCACCGTGGACTGAGTGAGACCAGCAGGACACAAGCCTCTTGAAACCATCAGTTGTGTAACTCTGTAATCAACACAAACCATTTTCCTTTTCTTGATGTCTACAATCACATATTGAAAGCTAAACCACTCCTACTAGTCTATAGATAAAAAGCTTTGATGTTTTTTAAAGGATGTGGCCAAACTTTCACGGTGTCAATTTGACAGTCCAAGTAATGGGGAAGCCCCATCAGACGCTCCATTTCAAGGTTTTTAATGAGGTTCTATTTCGGTTTCTGCTCAAGGCATCAGCACTTTAGCACACTTCTTTTTTTTCTTAGTGGGAGGCTAACTGGCATCACTTTTGTATTGTTTTAGTAGTGTATAGTGTAAAATGCTGGGTTACATGTCCTAACATGTTCATTTAAATGCAGGTTGTCTGGTGCAAGTTTTTCCTTTCTCTTAAAATATGTAAAGTTTTGTATCATCAAAATTAGCCTAGTATAAACTACCATTCAAAAGTTTAATTTATTAATGTTTTGAAAGAAGCCTCTTGTGCACACCAAGGCTGCATTTATTAAAGGAAAAATACATTAAAAATAGTAATATTTTGAAATATTAATTACAACTTAAATTATGTTTTCTATTTTAATATATTTTAAAATGTAACTTATTCCTGTGATGGCAAAGCTGCATTTTCAGCATCCATGAATTCAGTCTTGGGCATGATTTTTATTTATTTATTTATTTATTGATGAATGTAAAAAAAAAAAAAAACAATTAGCAACGTCTTTACTGTCCCTTTTGATAAATAATTTCATTTAAACGCTTGATCTATATCAATATAAGGGTGGTGAAAACTCTGCTCACTGAGATACAGCTTTATTTTCGAACATTGCCTACATTCTGAAGCATTTAAATTATTTCACACCCTGCTCCTGTAATGGCTAAATCTGTGAATTTATGATGACGCTGTTCTATGACAGCTTTATATCCTGTGTTCAGCTGCGCTGCCACGGTGGCTGAGAGTACAGAGAAAGATCCATACACCGGATTATGAGAGATATGCCATCTGCGGCCATCCACTACTGATGACCCAATCTTTATTGGGCAAGGAGCAACCCTGGCTGTCAATCATTCCTACTTCAAAGAGGGAGTGGGCAGAGAGCGGTGGGAGGGAGAGAGCACTGATGCCAGTCTGATATTTGTGAGAACACTAACAGACATTGTGTGTAACTTAACACCGAGGATAAATAGTTGCTTTAAACTGCTCCACCAGCCGCTACTGACCATTGAGGTGTGGCTGGTTGGGAAGAGGTGAAGTTTTAACACTACATTTTTTTATTGTAATGTTATAGTTTCATCTACATTTTACCACTGAACAAGCTTTGTGGTATCTTTTAAAATAAAAATGAAACGTTTGACAGCATGAGCAGTCTGTATTGCAGTTTTTTCCTTGTTTGTAGGATAACATTCAGCTCACAAATCTCTTGCTGAAGAGACAACCTTGGATAGAAGGATTTCAATAAAGCATTATAACAGTAAAAAGAAGCAATTCATTTTGAACTTGAGCTGAACAATTTGCAGATGTGAAGGGATTCAGGTTTGTGAATATGTCCAAGAGGAAAACACAATTACTTCATGTGAGTAATTGGGGTTACTTTCCTCCAGTGAACGAGCAATGAGTGGCCATCTCTCAAACACCTCAGCTGTTTATTTAGAGGGGCTGTGATGAATAGTCGGCCGCTAACAGACTGGTGTGACTGGACATGTTTGGACTGTGGAGGTGGGAGGAATGTAGTTAAACAGTGGCACTGAGAAGGTGTGAGGAGAGAGAGAAGTTGAAACAGAGCACGTCATCCTTTCCAATAGATGGTACTGCTCAGAAACAAAAACAGGACAGGCAGGATTCTCTCCACCCCATATGTTTAAATGATGCGCAATCAAGATTAAGTAAACTGTAGAAATCAGCACATCGCTTCAGACAGGTTTTCTGGGAGCAGATCCAGCAGCAGATGAATGAGCACTGAGGGAAATGAAAGTAAATGACTGATTGTCTGCAGTCATTAGTGTGATTCAGTTTACATCCTAATGAAGAACACTTTGTTTCATAATAGATCTATTAAATGCTATAATAAAATAAATGCTGCTCCTTTGAACGTTCTGTTTATTAAAGAGTCCTGATGAAAATATATATCATGATTCCACAAAAATGTTAAACAGCACAATTTTTACCAACAGTGAAAACAATAAAAATGTTTATTGACCAGCAAATCAGCATATTAGAAGACTGGAGTAATAGCTGATGAAAATTCAGCTTTGCCATGACAGGAATTATTTTATAATATACAACAATAGAAAAATAAATATTTAGTGCGAGATCAGAGAGTACAGTCTATTTATGCGTGTGACATATACTGTATGTGACCCTGGACCACAAAACCAGTCATAAGGGTCCATTTTTCAAAACTGAGATTTATACATCACCTGAAAGCTGAATAAATGTGCTTTCCATTGATTTATGGTTTGATAGGATAAAATAATATTTGGCCGAGATGCAACTATTTGAAAATCTGGAATCTGAGGGTGCAAAAAAAAATCTAAATATCGAGAAAATCGCCTTTAAAGTTGTCCAAATTAAGTTCTTAGCAATGCATATTACTAATCAAAAATTAAGATTTGATATATTTATTAAGTAAAGATCATGAAACATGATCTTTACTTAATATCCTATGATTTTTGCCATAAAAGAAAAAGCTATTGCTACAAATCTACCCGTGCTACTTATGACTGGTTTATATATATATATATATACACACACACACACATACATACATACATACAGTACGTATATATTATAAATATATATTACATATTTCATACATATACATATATATATATATATATATATATATATATATATATATATATATATATATATATATATATTGTTCTCATGATATTCTTATACAATTGGATCTATTATTGTTACATCAATCTTTAATGGTTCAAGTTCTTATTCCCACTTCCCACAGAAATTATTGAAAATAAATTAGAGACAGCAGAGCCCAGGTGAACATTTTTCATTATTATTGAATTTTTTTATTTTATTATTATTTTGTGATCTGTATTTTCAAACAACAAAAAAGGCTCACGTCAACAAATACTCCTCTGAAGGTTATTTCTGTGGCTCATTCGGCTCATCGTACGAGGCGATGAGAAAAACATCTTATGTGTTTGTACTTGATAAAGAAAGAAATCAATTTCATTGCCATATCTGCTCTTTGGGAATCAAATACAACTTTTCCTGCACAAACATTGATCGATGTCAGGAGGTCATTGATAACTGATTCAGATGAAGGTCGGTCCTCAAGAACCATTGAGACTATATTCTAATACTGGCTTTGCTTAGATACAGCAGCCAAAATCTGCCTCATATTAAGCACAATTGCTTTAATGCTGAAATCTTTTGTATGTGTTTTTGTTTATGTATTTGATGCATGCAAATTAAGCTCTTTAATCTTTAATTTAGACCATCCATCCCAATATGGCTTTTATACTGTGTGTAATGACTATAAATAGAACTGAAAAATTGAAATCAAAAAGATTTAATGGGAGTTACTCTGTATCTTATCTGGGATCATTGTTGAAGTATGTATAAAAATGTAAAAGTTTGCACGTTCTTTGGGGAAAACTGGCTTTGAATCTGCTCTTTGGGAGGCCGTTGTGTGAGGCTCAGGGGATCCGGCTCATTGAAACGCAACTACTCCCAAGAACACCCGCGCCAAAAAGACAGTATTGATGTTTCTGAGCAGTGAAAACCTACTCTGGTAGATTAGGAAAGGTCTGCCAGGCTCAGTAAACCTGTGATTAAAAGCTGTAGTAGTCCTTAGAGTATTAAACATGAATCTGGGTAATGAACACAGAGGGAAGGGGTAAATAAAGGAAGCTTTTCGGTAAATTAAATTAGATGTAAACATTTGTTTACTTTGGGGGTCATTCAGCATCTGATATTCAGGAATTTAAATGTATGCTTCTAGATTACAAAGAATAATCTTTTGATTTGAATTCAATTTAGATTTCTTAAAATCAAAAAGGTCAAAAAGTATGTACTGTGTCCTGAAGATTACTACAGTAAGCATTATAGCAGTAAGGTTTTTTTACAGTATACTGAAAGTAAAGTCAGCAGAGGTTTTTACTTTGTGATTTTACTAGTTCTCAGATGGACAATCTGAAGAAAGGTGCTAGCACAGCGAATATGCAGCTAAACAATTATATATAGCACACTTTTACTTTATTATTGGATATGTCCTTGAATTAAATCTCTTTGTAAAGGCTCTTTCATCAGGTACGTTAAATATAAATCAGCATTACTGATATATCCCTTCTGTATCTGTTGCAAGATACTAACAAAATCCTTCCTGCAAGGAAAATCTCTGTATTTCCAAGCAAATGTACATGTGAGATAAATTGTTTATATATTGTTTTATATATATTTTTAAATAATATTTGCTCATCTTATTTTTTATATATGTAAAATAAATATTTTCAGATATATTTTATGTAAAAAAAAAAAAAAAAAAATCAGATTTTGTTATACCCAATAATTCAACAAGTTGATTGTACTGTTAAGACTGAATGCGTTTTAAGACATGTTTTAAGATTATGGATATATAGCACTCATTTCATGAAATCTATACCTCTTTTTTTCAGAGTAGACTGTTCCATGTCATACGGAAAGACCTTGAGGCTTCTGTCATATTTTTTTTAATAAGATAATAGGTCTAATGTATAAAACTTGATTCCCTTCTCTTTGCCTCTTGTATTTTTTTATTTATTTTTTTCTATTTCTGTTTGCTTTAGACAAGTGATTTACTCCCTTTATATTAAAATGCCTGGATTGATTTTGCAATGCAATAAAGCCAATAAAAGTATGTTTATTTAAGCTTTGCAAGGGCTTTGGTGTGTTTATTTGCCAAAGTGTATGGGTCAGGACAAAGTACACTGTGAGAGAAGAATTGAAAGGCAGAAAGGCATAAGCTTAACTATCATGGATTTCAGTACAGTGTAGTTTTATTAAAACATTTACATAAAAAAAAAAAAATTCAGTTTAAAAAAGGTACCTGTTTAACTATGGCTAACGTAGTTGTTTTACACCTGTTTTATGTGCCTAATGATAATGTAATTTAAATTAAAAAAATTAATTAAAAAGAATAAAAACAAATAAGAGCCTTGCCTAATATTCTATCTGTGAAGGTCCAGTCGACAAGCACATAGTTGTGTCCAGCTCTTCAAACACAAAGCAATAAATACTGTTATACATTTAATTTGTTTTGGTGTGCATTCTTTAAGGTCAGACATTGAACCTAAACTGTGGAAGAAAACTGAATTTAATGATGCATATAACTATTGCTTAAAACAAAAACATATTTTTGGCTTGTGCTGAAGACATCTGTGAGCATGATCATGGGTGAGTGTGTTTGTGTATCTTCTGTACTGTGTTGTGCAGAACCACATGCACGAAGGTTTTCATGTCTAACTCAGACCACAGTAGTATCTAAGAGCTTGAGAAATGTTTGGAATTTGTCAAGTCTGCCTGTGAATTTGTCATCAAACCTACAATTGTCTCCCAGCATCCCGTTTATTCTAGTTTCAGACCCTGCTCAGCAGTGGCTTTTCTTCACTAGACTCTGAGAGGGAAACTGTCTTCTCTTTGAAGTGGCTTTCCACACAAACTATTTGTAAGGCTCTAAAATGAACACACACGTGATGTATCACTTTTACAAAAACTGAAAATATGTGTGCTAAAAACAATTGCATTCTTGGAAGCGTGACTGCATCAAAAGTGAGTAAAGACAAATTAATAATACGAAAGATTTCTAATTCAAATAAATACTACACTTTTAAAATTCTGTTTATCCAAGAATCCTGAAAAATGTATCACGTTTCCACAAAAATATGAATCACTGTTTTCAACACTGATATTAAAGCACCAAATCAGCAGATTAGAATGATTTCTGAAGGATCGTGTTACACTGAAGATTGGAGTTATGACTGCTGAAAATGTTACATTTTTAAATGCAGTTATTTTAAAAGGCAATAATGTTTTTTTTATTATTATTACAGTTTACTGTATTGCTATATTATTTATCCAATAAATGCAACTTTGGTGAGCATAAGACACCTTTCAAAAACTTTAAAAAGTCTTATTTTAAACAAGTTTCTACCCTGAAAAAAAGTCAGAGCCAGACAGCCAAAGGACAGTCAGCACAACATTCATCGGTATGATAGAATAAATAAATAAAATAAGCAGACGACAGGCTTGCTTTAATGTTAATGAGGCATATTGATCAAAGTCAACAGTAAAAATCGGCAGACAGATAACGGGCGAGTGGAGGCTTCCTCTGGGAGAAGACGTCAGATCTGAAGTGAATAAAGGTCTGATGATTCAGGGAATAAGTGTTAAGTGATGAGATGATATAATATTCCTTAGCTGAACAGCAGGTTAAACAATTAACCAGAGTTATATATATATATTTTCAATTATAAACTATTTAAATTATATATATATATATATATATAATAAAATGCAATTGTATAAAAACAATTGCTTTAATAAAATATTATTTTAGAATTACTTTTATATTATTTACATAGAATGAAATAAGAGCTATAACACTGAATTATTTATATACTGTTAACATGCCAGAATTAAATAAATAAAAACATGCACTTTCACAGTCTAACAGACACTTAAGGAATCACCATTGGTATGAATTATTGATTGAGAGAGAGACATTCTGATGAGGATGGGTTTGGAGCGGTGTTATTTAATTAAGGAAATGTACTCTTTCTCTTCCGTTTTCTTTTGTCAGCACAAACACCTCAATGGAAGAAGAGGCGCACTTGAGGACACTTCAGCACAAAGAGGTCCATCATTCCTCAAGCAGATCTCTTTCCTGCCTCTAATTACGGCTTCTGATTCAAACAGCGTCACAATTTATGTCTGAAGGTGTTCTTAATGTCTGCTGTCTGCGCTGAGATATACAAACTGCAGATATTCCTGTGTCACCCGCTATAGAAAGAGAATTCATTTATGATCAAATCATTCACAGGTGGACCATATCTCAGTGTAGCCTACTTTAAAATAAATATATCCCAAAGACTTACCATTTCTATAATGTAGACGTCCTTTAAAACACTCCGCTTCGTTATAACGTGTTCAGCGAACTCAGTGCTATATGAACAGGTGCAGCCTGATGTCAAATGATCTGTTTCAAATTCAGGATTATGGAGTAATTGGTGATGGAGTATAAAAACAGCAGGTGATATTGACCACACAAATATGGATTACACTGAATGAGGGCGAGTGAAGCAGCTGCTACTTACTGAATATTTGTGTGTGAACATTTACTTACTGGTAAACCTTTCTCAACCCATATCTGCATTAATTGTTTCACTTCTCTTCTAGGAAAACATCACATAAATGTGTCAAAATCAAACTGTATGTACAAACAAGAAAGAGGAAAAAAGTCTTGGCTAGACTGACTCAATTTGTTGATTCCAAAGACATTTTGTGTCTCTGTAGCAGATCCGTCCGTGGTACAGTAATCGAGAATGAGAAACATACTTTGAATTGGGATACCTTTGCTCAAAAACAGGTTATTATGAATTTTCTGGTACCATAATCCATGACTGGTTTTACACCGTCTTATCTTGTCTTGTTGAATGAAAAGGTCTGGCAAAGACAAGACATGTAAATAATGGATTGGTTAACAGAGAAAGAGAAACACAAGGATCAAAAAAGCAAAGATTCATGATTAATAGATTTAAAAGAAAGCTTTGGTTTCAAACCATTTTTAAATTGTGTTATGATATTACGTTTTCTTTGATGCACATACAGTAGTGATTTTATGTCTGTGATATATAGAGAAATTTTGACTAATTCAAATATTTTCTACACTTTGTTAACCTTCTTAAGGTCAGAATATTACACTGAAATTAATCTGCGACGGTTTTTCTTCCTAAGCTTTGATTTGAGAAAGAAAAACTGTAAATGCCAAAGAAATGCAATCAAGCTACATGCAAAGCCAAACTTTCTAATAAAATCTCTAAATTATATATTTTTTATATTATAAATTATACATTTTTGTAAATAAAAAAGTAAAATAAATATAATTTTAAATAATACTGTTGATTCACTGTCATTTCTTTATTTTTAACTTATTTTAGCTTTACTTGCATGACTGGGTTGTACTCATTACAGTGCTGGTAATCAAGCCTTCATAAGACTGATTGAGTGTGTGGGAAGAGCAGAGGGGGCGACTCTGCAGTATAAATGGTATTTTCTGTCTTGCCTGATTAGGTATGACAGCTTAGGCATGAACATGTTTCCCTCTGATTACAGTCTAACAAGCCCATCAAACTGCAAGCCACACTTTAGTTCAGCATGCTGTCTGCTAGCACAGTCAGTGCGACCTGCCACTGTATACAGTTAACAAGGAAACCTAATAACTTCATGAACACCCACCAAAATGGGCCAGACATCATATTCTGAAACAGCTGGAGGAACTGCTGGGCTAAAATGCAGTTCTATTAACTTCAGCTGTAGGTACTTCCTCACATGCCAAAGCCACTCTTATTCTGCAGTGCTGTTTTAAATATGTATAGATTTGTGACACAGGAAGAATTTGCGTTTAAGAAATCCACAAGTAGAGAGGATTTGTGTGCAGTGTGTATAACTAATAATCGAAGGTGAACTAAAAGTCCTGTAACTCGAAATACAAGAGGTGTGTGAGCAATTCCAGTCCTCTAGTGACCTCTAGTGGAGAGTGAATTCAACTGCAGACAGTTTGAAATGTCAAACGCCTCTCTACAAGATGGATTGCATTTCAGAATAATCAAAAACCATATATCAATGGGATAATTCATCATTGTGTCTGACTGCAGCAGTGAGTGTGCTAGTTTACTTCCGTAGCAAGAAGAGCACGTTTAATCGATTGCTTATCGAATCTTTAGGCACTTATTTTATTAACTACAATAAATGGACATGGACTGTTTACAAATTAAATTCTGCCACAAGATCTTTACATTTCTTGTGCGGGTCGATTTCTCCTTAAGCAACCAATCCTATCCGATTTAAGAAGCAATTTATGTTATATATATATATATATATATATATATATATATATATATATATATATATATATATATATATATATATATATATATATAAACATTAATTTACTTAGGCTATGTTAATGTTTAAAATGTGGATTATTTTGATATTTATTTTTTTAAATATTTTGTATACTGGTTTAAAATAACTATAGGTCAAAACACTATTAATTTCTCAAATATCATCACATTTGTGAAAAAAAAAACACAATAAAGCCTAAATATACGCCAGTGTGGAGCACGTTTTGAAGTAAAAAGTATGAACTTAAAATTCAGCTTATTTGAATAAACATTTGCTTATCTGCTAAACAAACAAGCATAGGGATATGACAATTTGCATAACAGTATTGGTAGGTAAATTAATTATAAACATCTGGATTTAAGTTTAGATTTAGAACTAAATAGCAGTTTAAATACCCTTTTAGTATTATATCTTCTCAAGTTTCACTTATTTTATTGGCACACACACTCGCCAAACGTAATGCATGGAAAACGGTGATTGGTCGAAAAAATGATTGACAATATTCTAAACCACTTACTGCAGCGCACGAATGAAAACAGATAGCGGCAAGGGGCGGGCATTTTGAAGCGAGGGAGGAAAAATGGCGACCATCGTGATGAAGTTGAACGGGAATATTTATACAACAGTATTGAATTTACCGTACGGTCTGGCAAACAAAATTAGATTATATGCGTTATTAGTATTCATACTAGCTTTTATGAGTAGTAGCTCAGGTGAAAACACATATGAAGATGCTACTTACGAATTCCTCAAGCGAGAGTATTCTCTGAGTAAGCCATACCAAGGTAAGCGTCCATTCCTGTTCCCTCAGTGACATTAAACCGGTGCCCTGAATAAAGTTACACCTGTTTTTAAGTCAACTAAGTTAGTTAGGAAGAAAATACTTAAGTGAGCCCACAGGTTTACAGTTAGGAGGACCACTGTGTACTTTATTTCTTTTGGTATTGTTTGTTGCCCCTTTCTCGCTCTCGTAACAGTTTTATTTCACTGCAGTGATTTAGTCACAAATCCACAGGGCGGAAGTATAGGACAGTTAAAGATATTCAGGTTCATATTCTTTATTAAACTATATGAATTCTGTGTATTTATTACATTAACATTTATAGTTATTCAATTAGCAGACGCTTTTATCCAAAGCGACTTAACAATTTAGGAATACAAGAAGCGTTCATCATAGAGAGGCAAATAAACACAGGAAGTGTTCGTTACACAAAATTCAGTTCAGGTTAAGCTAGACAAGGAGTAAGGAAAGATAAATATTTAATTTTTTAATTGGGTTGCAGTCAAATGTTGACGGAAGAAATACATAGCAACTTTTATCTTGAATCATCCATTGCGTTTAATAGCTTGAGGGAGAGAAATACATAAATCTTTGCTATATGTATTTCTCTGTAAGTCGCTTTGGATAAAAATTTAATTTAAAAAATTATATATATATATATATATATATATATATATATATATATATATATATATATATACACACACTCATACACCAGTATGCATATACCATTTTGTGTGAGATGTTGATGTATGTACACAGGACTGGGCTCCTCCAGCTCCTCACACTGGGAGTTCATGGGAAACACCATGATCATGCCTGAACACATACGGCTGACACCAGACTTGCAGAGTAGACAAGGAGCTGTATGGAGTCGTATTGTGAGTCTGTATGACAAGAAAACCTGAAACACCACCTATTAGACAAAGCTGTTAATCAGCACCCTTTTAGACAAAGAGGTTCTTGAGATGAGTAATAGTCAGGCTCGTTCATCTGTGTGTCTGTGTGTGCAGCCCTGTTACATCAGAGACTGGGAGCTCCGAGTACAATTTAAGATCCATGGTGAGGGCAAGAAGAATCTGAATGGGGACGGCCTTGCAATATGGCTGACCAAAGAGCGAATGCAAAATGGTGAGAGATCATCATCATTGCAAATCTTCAAAATATTGATTCTCCGTGATATGACTATGATGCTATTTTTTTTTTTTATTCTTTGTGTTTTCCTCTAGGTCAAGTGTTTGGAAACATAAACCTTTTTACAGGTCTGGTTGTTTTTGTAGACACTTATCCCAATGATGACAAACAGCATGAGGTATATTACCGCTTTTATTTATATATTTTTTCACCTGTTAAAAACAATAATAAACTAATTTCTGTCTCATTCAGAGAACGTTTCCTTTTATCTCTGCAATGGTTGGGAACGGGAGTGTTGCATATGATCATGACCGTGACGGACGGACCACTGATCTTGGTGGCTGTGCTGCTCACGTTCGCAATGTTGAATATGACACTTTCCTCCTGATCAGATACATGAAGAACAGACTCACAGTAAGAAACATCTTTACATTCTGTGTTTCTTTGTTCAGCCAAAGACACATACATGCATACACTGCTACACCAGTCTTTCATACTGCTAAGCTGATGCTCATAACAAGGGAGAGGTTAAATTTGCTTGTTCTGCTGATGACAGATTAAGGAAGCAGCCTAATGTTTAGAAGAATGTTGGAAAGCAGCCTTTAGTTCTGTATGCACCTTCATTTGCTATTCTGCCTTTCAGGTGATGACGGATATCGAGGGGAAGCAAGAGTGGAAGGACTGCCTGGATATCCCTGGAGTGAGGCTGCCACAAGGTTACTACTTCGGCGCTTCATCGGCCACTGGAGATTTATCAGGTTTGGACCAGTGTCAATCTCTGTTAGTCCAGCAGATATTCCGATTCTATGCAAACGGCTTTGTTTCATACTCATTTCAGGCCAATACTAAAATTTCATTAGAATTAATGTTACACTAAATAAAAAACATAAAGTAATGTATAATATCAGCTTGTATTATTAAACAAGATTTCACTCCGTTCACCCAATAGTTTTTAATCATCAGTCATTATAATCAATTCTAAGAGCAATATAATATCTGTCTGCATTCACACAAAAGAGAGTGTCTGGAGAGGCTTTTTGCTCTATGCATTTTACATTTAAAAACACGATAGATAATAAAATATATGTTTACATTTACAAGTTCAAGGGCTCCACATCTCTAACATTGAAAATTACTTGATGGAAATGCTTAAAACAAGGGCCAGTAAACCCATCACATGCTACTATACTTAGCTAAATAATATAAAATAAATGTAAAATAGTGTTGTTTCCTGGAAATGGAAACATAGTGGTTTGCGTTCTTTAGATGTAATGTTATTTTACAACTGATGTTATTTAATTTAATTTTATTACTAGCATTTTATTTATTTATTGTTTGCATGTTTTGTTTCTAGATAACCATGACCTGATCTCCTTCAAGCTATATGAGCTTACAGTGGAACGGAGTCCTGAAGAGGAAGAGGACCAGCAGGAGATCGCGTTGCCTAGTGTAGACTACCGAGTGGACCCCAATGGTAATAGTAAAAATAAGATTACACCTTTTCATTTCAGTGTAAGATATTTTACAGCTAAGTACAAATGTTTGTATCTTACAACATCTTCTGTTTTCTTTACACAGTTCTTGTGGAGGATGAAGGAAGGAGCATCATCACCACCTTCTTTCTCTTCATTGTTTCGGTCGTTGTGCTAGTTGTTGTGGTTGTGGTTATTCTCTTTCTATGTAATCACTATAAAGAGAACCGCCGCAAACGCTTCTACTAAGCAAATTGAAGAGCAAGTGACCGGAAGGAAATGGGACGAGAGATCCAACATGAGTGTGACTGGCATTTTTGCAATGGGCTACTTCTGGTCCTCACCTCTGCCACCAACAGGAAGGACCTGAAGGCCAACGCTGAACTAAAAGCTACCTGACCTCTCCAAGTGGAAAGCAACCACCTCAATCATTATTATGATCTCGAAAAACTGTTCAACCGTACTTGAAAGAGTGCGCATCCGTTTTTGAAGGTCTCAAATTCAGAAGGTCTTGGATTTTGTGTGTTGCGCTGTATTTTTGTACCAGTTACACTGACCTTGGCCTTTCACCCAGAGGCAGCACAGAGAACTATGTGTAGCATATACAGCAACTATGACAGCATATACAGAGACACAATAGTTTAACAAACTGTTGTATTCTCAGGTTGTCTACTGTAATGCCACTGCAGAAATCCCAAAAGCCCTTGTGTTCTTCTTTCAATTGGACAGAAATGAATCAAAAGTAAATGAGTAAATTTGATTTTCATCCTTATATAAGTAATGCTGCCCAACTGTACTGTTATAAACAGACAGTAACAACCATCAATGTGAATGTGAAGAATATTTTTTCCCAAATGTCTCTTTTGTTATATGTGATCCTGTTTTATGTATCAAAAGCTGCACTGAAATGCTTGACTATATGTAGCTTATCTGGAGTTACTTTGGTTTGTCACGATTTAACTACTTCGTTCGTGTTAAACCTTTATATTTCATGTCTTCATGGCCTTATTTGAATACTACATTTAATACTCTTAATGTGTTGATAAATATAGAAATGATGATGACTTGTCTATTTCTGTTTCTTAAAATCTTCCGGAAGGAGGTAGAGACGGAAAGCTGATGCAGCAGCTGATTTTTCCAATAATTGCACTATTGCAAAGATATGCAAGGGGGTTTGCTTTTGTCCATGTTCCAGTCTTTCCTATCACTTCTAGTCGCTGCTCTCTACAGTTGTGCAACATTTGTCTATTGTTTTATACTGGGAGAGATTGCATTGCTGTTGTCATCAGCTCAGTGATTGAGCAAGCTGCTGTAACAAACTGATATTTTCATGGTTGTCACCAACATATTGAATGTTGAAAAGTCTAAATTAAACATTCAAAGTTTATCTTATGACTGGATGTTTTGTTTTGACAACTCAAAACTCATCTCAAGTTTTTAGTATGATTGAAGATAAAATGTTAGGAATAACTTTTGACAATGAGCTTTTTTCATACCTTTTACAACCCATAATTATCTTTATACACTAAAAACATGTATTGTTTAAAAAAAAAAAAATCTATGCAGTTTGCATCAATCTTTCGGTTATGACAACTGAAAATAGCCTAAACTAAAACTACACAGAGTTATAAGAACTTTAAGTTCCACATTTTAAGTTGATCACTCAAAAAAAAAAAAATAATTAATTTGAAAATAATTGAGAGATGGCCCTGAAACCAATTAAACTTATCTATTCCAGTTTAATTGAACAGCTTATCTGCCATTTATACTTCACAAACAAGTAATTACTTTTCATCAACATTAGTGCAGTCATCCACAAGCTCTACTCTTCAGTACAATGGTAACTAACCATAAAAACTTGGAATATAACAGAAACTCTTTTAAATATTAAACATAACAACTTTAAACACTAACAGGTCTTTATTAAGAACATCACTCTAATGTCAACATTTATTCTCCTTATACTATCCTATATGCAAAGCCTGCTGGGAAACAGAAATTAGCAAGACAAGTTCATTGATGCACTAGAAATTTTCCTTTAAAGAAAATTAAGATTTAGCTTAAATTACAAAGTTAGTCAACGGGTAGCTGAAATTGTCTTCACAATGGAAAATAAAATTATTTTTTGGTAGACCTTTTTTGGTCTGATTGTATTTTTCCAGTGTGCGGACAGTTTCAGCTACCTGGTTGACTAAACTTCCTCTTTGTTTGGTCTACGCACCTGATAATTCATTGTTTTTTCTTTTTTGAGCACACATAATTCCTGCTTGATAGCTTAAATGACAAGGTCATTTAATGTTTGCCACTTAAATTTTAAATAAATCAATACATTACAATTTACTTAAGTTACTAGGTCCCCTGTATTTTTTTAGTTCATACATTCTAAAGGAGCCCATGAAATGGTTTGAGTCAGTTTTCTTCCCTGTGTTGTTTTTATTTGCCCTATGCTATGAGGGAAAGGTTCATGGCTCATTTCAGTCTGAGGAACCAAAACTGAGGACAAGTACCACTGTGCTAATGTAAGCAAGATAATGAGCTGAGAGGGGGAGGAGAGACTCATTTCCAGATATATTTTTCTCCTGTGTTATCTCCATCCATCACACCACTATTTATTTATTTTATTAATGGGAAACAATTTTATAGTGCAGGGATCCTCAAATCTGGCCCACTCCTGCAGAGCTTAGCTCTAACCCTAATCAAACACACCTGAGCTTGCTAATCAGAGTCTTCAAGATCATTAGAAAATCACAGATAGGTGAGTTTGATCAGGGTTGGAGCTAAACTCTGCAGCAGATTGGCCCTCCAGGGAAAGATTTGAGGAACCCTGTTATAGTGCATCACCTTCAAGTCAAGCGAGGTCTGATTAAATTGCAACCCAAGCTTCTTTATTTTAGGATGATGTTCCCTGGTCAGTGTTTTTACATACGAAGATCTAAAACGATATGATTTAACTCAATAAGACATAACCTTTCTCCAGCATACTTGGTTAAGTACACTGTAATCTACAATATAACCTTATGACTTGATTATGATGTGTATAATCTTTGCAGTGTTTTTACATCACTATTTCTCGATTTTAAGACCCTGTGTTTGGTACTTGATAATTGTTTAATCGTAATAATCACCTTTATGTGCAAATTGAAATGTAGACTAAGTATGTGTGTTAGATAAATAAGTGTATAAATAGTGTGTGTTCCACAATTATTGTCAAGCGTTCATGAGATGGATTGCCTGAGGGACGAAACTGTTCCTGCCCTGGCCGTTCTGGTGCTCAGAGCTCTGTAGCGTCGACCAGATGGCTACAGTTCAAAGAGGTATGCTGTCAGTGTGTGCTGGATGTGAGGGGTCCAGAGGGATTTTGCCAGCCCTTTTGCTCACTCTGGATGGGTATAGCTCTTGGAGAGTGGGGAGGGTTGTACCAATGATTTGCTCAGCAGTCCGGACTACCCTCCGTAGTCTTCTGAGTTCAGATTTGGTAGCTGAGCTGAACCAGACAGTTATTGAAGTGCAGAGGACGGATTCAATGATGGCAGAGTAGAACTGTTTCAGCAGCTCCTGTGGCAGGTTAAACTTCCTCAGCTGGCGAAGGAAGTACAACCTCTGCTTGGCCTTTTTAACAATGGAGTCTGAAATGTCCCACTTCAGGTCCTTGGAGACTGTGGTGCCCAGGAATCTGAATGACTCCACTGCAGTCACAGTCCTGTTCATGATGGTGAGTGGGGCGAGAGCAGGGGGGCTTCTCCTGAAGTCCACGGTCATCTCCACTGTTTTGAGCGTGTTGAGCTCCAGGTTGTTAAGACTGCACCAGACAGACTTAACCTCCTGTCTGTAAGCAGACTCAGATCTGTGTGAAAATGGGGGCCAGCTGGTCAGCACAGGATTTCAGACAGACTGGTGTAACACAATCTGGGCCTGGTGCTTTTTTCCTTTTCTGCTTCCGGAAGACCTGGCGCACATAGTCTTCGCTGATCTGAAGTGCAGGTGTGGGGGAGAAGGGGGTTGCTGGAGGTGTTAATGGTTGTGAGCAGAGGGGTTCAGAGCGGGTGTGGGGTGTTTTTTCAGTTGTTGATTCTCCACAGTGCTGGGGGATGGTGTCTTGTAGTTGGTGATCTCTTTCAGACTTTTCCACACTGATGCTGAGTCACTGGAAGAGAACTGAATCCTTAGTTTTTCAGAATAATTCCTCTTTGCCACTCTGATCTCCTTTTCTAGTGTGTATTTGGCCTGTTTATACAAGACTTTGTCCCCCTTCCTGTAAGCATCTTCTTTTGCTTGACGGAACTTTTGTTCCGTCAAGAGTTTTGCAGTGAACCACAGTTTGTCGTTGTTGTAAGTTCGATTAGTCCAGGTAGGAATGCACATATCTTCACAGAAACTGATATAAGATGTTACGCTCTCTGTGAGCTCGTCCAGATCATTGGCAGCAGCTTCAAAAACAGTCCAATCAGTGAGGTCGAAACAGGCTTTTAAATCTTGCTCTGTTTCATTAGTCCATCTTTAGAATGTGTGTGACATTTGAGCTCTCAGCTCTCATGAGCCCTCAGCCCTCATTGCATAATAAACTGTCATGTGAAATATAGCCACACGGGCTCAGGAGTACTTCGGAAAACCACTGTCATTTACCACTGTCTTCCGCTGCATCAATAAATTCAACTTGATTCTCTGTTACTCTAGGAGAAAGCTACATCGATTCTATGTAGTGATACTGCTGGGTTCTCTGGGCCAGAGCTCATCTCAAATAGTAAAAAAGACAGTGGAAATGTGTGCTGTGCTCAGATGAGTCCACATTTCAACTTATTTCTAGGTAAATGGATGTTGACTTTTCAGTCCCAAGGTCCAAAGGGACCTTCCAGACTTTCATTAGCGACAGATGCAAAAGCAAACATCTGTCGTGGTATGGGGTTGCATCGGTGAAATCAGCATGGGTGACTGGCATACAGTATGTGTGAAGGTACCATTGACATGGAGGCATATATTGTGATTGTACGGAAACATATATTGCCATCAAGAGGAGGTATTTCATGTGAAGTCCATGGTTATTGGATCAAGACAATGCAGGTCTCATTCCGCCTGTGCTACTACAGCGTGGTAGACACATAGTGCATATGCTACTGGCCTGCCAACAATCCACATCTGTCTCCTACTGAAAATGTATGACCAGTCAAGGCAACGGCGATCACGGACTGCCGAGCATCTGAAGTCTTATATCAAGCCAGATTGGACATCAATTGTGCTTGTAAAACTTTATCAATTAGTATCCTCAATTCCAATTAAACATAGTAATTAAAATGAAAGTTGATGTGACAGTGGTAAACATGCCTTTGTCACAACTATTTTGAGTGTGTTGTAGCCATCAAAATCAAAATTTGTTAAATTTACAAAATAAAATTAATTTGGCCAGTGAAAACACTGGAATTTTTTTCTTTGTACTTTAGCCAATTAAATATAGGTTAAAGAAAATGATCAAATAACATATTCTTGATTTTATGGCATTTCACAAAACGTCCCAACTTTTCTGGAATTGGGGTTGTAATTACAGTCAGGGTTTTAAAATCCTTCATCACTTGAATTAAGATTATAATAATTTAATTTTAAAGAACGACCACCACAAAATCAGACCTTAGCACCTATTTTTACTGTGTAAAAATAATTTATTTTACCCCCTTTGTAATTGTTAACATTTTCATAAGAAACTTTAATTTAATTGCACATTTTTTTTCTCAGTAATTAGTTACATTTATTTTGTAATTAAATCACGTTATTCTGTTACATGTAACTAGTTACTCCCTAAGACTGATCATGAGACAAAGTCAAGTCAAGTCACCTTTATTTATAAAGCGCTTTTTATTTATTAAGCAACTTTCCAATATCAAAATAGGGAAATAGTGTGTCAATAATGTAAAATGACAAGATTAAACACTCAATTTTCAGTTAAAGACAGTTCATCATTGAATTCAGTGAATGTCATCGTCCAGCTCAGTTCAGTTCTAATAGTATCTGTGCAATCAAGTCGACGATATCGCTGGAAATTAAGTGTCCCCCACTAAGCAAGCCAGAGGCGACAGCAGCAAGGAACCAAAACTCCATCGGTGACAGAATGGAGAAAAAACCTTAGGAGAAGCCAGGCTCAGTCGGGGGTCAATTCTCCTCTGGCCAGACGAACCAGCAGTTTGACTAAATGTGTAATCATTCAGTGATTTACCCCTTAAGAATCACTTGTTTTTGCCTTCATGTCAGTGTTTTTAATGAGAAGACTGTTTACCAAGAAATGTGGGTGACTGGTGAAACATTTGTAAGGAAACAATGTAACACAGCATGGGGGCTTCCGATTTGAATGTAACACAGAGACTCAAAAAGCATGTGCTGGCCCATTATATTGAATTTACAATGGCACCTTTACTATTTGTGCAATAGATATCTATTAATGTTTAGAAATTGCTAGTAAACTGTTACATTTATTTCTGGTGCACATTTTATTTGTGCCTTTTTATTAGTGAAGGTAAAGTGTAAAGTGATCCTGTGTGGTTTCTGCATGAAGCATTTCAACATCTATGTGTGCACAAAGCCAGAACAGGTTGAGTTGTTTCCCATGCTTCTCTTTAACAGATGCATTTTAGGCAAATGCATATGAATGATGTGGTATAATGACGGTGAATCACACTTTTTTCATAGCGCCTCTTTCTTTCTTTCTGTCACTGGTCTTCTTAAACACCCCTGCACTGTCAGTTAGACACTGGCTGTGTCCAAATTCAGGGTCTGCATCCTCCTTAGGATCCTTCCTACCCGGTTGAAGGAGGAGGGATCCTCCGACGTCCGCAAAACCCGGAAGTCGGTGTTTGTGAATTTGGACAGCCTACCCTTCTTTCAGTTCCCTCCCTTACCCGTTGCGCATATCCTGTCGCCTAGCAACCGTGACAGCGCCAAGCAAGAAGCGGGAAAATGGACAAACAAAGAGTTATTCTCCTCATTTTAATTCTTTTGGAAGAAATAAAGCAATTAAATAAATTAAATACTTTCTTTGCTCGTTGTCGGAGTGTTTTTTATATCAGACTACAAGACAGTCACATCCAGGTAAGCCATTATAGCCTATTTTTATTTGTTTTTAAGTATTCTACTAATTTCTCCTACAAATTCATTGAGCCGAAGCATAAACTTTAGCTTGTTTTGTCAGAGAAACTCCTCTCCCACTCCGCTACCGCTCGCTTCGTCCGTCATTACGCTCTGCCGAAAAGAATTATGGGATAGGTAGGACGGGAAAGGATCCAGGACGTATTTGTGGGCCGCATTTGAAGGATCCTACGAATTTGGACAGCCTTCGTCGCGGCGCTGTGACGTAACATCCTTCAAATGAGTACTCCGAAGGATGCAGACCCTAGGTGTTTCTCAATGTCAAGGATACGTCCTTGGCAGGACTGGTCCTTCCAAGTCACTTCCTTCAGAGGCTAGGCGAGGCTCCTCTAAGCATTCGGAGAACACGTAAATGGAACAGGCTAGCAAGTGCACGTTATTGCGTCATTACGTCAGTGAAACGGTCCGCTTTTACTCTGGACAGCTTAACTAAGTTAGTCCGGTTCAGTTAGCTATCAATAACGTAATTTCTAGAATTTATAATATCAATACGGTAGTAATACTTTTTAATACAAAAATGTTTTTTAAGTAATTTGTAAATATACTTAAGTTACATTTGAACGCATATTGCCCCGTTGGCGCTCCGATTCCGCTAACGTCCAACATTTTGAATTTTTGAGCAAGATAGCAAAGCTGCGCGCATAGGATTGTGGGTGATTTTAGCGCGCGAAGAGCGCGAAGGCTACACTTATGCATCCTTTCCTGTGTATGGGATATTTTTCGAACGAAGGACTCAGTCCTTCGTTGAAATTCCGAGGATCCTCGACATTGGAACAGTCCTTCGACGGATGTCGATGACGTAGCATCCTCGAAATTCTGGCTTCCGAGGATCCTTCCTTGACATTGAGAAACGCCTCCTTGAATTTGGCCACAGCCACTGTGTCATTCACACAGGAAGTAAGACCTGAGACACTCCCATTGCCAGTGACGGATTTTAAGAGCAACACGGTCACAAAGGGCGAGTTCAGCTGTCTTAATTGAGGATTATTCTTTGGAGCATCTTTACAGAGTAAATTAAAAGTAAGAATATGAAATTTTCTTGACTTTTATGTTCATTCTAATTTGAGTGATACTTTTGTTAGTGTACTCATATTGTTGCATATTAAAAATAGGGTCTTTGTAATAATGCCTTTTATAACATAAACATGTTTTCATGAAATGTCCAGTTTATGGTACGTCATTTTATGTATATATATGCCCATATATTGGGTAGTCTAATTAATTTTTTGAATCCTTGTTTACCTGATAAAAGTACAAAAAAAGTTTTGAAAGAGGCATAATTTGTCCCTGTGCATCTTAATCTGTGTCTGTTTTCACCAAGTAGTGTTGGAAATAAGTAAACTTTAGTTTGTTCTGGTGAAGGAAGTTACACAGGAAATGCTTGACAGCCCATCAAATTTGGGGGAAGAACAGGAAAACGTTTTTCTCACTTTACTGAATCAGTGATATTTATGTTGTGGATGCAAGCAATTTGGGAAAGAACTCAAAGTCTTAATGTGAGATAACCTCAGCTCCATGTGTTTGATAACTTTGCAGAATCTTTGGAAGATGTCGTGCCTGAAGTGCCTGAAGTACACCATGTGTGTGGTGAACTTCATCTTTTTTGTATGTATCCATTTTCAGATTGCCTTATTTTAATATACAATGGCTTTTCACACTTAGAATTGTTAATCTCAGGCCATATTCTAAACTCCGGGTTTAGCCTATATTTTAAATGTTTAAAATGTTCAGACTTTACTAAATTTTTCAAGGTTTCTCTTTGGTAAATCCCATTTTATCGTTCCTATTTACATATTTTCACTTACTGGTAGGGGCGGGGTTGACATTCTTGAAACCTCTTACCTCAAAAAAAAAAAAAAAAAGGCAAAATCTCATATATAAGCAAAATAATAATAACCTAGATAAACGCAAATTATAACACAAATTACTGAACGAATTCACAGCACGCGACCTGTTGGGCTTCTTGCAGTCTGTACCACCCAGGTTTCCCTGAATAGACAAATGGACAATTTTGCGGTCAAAGAGCGGTTTTATAAGTTGTTAATTATCCCCTCAAACACGAACACAGCATGAGCAGTGTCTAAATATTTAATGAGGTCAGTTTATGATTGGTTGTCTGCCAACTTGGTAGGCTATACTACGTTTGACACTTCAGTTTGACACTTGCTAACTGCTTCGGAGTAGAGTCTCATAACCTAGGATGTGCTGTGCTAACCCTCTTTTAAAATCACAATTTTGACACTTTGTTTTACCTGGCCTTACAGCAGGGTTTAAAAAGGCGCAGGGGAGTCCTGTAGCTATTACACTATTACACTCTATTAGACTGGAAAAGAATAAAGCACAAAGACCTTTATGTCTGTTCTTATGAGGCATACTGAAAATATAAGAAACACGTCTTCACGCTCTCTTGTTTGGTTGAATTGACCGTTACAGGTCTGTGGGGCTACCGTCTTTGGATTGGGCATCTATTTGATGACATTCTCCAGGTTCTCTTCTCTACTCCCCAGTCTTCAGGCTATGAACATCGCAAACTCACTTTTCATCATTGGGATCATTATCACCTGTGTTTCCTTCTTGGGCTTTCTTGGAGCCTTGAAGGAAAATCGTTGCCTGCTTATATCTGTGAGTCTCAAGCAGAACATTGTTAGCATCCATCACTTACACCTGCATATTCTCTGTTGTCCACTAAGCCTGATGATACACTGGGCAACTTTTGTTAATGTTGCCATCAACGGGCAACCAGGTGAGACACAGGGCCCATGACCGATCTAAAGTATCCAGATAGAAATTTGTTACCCATTCTCAGTGGGAAAGTACCCAGAAAACATTGCTGACAAAAAGCTGCCCTGTGTATCATCAGCCTAAGTTTAACTTTCTGGGCTGTTTTTAAAAAAACTCTTTGTTTGGTTGGTTTAGTTCTTCGTGCTGTTGTTCATTCTAATGTTGGCTGAGCTGGCTACTGCCTGCCTTTTACTGATGTACGAGACACAGGTAAGAAACAGGATTTGTATATGGAAACAGAGTACATGTGAGGAAAAGTTCATCAGAATGTGCTTTTTTTACTCACAGGTTAATAAATTCATTGATGACGATCTTAAGAAAGGTTTAGACAAATCCAAAAAGAGCAGAACCAATGGAACAATTGATGAAGATGACTGGGACAAAGTGCAAATGACTGTAAGGGCATCAGAATATTATGCTGTTTTTTGTTTTGTTTTTTTACGGGCACACATTTATTCTTAAATAAAAATCAATCACAGTTTTTCTTATAAATCAACAGTTTTTTTGCTGTGGAATCAATAACCATACAGAATGGGGAAAACCTGTACCAAAGTCGTGCATCAACACAATGAAACCTCAGCATTCAAATGAAACGCATTATTGGCAGCAGGTAATACTGAACTTATATCCATCTCTATATGAACTATAGCAAAACAATATTAATGAAACACAGATATATGGAGACGCACATCAAATATACACATCTGTGCAGCTGATTCAATCTTTTATCACATGTATCGTCTTGATTGTTGCATTTAGGGTTGTTTCACAAAGCTGACGACGACATTTGAAAAAAACCTCTTGAACACAGGGATTGCCGTCATTGTCATCTGCGTTATTGAGGTATGAGTTTCCATATGAGGCTTTATGTCTAGTCATAGTCACCTTTCACTTGTATGAAACCCCACATAACATTAAAAATTAAATGATTATCATTTATAGGACATCAGTTTTGTTTAGCAGCTATTGCTTTACACTTAATGCAGATCAGCATTAACTAGTGTAATATGATAAAGGTATTTTTATAAACTTGACTAAACATAATCTCTCCTCTTGTAGGTCTTGGGTATGTGTTTCTCAATGACCCTGTTCTGCCACATAAGTCGAAGCGGGTTAGCATACAAATGATCAAACACCATGTTTCCATACAGTTTGTGTTTTTAATAACTATTGTCCCACAAATACCCTAAGACAGCCAGTAAAAGACGAGATTGCTCACAGTTCTTACACGGATGCTTGGTTCTATAATATGTATATGTTATGTGTCCTCTAAGAAACAGTGGTACAGATCCATTATTATTGTAACTGCATTATTGTTATTATTTTGCATGTATAAATTATCAGAAGTGATTCAAAAAAATAAAAAACCTCCAACAGTTTTATTTTGCCTTTGGCCATCACAGCTTAAAAGGAAACTTTCTAGGGGGCTTTGGACACTGAATTCACCCACTTTCATCTGAATGTCATGTTATAAAGTCGTGGGGAAGTCGTGGCCTAATGGTTAGAGTCGGACTTGTAATCCAAAGGTTGCGGGTTACCACGACTGAGGTGCCCTTGAGCAAGGCACCGAACCCCCAACTGCTCCCCGGGCGCTGCAGCATAAATGGCTATAAATTGAATCATAAATGACTGCTCCGGGTGTGTGTTCACGGTGTGTGTGTGTGTGTGCACGTTGGATGGGTTAAATGCAGAGCACGAATTCCGAGTATGGGTCGCCATACTTGGCAGTATGTCACTTCACTTATAAAGAGAGCGTAAGATAGATTTTCCATGATGAATCATCTTTACACAAAAATGGCATATTACCCTGTATATAAAAACTGATTCTCTTTCAAGTCATTTTTTTGACCTAATATGTTCCTGTAATTGACTTATATAGACTATAATTGACTGGACTATAGAAGAACAATGCAAAGCATTTATTTCTGACCACTTCCTTTTCTGAATGGCTGTAGCAGTGACTAAACCATGTGATTTCCTAGAATATGCGCACGGTGGAAACCACACATGCTTATTTAAAACCATTTACACCATGCATGTTGTGTTTTCCTTTTCTTTTCTCTGTAAACTTAACTGAAACAGAATGAAAATGTTTTCTCTCCTTTTTGAAACATTAAGGCAAATACCAGCAATATGTGGTTGACAGAGGAAGTGCCACCAATAGCAAATCAACACTTCCTCTAGGGTTATGCACATGATGGGTGGCTTGAAATTATGCTTTCGGTTATGAAACTGCATTTAAAGTTCACCAAAGATGAAACGTTGTTGTCAACAGCATTGAAAAAAAGCTTAATGAAACCAAACATCAGAATTCAACAGTTTTATTTTAGAACAAAATCCTGTCTCCACAATATTTAAGACCCCAAAAACCTAAAAAATACTAAGATTTCCTTTACGTTTTAAAATAATTTTGTTCTTTTTTAACCATCACACAAAAAATAGAAACAAATACAATTTAAAGTAATCTTTTCTTTAAAAAAAAAAAAAGTAACTGTACACGGCAGAATACACCATTTTTCGCAAACACCCCTTAGACCTCTATATTTCATTATATTTTCTGCTCTGAAAAACGGTGGCTTGTATACCAATCTAAAGTTTCACTCTTTTGCATTTGTGTCCTTGTGCAAAAGCAGAAACTGAATCTCATATACTGATTATCTTATTTTGGGCTTAATGGAAACTATAAAAAATGTGAACAAATGAGGTGCCTGCAAAGATAAAATGGGGGGGGGGGGAGAGTATGTGTCCCACATGTATCCAGAGGGACATTAAAGCCATTAAGGCAATGCTGCAAATATCCAAAGTTGGCAGAAGTAGTTACTGTTCTAACAATCTTGGACCAGTTATGGTTTCTCATACAACAAATAAGGCTGGAATTTGGTGGGGAAAACAGTTCCTAAACCAGAGTCTAATTCTATAGAGGTTTCTCGGCTGTTTTTTAAAGCCACATAATTCATTTATAGCTTTAATTGTATCATACATCTCAATAGGACTAGCTGTGCATCCAAATCTGTACAAAAATAAACCGATAGTCTTGCTTTCTCAACCATTACGAATAGAGAAGAACATAGTGTGCCATCTACAAATGCTTGATAACGCAATTACCTCCTTTTGTACTGAGCAATATTATTACCACTGGTTTCTTAAGAAAAATCCTACACTTGGAGTACCACATCATCATTCTACAAAAGTCCAGAAGCACTTCAGCTCTGTTAATCACAGAGGAAGTGCGTAATCAAGCAGAAATATATAGAGATAGCCAGGTTTGTCTGAAACTACAACATATTAATTTCCATTAGTCACTGAGGGGATGTGAAACATGATCTTTCATGAACAAGAGACACAGAATCGCCTAGTGACTCTTCCATAGGCATCGTATTTGGAATGAGTACAGCTCAACAGGGGACCCAGCCCCATTCGAATATTGCTAGATAAGAACCAAAGCTCTGCCTTTAGTACAAGTGTCAGTTATGAATCAATAAGTTACATATATTAAGACTCCATTAAAAGGACAGATGGAAAATGTGGATCACATAAGGCCCCATTATTGTAGGTTTCAGTCAGTCCTATTGAAACCAGCTGAATGGGAGGAAAAGGAAATTTAATATTGCTATTAAGACATACTTTTGAGTGTATGGTATAAACTGAACTAACTGAAAGAAGAATACAGCATCCAGAAGCACTCCCTCACCCCATGCTGCCACAAATTTGATCTGAAGGAAATGCTACAAACTAGTCGATTAACTAGGGGTCAGCAGCTGGTCTAAACTTAGCAGCCTTAAGAAGAGTATTTTCTTTGAAAACTGCTTGAGGGCTTCAACCGGAACGCCACGTTAAAGCTGCTGTGTGACCGCGAAATAAAGACCATTTATGGACTTTGTTCTCAGACACTCAAAAATGACACTTAACTTTCAAGAAGCAAAACCAATCAACACCCTCCAAACTATCACTCAACACTATCTGAATGTAGAGCTGTTAATAAAATCACTTCAGCAGTGGTTCTTAATTCTTTTCCTGCTGATCCCCTGCTTTTTACATTTTGGAGGTCTCCATTATTTAACACACCGGTCATCAGCTCGTTAGGAGGGAGCTCTATTAACCTCTGCACTTCAGTATCTCCAAGTGTGAGTTCAAAAGCATGGGCAGCAAAGACGACCAGTTAACACTGCCACATGCAAACATAATGCATTAATTTACAAGTCAGACTGGGATGAAGTGTCTGTGCTACCAGTCTTGCTTATGGTCATCATGTGCCATTTTAGTTTAGTTCGTGAAAATTTTACTGTTTGAAAACAATCATTCGTGTTTCAATCCAGAAAGCAAATGTACTCATTTCAAAGCAACAACGAAAAAAAAGTGTATATTTGTCCTTCCCCATCACTTTTTTGTGACCACTGCTTTGTGCCATTTTCTTGGAATTTCATTAAGCTACACAATTTAAAGCTCACCGACGTAGAGAGAAAGCACAAAGGTAGGTTTTTTTTTTTTTGTTTTTTTTTAAATATCACAAAATGCACAGCACAATTATTAAGGGCACAAATCACATGTATATCCGACCAAATCTGAGACCAATATTTCCCATTTGAAAACTAACGGAATTAAAAAGATGCCAAAACTGCAATGGGCATATGATCACGTTTATGACCATGAACTGACAGCGAACCAATCTGTGAGCAGAGTCTCTGTAAATGATGTAGATTAATAGTCATCAACATTGTGCTATTGTTGGCCAATGAAGTTCAAGCAAGGAAAACAGAGAGAGAAAAAAGAAAATCTCCATGCTAGTTTGCCTGTTCTAAAGTAAAACGCTACTTTCATCTTAAAGTAAAAAAGGTAACGTGTAAGCAACCATACACCTCAAAAAAGGAGGTCATTGAGATTGTGCCGATACATTGCTGATAAGATGCTTGGATTTCGAAATCCATTAAGTGTAGTAAGAGAGCACGGTTTATTTCCTGCTTCTGTTTTAGAAAGAAGCTGGTGCAGAAAGAATCTGACATTCTCTACAGGCAGCTTTACGGAGGAGCAGCTGAAATGGAAAAGAGGAGGAAGGGAGCATGAATGAGTAGATAAATGTAATGTGTTTGACTATATGTGTGACCGATTAAGTAATTAGAGTGCTCTCAGGAATGTGTGGAATCATGAGAGGAACTCCATGCTGGGAATGATGCTGCACGGCATCTGGGAGAGGAACGGATATCGTCTCCGGCAGTCTCACAGAGGCATGAGGCGTGTGGTATGAAGAAAAAGCGGGTTCAGGTCCTCGGCGTGTACAGCACGGTGTAAAGAGGGCTCAGAGGCACTCCGCTCAATTTTTGGCAACAAATCTTGGACCTGCTCAATGCCCACCAAGATCTGAAGAACAGCAGGGATGAAACATGAGACTATTACTTAATCTGACATAACAGTGCTGGAAAACAGAGAGGGGCTCTGGTTATTCTTACCTGTGGGAAGAGAGGCCGTTCGTCGCGTTTAAATTTTAGACAGTCGATGATGAGTCTCTTCATTGATTTAGGGCAGTTACTGGATAATTTACTGAGGTCTGGAGACAAGTAGCCACGACCCACCATGAAAATAATCTACAGGAAGAGAACAACCAAAAATCATAGTTAACTTCTTCTGTGCTTCAAGGAAGAAAGTCATACAGTCAACATGAGAGTGAGTAAATGATGACAGAATTGTTATTTTGGGCTGAACAAAGTTCCATCAAAACTATTTAGAGCTTGAACAGAAAAGGAAATCTATCAAAGTGGTGGCGTATGGCTGACCTGATCGCGGTTGTTGATATTAAAATAAGGCAAAGTCCCAGACATCAGTTCATAGAGCACCACTCCATATCCGTATACATCTGACTGGAAGGTGTATGGGTTAGTGTCTTGCATTCTGATCACCTCAGGGGCCTGAAAAACAGAGTTAAACAAGCTGTACAAATATACTTCTCAATAATAAACTTCGGATTAAACTACTTCACATAAGTGGTAATCTAAGTATTAGATTTATTGATGAATGCGGTATGGAGCTGGGTGATTACTCACCATCCACAGGATGGAGCCACTAGGCTGTTCGACCTGCTGAGAGCCACTCCAGCGAGACTTTACTGTGGCCAGCCCAAAGTCACCGATCTTTACCGTCCAGCCTTCATGCAGGAAGATATCTGACACATGAGCTCAGGAGTATCATGCAGAACTCAACCTTTAGACTTCCATCTCATGCCAGTAATTTAGGTAAATCAGACTATGATGCCATCTACTGGCAGCAAATGAGTTAAATCTGATCTATCCTGCAACAGATATCTCACAATACAGACAAGAGCACTGCCAATACATTATAGAAAGGATACTATTAGATTTCAAGTCCCGATGAATGATATTCTTGGCATGAAGATAACTGTTAAGGAAAGATATATGTAGCAAATTATGTACAAAATTGAGATTTTCTACACTTCATCTACACGCTATAAATCCAAGCATTATTAATAGGTAGTACAATCATATAACATTGGAGTATTCAAGATGATGAGCTAATTTCCCATACGAGTGTGTCCTTGAGACTGAGCTGAACAAAGAGTGCCATTAAGTGCACTGTCTTCTAGTGTAAGCAGCTCCTTAAGATGTTTTTTATGAAGTTACAGGTGTTCTTTGTTATCACAAATCCAAATTACAAACAGCGCTCCACTATTACTTATTCAGGGTGCATGTACGGATCATATTTAACCACACTAGCTGATATAATAATTATAGATTACTGGTTGGCCTGAGTGTGTGGAAATGTAAGGAAATTATGCCTTTTGAAAAACACTACTATTGAAAAGTTTGGGGTTGGTATGATGCTTTCAAAAGAAGTCTCTTATGTTCAGCGAGGCTGCTTTTATTACAGTATAAAAATTTTAAAACAACAGTTTTCAATTTGATTATGTTGTAAAATCTGATTTATTTTTGTGATAGCAAAGCTGAATTTTCAGCAACCATTATTCCAGTCTTCAGTGTAACATGATCCTTCAGAATGCTTCTAATATGCTCATTTGGTGCTCAGGAAACATTTCTGATTATTATCAATGTTTTAAAACAGAGGTTTTCAGCTCTGGTCCTCGAGGTCCACTTTTCGGCAGAGTTTAGGTCTAGCCCTAATAAACACACCTGAACAAGCTGATCAAAGTCTTCAGGATCTCTAGAAAGTTGCAGGCAGGTGAATTTGATCAAGGCCGGAGCTAAACTCTGCAGGAACATGGACCTCGAGGGCCAGAGTTGCGAACCCCTGTTGTAAACAGTGGTGCTGCTTAAAATTTTTGTGGAAACCATGATTGTTTTTCAGGATTCTTTAATTAATAGAAGGTTCAAAAGAACAGTATCTATTTCAAAAAGAAATCCTCTGTTACAAATGTCTTCACTGTCACTTTTGATCAATTTAATGCATCCTTGCGGATTAAAATTTTTATTTTCTTATGCCAAACTTTTTAACAGTAGTGTACATTAACATTTTATAGAGTTTTGTTGTATTAACATCATATAATTGGCACAGCATGTAGCATAGGAATAAAAAAAAAAAAAAAAAAAAAAAAAAAACTTACTCCATGCCCTGTGCAGTCTGGCGAGCAACATCGATACGGCGCATGGTGTCAAACTTGGTCTCAGTAACATGCAAGTGGTGGTAGAGGCTGCTGCCTTCACACCACTGCGTGATAATGGCAAAATTAGGCTTCGTCATGAAGCCCATGAACAGCAGAATGTTGACATGGCGTGTTTTTCTGAGGAGCAAAGGTCTCAAATTAGTCATACTGAACAGATGATTTGAACTGGAGAATAGCTGGTAGCAGCAGATGACATTACTAATGCAGTAAACCGACATTAATGAGAACTACTGTTACATTGTTATCATCGGCAGTCTTTAAAGGTTCAGTGTACACATTTTAGCAGCATCTAGCGGTTGAGGTCGCAAATTGCATCCAACGGCTCAGTCCCCCGCTCACCCCTCCCTTTAGGGCTAAGATGCCGTCGTCTGAGGCCGCAGAGAGCAACAAGGTTCCTTTACAAAGGTAAATTAAGGAATTATACACTTAATTATTCAATAAACCGATGTCATTGCGAATATTACTGTTACTTGTTCATCATTGTGTCAGTGACGAAACGCGCTCTGTAGAGCAGTTTGTTCGTTTAGGGCTACTGTTGAAACATGGTGGCAACTTCCATGTAAGGGGACCCACGGTGTATGTTTATATAAATTGCTCATTCTAAGGTAATAAAAACATAACGGTTCATTATGTAAGGTCTTTATACTCCTCTGAAAATGTAGTTATGTATATTATATTGCATTTCTGTCTATAGATCATCCTAAATATTACACAGTACACCTTTAAATCTAGGATCGTACAGATGACGACTCACCGTAAAACCTGCATCTCATTTTTAAAGGCCTGGAGCTGCTCCGGTGTGGGCTCTGTCACTTTAAGAATCTTGATAGCCACGTCTCCATGCCACTTGCCTTTATAGACGGTCCCAAAAGAACCTGCTCCAATCCTCTTTAACATGGACACCTCCCGTGAGTGCACCTCCCAGTAGTAACTGGAGTCTCTGTAACCTCCCCGATGCTAAAAACAAAAACAAAACAAAAAACACAAACAAAAATTGGTTTTGAAAAAAAAAACATTATTGTAGCTACTTCATCTGGGCTTCCTATCAAATAAGACATACACTCACCACTTTCTTTTTATCATCAGATGAGGATTGCTTTCGTTCCTTGGGCTCAGAAGGGGATTTGGGGGGTCTTCTTCCTGGTGACCCTAGGTGGGGTGGGCTAGTGGAAGGCTTGGGAGAGGACTCTTGCCCTGTGGACAACACTAGAATATGAAGGCCAGTTCACACACATGGAGATGTGTAGTTATTTGTGCCATTGGATAAGAAATGGATAAGAAACAAAAATGTATGTAGTGTAATGTGGGTGCGTAAAAAAAATGAACGTGTGCTCTTTTGAGAGACGGGTAGTCAAAGTGGAAAAAATGAAAAAAAACAAAAACAAACAACTCACCCATCGTGCTGATTTTGAATGACTCCTGAATGAGAATGGGGGGGGGAAAAATGAATAAATACATGCGATGGAGGACAGATGATCAAGGAGGCATGCAGAACCTCCACTGTCATATTCTGTGAAGTAACATATCTTTACATTTCATGTCTAGCCAAGCTAATACTCCAGACAAAGGAACAGTTCACCCAAAAATGCATTTCCTCACCCTGTTTTAAATTCAAATCTGCATGACTTCCTTTCTTCTATGGAACACAAAAACAGAAGTGTAGCAGAATGTTGACACTGCTCTTTTCTATGCAAACTTTTTAAATGCTGGTTTTCTGGTTTCAGATACTGACAGCCACTTTCATTGTATGGAAAATAGCAGTGTGAAAACTTTGTCTAACGTCATCACCTTTTGGGTTCGACAGAAAAAATACAATTTTGGTGCAAAGAGGGTGACTTTCATTCATGGATGAACTGTTCTTGGCAACAAAAAATGAGAAAACATATGTGGACTTGATGAGCCTCTAGTCCGGTCTCTAACCTCCATGAGGCCAGCAGCGCCAGGCTCTAGCGTGCTGACCATGTGGACGTTGGGGGTTGATGTGGAGCGATGCCTCTGGAGAGACTGACCGTCCTCTCCTCGCATAATCAAACGGAAACTTGATGTTGTAGACAGCAGTTCCTCTCTAAAAGGGGTAAAAAAAAAAAAAAAAAAACACATGTCGGCTAGTGCATTTCCTCTAGAGGATCAACAAGTTAATGTATTTATAGGTGAAGTTAAAGAGTACCCAGGAGAATCTGAAGTTAAGGGAATGTCGCTCTGTGAAATGGAATTGGTGGCCGGATATATCAATATCGAAGGGCAGTCTTCTGTATTAGGAGCACACCTGAGAGCAACAGAGCACCAGTTGACAGTGGTGTAATGCAACGAAGTAATAATACTTCGTTACAGTACTTAAGTATTTGTTGGGAGTATCTGTACTTTACTTGAGTTCTTATATTTCTGCCAACTTTCACTTTTACTCCACTCCATTTCCTAATTAAAATGTATACTTTTACTCCGATACATTACCAGAAAGCATATTCGTTACTTACTACAAAATAAAGTCGGAAGACTGCAAGCAAGCATGTTTGATGAATCAGTGGTCTGGCGCTTGCAAGTTAGACTCCTAAAAACACCTTTGCTCACGTGCAAACAAGTGTGCATACAACGGCGGATGATTTATTTCTCACTCAAGTCGAGGCTGGGGTGTGCTGTGCGATATACAGTCTATCGTCTGCTATAATATGGTAAGTGTTGTTGTAATGATGTGCGATCTGACATCAAGTATATCACCAAAATCACACACAATCTATCAAAGATTTATTGTACAGCTGATTGTACACGTGATTTATTGTACAGCTATTAAAATTCAAGGCATTCTAAATTGTACAAAAAAGCTTCTGTATGCTTTTTCTATTTATATAATTTAATATAGTTAACTTAATCTATAGCACACAAAGTGTGACATTTTTTTCTTCAGATATCAGCGTGATAAATGTAATAATCATTTTATACAAGTTTAATAAAGTTAGCATCAACTGACTTAAAACTGTTTTTGCTCAATTTTGCTAACGAAAATAGTTCCAAACCAAGATCCTAGCACTGTTTTGCATCTCTGAGCAACGGACCGTGTTTACTTATTGAATGAATCAGCGTTTGAACAAATCGGTTGAATAAATGATTGAGTGATTCACTCAAAGGGTTAGTTCACCCAAAAATGAAAAACTCACCCAACATGAGGTGAGTAATTAATGACAATTCTTTTTGGGTGAACTATCCCTTTAACAGTCAAATGCTTTGTTCCTGATTGAATCAGCCGTTTGAATGAATCGGTTGAATCTCAATGACTCGTTCATTAACAGTCACTTGCTGCCACCTACTGGCGGTTTAAATTTCACATTTCAACTATTTTTTTTTTCATGTTTTAAAGGTGGGGTATGTATTTTTTCAAAAACGCTTTAGAAAACAAGTCGGGGCCAAGTACCAAAACAAACTTGTAGCTAATCAGCAGTAAGGGGCGTGTCTACTCGTGATGTGGAGGAGAGAGCGCTCAGTGAACAGGATGAACATTAGCCGAGCTGAGCGAAAGATAAGAGATGGCGGATAAAAAAACAAAAGAGGAAAATGTCTGCGGAACAAAAGAAGGCCTACACCGGATGCGACAGTTGTCGTGTCGCACCAGCTAAAGTCTGTCTACACTGGACGCGACAAAGCGACCGTTGAAAATCATTTGAAATGTGTCAATACGTAGAAATATATAGAATGCGGCAGCAGTTTACTGTCGGGATCCAGTGTAGACAGCATTATTAATGGTTTTAATGAGTTCTATAGTATTTTGTCGTGTCGCACCGCTCGCGTCCGGTGTAGACATGGTGTTACAATAAGTAGGACCCGTGTAAATATCAGATCAGCTTTCCAGCGCTGGAGAGAACTGAAGGAGCTGGAAGGCCTGCGATCGGACACGGAGATTGCTTTGTTTCTTCTCGATAGGTGAGTAACATTGGTTTTGCTTTATTTCACAGAACTAATCGTTGACTTGGTTGCGTAACATAACGTATGTGTGGGGTGGAGCTATCAAAAAAGGGGCGTAGGGGCACGTTTTTTTTGGTGATTTCAAATATCAACATTGGCTGCCAGAAATCACTTACCCCACCTTTAAATCATTTCAAATTACCAGTATTCAAAGTTTTAGGTTTAAAATTAAGCACTATTTATGCATCTGTAACTGCAGGTTAAATGCATCCATGTCCCCTCTGAGATACATTAAACTGTAAATGCCATTTCAGATGCAGATTCCAAAAATGCTTATGTTGGAATGAAAGACACCAAGTACCAGATGAAGTACTTCTTATTCTTAGCCAAAGATAGAAAATTGAAGAAAGATTTGAAACTGAACACAATCTGGCTACTCAAGCGGTGTATGAACATATGCTCCTTTTCCATTTTGTAAGTGTTTAATATAAAAAAAATATGCTTTTCATACGAGAATAAATATCACATACTTTAAGACTTTTAGTAATATTCTAAACAGTGACTTCAACTTCTACTAAAGTCATTTTCTGCTAAGATATCTGTACTTTTACTCGAGTATGGCTTTTCAGGTACTTTATCCACCACTGCCAGTTGAGGTACAAAAATGACGACAAGCACACATAAACAGACAATTTCATTCGGAACATACCGTTTTGTCACGGTGTCCATATCCACACATACTGTAGGGACTTTACTGCTGCAGTGCTGGTGAAATTTATACCCACACGTCTGACACCTGAAGCCGTTGAACAAGAACTTGTGGCAGAAGTCACAGTAAGCTAATTTAAAGAATGTTTTACGTACCTGTGAAAACAAGATTATGCCATTTAAGTGTGATGCTGATTTGGTGACTCGTAAGTTCATGATGATATGTTAATGTTCATCTCCATTCAAAAGTCTGAGGTCAGTATGGTTTTTTAAATAATACTTTTACTCAGAGGGGTTTAATTAAACTGATCGAAAGTGACAGTAAAGAAATATATGCTACTCTTTCACAGTTTCTATTCATCAAAGAATCCTGAAAAAAAATATGTATCACGGTGTCCACAAAAATATCAAACAGCAGAAATGTTTTCAACATTGAGAAATCTTCCTCAGCATATTAGAATGATTTCTGAAGGCTCATAGGACACTGAAGACTAAAATGACTACTGAAAATTCAGATTTGCCATCACTGGAGTAAATTACATTTTAAAATTAGAAAATAGTCATTTTAAAAACATAATATTTCAGAATGGTACTGTTTTTTTAATCAAATAAATTCAGCCTTTTATTTTTTTTAAATGCAATAATAGAGCATAATTCATGCAATAGCATAAATTGATGTTAACCTCAAACTTGAAATTAACCTAAAATTAGCTAAAAATTAAATCTATTAGAACGTTAGAGCTGTGGTGCAAAATAAATATAAAAAATAAGCATACAATGTATTAATATGAACCAAGATTAATAATTGCTGTGGAATGTTGTTCATTTTTAGGTTCATCATAACTAGTGAATTTTCTAATGTTACAAATTTAAATTTATTGTAAGGTGCAGAGCATGATCTGTGTTAAAATAATCTGTACTTGCTTGCCATAATCATCCCACATACACTTTACAGATTATTTGCTGCAAATATTTTCCAGTACATCAACAGTAACAAAAACCTCCCCTCAAAAAAACTGAGGGCCTAAAAATGAGAACCTAGCTTTGCTGACTCTGACTCTGTTGTGCAAGTACACTTACGAAGTTGTGCATGGTAAGAGGAACATCATCCAGCACTTCTACCAGAAGCTCTTCCCCTACGAGGGGTGTGATGTCAGTGTCCCATTCTGTAAGTCTCTTCCGGCTGGCCAAAAGAAGAACAAAGTCAAAACAACTGAGTATAGCCTTACTAAGGACAGATTTTTTCATTTTAACAGCCAAATTCTTAGGCACACCTACCCTTCAAGAAGGCGAAAGACAGCACAGCAATCCTGGCTTAGGCCTCTGACTTTCAGGGCTTTATCTAGGCTATCATAGACAGTTTGCCCAGGCCGAACATTTACCTGAACACATGGTCACACAGTGCTATCAAGGTGTGATCACAAACACATGTCTAATTACCAATATATACATACTCAGGTTATATTAGCTATTCCAAATCTTTGTTAATAACAATAAAAGGCATTTTAAACAAGTCAGACTCCAGTATATGAACCCTCACCACCGTCCGCTGCTTGTTGGGGAGGTAGACCCGAATGGTGCCCCCACCTCGGGGTGTGTCATCCGGGCTGGTTTCCCCCGAGGAGGAACAGGAGGAGGTGTTGGACATGGTGTCTCCAAAGGGGCAGTGAGGGACTGGCAGCACTGACACTCAGTCGGCCACAAGAAAGAGTTAAACACCAGGGCAAAGCAGGAAGAAGCCCTCATCTGGAGCCTGTGATGGAAAACAGTGCGTCTATATATATATATATATATATATAAATAAAAATCTCCCTCACACCTATATGCGATTGTTGCTGAATATTTGACATTTTCAAAAAACATGTATTCAACATTAATTGCATTTATTCAATTTCAGAATTCATTCAAATGTTTATTCAAAGCTGAAAGTATTTAGCCTAATTAAAGAGAACAACCTGGTAATAACACATTCTAAATTGGTTGCCAGTTGAATTTCCAATTCAAATTTCAGCACTAAAACACTGCAGGCGTGGTCATTTGAAATTACACTGTATTGAGAAAAAGCAAACTGATAACTCAGAATCATATGTCAGTGGAGCTTGTAAGTGCGTAAATAAATCCTAGTTCCTACACTGGTCGTTTAGTGTGATAAAACAAATATGAAACAGATGTAGAAGGAAATGCCCCAAATAAACATATCCAATCTCATTCAAACTCCTTTCAACATTTTAGTCTATAATTATAGACTATAATTTAAGTCTTAAGGCTATCAAACTCTAAAATGAAGCCATTTAATACAGACACGTAGGCACAAGTACTTCAGATTGAACATTTTATGATATTTAATGCAGTATACAATCTTCGCAACCTTAAACCACAAGTATTGTGCATACTGGAAACCACTGCAGTTGCACCATCATGCAAACCTTCATTGGTGTTGTACAAATATACTACAGCGGCAAAAGAGCATGTAATAAATAACCAAATACAGATCTTACACTTACATCCCCCAATATAATCACACACACACATTATTATAAACACACACACACACACACACTTTTAGAAACTTGCCATAAACATACACGTATAACAGTATATATGTGTGTGTGTGTGTATATGAATGAATGAAGGGTTTGGTTCCAAAACGCGATAAACGCCATTAAAAAAAAATTAAAATAAACTTTGTGATTAACAAAAATTAGGGCTGCAAGATAAATCGCATGTGATTGTCACACACACACACTTCTAAAACAGCAAAGAATATACACACAGACGCACACTATTTAAATTTCCACGACATTGTTTTATATATATAAATTATATCTTAAAAAAATCCCATTTCTAAACCAGTCCTCTGTGATCAATCCTTGTTCAAAAGCGCTTAGAAAGGCAAAGCAACACCCCATCATTTCATGTCACATCTGCAGTATAAACGCAGGATAGAGAATGATAAAGATGTTTTACACGAACACCTCCCTCCTGAAAGTGTAACCACAGAAATGTGCAGCAGCCTGCAATGAAGATGAGCTGGCTGGGTTTAGCTAAGTGTGATGTGCCTGATCATTTGATCTGCTCTTTTACTATCATCACAGGCCATGCACTCCTAGCTTGTTCAATTTACCAAGACTTAATATTATGACTGAAGATTAAAAGCATATTAGCTAAATATAGGTCCTTAAGTCCTGTCAGGTGCCTTTTTCGTGCTGAAGGAGGGAATGCTGTTTTCATAAAGCGGAAAGGGAATAGACGACTAGCTGCTAGCTAGCTAGTGTTGCTAATGCTGTCTAAAAGTTGAAAAATTTGTCTTAATTCGAATTTTGCAGCCGCGGCGGTATGAACTAACGCGATTTACACCTGCGAGTAATATTTCTGTAAACTACGCAGCCCGTTCGCGAGACTCTCTTAGCATTTTTCGCTTCAGAGTAAATACTCACCTGAGACAGCCATCTTGAATTGTCTCAGTCTCAAGTCTCAGCAAAGAATTTCAGGGAAAGCGGAACAGCGAAAGCTCGCGCTCTGATTGGATGAGAGCTGTGAATCGAGCCACTGATTGGTCATCTATTGTGGTACTTAGTAGCAAGGGAATGAGAAAGGGGCGTGTGCTGCGGGTATCGAATGTGAAGTATTTCCAAGCATTAAAGAAACCTACACAGCTGCTACATACATTCTATATATACTGTTCAAAATGGTTATGTTTGTTAACAGTTTAAAGCAAAACTCCGTTTAAATATTCAATACAAGCCCATTCATAAGGAATAATGACAAGCAATAAAAGCATAATACAAAACATACGAATGTTCAGGTGACTCTGTATAAAACATTTAATTAGTGACAACATTATAATATTGAAAGAATTCATCCATCTTTTTAAATGTCACAACTAAATGTAAAAAAGGCAGCTATGTCGGTGGAATTACATTGAAAATGTCCATTTTGCCGGTTTCTCATGAGTACATTGGGCTATTCCACACTTAAGAATTTCCTCTTTTTGGCAGTGCGTGTGTAAGAATGGAGTCGCCACTCAACATCTGCTGTAGCCTCGTTCTCCAGTGTGCCGAGCTTGATCATGTACACTGAAAAAAGAAGATTAAACACAAATGAATAATGCGCAGAGAACATAAGTGCCTTTTCTGCATTGCTATCAATTAATCTAAACCCAAAAAACAGAGCTGCTTACATTTCATCTCAAATCTGGGTCCAACCTCTGTCAACTCAACGTTCTTGTGATCGGTTTTCTTGTAGGTATGGTGTCTGCAATATACAAAGTCATTAAAACCAATCTTCTTAATTAGACTCAAAACCTTTTGAGTTCTAACAGATCTCTCACCTGTAAGAGATGAAATCATCTGTATTTGCAAATGTAATAACACGTCTGCTATCCTCTTTGGGTACAGGAAACAGATACTTTAGGATGTTAGAGACCTAGAGAGGAAAAAAAAATATTTTGCTTTCAGCTTAACACATAAATTCCATTACTAAACCAAGAAGCTTTTCAGGAGCCTTTATAAAGTCACATGGAGCTTTAAAAAAGAAAAACTCTTTCTATCACATATGGTAAGACAATAATTGTTTATTTTATTAAAATAGGAAATTGAATATTAAACACTTTACACTACCCTTCAAAGAAGTCACTTACACTAACCAAGTCTGCATTTATTAAATAGCAATACTGTGAAATATTACAACTTAAAATAACTCTTAATATAAAATGTAATTTATTTCTCTGATGGAAACGCTAAATTTTCAGTCTTCAGTGTCACATGATTCTTCAGAAATCATTCAATCATTCAAACATTTCTTTTCAATATTAAGCAATTGTGCTACTCAATATTTTTGTGGAATCTCAGCAACATTTTTAAGGATTCTTTAATAAATTGAACATTTAAAAGTACAGCTGCATTTATTTGAAATATAATTATTTTGTAATATTATAAATGTCTTTACTGGTCTTTACTTTACTTCCAACAATTTTATGCATTTTTGCATAAAAGAATAAAATCATTACATTTGTTTAAAACATATTACTGACCCTTTTGAATGGTCATGTGGATGAGAAACTAAATTTATTATTGTTTCCAAGGACACCAGAAGTTATTTCCTGTATAACTCACCCTTCGGCCAAGACGTGACGTGAAGTTGTGGAAGATGAGGTGAGGGAAGGCCTCGGACATGGTGCCAATGTCTGGAACATCATGTCTCATTACCACATTATACAATGTGAAGTAGGCTGTCGGTCCAAAAGGAAGGTGACACACCACCAAACTATCTGCAGAAGACATAATGTAATGAAATAAAAGATCTAATGTACCTAAAGTAAACTGGATATGCAATTAAAGAGATTTAAAAAATAATAATAAATCATAATATACCAAATGTTTACCAAGTGTTGATACACTGTGCACTAAAACAGGAAACAGATGAAAACTATAACAGTCCATACCTGGTTGGCCTCTGGTCTCGTGAACTATGACAAGATCACTGACATTATTAGCTTTGCACGAATGTACTAATGTTTTAACTTCATGGTTTCCTCTGTTCATACGCTGGGCCCCTGGAAACATCAGCTTCATTTCCTGCAAAAAAGAAAAGAAAAAAAAGAATGTCACCTAAATAAACCACAACCACTGATAGACGATGGTTTCCCTTGCGTCATTATGGTAACATGAACATACAAAACATCAGATTAGACGTAAAACTACATGCATTCACACACTTTATCCTTACTTTCGAATATGAACAAGATTTAACATACTTTGGCAAACATCTTGAGTCTAGAGCTGGGGTCTCTGGATGTTGTGACCATAACTTTGGGGTCTTCCACTCCTGCCCATTTGTACTCATCATCCATATGAGAACTAACACCTATATAATATCACAAAATATGTTTACATATGGTAGCAGATAAAACAGGATTCCAACATAAGTGACAGATAAAATTGTCACCTTCTCCACCCTCATCATCAAACTCCAACAGTTTCTGTATGTCTAAAGCCTCCTTCCGAACTTCGGTGGGTAAAAGACGATTTTCTGCAAATTATATGAACAGCGTGAAATGAGAAGCGGTCAAGCGCAATATATATCAGATAGGTTAGGAGAGTTTGATAAGGTGATTAAGATATGGCTGGAGTCTCACCATCTAAAGCTGATTTGAGCTTCTGTTTTTTCTCTTCAATAGTGTACAGTCTGTCCTCTTGTGCTTTTCTGTACAGGTATTCCTTTCTCAGTCTCACCTCTCGCCGCAGCTACAGCACAAAATACAGTTCAGAAACAATATGAATTGTAGGGAATACACTACTGTTCTTACTGTCAGCAAGATTTTTTTATGTTTTTAAAAGGAGTCTTGTATGCTCACCTAGCTGTCCAGAAAATAGATTTACAGACTACAGTAAAAAAAGCAGTCATATTGTGAAATATTATTACAAATTAACACTGTTTTCTATTGTTTTTAAATGTAATTTAGTCCTGTGATTGCAAAGCCGAATTTTCAGCAGTCATTACTCCAGTCTTCAGTGTCAATTAATCCTTCAGAAATCACACTAATATGATGATTAGGTTTTCAAGAAACATTATTATTATTATTATTATAAATCTTGAAAGCAGCTGATTAATACACTTGTGAAAAGCGTGACATTTTACAGGATTCTTTGATTAACAAAGTTGTAAAAACATATTAGAAATCTTTTGTAGCATTACAAATGAATATACAGTCACTTGTGATCAATTGCATCCTTGTTCAATAAAAAATTATTTCCATTAAAAAAATAATAATAAAATCTTACTAAACCTACATTTATGCCCTAAACTGCAAAAGATAAATAATAGTTAGCAACGTAGCTACCAAGACATGACAAGTGGTACTTTATTCCCATAGAACCTGAAAGTCATAATGTGGCTAAGACAAAGAATATTTAGGCAATTAGTTTAAAAAAAGTTAGTTGACATTTTTTATAACAAATAACACTGTTAATGTGTGTTCATCTATCCATCACACTTAATGGTGTACTACTAACGTTACACAAACAGGAAAGCAATGATAAACTACTGCTCTATGTAGCGCGAGAGAATTCACGTTCAGCCACGTTAAAAGAATTACAAGCAAAACTAAAATACGTCAAACTATTTTGAGTTTATCAGGATAATTTAAATGCATTGTGTTGCACTTACCATTTTGAACAACTACACGTGAAGTTCTTCTTCTTCTTCTTCTTCTTCTTCTTCGATTTTATGGCGGGTAGCACCAACATTGAGGTGCATTATCGCCACCTACTGTATTGGAGTGTGAACCAGCGTTTACCCTTTTTATGTAATAAAAAACAAAATTGGAAAACGTCTATTATAACCCCAACTTTTAAGGCCGGATCAGTTGCCGAGGTTCAGAATTATAGACCAATTTATATACTTCCTGCAATCTCAAAAATTTTGGAAAAGTTGGTAGCTGAACAACTTATTAACTATTTAGAAAAACATCTACTTCACTCTAAACAGTTTGGTTTTAGGCCTAAGTATTTGACAGAAATGGCAAACTGCTTTCTCACAGAATTTATTATTTATTAATTTATTTCAAAAGGCAATAGAGACAGTTAACAATTTTAAATATTTAGGTGCTATTTTAGATTCTCATTTGAAATTTGATATGCATGTAAAGAGGTTGTGTAGAACAATCAGAATATTTTAATTGTTTTTACATGATTAGACTGTATATATCACTAAAAGCAGCAAAGTTATACATGCATGCAATGGTCTTTTCTCATTTATCTTATTGTGTGACGGTTTCTCATCTGACTATCAGACCTGTTAGATCAATACTAAACATTTTGGATAAGAAACCAAATAGATGGCATCATTGTAATATTTTACAAAAATATAGTTGCTTAGTTTTGAAAATTTTAGAAATTTGTCTCTTATTAAAATGGTTTTTAAATGTGTAAATAATCTTGCTCCAGAAATTATATGGCAGTTTATATCAAAAAGGGGAAAGGGAAGTGGTGTGTGGCCAAGTATGGTGACCCATAATCAGAATTTGTGTTCTGCATTTAACCCATCCAAGTGTACACACAGTAGTGAACACACACCCGGAGCAGTGGGCAGCCAATGCTGCGGCGCCTGAGGAGCAGTTGGGGGTTCGGTGCCTTGCTCAAGGGTCTCACCTCAGTCGTGGTATTGAGGATGGAGAGAGTGTTGGTGATTCACTCCCCCCACCTACAATCCCTGCCGGACCTGAGACTCGAACCCACAACCTTCAGGTTACTCTCTATCCTAATGGATAGAGTCCAACTCTCTATCTATTAGGCCACGACTGCCCCAGAGTAATAAGGGGGTTACTACGAGAGGTGCAACTAATCAGAATTGTACAGTACCAAAGACAAAAACAAAATTTGCACAATCCACATTTTCAGTTCAAGGTACATTGCTTTGGAACAGCCTACCAGGGGTGCCTACCAGTGGTGGTGATGGCGCAGTGGATAAGACACATGCCTTTGGTGTGAGAGACCCGGGTTCGAATCCACTGTGAGACACCAATGTGTCCCTGAGCAAGACACTTAACCCCTAGTTGCTCCAGAGGCGTGCGACCTCTGACATATATAGCAATTGTAAGTCGCTTTGGATAAAAGCGTCAGCTAAATGAATAAGTGTAAATGTACCAGCTGAACTGAAAATACAAACAGAGTTGAACATTTTTAAAAGAAATTTGAAAAAGTGATTCAAACAAAAGCAGGTATGTGAACACTGATGGTCATACACAGTCTCATCTTTTAATTTTTATTTCTTTTTTTTCTTGTACTTTTGCTTGTTTTTTTGTGTGATTATTGTTCTTTTCTGTTCATTTCTATTCATCAATCAATCAATCAATCAACACTGAAAGGTATGACGGTTTCACCAAAATTGTAATATAATGAAATATTTAATACAATAGGCTACGAATACTAAAATACTGTTTGAAAGTTTAAAAATGATGAAAGATCAAAAATGTTTCTTGAGGGACCAAATCAGCATATTCAAATTATTTAAGATTGATCCCTAGTGACCACAGGAACCAGATGAGTCCTTTGCACAATCTGACTCTGCTTTAGCCTAGATTTAAACTACTGATTTTGTCTGGCCAGAGGAGAATGACACTATTTCGACAAACTATTTCCCCGTCTAAATACTGTAAAGCTGATATAAGCCACCCAGCTTTATATCAAGCCGCATTTTGCATTGTTAAAAGCACTATACAAATAATATTGACTTGACCACTTAAAACGTTTTAAAATGTAATAATATTTCACAATAGACCTATTACGCCTACTGATTTTACAGTTTTTGTCTCCAAATAAATGCTTCTTGTGAGCATTAGAAGCATAAGATACCTAAAAAAATCTTTAAGCATTAGTGTAAGTTTAAAATAAATAGAAATAGACAAAATTAAAGAAATAATTCAAGATGCCACATGTGGAAAAAAAGGCAAGTTTATGAAATTGTCCATGAAGCGATACAATGATGACCACTAGAGTGATTTCTGCTGACTGCATAATAAAAAATAGAGAACTAGTGGCATGTTCCTTCTAAATGTGTTTGTGGCGAGTTATTTCCTGTATGTGTTTCCTCTTCTACAACATTTAAGAGCAGTACCTCCTTGCAGACTCAAAGCACTATCTGTCGTCCATCGGTCATCATGAATCTAATAACCACATTTCTGCTAATGATCTTAACAGGTAAAGTCAAAATACACTTAAAAAAATCCAACGGCTCTAAGGACAGCTTTTGTCCAAAATTTGTTCAGATTTTATACCTGATAAAAATCTCACAGAGGGCAAACTTTATCTTTCTCCACAGGACATAGCACATCTGAATATCTGCAGAAACTCGTCTGCTCCTATGAGAACAAGAATATATCTCTGAACAGGCCCAGGGTGTGGTGCAAAAAAGATGCTCAGGATGAAAACTGCTGTACGGGCTTCTCTTTCCAGCGAGATGTCAACAATTTAGAGCAAGGCAACATAGCTGTGGAGGATGATGGAAAGTCCTTCACCGTCTCGGTAAAGACACTCACGCAAGGGGATGGATTCTACTGGTGTGGATTCATGACTGAAGACAAGGTCATAGTTAAACTGGCCGAGGATTACTTTACCAACAGTAACTACTTTTCTATTTCTCTTTAGTTGGTTTCCTGAGTGTAAGAGACCACCATGTTCAAAATACTTTCAGCATGTTTTTAATTTTAAATTCCTCAAATTTATTTAAAAAAAATTATCTCTGGAATTTACGGTAAAGAAAAAAAAGCAATTGCGGTTAGTGAAAATTTATGGTAGCAACATTTAAGGTTTTATGGATTTAAGTAGTAAAAATCGTAGGCTATATTTTGTTAATCCATATAAGCTGATGTTAATATTCCATCCTCCAGACGGGTTTGTTCCTGAAAAATATCAAATGTGAAGTGTCACAGCAAATTTTGAAAATTCAGTTCACGTTTTTTTACCGTAAAAAGACAACTTTTTTCACATCCAAAAACTGTAAATTTAAGAGTTTTCTTACTGTTTTTCACCATAACGTTAACTAATTTTTACCATAGCATTTTAACTGTCTTTTACTATTAAAAGTAAGATCATTTTTTACAATTTATTAATCTATGATCATATCAATTGCAGCTCCATTTAACTTTGTTTGGTCCATCCTCCGCTGGATTTTATTTATTTTGCTCCCTGTGACGATCATTTCAACTCACATTTATTCAAACCGTGAGTCCTCACAAACCACCTCAATACTAAAAAAGCTTTCTTTAAAAACACATCTTTAACCTCTTTAAATGTTTATTTTTATTTGATTACATGTCACTCTGTTTTGCTGACCATAGGAAAACATGGAGATACAAAGGTAAGAGCGCACACGTTCATTTGTATCTCATTTAGTCTCCGCTGATAACATAAATAAAATGTGTTTTTAACTCAAATTATCCAATTTGCAGACAACATAACACATTACATGATGTCACATTCCAAAGAAAAGCGGTGGAAGAATGAGGCTGTCACCTTTACTGAAGAATAAACAAAATATCGTTTAACTTCGAGTGTAAATGTAGTTTCTGTTGTTGTAATTCCTTATAATTGTTTTGTTTTTTTAATACAAAAAGGTTCAGTGACAATAGCAGCATGACAATAGTATGTTTCATCTGTTACGTAAATCAACGTACAATGTTTTGTTTATAAATAACCTTATTTTTATTGCATGTGTCATTCATGTGAAATGAAATCTTATAGGAATATATATATATATATATATATGTATGTTTTCTTCCTTTAAATAATATAGCTGAACTTATCAAATTTTCTTTACATATAAAACAACGAATGTCAATTTAACAAAGCATCAATTCAACACAATTTTGATGTAAGGATGCATATAGAACAACCATTTCATTTTTTTTATCACTGCACACACTATATCAGACTTGAAACTTAAGTGAAGTTGAACATTGTCTGCTGTCGTTGCTAACTTGTTTTCATTATTAGTACAAGAGAAAAAAGTTAAAAATAAACTTACAAAATGCAATATAGCCTCAATGAAAAAAAAAAAGAGGAAAAAAAATATTCTAGTATTTTTGTATTGATTTCAATTTTCAAGCAACTGCACAGTTTCAATCAACAGTGATTTCATCAAAAATTAGGCCAAAAAACAACAACAAAAAAATGCATTATAGATATTTTCTTGTAATTTACCATCATAAAACAACAAGGTAGGTAGACAAAAACAATTGAGTGCAAAAATTAAAAATGGCATAATTACAGACAGATAAAAAAAACCTAAAACACAATTTTGCCTAATTACACAGTAGATAGATTTAAATGTTTTATACAAGCACACTTTTAACTGGTCTATTTGAGCTCTTTAAAGTCTTGCATTTTCACCATAGCTTCCTTTAAGGCATTTCCTGATTTAAAGATTGCGAAAATAGTCATGTCTGCTATATCGTAACTACGCCCCCATCAAGAGTGCATTTATTGATCAAAATTCTTTATATTTCTAAAATATGTTTCTTGATATGTTTCGGAAAAACAAATAATCCTACCATGAAATACAGTATATTTATTTCAAACACTAAACACAAAGCAAAACTACACAAAGCCAAGCTCTCAGAACATCTATTGAGCATAAATACCAATTCATCCACATACACAAGGCAACTGATAAAGCAATAAAATCAATGAAATACGGAGTGGTAGTGGTTCACATGTGTGATGACAAAAATATTGCAACCATATAATAGCGAGCATGTAAACATTCAGAAAACACAATGTTATGAGAGAAAGTGGTCCATTTCAATCCAAAAAAAACGTAAAAGGTCAAATTACATGCAAGTAGCAATTTTGCATGGCTTTTCCACTTATTGCAGTTTGAGCCCAAAGAGTGTGAACTACGCCTGCCATTCCAAACTCTTCAGGGATGGAAGGTGGATTGGAAAGTGTTTGTAGCACATGGAAAACCAGTATGAAGCATTTTGTAACCTGTCAGTCAGATCAACACATCATCAAGTGTTGGGCTGCCAAAGAAAGCATGTGTTTTTGTGGTTTTTGATGAGAAGCTTGCACAAACATTTCTTTAGCAGAGAGAGAGTGTCACAGTTCCTCATAGTCGCCCTCCTCTCTTTTCGCTGAGCCTCCTTCTCCAGCCAGAAAAGCTTCAAGATCATCAGTTTTCTTGCTTCGTGACTTTCTTTTTCTCTTTTCCTTTTCATCTGCAGTCACACCTGCCTCATCTCTTTCCTTTTTCTTGTGTTTGTGTTTCCTCTTGCTGCTTTTGTCATCATCCTGAGATGAAATACAAAGTAGTTATACAACAAGAGTCTACAATTTCATCTTTGAATGATTGAAATCGAGATAGATTTCACCTTTTTCTTTTTCTTCTTTTCCTTGGAATGTTTGCTTTCTTTTTCTATGAGAAGAAATGTAGAAAGCATTTATTGATGCAAGTATACACTCCATTCAATTTTCTCTTAGATTGTCTCTTATTCTGACCAAGGCTGCATTTATTTAATCCAAAATACAGTAAAAACTGTAATTTTGTGAAATATCATTACAATTTAAATGTACAGTTTTGTGTTTTAATATATTTTATTTGTGTGATGGCAAAGCTAAATGTTCAACAGCCATTATTCCAATCTTCAGTGTTTTTTTCCCCAGGATTCTTTGATGTATTGAATGTTCAAAAGAGAACAGCATTTATTTGAAATGGAATATAATGTTATAATATTTTGTAAAATATTACAAAATATTTTGTAATGATAAATGATAAATGATAAAATGATAAATGACTTTACTCTCACTTTTTAACAATTTAATGCATCCTTACCGATTTTTAAAAAATCTGTATTTTTAACTTAATATTTAATGTGTTAACATATATATATATATATATATATAATGTAATATTAATGATCTATTATTCATATAATAGTTATTATTAATAAAATATGTAATTTTATTAACAAATCACAACAAAAAACTGGTTTATTCCTGTGACTTGCCATCTTGTTCCTCGCTGCTGTCTTTGCTTTTGATGGCCTTTTCCTCGATTCCTAGACCAAAGAGGTCACTGTCATTCGTGCTTTTAAAGGAGAGTACAGTAGGTTTTATGGGCTCAGGAATTTTAGCTGCGGTGATGTCATCATCGGATATATCAGGAATGTCATCTCTAATTGGGAAAGATTCCTGGAGCAAATAAGAAAGCAAAGGTCTTTTGGGTTAAACTATCCATCCAAACAAGTCACCAAAAACATAACCAACAATGCTCATCATCATCAACTCAGTACCTCATTCACTTTCTGCATGACTTCCTCCTCACTCTCAAAGTCAGGGTCATCCATGACAAATGAAAGCATCTGTATGGCCACAGGCTCGTCTGGATCTGTGTCAGAGGACTCCACCTGAGCTAATTTTTCTTTCTGTTTTACAACCTGCCCTTGGGGATCTGACAGGGCTCCTGCTTCTGACGCTGTCTGCTGTGGTTGTGTATTGTGTACCGGAGTGAGACTGAGAATGGAAGCCTCTACGTCCTGACTGCTGACACTCTCCTGGGCTTGAATCAATGGCTCTGTGTGGATAGGTTTTGGTTTGTCCTCCAGTGATAATGAATCCATAGCCACCCTGAATAAACAAATAGTATTAACAATCACCATGAAAATCAGACTGTGTTCAGGAAACAAAATAAATGTTGCTCACAACACAAACAAAATGCTAAACTTGCTTCATCGACTATTTACAAGTTCATTAAGATCCCACTAATTAATATAGTTTCATTTTATCAATAACTAAGGCTTTGTCCAAATACCCACACTTGCAGTCTTTGCACTTGACTACTTAAATGACGTATTTCCTGTGTTTGGCCCAAGTGTTCAAGTGAGGATGAAAACCACAAGTGTGTGTCGAACTATTCATTATCTGAATAGTTACACACTTATAGTGCTGAAAAAACGCAAGTGTTTACACAGCTTTATTTAAATTTTAAATACTTTGCATTTTAAAATCAACTTCTAAATGTTCAGTAGTTCCTAGAACATGACATAATTTTAATTTGTGGTGCTTCTAATTAAGTGATAAAAAGGAGTTGCAAATGTTGTACAAAATAAATATGACCACTACTCATCTTTGCACCAATAAAACGTAAAAACACTGTTTTTCTACCAAATTATTTGTAATATCTAATCATTATTAATATTTAACTTACATTGGAAAGATCTCGGCAAAAAGTCTCACGATTTATTTCCAGAACATGATGCATGATGGGATACACAAAGCCTGGAATAGCGCTCTTGCACACTTACTTCCTGTCATGCACACACGCTCTCAGGTGGCCAAGACCACAAGTGTGGGTATTTGGACAAAGCCTAAAGCCAGGATTCTACGCTTACAGGTGAGGTTCAGGGTTCAGATCTTCATCCTGAGCAACAGAAGGGTTTGGACCCTCCTCATCACTGGAGAGAGTGATGTCCAAGTCTTTAGTGGGGATAGAAGCTCTGGGTTCAAGTTCTGCATCATCAGGGTCCAAATCATCCTGGAACTCAGCGACCATGGGGTTCCCGTCCTTTCCTTCCCCATCACTAAAATAAACATGTTACAAATATGAATGCAAATTCAACTTTTTTTTGTACTGATCAGCTGTATTGTCTCAGACAAATTCACAAAGAAACCACTACATGTAAGAGTTCATTTACATGTAAGAGTACACCACCAGTTAAAAGTTTGGGGAGAGAATATTTTATTTTATTAATTTTTTAAAGAATTAATAAAACCCTTATTCAGCAAATGATCAAAAGTGACAGTAAAGTAATTTATAATGCAATATAAAGTTATAAATGCTGTTCTTTTTTCATCACAGGAATAAATTACATTGTACAATATATTAAAACCGTTATTTAAATCGCAATATTTCACAATATTACTTTTTTTTACTCAAACAAATGCAGTTTTAGTGAGCATAAGAGAATTATTTCAAAACCATTTTAAAAACCTTATTGATCCCAAACTTTTGAATGGTAATGTATACTGTAAATAGCATTTCACATAATAAAAGTTTACAAAGAATGCCTTTTTTTAGTATACCCTTGATGTACCTGTCACTATCTGCAGGGCCCGCAGCAGAGGGCTGGGTGTTCATAGCTGGTTTTGGGTTAGAAGGGAGATTGTCCTCCAAGAAGCTTTTGTCTAGTCCTTCGTCTGGCACAAAATCATCCACGCTCTGTACTGTAGGAGGAGCCGCTGCAGATACTGGATCTGGCTCTGTGGAAATCCAAGAAGAGGTCACATGATCTGGGGCAAAAACTGCTTACATTAAAAATATATAAACAGCAGCAATTACAATGAGGTCCAATCAAGAGGAACGGTAATGCACGAAAAAAAAAAAAAAGATATAGTGAAAACATATTTTTTCGAAATGGATTCTGTTAGCTCCTTTAGGTGGTGTGCAAGAGCTAATAAAACCCTCTCCATAACTCAGGAATGCACATGGTCTTGTGATTTTCTATTGATCCACAACACATCCTTATGATGTGCACGAGTCCTAATCCTCCCCATTTTTCATGGCTTTGTGGGTCTCGCTCGGGGAAAAATTTGTGTGTGTGAATTCCTCTTAGCCTTCAAATCTCTTCTGCAGTTCATAGTATTAGAGCAGTCCTTTAACAATGAGTCACTGAGACACTAAACATTTGAAGAGGAAAGTCATAAAAGCTGTTTTTAGTCCCATTTAAAAGCTCAAAGCTTCTGTTTTGAGTGTTTTCTAATACGACAAGCACACTGAAAATTTTATACAGGTGTTATACAGCAAAATATACAAGAAAAATGTGAGAATGTCACAAATGCTGTTGGTTGAAGAGCTTACAATCAATGCAGCTAGAAGCTCCGTGCTAAAACTCACCCTGGGCGACTGCTGGAGGATCCTGGGCGGGAGCGGAGCCAAAGAGCCGGGAGATGAAGCTGCGTTTTTGGGTTTGAGGAGCAGAGGCAGAAGCCTGAGCTGGAGCGGAGACCGTCGGGCTGGGGTGAGCAGGGGAAGGGGAGGGAGAGGTCACAGCCGCTTGGGTTGAGGAGAGAGGGGGAGGAGGAGGGGACGGAGAGGGGGATGGAGACTTCAGAGTCTGGGAGGCAATGGGAGGCTGCTGGGGGCTACAGGGGCTGGAGCTGCTGGTGGAGCATCCGCTCTGAGGAACGACGGGAGACTGCGAGCCTGAGGAGGGGCTCTGTCCGTTAGCAGGGCCGGGAGAGCTGTAGCCTTTACTACGAGAGTCTTTCATTTCCAGGAAACTGAAAGTTATAATAAACACCTACTGTATCATAAGAGTCAGACACCACTGACTGCAGTTCAGAAACTTAAAAATAGGCAGTTGTGGATGTTCTCATAATTTCAAACAGCCCAACAATATAACTTTTGTGAAGGAATTTACGCTACTATTCAAACGTTTGGGGTTGGTAAGATTTTTTGAATGTTTTCAAAAGAATTCTCTTGCATTTATTTGATCAAAAGATATTGTGAAAAATGCTTTCAATAAAATTTTTTTTCTGTTTTGATATATTTTAAAATGTAATTTATTAATGTGATGGCAAAGGTTCAGCAGCCTTTACTCTAGTGTTTATGATCCTTTAGAAATCATTCTAATATGCTGATTTTGTGCTAAGAAATGACTTTTATCAATGTTGAAACCAGTTGTACTGCTTAATATTTTTCTAGAAACTGTGACAAACCTTTTTTTTCTCCAATAAATAGATCATTCAAAGAACAGTATTTATTTAAAAAAAGAAATAATTTTTAGTATATAATATAATATATAAATGTCTTTGTCACTTTAGGTTTATGCAGTTATTAAGTAAATAAAATAATTAGACAATGTATTAAAATGAGTGTATGAGCTTAAAGTACTAATTAAAAAAAAATCTTATTGACTCCAAAGTTTTGAACAGTTGTATAGCCGTATTTGCATGGAATGTTGCTGATATTTAATAATGTTTTGACTGTCCAGCAAATGGAATTAAACTACAGGAAGTTTATGTGGGGTGTTCTTTAGTTCTTACATCTCATAATTCTGGTCTTCTGTCTCCTGCTGAACTGTTAGCTCCTCTAGCGTGGCATCGATGTCCAACTGATTGGTCTCTAGCTGTCGTAACAGGGTCTCTCTCTGTGGAAGTTGGCAGCAGAACAGAAAATTAAAGTTTCATTCACTATCCTTTCAATGAAAGCTGTAACAACTAAGATAATGAGAACAGAGATACAGGCAAACATGCAGAGAAAGATTTCTGTGATCACTGATCTCATTTGTGCTGGGCACATGACATATTATTGAGCTTAGATGATATTAACAATTACAAAAGACCACTAACTTTGTCTGGTAGCTGGTTAAGGTTTGATTTGAATAAACCTTTAGCCTTGAAGAGATATTCTAGGCTAGAAAATTGACCTGCTTACCTGAAGCTGCAAGAATGGAATATTGAAAAATCGGTGCAAGTATTTTAAACCAAAACCGTTCTTCATGGAAGATTCTGCATAATGGATGTAAGAGGAACCAAGGGGTCTAAAAAAATCAGTGACATCAAAAATTAATAAAGCCCACTGAGAATAATACAAGATCTTAAACAACTCATTAGTGAACATAGTCCAATATTTCTAATCTTAAATTCAACATTAGAAACCATAATCAATGTATATGAACGGATCGTGAAACTAAGTGGCAAATGTCAAATACAATTTTAAAGAAAGTCTATGAAGACATTTTATATTTTTCTCTTTGTAATAATGGATAAACTGATTACTTGTTTTCAAAGAGATCAGAAATGTATAAGACGACAGTAAAAAGGGTCAATTTATTCATTTTTGTTGACTGCAATGATCTTACCTGTTAAGGCCAGCAATGAAGTCACGGATGTCATCAGGCAAAACGACTCTGTGTTCTCCCATGTCCCGGTAATTTCCCAGTACACAAACAGGCACATGAGTGGGTACCTTAGGCAACTCCCGCAGAATGTAATTATAAGTCCTATTGGATCATGAAAAGCATAGATTTGTAAAACAAAGTGCTTGTTTGAGTTCTGTACGATGGAGAAGTAGTCTGTAGAGATGCTGATTGTCTTTGTTCACTTACCACTGCTTGGTGATGTCAAACATCAAGATCACACCATTGCAGTTCTTATACACGTCTAAAAACTCAGCATCCAAGGCCAGTTCACTCTCCGTCTGCTAAAAGGCGTAGAGACAATTCTATTTTATTGTTTCTGAAAGATGTGTCTTAAGCTTATTTTATTTCTCTTATGCTTTTTTATTTTTCTTATGCTTATAATATTTTTATACTTTAAAAAACTGCTTACTATTTGAATATTTTTGAAAAAGTTATTTATTCATGTGGCAGCAAAGCTGCATTTTTAGCACGTATTAGGCTACTCCAGTCTTCAGTGTCACATGATCCTTCAGAAGTCATTCAAATATGCTGATTTGGTGCTCAGGGTATATTTTGCATTATTATTAGTCTTGAAAACAGTAGTAAACCTGATAGATATTGATAGATTATCACTATAGATTTACCTCTTGAGGTTCATTCTCCAACTTCAAGGTTTCACCTCTCTTTTTCCCCTTTCCTAGAGAATGTCAAAGCCAAAATATTGTAAGGATAAATCAAATTTGACAACTTTTAATTATTTTAACAACAAATATTTTTTTCTGGCTTCTTCCTTTTCATAAAGGAAGCGAAATTAGTGGCATTAGCAAGAGTTTGTGTTCTGTGGTATCTGGGTATCACCACTGCACATCTTCACGTTCCGTTATTTAGATCAGCAGACATGTTAGACTAGTTATATTTGTACTCTGCCAGAATGCAGCGAGCGAAAAGTCAGTCAACACAAAATGTTGGCACTCAGATAACAGAACAAACGGATCAAGCACAGGCAAGTCACAGCCTAAAGTCTACAATCTCTGAAGTTTCTCACCTACACCTTCTGGAAGGGGGATTTTTTGGCCTGGTTCGACAGCAAGTAAGAAAAATACCATTAATACATATGACTGGGGATGAAGGGGGGCTGGATGAAATGGCTTCATGTATGACCGTCAGAATGAGATGGAGTATGTGAATTATTAAACAATGACATGCATTACTTGCGTAATCTAAACTTGGCATTAAAAGGCATAAACGAGAAAATGCATAAAGGCTAGAACACGCTACATGAATTTTAAAACCTCAACAGATTTATGAAAACTAGGCATTATACACTTCCAGACTTTGTAAATGCTTACAGAGAACATTTGGACATCACACAATAAACAGCTGAGTGTCACACACTAGCAGACGTTAAAGTCATTCCAAAGGTCACACACAAACATGCGCCTTGTTGCTAGAAGACGCATGAGACAAATGAAAACATTGTTTTAAAATTTGCTTATAATATAAAACATGTTTAATGTCCTCCAAATGGATGGAATTACACAATGAAGCAAAAATAAATATATGTCTGTAAAAATAAAAATCTGTCAACTTTGCCTAAAATCTGCTTTCAGACTCTCAGCAATTAGCACTGACTCCTCCAGACTGCAAAACTGTGTAGTGTGTTCCAGCCTTATGATAAATATGAAAATAACATCTACACTGATCTACATCAACACAAGGCACCTGATCTGAATGCTGAGAACTTATTTGTAACAGACTGGAGGAAACTCACCTTTATCCACTACATCCCAAACCTCTACCTTCACCACATCATCAGTAGCTGAAGAGAAATGACAAGAATTTCAGCAAGTCTGGAAAACTGAACTCGCTTCCTTACATTTCTTTCATTTATTTTGCAGTGATTCTAAGTAACGGCAGTACAAATACAAATTTTCTGCAGCCTCAGAATTTTACTGGTTGATTTTGACTTTTTTCTTAAAGGAATAGTTCACCCAAAATAAAAAAATATATACCCTCAGACCGTTTGTTTTCTCTGTTAGAACAGATTTTGAGAAATTTAGTGTTACATCACTTGCTAACCACTGGATCTTCTGCAGTGAATGTGTGCCACTGCCATTAGAATGAGGGTACAAACAGCTGATAACAAATTCTGTACTGATGAAGAAGCAAAATCTTGGATTTTCATTTTTGGGAGAACTATTCCTTTAATTTTTACTTTGCCAGAAGTGCTTTGCAATGAGCACAAGTAACATATTGGACACAAATACAGCCATGCCTGCTATCAAAAGCAGGATGCCTCAGAGTAAATTACAGCCAACAGGTTACAGATGGATGTAAATACAGAGGGAAACAAACTCTAGATCAATTACTAAGCCTCTAATGTTTGATACAGGCCATTTAAAGCCGTACAACTAATCTACTTATCCTCTACCTGACAAACTGCATATTTACCTTGATGTAAATCTATTTTGACATATTTAAGATGCAGAAACGGAAAGAAGTAATTAATTAGATAAAAATAAAACTCACTTCTTTAGTACAAAAGGCTGTTAAAAAAATTCAAAAAGCTTACTTTTGTAACTCCAGTGAATACTAGTGACCTGGATCTCCTGAGTGGGAATGTACTCTTCCTGGAACTTCTTACCCTGCAGCCGATGCCACAGGGTGCTTTTCCCAGTGTTTCTATCTCCTCGAATAACTATCTTCACTGGAAGACCACACATAACATGTTAGAGCTTGCGTTAATAATCTTATCTCTAGCACACACACAGTGCCCATGGGCTCCAGCAACACAGACTTGATTTGTTGTGACATGTTGTGTGTGTTATGATTTAGTCCAATATGTAGGCCTTTTATGGATTAAATCTGGGTACGAATTTGAGCCAAAGCAAAGAAACATCAAAACAATTAAATAAACTACAACCAATCTAAAAACTCACACTTTCTAATTATTTATTATCATTAATAATACATTTCCCCTGAGGGTTTTAACTCCTCAGGCATTTGACTTACTGTTGTATTGAACCCCTTTAGCAAATCTTCTCTGCAGACTCTGGTTCATTGACTGCAGGCCAGCAGGGATGTTCTTGTCCTTTACCTGACCAGTCGGCTCAGAGCCAACGAGCTTCTTCAGAGCGGAAAACATCTTGACCAAACTATGCCTCTAGATGTATATTATAAATATTGAATATTCTCGTCTCAAATAGGCTTCTATGATGTCCCCAGGTTGTCTGTCTGTGAGTAGACAGTTTTCTTGCAATGCTCATGAAGCATTTCTACACTAGTTCAAGAAGTGAATGAGTCCTGCTTTGGCACAGCATAATATCTCACAATATATTCATCTCTGGATCCTCTTCCAAAGAATGACACAGCTACTGCAGTCCAGCATTACAAGACCCTCATTCAAGTGCTGATCAGCTTCTGCTACTACAACATACAAGAAAAAACAACTGAACTGAATGAAGCTGCAATGCATTGTGAAGATATGCAGCTGTAGACATATAAATGATATATAACATGGATTGACATGCTGCAAAGCACTGCAGTAACTAAGGTTGTGTCTCAAATCCTAGTAAGCTGCCTAACTAGACAACATTTTGGCACACCATAAACGCGTGGAAAATAATGTCCAAATATGCTGTCTAGGTAAGCAGCTCGCTAAGTTTGAGACACAATCTGATTTCTACCATAATAGAAAGGACCGTGATGTTTAAATAATAATAAAAAAAATAGTGTAAGCAAAATATATTTTCAAAATATCTTTTTAAAAACGCAAATTGTACATAAACTAACGTACTATTGTGGATTGCTGTCAAGTCAGATTTTTGACAGCTGCTTGTACATACTAGCCTGCTAACGCGGAACTGACTAACGTTAACTGTATATCTTACAGATTTCTCTCAGATTTGTGATGCTCTTGTACTTACAGTGGTATTGTCGTCTATACTAGACCAGCTGAGTGCTTGGATCCAAAGTTTCACATCTTAAATGTGGGACTTGCTGTGCAATGTGCTCATCCTGAAACATCTACAGCTTATATGAATGTTGAAATCATTGAAATGTTTCTCTGTGTATTTGTGAAGCACGTAGCGGTAAGGTTAGCTACGCTCACGAAGACTGCATTTCAAAATAAAAGTCTCGATACGAGAACCAAGGCTCACTGAAAATCTAGAGAATGACACATATCACATACAGATGTTGGACAGTAAAACTGAAACTCTATACAGCGTTGAAGGTTCATTTAATGTATTTTTATTAGAAACCTTGCAGAACACACGTTTTATATTTGTGCATCTAGATTTGTAGCAGCTGCAGCATCACAAAAAAACATGTTAGATTTCAAAAGATATATGTATTAAATCTCTAAAATACAAACAACTTTAACATGTTCTGATTCTTGTTTTTATGAACCTTTAAACATTCAGGCAAACTGAGGCAACAATCAGTGAGGCAACCTTCAAAGTCATTTATGACAAGAAAGTCAAATCAAACAATTATATCCATAGATTCATAAACATTAAGTTTTCATCCCATTCATCTCTTCTCTTGCATCCAGTAGAGGAATCAATATCCAGTGTTCTTAATGGTGAGTTTTTGAGCTGAATCAATCTTATAGTCTTTGATACCTAAGGAGAAAAGCACACAACTGAACAATTAAATAATTATTATAAGACAGATAGAGACTATAAAACAGTCCCATGCAATACATTTTTATAGACAAGTGCATTGTTACACCTATTTAGCGTAGAATTCTCTCACCCTGTGTCAGAGAGTTGCCGTCTGAGGAGATATGCCAGTATCTCCGATCAGTCTGACGTGCTTGTTCTCCATTGACCACACTGAGGAAGGGTCCCCACAAGCTGTCCTCGGTGCTAAAGCTGTGATACATGGAGCAAAAGGGTTGTTAATCATCAAAATTCATAAAAAAAAAAGAGTTGTAATTAATACAGTAAAAAAAAGCAAACAAAACTAAATTGACAATATAGTTCAAATAAAGCATCTTGAGAAATCCAAACTCACGTGAAACCAGTTTGTTTGTCTTGGAGCAGGTTGAGGGCTTCCAATAGCGAGGAGCCCCTGGGTACATGAATGGAAAACACAGACGATGCAACGTTTGATTTAATAACTTCCACCTGTAGTGACACTTGCACGGGACTTGGGAGGACTTCTGAAGGGGAATCTGCATCAGTGGTCAAAGTGTCTAAAGCAGGGACATCATGGAGCACATGGAAAATTAAAAAGAAGAAAAACACAAAAGTTATTAGGAAAACTAATTCTGAGATTAAAATATCTAAAACTGCTAAACATGAAATATAATATTGTGTGTATAATATATTATTTATTATTTAGTCATTTAGCAGACGCATTTATCCAAAGCGACTTACAAATGAGGACAACAGAAGCAATCAATTGTAGTATTAAAACAACTAAAAACAGATCCAAAACTAAAAGCTAAAACTTTATAAATACTACCTATACACATTTTAAAAATAAAGAAATTAAATAAAAATTACAAATGCATACAACAAAATTTCTAAACTTAACATTTAAATGAAAAACAAAAAATAAAGCTAAAATTAAAAATATTAAAGAACAAAAGGTATGAGTATAATAATGAATCTAACATAAAACTAAGCCAAACTCCAAAAAAAAACAAAACAAAAAAAACAACAACTATAATATATATATATATATATAATTTCATTTGCATTTAGTTTGTTGAAGCATTAAAATAACTCAAATTAAATAAAACTAAAACTTAATAAAAGACATATACAGACATAATAAATTCAGACATTATTTAACTAAAGTTCAAATAGATAACAAATACAAATCAAAACAGTATAGTTTATCAGTAATCCTAAGAAATAACACTGCCAAACACACATGCTAAAAATAACAACTTACTTACACATAGTAAGAAATGGTTATAAAAACTGAATCAGAAGTGAAACAAGTAGTAGGAAAGAGGAGAAATCAAAAGCGATACTTATATCCTTTGCCAGTGTCCCAGACTGGTTGAGTCGATGGTCTTATATATATATATATTATATATAGTAATAACATTAATATGTAATGTTGAAATACTTTAAATGCATTGTTTTTAATCATTTCAATAATTACAATAACAGTTACAATTTAGGAATTTAATAATAGCAAATTTCCTTTTTGCAAATTATTTTACAGAAATAAATATACAAAAACAAAAACAAACTTTAGGACTGCAAACACAATTCTGCTGATTGAGCTTGCATGTCTATTGTACATACCATCCTCATTGCGGCATTCTTGGCTCTTCAGATGAAGGTAAGTGCGTTGGTGTAGAGCTGGCAGGACCTGAGAGATGGCCATAGGGTTATGGTATGTTCCTTTCTTAACATCTGCCCTTAAAGCCTCAATAGCAGAGCCACATTCCTCCATCTGACTGCCCATAGCCATCAAGGCCTGTAAGACAGAGAACCATGAGAACCTGTCACTCAAATAAAGCTTTTTCATTTAACCAAATATTTAATATCTTCATTCTTACCTGCACCGCCAATCCCGTACTGAACTCATTGCCCATGTGACCATCAGCTCTCTTAGAGTCAAGAAGCCTCTGCTTAATGGTGGCCAGAGCCCTGTCTAGCTCTGCAGTCTCTTTAACAGCAATTCCCTCGTCTTTTAGACACTGAAGGGCCATGCCTGCCATTGCATGCGAGTCTGAAGGGTGAAGGAGGAAGTCATATTGGTTAGTGACCTCAGGACAAATTAACATATTTCTTTAAATTTAATACAAAAGGAAGACACAAAAGAAGACATTTTGGCTGTGCTGGACATTATAATATTTTGTCTGTTTCTCACACAAAGCTGTATGGCTTCAGAATCTTCAAAATCTGAAATATGGGATACTTTGATGGTATTTTGCATCTCTTTTGAAGTGTGAAGGTTTCAGTTTCCATTCATTGTAATTGCTTGAAATGTTTGTGTAAGAAAGTAAGTCAGATGGGTTTGGATTTACAGTGAACCATATCTTTAAACCAAAAAAAGAGTTGATTTAAACTCACCGACACATAAGGACTCTCCGTGTTTTAACTGTCTATGTTCCACAGCATGGATGAGTTTTTGGCTGACATGTGTGCTGACTCTAACACCGCTCACACACAGAGCCAGAATGCCCAGAGAGTACTGGTAGTAGTTGGTCTTTGGACGGTGACCGACTGCAGAAAATACAGTATTACAGTACAATAAAATGACATATATACCTGTAGATATATAGATATAGATATTAAATAATACTTTTATTCAGCAAGGATATATTAAAATTGGTTTGACAAAAGATTTCTATTTCAAATAAATGCTGTTGTTTTGAACTTTCTGTGTAGAAATCTACTAGTTTTCCACAAAAATATTAAGCAGCACAACTGTTTTCAACATTATTAACAAGATTAAATGTTATCGGAACAGCCATTTAGCATATTAGAATGATTTCTGAATTTTAAAATGTATTCAAATAGAAAACATTTACTTTAAATTGCAATAATATTTTACAATATTACTGTTTTTACAGTATTTTTAATCAAATAAATGCAGCCTTAAGCATAACAGACATTAAAAATCTTCCGGACCCTATTACAAAAAATTGCCCCTTACATGCAATGTTCTGTTTTTCTTCCTCCATCTCTTTCTTTAGGTGAATGAGGAGAGACTCCTTCATCTCATTATGAGTGAGATGTACACTCTCCAGATCATAGCAGGAAGACTTTAGAGCCAAGATGTACAGAGCTAGACGGCCAACCACCAACTCATTATTTCTGAGAGATCTGCAAGCAGATATATAAAATAGTAATAATACAAGCAGAACCAAAATCAGTTGAAATAGAACAATATTCTAGAATAGGATATGATGCATCACAGAACCAGGACGGGTGGAATTTATTTCAGTTACAATCATTCCTGAAGTAATTTACAGTTGTTTTAAAGTTTAATGAGAAAGATGTGAAATGTGTTCCATACTTCTCAATATCATCATGAAACTCTGTCTTGAGGCGGTTGAGATATTCGCTCTCTTTAGCTAGATTATGGTGTGTTGAGAGGCGCAGGGCAATGTGCACACTGGGATTGGGTAGGGTGTCTTGCGTGTCCACTGACTTCAGCAGCTGCTTATTGAAGGACAGGAGAAGAGCCTCGTGATCTGATGCTGAACGATGATTCAGAGAAAATAGAGAGCATGAAATTAATGCAGACTATCATAAATTTTGCATCACTTTTCTCGTTGAACACTTTTGCTTATTTTAAGTGCCACTGTATAGTTGATTTATGTCCACTGCTGTCTACAGGTCACAGTGACCTTTTTTTCACCACTCATTCAACCCATAAAATACACTTTGTCTCAGAACTGTCACAGTCACAAACGAGAGTGAAATGATTCCAAGTATTCTGAGCTGAACTTCTGGACAAACAGAAATTACTCATGAATATGCTGAATGTTATGAATTGGGTTTAAGAATAGTACATTATTGGTTATTATGATACACACAGAATCGTTTATTTATAGACTTTATAATTGTGGACTAGACAGGATAACAAGTCCATACAACAGGATGATAAACACTAAAAATCAATAAAACATTCTGGAAAAACATCTAAACCTACAATAACGGGGGGAAAAAACACCAGAAAGTTATAGACTATTATTCTTTTGAACATATCGTATTTCTGCAACAATCACTAACTTTAAATACCTGAATAATATATAAATATGGTAATGATTCAGTATATTTGAATACACCAAGGAATCATCTACGTCCATTATTTGTACTATGGTACTGGTACAGTACTTTTTTTGTAAAGATATTGCTGCAGAAATAGGACGTAGCATATTGTGCAATTACGGGATTTCTGTCATTTCCCCACCACATGACCAAATGATGACTACAAATCAAAATCACAAAAATAAATAAATAAAAAGCAGGGGAAACAGAAAAAAAGAAAAGAAAAAAACTATGTACTAAATCTTACCACAAGGTTTTCCAGCAGCCAGCGCCAGCAGCGCACTCACAATAACAAGAGTAATCTGTCAATGACAACAATACAGACAAATGGTGAAATCTGTTATTAAAACAGCATATTAACACTTTATTATTTTGCTAGCAGTAAACTAATTTCTAACTTCTAATGAGTTTTGAGCTTAAACATTCTGTATCATACTAAAGCAAAGTCGATCAATGTGCTTAGTCAAAGTGGTAGTGGTTCTTACCATTTTAAGGTCAAGTTAGGTATCCTGTTGAATCCGGTTAAAATTGAATAACTGACACTAACTAACACTTTATGGCAGTGATCAGAGGCGGAGTTAGTTACTCATCTACAGAGTTTGAAGTTATTGTCGACCTGTGCTCTAGATTATCTATTTTCCTACAATTTTCGTCTTGAATTTTTTTTTTTTTCACTCGGTTTTTTCGAATGTTTAACAGCAAGAAAATTTAACCTCTTTCTTCCCAAACATGAGTTTGTTTACTGTTTTTATAGCGCACTTCCGGTTTATAGAACTACAAAACAAACGAACTACAAATCCCATGAAGCCCCGTTCATTTTCACACTGTTCTAGAAACGCGTCTTAAAATTCAGGCTCTTGCAACTTCTCATGTCAGTTGTCTTTAGACACTTTTCCACATTTTCAGCAAAATTGGCTTTCCGCTTTTGGGGGGCGTGTGAAAGGTAAGTGTGTGTGTTCCTAATGGAAGAACTGACTGTGTTTTGTTTTGCTTGTTGTGAGGCGTATGACTGGAGGATGTTTGAAGCTGCAGCCAGCGATCAATGCAAGTCATATCCAGAGAACCAAACTATTTCTTAATGGTAAAGTATTGAAGATCGTTACAAGTAAAACAAAACAAACAAAAAAAAATTACTTTTTCAGAGCATTACAATGTCATGGCCTACTGTGAAGGAAAATATGAATTTACCAAGTTAGTGACAAGTTAGCGACTAGCTAGCTTATTACATCTACAACTCACACCTGCAAATGACAGTTTGTCCTACTTAAAACAATAGCCATTCATTATTTAGGTATGTATCATTTATGTATAAATGTTTTTTTGAAGGTAAAGATAAAATCTTTGAGTGTGCCTTAGTATAACTCAGGTCATGTTGTACTGAACCTCTGCATGACCCATTGATTTATTAATTTTCCTGTTTTCCAGATACTTCTATTCACACTGCGTGACTGCCGTTGTTATTTAATTCTGATGTTTTCAGCTCATCGTCGTCTGGAGGATGATGCAGAGCACCAGGTCAGGAAGCAGCGAGCTTGAGTTCATCACATTTTCCCCCCTTGCTCCTTTCAGTAACCCTGATTTGGCCACATTCAGCAGGCCAACCAGAGACTTGCGTCATCTGACAGGTGTATCTATGCCGAATACGTAAGTATTATGGTCTTGTGCTTTAATACAGTCCTCATTTATTCAATAAATTGAAGACTGCTCATCTTATTTGTCTGTGTGTTTCATCTTAAAAGCTGGGATAGAAGATGCGTGAGGAAACAGAGGAGAAGGACAGATGATGAGTGAGTAAACTGTTTCCACTCATGAGATTTGCTCTATGCTGCAGTGGGTATGACCTTTTTCCCTACAGAAGCTGCAGTCCTAAACGGCGAAAGCTGATGGGAGAGGAAGGAGCAGATGAGTATCCAAGTCCTAAAGTGAGCCAAAGATGGTCTGTGGAGTCTATCACCACTTCCCCTTCTGAGGCCAGCCCGGTTCAACTGCATACTGAACCCAGGACAGAAGAGATGGGTCTGCCCTTCACATCCACACCGTCTCCATTACCCAGAGTTCCCACAGAAGGCTCAAGCATGGAAGTAGATGCCACTCAGAGGAGACTGCAGGAGATAGAAGAGAGGTGAGACAGAAATGAAGATGTCATTATCTTAATTTCAAACATTTTGGCCTGGTTTCACAGTCTGGGCTTATTAAAGTTTAAATTTTATAAACATGCCTTTTGATATAACATTACTGGTGTGCATCTTGAGAGAAAACAATGACACTGATGTATTTTAAGGATCAGTTTTTTTCAGTTAAAACAGCCCAGACATGCATTTTAGTCTGGGACTAGGCTTAAGCCTTGTCTGTGAAACTGGGGGTGTATCTCTGCTTGTGTTTATAGAGTCATTGTTCAGAAATTAGATTTATGAAAGTTCAATCTGATGTTATGCTACCTTTAAAACTGTACATTTTTATAGGCAGTCTTCCTGATATATTGTGTATGTTTGGTACAGGATAACTTTGGAGGATGATAGTGATGAAGAAGAGCTTGCTGTGGAACCGGCTCAGCGCAGACCAGTGCTGGTGATGTCCGACAGCTTAAGAGAGGGGCTACAGCGGGGGATTGGTGACATTCTACCCCAAACAGTAGCTCAGTCAGTGTGCGTATCTTCTTATTTTCAGGTTTCCATAAATGCTTGACACTTGCTGGCTCTTTAATTCAACAGATCCATTTAAATTTTAGTTAATAAAGAAATTCATAAATAAGCTTAATTTTAAGTGTTAAAAAATAAGCCTGTTCTACCTCTGGGGTTGGAAATATTTTTTAAAAGAAAGTAATACTTTTATTCAGCAAGGATGCATTACATTTATTAAAATTAACAGAAAATACATTTATAATGTAATTTTTTTTTAAATTATATTCCATTATATATACTTTATATTATATTTATATATTTTTTAAAAAACCTTCCTATTCATCAAGGCGTCCTGAAATGTTTCTTAAGCAGCAAATCATTATATTAGAATGATTTCTAATGGATCATGTGAAAATGAAAATTGAAACCACAGCTATTACAATACAAAAGTTATTTTAGAATTATAATAATATTTCAAATGGCTGTTTTACTGTATTTTTGATGCAGCCTATATGAGACTTTTTCAAAAACATAAATTTACAACAATAATGTTAGATCAAAACATGAACAAACATGAAAAAAGTATTCATTTTTTAGTGTATTGATAAAGAACTGATTCTGATAAAAAAAACTATTTTAAAAGCCTGAATATGACAAGGCACATTTATTAAGAAAGTAAATAGAATTGATTTCCTGTGGTCTTATATGACCAATTCTGAATGACTGAAGCAAGTAAAAGCAGGTTTATGAAATTGTATGGATTCTTATTGTTTTCATCATTGTATGAAAACAAACAGAAGCAGAAACGTTCCCAAACCAGCAGCAGAACATCAGCTTCTACTAACAGCACTGAGCTCATTGGAAAGAAATCCAGTTTAGCACGTTCTTCTTCACTCACCTCTGCAGGAGCTGCTCCTGTATGGAATTGGTGTTGTGGCGCCCCCCAGAGGACCCTCTCACCCAGAGGCTGAAGGACTCTTTACAGAAACAGCAGCGCAAGCAGTTGGCAGCGAGCAGACAGACTCCCACCCCTGTACCGCCTATCAGCAGCCCCCCACCCCAACCCCAGTTCACAGCACCCAGTGAGCAGACTTTCAGCCCGCTGTTCAGCAGCCCTGCGCTCCTCAACTCTGGAGAGGAAGACATGGAGTTATAGAGGGCAATCTTAACCAAATCCCTTAGCTTTGAAATTTATCAGTGCAAACGAGGAATTACCATAAGGGGAGAGCATAATGAGCACTTGACAAACGCTCACATGAGATTTCTCTTGTGCCATGTATGCTTTGTTTCAACCTGAGTTGCTTTTGTAGGTGGGACCATATTTGCACTAGACTAAATGAGAAGTATCCTATGTGAATGTGGTCAGTGGTACATTGGTTAATAGCTGTGAAAATTAAAACACATCACTGGTTAACGATGCAAAATATTTTAGGTTATTCTTTATGCAGTTAGTATTATTTCAGTGTACTCGTATACTGTGTACAAATTCAGAGTGCTTGATTTGTTAGAATCTGCCATATTATTTACACGTGATATTTGCTTTTTTGAAGACATTCAACTGGTCAAAACCCGAGACTCCTTTTATTTTCTTCTTCATGGTGTCCATATTTTTATTTTTTAAAGATGTTGTAGTTATGGAAAGCCACGATTGGTGAATTTGGTTAAATGAATAAGAGCTTGATTTAGGAAGGGTTACCATGTGCTCTTGAACTGGACAGACCGAGACAACAGCACTAATCTTTATAACCGGTTTAACTATCTACACAACAAAAATATGATTGTTGGAGGAGATGCATGGGCATAGAAATCGAATCATAGAAATCTATTGATTTCAGTTGTTGAAATTACCTGGTTATGTTTTTCTAGCTGAAGAAGAACAAAAAACACTTCTAAGTCTGGCTGTAATTATTAAACAACAGTAAAATAAGCTGCGAATCCATTTTGCTTGTGGTTTAAACATTGGCCTAAATTATTGTTTAAACATTTTGTTTTACCTTTTTGCAATTTATACATTTTGCCAAATGTCAAAATATAAAATTTGTAAATATTGACTATATCGCACTCTGACAGACATGTTTTTTTTTTAATAAAATCAGTTTGCCTTTTATATTGACATTTTATTTATATAAAAAAAAATTCATACAAAGTCATGAATTGTCTGATTTAAGGAATGTTGTTCAAATACAATAATTCATAAAAAAAATCACAATAAAAAAACAATTAACAGTTAAATGACCAGTTGTAAATACTGTTAGCTACACACAACATTCATTCATTATTTCACAGTAAACTCGAACACAATTCTAAGATCCAGAATTATTCATTGTATGTTTTTAAAGTTCATCTTTTGGTTTTTAACAGGCCTATCTGAAATATTCGCTTACAGTGAGGGGCTCTGTTTGTCTGTCCAGACCATGAACATCGCTCATGAGCTCCGCAGAGGTGCTATTAAAGGGGTAGTTCACCCTCATGTCCCAAACCCATAAGACTTTACATGCATTGTGGTAACTCTTGTGAACGTGCGGCAGAGAATGACATGGAAGAGAACTGTTGAATAAAGATGTTGAACCACTGATGTCACATGGACTATTTTAACAAAACAGTCCTTCCTATGTTTCTGAGCCTTGAACGTGGTAGTACCCTTGCTGTCTACAGAGGGTAAGAAAGCTGTCGGATTTCATCAAAAAATATCTTAGTTTGTGTTCTGAAGATGAACGAAGGTCTTATGGGTTTGGAACAACATGAGGGTGAGTAATTTTAATTCAAATTTTTGGGTGAACTTTAATAATTATTTTTGCTTGTACATGGTTTTCCTATATAATCAACAATTTATGAACAAATTATAGTGCCGAAAGTAAATGTTAACTGGAGATGGTCTTTGCTTGTAAGTGGTGATCTGTCCTATAGCTGTCCTGGGCTGGAGCAATCTGCCAAGAAAAAAAAAAGAGAAGCTTTGAAACGTAGTTTCACATCCTTCAAAATTTGTTGTGTAAAATAATAATAAAAAAAAATTTTTTTAATTTATTTAAAAAATAAAAAGTATCATTTAGCATACAAGTGTTGTTATTGTTTACTGCAATTAAACGAACTATTAAAAAATATTTTGATTAATTGAAATAAAGCAAAGAACTAAAACATAAATGTTAGAATATTTAAAAACAAAAATCAATAACTTTTGACTATTAAACCGAAAATGAAAACGGAAAAATAAAATGCTAAAAATAAAAGCCAATTTAAATATTATTTAAAAGAAAAAATAATAATACTGTAATAAAACTGTAAAATATTTTGAACTGTGTTATTAATCTAAAAACTTGTTGTACTGTGTCCAAATAAGACCCACCCAGGTCTGTGGGATCCCTGTTAACACCTGCAATTACTTTTTCACGTAGGGCCAGGTAGGTTTGGACAGCTTTTTGCCCTTAATAAATGAAATCATCATTTAAAAACTGCATTTTGTATTTACTTGCATTATCTTTGTGTAATATTAAAATTAGTTTGATGATCTGAATCTTTTAAGTGTGACAAATATGCAAAAAATAAAAAAAACAGGAAGGGGGCAAAAACCTTTTCACGGCACTGTAAACTTAAAAGACTACAAATTAAAATGCTATACATTGCTATTACATTTGTATTCTTATTATGATGATTATTATTTTAATTATGGGCCAAGCACCGAAGGATCTTAGGCACCTATTGTATCTGTTAGTTTTCTTCTTCCGCTCTGGGAGTCTATGGCAGCCCATAGAACCACTTGTGGGAAAGTTATGAAATTTGGCACACAGATAGAGGGCAGTATCAATATTTAATATAGCTAATTTTTCCTTTGATTCCTTGGTTCATGCTGAGTTGAATGCACACCAAATTTAAAATTTTTATAGGTCAAGATTTTTCGCAATTTTGAATTTTTGAAAAATGTTGAAATTTAGAAAAATTGGCTGAGATCATCTTCAGGCAAAAAGTTATGATATACTAAACCGTTTTTGTAAAGTGCGTTAACAAATTTGACAAAACTTTGGGACTCAGATAGAGGACAGTCACATCATTAACCACAGCAAACTGGAGTTTCCAATGCAAACTCTCTAGTGCCACCAACAGGTCAAGTTTGCACTCATGTTTCTGCTAATAACTTTTGAAACATAAGGTCTAAAAGCAAAATTCTTTTTTCCTCTGATTCCATGGCTCATACCAAAATGTAAATTTCTTTGGTTCAAGATTTTTCAATATTTTGAATTGTCTGAAAAATCTACTTTTTGAATTAGTCCTAGATGTATTGTTTAATTTTCACCAAAATTGCCTCAGATCACCAGAGCATTATGTCAAAAAGTTATCAAAACCTTTTTGATATATCAAGCCGTTTTCGTAAAGCGTGTTAACGAATTTGATGAAATTTGAACAAAAATGGACATGAGGCTATATCTTCACAACACTTTAGTGGATTCGGAACAAAGTTGTCATGTATTATAACAAGCATGACCTGAGGGCACATGAGTAGTTAAGATCAGTCTCGTTAGATTCGGAACGGCATACCGAATTGAACGATACCTAATTTTCTTTATTTTAGTTTTGGGCTTTTTAGCCTTATTTGCAAAATAGTCTCATGTCTACGGAAGTTCTAAGCGGCCATGCATTATTATAATTTTTCTGTCTTGTTTTCTTGTGATCACGACTTAATTTTCTCGTGATCTCGACATAACGAAAGTTGTTTTGTCGTTATCACGACTTAATTTTTCTCGTGATCTCAACATAACGAAAGTTGTTTTGTCGTTATCACGACTTAATTTTTCTCGTGATCTCGACATAACGAAAGTTGTTTTGTCGTTATCACGACTTAATTTTCTCGTGATCTCGACATAACGAAAGTTGTTTTGTCATTATCACGACTTAATTTTCTCTGTGTATTCGGCATGAGAAAATGCTATAGAAGCAGCATCATCACAGCATCATGGATGATCGTATTCGCTTTTACTTTGATCAGGGACTCACTCAAACTGAAATAATAAAAATAAAAATATGGTATAAGTACCATCCCAAATATTAAAGGTGTTGTGTGTGTGACCGACTACATTGATCCATGATAGAATACTTGTCATGCATATTCATACTCGGACATTTTAGCTCTGTGTCTGTCAGTGATTGATGACTTACACATAACAACGTGTTCGACACTTGAGAAGGAGGCTGTCGGGTCTGCAACTTTATCGTCGAAGACAATATAGCGACCCTGATTTTCTCACTATAGCTACAATTACGTCGTGAGAAAACATTTTTTTACGTTGAGATCAACAACTTTCGTTATGTCCAGATAACCACAAAACAACTTTCGTTATGTCGAGATCACGAGAAAATTAAGTCGTGATAACGACAAAACAACTTTAGTTATGTCGAGATCACGAGAAAATTAAGTCGTGATCACGAGAAAACAACTTTAGTTATGTCGAGATCACGAGAAAATTAAGTCGTGATCACGAGAAAACAACTTTAGTTATGTTGAGATCACGAGAAAATTAAGTCGTGATAACGACAAAACAACTTTAGTTATGTCGAGATCACGAGAAAATTAAGTCGTGATCACGAGAAAACAACTTTCGTTATGTCGAGATCACGAGAAAATTAAGTCGTGATCACGAGAAAACAACTTTAGTTATGTCGAGATCACGAGAAAATTAAGTCGTGATCACGAGAAAACAACTTTCGTTATGTCGAGATCACGAGAAAATTAAGTCGTGATCACGAGAAAATAACTTTAGTTATGTCGAGATCACGAGAAAATTAAGTCGTGATCACGAGAAAACAAGACAGAAAAATTATAATAATGCATGGCCGCTTAGAACTTCCGTACATGTCCCTTATTTGCACATGATAAATAATTAATCTACATTAACTCTACTGACACTGATTAATACAGTAATTGTTTAAAGAAAGCATTGAGGTCTCTTACAATGTGGGAATCATTCCTTTTGCTTCGGTACAAACGTCTCCTCTTCCCTTTCCTGCCAGATGAATGTTTCCTTCCTCTGCAGTCAAGCTTTGACACAGCACCTTCACTACTCGTCTCCTCTAACTAATCTAGAGGGATGATAGATTAAAAAATATATGATTACATGAATTAAAGTAGGGGTATGGAATAAAATATATAAAAGGCCTAACATAAGATTACATGAAGTAAGAAACAATTATCTTGTAAATTTCTTTTGGAATTTTGTAACAAATATAAAAATATTTATATAAAAGTGTTTGTGTGCCTGTCATTTAGGCAGACTTGAATCAGATTTCTGTTTTACTTAAAGCAGTGGGTAGGTTATTTACTCCTTGATTTGCTTGATAAAGGTCTACTTTGACATTTTGTTGACAAACATGTTTATAGTGCATTATCTTCAATGTGTTTATAATTGCTAAGTTTAGCGTGGCTAAAATATACAAGTAATTTCCATACAGATAAACTGGTTGCAGTGACAATCTTCACGTGCTAGCCACTGATCAGTGTAATCATTGTAAAATCATGTAAATGGTACACAAAGTATAAATTTGAAGGTGTACTATAGAAAAGCTAAAAAGAGTTTGACTGACCAGATCGACTGGCTTGGTTCGAGCTCAAATGTCAAGCTACGTCTATGTCAAATATCCATAACTGTTCTACTTTGGACAATGATTTGGTTATATGTTCAATTACATATGGGAAGTATGGAATACCTGACTGAGTCCTGTCAAGGTTGGATAGTGTTTTATCATTGGTTGGAACGGTGCTTCCCAAGCCTGTGTCTTTACTTACAGACCGACTCCGATTATATAGAATATATAGCCTGGAATATATAGAACATTAGGAAAACAACTGCATTTAGAAATAATAAATAAATAAAACTAAATAATACTAAATAAATAGGACATTTAAAAATCTACAAAAAATATGTCAATATTATAATAATAATCAATATGATTATTATTGAAGAAAAATGGTTCATGCTTACCCAAGAAAGGAAATTCATATCTCTTGGAGTTTCCTCCATGCATTCGGCTTTGGCTGTGGATCTATTGTTGGGACACAAAATCGGGACAAAATTCTACTCTTGCTATGACAAAAATAATACACCATGCTTATCAATCATTATCAGACTTTAAGTGCTTGACCTGTAGATGACTCAGTTCGGTGTCTATGGCATCTAGAAGTACATCAGTGATCATGGGACAATGCCAGAGGTATAAGCCCATAAACATCAACCCCCTCATTCACATCTGAGAAGAAAAGAGATATACAGCAGTGTGTACTGCAGCAGATACAGGATGAGCATGAGAGGGAATTTTTAATGGGTTCTGACCTGCAGAGAGCAGCTCATCAGTGTTTTCTCCAGATCTTTCATTTTCATTTACATTTATTCATTTAGCTGACGCTTTTATCCAAAGCGACTTACAATTGCTATACATGTCAGAGGTCGCACGCCTCTGGAGCAACTAGGGGTTAAGTGTCTTGCTCAGGGACACATGGGTGTCTCACAGTGGATTCGAACCCGGGTCTCTCACACCAAAGGCATGTGTTTTATCCACTGCGCCATCACCACCCCCTTTTTTCCATGATTGTTCTAAAATGAGAAAGTTAATTTCTGCATGAGAATGAGATACAAAACTAACAAACCTCTTTGGAATTCAGAGAATTTGAGTTAGAATGGAAGCAGCCAGTTTGAAGGGGGGAGTTTTTGGTTATAGGGTTGCCTAAGAAACGTAGCAGAAAGGGTCCCCAACACTAGGGACCATACAAAAAGAACCTCTAAAAAAAACAACACTTCACAGATTTCATACATGGATAATGCAAAGCTGCATATCTCACACATGTGTATTTATGCTAATTAATAGCTAGGTACATTTACAGTTGTATTTTAACAGAAAAATGTACAAATACTTTTTCTCTCTTGCTGGGAAGAAAAACTACACACATAAGTAAGTGCAGCATGGTTTTATTAGTAGCTGAATTCTCGGAACTCTCAAACATATCTTGGCCGGGTTTTTAAAATAGGTTTTTACACTTACGTCAATGTGTTTGCACTCGAAGTTTTCTCTAGACAGGGGTCTGAACGGCAGGAACTGGTTGGCATGTTACACATCCATGTCCATCAGTGACATGGCAACCACACACACCCACTAACTGTACACATTTAACACTGGGGGATTTTTAACCACACTCTGGCAACTCCGTCCTCTCGGAAATATCGCGATAGAATTGTTGTGTTCGCGCTGCTGACAGTGCAGTGAAACAAGTTTCCATCCTGATGATTAGCAATTTCAGAACTGTGGGTGAATTCACTGTTGGTCGAATTTCGTTTACGATTTTTTTTTAGACATTTAGAAGAATAAGGTTAGTACGTACTTTTTGAGATTCATTGATTTTTGGTAAATTATAACTTTGACTTGTTATGCTAGCCAGCTAGCAGGGGTAACGTTACTGCTATTATTGTTATTAGATAGGGATGTCAGCAGCCTGTATCTTTTAAAAGCTTTTGGATATTTATGTCCACCTCATATGTTGTCTCTTTATCTGTTAGTAAGTCTGAGAAGAGAAAGAATATCTGACAATTTACCATGGTTGTTTTTGAATAGTAACCGGTTTAAATGTTACTTTTTTGGATCAGTGTAACGGTTTCGAAAATATAAACATTCGCTATAAAAAATAGTTTAAACTCTCAACTATTGTTCTATGAGAGTAAATTAGCTACTTCATTGTTAGAACAGATCCTGAACCTTCAGGTTTCCACAGCCGCTCCGTTGAATGTCATTCAGATGGCCTATGTGTTTATCAGGTGACGTAGAAAATGGCCTCATATTTTGATGAGCATGACTGTGAGCCCACAAATCCAGAAGAACAGTACCGACAGAACGCCCTGCTGGAGCTGGCCAGGTAACTAGCACGACAGTGCCATCTAGACCAACTCAAACTCGTTTCTTTAATCAGTGTCTACAGTTTCTTTCTTTTCAGTATGTGTGTCCATATACATTACCATTCATAAATCTGTGGTCAGTAAGATAAAAAAATATATATATTAATTATTGTATTCAGCAAGGATTGAAATTAATCAAAAGTGACAGTAAAGGCATTTATAATATTACAAAGTATTGGAAAAATTCAATCACAGTTGTGTCACGGTTTCTACAAAAATACTAAGCAGCACTTTAATGTTGTTTCGTTCAGCATATTAGCATGATTTGCGAAGGATCATGTGACTCTGAAGCTGCTAAAATAAATCAGCTCTGCCATCACAGAAATAAATTCCATATTAAAATATATTAAAACAGAAAAAGTTGTAATAATATTTCACAATTTTTACTGTATTTGATCAAATAAATTCAGCCTTGGTGAGTAAAGAGATTTTCAAAAACATCAAATAAAAAACATACCAATTACCAACCCTAAATTTTGAATATTACTGTTCATGTACTTAATTATATTTGGTTAAATAACAGCATTAGCATAATAGTAGTTGATTAGTATTTGCATCAATTAGTATTAAAAGAAACCTTTTTATAGTTTTTCTCAGCTATGTGGATGAGAACATAATGATATTGCTAACCATTTTTAACAATTATGCGGCTATAGGTCTTTGATGCAGGGTCTTGACATAGACTCGGGTTCATTTGATTTGTCGGATTGGGACCAGCGTCTCCCGCCTCCGGCAGCCAAAGCCGTGGTTCAGAGTCTTCCTGTGGTCATCATCTCCCCTGAACAAGCAGGTGACAGACTGCTCATTCAAAATCATCTGCAAACACATTCATAGAAGACATTGTTGCACAAAGGAACATTAGCAACAGGATAATTGGTAATAATTTAGATGTTTTATTGTGTTTGGCATTGGCAGCAAGTTTGATTGAATTAAACGGTCTTGAATCCTTGGTGTCCTTGACTATCATTCTTCTTGAGCTTTCCTCAAGATACTTTTTCATGTGACAGATAAAGCACTGAAGTGTCCGGTGTGTTTACTGGAGTTCGAGGAGCAAGAGACCGTGAGAGAGATGCCCTGTAAACATCTGTTCCACGCGGGATGCATCATGCCATGGCTCAGTAAGGTATGTAAGCAAAAATGCATTCAGATTATTAAAAGGGACAATAACAGCGTTTAATTTGGATTGGATTGTAAACTGTATTAATCAAACTCTCTATATCACAGTTTCCACAAAAAATATCAAGCAACACAACTGTTTTCAACACTGATAACAATTCTGAATGTTTTTTAAGCAGCAGATCACTATATTAGAATTATTTCTGAAGAATCATGTGACACTGAAGACCGGAGTAATGATGCTGAATATTCAGCTTTGCCGTAACTAGAATAGATACAATTTTGAAGTATGTTAAAACAGAAAACACTTACTTTAAATTATAATAATATTTGACAATAGTAATGTATTTGTATTAAATAAATGCAGCCTTGGTGAGCATAAGAGACAACTTTCAGAAACATGAAAGAATCTTACCAACCCCAAACTTAGGTATGTTGATATAATTTCATGTTTGGCATAATCATAAGTGTTTCTGCATAACATTACAGACCAATTCATGTCCCTTGTGTCGACTTGAACTACCCACTGACAATCCAGACTATGAGGAGTTCAAAAAAGACAAGGTTAGAGTGCAGTATTGGTTTTCTTTTTAATGTCATGCACAGTTATTGTTTCTGTAACTCATTCATTGGATTCGTCTGAGACACCTTAAGAATATACCTGAGCATTCAGTGTGTCTGTTTGTTTTTACAGGAACGGAGAAGGCAGAGAGAACACAGACTAGAGGATCTACATGGAGCCATGTACACTTGATCTCAGCACCTTCAAGACTTGAATATGATATTAACTTTGTTGGAAGTGAGAGTTTACTGCGCAGGGACCAGTTTGTGTGTACTTGAAAACAAACAAACAAACAAACAAAACAGCAAAGTTTTTAATGTTATCACCTTTAAGACTGCTTTGTATGGCTATGCACTGAGAACTGTTTGTATGGAACTGTAATGTAGCCTTATAGACATTTCCGATTTCATTAAATGTTTTAAATAAAGCAGTTGCTTTTTTGTTTTAGTGTGAAATTGTATTTGTTCACTCCATGATTTCATATTCATTCGTTTTATTTCCTGAAGAGATTTCTTAAAACATTATTGTGCTGATAAGCAATGAATGCCATGGTTTATACAATAATTCATAGTGAATACAGTGGTACACTGTAGGCATGACTTCATCAGTGGACTCTACATTGCCCACTTTCCCAGTTAGGAAATGAAACCCTCCTTATGTAATACGGTAGATCTCTACCTCATGAAAAATGTGTGATTTTTTTTAGGTGCGTAAATTATTGTAAAAATTCAACATGCTGAGACAGACTTGTACTACTATTTACTAATGATGGAGCAAAAAAACTCTGAATTTGTAAAATGTTAAACTGTCATGTCCATATTTTTTTAATAAAAAGTGAGCTTCTCTAACATAGTGTGCATTATTATTTCAAGTGTGTTGAGTTTGTCTTTGAATGATCACATACAGACGTACAGATACACTTGTTTATTTTCCATCGAATGTTTTGGTAATTCAATATAAACCTCTGTCAAAGAAAATCATTGAAATTATACATAAATCTTACTTATTTCCATAAGTAATTTATAAAATAAAAATATTCTCTGCATTGTTTTTATTTAGCTTTTGGAGTGTGAGCCTCACATTCTTAACAGACGCAATGTGTTAATAAAAATACTTTGATTACATAATTTAAAGGCATCAGAAAAATAACTTCTATCCAGACAACAGCTGAAAGTCATGTAACATCAACCAAAAACCCATTATATTCGAACCATTTTCATGTGAGGAGATTCCGATAGTCCTTGTGGGGGATCCTCAATCCTGTTAGGACTCAATATGTGTAGGCTCTTACAACATTCTCTCACAAGCACAGATACATTGCAAAAGTTGGCAACAAAATGTGAAGTCTTTGACCAAGCCTAATATGTTCAAAATAAATAAGTTCAAATTGTAACATGACAAATAATCAATAAACAATCCTTATTCAACCTTTTGCTCTTAGGTGACCTATAAATGACTGATCTGTTATTCAGATAATATAATATGCATTATATGCAATGACAAATATTGCAAGTAATTTATACCAACTGTTGCACATGCTTTATATTACCCAAGATTTTATGCCCTTTTGTGTTCGTTTAAGCTTAACCCGTTATGTACTGTACCTCTATGTGCAGTTTGGTTTGAGCTGAATGTATTTTGTAATGAGCAACTAATAAATTGTGGATGTAGCAATACAAAAAAAAAACATTCAAAATGATATGTAATGAATGGTTTCTGTTGTACAGTGCAGCCCTGTGAATATGCCCTTGCATGAGAAGAGGAAACAATATTTCAAATAGCGCTCCAACAATAGTGGAGTCAACAGAAATGTATGATGCCTAGAGACCACATCTAAATTTACAGTCTAATCATTGGCATGAAACGCATTTGTCCCATTGAAGGGCAACAAACAAGCAGACAATAACTGGCACATTTATGTGTAAAATATAAATGTTAAAGCACAATAAATCTGGAGTCACTTTAAATGGAATACGGCCCCTTTGATTGACAGCCTGAATTAAAAACATCACAAATACTACAGCAACATTAAGGCCACCATAACCACTCAACCCTCAAGAAGTTTAAACGCGGTTTCCTAGGTTCCAGCCTGGAGACCAATCAGTTCCATTCAAATAATTGTTTCAAAATGTGTTAATATTGCAGTGCTGTCATTTTCTCAGTGGCTATGTGTCTTGCTACACACACAAAAAAAAATCTATGAATCAAAGGCATAAGTACATATTTTGAAATGCATCCTTTGGCAACAGAGAAAAAACAAAAACTGATGTACTAATGTAAACTAAAAATAAAAATCACTTTTCACACCAGTTGGATTGGTTATGTCACCGTGATTCGCAAAACAATCAGCAAAGATATGTAAGTACAATGTAAAACGCTGAATAGGTGTGGCATGGTTATGGAGTGGTTATATGGCCCTTGACAGAGAAAAACCCCAAAAAATTTTATTTGAAAATATATATAAAAAAAGTACATGTACAGTCAATGTGAGTATACTTATTCCACAACCAATCGACTGACCAGGAAGGCAAGGATAGAGCCGGTGTCACCTTACATCACTTCCTCCTTCTCAAAATGGAAAACAAAACCCACCTCGTTAGGGACTAAAAACAAGCATGAAACAGGATAGAAGCAAGCCAGCTGACGAAACATTTACCCACTGCATCATTAAAAAGGCCACCATTACAAAAAATGGGGGAATGAGACTTAATTTTAAGTTAGATTTCAATTAAAAAGTATTATCCTTCTAATCCCAAAACAATAGGTGCTCAAAGGCTATATAATTCAATCCATATCTTAGACATTCACGTTCCAAAAATGATAATACTCGGATCCTGATAGTCTGCAATTCCAAATAAGTGTGAAAAGAACTTAAATCTTCAAAGTTCATTCAATGTGTTACGTGCAAATCATCCATTTGCAACAATAAGTGGGCAAATAGTAGCAAGCTCTAAAAGAGATACCCCTGAAACATGTGGAAACGTGACAGTAAAAACTGACCCCATCGCCCAGTGCAACAGTTTAGACCTCACAAACCATTGGATCTGTGCTAACAACAACCTTAAAGTGGAGCTAAAATCCCTGCTCTTGAAATGCTCATTCTGTCCTTCTCACCCACAAACAACACAATAGAAGTTTCCCGCAAGGCATAACGGGACTAAAAATAAAGAAATTTATCAGACAAAACTGGTAGTATACAACAGTCACACCTGTAAACTCGATTAACCAACCCGATTAACCTGCCTCGACTCAGACTGGACGGTTCCTCTAAATCACTTTAATCTCAGCCCAAGTGTGGTCTTAAACGCAGGGTGCACCATCGTGAGGCCTCCCACCTGGCAGTATGTGACCGCGTGTGCTGATGTGTTTAAAGCATTGCGATGTTCTCAGGAGTGCAGTTCATATGTGTGGAAGTGCTGCTTCCTCCTGGAGATTTCAAACCCTTTGTGCTGGCGCTTCCCAGGGTGTCTGCTTGGACATCGTTTCCGATCATGACGCCGGGTCCGTGCGAGAGGTTCCGCTGGAGGCCGGCCAACATGGTCTCGGTGGTGACGGTGCCAAACTCATAGGTGAAAGTCCCGTAGAATACGAGAATGACTACAGTGAAGACCCACTCACAAATGGCCGCTGCATGTTGTAAGATAAAGCTCTCGTGGATGAAGAATATTCCACCTGAGAGGAACCATCAAGGATTCAAACGTTTTCAAAAATGAAAGGCACAGCGACCCACTATGGAATTAAAGAAACCGTTCACTCAAAAATCTAAATTCTGACATTTATTCACTCTCAAATTGTGCCAAACCTGTACGAGTTTCTTTCTAGCATGAAGAATGTGGGTAAGCAAACAGTTGCTGGTCCCCATTCCACATTATGGAAAAAAAAGACTATTGAAATCAGAGGCTTTCACACCAGGAAGTTATAGAAACTAGCCACCAGTGCAGAGAACTTAATTTTCCCCTAGGTCAATTTTCCTGGTTGCAAAATTCAACAACATCAACAACTGGAGAATGGATGACAGAGAAGTGCCTGGACTTCAGAGTCGGCCTATCCATCACTGTTTTTCATGTTTGTGGAGTAAGTATAAGTAAACTTTGTGTTAACACAGCTCTTTTGAAATGGCATGCATTCAGCCAATCATTGTACATTTACGCTACATGGTAGCTCCTACTATCCTGGGTTTGTCTGAAGTAGAAGCCCCAAAAGCTGTTCCTATAACTAAAATCATTCTCAGGTCCCGGGTGCGAAAATGACAAATAGCGGGTACTTCCACCAATAGTTGTAGGAACTATGAAATGTTCTTCTGTGCAAAAGCCCCTAATACGGACCGGAAACTGTTTGGTTACCAAGGTATGGAACAACTTGAGGGTGAGTTATTGACAGGATTTTCATTTTTGGGTGAACTATCCCTTTAACTTACTTAAAGCCATGGATTATTGATGGAGATACTGGTTAATTAGCTGCTCTCAAAGTTACATCACCCAGCAACCCTTTAGCCACCCCCTTTTCCTCTGGTTGGGGAAAAAACAATTCATAAATCATTGATAAACACAGCAGCGATAAAGCAGGAAGGCCAGGAGACTCCAGCTGGGTTCATCTGTCTCCTCAGCAACATTTACACCAAAGCAATTAGATTATACCGCCACTATTATATGAGTCAGGGGCTCCTTGATCGTGACCAGGGCCTCAGCAGGAAGAGAAACAGATAAAAGCTCAGTACTACACCTTTCCTTGCCTCGATTTTGTCGTGGTTTATTATTAACAGCTGGTGCTAAATGGGATAGTTCCCCAAAAATGGCAATTCTGTCATCTTTTACTTATCCTCGTGTTGTTAAAAACCTGTAGAATTTACGTGAGGAACATAAAAGGTGTATTAAATAATGTTGTTCTTTTCCATGCAATTCTGATGCATGAGTAGCCTGCAAATACACTAAGAGTATCATAAAACCAGTTCATACAAACTGCATATACTGTAAGTCTTCTAGAGCATATGATAGCTCAAATGTAAAGTAGCAACAGATCTTGGTTTCTGTATTGTGATGGATTGTCCAAGTGTGATGGATTATCAGAATTCGATCTTTTGAGTTGGATAATTTCAATTAATCTGCAAATCCATTTCATAAAACTAAACTCTAATTTGTCTGATCTGGTCTCAATGATTAGGTCACAGATGTAAATAGCTCACTAAAAAAACATCATGTTCCTCAAACAAAGCTATTGCATGACTTGAAACATACTGCACAAGTCATATAGAGCACTTTTATTATACCTTTATAATGCTTTTGCATCCTTTTTTAATCTTAATAGTAGAGATGCACCGATTGCAATTTTCTTGGCCGATTCTGATTTCCGATTTTTTTTTGGAACTGTCGATATCGATTTTTGCAGATTCCGATTTTCTCTCTAAGAACTATAATTGACAGCATATAGAAACAAAAATCTATGCAAATTTCAATGCAAAAAATATTTACATGATAAAAGAAATCATTAAACATTACAATTCCCCCAATCTGGACTAAGTTACAGATTTTCTCTCACTTAAACAACTCTCAGAATAAAGTGCTCTGTGACTGGAAAGAGGACGAAATAGTTAACTTAAAATGAGTTGCTGTATGTAACAAAACAGATGTCGTAAATGGCTCTAAACTTTAGATGTCATAGCAACCTTATTTACAGAAAATATATATGATATATATCACTATCTATAAATAAATATTTCATATAAACTTTTAGTCATATGGCCCACTAATAATCATGATTACAATATTGCCCAAAATAACCGTGATTATGATTTTTGTCATAATCGAGCAGCCCTAGATCAGGGAGTGTAGACGTAAGGGGTATATGTAAGGTGGGAGGAGTTCGATCTGGATCAACCTTGCCCCCTGGATCCAGTGTTGCCAACTTAGCAATTGTGTTGCTAAATTTAGCTAATTTTCAGATTACCCTAGCAACTTTTTCTTCCAAAAGCACCTAGCAATAAATGTAGCTATTTTATAAAATCAATTTGGCAACTTTTTGCAACTTTTGTTCCATCTAAAGTACCCAGAAAGAGGAAACCAAAGATTGCCTAGCATGAATTACGTTAGCTGCATAATTGTTAATTTATGATACACCTTGTATCTTGAACCTGTGATTGTTGATCAGTTAGTACACCGTAAGAAAAATATCTAGAAATATGGAAAAGGTGCTAGAAATTTTACAAGACATATCCGTTATCATTGTGTAACCCGAAAACACAAAATCATTTAAAATGCAGGTAAAAAAACCTGTGAAAAATAAATATGGAAAATTTCTTCATATTAACATACCGGTAGTAGATTATGCCCTATTTTTACAGACTCTTCTTGGTGTAGCATACTAACTAACTAACTAACTGATAATACACTGCTTATAAGTAGAAATTGTTCAGAATTTATAGTTTTACTAGTTTACTTGCTAATAATAAAAAAAAAAACTTAAATGGCTGAAAAATGTTTAAGTGTTCAAAACTTCAATGTTTTTATAAATAGTTATATTTTAGTATTATATTAGGCCTATGCATTTATATCATTTTACAAACTGATATAAATGAACATGTATAAATATATATTTTTGCTGATATTTGATACAGTGACGATTTTGCGTAGTCATTTAGCAACTTTCAGCAACAAATTGACCTTCTTTTAGAAACTTCCCCTGAAAATTAGTTTGCAACACTGCCTGGATCTTGTGTTCTGCAGTGAGGAGCAAGACGTGAGACTGACCGGTGTCATGAGAAATCGAGTCCCCCCTCGAAATAGGGTCCGCTTAGGACCCCAAGCGAACGCATTGGCTCAAATTACTTTTAATAGGTACTCTCTTTAGTGCCTAAATACAATTCCTACAAAATCATGTAATGATAAATGCTGTTTAAACTATGTTATAATGATAATGTCTGTATTCGTTAGCTTATGTAGATACTAGCATAGCATACAGATACCTGATTAGCTGCATAGCTTATTTTATACAGGAATTTGCACTTATCCTACGTGTTCACAATAAAAAAAAAGTATTATGTTATAAATTAAGTGTTAAATGTTTTATTTTATAAATAAAACAAATGAATGATTTTTATTTTTTTCACTTAATAGGATATTATTACTTTTATTTATTAATTAGCAGTTAATCAAGTGTAAGAAATTACATTTAATTTGTTTCATTATGCACTATTTTGTTCTATTATGCACTATATAGTAAGCCATACGTTTTTACATTAATATCTTTATGTATTTATTTAGGCAATAATCGCTCGGGGTCCTAAGCGGACCCGATTTCGAGGGGGAACTCGATTTGTCATGACACTGTCCAGTCACCGATCCGGGCCGGTCATGCGAAAAGTCGTCCGATTCCGATCACTGGCCGGTCAATCGGTGCATCTCTACTTAATAGAATAGTTCACCCAAAATAAAAATTCTGTCATCATTTACTCACTTTTATATTGTTCCAAACTATTCCTCCTTTCTTCATTGGAATACAAAAGATATTCTGAAGAATACTGATGATTTCTGGTGATCTATCCCTTTTGAAAGCCTAAAGGGAGAATAGTATATAATATATATGTAATACCAGTGCAGTTCCTCAGAAGAAAGAATGTCCATCAGTTTGGAAAGACATGAGGATAAAGAAGTTTTCATTTTGAGTGAACATTACCTTTACATTGCACACAGGTGATATTGTCTAAATAAGACAAATAAGCAATCCATGTCAAGAACAATTATAAACACACACTTATTCATAATATTCCAGTCATACTCATTCAACAAGGAAGGATACTGAGAACCAGTGTGATGAGAGCACCAGCAGCCAGTGCCACACGCACATGAGCCATCCAGTAGTCCAGAGCTGTGACAGCTACCCGGTAGGTCAGCAAACACTGCAAACATACGAACAGAGTGCCTGCTGGGAAGGCGGCGGCCGCACCTACATAGTGAAGCGTTTTAGCGTGGTCCACCTAGTCGAAAAGCAGTAGAGTATTACTCAAGTTATAATAGATCGAAGCATTGAAAATAAAAGACCAGGGCTTTGAAACTTGATGACAGACACACTTGTGTGACATCTAACCAAGAAAAAGTGGACTGAAAAACACTGCAAACTTTGTCTTCCTAAAACAAGAAACTTGCCTATTGCACACTCAGCATACGGATTGAAGTGCTATTAAAGATGAGGGAGTAAAATGCCCTCTAAAATCCATTCTGAAGAATGAGACAGCTGCACGCATGGATCAGTACTAATCACTTTGAGAACATCAGCCTCTCTGAAACACTGATGCTGATCAACACATCAGTCTGATGCACTGAATTTATGGCTGGTGGAAAGACTGGGTGAAGCGTCAGCCCTTAATATCCTCTCATACAGCACTAACAGACACCCAAATGCTTGTAACCATTTTTGGTTTCAGTGCTGTGAATGGTGGGTGGGGCAGTCTACTATGAGCTACTATGAGATATGTTTATCAGATGATAATCATACATGGAACGGTGTTTAGGCAAAATCGTGTGACTGACCTGGAAGTTGCCCACCATGACCAGTCCCACAGCATTGGTGCATCCAGAGACGAGTCCACTGGTATTGAGCCAGCAGTGGTTCCTGTGCTCGATGATCTGAGCATACCGTAGCAGACACACCAACATCACTACACATAAAAAGAGAACAGAAACAATAAGTTAAGCAATCAGACCATTTTACATGCAACTTGTGGTTAAAAAGTTCCTTTTTGTTTTGTTTCTGTTCATGACAGATATATATATATATATATATATATATATATATATATATATATATATATATATATATATATATATATATATATCAAATTAAGTAGCATCTACAAAAGCTGATGCTAGAACTTTCCTCATAATTCACTTAAGTTTAAAAGTATCCAAATACATTACAAAAATTGTATTAAAAAATTATTAAATTGATCAAAGGTGACACTAAAAACTTTTTTCAAAAATTTTATATGCTGTTATTTCGAACATTCTTTTCATCTAAGAATCCTAAAGAAAAATGGTTTATACATAATATTAAGCAGCAAATCTGTTTTCAATGATAAGAAATGTCTCTTGAGCACCAGAACAACACATTATAATGACTTCTGAAGGATCATGTGACCCTGAAAACTGTATAGAGTACCAGCACAGGAATAAATTTAATTCGAAAATATATTAAACAGAAAACAGTTACTTTAAAATGTAATAATATTTCACAATGTTAGTCTTTGCTGTATATTTAATCAAATAAATGCCTTGAGACTTCTTTCAAAAATCCCAAACTTTTGAATGGCAATTTATTTTAGAAACCTGCAGTGTGAGCTACATATACATGTTTAACTTAGATTTTGTTCCGTAATGCAAATGCATTCACACATTTTTTAACCATGTCTTAAGTGTCCAAATAATTTTTTTTAGCTGTATTGCCTTCACAAATCTTATGGTTTTTATTTCCATTTATAAGATTTATTATTCAGGTTATAGTATGGTTTCTAAAGATTTTAATAACAACCCTGATTTCATGTCACGACACAAATAGAAGCAGTTGACAGCCAACCTTCAACAAGACCAATCAAACCCCTAAACACATAATCGCAACATTTCAACTCACTCACAATAACACAACACATAATGAAGCGATACAGGAAAACATCCATTAGAGATGACGCAATAAGGAGCATGTCTGCAAGTCTAATGCAGGTATGTGTTTTTGCAACACCTCTGCCACTCTGAATACTGAATGCTTCCATTCATGCTTTTGTTCTATGTTATTTGATATGTCACTACCTAGAACATGTGGAAATATGAGAACAAGCAGTCTTACCCATGACAGCTCCCACATTACCAATGAGACTGAACAGACAGCTCTCGGGAGGGTAAGATCCACATTTACTGAATCAAAGTGAAGACAAAGACACTGTCAGATCACACTGGAAATAAACACAGATTCGAAATAAAGAGGAAGAGCTCAAAATAAAGCGCACATGACTACCTGATGAGGGGGATGTCTTGAATGGTGCAGCATGTTTTTGGGAAGCCTGGCTTGGCTGTTTCCTCTGTGCATGTTACATTGTATGACCTATAAAAAAAACAGCATTCACTATCAAATTACATATACATCGCATGCTTTAAATAAACTGAGTGAAACAAGCCCAACTTACCAGTTTTCGACAGGACAAACATGGTGGTTCATTACAGCCATAGCATATCTGATGACACAACAAAACAAAACACCAAAACTCTGTATTGTATGTGCTTGCAATTTTATATATTTGAATTTTCTATATGTGGGAAAAAAGCTCTGATTTCAACTTTTAAAAACTAATGCATTTTAAGATGGCTTTGAATCATGGGTGGCAGCATATTAAAACTCACACTATCCATATCCCAGTGATAGAGAAGGCAGCTAGGCTGACAGGCAGTATGATCCAAGCAGTCATTGGTCTGACAGTGAGGCCAGTCTGTCCCAAGCATGAGGGGGAGGAACACAGAGGGCTGGCAGGGGGAGACACAGGGGGGATGACGAGGGGGCACTGACATGCAAGGACACACAGGGAGGGGACATGAGAGGAGGAGAGGGATGCCACGCTGCTCCTTCCTTCCGGCCGCCAAATCCAGGCCTAATCAGTGTTTTCAGGAAACAAAGGAGGTGTACAGTGGACAGAAATTTAGACTAACCATATTAGAAATTCAATTGAAATAACCTCTTTAACAATCCACTTTAAAGGCATGGAAGAAATTTGCAATCCGTTTTACTTCCTTAATGTGACATTTTGCAGAGTGAGTGGAAAGAAAAGGTCAAAAGATGAGGGATAGCCATAAAAAACAGTGCTTTCGGGGTGGGGCAAGTTATTACAATTTGAGGAAATATTACTAAACTAGTTTTTAAATGGAATTATGTGCACTGATAAATCATTCAGAAATTGACCATGAACGTGCATTAAAGTCACAAAGAGACGGAAGTAGCGAGAGATCTTTTCTTTCATGTTGTGACGAACATCCAAAGCACAACTGGTTATCGAAAAGTCAAAAATGAAGGACGGGGTCTTAATTCTATCTGGTTGTTGATTGGATTGTCACTTGTAAGAAAAAGATGGGGTTTAAAAGGACTACATGATTGAAGAATCCAGCATACGTCACCAGAAAGAAGTCTGTCGCTTCACTGGAAGGTCCAGTCATCCAGTTATTTTCTGGTTTAAAATTATTAAAAAGATCATAAATAATAATAAAAAGAAACAAATGCAGAAGATCAGAAAACAGAAAAGTTTTTTTGTTGAATTTCATGTCAACTTTAAGAAAAGAAAGAGAGATTTTAACATCAACAAATGTTCATGCAAAATAATTAGTTGTCAGTCTCAGTGTTTTTAGTGCTTGATTCCACTTGCAATTTGCCCCTTTGACCCATTGATTAAGTAACTAAAAGCACTTCTAGTCCAAAGTCAATCCTGAGTGTGTGTGCTGCAGTGAACTTTGTTGTAAAAACATAAGCTTTACTGGAATTCTGAAACACATGACTGCCACATGATGCTGTTAGAAAACCTGGAAAGCAATACTGATAAGTGGTTGACCACTAATGAGCAGTGGTACGATTACTACAATGCTGTCTAGACAGGCAGCCCACTAGATTTTCAAGCATCAGCACATAAAAGGCTTGATGTTCACATCAACTAGCCAGGCAGGTGAATGTGCTGCTGTGTCACTCATTTGCATTAGTTAAAACTAAAGTGTCATACAATACAGGTGGCCTTCGTCGATCTCATTGCATATTTTGTATAACGTTTACCAAAAAGAGTTGGTAAATCTTCTGGTTCGTTTCTAAATGTACTGTCTGACTGTCTCAATCCTTAGGTAACGTTAGCAATTCCACGTTCACTAGCAATAAAGCTAACACTGGTTGTGTTTCGAAACCTTGTACGCTGCCTTTATAGACAGCATTTCGGAAAACATTCAAACGCAGCTGAGATGTCCCAAAATGCTGTCTAGGTAGGCAGCTCACTCGGTTCTGATACAGTCACAGAGTCCACCGAGATCTTGAAACGACTGCTACCGCCGAAAAAGCACATTCCTTATTCCTTGTAAGTGAGTTCACAGTTCTACATGAAATATTTGTGGAGATTATGTGTTTAACAAGCAAATAAGACGTTCACATTCACATACCTTAAGTCCTGCTTCCAACCTCACTCAACCTTGGTTGTTGCTTTAAGATAAGGCACTGTCGCTAAAGCAGCTCCTCATGCCTCACTGTTATTGTAGTTCTTTGTGTATTTAAAAAGAATGAATTGCAAGGTGTTGCTATATTCGCTGGACTACTTCATCCACAATTCCAATGTACGGCGGCCGAGGGGTTCGAAAGAAATCGTCAAGATTGGTAATATAGCGATGCTCAAAGTCAAACAGCGTAACTGCAAGAAAAAAATGTCTTGAGATGTCTCCTCATATATCCAATATTTTCTGGCCAGAACAATGATTGTTATAATCATGGTACAAAAAGAATATAAATGTAATAGCATGCCTGTCCAGCTTGGCTGTCATATTGCTGTGACAAGAATTTATGATTGAAAAAATAATCATTTTCAGATTGCTTGCATTTGTGTGTTACGTGTTTTTAATAAAGTATTTTAATGAAGCATATTTACTGATTCTGTGTTTGTTGTGTCTACCTAAATGCAGCAAATTACTTTTTTAAAATAAATATATATGCATTAAGATATCATCAACACAGACAAAAGAAAATGAATATCGAGGACTTGTTCTTCCATTGCATTGTGTAATTGCGTTTAGGACACCTAATCATAAATGGGTCAGAAGAACCGCTTTTTAAAATGTTCTCTAAATGTATATTTCATTACACTCTTTGAAAATGCAGAATGGATAGAGACACTGAGAAGATTAAGTCCAACTAATTTCTTAAGTGTTTGGGTTTTAATTAAAAGTGGATTATTATACAATATAGGCTACAATTGGTTTCCTTTTTTATGTTTAAAGTTCAATTTTATGTGATGATTGTCTTTGTATAAATAATTCAAGACTATTTTCACAAATAGTTTAAATTCACCATATGGGATTTAAAAATGTTACTTGTCCCTAGATGGCAGCACACTAGAGGCTAACCTCTCCCGTCCCACTCCCAGTTAATAAAATCCCGTTCCAATCCCGGAAGAATGACTCCCATTCCCTCCCACTCCCTTTTTTTGGCCGGAATCTGTCAGTTACATTAAAAATACAGTACAGATCACAGCGTGTCCACCTTAGTTGAATAAAAATCCAAAATGTAGTTTTTTGTTATTATATTGAACTGAAAGCCAGTTTAAACAATGCACACACACATTCAATTTCCTGTAAATCATCCATGCTAACATACACGTTTTCTAGGCTATTTGAATTTTTTTTCATTTGAAAGTAGACATTTCACTTTATTTTTCGTAGCGATTTTGTTTCCCATCCCGCGGGATTCCCGAAAAAATGTCAGCCTCTACAGCACACCACAATCAGTCACATCTCAATATTAAATATCAGCTGAAATAGCTTAAACAAACAAGATAGTTTTATGTTGAGGCAATCTTTATTAATGAGCATTGTAAATGCTTTATTCTTGACGCACATGAAGACAAGAGAACACAGAATACTGCACTCAACAGCATGCCTGAGCTCGCACTTGTCAGGGTTCTGTCACTTCGGTCTAGTGTTATTCATGGTTTTGTGACAGAGGCCTGACACTCCCATCATGTCCTGTTTCCATGTGAGCGCGCGGCTTAGAGTCCATACCAGTTCCAGAGGGCCATATTTTCCTTTTATGTTATGGCCGTCCTACGTGCTAAGGTCATGCACACCTCCATGCTGGCTGCCTCTGACCCTGAAACTGTCTACCACCCAGAGCCCACTGCCTGCCTGGAGGCTTCCCCAGAGCTGCCTGTTCCCCAGATACAGCCATGGAGGCTGTCAGTGAACAGTCCGCTCTCCCTGATATGGCTTGGGAAGCCATCGAAAGCCACTTTCTCCTGCTATGCCCTTGCCCTTCTGTGTGTTTGGGCCGCACACACATCCTTCCTGGCTTCCTTAACTCCTGCCCTGAAGTCTCCAGGGTCAGGCATGGCCAAGGAAGCCACCCACTATCTCAGTCGCAGAGCCTGCCCCTGAATCTGCAACTTTCCCAGAGAATGGTCTGCCTAGTGCCCATTACGTCAGTTGGGCAACTTTTGGAGCTGTAATCTATGTGGGGTTCCCCTTCCTTACCCTGATTCCAGTCCTGTCAGAATCTGATCGGCCTGCCCTGCTCCAGGCAGCTCCCTGTCCTGTCAGTCCCATTCAAGTCTCCTGTTCTGCCAGACCCACTCAAGTTTCCTGTGTGGTCTGTACATTTGGCCCCGCCCTGGCCGTCTGCCAGGGAATCTGTTAAGGTGGAGCCTTCCTGGTCCATCCCTCCGGCTCCACCCTGGCCCCCTGCCGGGACTCCTGAACTGCCTGAGCCTCCCTGACTCAACCCCCGGTCCCATTTATTACGGTCTGGGATTCCTGTGGGCACTGGCTTGGCTCCCCTTCCCTCTTTGTCTCTGTGTTTAGATTTTTCTTGTCTTGTCTGTCGTTGTGTCGGTCTTGTGTAGTCACATTTGTCATGTTCCTGTCTTGTTTTTGGTGTTCCTCGTTAGGTGGCATCCCTTTTGATGCGTGTTGTGTTTTTGCACGCAGTTCGTGTTTTTATCGGCTGCGTGCATTCATGTTGTCATGTCTTGTGTGAACACGCATCTTATGACTTTCTCATTAGCTGCGTGTTCGTGTCCATGTTGTGCACATGGCTGGTGATTTGCTTTGCTGGCCATGTGCTTGTGTTTTTGTTTTGTGTGAGCACATGGCTTTTGTCTTTGTTTTCTATGTGCCATGTGCTCTCATGTCAATTGTCTTGACCACACCCATTTTGTTACCCGATTATTGGTTCATTTGCCCCACCTGTGTTTCCCTCGTTACCCTCCTCATTTGTTCCCTATTTATTCTCCTTGTGTTTGCAGTGCTGTGCCAGTTCGTAATCATATCCAGAGCCGATCCTCCCTAAAGGCAGAATACGCAAGCTGCGTAGGGCCCCCTTGCTCTGAAAGATGTTTTAATTTTAGTTTTGTCTTTGAGTTTGGCCAGCGGTTATGAAAACATGAATGATCATTTCTTTTAATGCGGTGCGCTGTCACCCTCTCTATGTAAAAATCAGTCAAATCATGTAATGTGAATGTCGTACAGTCTCTTGCTCGAGATTTAAAAACGAGTTGAAAGCATACCTTATTGCCAGCTGTCCTGTTTTTCCCCTACGGGGTAGTTTTAGTTTGTTTTGTTTATTTTTGCCAATAAAAGCCCATTCTCCTGCATCAGTGAGTCCTCGCCTCATCCCTCTACTCAAACCCTGACCACACTTTTGATTTCCATTACCTTTGTAGTAAAATGTTGCTGTCAGTTTGTAAAGCTAACTGATAAAATGTGTATGTCTTTCACAGTCATTAACCTAGACATGCATGCGCACGTTGGTTTTTATGGTTTACGGGGGCTCTCCATAGACGTAATGATTTTTATATCAGATTCAGAGGCATGTGGACAACTGTGATTTAAAAGCCAAATCCTACATTTCAGGCACAACTAAAGACGTAACATCAAATAACAAGTTCGTATCGGATTCCTGGCGGCTGACAAAATGCATTGCTATTAGAATTCAGATAACATTAAGAAAGCAGCAATGGGAATATCAAACCATACAGACTGCAGACTCTGAACACTTTCAAAGTGAAATCAAAATGGTTTCATTTAATATGACAAAAAAAAAGTCCTTTCAATTTAAGATGCTGTTTAATGTTAAAAAGAAAGAATAAAACTTTCTCCTTAATTTTTTGGCATATTCCTGAGTGAAAGGCATTACAGTGGATCACAAATGCACTGAATAGCAAGTAAAGTTTACATTGTGCAAGATTATGAACATGTTTTATTTTCTTGTGTTCTCATAATGATTGTGACTGACACAAATATTCTTTGGCATTAGACATCTTGCACCTTAAACGACTCTCTCGAACAACATTTCATGCCAATGACAGTCTGCGATAAAATGGGATTCAGTAGATGATAGATAACATTTTACATTCTTCATACTTGTCAGACTGAATGACATGCACTCAAAATCACACCTCGTGCGTAGATTCAGATGGAAGCCGCTCACCTTTCTGAACTGATCTGAAAGAAATCTGTGGAATTCTGTCAATGGATTTCAATGTAGCCGCAGATTCCAAGCGAGCCTCGTCATGAGCCACTGGTTATGAGAAAGAAGAATTACCAAGAAAACAAGAACGTGCAAACAAGCTTTCTCTCAGAACAGAGCAGTAGCAAAAATCAACCGCTTTTCCTATTTCAACTGGAAAGTCCAAACTAAGTCTTGATATTCATATTGGTAGAAACAGTGGTGCTGCATGGCTCGAGCAGATAGTAGCTGGATAAAGGGACAGCGTGAAAGTCTTCTACCCTTGGCCTGGCATCTGGCTCTCATTCTTGCAGCTTGAAGTGGAAGCTATTTGTGCTCCACTGGGTAATGTCACAGTTTAGCATGGTGCGCTCCGTAAAGCTCACGTTTCCCTCTCGGTCGATGAGGATGACTGTATTGGTCCTGGGATAGACAGACAAAAATATGACACTTCAAAATTAGAGGTAAAATAGAAAGTGCAACACAAATTGGTTGAGTGTCACCCTGCTCTATGGAGAGAGAAAGAAGTAAAAGTTGGAATAGCATGATGGGACCTTGTGCCGTATCCTGGTGAGCGCACACACACACCAGACAGGGCTCGGAGTATGGCCTTACTGAAGCCCACACCTTGACTCTCCTGTGCGGGGTTGGGGTGTTTCTGAAAAGAACAGAGGTGAGATTCTTATGATTCTAGTGTGACAAATCATGCTGGTGATTTGCTAAAAGGTGAGGTCTAATGCTAATGTTATTTCATGCATTCTGACTAAAGAGTTGAAATGAAAAAGGAAAGGATGTGACATTTGGCCAAGTATGGTGTCCCATACTGGGAATTTGTGCTCTGCATTTCACCCATCCAAGTGCACATACACAGCAGTGAGTAGTGAACAAACACACACACACACACAGACACACACACACACCCGGAGCAGTGGGCAGCCATTTTTTCTGCGATGCCCAGGGAGCAGTTGGGGGTTCGGTGCCTTGCTCAAGGGTCTCTCCTCAGTCGTGGTATTGAAGGTGGAAGAGCGCGCTGGTTGACCTTTGGGTTACAAGTCCGACTCTCTAACCATTAGGCCACGACAAGTCTCAAAAAATGAGTTTCAAGTCTCATGACATACGACAGAGTATTTCTGTGCCAAATACACTGGTTCAGGGTTTGTACAAGTACAATTTTGGAAAGGTTTTTTTTTTATTTTATTTTTTAGTATGGCTCTGTATGATGTCATAAAGGGCGTAATTCCTTTTATGGGCACTTCTCCAGGAAAAGCGCATGCACAAATCAACCAGAGCAAAAGCAAGAGCATGCCAATCAACGCGTTTCATTTGGGTTACGCAAGTCATCAGCAGCGCTGCACAGGACTTGCTTGAGAAGGATTTTACAAGGTTTTGACCATAAAATCAATAATGTCACCAAAGTGTTGTTTTTGGTTGTGAGGGAAAGATAACTTTGTTCAGCTTCCCAAAGAATCCAACGTTAAGGGAATTGTTAATGTCGATGTCACAGCTTGCAGACAATCGCTATGCAAAAGCTGTGTGCTTGTGACTCACCCATCGCTCTCACTTCCATAACTTCAAAATTAATTAAGAAGAACACATATAACACTGCTGGCTCTAAAAATGTAAACTGATAAAAAAGAAATCATTGTCATTCTCTGTGCAATATTTTTTTTCTTGCTAATCTGAAAAAATAATCCGATCTGTGACTAAAAAAACCCCCACTATATAATACTATTGTAATATAATATATAATAATGCTATATTATAATATAATATCATTATATATCTACCCCCACCCCCTGACTTTATGACTTTAATACTCTTTATTAATAAGGTGTGGATGTTCCGTTATCATTTGACCACTATCCTTTGACCAATGTGTTTATAAAGTCATTAAGTAAATTTCGACATGTAAAGTCATAAATAAAAAACTTTTAAGGCATGAATTTTTTTCTTACGTGGCAGAAATGGGCTTCCATACATTTCGGTTCAAACAACATGTGAAAGTGAATTTTGCATCCGATGACCCCTTTAACATTAAAGTAAAATTTGGACTCATCCAGTGTACGACTCTGAAGAGCTTCTTTTTAATATCTAAATTCATTATGATATGATGCCTGCATTCACCTTGTAAAACCTGAAGAAATGAGACTTCAAAAATCAAGCTGCTTGTGCTTCAGACTAAAAATCCATTTGCTTTGTGTCTGAAGTGCTCCTTGAGGATCAAAAAGGATGGATGTTGGTTTGATTGTTTAAGAAACATAAAGGTAGATGGAAGATAAAGAGAAACAGAAGAAAAAAAAGGAAGAGTATACTAATTTTCATAATGAAGGTGTGTGCACACTTACAGCTCCTCGTTATTGAGGATATGGAGCAGTTCTTGCACTAAGCCATCAGAGCGCAGTGTTTTGTTCACTATACTGGTGAACAGCTGTTTTCTCCACTGAGTTTCCAGAAGAGAGTTACTCAACCCATAGATTCCTGCTGAAACAAACACAATCATCCATCACTTCCTGTGAGCTCTGAGTAAGACACACCTACCAATCTGGTGCTGAACGAGTGAAAGTGGTCTGTATTGCAGATGGTAGGTGCAAGCTTTATGCAAGACCACTGGCGTCTGAACACAGAACGCTAACTTAGGGATTGAACAAACCTGCTTTGAGATGAATGGGCCCTGAACTGCCCTTGTTTCCATAGTAACACAATGTGTCTTCATTGGCCCTGCATCCAACAACACAGCGAAAAAAAAAAAAAAAAACGAGTTATTGCTCAATGCTACAACAGAATTAATAATAATTAATAATATTTACAGCTATTTTTGCATCATTTGTCATTGTAAACAGAAGCAATTTCCATTATGTAATGCATACATATAGAACTGTAGAGGAAGTCAACGCAAATCAACATCCTATGGACACAACAGATGGATAGTCTCTGTCCTTCATCAGCTCATGAAATAAATCTTCCTAATTCAGCCTGTAATTAAGGAGGAGAGTGAATCCCCTTTCAGCTTGTATATATGAGCTCTGTCAGTGTATCATTAATTTATCTGATTAGACATGTTCCTGTTTTCATACACATGAATCTCGTGGATGGATCCTCAGTGAAGCTCATTACTCCTGGTGGAACTATGGTGGCATAGCCGTGTGTTTCAGAGGACATTTTATTGGCCCAGGAGACAAAGGAGGATGGCTATGAAAGGAGAAATGGCCAATTTAGGGTTTTTGAAAGCACTTTGAGAGGGACATCAATAATGCTGGTGGAACAGTTTGGCAGCGAAGGCTAACCTCGACGAGAGAGCGAGGAAAGGACTTCAGAACTCTGGAGACTAGATCCTGCTGCATAAGTACTAGGGATAAAATAAGTATGCAGAATGCTGACTTTCAGTAAAACCACATCTGTTTTAGGAATCTTCAAATTAATGTGTATTAATGGCATGCTGAACTACACTTCTTTTTTATTTGATTTTTGATTTTTTTGGAGGAGGAGGATTAAGTGCACTGAGCTGATGTAATTACAACATTTATTCAGTTTCATTCATCTACATGTGCAACATATTGTTTGTATTATATACTCAAAATTGACTAGTTCTGGTCTGGGATGATGACTGGTCATTGTAACATTCCAGACATGCTAAAAAACATAAAATAGAAAAAGCTATAACAAAAAACACCTGTAGCTACTGTTTATATCTTGTATCCTCTTGTTTAAATATACATAACTCCCAATTACACTAGCTGAGTATATAAATATAACAAAACAAACAAAATACCTTCTAATAATGGCTTTATCCATCTCCACTAATGCATTAATTGCACTGAAAGACTGCGGCATGAGAGCCAAATAGCCTTCTAATGATGTATTAATGCAGTACAATAATTGCTAGAAAACCAACAATCAGCTCAAGTTACAAATGAATTTTATACTGGAGACTTACTTTCACTAATATTATTTTCACTAAATAAACTCAAATAGCATACTTTTCAGTTATAAGTTTTAAGCATTATGCCAAGGTGATTGCATTTTGAAATTTAGAATTAGATCAGAAAGACCAAGCCTTACACAGCTAAAACAGCCAGTCAACCAGTCAGCAGACAAAACGTTTAGGGTTACACACCCATCTATCATACCAACTTTCTGGGATCTAATTTTAACAACACCCATAACAGTAACACTATCCAGCTACACCCATGAATGCCATACACAATATATCATTTAATAATTATAATATACAGGGGAAAAAAAATCAGTTTTATTATAATCATGATTTTTTTTTTACAATTTATGTTTATGTCTACCTATTTTTGTTGTTTATTTTCTTCATAATGTCTGGTTGTTAGAATTTTTATAAAGTTTTGTAAATTTTTATATATTTCGTTTAAGTAGTTACTACTGTGCCTTCAGTGTAAATGCAGTATTGCACATGAAATTAGAAACATTTATTTGTGAACTGCAGGCTTGCTGTCAGATCCAATCAAGATTTGAACACATTTAACACCTCTGTGCAAAGCTTGCATTACATTCTGACAGGATCAAAACAACACATGCTGAAATGTGCCACATCTTACTTCCTCTACATTACTCTACCTTGACTGAATAGGCATCATTGACATGTAAACGGTGGTGGACACATGTCCAAGTGTTCAAATAAAGTTGACTGCCTGACTTCAGAACCGGTCATTTTTGCAGCTCCGTTTTAGTAAATGGACTTTTCTCACTGGGGATGAAGTTCTGAAATTTACAAAATGAACACTTTTATTTACAAAGATCAAGGAAAGTTTTATTTGAGCTGGATTAATATGGGTTTACTGTTTGAAAATCTTCAGTAAGTTTTTTTTTCAAAGGAATTTTATTCAGCAAGGATGCATTACATTGATTAAAAAGACTTTTAAAGTTTTTTTGACATTATATTCATCATTTCCACAAAAAACATTAAGCAGCACAACTGTTTTCAGCATTGAAAAATTTCTGCAGCAAATCTGCATATTATAATAATTTCTGAAGTATCATGTGACACCGAAGACTGAAGAAATGGCTGCTGAAAATTCAGTGTTAACAACAGAGAATTAAACTAAATTTTAAAATGCATTAAAATAGAAAACTACTTTAATTTTTACAACTTCAAATAATATTATTTCACAAAATATAATATTCAGAATTATGGTTCATACTGTATTTCTGATCAAATAAATAGAGCCTTGGTGAGCATAAGACACTTTAAAAAAATACATTTAAAAAAAAACTTGCTGACCCCAAACAAAATCTCAGAGGTTGGGTCTCAATGAGGCTTTTCTGCAGCAGTTTCAATTAATTGTCATTTTTCACTGGGGAAAAAAATTCAGAAATGTACAGAACGAACACTTTAATCTCCAAAGATCAAGGAAAATTTGATTCCTCATGAAATGAGCCCTTGAAAGGATCTATATAGTCTATTATGCGAAAGCTGTGAGCAGCACAGGAATTTGGATACCAAACCTGACCTGAAGAAGCAGAAAAGTTTTTAATTGGGCTGAAATATCACATAAAACATATGGCTATTATCATTGTTGTCAGTCACATCTCTGTAGAGGAATAAACAAAACCTCTTTTTTCTTTTAGAAAGGCCGTCTCTATTTACAGAAGACAGCTGTATTGATTTCAGCACAAAATGCCCATTGTAATTCCTCAGAGTTTATCTGGACATGTATCATTTTGTCCTTTGTGGCCGTGGAAAGAAAGCGAGAGTCCGATAAGCTCAATAATGATCTTGTTTATTAAAAGAGTAAACAAATGAATAACACTCCCCACGGCTATGGCTTTCTGTTTCATTACTGGGTTTGGGAGTCTGAGTGGCCTTCCAATGTATTTTCTGTTTATAAATATTCACTTGTATATACAAATGTAGCATTCGTGTGGCTTTTCCACTTAGAACTTCATCAAACATGTTCAGATCGAAAATGGCATTAGAAACAACCATTACTTACAGTGGATGCTCCTGATTGAAATGAGCCTAAAATGAACAATCCATTGCATCAATCATGAGATATACCTCACGGAGTGATGTAACATGCTACATGGCTAAAGATATCGCTCTCCTCTTTCTGGGATGCAATCATGTTGTCCAATGTTATCGGAACAGTCCATGCTTGTTTTTTTTTCAACATTGTTGTAAATATTTTGGAAACTCTACCAATTATATATTAGTATATTTGAGTCAGTTCTAGAAACGCCTACCTCTAAACACAGCAGATGCAACTACACCTAACATTTGACTCTCATTGCTATAGTTTTGGAGTTATGAGTCATTACTTTGTATGTCACTCAAAACAACCATTTTAAATATGCCATTTTATTGACCATGACAATTTCTATAAAACCAACATGGATGGAGGGAACTGAGTCTTATCCAGGGGACTTCCAGAGTCATGGGCTCTTGCGATTAAAATGGTTTAATAACCACCCAGAATATCCTAGAAACCACCTAGCAATGCCCTAACCACCACCCACATTACCCTAAAAATAGCAACATGCTAAAAAATGGTAAGAAGGCCTTTACAACCATATAGCAACACCTTGATGTGATGGACAACAATTTCTAGCACAGTCCCCTGCCATATCTAGAATATTACAGAACTATTATAGGAACTTGTAAAAAATGTGACCATTTCTATCATCATGTGTGAGTTTTGCATAGGCAAGCACCACTCACATTTTCTTGAGAAAAATGTAAAAATCTAGTTTTTGTTATTATTTCTTTTGCTCATTTGAAAATCTAATTTATTTTTTATTTGTGAGAAAGTATGTTGTACAAGCCCCTTTGGGCTGTCTTTATTTTCTCCGCACTTCTGTTCTTTGGTAAAATGTATTTCAGCCTTATTCTTGTATAAGCAAATACATAAAAAATTGATTCGGAGGTGTGCATATATAGAAGTGTTGGTTGCATAAGATTCTTCAGTATATTAGTCTATGATACATGTTTGCACATAGTAATTTTGATGTGAGACTTGATCTTCTCAAGCCATATATACAGTGCACAGCATAAATGAGTACACCCCCTCTGAATAAATATATGTATTTTCTTAATGATCACTAATATAATTCATGGAAAGATGGTAAAATTTAAATGTATTAAACATATACTTAATAAAAACAACAAAATATATGCCAATATTTTCTGTAAGATAAGTAAATTAGCCAATTTTGTTTAAATGAAGGATTGCAGAAATGAGTACACCCTAGATTTAAATCAGCAAATGTATAATATTCTAGTACTTAGTATGTCCTCCAGAACTACCTTCTTGGCACTGAGTGTACAGGTTCATGACAAATTTTCACATCTGTCCTGTTTAACTCCTGGAGGAATGACCTCCTTGAAAGCTCTGGTCTTTAATGGGGAGTTTTGCTCAGCTTGTCTCTACAGAGCCCCCCACAGCTGCTCAAGAGCGTTAAGACTAAGTGAAATACATGTCCACAGAAGGATATTCACCTTGGGAGAATTAATATCTTCATTGTCATGCTGAAAAAATGCCCAATAATGCAGGGAATGAGGGGAGGGTAGCATCTTCTGTTTCAAGTGATTGTATTACATCACACAGTAGTGTGTGAATTCATGACAGTATTGATAAAGCACAACTCACACCTTCAACACTCATTCATCCAGCACTCATTCATCCCCTTGTGGGCAGTCGTGGCCTAATGGATAGAGAGTCGGACTTGTAACCCGAAGGTTGCGGATTCGAGTCTCAGGTCCGGCAGGGATTGTAGGTGGGGGAGTGAATCACCAACACTCTCTCCACCCTCAATACCACGACTGAGGTGAGACCCTTGAGCAAGGCATCGAACCCCCAACTGTTCCCCGGGCACCGCAGCATTGGCTGCCCACTGCTCCGGGTGTATGTTCACTACTGTGTGTACACTTGGATGAGTTAAATGCAGAGCACAAATTCCGAGTATGGGTCACCATTCTTGGCCACACACCACTTCCCTTTGCCTATATAAAAGCTTTACTATTACTGAACATCACTGTGGGTACCAAGCACTTCTCACTGTACTCCTCCTCTAGCAATATATGCTTTTGGATCCGAAATGATTGAAAGTATGGATTCCCAGAAGTCTCTATTTTGTAAATATGGTCCTTGGAAGAGGTTAAATGAGTTTATTTTGCTTTAGCTAAAGTAGGTAATTCTAGTGGTGACAACAACCATGCATGTCACTTCTGCAGGCTGCGTCATACTCTGTGAGATAAAGTGTCACTTTTCTCATAGCTTTTGCCGGCTCTGAGACACTTGCATGTTATTTCTCCTTCTATTTTTCTAGCAAAAATTCACTCATCGCTAAATGAAAACTTAAAGCGAAGACCTGATGAGCCTTGTCACAAGTCCATTGTTTTTGAATGTCAGTGCTACTTCTGCTATATTTTCACACTTAAAACAATAATTTGGTATTCCTCTTGTAACATTGTCCTCTTTTATGCTAAGAAATCAGTCAACTGGCAGTTCTCTCCCAAGTGGTTCCACTGCTGCCAGCATTAAGTCGGAGTATGATTCAGTGCGCTATATAACACTTTTAATTGTCAGTAAATTACTTATCTTTAAAAGTTTGGTTCAATATACTTACCTGTTGATCAAAAATAGCCTTAAAACCTATACACATTTACATTTTTTCTTTTTAGTTTTATTTAGTAATTTTCAGGAGGGTGTACTCATTTTTGCAACAACATTTTATCACTTTGATAAGAAAATCTTATTTTGCTGGTAATACATTGATTATGTGATGTGTCTAGTCAACTGCTCAGTAATAGTAGAGTACATTAATTCAAATGGGTGAAAGATCTGCACTACCTCTCCCCTGAGCGTCTGGATTTTGCCGTGCTTCCAGGTAATTGGTCAGTGCCGCCAGTTTCCCTCATTTGCTAATTCCAGCCAGGATCCACCTTCCTTCCCCTTTTCCAGGTCCAGACCTAATAACAGAAAACAAAAAGTCACATTTTGATTTAATGTCAGTGACATTAAATCCTGTCTGCTGGCTATAATAATAAAACCAGCAGGAGATCAGATTTAGATGTACCGAATAGCTCAGGAATGTTCACTGAGAATGACCTGAACTGAAAGTGAAGAATAATATTTTTCATCTTGATACTGAAAAAAAAAGAAGTAATTTATAGGTCCAAGCACACTGTTCAGTCTAGTGCTTTGAAAAGAGGAGAAATTCTGAACAACTGAATAACTAAATTCTACCAAAAACAACAGTGCTAGGTGGTTTCATGCAAAACTATACAGCAAAACCACAGAGTGATTCATATTAAGTAACAGCCCATTAATAATGGTAACATTTAGCTTAGTAACCTTAAAAATACCTGGCCTTCTCATCTTCGCCCAAAGACTTCAACATTTCTCATCCATGCCCTACACCTCACTCCTCCAGACAGATAAGGGCTTCTTCTTTAGCAGCAGAATTTATTTCTACACACTCATGAACTATTTAATTCTGTCTGATCCAAAGATTGAATGGCAAAACATGAACAGAAAAAACAAAACAAAAGCCCCATGATCTTGTGGAGCCGAGGGAATGACTGATTTCTGTTCTGGGATGTATTGTTTAGCAGACTGTGAGTCATCAGTCAATTGAAGACTTCTTACTGCTTGAGGGTGGTCAGCTGAATCCTGACAATGGACACTTAATCAAATGTGGATGATTACCCTTTCCTCTGCTAATGTCAGATTGATTATGACTGAATTCCCACTACTGAGGCGTGATGCAAGAGACTTAAACGTAATTCTAATTCCTCAAGCAGTAAATGCAACCAGCTTATCTTCTATATGATACTGTGTTTCCTCAGGAAAAAATAATCTTCAATAGTTCTCTCAAAACTGAATGTTCTGACAAATAATAATCACTGACTCACTAGATGATGCAGTTTAAACCAACATGAAGTAGTTTGAGGAATTGGATTTTGCCATTTTTCAGTGGCATCAATTCTTTGAAATGTAAAACACATAGTAGCAAGTAATCTAGATATCCACAAACACATTTTTCTTATATTTTCTGAATTAAATAATAGACTAAATAGCACAAGATCTACCACTTGAGTACAAAGGTACTAAAAATATCAAATGGCGCTTTTCCACTGCGTGGTACGACTCGGTTCGGCACGGTTCAGAACGGCACGGAACGGCTCAGTTCGGCTTGGTTTGCATTTCCTCTGCAGTTTAGTACCGCTTTAGAGTGGGCGGGATTATTCATGTGTCGTTATAGTTGCGCCACCTCTACTCCTGAAAAAATTTAAATTCCGCGTCGCTCCATTAAGCTCTCGCTGGATCTGCTCCTTGGCTATCACGAGAGGACAGTCTGTACTTCCTCAACCGACAACGAAACCATTTTTTGGTTGTTAAAAGAAAGGTGCGCTCATTCAAAACAGTTGCGTTCGATCCTTCGCTGGCTGTGCTGATTTAAATTTAGCGGGTCTGTTGTATCTCGTGCCGCAAGTTCAATGACGCAAAAAAAAAAGTTCAAATGACGCAGGCAGTGACGATTTTCTCTGGCCAATCAGTGATCAGCAGGGTTTACACGTCACGTTTTAGTAACGGTACGGCTCGCTTGGAACCTCGGCCGAGGTGGTACTAAAAAAGTACCAGGTACTGTACCCACTGGAAAAACCCCCAAAAGTGAGCTGTACTGAACCGTACCGTGCCGTACCATGCAGTGGAAAAGCGCCAAAAGCTAACACAAAAATTTGGAAAAAATTAAAAATACACAACCTAGCAAAACCATACTAATCGTCTAGTTGGTTAATGGACAAATAGTTAAAATAGTACAGCAAAAAAAAAAAAAAAATTAAAATTAAAAAAAATGGGGAAAATAATTCTAGACAAGCTAGCCTACCACACCATTTGACTAGTTAGTTAGTGGACAAACAGTCAAAATATTAAACCTAAACAAATATTAGAAAAAAAAAACTATATACACTAGCCAACTATACTATTCGAATAGCTAGTTGGATAAATAGTAAAAATATTGATCCAAAAAAATGTGATAAACTAGACAACCACATTACTTAACTAGCTGGTAAGTAGCAAAATATTTGGCAAAAATGAAACACTGTTCTGTTATGTCTAAAGGCCATTGCACACAGAGTCCGAAATCTTTGTCCAAAATTTCTGCACGTTAAAAAATAAATACAAACTCACGTTGTGTCAATCACGTTTACACACTGCATCCGAAACTTTCGTCCGTCATAAAAAAATTCAGATAGGGATCGATTTTCTGCATTTTTCGCATCTGCAGCAAGCATTTTCAGAGGTGTTTTGACAACTCTGAGCCACCATAGAAGCGAAAGCCAAAATTGTATGCTGGTTTCAATGCCTGGCACGCACCTTTCCGATGCCACAGTCTGGTGCGTGTGTGTCCATACCTTAGACATACTGCAGCCAGTCTCTGTTCAGGAACAATTGTTTCACAGAAATTGGAGGTCTTCTTTTAAATTTGTGGCTCTAGTATTGCTACCAAAGCATCAAAATCCTGTAGCAAACTTTGAATCGCTTGGGATAATCCGCTTGATGAGGTGGAACTCTCCTTCGTCTCTACGCAATCTCAGCATTAGATGGACCCAATATTTCCTCTTTCTTTTTCTCTTTTTAAGAAGAAAGAGGACAACAAAATCATCCTCACTGCTTGAAGACTCCATTTTGTATTGTTTTGCAAATGTATTCACAACAGATTAACTAATATGCATTGGACTCAGTGCGCAAGGTTTCTGTGCGTGACAAATTTTTAGGATGACGAATACGAAACTTTCGGACTTAGTGTGCAAAGACCTTAACTGGGCTGTTCTTGACCAGAATACTAGACTTCATGCACATAGGCAAACATCTGGCTCTGTGAGACACAATAAAAAGACTCTTGTAAGAAACTCTTGTTTATCCTAAATGTAGAAAATCAGTTATATGCAGTTCAGACGAACTCTGCTGACATAAAAACCAACATCTGAATTCCTCAGTGACACAGCAAAACCAATGATTCTCAAAATGTAGTTGAGATAAAAACGGGATTTTGAATATTAAATATTTGTCTAATAACTGAAAAATAAGACTGATCTTTACCGCTGAGGATCTCGTTGTTGCTGCCCCAGAAGTCTGCAGCTTTGGACGGTCTGCTGTAGACCTCATTTCTGTTAGCAGCCAGAATAAGCCTGCAGAAAAAAAAAAAAAACATCACACAATCTCTCACACAGTATTCAACCTATACAATCATACTGATAACATATAATTTCTATAATAGCATACATCAATATAACAGACCACCTTTAGAATCATCCTTCCTTAGTCTCATAAATAAATAAAAACTGCAATGCTGTGCTGTGGGTAATGGATTTGGTGTTAACCAATAAAGGGCTGATTTTCAGTCAGACTTCCTGTGGGAGGGGGAGAGATGGAGGCTGGCACTGTTGAATGGGCTCATAGGTCACATGTGCACCTAAATGTGTTTATCTCAGGCTGATCCCAGGAGAGCAATGGATGCTTTGCCAGCTCCACACCTAAGGCCCAGAGAAGGCTCAGCTGTGATGCTGAAAGCTGCTGTGTGTGGCTTTATTGTCTCTGCTCAGGCCTGATGCTCTGTAGATGCCTCTACAGTGTAATGGAATATTCATTTATTCTTTTCATGTTGAACTAAGTAATTTGAGGTTTATGTCAGGCAGCTGGGAAATGTCAACCATACATTCTGCAAGGATACTTTAAAACAAACTTTAAACGAATTTAAGAATTATAAATCCATTGGAAAGTGTAGTGCTCGATCCATACGGATTTCAATATTGATGACTGATTTAAATATTTTAGAGATCAGAGTGGCCGATATATGTGATAACACAGCATAACATTCTCTTGGTGATAAAACGACAATGCAGAGTATATTACAGTCACCACACATTTAGGTTTGCATAAAAATGGAAGTACAACAACTAATGTAAAATGGCCCAAAACTCTCTCAACACTGGCTCCGGGCCAGCGGGCCATCCTTAAAAGTTTCGTCAAACTCTAGAAAGAGCTGACTGTCAACTTATGCACCTTGGTGGGTCATTAATGTTAACATAGTTGGTTGTAAATGTAAACTGTCAGGACAAATACAAACATAAGTCAAAAGTTCTGTGCGTTAAGCCTTGAAGTCAACACGCAGCTCATTTTTCAGGGGCACAGGTTTATCATTCTGCCTTCCTGGCCATATAGAAAAGGCAAAACTGCTTAGCAATAGTCAAATGTGCACGGTTTTTCCAGCCTGTGGAACCTGACGGGATGACAGAGAAGAAGAAAATCGGAGAGACAAAGAGTGATGAAATATCCTGGAGGCTTTGCAGAGTGATCTGCTATGGTTGATGCACCCCAGGAATATGTGCTCTGTACTGGAGACAGCTTGCAAAGCAGAAAAGCTCCTCTCCATCTGAAAACAACTTACTGGCTTGACAATGTCAATTACGCCAGACCTTGGGCAAGGTTATCACCCTCTTTGTCAGCCTAAATGGAGAGATATTCTTTCTCACTGAAACAGAAAAATGGCAAAAAGATGACTGGACACAGCAAGACCTGAAAAGCAGTCAAGGGCAGATGAAGAGGCAGTTATGGGAGAGCAGAAGTGAGTCCCTGAGTGATGCAGACAGACAACAACTCTTTATGTGATAGACAGAAAGATAAGGAAAGTGAAAATCAATGTTCAAATCAATTCCTTCTGAATACTCCTACCCTATATTTTTTTCTCATTGAATTTCTTCTTTTATTTTTAAATTAACTAATATTAAAAGTATATGGTCAGTAAGATCTTTTAAATGATCTTGAAAGAAGTCTGTTATGCTCATCAAGGCTTTATTTATTTGATCACAAATTCAGTAATACTGTGAAATAATATAACATTTATAAATTGTAAAATGTAATTCACATTATATTAATATAATTAAGTTGAATGTTTAGCAGTCATTACTCCAGTTATGAGTGTCACATGATTTTTTTTATTATCAATGCTTACTATTATGGAAACCATAATACATTTTAAATGATTTTTAATGAACAGAAAGTAAAAAGAAAAATAGCATTATTTAACAAAATCTTTGAAACAATGTAAAAAGTATAAATGCAAATGTTTTCTGACCCCAACCTTTTGAAATTTAAGGTGTATGTCACATTATGGAAGTAAAATGGGATACAAACAGCAATTCATGCTGACTTTAAGACGACAGACATTTTAACATAAAGGAAATGGCACAACTCACCTTTAAAGGTTTCTTTGAATTTAGATACTTCCGAAATAGACTTAAATGCCAAGCATGCTTCCGTATGTTGCATTTCAAAATAATCTTTTTATGACTCCTATATAAACAGGAATTTCACCGCAAACTCACGCACTTTTACTTTCTTAATACACACAGTGAGTGTTTCTCAAGTTCAGTGTCTATTCCATATCTTATGCTCATGTTAGTATCATAATAGCAAAGCATCATGATGATCATACGATTGAAAATTTTTTATTTTTAACATCCACGTCATCAAGGAAAGAGAAATGAGCACCATGGCAACGCTAAGATATGTTAAGAGCAGGAGTTTTAGATATGAATATCAGCTCTAGGTTATGAAGTGACACTGCCAAGTATGGTGACCCATACTCGGAATTCGTGCTCTGCATTCAACCCATCCAACGTGCACACACACAGCAGTGAACACACACACACACACACACACCGTGAACACACACCCGGAGCAGTGGGCAGCCATTTATGCTGCGGCGCCCGAGAAGCAGTTGGGGGTTCGGTGCCTTGCTCAAGGGCACCTCAGTCGTGGTATGGAGAGAGCGCTGGACATTCACTCCTCCCACCTACAATCCCAGCCAGCCCGAGACTCGAACCCGCAACCTTTGGATTACGAGTCCGACTCTCTAACCATTAGGCCCCTGTGGCTCAAAACAGCTGTACACTAGCAGAAACAAAATTAATTTTATCCAAAAGATCTCTAGCTAAAATTCTACATTATGTTGTATTTCAGGATTTTTAGCCTCTCTGACAGGCTCCATCTGTTCCGAAGATAAAATATTACCGCGAAGTGGATCCATTTCAGTGACATCAAAGTCATCATGACCATATACAAGTAAACTACCCCAGACCTCCGGCCTGTTTTGTCTCAAAGGGATTTCAGAGCTGCTGGCTCGGAATGTGAGGTCAGAGGTTAACACGATGAAGATTAAATGTTTCAACAAGAGGTGTTTATTTCCACTAACTACATCCGATGTTGGTTTTGAACTGTAATGAACTTTGCAATAATTGCACACTTCTTCTGGGTATTGAGACAGTAATCCTCAATCTCAAAAGCGTTTCTGTTTCTAAAATGGATTAATGCCACTGACCTGAATGAGGTTAATCATAGTGCATGAGTTTTTTTTTTTATGCCAAACTGTAGCTTCTGTCAGTAAAATATGCTCAAGAGGTCAGTGCTAATGATGACATTACAGTTGAAGCCTATGTCAGTGTTTTACCAATCTTTTTATCTTGAGTACCTATATATTCCCATTAGTACGTACCACCATAAACACCAAACTTGAAATAAGGGAAATGTAAAACTACGTATTTTTAAAATCAAATAGTTGATTGGTTGCCTGAGCAATGTGATGACAAAACTGTCATGAAAACCTTGCATAATTAGGATGGTTTTGCTTCACCTGAACAGTGATTGTGTCCAGATTCCCCATAAATATCATTTCCTTTTGAGCTAAATTTACCTGTTTTGCTTACAAAGGTCTTTACACAAGATGTATTCTTGGGTTCAAAAACAGATGAAGCCAAACAGAATGGACATAAGACTCAAGATGCAATTTGGCCTATTAAGACGGACTATTTATACCTTGACATGCTTCTTACAAATGCTGGCAGGATATACAAAGATGTACGGCTGAATACACATAGATGTACCAGAGAATGAATTTAAAAACACAACTAGGCCGTTTTACTAAACAGCACTGTTGCTGAAAGTATTAAAAATATGATATACAGTACCACTCAAAAATGTGGGGTCAGTAAGTTTTTGTTTTCTGTTACAAAATTAAGTTTTACTCCACAAGAATGCATTCAATGGGTCAATTGTAATATTTTAATGATAATTACAATGTTACAAAATATTTCTGTTTCAAATAAATGCTGTTCTTTAGAAACGTTCTATTCAACAAAAATATCCAGAAAAATATTGAGCAGCACAACCGTTTTCAACATTTAGAAGAAATATTATGGGATTTTAAACGGCAATAACATTTCACAATATTACCATTTTTACTACATTCTTTGATTACATAAATGCAGCCATAAGAGACTTTAAAGACATTTAAAAAAAAAAAAACGACAGAACCCAAACTTTTGAATGGTGAATCTTTAAATATAAAAAGTAGATAAACTACACAAACTTACTAATCAGCTAATCCAACCATTGTTGGACAACTAGTCATTAGATGACTATTGTGACACATATTTGAATTTATATTACACTGAATATTTTGAAAAGGAATTAAAAAAAAAAAAAAAAATTATAATAATAATAATATATATATATATATACACACACACACACACACATATTTTATTTAATATTTTAGACACTTTACTTTAGACAGCCCTAATATTATAAGTCACATTTATGTTCTAGAGGTTTATCAATAAACAAAATGAAAACATTTTCAAATACCCCTTAGGTCTGCTCAAGCACCCCGTTGGGTGTACATACCCCTCGTTGGGAACCACTGGTCTAGGTGGATCCAAGCAAATTGCAATGTTGCTAAGATACAGGTTGTAATATAAGCAGAAATGCATTCTGTTTTCTGTAATATTGTTAACACATTTATTTGATTATAGTACTTAATTAAAGTACATTTTGGCGCTGTTTTGTAAACAAGTTGATGCTACCCAAAATCAGAGGAACCGACGCACCACAAGACAACCTTCAAGACTCAGTGTCATTGATTAGATTTTACATCCTGGGCTGAGTCATCTGTGACTCTGAACCACTGTGACTGACTCAATATTAGATAATCAAATTACAGCTTGCTGGGCAATAATCCTGATTAGCGTAGCGTGTTACAATCTGACAGTATTAACAAAGGTAACCTCTCTGCAGTGAAGGGGAAAGAAGACAGAGAACACTAGCACATGCAAATTGATTACATGATTGATTCATACGATTCACAGCTCACCAGGCAACAGCTATTGACAAAAAAATACTAACTTGGCTCTCTCAGCTCTTTAGAGACATTTGTCAAACCCTGACCAAGAGACATATCGTTTAGGGACTGAGAGTTTAAAATTGAGGCCACCTGGGCCTAGTTTGTCAGCTTGGTACTCTACAACACTACTGTACTGTAGGGCTGTGCGATATGACGATATATATCGGATGGACGAAATAAAACATCTATCGTTTCATATTATGTTCTATCATTTATTTTGTGGTGTCGCAAAATACATTGTTTATGGTAATACTTTTTCATCATTTGGATGACTGTGATCTTGGGGAGACAGAACCAGGTGGAGAACGACCAGCCAGAACAAAACAAGGAGTTCGTTCCTAAACGAGGGACTACAGCTGTAGCATGGGCACGCGTTAAGCACTGCAGTTTCAAAACAACCGATTTGAAGCCGTTGAAACGCAAACAACAGAGCTATATGCGTGCGCCGTCTCTGTTTCTGTGTGAGAGGTGTGTGCATTTTTTAGCCGCTTTATTGGCTTTGAACGATTACATAAACACACTTATGCGTCAGAATCCCCGTCTTTGCAAGTATCCTCATAAACACAGCGATTTAGGTCTTAAGAGAGAGTAAACAGCTGAAAGAGAAAACGCATATGTAACAGTATATTGATCCGGAGTTCGGTCTTAAAGGGGAAGCTGTCCAATATTCGTTCTGTCTGCCATTCATATTAATCATAGCACATTGCTAAATCTCTATCTCTCACTGCTCTTGACTGAATCACTTTTGTAACTTTAATGAGAAGAAAAAAATAATAATAATAATAATGATATGATTTTTCTCATCCTTATTTCATCACTTCAGTGAGCTTGAGTTTTTTTTTGTCACTTTTTATGCTTGTATTAGTTTGATATTGACATTGGTGACAAGGATTATGAAAATCCTATGGTATCAAAGATTTTAATATCATTATTAAAAACCTTTTTAAAAGAAAAAAAATTACTATATCGTGATATATATATATCGTTACCGTGATATTAAATTAGTCATACCGTGATATAAGATTTTGGTCATATCGTCAACCCCTACTGTACTGCTGCGCAGTCATTGCTTTTATGGCCTTTTACAGTAAGTGAACACCACACCTTAAACTAAATTACAGGTTAGCCTAAATGAAATTATGAAATGAAGCCACCTGGGATTTAATGTAACATTAATGTAAAAAAAATAAAACATTTTCCTGAAACAAAAACGCCACCGTTCAAAAGTTTGGAGTCAGTAAGATTTTACTTTTATTTAGCAAGGATTTATTACATTTATAAAAACTGACAGTAAAAATTCTTACAAAAGATCTGATTCAAACAATTTTTAAACTTTATATTTATCATAGAATCCTGAAAAAAAAAAAATCACAGTTTTTAAGCAGCAAAACTGTTTTCTACATTGATAATACGAGATGTTTCTTGAGCACTAAATCAGCATATTAGAATGATTTCTGGAAGATCATGTGACACTGAAGACTGGAGGAACGGCTGCTGAAAATCAGCTGTGTCATTACAAGAATATTTTTATTTTATTTTAAATATTTAAAAATAGGAAACAGTAAGTTTTAAAATGTAATATTATTTGTTTTACTGTATTTTTAGTAAATGCAGCTTTAAACAACTTTTAAGAAATTATAATTATTTCAAGCTTTTTTACCAGTAATGTATTTGTTAATTTGTATATTATTAGATTGTTTCTTCTAAACGTAAGAAGACTGGATTTATAAGAAATGTATTATATTAAAATATATTATTACATGCAATTTACCATTATTTATTAAAAATTATTAAAATCATGTGATAAAAAAACATGTTTTATCAGCAGCCCAATAAAAGCTGTTTTATTACACATGGAACAGGTCAAGGGTACCAACATATTGAGATCACATGACCAGTTGAATAATACCCCCTCTTTTCCTGGCCACTTCCATCTGTGGAATAAATTAATCATGGCTCACTGTGAGCATGTATACAACGTCATCAGTAACTGAAAACGTTTGATTTTCCATGATTCAGCATCCACTGGACAATATCAAAACAAGTCAAATACGGCCACATTAGCCAGCGCTACAATAAATGAGTACACCTTCAAAAGGTGACATATGGGCCAAAAGATTTTGCTTTACATGCCAACACTTTATACTTTTTCAGCATTTATTCAAAAATGTTTTCTGACAGTATCAAACAACATCTTTTTCCCCACACATGTGCATGTCACTACATGCATTGAACACAATAGAGCAGGTGCACTACCTGTAGGCATTTTTGGATGCAGGCCGAGGGTCAAACTTCAAGAAGATGATGCACATGAGGAGGTTACTGATGGCAGGAGTTTTCAATCACAGTGAGGTCAGAGGTCAGAGCTGGGACGTGCAAAGTGCTAGACGAAGAGATGAAAGAGAGAATGAGACAATGAATTTTGGATAAGAGGAGACAAAAGCTGTGCTGTAAGCACAGAGGAGGACGACCTTGAAGGGGATCAATCAAACTATTCCAGCAACAGTTCAAGTCAATCTGAGGATAAAATGAAACAGTATTCGAATAGAGAAACCGTATTATTATTTCAGACCACATGGTAACAATTTAACCATGGTCTCCTATTTGTCTTACAAAACATATTGTGCTGAACAGACATGAAATACACATTTGTTTTGATGTGGAAGGACATTGTAGAATCCTGCCACCTTACACTGAAAACATCTTGGCTTATGAACACAGAGATGAAAACAAATCATATCTTCCACTTTTTGGCATAATCTGACAGGTAGTGTTCAGATACAAAGCCAATAGGTAAAAATAAGCGCTTTAAGATAATGTGTATAAATGTATGCTATTAGACATAGATGAACTTTAAACTGCTGTCTTTGTTCCTCAGTGTGCTTCATTCATAGAGAATGATCCAGTAGGTTTAAAGTCAGGCTTATGTCAACTGAGAGATGCAGGCTAGCAGTAGCCTAAGCTTGCTAACTGGTCGAATAACTTGAAGACAGCAAAGAAAAACGAACAATTGTTTTCTCTTTAGTTTCTAACAGGTTATGTGATATATTACTTACGGATCCATGTGTTGTCAATGATCACAATTCATTGTGCCGCTACTGTAAGAGGCAACTTGGAGCACATGCTAATACACTGACTGTACAAAGGGCTAAACCATTGACGTCTGCAGAGAAATCTGGCGCTGATTGGCTGAAACTGGACCTGAAAACGAGGACAGGACCTCCCACAGCATTGCAACTGTTCATAAAACAGTTGATTGTCTTCTTTCCAACTACAATCACATATAGAAGTTAAACTGAACCCGGATCAAGTCCTAATCACGCTCTCTTGCTGTCATCTATCAACAGTTATCAAAAAAGGAGTTTCTGAACTATTATAATTATTGTTAATTAAATATGCAAATAATATTCAGTATTATTAAATTAATACATATTGATTCAATATTCTATTATAAAAGACAGATATTAAAAATAAATAATTGGTCCGTGTACCATTATGGAGTAACCACTGATCGCTATATCGTTCTCAGGTGTAACCTGCTGAGGTGGAGAAAATCGAAATAAAGTGAGGAAAAAATATATTAATAATAATATAATCAGTTATATTGTTAAGTTTTTCCATTTTTGTAATCGATTTGAATTCCAATGTTGTTATTCACTGTGCTGGTGGTCACTATTTAGCATTAATCGATCATAATGTTATTGAATATGATTATGATGGAAGAGATGTTTGTTGACAGTGATGTAGGCTAACCATTGAAAATGAAGGCATTCACCAATATACAGGGGTGTCTTTAATTATATTTCAAACAATACTACTCTCAAATAATACTTCTCTTTATTGTATTGCCAATGACATTACAACTGCCTCTCATATATTACATCCAACCAATAACAGTGAATTGACTGACTACCCCATAATTATCATATTGGAAGTAGAAATTAGAATTATTATTTTTAGATTATAACGTGTATATATATATATATATATATATATATATATATATATATAATTTATTTATTATTGATGCTGAAGCCTATATGCTACTGATGTTTGCTAATTTGTTATTATTATGTTTTTTTTGCAGTTTTGCTTGTTCAGTATACATGGATGTGTCAATATTACAGAAAACGTTGCAATATCCCTGTAGAGTCTGTACCAGAGAGATGCGCTGTAATCAGCACACTTGTAGTAGTCTGCAAAGCCAGCCTTGGAAGAATCCAATAACACTGAGAGGGTTTTTGCTGTCTACATTGGAAAGCATCGCAGCATTTTACAAGTCCCTTTTTTACATTTAAGCCGAGGCATTTCTTGATAACACGACTGATTCGGAAAAAGTAAGATGTGATTTTTCTCGCGGAGCTGCATGAAGCTAATCGTGGAATCATCCGCTGATATTGTTGACAAGTTGAACGAGTGTGTGCTGCTGCTGTCCCTATAACTCACTCACAGAGAGCAGGCAGGTAAGATTCCTTTATCTATGATCATTTAAACTCGACATTTAGAAACTTACTTCGCTACCTGTGTACTAATGCATTCGCGTTCATGCATATCTCACATTTAGCTTTAGTGCGTTTGTAGATATCTCATCACGAGCGTTTACTTTCAAGCATTTGAAGATGCATCACTTGATGTGTATCTGCGTTGTTTTGAGGCAGCGGGTCATGCTTGATAGTAACGCGCGCGCACAATGAGCTGCTAGTGAAATGCAGCCCTTTAATTTGACCGTGGTCGTTTTTGATTATGATTATGATGCAGAAAGAAGCGTTTATCAGTGTTTTCACACCCAGAGCACCAAATTAAGGGGATTATTTGGAATAATGCGCACAAATCTGAATAAAGTGTTTCTGATTTGGTTACTCGTGACCATTTAAAATACGACCCGAGGCTTCGGCATCTGTCAGTAATGAAAGGGAGATCCTGGTGTCAGTGCATATGATACAATTTCAGTTGTAGCAAAGATACAGTGCTACTGGCTGAGTTGGTCTTGTTATATTTCATGCATCAAATAGAGTAGCCTAGTCACGATCTTAAATGACTGCTTTTTATTGAATTGCTTATTGGGACTTGTCAAGGCAAGTGTTTTCTTTGGGGATCATCGTGTTTGATTGAAATTGCACGTTTTGGCACATCTACTGACTGAATCCCAACAGGGCTACATCACTATAGCGATTTAAAATATGTGTTGCAGCTGGAGTTCATCAAATATTTGTGTTTTCTTTCTTTTTTCGTTTTTATGTCTGAGGACTTGTTACAAAGTGTCACTCAAAAAAACGTAATCATGGGGTTTTTACATTGTTCACACTTCAGGCTGTCTTATTAACGAATCATGGCATGGGTAAATTTCACACTAAACAGCGGAAGACCCTTCTATTTTGCATATTCATGAGTCAGCAACTCTGATTGGACGACAAAGTGTGCGAAGTTGACGTGCACGCGACCTGTTTTGGTGACGCGTGTGAAATCTAGACGCTGATTCTAAACGGCTCTTGAAAGTTTCTGCGTCTGTACAAAACACATAAATGTTTAATAAGGTAAGCGCTGTTTAGTTTATAATTGGGTGGACGTTGCTTGACTGTAACATTACTCTTGACACTTCAATTCGCTGCTGAACCATACTCGTGGTATTCGTTTTTAACCATAAAACTTTTTAAAACCATTTTAACCATACGGTAACTTAAGCGTTCACACCAACGACCAGCTCAGTAGCCTATAATATAGCTGGGAACTACTTTCAGGCGCTGCGTAATATCACTGCGCCTGCTGCAGCAAAGTTCCTTGATTATTACGCCGGAATGAGATTATAGATCCTAGCCATATCAGCCTAGAAAATCGCAACTTTCCATTTTCCGTCGGTCTTAGTACACGATGTAACTACAGAAGTGTCAAGTTTTAAATAGGAAAATTATCGAAACTCTTTGGTAATTTTTGATGACCAAATGCTAATTGTCTAATCCGATTCAATTATCTATGCTAAGCTAAAATAAAATTGCTAGCGCCAGACCCAGAGATCAGCGGAATGGATTCAAAAACGGTAAAACTGAACTGTTTAACTCTTGGGGAGTTGTAAAATGAGCCTATTTCCAAAAAAAAGTGGAGTGTTCCTTTAAAGTCATCTGCTAAAAAAAAGTTTTGGGAGTGATTCCAAGAGCAGTGTGAAAGCTAAATTACAGAATGAAAACATAGTTGGCATGATATGTTTTGCAGTGTGATGTGCATTTACAGTATCTCATGAATTAATGTAAATAAATGTCATTATCAATTATAAGGTTATACTTTTTTTATATACGTTTCTGAGATACTTGAACTTAATAAGCAATATGCAAATCAGACTAATAGATGGGGTGAGCATGCACCATGTTCTTTAACCCTTCACCCTTTAATTAGGCCTGATGTGATGTATAACTGTCCAACCCTCTTTTGCATGTGGACTAATTAATACTCATCTTTACTTGAAATTGCATGCAAATCATATTTGCTAGCTGTAATGTTTCATTGGCAAGGCACTGTCGTGTTGATGACATGTTAACATAATTCTCTGAAATATTAAAGTTTCTGTTTTTTTTTTTAAGCTCTTAAAACTTATCCCAGCTGAGATGAGGAGATTGTTAAATTAAGCAGCGCTGTCATTAATGGCACATCGAGCAGCTTTGCTTGTCAGGAGAATTTCAGCTTTATGCAAAGAGCTACTATTTGTTCCATTTTATAATTGAAATAAGTTGCACATGTTTTTGAAAACTTTGTTTTAATGTGATTCAAGGATGGATGCTGTCAAAGTCATTTCGTTGCCTCTTTCATCTGGAGGAGACTTTGGTGCATTTATATAGATTCATAAAACAACAAACAGAGTTGCAAAGCAGGCCAGTGGGAGCATACTGTATGCTTGTTTTTATTGCTCCTCTTCAGCATTTTTTAGTTCATCACATTGTGATGTTGCTTTAGTCAGATGGATGAGAGCTGACAGAGCTGAGCTTGAGTTTGCAAAAAGAGCTCTCGTATAGAGAAGACAGGTTGAGCCTTGGGGTATGTTTCCTTTTGGCTGGTAGCTCCTTGCGAAGTAGACTTAACAGGGTGTTTGTCCATCTTAAATGAGATGTCAAATTATAGGGGTTGTACATGTAGATTATATTCACAGTCCGAAGGGCAGCGTATAGTGCTTGGCGATCAAGTGCACAATACATTATAGGCTTTTTGGAAGTGGGTATTGAAAATTTTTATTTTTAGATATAAGTCATTTCAGACCTCCTAAAGAGGCACAATTGGTCTAAAATAAACACAGTGATAAAGAGTTGAGAGTTGTGTCTGTTTAATCAGCTTCATCCACACCACGGTGACATCAGTTTTGGTTTCTAAGCAGTTTTTCATTGGTGAAAATTGTTTTAAATTTATTGTCAATGTTGAAAAGGTTGTGCTGCTTAATATTTTTATGGAAACAGTGATACATTTTTGTAGGATTTCTTATTGATAGTAATTTTTTTATATATCAAAGTATGGTGTTTATATTTATAAATAATACATTTATATTAATGCTGTCAAATGATTAATTGCGATTAATCGCATCCAAAATAAAAGTTTTTGTTTACATAATATGATTGTGTATATTTATTATGTATATATAAATACAAACACATGCATGTATATATTTAAGAAAAATGTTATGTTTATGTATTAAATATTTATAATATATCAATTATATACATGTAAATATTTTCAAAATATATACTCTATGCATGTGTATTTATATATAGCCTACATAATAAACACAGTAAACATACATATATTATGTAAACAAACTTTTTTCAATGCGATTAATCGTTTGACAGCACTAATTTATTAGTTTTTTTTTTTTTATATTAATATTCATTTTAAGTGAACCTGTGCTGATATCCTTTGCTTAATGTGTAGTATGCCTTTGCTGTTCCATGTTGGTTCAACACTTTTCTGTTAAACAAATTAATTGTTAATTTTAGCATCTAAAGTTTTGTCCAAAAGTTTACATGCGGTATCTGCAAAATGTTAAAGGGGGCATGAACTGCCTTTTTTTTTACTATTTTGTGCTGTTCTCTGAAGTCCACTTAAAATTTTGTCAAGACGTGTTATGTCATTATGTTGCCAAAATATAATAATTTAGAGTATTATATTTTTCTGTCCTATTTAACCCCCTCGTTTGAATAGGGGTGGCGGATTGTAGACTCGGAAGTAAACGCCCACTGCTATGATTGGCTTACAGTTGTGTATGTTTAACAGCCTACACCAGGAAAGTCCGCTAGTTCACTTGCTTTGGTCCGGACCAAATACAAAGTAGATTTTTTTTTGTTTGGTGTGGTTCACTTTCACACTGCCCTTTTTGCAAGTGAACCAGAAATTGTAAACAAAACCACACGTGTGCTAAGGTCATCCATTCATTGGACAGAAATTCTCAAGCAGGGAAAACAGGAAGTGCAAAAACAGGCTAATCATGGAGATCTTTTGTCATGCAATTTTTATTCTTTGACTGATTTGCTGTTATCAGATACTAACGCAATATGAAGAAACTTATGAGCATCAAATGAGACAGTGGCATATGATGCTGTAATTACAACTTGCCAAAAATAAAATCTATTTTTATTTGTGTGCACTCACAATATCAAGAAAATGTTGTGCTTTTCTAAAATAAAGAAAACTAATAGGATGCGCTTGCCGTCCCGGTCTTGAACAGGAGCGCTTCACAAACATTCACCGAAACTCAGTGAATATTTTCCTTTCAGACATGATGAATATACCTATAGAAAGCTTTGAATTACTACAAAATGATAATTCATATCCAAAACAAAAATTATTTCATTATAATCCGTAAAGATGCATTTCTTTCTAAAGAAGCGTCCAATGAGGAGATGGCGAGTCAGGATTTTTAACTTCATCTTTGTGACACTGACTCAGAAAACACTAGATTATTAATAAATAATTCAAATATCTCCTTACTATTTCCCCCAGACACATTCATTGTAACTTTTGCTGGTGCTTTGTGGAAAGCTTTAGCCTATTTAGTGCGCTCATGTCACGTTGCTGTGTGATATGGTCACGAAAACTCATAATTTGCGCGGGTTTTTAAGCATTGCGGTTTAAAAACAAGTGATTTTAAGCGATTGAAATGGAAACAACAGCACTATATGTGCGAGCTGTGTTTCTGAGCGTGCTTTCTGCAATTGGGTCGGATCGAGCCCGGTTCATATTCACACCTTAAACAAACCATACCAGAGTTTGTTTGGAAGCAGAGCGAGACCACCTCTTCAGCTGGGTCTCTGTGCGGTTGTTTGGTCCGCACCAGAGTGCGATTGCTGTATTCACACCTGCCCAAAATATCCGCACCAAGAGGGGAAACGTTTCAATCGAACCAAACAAGACAGGTGTGAATACACCCCTTCAGTTTTTCTACAAATCCTGCGTCGAATTGTGCTTTGTTTGTAAACACTGCTCCGGGTGTTTGTTCATGGTGTGTGTGTGTGTGTGTGTGTGCACTTTGGATGGGTTAAATGCAGAGCACAAATTCCGAGTATGGCTCACCATACTTGGCCATATGTCACGTCACTTTCACTTTTCGCTTTCACTTAAAACAAATCCACGGTAAAATGAAGTGAACAAAAGACCGAGTTCTTACTGATGTGGTCTGAAACTTCATTAAAAACAAGATTAATCCTTTCTTTCCTAATGTTGGGATCAGAAGGAAGGCAATGCAAAGAATGTTTTTCCACAGCTTGGCACTGTACAGCATCTTGTCTTCAAAGCCATATTTATCGTTTGGTTTCTGTAGACCTGCGTTTACTTGAAAAAGTTTAATTGTTCAGTACAATCAAGGTACTTATGAACAACTATCACAAACCAAACAAAAAAAAAAAACAGCAGTGGATCATCCAGGTAACAACACCGTATTAAGAATCAAGCGTATGCAAACTATTGAATGGGGTTATTTTTATAAATTCAACCATTATTTTCTCTTGTGGGCAATATGTAAATGTCTTTTATGTGAAATATCTTATTCAGGAAAAATAACATGCATTTTGTATGATCCCTCTTATTTTGGTAAAATAACACTTTGCGGATACTGCAAAGTGTATGTAAATTTTTGACCACAACTGTACTTTTTATTTTGCCTGGGTGGTCAATTGCCTTTTGAGGTGCCTAATAAGAGGAACTGTGTGAAGGAACTCTTCATAATGTGGCTTTTTGATAAACTTTTCATATCTCACTTTTGGAATATGGAAATCTTTGTGAAAGTTTTAGAGTTTGAGCTCTGCTTTGATGGGTAGTCTCTAAAGCTTCTCTTTTTCTCTAGCCTCTCTTTCCATCTTTGTCTTGGCCTTGACTATCAGTCCCCTATAGTTTTTTTTTTTTTCTTCAGTTCTTTGGAACAATAGCTGTGGAATGTAAGTTCCGCAGTCCCTCCTGCTTGAAACTCATTTCATATATTAATGAAATGTCTTCATTATGTAAGCTTTTCTCTTACTGAATCTCATTTCAGGCCTGCTTCTGTTTAGTACACTCATAAACTAAGGCTTTATTCACACCATACATAAATACAATTTGGTTTTCAATTTCGATCTTTAGGTCTGATGGTCCACATTTTCATTTTGCATGTGATCTGATCCGTTTGTTCAGACTGTGTAGTTAATATCCGGTGTGTCTGCATTGGTTGCTATAGTAATGATGTACGCATCAGTGTGATGCCAAGAGAGTAGCTGTCAGCATGCAAAGCGATGACAGAAAACTGCTCATGTCTATCATGACATCTCACCACAGTGCTGAATTCAAGAGACGCTTGAGAGAACGTAAGAGGTATTTTGCGCACTCGTGTATATTTTGTTTAAAACCGCTGACTCGTTCACTCATCCACTTTTTACTACATGGTGAGCAAAAAAATGAGTGTATTCGGGCAGCCCTGGACAATATTGCATATATTTTAAATAATATAAAAAAAAGCACAAAAAAAAGCTTGAAACATGATTTTACCGTTTAGGGTTAGATGTGTTACAAAAAAAAGTTTTAATTGGATTTCATAAGATAGATAAATGTACTTCGGATTATGTTTTTTCCCCAATTCTTTCTAACCGCTTTTGTTGATCTGATTTCAAAAAATATATATTTTTTAAAAATTGGCTGCCTTTGTGAACAAAGCCAATTAAAAGTGTTGGTTTGCAATCATATTAAACTGTGTTCAGGGTTTGTAGCTGGAAATATATCCAAACGGCTGTGGAAAGTGTACCAAAATGTAAGCAAATCGTATCTGTGGCAATAGTTGTACCAAACAATGACCTCATTGTTATACATCATGATCTGGCATGATAACAGTGAATAGTTTTGTCGGTTTGTTTGACACCTTTGAATGAAATGGCCATAGGATGCAAAGAAAGGACAGTGAGAGGTTTCCGTGTGAGGGTGAATGACTCTTTATGGCCACACACCTGCTTGAGAGCTCTGCTTGTCCTGTCTCTCCCAGGCCATTTGGTATGCTGCAAAAATCCACGACTGGGCAATACTGACTCCCCTTGGCACAGTTTGTGGCACCTGCTCTGAATAATCCTTCCTGCTAAATAGCCTTTTTTGGTGGCATTTCAGAGCAGAGACTTGATGTTTCATTGTCCTAAATATCATTAATCTAGGTTTATCAACTCATAAATCATGTAAAAGTGTTTGTGTATATTTTCAGGATGCAGGAAATTAGTATGAAGAGCACACATTCCTTTTGTTTGTGCTTCTGTGGGATGTTTTTTTTTTTATTGAGAAGGTCTAAGAAATGTCAGGCCCACTTTAGGTTGAAGAATGGTGCGAGTATATAGTTTGCTTCTTTGTTTGCCAGGTCCTTCTATGGTTTTTGTTCAGTGAATTTTTTGTGACCTTTATGCATTGACTTGGTACTCCATGCTAATTCCATTTCCACAGTACTCTGCCAAAGCAGGTTTGAGTAAAGACTGTCCCATATTATTGACTTTACTATATGAACATATTGCTCACATTTATAAATTTTTTTCCTATAAGTAATTTTTTTTTCTACAGTAAATTTATGTAAACTGTGTACAGTTGATAGAAAAAGAAGATGCTAATGAACATTAGATTCTCATTCAGGTTCTCATTCTCATTAGATTAAACATAAAAAAACTGACATTTTAACTAAATTTACTGTTTTCTATATAATGTGTAGAGCAGAGATGCAGTTATTTACAATATTCTAAGATGAATGTTTAAAGTTAAAATGTTTAATTTTCGTGTGACTGTCATCTCCAAAAATTAGTTTTTCCTACTCTCCCGTCTTCAATTGGTCAGGCAGACATGTAGTTCTGCCCCAAGCGCACAGCATTGGTTGACCTATAATGTTGCTGTGTGCCACTGATCAGGATACTTATGCAAATAGAATACTGTTTTTCTTATCCATTTTTAGATCCTCACGGTGCAGAACCTAGGTGCTCTTATTGATGTTGACCAGCACTTAATTTGATAAACACTTCTGTTATCGGATCCAGTTTCTATCAGCATCATTTATTGTCTAAAATTAAAAACTTTCTCACTCCTAAAACTCTAGAAATGGCTGTTCATGCATTTGTTACGTCTACTGCATTTCTTTATATAGTGGTATATCTAAATCTCAAATTGCACGTCTTCAGCTTGTCCAAAACGCAGCGGACAGACTTCTTTTACAGTGTCGTAAACATGAACATATCACTCCAATTCTTAGATCTCTACACTGGTTGCTGGTTTGCCAGAGAATAGACTTTAAAGTTCTCCTCTTCGTATATAAATCCCTAAATAACCTTGCTCCTGTCTACCTCTCTGAACTACTTTATCTCTACACTTCTTTATCTCTATCTGTTTTTAAGTCCTTGCTGGTCTGTTTTATGTGTATGTGGTTAACTCTTGCTCTTCTGGAAAGCACTTTGGTCAGCCTGGTGGCTGTTGTAAATATGCTATACAAATAAAATGAACTTGAACTTTTTTGGTGAAATCAGCATACAAATGATTTGCGGTTGTTTGTGGATACTAAGCTGAGACAGGAGAAAATAATGAAAAATACACACTTTGGGTTTAATCTGTGCAGTGACATTTGCTGGAGGTTAAGATTTTCACTCATTCTGAACAAATACAAATAAATTGTTGTGAACTGTTGAGAGATGGGTAACTAATTTTAATTTTTGATGCACTTGACGTTACCACTGAACAAAGTCTTTTATCATGGACCTTCCCCTCAGATAGCATGACATCTGCCTCTCCTGATAGGATGGTGGATAGATTTGACATTCAATCTATGTAATTCATTGTCTTTCAGTGGTGTCTTCATGTTAGGCTATAAGCTAATACAGAGAAATTCTTTAAAAATGCAATTTGATATTCTCATAAACATTTTTCTATTTGAATGCATACTGTTCTGAGCACTGTCATTTTAGACTTGCCCAGCTTCACAGTTCTGCTCTTGCACAGCAAAGTCATCGTTCATCTGTCCTCACGTTCTCTTATGAATGATATTGGATAACATTTTAACTCCTGTGTTTGGGCTGCACCCAACTAATCCTCTTTTCCCAATCCCTTCTGCTCCGCTCTGTGCCGGGACAAGGGCTTGATTTATGAAAATGTGATCTGGTGGAAATTTCCAGCCATTTCCCAATGCCCTTCTCATTTCCCAACCCTTTCTTCCGTCACTCGCTCCACATCCTAGTTGGCTGAGGAGACGCTTCCTGTCATACTTGACCCTGTTCCAACAATGACACCGTCCAAGCAGGCTGGTGGGACTTGTCCTGTGGTGGTTGTCATGGTGTGTGTGGATTAACCCGGGCTTGATTATGTCCAGGGATAAGAGCTGCTTAATTGTAATCACTGGAACATCCAGGGAGGTTAATCACTGCACTGTGTGCCTCAGGACAGGAGCTAAATAGCTGATTCTAGTTGACCTGGCTATGCCAGAGAAGGCACCTGGAGGGTGGCAAGTGCTGATATTTCAGCAAAGGTGAAGTTTGGAATGATCTTTTAGGGATAGTTCATGCAAAAACGAGTATTCTGTCATCCTCAATAACAATCAAGTCATTCCAAATCTGTATGAATTTCTTTCTTCTTTTGAACACACAGGAAGATATTTTGAAGAATGTGGCCAGCTACTGTTTGCACTATCCATTTAATGGATAAAATATAATGTAATGAAATATTTACAAGATTAAATTTAAAGTTTAATTTCAAGAGCCAATTTTTTTGACAAAGTTTGACATGCCATCCGTCTCTGAGTTGAGATTTATTGCCCCTGTTTTGTTTCTTTGGAATTCTTGTTTTTTGTGATTTCTGTATTTGTATGCAGTGTCTGTTGAAAGAAGAGCTGTGGGAAAAGAATGTCCTAATGATCCGCTCTGCTTTGTTGGATCATGACCCAGAGCCCCGGTGCGGCATGCCTGATCTCAGCCCTCCCTGAAACGGATCTTCACTCAGAGCTGAGATGAGCGCTTTCCCTACTCCCAATGGTGTGTCATTTGTATCTGGCCAATAATTAGTCAAATCTTACTTTCATGTTTTCAAGTTGTATCATTATACAACTGGTTTCTCCTCCTTCTTGAGCACCAAATGCAATTATGATGTGAGAAATTACTTTTTGGAAAGGTTTGTTTAATTAGCAGTGCCCTGAAAAACACTGCTCAACACTGCAAAGCCACGTTCTCTCCAACTCACCGCGGCTGTGCCAGAATTGCTGGGGATTAGCGAAGACTGCATTTTGAATACATTTCAAAAACTAGCTTTCCTAAAGAGGTCATTTCCTAATATATTTATTAAGTCCTTTTTTGCACCAAATATAGTCATAATTTAGTTTTTGCTCCCTCTCGCTGACAATTTAAATTAAGCAGGCTTTTGTATGAACCTGTCACAGGCTTTACACAGCGGTTCTCTTAACCACCTTGGGTTGCTGCGATCTCAAATAGTAGTTCTTGCTCTGTCTCCCCCCCATTTCTGTTTCTGTTTCTGTTTTGACGCAGTTGAAATTCCATCCCATGCACTGCATGCAAACCCAAGGATATACAGTTGTTTTCTTTGCATTGAAGTTCAAAAAGTGTAAGAGAAAAAATTCAGGATTCTTTGCTTGATTTTGCTCTGTTTTTGCCTCGCATAGTGCACAAGGCAAGCATAGTTTTAACTGTGACACCTTATTGTAGCTTTTTTCTTTTAAAATGCATCTAGTGAAGGTCTGAACATTGTCTGCCTCACATTAAATCTATATTTGAGGAAAGTAATTTTTTAATGAAAGGATGTTTACCGTAGGGCTGGGCGATATGGCTGAAAACTGTATCACGATATCAGTGTTTCATATCGGTCGATATCGATAATTATTGATATTTTTTTAAGGTGGTACATCAAGTTCGTGGTATTACCAGTCTTGGCGGGGACGACGGTCTTGCATAATTTGCAGACGACATTTGGTCTGACTACGGTCAGATTTATAATATCCAAAAAACTGCCATACTGGTGAGCTGACTTTCTCTTTTATTTACAATTTCCTCGCTCGCTGCGGCACTCATTTTCTGCTTATGAAGAGGAATCCAGCAGACCAGCCAGGTCTGGCTGCAGACGTGCACTCTCAGCCGCGCGTGCGCACTTAGACACGAGACAACGATATGGTGCAACCAAACATGATACTGTTACATGATTGGCTGTTAGCGTGTCACTCCCTACGTTGCTAGGTTACCAGAGAGCGAGTGCCTTTGTTAATGCAACCAAACTTGCTTCGCAACCTTTGTTTTCTTCCGACGAAGAATAAAAAATATCGAACGTTTTATCGAACACATTTTTTATTGATATCGTTCACGTGTCTATCGCGATACATATCGTTATCGTTTTATCGCCCAGCCCTAGTTTACCGTATCGCTCCCTGTTGGATCTGTGACTTCCCTCTGTATTTCAGGGACCTGAAGAGCTTTTGATGGTCATTGAAGTCTTTAGCAAGAGACAGGATTGCTGAGCTACATGCAGGTTTGCCTGAATGGTCTAATAAAGGAGCTGTCAGATAAATGTTTTTATGCTAATGTTTAAGACTGGGCAGGAAATAAAAAGAAGCCTCTGTCAGAGCCTGGATGTGGCAGGATGAACTGCCAGCGTTTCTATCACTGTGTCTTTATGCATGTACCAGGCTCCTCAGCCAACTCTGAAGTCTGGTCCAGTGTGTGCTGAGGAGAGGGGGAAATGAAGGACGCTGGACCAGCTGGACTTGACTGATGTAGAGGTGTCGCATCTGTGATGGTGAGACGTCCACCACAGAACAGTGTGTGCTGACAGTGTAAACCTGGCAAGGCTGGGACAGTCTGGGAGTAGAGATGGGCAGATCGATCTTGAAGTATATTGGTACTTAAAATAGTGATGTTTCATGAAGAGCTTTCACACATTAAAAACACTGATCCCAAGTGTTTATTTTTTAATAGATAAATGGTTTAGTCTTCATGCTGCATGACATCTTATTACAATCTTTGAGGTGAAAAAATAAGTTTACTAGCAGCAAATGGCTGAGCAACTATTTCTCCTTCAGCTCATTTGAACACAAACAGAAATGCTGAAAAGCACAAGCCATCACAGAACTCACTGAAACAGAGAGAGCGGTGTCTGCTAGAGGTCATGGCGGAGATAAGAAGCATCATATGACTCTGCTAAATAGCACCCTAGCTAAATGTTGAAGTTTATTTTTCTGCTTGGCTATACAAGGATTAAATTAAGACAGAAAATACAGTACATCAGATAAAATTCTGAAAATTTACAATATTCAATACTATTCAAAAGTTTGAGGCCAGTAAGACTTTTGTCTTTTGAAAGAAGTCGCTTATGCTCACTAAGGCTGCTTTTATTTGATCAAAAATACAGTGAAAATATTGCAAAATGTTAGCAATATTTAAAATAACACTTCCTGTGATGGCAATGCTCCATTTTCAGTGGCCATTGCTCTACTATTCAGTGTCACATGATCCTTTGAAAATCATTCTAATATGCTGATTTGGTGTTCAAGAAATGGCATTGCTGAAATGATTAGTCCTTTTTAGAGTCATTTTGTCTTGTTTCTGCAGAACCGACTGTTTCTTTGACTTTTAGTTAAATAGAAAGTGGAAGGTCTGTCTGAACTGTGGAAGAAATGTGACATTTATCAGAGGCTAATAGGCTTTTGTGATGTTTGATTTTAAATTTAAAGATATTAAATCACTGCACATATTCTATAAATGTTATTAAGGAATGAAAAACCAAAAAGGATAATTTGCAGTTTTATGTCTATTTAATGGCAATGGATTTTTAATGTTCAGTGGACATAATGACCCATTTTATCCTCATAAATCATTAAAAAAAACTATTTAATACTGGCAATTGATAGTTTGATATTGGCCTTGATGGTGCTTTATATCAGATTGAAAGAAAGTTAGTAGTATCACCCTTCACTTAAAGACAGACATGAGATTCTGAGAGCGGTTTAGAGACCTCATCTGTCATGTTGCCACAGGAAATGACTTGTTTTCTGGGGTTGCGAGACTATTTAAGCTTCTGTCAAGATGACCGTGTTCCCAATGTCGGATATTTAGCCAAATCCTCTCTGGTTCATCTGCATGCCATTTCTCTCCTTTACAGCCAAACCAACTGAGAGTGTGTTACTTCAAAACATTGATGAAATGCATTGTAGCTTTTACTGAGGCATGGTAAATTAGAATGGAGGAATGGGAATATGCGCATGTGTATGCACTGCAGATTCAGACCATGAATCATAATATAGTCTGTTGGCTGCCTTATTGGTGCACAGAAGTACCATATACAGAACACATCTAGGACAGATTTTATGATCTTGTAAGTGTGTCAGTTAATATGTAGGAACAATTATGAGCTCATATCATAAGGATGAGCACAGTATCAAAGTACAGTAGGCCTATATGTTTGTCATTATTTGCTCTTCATGTCATTGTATATTTTCACAATAGAAATGTAGAAATGTTAAAAGAATCTTTAAGCAGTTCTCTCATCGTTTGAGTTCTTTTGGAAAAAATAAATAAAGCAATGTAATGATGAGGCACCATTGATAGCAGCCTGTGAATCCTGTCTCTAGCTGTAAAAGTCAGTCCTGTGAGCTCATTCTAGTGGCATTATTGAGAGAAATATTGTTTTACAGCGAGGCTAATATCTCCACTTTTCTGTCTCTGTGTGTTCCAAAGGCCATTAGCCAATTCACAAGCCTTAGGGCAACATAGCTTAGTTTACTCCCAGTACGGCGAAGGATTGTTTGGGAAAGCTTCCCTATCAGAAGCTTACTCAAACTCACAAAGCTGAGAAGAGAATTGGAGAGGGGAGGGTAGGCAGAGATGCAGGAACAGTGCACAGAATACTACAAGCATTGGAAAAGAAAGAACAAATGATGACCGATGAAGCTGAAAGATAGATTTATTATGATATTTATTAAGATAGGTTTATGATAATAGAGAAAGGAATAATAGTATGCATATTAAAGCTCAGTTCCCACTGACAGACATAGACTAATACTGACAGTCAAGAGATTACAGTATGCCACTTCTCAGAAATTGTCAGAACTGACAAATGCAGATTTAACATGTTCAATCACCGAAAATAGACACTGACCATGCCAACAGACGCTGACATGAACGTGTCAGTGTGAATTAGCCATTTATTGTTAATGTTACCATAAAAATGAGAAGCTTCTGTCAGAAAAGGCCACTGAGTCAGCTGATTAAAGAAGTTAGAACTCCGCATCATACCCCTGCACGTAATTACCATACTTTGCCTTTCTAACAAATCTGAAAATATGCCAGAAAAGCTTTCTTCTCGTGTTGTTAAACAAATGGGGCTTGAATTAGCTATCAAAATTCAATGGGCTTCATGCCCATTCCTCCTTAGTATGAGAACCTTTAGGTACGCTGCAAAGATTATTGGGAGTTATTTGTCTTACAAAGTACATGAATGTATGGAATTTTTGAATCCGAGTGTGAAAGTAATTGGTTCATATGGCAATAATCCTTGTTTATTGGATTTTTTAAAAGGATAATTCACCCCAAAATAAAAAAATCTGTCATTAATTACTCACCCTCATGTTGTTCCAAACCCATAAAAAAATCTGTCATTAATTACTCACCCTCATGTTGTTCCAAACCCGTAAGACCTTTGTTCATCTTGGGAACACAAATTAAGATATTGTTTATGAAATTCAACAGCTTTCTGACTCTTCATAGACCGCAATGCAACTACCACATTCAAGGCTCAGAAAGTTCGTGTGACATCAGTGGTTCAACCATAACTTTATTAAGCTACGAGAATACTTTTTGTGCACAAACAAAAACAATTACTTTATTCAACAATTCTTCTCTGGGTGAGTAATTAATGACAGAATTTTCATTTTTGCGTGAACTTTCCCTTTAATAGATTGAGATTGATCTCTGATTGAGATGCATTGAGATATTATATATCCACATTCTACATCCATCTGCTGAATGGAATATTCCATCTGTCTTCTAATTTATTGTATACATGATAAAAGAGTGCATTTCTTTTATCTGCCATGATGAGTTGTAGGGGTGTTGAAATTAATCATTTCTACGGTGCATTGCGATGCAGACGAGGACGATTCGGTATCGGTTCAGTAATAGACCATAACCGATTATAACATACTGGCACTTTTCTTACGTCATTTGTCGCATACTTGCTTTGTCGCGGTAGCATACAATGGCGGAGGCAGGTGAGACGCGAGTGCGCATAATTAAAAATGCTTCTACTACTTCAAAAGCCGACATTTGTGCACATTTCGGCTTTCATGAACAACCTGGTAAGCACGACCTCAGTTCATATATCTGACTGCTTGTATTTATTGACAATTGTATACATGTGAGGTAAAATTGAATATTGAGAATGCAGTGCATCGTCAATTCATCGTGATGCATCGTGATATCGAATTGAACCAAATCGATGACATGGTAATCATAATCGAATCGAACCGTGAGACCAGTGTGGGTTCACACCCCTAATGAGTTGATGATCTTATTTCTATTGGCTCTCACGTGTGTGGATAAAATCTGCCACAGCATTCCTAAGGATCATGTACACAGATCTCATCCGAAGATAATCATAATCACAAGTCTATGGTAATCTATATGGAGATATATTTTTTTTCCCCTGTCATGATCGTTATTTTTTGATAAATCATGTGTGTCACCAGATGTTTTGTGTATTATATGTTGGTTTCTTTCCATGGTTCATGGTTAATTCCTAGACTGCAGCTATATGTTTTTTTTTCAGTCCTATATTCTATATCCCCATCGGAGATGGTGTCAGTCATCGTTTAAATAAATCGTGCTGCATAAACAGGGCAAGAGCACAGCCCTTTGAACAAATATGCATCAAAAGCTCAGAGGAGCCATCAGATAGGATGGGACTGTAACTGAACTCTCTAAGGCTGTCTGCGGTAGCGGAAAGCATTACAAGCAACCCTTTCCATTCGTCCCTGGAAGGAGTCAGCAAGCCTGAGGCTTTTATGAGCATAACCCATGACATTTCTGTGAATAATGTTATGGGGCCCATTCAGGCCAGCTGTGTGGCGTACTGTAAACCAGGTGCATTGTAGTGAAGCTCTGATCAAAATACTGCCATTTCCTCCCACACTTGCGGTGTGTGGTAAGATCTAGAATTGTGGAAGGTCTGACCTCCTCGTGGTCACGTTCACCACACAGTCTTCTGAGAAACAGTTATTCTCCAGATGTATCAGGGAAAAGTTGATGGGAAGTTTTGGGGACAATTGGAGCGATTTTTGAGCGCTCAGGCTGTTTTCTCTTCAGCTATTACAGAGACTGCACTTCATATCTGTGGCAAAATAGAGGTAAATAACTTAGAATGGAAAACTGTGGAATAAACTCAGATGTATGACTCTATTTTACAGTGAATTATGGATTTTAAGCTTCAAGCTTAATGTATTTTCTGTGTCAAAGCTGTTTGTCATGTCCTTCTAAATGGCTTTTAAACGTCCCCTCAATTGTAACGGAGTTCAGTCTCGCAGATGACTTTAGACACAGCAGTTTTTAACTTGGTTTTCAGACAGTTTCAGGCCTCCCAATTATTCCAAGTTTCTCTTTCTCCTAAGCTGTTTTCAAAGAAACTTTCAGAAGAAAAGTTCAGGATTTTGTCAATGTTCTCGTATTTTTTATTCCTTCAATTATCTTTCCTGAAATCTCCATCTTTGACCTTTGTGAAAGCCTCCGAGAGTAAGAAAAGAGTTGAATAAAAACTGTCTGGCATGATTTTCATATGAATACACTCTTGTTTGACCTTGTAGGGTGGCATTAATTCAACAGTCTCCCACTGCAGCGCTAATAATCCGCTCCCATATGCTGTAAATCCCTCGCAGCTTCCACTACAAACAATTCTCCCCGCAGTCTTTAACGCTTGATTCCCCGGCCTCTGGTCCAGATGTTCTCTTATTGCTGCTTTTTAATATTCAGGAAGTGGATCAGAAAATAATTAAACTCTGCGACAAGTGATGCGACCCCAATTATCTCGTACCGTTGTGGTTGTGACAACATGGGCAAAATGAAGAGAACAACTGAGCTTTCGGTTTGAGGAATGAACATTTTAAGGGTGTGTGGGAGAAGAAACATCTTGGGTCTTTCCTGTTTTAATTCATTCTCCTGTCAAAATGGTGGAAGAAACTAGAGGCATCAAACCAAAACGAACGAGTAGCTGTCAGTTGGGTTGTTTTAGAACTGTGACACTTGATTTCTCGGTCTTGACATGATTAGGATGACATGACACTGCTTGTTACTGCGATATGTGTAATGCTTTCGTGTGCACATCTCAGGGCTGTTGGTTTCACTACAATTTACTAACTTGCCTTAACTATGTGGGATGCCTCACATTTTGAGTGCCAGTTTATTTCTTTTACTTGTCCTCGTTGAAAGCAGGGTGAAGCTGATGTAACCAATCCAACTTTGAATTTGGACCAGTGATGTCACGAGAAATCAAGCCTCTCTCAAAATGTCAGATTAAAGGAATAATTCATCCAAGAATGAAAATCCTGTGCTCACCCTCTTGACGCTCTAAACCTGTATTTCTTTCTTAGCTGGAGCACACAATTTTAAAAGTTTAGCTCTTTTGAGAGCGTGATGTTGACCAGTGGCTATCAGGTTCTAAAAAGGACAAAAAAGCACCCCGAAAAAGAGCAGCTTTGACATGCTGCTGTAAATATCTCCTTGTGTTTGTTCCACACAAGAAGGAATTGCTCATTTGGGGTAAATGACAGAATTTTTATACTTTTTCTTTCTTTTTTTTTGTTTAGTGGAAAGATATGCAATAAGCTGAGGTTGTATTGTGTTGTGCTTCGTTTTTAATGTTTAACAACGATATAATCAACCACTTTTCAGTCTTCAAATGGCTGTCCTTTTCCTCTACTTCCTCTGCACCAGCCACACTTCTTCTCTCCCTTCTAAGACGAGTTTACATGGATGCCTCTGGCATTCGCAGTGAGCGCTCCAGCTCCAGCAGATGGTGAAGAGAGGGAGAAGCTGAGAGATTAAAAGGGGGTTTCTCTTGTACTTCCTCTCCTAGTGTTCTTTGATCCTTCACTTTTTTGTGGCATATTTGGAATTCTGCACTCAGATGGGTAGAGATTGATGCTTGCACGCATTCATATCTCACTGAAGAGGCAGGTATCATCTGTTGTTCAGTGCACATTCATGTTATTTTTTTTGTTTTTTTGCTGCCGCCTGCCTTGGCTGCCCTTGAAAGCTGTCAGTCCATAACACAATAACGTGTGTGTGTGTATATAATCTATGAGAATAATGCGATTAATTGCACCGCCCTAATTTATATGAAACAAATTCTGTATTGTGTCCGTATTGTGACTTCATTTTGTGACACATTCTTATATAAGTTTTACATATAAATGGCAAGATTAAGTTTGAATTGAATGAATTGTAACACATTAAATTGGTATCCATTGTTGCAGTGCCGGGAAAGAGCAGTATCAAAAGATTCCCAGCTCATCTTATCATCATAGTATCAGCACCACAGTCAAATCTTGATTTTACCTCAACAACTGGCTTTGATAGAGACCAGTGAAGCTAACATTTAGGTTTTACCCACTCAGAGGAGGTCTGCGTGGCTTTTTCTTCCAAGTTATATTATCTATCCACACATTATTTCTGAGGAATAGCGGACCAGCATGGCCTCTGCTCAGTCTTGGAATTAGAGTGCTATGTGAAATGGCTGTTCTCTGATGGCTGGTGTCTGGGGAGCCCCTTTTTGCTCTCATTAGAGCCCTGCAATTTATAGCATGGATGGCCCTGAATTTCATGCTTCAAAGTGGAGGAGAGTCTGTGGACGTTCTGTGAATTAGCCTTTTCACGACAGGGGGGGAAACATGGACCTGTTAGTGAAATCTCTCATTTACCCTCTCTCTCATGCTCTCTCCCTCTCCCCTTTAGTCCCTTATTTAACTGTTTTAACGTAGACTCTGTATTATACTGTGGGAACAGAAATACCATTGTTTTCTTGATTAATATAGTGCAGTGTGCAAATAATTCAGTGATTGGTTTATTATTAAAAAGGGATTGTTTTTTTTTTGTTTTTTTTAAGGGAATGTTAAATCCAAATTAAACACAAAAATAATGTGTTAATGCTTGTTGACTCACAGGGAAAATACATATTGATATATTAATGCTTGCAGTAAAGTTAACGGTGTAGTTGCTTCAGAAAGTCCTAAAGTGATTTTTCTTCTGTTGCATAATGGGTCTTTTGTGTTTGCTCTAAGACACCTCCAGATTGATGATGTGCATCTGTACCATGTAATTTCAGCCCTCCGCTCACCAGATCTGAACTCTTTTGAAAAGTCCATTAAACAAATTATAGCATCAGCCTCAATTATCTCAAGTCAAATGTAAAGGTTTGATGGTCCATCCGCTGCATTACATTAAGAGAGACCGCCCTTGCCTTTTAATTACCTGACATATTTTTCCCCTCAGAGTTTTAATGGCATCAGAATGTGTTAAATGGAAATTCCATTTAGAAACAGTGTTAGTAATGGGCAGTCCTTTACAAAGAGTTGAAGCAATGTACATTCACGGGTATTTGCTGTATGCGCTCTGTAGGTGGATTATAAGCACATAAATGAATGCGTCTATGCAGGGCTGATCACCAGAATAACTTTAGATCAGAGCTTATCTTGGTGGCACAGTGTCGACTGCATAATTCTCCTGTCTTATATCACATTCTAAATACATTTGACTGCTGTTTTATATAATTCAGTGATGTATTTTATCGTGGAGAGAGACAGCAGCACCTCATGCATTATTTGGCCACACATCTCGCTGCAGTCCCAGCAGTAATACAGTATGCATATGCTAATAGGTCTCTCTTTATTTGTTTGCAGTGGGTTGATGTACTGAGGGGATAGAACCTTGAATGTGTGACCTTCTCTTCCTCCCGTGAATAGATGTGATGGTTTTATAGTCAGATATAACCACTCCCTAAAATGCTGAATATTTCAGTCTTCTTAGTTCTCCTGAGACACAGATGACTGGCAAGACGTTGACAGCCACAAAATGCGTGTGTTGTTGAGGCTGGTATCAGTCTGTGCGAAAATCATTTGAAAGAGCATTTCTAATGTGTAAATGGTATAACTCGAATAAAACAAAGTGGGAGAACCACGCAAGTCAAAACATTAGGTTGCAGTTAGAAAACTTTATAGTTACATTTTTTTAGAAACGTTTTAGAAATGGCATTTGTGTGCAGGGTTTGAAAACGAAAAACATTCAGTCGGTTCACTCCGAGCAGAATCGATATTTTAACGTTTCCGTTCCTGTGTTCCTCTGTATTATTATCATTCTGAAACCAGTTCGAGTAGAAAGAATAACGGTTAATACCATTGTTTTTAAAATTTGTCTTTGCAATGTCATTCCAAAAACAAATTAAAGATGAAACTGATGCCTGCCTCTCTAACTCGGCACGAATCCAAATGTTTCCATATTCTCGACGTATACTGAAATATTATTTATTGGCTTTTACGACGTAAAACATCATCCTTCACATCGGCAATAACAGCACAGTGAGGCGGTGGTCACACTGAACGCAGCAGATTGGACAACGGAGCACTGTAACTTTTTACACGTTCCTTTAACTGTATTTTATTTTGATAATGAACTGGCTGCAATGTCGCAAAAATATGTGTCTTTGTGTGCGTGAGGCGCCAGCGTGATATGGCCATACCAACGCTGGTTGGTTATACAGACTCGAGACATCATTCAAAACTGTCAAGCTATTGTAAAACAAATATAACTGTAAAATAAAGCTGTAAAGCTTTTGCAAAATAAAGAAAACTACTTTCTGCCGTCTCGTTTTCCTTTCCGAGAACGTTGGAATGCGTCACAATGAACCGTAGGCCTAACTCTGCATATTTATTTTTTTCTTTCGTTTTGTTAATCTGTCAATGATTTACGTGAAATATATTTAGTGTATAGGCATATATATTCCTTTTTATGTAAGCCTATAGTTTTATTGTGTTTTCTCCATTCACAGCGCGCCGCAGGGGAGTAAGATCTGTTGAATCCATCTTACACTGTCGTCGGATAAACTCTAACGCCGGTGTTCTGACGATTTGTGCTACCCTGTCAGACTTTGCTACCTCTCATTGAAATAGATGGTAGCAGAATTCATTGCCATTGCGACTAGAGTTCACAGCTGAGTGCGGGCGGGCATTTCACTCGCTGGATGCGTCAGCATCACATTTGCATAGTCTATACTTGAATTCCTGATTGGTTGACAGCAAATTTCAAATATTAAATGGAACGATACAATAACGTTATAAACCGGTTAATGGCCATTTCAAATTTTCGATTCTGTTCAGAACTATAACATTTTATTTCGTTTCTGTTTCCAGTTCTGTTCCAGTCAAAATTTCGTTCGTTTCCGGTTTTCGTTTTCGTTTTCGTTTTCGTTCCTTGAACTGGTTCAGAGCCCTGTTTGTGTGTGTGTGTATAAAGGTGATGTGCAGAATACTTGATAGAATTACTAGAAACTTACTTGAAACTTTGAGAGTTTGAGACAATTACGTTTTAGTTGCAAATATGTTTTAAAGGGGTCATATGATGCGATTTCTTGTTTTCCTTTCCTTTAGTGTGTCATGTAGCTGTTTGTGCACACATACGCACATATACATGTAACTCTGCAGAGTTACAAAGCACAAAGTCTCCCGCAAAAGGATTAATTCTATCTAAAAGAGAAGCCTGATCCAGATCGGGCTAAAACGCCTCATTAAAACACGACCCCACATGTCTACGTCACGATGTGGAAATATTTGCGTAATGCCGCCCAAATGTTCACACAAAGAAAGAAGGTGTGGTTTCAGTAACTGCAGTAGTGTTGATGCAGCCATGTCAGGGAGACGCTGTGTGTTTCTATGCGAAAGCAAAAGCACTTTATTTGGCCTTCTGAAAGTAGATGCATATAGGAATCATTGTTAAGATTTGTTTACAACAGAACAGCACAACCCAAATGTTCGAATTTGTGCAACGCATATTATGGACGACAGTTTCGTGAACATATGAGAGTACAAGACTGGCTGTGCACAAAGGCTTTATTTATTTCTTAAAAAAATAAATTAAAAAAAAGGGTAAATTCTGACTTTGATATGACAATCTGGCGCTTCTGAATCAGCCACTGTAAGTATGTTTTGTTATTAGTTTTTGCTATTGACTGTTCAAATGCGGAGATTTGCGCAGTGTAGAGTAATGCATTGTGTGTGTGTGAGAGAGAGAGAGAGAGAGACAGGGTCACATCATAGTGGAGTCAGCTGTCTTAACCGCGGCTTGTGTACTGCAAATGCATACGAGCATCATCACTGTGTCTGTCACGCGACTCTGTTCCTCTTTCGAGCTTGAACTGATGCTAAAACTAAGGACATTATTAACTGTCTTTTTATATTTACTTTGAAAGCTGAAGCTTGTGATTATGGGAAGGGGCGTTACATTTCCGACGTGCGCTTGTGGTGTTCGGCCAATCACAATGGGCTGTGTCAGCTGGCCAATCAGAGCAGACTGCACTTGTCGGAAGGTGGGCTTTGTAGAAAACGATGCGTTTGAGAGAGGCGGGCATAGAGGAGCTACAATAATGTACAGTATTGGAAAAATAATGTGTTTTTTGAACATTTTAAAGTATATCAACACATTCTGTTACACCAAATACACAAAATAATGATCTTTAAAATAGCATCATATGACCCCTTTAATGTTGCAGAATTTTAAAAAACAAAGAATTGTGAATATATCATTATGTAGGTTACAAGTAATTGCACAGGTGTGTTATCTCACCAATATTATGGAATTTGTCAACGTTTGGATGAATAAATCAAAAGGATGATATTTTGTCTACTACTGATACTCAATAGAACCATACAGGAGCTTAAGTGAAGTGAAGTGAAGTGACATGACCCATACTTGGAATTCGTGCTCTGCATTTAACCCATCCAACGTGCACACACACAGCAGTGAACACACACACACCGTGAACACACACCCGGAGCAGTTCTTCATTAACAGGTTCTGTATATGGTAGCGGAGCTATAGCACCTCAGTCATGCCAAAGAACCGGTGAAGAACCACTCAAGAACCACTGAAGCACCAAGATTTGGTGCTATACACAGCACCAAAAGTGGTTCCCCTATGATTACGAGCCAAAGAACCACTTTCAGTGCTATATAGCACCATTTTTTTAGTGTATAAAAAGTTATTTTAAAAATGTTACTTTGTTGTGCAGTACTTTGTTTGCCAAAAAAGAAAGAAATTGTTCAAATTTCACTTAAATTACATTTTAAAAGATTAATTAAATTGCTAAGGCTTTAAGTTTGCATTCATTTAATTATAAACCTGGAAAAATTAAAACAAATAACACAGGATTTCTGGGAAAAATAAATAAACCACCTTTCATAGGGCACTATATTGTTGCCATATGGAGTGTGTGGATGTATGTGTATGAGTGTGTGTTTAAGCTATGTTGGAAAGAGAGCCTTGGTGGAGGTGGCAGCCTCACTGTGCTCTATTTACACGTTCTGTTGCTCTTCACAAGGGTTTGAAAGCTGACTGAGCACCTGACCCTAGGTTGCTTTCCATTTCTTTTACTAAACCTATTAAATTTCTCTGTGTCCATTGCACCCCCTGTAGCCACATCCACACACATTCTGCAGCCTGATCCCTCTCAGCCTGTGTTATTGTGAGTGCAGGGATTCATGGGTGTTTATTGCGGGTCAATTAGCTCACCTCTACTCGCGGCTCAGCCTACAGTAAATGGTGATACATGGTGATGGGTAAACTACCTGTTTCTCCTTTTTGTTTAATTCTGGGAAGAGACAAATTAATCAATAGAGTTGTAGGGTTGTTTTTTACCGAGAATGAGAGGATTTGTTATTAACTTATTATAGACTGTTATAAAGATTATGAATTCTTTTAGACTTTCAGCTGACCAGCAGCTCACAGGCTTTGAGTAAGTAGAGGTTTTATTTGCCTGTTTCTAGCAAATGGATGTCTTTTATATTTTGTGCTGTCCTCATTGACTGCAGGAAAATCTTTAATTTTCCTCTCTTCTTTTCTCACTATGTGTGTGCTGGTGCGGAAGAAATCCTCTCAATGCTACCCAAAATACCAGAGGGCTTTTGTGTCTATAAACCGTACAATATGGTTGTCTTTTAGTTTGACTAATGTTTACTTCAATATACGTTTAATAAAATCTCTTATATATCACAGGTATTCAACCTTTTTTAGGCCAGGGCTAATTTTTAAGCATGTTCTATAAGATTTTAAGATTGTAATTTTGTTGTATTCGCATCCTTTGTTTCTTGCAACCTACACTCAAGCCATAAAAATAATCAGTGCTATTGATGTACAGAGTTTTAATATTATGTAAAAAAAAAAAAAAATGTGAGAAATGAATCTTCAGCTTCTTAAGCTTTAGTTACTATTATTATTTTTTTATTTAACATTTATATTTCTTCTACCAAAATTAGTTTGGGATCAAAGGATAATAAAGGACCCCCCACGGTGCCACCACGGACCCCCTATGGGTTACAGACCCCCTGTTGAGGACCCTTGATACATGCACATGATTACAGTTGGTTAAAATACAGAGTTTATTTCTGAGTTATCAAAGTATGCATATGCTTTAATAATCTTAAATGTGCTAATATGTGACATTGTGACTAAAGCATAAATTGATTGGAAACGGAACAGATGTCACAAACTTTTGCCTTTACCTTGTAACTGTTTGACAGGAATAGCCTTTTTTCAGCTCTCGTTTACATTAAGTTTCACCACTTGCTCCGATCCAATGTGGATCCCACAATCGCCTATGTCCCATAGAGAATGAACTGGAAAGGCCTGCTTAGTGGACTACATTCAGCCACTGAAATATCCCAGATTGTCGGAGCAGTCATTAGTCTGGTTACCACATTATCTGAGTGTTCACACACACATACTCCTTCCAGATAAGAGAATTTAAAGGGCACCCAATTACCTCTGAGTCCAAGGTTATTTCCTATTAAGATCTCTGCCTCTTTTACCTCAGGGATTTTCAGGTTTTGCTCAGATTTTTGCTCAGATTTCTCAGAGGTCATGCAATCTGGAGGGGAAAAGAGGTGATTACAGAAAAGTTGACCCTTTGTTATTTTTGGACTTAGCCCTGGGAGAAGATGGGTGGACATTGCTCTTTTTCATCTTTATCTCTTCCTCCCCCCATGACAAAAACTCCTATAGTAATTTTGCTTCTCTGATGCAGATTTCCAAAGTTTTACAGCAACTGAGTTTCAGTTTTTCACACCTAAATGCACATAAATGCAAGTATGCAGTTATCGTTTATGCTTGCATTGATTTATGTTCCATTTGGTCTGTTTGTTTCTTGGATGAGGGACAAGGTGGAACAAGGTGCTTGCGTGTGTATTCTTATCTGGCCACAGTTCAACAGACCTGTACACCTGTCAACCTGTAAAGTGTGTGTGTGTGTGACAGGGAGAAATGATATATTAATAGGGCTTGGACCAGGGCAGGCACTAGCTATAGGCAGAGCAGGCGATTGCCTAGGCCCTAGGGCATGTGTTTTCAAACTTTTTTGTCAGCCTAACCCCTTTGACATAAATATCAGGGGGTACTTTAAGTAAATATTTCAATAATTTAATGGCACATTTGTGTGTTTAATTTTAAAAACATTTATTTTTATCAGTTTTAAATTTCAGAAATATTTATATCGCTATTGTTATTACACTCAGAAAATGATAAAAAATCATATTACTTTAATTTACAATGTATTAAATTTTTTCCATAATTGTTTAAATATAGGGTTTTCCAAAAAGATAATTATTTTTATACATTTAAGACAATTTTACATGACAATTGTATAAACCTGTAAAATTTATTTGCAAAAATGGTTTAATTGTTTTATTATTAATTCCCTAATGGTATACACTCGTAGGCACACCCTGTACCAACTCACGAACCCCCTGCAATTCCCTCCAACAACCAGGGATTCCCTATATGCTAGTCCACCAGTCAAGATGGACAGGAATACTAGCCTCATTGTTCATTGGATATAGTTGAATTGTCACTCATCTGCAATTAAATCAATTAATGTTGCAGTTTCAAAGCGGGTCCTGCCTTCTGAATGTTTGCCGTAGCGAACACATCCTTCAGGTGCTGCGAACTATGCGATGCAAACGGTTAGGCACGTAAAGAAGTACAGCTCCTAATGCAGGTGTGTGAGTTGTTGTCATCTATTTTGGAGTGATTGCAGTGTATTCTAAATACAAACATGTTCTGTCGAACAGCGTAATTTCTGTACAGATCATTCACCGCTTTATTACGAGTTTAAAATAACGCGAGTGCCATTGACGCTCCCAGATGCAACGCTTTGAATTTGCGTGTACAGTGAATGACATCGTGTCGGGAGCTGACTGGCAAAATAGCTGCAAAAGTAAAAGCAGAGAATTTGTATTCGAAGTTAAAAAGCAAACACACTAGAACATTTTTTTCGGCTGATGATTAGGATTACATCTCTAACAAAGGGTCTAACACTTAATTTAATTTTCAACTAACTAAACTTTTTTTTTTTTCTGCTTAGTAGCGATCGTGTCTTTCTGTTCCACTTGATTTGTGTATATATAGCCTCTGTCATATTTAAGGTAACAATGCAATACATAATATAATTTTATTGTAATTAATAATATGACTATATGTAGTCAATATTGATTAAATGGGAGGGGGAAATCCTGGGAAAAAAATGATAAAGGCACTTACTGAAGTGGTATTCTGGAACAGTGATTAAATTAAATAAAACAACAAAATATTAATAACAACAACAACAACAACAACATCTTCATCAAACCAAAAAGAGATCACCTTAGATAAAGTTTGATTAATATGTACATACAATATCGGTCAAAAGCTTGGACCATTACTATTTTTAATGTTCCTGAAAGAAATTTCTTATGCACATCAAGCCTGCATTTATTTGATCAAAAATACAGAACCCCAGTAATATTCAGCAAGGATGTGTTAAATAGATAAAAAGTGATAAAGACTTATATTGTTCTAAAAGATTTATATTTTTATTAACTGTTTAATAATCAAATCCTGAAAAAAAAGTATCACTGGTGATAAAATAAACATTAAGCACTGTTTCTAACATTGATAATAAATCTGCATATTAGAATGATTTATGTAGGATCATGTGACACTGAAGACTGGAGTAATGGCTGATGAAAATTCAGTTTTGCATCACAGAAATATAGTAAAATAGAAAACCATTATTTTAAATTGTAATTATATTTATTTGTAATAATAATAATAATAATAATAATAATATAATAATAATGTTTTTTTCTGTATTCTGTAACATTTAAAATAGTAATGTTTGCAAATTTTTGTACTGTATAAGTAAAAATATAAAAAAATTAAAATTAAACGTTGCAAAAATAAAAAGGTTAAGAATCATATTTGTTTCAAGTGCTTTTTATTGGGGGTGGGGTGGCCTCCAACATGAATTTTGCCTAGGGCCTCCTAATGTCTAGAACCAGCCCTGGCTAGGACGATTCATGGATCGATTCTGAGGTTTTCCCAATGCACGGCGATTCCTCAGGAATCGATTCTGAGCTTAGATTTTAACAGTAGATGGCACTCTACTCTAGTTTTTATCCGCATACTCAAATGCTCATGAAGAAGAGTGCTGAAGAGTACTTGTGTGTTCGGCCGAGTCATGTAATCTCACCTCAGCTCAGAATGCTTTTATGACGCGAAATTAATGTGAACACCCTTGTAATTCGCTTCAAACTTTTCGAATTTTATGAATGATTATTTTAGGTTCAAGTGTGTGTGTGTGTGTGGAAACAAGCATAGTGCGGCTGTTTCTAAAGCATGCAGTGCCATCTGCTGTTACAATCTAAGCTCAGAATCGATTCCAGTGGAATCGCGATGCATTCCGAAAATCTCCGAATTGATCCATGAATCGATTCTGCATCGATTTATCGTCCCAGCCCTATAATAAACCAACAATTCACCAAAGAGACGAGCACCTCAGAGACTGTGCAAGAATATTTGATTTGGTCACAAAAAATGAATGAATGAATAATATAATAAAATCATGTTATGAACAGATTCATTCAATTACCTACACACTCGAGTCTAAACTGAGGAAAAAATATGTTTACAAATGTTTATCATTTTGTATGCTGCTTTGAATATTTAAATTTTTTTTCTTGTGACTGAGAAAAGTAATTATTGCAGGAGTATAGACGGCATTATGTGGTTCAACTCTGTCCAGTCCATTGATGGTCTTGTTGGCTCTTCTGTTGCTTTATTTTAGAGAGCTTTTTGGCATTTGTTTGGTGTTCAGGCTGGAAGACCAGCTAGACCAGATTGAACTGGCTAAGACCAGCAAAACAGCTTAGTCTGATTTACAAGTTTATTTATTTTTATTATAATTTTTTTTAAAAGCAGCTATTTTGCTGTGCCTCACAAAAGCTCTTTTTTGCACTCAGTATGTGTAAATGCCCCACATTGAGATCATTGCAAAGTCCCCATTGATTTTTCTCTTTTCCCATGGCCCTACTGGTCTGTTGACTTCCTGCCTGCAAACATGTTTTTGTTTTAATGAATTTTTGATCCTGTTGTTTTACATAAAGGTCAGCACTCCCCATATAAACACAGACCAAATAAAATTCAGCCAATATAGCTTTGCTAGTAAAATCTTTTTTATAATTCCTTCTCCCAATACAGACGTTTTTTCTTTAAAGTGTCCACAATGTTGATATTTTCCCAAAAATGTATGACTAATTACTGCGTTGAGCATGATTGAAATCTCTCATTGTGCTGTGGCATACTGTATAGTGCTGCTGATTTGAATTAATAGCCAATATCCTGAGGTCACAATGGAACAGCAATGCAGTCCACAAGACTAGTAGAACTGCCTGAGGACTAGTCTTCAAATGTCTTTCAAATCTGCATCACCCACAAGAAGGTCAGTGTGTATGGAGAACATCCACATTACAACACAGCACACTGTTTTTAATTGTTTCTTAATTATTTATTTAAATGATTAAACATTTTTAAATTAGGATATATTTAATTGAGGGCAAAAAGGCAATTCTTTTTCGAGAATATGTCTTCAGCAAAACATACATTAAGGTTCATACTTAGAAAAATAATTGAAATAAAAAAAGTTTATATTCGCTGACATCAAGATTAATAACGAAGTACAACATACAAATTATGAAAAAAAAATTCTTCGGCATTTCATGGCTTGTTATTTCAGATGAGTTTATCGTGTGGAAAACAACATCTATGTTATCTATAAAAAGAATTTTATTCAAAATCATACCTGACAGTAAATTATTTTCCCACCTTATCCATAGCCATATGGACATTCAGTTTTGAGGGGAGTTAATTGGATGGTTGTCAGTTCTTTGAAGAATTTCAGGATTTGGAGGTTTGTTTTTGCTCATTTTGGAAACTTTTTATTGCTGTCGATGTTATAGACAGGACTGGGAATTATTGGGTAAAGAAAGAGAAATAGAATCAGGACATGCTGGATTTAAAACTGCTTGTTCATGTCTGAAGAATGTGCACATACCGCTAAGCCATGGCTCCAGCTACAGTATATTTAATGTTTTAGGGAGCGTATAAATTGCTACAGTTAGAGCAACGAATAAGGTCTTAGAAAACCCCACGTGGCAAGTTCATCTAATAAAAATCTCCTTATGTCCACATTTTGACTTTATAGCCTCTGCTCAAGCTTGTAGCCTTTTACATAACATTGTAATCAGCTTACGTTTAACGTTATCACTCCACTCTCACCCACTCAGCCTTTGCAACCGACTTCTGGACAGTTATTTAAACAGCTGAGATTTTAAGAGAATCGTGGCTCAATTTAACGAGAGCATAAATAGTATGGCTCTATATATGTTAATGTCATGCACGCTGTTCTGGCTTTGGAGAGACTGCGGATAGCGGTCTCCATCTCCACGCTTCCTGCTCGGTTATAATGCGCCGCAGGCTCTTAGTTTATCATCACTCTAAAGGCCACAAATTAATACTTGTCATGAATTGAGATCTGGCTTTTCAAAGAGCACTGGTCTCTTGTTCAATGCCCATCCACAAGCTGTTAGTTGTTCACAGCAAGCGTGTTAATCATCAAATAAAGCTGGTAAATATAAACTGATGTCTGTTTTTCAGGGGTCTGTTTTGGTCTTCTAGAACTTCCTAGGCCATGTCTGGCATTTATATTTGGATTATGGAACACATCAGAGGATAGGTCAAGAGTTTAATACATCAGTAGAATGCTGGACAGTGATGACTCCGGCCCTGTCTTAATTTCCTACACTGCTGTCAAAGTATCTCAAGCTAAATTTAAGTTACTTTACTGTAATTAAGCAAATCTGAATACTCTGATGTCTGGGTGGATAGGACAGGATCAGATAGGATTAAATGGATTTTATTTTTTAATTCTCTAGGGGAAATTGAGCCACTTCAAATTTCTTTCTCATTATTGAAAGTTTATATTGTGCAATTGTGATTTAATTCTCATCAATTTCTGCAAAATGGTATTACATTGCTTTTTTACAGCCTTTTCTCAGCACTTTCAAGTGAAATGTTCAGTAAGTGTTGCTAAAAATATGTTCAGTTTTAATCTGGAACCGACGAACATGAATCCGGCAGTGTTTTATTTTTTGTGGTATGGATCATGCAGCATAATTTGTACAAAAAAGGATTAAAAGTTGTTGGTGTTTTACTACCTCTAGTGTGCATCTCAGCTGGAAACTGTAGTAAATTGTATGTACTGTACATTTTTTTGCAGTTATGCAAAAATATAGGTAGAGGCACGTTTACCCAATAGGTTGTATTAGTCATATTTTTGACTATTTTTATGTTTTGACATAAAAACACAACTTTTAATGGATTTCAGTGGGTTGTATGTGGTTCTGTGTTTGGATGATCTTTGTTTCGCTCACCTCTTTTTGAGATTCCCACTAAATCACCTTCACATTTCCTAGTTTGTTCTGGCCAGCTGAGTGTTTCTGAAATGTACTCCATGTAATAACCCAGTGTTTTAAAAAGCATTATTATCAGTCAGAGCTGGATTTAATGTCCACCTGATCCTCTTAAATGTCAACACTTCTGTGGCCTTTTCATCCTCATAAGTCTTGCTATGCTTATTTTGTGGGCTAAATCTGCTGAATGTGGAGGTTTTTGAAGTGGTCTCCTAACTCCTGTTATAGACTGTGTTCCAAAGTTCAGACAAACACAGCTTTCTTTTGAAGCTGTGATTTGAAGAGATCTGGTAGGCAGACTGGAACACCAGCCTTGACCAAGCGGACAGGTGGAGGTGTAGCTCGCTGGAGTTCATTTGGATTAAGCATTTGGCCCTGCAGTGGAGGCATCTTCATGGTACTATAATATCCCACACAATTATTCACGGAGCTTTAATGTTTCCGTGCGAAACGCAGAAAGCACTCAGACCTGGTGAGGTTAGGTACAGCCATTTTCTTTACAAAACAGATATGTGGAGCTATTTCTGTCTCAATGTTTTTGAAAGGAATATTTATTTTTCATCACATAATATTGAGAAGTGTGTAGGCTTTTTTCAACTGATACAGACCATTGTTTGTATGATTTTCATCATTAACACTTTAGAATTTGAACTTTAATTTACAACTTTAGCAAACATTATTACATTCTGTAATGATTAGCAGATAATTAATTAAAAACAAATTGAGGTTGGTGTAAGATTTTCAGAAGCTGTCAAATGCAAAACAAGGCTGATTATATTTGATCAAAATAACTAATAGGCTAGTTTAAAATGACTGTTTTAATACATTTAAAAATGTATTCCAGCGATGGCAAAGCTTAATTTATCCTCATCACTCCAGTCTTCAGTGTCACACGATCTCATATCAAATGCTTGTCATCAGTGAGCATCCATCTCAAATACATTAGGATGTTACCAGCTTTCTCGTCTGCCTGCATAGCTCTCCAAAAGATGACCAAAACAATTAAAAACAAATGGTAGTACCATCCTAAGAAACCTTTTTAGAAGGGCAAATTGGCTTCCTATATAAGTTACTGTTCCTGAATATTTTTGAGATTCAGAATTGTGAGAGTGCTGCTTTGTAAGTGTGTACTTGTGTATGAGTGCTATTTTTTTTTTTTTGAGGAGACATTCAGCTGAGGGTAGTGAATAAAGAATAAGACTGAATGGCCATTAAACCTTCACGAGACTTTCAAGAGGGAAGTTTACAAATGTGTACTGTACCGTAAAAATACAAGAACTATCATCATTTACTCACTCTCATGACATTACATGCCTGTATATATTTTATTGTGAATTAGAAATTCCTTTGGTGTTCATTGGAAAAAAAAATTAACAGCATATGGAATGACGATTTAATTTTTTGGGTGAGCTAAGTGAGATTTCTCTCTTTTTGTCTGTTTACTTTGGTGCCTGGCTGAATGGCGATCTCTCAGCGTGGCGTTTTCAGACCTGTCTGCATGCCGTTGGCCTCCTGTATGTTTGTTAGTGATTTTCTCACCTGTGTCCTCTCAGAGTCTGTCTGTGACAGGAGGTGCTCTCCAGTCAACAGATTTAGAGAGAGAAAAAGAAAGAGAGAGAGGATGAGAGGCCTCGTTTGACTTCCCTCCAAGCGCTGGGAGCTTCCACAGGACCATCCATCACTCAGTCCCTGTGCCAGCAAATGTGTGTCTTCCCATCCATCCTCAGCACCTGTTCTATACTCTCTATACTAGGAAGGCATTCCCACAACTGCAGTCAGGATCAGTATAATTTAGCAAAATATTACTTCAGCATTTCAACTTGAGCGCTTTGAGCAAGAATTTTGGATTTGTCAGGAAATGGAAGGCAGATGTTAAGGCCTTTAATAATCTTAAAGGTTTAGCCTATTTTCTTACTGTGAATATGGTTTAAGATAAGTTAACGATGTACTCAATATTTTGTTCATGTTGTTCTGTCCAGTATGCAACATGTGAAGTATATCCTGGATATACTGTCAATTAATTAATTAATTAATTAATTTATTCTTCAATTAATATTCTAGGTAATTCCATGACAACTCAACCAGAGGTCCCCAGCTCTAATTTTTGAGTTTGTTTTAATGAAAAAAATACATAAATGAAGAAGATACCCAAAATATTAAATGTCATATTTACGGAGTAATCCGCTATTTTGTAGAGGGGGGTCAAAATGACAATTTCCACCTGAGATTCAGAGCCAAATTCAGAAAGATGGCAGCATCATAATTTTTTTCAGAAATTGGAAGGTCTATTAGTAAAAATCTGTTGACTTTAGCAATCTTTGTTGCATAATGTGTCAATGGTGACCATTCAAAAATGGGGGGAAAGCATTTAGGGGGGAAATTAGCAAAATGGGGGGGAAGAGCAAGTTTGCAGTACATTTCAGTTTGCAGGCCTGTAACTTAAGAAGTATTAAAGTTATCTTAATGCTCTTTGTGATGTTGGGTCTTAACAAACTTTCCTTTTGGCATCTTCATTTTTAAGGCCCTAAATGGTTCAGTTCCAGAGATATTGGAATTTTAATGGCTCCAGGTGTAAATCGGTAAATTATACACATTGGTCAAAAACCAAATGTGGGTCACTTTGGATACATATGATACTTCTCTTCTTTTAAAGAGGAATGTCTGATAAATAATATTGCTGAAACTAAAAATGTATCTTGTTTCCTTCGGTCAAAACTGTGTTGAACCACTGTGTTGGCACTGAACTTACCTAAGTGCCATACAAATAATTTTTCAAAAGTTTGCATGCTCGTAACTCAAGAAGTATTCAAGATATCTCAATTTAATTTTATATTCTAGTTCTTAATAAACTTTTATTTTGTAATCTGGTCCCACTTTATATTAGGTGGCCTTAACTACTATGTACTTGCATCAAAAATAAGTACTTATTGTGGTTATATTGTATTGCAAAACACTTCTGCTGCTATTGAGGTGGTATATGGGTAAGGTTAGGGACAGGTTTGGTGGTATGGGTAGGTTTAAGGGTGGGTTAAGGTGTAAGTGATCGGTCAACAATGTAATTATAATTGTAATTACCAAAATTAATTACAGATGTAATTACATATAGGTATTTAAAAAAATATTAGTACAATGTAAAAACATGTATGTACACAATAAGTGCATTGTACCAAATTATTAATTTAAATGTAAGTACAGAGTAGTTAATCAGAATCAGAATCAGAATGAGCTTTATTGGCCAAGTATGTTTACACATACAAGGAATTTGTTGTAGTGACAGAAGCTCCACAGTGCAACAGAAAGACAGTAACAGGACAGGACACAGGTAATGAAACAAAATAACAGGAAATAGCCAATAACCAATGTACAAAGCAGCAAAAAAAATAAAAAATACACAATATATAATATATAATATAGGCGACTATGTATGTACAGGTGAAGTATGTGCAAATTAGAAATGAGAAAATAAAATAAGTGAGTGTGGTGAATGGATAATGTATTAGTTGTGTGTTCTACGTTTATTTATTGAGTGTTCATGAGATGTATTGACTGAGGGAAGAAACTGTTCCTGTGTCTGGTCGTTCTGGTGCTCAGAGCTCTGTAGCGTCGACCAGATGGTAACAGTTCAAAGAGGTTGTGTGCTGGATGTGAGGGGTCCAGAGTGATTTTACCAGCCCTTTTGCTCACTCTGGATAAGTACAGTTCTTGGAGAGTGGGGAGGGTTGTACCAATGATTCGCTCAGCAGTCCGGACTACCCTCCGTAGTCTTCTGAGGTCAGATTTGGTAGCTGAGCTGAACCAGACAGTTATTGAGGTGCAGAGGATGGATTCAATGATGGCAGAGTAGAACTGTTTCAGTAAGTCCTGTGGCAGGTTGAACTTCCTCAGCTGGCGAAGAAAGTACAGCCTCTGCTGGGCCTTCCTGACAATGGAGTCAATGTGAATATCCCACTTTAGGTCCTGAGAGATGGTGGTGCCCAGGAATCTGAATGACTCCACTGCAGTCACAGTGCTGTTCATGATGGTGAGTGGGGGGAGAGCAGGGGGGTTTCTCCTGAAGTCCACGATCATCTCCACAGTTTTGAGCGTGTTAAGCTCCAGGTTGTTGAGACTGCACCAGACAGCCAGCTCCTTAACCTCCTGTCTGTAAGCAGACTCGTCACCGTCCTGGATGAGGCCGATCAGTGTGGTGTCGTCTGCAAACTTCAGGAGCTTGACAGAGGGGTCTTTAGATGTGCAGTCGTTGGTGTAGAGGGAGAAGAGCAGTGGGGAGAGTACGCAGCCCTGAGGAGCTCCAGTGCTGATGGTTCGAGTGCTGGATGAGAATTTGCCAAGCTTTACTAACTGCTGTCTGTCTGTCAGGAAGCTGTTGATCCACTGGCAGACGGAGGTGGGGACGGAGAGCTGGGTTAGTTTATTTTGAAGGGTTTCCGGGATAATGGTGTTAAAAGCAGAGCTGAAGTCTACAAACAGGATCCTCACATAAGTCCCTGGTCTGTCCAGATGCTGCAGGATGAAGTGCAGTCCCATGTTGACTGCATCATCCACAGACCTGTTTGCTCTGTAGGCAAACTGCAGGGGGTCCAGTAAGGGTCCAGTGATGTCCTTCAGATGAGCCAGAACCAGTCTTTCGAATGATTTCATGGCTACAGACGTTAGTGCCACAGGTCTGTAGTCATTAAGTCCAGTAATTTTGTGTTTCTTTGGGACGGGGATGATGGTGGAGCGTTTGAAGCATGAGGGGACTTCACACAGCTCCAGTGATCTATTGAAGATCTGTGTGAAGATGGGGGCCAGCTGCTCAGCACAGATTTTTAGGCAGGCTGGTGACACACCATCTGGACCAGGTGCTTTCCTTCTTTTGTTTTTCCTGAAGACCTGGCACACCTCGTCTTCGCTGATTTGAATTGTAGGTGTGGGGGAGAGAGGGGTTGCTGGAGGTGTGAATGGTTGTGTGGAGGGGTGTTCTGGGCGGGTGTGGGGTGATCGTTCAAAACGACAAAAGAACTCGTTTAAGTCGTCTGCCAGGTGTTGATTCTCCAGAGTGCTGGGGGGTGGTGTTTTGTAGCTGGTGATGTCCTTTAATCCAAGCCACACTGAAGCCGGATCGCTGGAAGAGAATTTGTTCCTGAGCTTGTCAGAATAATTCCTCTTTGCCACTCTGATCTCCTTTTCCAGTGTGTATTTGGCCTGTTTGTACAAGACTTTATCCCCCTTTCTGTGAGCATCTTCTTTGGCCTGACGGAGCTGTCTGAGTTTGGCAGTGAACCATGGTTTGTCATTGTTAAGACCACCTAATATAAAGTGGGACCTGTAATCTTCATTTTCAAGGCCCTATATTATTCAGCCCCGGAGATATGGTAATCTCAATGCTGCACCATATTCAGTGGTTCAATTGTTGAAGCTAAATTTGTAGCTTGTTTGCCTCGATCAAAACAATGTAAATGTTAATTTTGGCCGGGGAAGTTTCTGAAATTTTGACACTGAATGACCCTTAACTAATGTTCTAAAACATCTGAAACAATTATCTGGCTCTTATTGAATTATATTTTGTTAGCATTGAATAACAATATTGTTATCCCTCAGTAAGGTAGCATCAGTACTATTTTAGTTATATTGTTTTATTTCTTTGAAAAACTTTCATATAGCCATTTTTCTCTTGCTTTCTTGTCAGACCCCATGTCCTGCTTTGAGGCCGTTTGGTTTCTGCCCTACAGTTCTGTTTCTGCCTTTCAAAGAGAAGTGATTGGAAGTGAAGTGAAGCTTTTAAGGATCTGAGTGATTTCATTGGCAAAAGGCTTGTAAGTGAGCTGATATGCGTTCATAGCTATCGACCTGATCCCAGGCAGACGGGACCGCAGCTCCTGCGGTCTGGCCAGCAGCAGGGGTGACTCTTGTTGTGAGAAGCATGCTGGTGTCTCTTCCCCTTACAGGCACTTCAGAGATGTTTATTTTTAAAGTCCTCCTGACAACCTCCAGCCTGACCAACCAGGGCTGGCATGTAACACATCTGACATGCATACAGCAATGGAATCTTTTGACTCAGACACGCATGCAGATATGCAACTCACAACTTCAGCACACACTCACAAAGTCTCCCATGGCACTCCCGTTTTAGCCCTCTCACTTCCTTGGTCTGTCTCCCTTCATTGTTCATCCAATTATAGACCTCATGAAATCAGAATGCAAGTTTTGTGGCTTTTAGTCCATATTTATTGGGTCTAAATGGGTTTTTATTGGCTTTGCAAAATATATGCATTTTAAATGTCAGTATGTCAGAAAGTCTTTGACATATTCACACTCACTCTCTCCCTCTTTCTCTCACACACACACACACACACACACACATATACACTCACTCACAAACAGTCACCCTTCAGGCTCTAGGTCTGAGCTGCCAAATGGCTCCTGTCAAGGTGACAGGCATTAGTGTGGCAGGAGTACCAGTGAGATAAAGGCTGCTAGTGAGTTCACGTTGCTCCCATGGGTCTGTGGCTGTGCTCCTGCAGCGGTCAGTGGAGCAGTGTATAAATGTCATTAAGAGCCTGTCTTTCAAGGGCTTTCAACTGCATTCCTGTGGTGTCAGCTCCGTCCCATCATTACAAACTGTGTGTTGACCCCAACCAGACATTTGGTCAAGCATGGCCATCCTGTTGGCAGGATATGATTGTTTGCATACACATTTATTATTTTATTGTATATAGATTTTACAAAAAAATTTCCAATGATTGACATATTTAATTCTTTAACGAATCTTATGTTTGCATACGATTTATTTTTTTAATAATACAATAATTTCCAAATTATGTACTCTTTTGCAGATGCCTTGCCAAGCTACAAGCTATTCATGAATTAGAGTAGTTGGAAGTTGTTAAACAGCAGTGCAGATACTCAAATGACCGAATCATATCTCTGAACTGGTTCAGTTACTTTATCTGATTATTTTGGAATGGTTTATATTCACCAGAATGGTTGAGTCACTAAAGTTGAGCAGTCTTTTAAATGTTTGATGATTATTGCTCATTCGGATGCAATGCTGTTAATAATGGACACAGAATCAAGCCCCTGAGGACTTAACATGTATGATTATCTATCTGCAGTAGACTTGAGCAGACAATTTTCATAAGCTTTGATTTATCACTAATGCTAGATAATTCTGCATATGTTAAAATGTGTGTTTATATGCGATTCTCAGCCATTGATGCCCAGTTTTTTCTGTAACCACCTACAAAGTAAACAAGTTGTTTGATGCCTACATTCTAGGATGCATCCTTCCTATACTTCAATCCTTCTGAGGCTTTAAGGCTAAAGTCCTGCTCAGTATTAAACACTAGAATAAGACGGTCTAGTAAGTGTGCATGTCTGCAAATCAATCTATTTTTGTATTACAGACTTTCCCCCTTCATCTTTCTTTCATAGAGGATGCATACATTGCTCTAAGAAAGGTATCCAGGTACAGTAGGAATCCCTTTAGTTTTCCGGCTGTAGCGTTAATAAATAATCTGCGTGTAGTCTGTACTCTAATGTGTGATTTTACTCTGCCCTCACACCACGAGGGGAATTTACAGAGCCCTACCACATCTTGGTATGCAAATGAGTCTGGGCTTCTGCCAATTTGTGCTCTATTTTCCTCGCTTTCTTGCTTTCTCTCTTCCCCTCTCCAAAGAGAGGAGCGCAGCTGACAGCTCTGGCCACTCATCTGTTTAATCATTGGCACTGCATACATGCTGCTGAATAACGATGCTCGCTTCACGTCCGATTGTAACAGTGATTGAGGATTCGCTCTGTATTTTGAAAGTATAATGCTTGACAAATAAACACTATGTTAGAGCGCCTCACAGCTGCGTGGTGTTGTCACACGTGTTTTTTTTTTATTGACATGTTTTGAAATCAAAAGACTGGCACTTTTAATGAGCTTGTTGGTGGTTATTAAGAAGTTTGGTTAATACACTGCTAAAGATAACGTGTTAATGTGTCCAAAATGTTTCTTGAGCACCAAATTATCATACTTGAATTAATGATGTCACAAAAACAAAAATCTAGTTGTCGGTACTGATATCACCAAAAGTACACAATATTCGATATACAAGTTGATATACAACTTTATAAAAAAGAACAATAATGCTTAAACAACTCCTTTTTTTTAAACCCTTTAACATTAAAAATCATAACATTAGTGACACTTGGCCTTCAAATAATATATCAAATCAGCCACAGCACAGGCTCACACTGATTGAGTGAAAACTCCTGTTATAATTAAAATAATCTGTTTATACTGTACAATCAATCTCTTATGTTGTACTTTGTTGGTTATACTTTATTGGCTTTGTTGTGATTCTGACAACTCTGTTTGGCCATTGGCTACAATACTCAGTGCTGCAAAAACACGTTGTAAATTGAAACCTTTGATGCTCTTCACAGACACTCACAAATAACATGATCATTTGAAAGCTGGCACTAGCCAGCGTGTCCATACTCTGTACTACCAATGCTGTGGAAAGGCCAGTATTTAAAATTTAAGTATTGATTGATTGGTACCAAATTACTGGTACTTTTGACAACACTAGTTTGAAATATTTCTGAAGGATCATGTGACACTGGAGTAATGGCTGCTGAAAACGACTGTCTGAATTACATTTTAAAACCTATTCAAATAGAAACAGTTACTTTAAATTGTAATATTTTAAATTAAATTGTAATATTTGACACATTTCAAATAAATGTGGCCTTGGTGAGCAGAAGAGATTTCTTTCAAAAACATTAAAGAATCTTACCAACCCCAAATGTTTGTATCAGAATCAGTATACACACATAAGAAATTTGTCTTGGTGTTAGGAGCTTCCAGTACATTTGTCATATTGGCATTACCATGTGACGATGTCAGTCGTGTCACTCCTCCCAGTCATTTCTGAACATAATGGCCTCATGTGATAATACAGTGTCTATGCACAATTGAGAAGTAGTAGGTCATCTGTGTTTTTTTGTTTTTTTTTGCATGCTGTTTTGTGTATAATGCATTTTTTGACATACTGTTTTTCACACAGTATACTAGGGAAGTAGGTATATCCAGATGTGAAGAGACCATTTTCTAACAATTTCCCATATTGTCTAAATGGGTCAACCCTTGGATAAGCATAGAGGTTATGGGCTCATACTTTAAAATAAATAAATAAAATTAAAATGTAGAAATTGTTGTGGCATACTGGAGTTATAATCAACTTTGCATATTAAACTGAGAGACAATAACATTTTAGCATCATAAAAAAATGACATGCTTCATCTTTAACCTGGGTTTTCAATGAAAGCCACTCAGGGCATGTCCTACATCATCCCAACTGAACCACAGCAACCCAAAAAAGCCTTTTTATTTACTTGTGGAACGCTGCTAAATTGCAATTCCATACTCATTTTTGAAAGCACGCAGTGTACCGAGGACTGTCTGTTAAGCTCTGTCAATCTATAACAGAAGGCATTTCTATTTATTTCTCACCCTGTCTGTCTCTTTATTCATCTTTTTTCACTGCTGAATGTCGAAGGAATGTGGATCTCACAAAGAGCTGAAAAAGCAAAGTAAATAGTGCTGCTGCTTGTAAATTTGGGATGAACACACTCACACAAAGTTGTTATTGTAAGCACATTGATCATGATACTTTACATTAAGATTGGCCTCATTAATTTGTAGAGAGTGGTTAAAATGAAAGTGTGGTGAAGCGTGCAGCGGTAACAGTAACTCAGCAAGAGCTGTTAAAGCCTGATGACAGCAAGGAAGGGTAATCAATTTTTTTTGTTCTTTTTCTTTGCATGTTTTTATATTTGTTTTGCAGAGGTAAGATAAGAAGATACTACAATGTATCGCTATTTTTTTTATTTTATTTTAGATTGCAGCAAAAACTCAGAATTGGGAGAGATGTATTTCTTCCCTGCGTTAACTTTAATTTTTTCACCCATAGGGGGCAGGTTCACTCTCTGTAACTGAGTTTCTCTTTCTCTATCAAGAATGCTGAATGGGCTGACAGTACTCTGGTCAGTGGTCTGTTTCTTTCAGCAGTGCCACAGTGCAGATCCCCAAATAAATCACTGTGTTTCCTTCTTGCTTCTGCTGTATTGTGGAAAGATAGATGGCTGGACCCTAATGATGTTTAACATCAGCTGGAGCTAATGGAGAAGATACTGCAGCCATTTATACTCTCTCTCTCTCTCTCTCTCTCTCTCTCTCTCTCTGTGACTTCATTTTTCCATTTAAACCAGTGAGAATGGTCATGATCAGAAGTGTCGTAGATGTATTTATATCCACTACCAGTCAAAAGTTTAGAATAATTTTAGAATACATTTTTCAAATGTTATGCTCACCAAGACTGCATTTATTTGTTTAAAATATGGTAAAAACAGTAATATTTTGAAATATTCTAAAAAATAAAATTAAAATAAAATTAAAATCTTTTTATTTGATTAAATTTTAAAATGTAATTTGTTCCTGTGATGGCAAAGTAGAATTTTCAGCAGCCATTACTCCAGTTGTGATCCTTCAGAAATCATTCTGATATTCTGGTTTTGTGATCTATTATTATTATTGTTGTTATTAGTAGTAGTAATAGTAGTAGTAGTAGTAATAGTAACAGTAATAGTAATAGTAGTAGTAGTAGTGTTGAAAACAGTTGTTTAATGCTTTTAGGAAAACTGTGATATATTTGTTTCAGGGGAAGATTTTGAATAGAAACCTGTAACATTATAAATGTCTTTAGTGTTACATGATCAATATAATACATCTTTGCTGAATAAAAGTATTCATATTTTCCCCCTAACTCCAAACGTTTAATGTATTATGGTTTCCAACATTGAAACTTTTTCAACATTGATAATAATAATGATAATAATAAAAAAGCATATTAATGATTTCTAAAGGATCATGACACTAAAGACCAGAGTAATAACTGCTGAAACCTTTTCCACCACTGCAATAAATTACACTTTAAAATTGAAATAGAATAGAAAAGAGTTATTTTAAATTGTAGTATTTCACAATATTACTGATTTGATCATATGAATGATGGTGTGAACAAGACTTCTTACAAAACGAAAAATCATAGCTATTACAAACCGTGTTTGTGTGTTTGTAAGCGAGTGATTGATTGCATGAATGACTGTCATTCTTGTCTGTCAGAGAGTGTCTGTGAGTCAGATTGGCTGTAATTACTACACACTGGACTCTGACACGTACACGTACTCCAGCTCATAATACAACAACAATGTCACATTATTGCCCAACGTCCTCCAGTAATGACTCCAGCTGCTGTGCTGGCCTGTCAGAGCGCATGTACTCTCATTCACTGGCCTCTTTCAAAATCTCCATAAGATAATTATTGAGTTATCTGCTGCTCCAGCAAATCTGACTTGTCATCTGCTAATTGCTACAATATAACAAATTAATGCACAGTTGCCAGTTGTATGAAAGCAGGCAGAAGGAGATTTCTGCAGGCCGATCCAGATATTCAGTGGCCTTTAACTTAGAGAGTTATACTGCACTGCAGATTAATTATGCACAGCGAACTGGATAAATGCAAAGTGGGCCAATCGACTGCACCATTAAGGCATACTCATCACTGAGGCACTGAGCAAAGAGAGATCTATGAGGCTGCTCTCTCCAACGGCAGGAGAGGAAGAGGAAAGAAACTCTTCAACTTCCTGGGCTGTTGTTGCTTCCTCATATTCTCTCATGCTGCTGGAAGCGGAGGAGGGACGTTAAGGAATGATGTTCATACCAGACGCTCTGCTGCTAATCAGAATTCCAGTGTGCCAAGTGCTTTGAGTTGAAGTTAAAGGAAGAGAATCTGAAACCAAACAGAAACAATGAGGGTTCCTAGATTCGTTTTGCTCATGAACCACTTCTACCAAAGCACCGTTGCATTTCTACGGTCTGTTTTCCCGTCTTTCTCTCTCTTTGTCATTAGCTACCAGTTTGTTTCAGACTGTATCTGTCACTGCTGAATAAAAGCAGCACTCATTAGCATTTACTTCCTTGCTCAACTCTTATTACTTTGTGAGACGCTGTCTCAGACCTCCACAAATGCTGATTTGACACGGTGCATTGCTTACATTGAGTTGGCAGACATCATTGCCACTGTCCAAATGAAGCTGTTTGGGTGCATAGCATCAATGGATCAGTTCAGGTTTGGATCACTTTGTCTGAAAGTGTGTGTGTGTGGGTTCGGCTGCTATGGATTGTTTTTAGGGGATGAGAGCAAGGTACAGATGGGGTTAGGGTTGTTTGATTTTCCGTTTTTAATTCTATATGTATTACATATATAATTTGTCAACAGGATTTTAAAACAAAGTATTTTTACTTGATGTCAGTGGTTTGGGTTGTGGAAATACATCACTGTTCAAAAGATTCTGAACATTTATATTCAGCAAGGATGCTGAATAAAAGTTTGTATCCACAAGTTTGTATCTATCAAAGAATGTTGATAACTGCACAAGTGTTTTTAACATAAATGATAATAAGAAATGGTTCTTGAGCGGCAAATCAGCATATTAGAATGATTTCTGAAGGATCATGTGTCACTGAAGCTGCCGAAAATTCAGCTTAGTCATAACAAAAAAATAGCATTTTAAAATGTATTTAAAAAATAAATCAGATAAATATTTTTCACAATATTACTATTAATACTTTGTATTTTTTATCAAATAAACAAGATTTTCAAATACCTTAGCATCAAATCTTTTTCAAAATGCCTATTGAGAAAATTAAAATGGGAAATTAAAGTAGTATGCACAAGAATGTATCCATAAATTTGCGGCACAATGCATTAAGTAAACATTAGTACACATTACATAAGTTCATTATTTAGTCACATGTTTATTGCAAAACTAAAAGCGCGCTATGGATTGTTTTATTCTGTTATGTCTTTTAAGTCACTGTTTGGTGACAACTGTGATAGGGGCAGCAAAACACAATTTGGGATATGCAAAATGGACCATAGCATAAGAATTCCTTTAAAAAAAGTTTATGAAATATGTATGATTTGTGCACTGGTCTGTGTGTAGAAAAAGGCTGGTGTTTATGAACCTCTCCTGGCTCATTGCAAAGTGAATAAACTGCAGTTTTCATGTCTGCATGACATCCTACAATATTCTAATTTATTCTAATTTGTTACATTTCAATATTTGTTCTATTTAATTTGTGCAGACTCCTTTGTTTAGTATGAATGTGGAATGAAGAATTGCACTGTTGTAAGAGGGCTGGGCGCGAGGTCATGTGAGGTAAAGGACCGTGGCTGAGCCTCATTCCGGAGCTCATTAGGCATATCTAACAGTGTTGAATTCAGCGCTTGTGTCTTCGGTCATGCATCAGCTCATCTCTGCAGATGCGAGAAACTGAGATCTACCAACACGCATGCACAAACACACACACACACACACACACACACACACATGCAAAAGTCTGGCATCTTGTGAAAAACTTGTGCTCTGTTGGAATTCTTATTTCATCCTCCTTCAACCAGAACACTGGACTTCTGAGGAGGAACATGCCAAATTTGATTCTGAGCTGAATTTGAGCGTTACCGTCTGAAAGTAGGCTCTCCCAGGTCGCGTCAGTGGATAACGAATGCAAGCTGTTGAAGAAAGTGGAAGACGGAGGGGAAAACAGAAGGATAGAGCGCGTTCGATGTGGATCACTGCCAGTATTAAACAATTAACGTTATAATTTGTTTTTGTATTGTTGAAAGGTAATATAATGTGAAAACTAAAAACTGGTAAAATACCAGTGAAACTAATCTCAGCTCCCTACCAGACTGAAACGCTTCTGTAAATGATAATAGCAGTTGGTCCAGTGGGCTCATGGGATGGGATAAATCTGCTTCCCCCTTTGCACATAACTGGCATCTATTCAGTCGGTCCTGTGTGTAGAGGGACCCATTGAAATGCTTTCTGTAAGCCACACTGTCTGTGACAAAGCACAACGCTGCAGTTCTTGCCCTCTCACAGTGACCAGTGCGGTTTCACTCTCTATCACCGCAGCAGTCAGTCAAGATTAACCCACCTCACCCTTGCCATCAGCCCTGAACTTTACTTAAACCCTTTAACTCTGCCCTCAACGGTCCCACAACAGAAACTGTTCTCCCAACTTTGAACGGGAAAAAATACTGTTTTTGTTTCTTTTTCAGTCAAGCACAGCCATATGGATACATTCTCACGTACTCCATTATTACTGTTATTTTATTTATTTATTTATATATTACTTGTATATATTTTTTGTATTAACTTTTATATATTTTTATTTTTTCATTTTAGTTTGTATATAATTACTTTATAAGTAGTTTGTCATTTTTATTAGTTTTAGTTTAACATTCACTTTCATTTGGCTTTACTTTTGTTTTAGCAATTATTTTTAGTTGTCAAGGTTTATAATCTAATATTTGTATTTTTTCAGATTTATTTAAATTAAAAACTCTTTGTTACGACCTTTGATGGAAATTTTTGTCTAGGAATTAAATAAAAAGAGTAACATTGAGATGACCAAAAGAAGAGGCTTAAGTATGTGGCAAGAGATACACGGGACAATAAAATTAGCACCAAAAAAGATTTATTGCTCCCACAACCATGAACATTTACAAACATTGAAGAAAACCAAGAATAATAACCAATAGTAAATTATGTAACCAAAACAAACAGGAGAGGGAACTGAAAGTGGCGCTAGAAAAATCAAAACAATAAATATAACAAAATGAACCCCACTGTCTCCTCCCCGTCCTCTAAATAAGAAAACAAAAATATGAAAGGAAAAATCTTCAGCGCACAATGCGCCCTAAACCTACTCTAACTAAAGTAACACAAAAATACATTGGTAGCGCACTTCACTATGCTAGTGTATCTAATACATAAAAAAATCCTACGTGCAAGGTGTGTATGTCACGTGACTTACTATGCTGTTCCACATCTCCGTTGTCTGAAAGACAGTAGTTAATTTAGGTGGAGCTCCAGCGGGCTAAAAGTGTCAAAGACACTCGTTCAACAAGAACACAAATGTCACCAATGACAAACTTTACACAGATCTTAACAACTCTCACGGAAGTCTCGTAAGCATTTAAAGTAGTAGCAGAAAACAACACAACCAGTGACACGCCAAGTCAGAAGCCTAGCTTTCTTCCAGTCGCCGCTTCCTTTTTAAAGGCATCAGAACAGATCGCAATTGGCGGAGATCCCACGACGTCACAGATGACCAACGATGATTGACAGGCACATCCACCAATAGTGTTCTGAAAATAGGCGGTACCTAGAAGCGCTAAACAGAAAATAGAACAAGAGAACATACACAAGGAAAAACAGTGTACAGTTCGTAACACTCCCCCACTTAAGAATAAACTCTTTTGGTAAAACCCAAAGTTTATACTCTGGAAAGAGCATCCGCTAAGACGTTATCAACGCCCCTCTTGTGTCTTATATCTAAATTGTAACTCTGCAAAAAGAGTGACCACCGCGTCAATCTCTGATTATGATTGTACAATTTTGAAAGAAATGTCAAAGGACTGTGATCCGTAAAAACTACCAAAGGTTGCACACTAGATCCAACATAAACCTCAAAATGCTGTAATGCAAAAATTAAAGCAAGCGTCTCCTTTTCAATGACTGAATAGTTTAACTGATTCTTGTTAAACTTCCTAGAGAAATAACTTACTGGATGAGCTATGCCCTGTTCATCATCCTGTAATAAGACAGCACCAGCCCCGACATTACTTGCATCCACCTCAAGCGTGAATAGCCGATCTAAATCAGGAGCTGCAAGCACAGGTGAACTACTTAATAGTAATTTCACGCTCTCAAATGCGTATTGGCATTCTGCATTCCACACAAAAGCAGTAGAAGGACTTAAAAGTGAAGTTAAAGGACTAACCACAGACGAAAAATTTCTACAGAAGCTGCGATAATATCCAGCCATTCCGAGAAATCTTCGGAGTTCACGTCGAGTCGTAGGAACTGGGAACTTCGATATAGCCTCAACTTTCGCTTCAACTGGTCGAACTTGACCATGCCCTACCTCCTTTCCCAAATACATCACCTTAGCCTGACCAAACTCACACTTGGCCAAATTAAGGGTTAAGGAAGCACACGCAAAACGCTCAAATACAGCACGTAATGACTTCATGTGTTCATCCCAATCTCTGGAATAGACAACAACATCATCCAAATAAGCACTACAATTAGGAATGCCAGCTAAAACTGTGTTTACCAACCTCTGAAAGGTAGCAGGTGCATTTCGGAGTCCGAACGCCATGGCCGTATATTGTGCAAACGAATCTGGAGTGATAAAAGCAGCAATGTCAGAAGCTCTGGGTGTAAGTGGTACTTGCCAGTAGCCTTTGAGCATATCTAATTTACTCACAAACTTTGCATATCCCACATTATCCACACAATCCTCCATCCTAGGAAGTGGATAATTATCAGGAACCGTAAGTGAATTTACTTTCCTAAAATCTGTGCAAAACCTAAAAGAACCATCTGGTTTCGGTACCAAAATACATGGAGAACTCCATGGACTAGAGCTAGGCTTAGCAAGATCGTTCTTCAACAAGTAATCAACTTCTTGTCGCATAACTGAACGCTTAACCGAATTCACTCTATAAGCATGCTGTCGAATCGGTCTAGCATCTTTAACGTCAATATCATGCTGAATGACATTAGTTAATGCAGGTACGTCTTTGAACAGACACTCAAATTCAAAAATGAGCCTCACTAGATCACATTTCTGATCAATAGACAAACTCATTAAATGTGAATCAAGATCTTTCAATATTTCAGAATTGCACAACCTCACAGTCGTCTGAGAAATATTCTGAAACATTACTCCGTCTTCTTCAGCATCAGTAATGGGGTTTTCTGTCACAACCGCAACAGAAATAACAGCAGTGTCTGGAGCTCTGTCATTCACACCAACTTGTGATCTCGAATGATAAAGTTTCAGCATGTTCACATGACAAACACGAGTTTTTCGCTTTCGATCAGGAGTACAGATAACATAATTTGTTTCATTCAATTTCTCCTTCACGACATAAGGGCCAAAAAATCGAGTCGACAGTGAAGAACCAGGAATAGGCAAGAAAACCAGAACTGAGTCACCAGACTTAAAAGATCGCGTAACGGCCTTTTTGTCAAATGTTCGTTTCATGCCTTTTTGCGCATTGGCAAGAGACTCTCTTGCGACTGAGCAAGCTATATGCAAACGCTTCCGAAACTTCGTTACGTACTCCAGTACATTAGTTTTCAAACTGTCTTTTTCCAAAATTTGGTCTTTTAAAACTTTCAATGGACCACGTACCTGGTGTCCGAAAACTAGTTCAGCTGGACTAAAACCCAGCGACTCCTGAACGCTTTCTCTGATAGCGAACATCAGCATGGGAATGCCATCATCCCACTCATTACCAGTCTGCATGCAATATTTGCGCAACATCGACTTTAACGTTTGGTGAAAACGTTCCAGAGCGCCTTGGCTTTCTGGATGGAACGCAGTGGAAGTACGATGTGTAATTCCCAAAGTCTGCATGACTTGATTAAAAAGCTTAGACGTAAAATTTGTGCCTTGGTCACTTTGCACCACTTTAGGCAAACCAAATGTCGAGAAAAACTTAATTAGTGCCTTGACAACAACAGGTGCAGTAATTTTTCTTAAAGGAATGGCTTCAGGAAATCGGGTGGCTAGACACATCACAGTTAGTAGAAACTGATTACCACTTTTTGACTTTTTCAAAGGTCCTACACAGTCAATGAGGACATGTTCAAATGGTTCGCCAAGAACAGGTATTGGGTTTAACGGTGCTGGAGGAACAACCTGATTTGGCTTTCCTGCAATTTGACATACGTTACAAGATCGACAATAAAGTGTTACATCCGTTTTCAATCCAGGCCAGAAAAAGTGCTTTAAAATCCGGTTGTAAGTTTTCCTTATACCCAAATGACCCGACAGTGGATGATCATGTGCCAAGCACAACACATGTGGGCGATATGGGACAGGAACCACAACCTGATAAAAAACATCCCACTCGGCCTGGTCAGGTGATGAACACCACTTACGCATCAACAAATCATTTTCCAAAATGTAGGCGCTTTGTTTCGTCTTAGCCACATCATGCGGAATTACAGAATTAAAAAAGTGTAGTCAAAGTTTCATCTTTTTTCTGTGCAGTGATTAATTCCTCTCGTGTGATTTTTAAAATCAACGAATTTGTGTCATTTAAATAAGAACTTTTCACCCTTTCTGATTTCTTTTTCTCACATTCCAAATTTTCCTCTCCGTCTACGACAGAAGAAAAGAAAGAATCATTCAAAGCAATCTCTTTACGCGACTGTGCGCGAGTAACAGCGCAGGCAGGAAAAACATGAGGATAAGCCTCACCAACCTCATCAGATGCACATTCTGTCGGTTTGTCCAGCACTTCCAATAATGGCATCACTTTCCCTCCGGCTAAATCATTGCCTAGAATTAAATCTACCCCTTTCATAGGCAGTGAAATACAAACTGCAACACGGACAAATCCAGAACACAAATCACTTTTCAAATGCAGATTATGCAAGGGCCTTTTTACACATCCCATTTCGATTCCTTGCACTAATACGCTGGACTGACATGAAGTCTCATCAGAAAATTTCATTGCACTTTCAACAATAAAACTTTGCATAGAACCTGTATCACGAAGCATTGTGATTTCTTTTTGATCTTCATCACGACCAGTCAAAGAAATTAACCCCTTAAGAATAAAAGGACGGAACGTTTCATCCACATCCTCTTTGGAGTATACAGCTACAGTCTGTTTACAAGTCTTTGCAAAACCTACCGGTTTAGCTTGCGAGTTTTGTTTTCGTTTAAGTCGGGGACAATCCACAACAACGTGTCCTTTCTTGTGACAGTAAAAACAGTCACGATCCTCACTAACTCCTGGTGCATTACTTTTCAAGCGCATGAATTGTGTATTAGATAAAGATGGAACAGCGGGTGCATTTTCCACACGTGAATGAACAAAGACATTTTTGTGAGTTAAAATAAATTCGTCAGCTAAAACAGCGGCCTGTGATAGAGAAGTTACCTTTTGTTCATTTAGGTAAACAACCACTTTCTCCGGTAAGCAATTCTTAAATTCTTCCAAGAGAACAAGCTCACGCAACGAATTAAAATCTGCCACATTGTTAGATACACACCACTTATCAAAAAGCGTGCCCTTCTCTCTAGCAAATTCCACAAAAGTTTGATTAGAAGTTTTTCTGAGCGACCTAAACTTCTGTCTGTACGCCTCAGGAACTAGTTCATAGGCACGAAGTATCGCCGATTTGACTGAATCATACTTCAAACTTTCTTCAAGTGACAAAGTTGAGTACACCTCTAAAGCCTTTCCCACAAGTTTACACTGCAGTAACAGAGACCAGAATTCGAGTGGCCAATGCAAAGAAGTCGCAATCCGTTCAAACGCATTAAAATACGAATCAACTTCTGATTCTCTAAATTGTGGAACAAGAGCAATGTGCTTACTCACGTCAAAATTGGGACTAGGTGAGATCGACATCGAAGAAACATTTGAAGGAGAAACTGGATCTGGCTGATTAGCCTCCACAGCCTTCTTTGAAACCACCAATTCGAGCTGGCGCAGCCTCACTTGCGTATCAGCCTCGATTTCAAGTTTGCGTATTTGCAAACGTAGGTCAAGTTCAGCCTGACGGGTGTGCTCTTGGGAATCATAATATAGACGTGCCATACGAACTTTCAGTCGCGCATCGTCTCGTGAACCCACAGAAAGCGGAGAGAACGGTTCAAAGGGTGGCAGTCCAACACCAGCATCTGCAACGGCCTCCACCCCTGCATCTGCATCAGTTTTGCCACTACACACGTTCTTATCTCCCATTCCAAAAGAAGCAAACACCTCATCACCAGGGCTTAGATGATCAGCCGTCTCCTCCATTTCAATATTTGGCGTGAGAAGTACTTTAAGCTCAAGTAACTGGTCTATTACCTTTTGCTTAATTTCGGCTTTGCGATCCTGCTTATTAATTATCAATTTAAAATGATCAGCCACCAAAAACAAGTCCTGTTTCCGACAAACATTAAGCAGCTCCAACGACGGACTCTTAACAAATTCCTCTAAACTGAACATTTTAAGTTAAAGTGTCACGTGCTCAAAAGTGCTACAAAACTGCTACTTACTATGACAAACTTACCTACAATCACACTAGCCTACTACACAACCAACCAATTCTATTGCCACCACCATAGCTATTTCTTTGGTCATTTTATCTACCTCCCAAGGGTTTAAAATTCCATCCGGTAATATCTAACCTGAAATATTTTAAACAATCCGGGACGAGCCCCCATTAAATGTTACGACCTTTGATGGAAATTTTTGTCTAGGAATTAAATAAAAAGAGTAACATTGAGATGACCAAAAGAAGAGGCTTAAGTATGTGGCAAGAGATACACGGGACAATAAAATTAGCACCAAAAAAGATTTATTGCTCCCACAACCATGAACATTTACAAACATTGAAGAAAACCAAGAATAATAACCAATAGTAAATTATGTAACCAAAACAAACAGGAGAGGGAACTGAAAGTGGCGCTAGAAAAATCAAAACAATAAATATAACAAAATGAACCCCACTGTCTCCTCCCCGTCCTCTAAATAAGAAAACAAAAATATGAAAGGAAAAATCTTCAGCGCACAATGCGCCCTAAACCTACTCTAACTAAAGTAACACAAAAATACATTGGTAGCGCACTTCACTATGCTAGTGTATCTAATACATAAAAAAATCCTACGTGCAAGGTGTGTATGTCACGTGACTTACTATGCTGTTCCACATCTCCGTTGTCTGAAAGACAGTAGTTAATTTAGGGGGAGCTCCAGCGGGCTAAAAGTGTCAAAGACACTCGTTCAACAAGAACACAAATGTCACCAATGACAAACTTTACACAGATCTTAACAACTCTCACGGAAGTCTCGTAAGCATTTAAAGTAGTAGCAGAAAACAACACAACCAGTGACACGCCAAGTCAGAAGCCTAGCTTTCTTCCAGTCGCCGCTTCCTTTTTAAAGGCATCAGAACAGATCGCAATTGGCGGAGATCCCACGACGTCACAGATGACCAACGATGATTGACAGGCACATCCACCAATAGTGTTCTGAAAATAGGCGGTACCTAGAAGCGCTAAACAGAAAATAGAACAAGAGAACATACACAAGGAAAAACAGTGTACAGTTCGTAACACTCTTTTTGATAGATTTATTTCAAAATAACACTGACCATACTTTTTAGTTTAAATAAGGTATTATTTTTATTAGTAGTATTATTTTAGCATTACTGAAAGAGATTTGCAGTAATCATGAAAGCTTAAAGGGTTAGTTCGCCCAAAATTGTGTCATTAATTACTCACCCTCATATCGTTTCAAACCTGTAAGACCTTTGTTCATCTTCGGAACTATGTGACATTAGTGACATTAGTGGTTCAACCGCATGCGTCGATAAAGGTGGAGGACTGTCCCAGAAGAGACGAAATTGTTGAATAATCATCATTTTTGTTTTCTTTGCGCACAAAATGTATTCTCGTAGCTTCATAAAATTACAGTTGAACCACTGATGTCACATGGGCCATTTTAACATCATCCTTACTATGATTCTGTGCCTTGAGCGTGGTAGGACCCTTGCTGTCCTTGGATTTCATCAAAAATGTCTTAATTTGAAAAATATATCTTCTCAAATTATCTTAAATTGGGTGAACTATCCCTTTAAATGTTATGAAATAATGTTACAATGCAAAAAACAAACAAACAAAAAAACTTGTTCGTTTTTTTTTTTTTTTTTTTTTTTTTTTTTTTTTAAAGCATAATATTTTCAATATAGTATATTGAGTTTGTCCCAACGGGTATAAATTTGTAATATTTTAAAATTTGTTATTTTTCCTTTTTTTATTTTGGGGTTGAAATGTCTTGACGATGTTCTTGACAGGTTTTGTGAGAATCCCTCCACTCACCTCAGTTGGAGGGGTTCATTTCACATGTGGGCCAATGAGGTTTTTGTCTGTCTGCTGGTGTCTGGTCTACACGCTTGAGGAGTTCCCAGGTGCCTACCAGACTGTAACAATGTTTGCCAGGGCGTCTGACCCCTCTCTGCTCCATCTCTGTTAGTGGGCTGTCATTTTAACAATACTTGGTCGGACCCTTAGAGCAACTGACTTTAATTGATTGATGCCTCATAAATGTTGTGCCCTCCCCCACTTCCTGAATCAGTTCCACTCAACTGCCCATATTTCTCAACCTCCTTTTCACCCTCTACACATTTTCTGTGCACAGCCCCATGTAAGGAAGTGTGGAGGAAGTCTCAGCTCTCCTCAGGCTTAACCTTTGAGCTGAAGAATGCGTGTGTGTGTGTGTGAGTTAATGTGTGTGTGCATCAATGCGTCCCAGTGGAGAAGAATTCTTCACGTCTGAATTTTCATGAAGGCTTATAGTCTTGTTGCCCAAAAATAACATGAGAGACCACAGACTAGCAGAAGAATGCCGCTCTGTGTGTACGGTGCGTGAAACTTAAGCATCCTCCCTGGACTGAGCCTCATATTTCTCTCTCTTGGCTTATGAAACCTCTCATTCGATCTTTGAATAATGCAAATAACTACATATAGCACTAAAACCAGAAGATCTGAAATAGAAAATAAACGCTTTTGGCTTTTTCTCTGTATTTTGGCTAAAATAGTCTGTCCTGACTTGGGCTTTTTCTCATTTTAGATAAGCATCGAGTGCATTGATAACAGAGCTATTGAATTTTATTCAAAGTATCACTCTAAATGTTTCAAATAGTAGCAATTTTTGACATTTGAGATGGTATTGTGAATATATTGTGCATGCGGCATCTGTGAACAAGGGCTCTGCTGTTGACTCATATCCTTTATAATTCTCGCCGGCATTGTAAATGTCATCACATTTAAACCAAGGTGGCATTTTTATCTTTAACCCCAAATGCAATATTTTTTCTGTCCGTGTTGCTCCCGGAATAGGAGACTCTCATTTCTCTTCCATTTGGCATTGGGGGAGATGGAAATGCAGGAATGAAATGACTTGGTGCGACTCTAAACCCTGTTTCTCTTTTAATCTGTAATCTGCAGTTGAACCGTTACAAACAGTGTTTGAGTTTGACAGATGTGTACGGACCGCCTTCCACTTTACATGTGTCTAAATGATCCGTTGACCCAATAAGCGTGTTTGAGGCTAGCAGCACGGAAGAATGTCTGTCCCATTGGCACACATACTGTAGCTGGAGCAGTTGACATGTTATGTCATACACTGCCTGACATTCCAATATGCAATGCAGACTTCATTCTCGCATTGCATGTGTGTTTATGAATCAATGGTGTGTCCCTGGAGTGTTTTTAGTATCGAGCATTTGTCAGAATGGATCGTATTGAGTGTCTGTTAATTACAGTCTGTCTCATTCTGGCTCACAGTCTAGAATTTTTAGCTGATATAATAGCAGACATTATAACTCACAGAAGCCATTTGATCTCTATGTGTGCAATTGAGTCCCAAAATATCAGTATTTAATACATATATTTTATTTATTTTTTTACTTAGAGAAATCTAATTATCCAATTTTTAAATGGTATTTGTGGTGGTGTTTTGTTCCTGGTAGAAATATAAAAAATATATTTAAGAAATAATAATAATTTTCCTGTCTGCAGCAATATAACTGCATATTGTCTGGCCTTTCTGGCTCACCCCACTTCACATTTCTAAATGCATGTTTCTTGGGAACAAACACAAGAATTTCATATTAATAAATTAGATTTGTGAGATACTTATCTGGGTTTCCCAAGTACTTTCTGAAATGGGGACTCTCATAAACCATTACTATAAGGGATAAAATGAATGACTCTAAAATGTCCTGCTTATTACATGGCTTCTTACCAAATAAATAAATAAATGGAGATGAATTATTGACTTGAAATTATTTTATGTGTGAAAAATAAATTGCAGAGTGAGAGACATGAAATAGGATATTGGTTGCAAAGGACTGTGCTCATTTATGTAGTTTAGCACTCATTATACAACGATTTTGACTGCAGCATGCTATAATCTAATCAGAATTTAGTATTCCAGAAAATATTAATGTGTTTTACCTGTCTGGATAGTGTGGGCTGCAGCTGTGTGCTGGTCTTCAAACATCCCTTGTAATGAGGCAGTAAATTATCCACTGGAGCAACATCAAGACATTATCGTGTTCTGTATCTCACATACACCATTAGTCCAAAACAAATAGATGGTCTGCTCAAGTAATGCAGGGCAAATTAAATCCAGAGACATGGGGATATTAATTATGCTGGAATGGTTTTGTGAATACCCAGAGAGTAATTCTGTCTAAATCATTTTGTCTTCTGTTTTGTGTGTTTCAGGTGTAACAGTGTATAAAGTGAATAAAGGCACACTGATGATGTGGGACATTTTATCATATGGGTCTTTTTCCACATTTTAAAGGGTATGTCCTGTGACTTAAGAATGCTGACTTGTAATACCAGTCAAAAGTTTGAATTAGTTTCTTATTCCATTAGAAAACTGTCGTTTAAAAGCAGAGGTGCACCTTATGAGGTTTGGTGAGAGAATGCAAAGAGTGTGAAAAGCTGTAATGTAGACAAAGAATGGCTAGATGATTTTGATTTGTTTCATGTTTTTTAGTCACTGCTTAATTTTCATGCTTTGGCGTAAAAATAAAATGAATTTGGATGTTTTTGATTGATACTGAATATAAGCAACAAGCTTATGGACCTTGTCCTTTGGGAAACTTAATGGAGAATTGCAAGTTTTTAGATTAGATTTATAAATAGATGGATGGATAGAAATCAACCTCAGTTAAATTATGAGCTTCAGCTGTTGGTTGTGTAATGGCCTTATTTAATGCAGTGCTAGAATGTACTTTGGTTGTCTATTTTTGAGAAACCATTCTTGTTTTCTGGGTCTAATTAACCTCACATCAGAATACGAACATCATGAAATCCCAACAAAAATGCTCTTTATTTGAACTTTTTGGCTCAAATTAGTTAATTGCAATATACTCTAAAACAATTAAAAAATGGGGCACTATGCATCATTAAACTTAAATGCTCTTCTCAAATACACTGGGAGAGAAACAACTTTACCAAAGTGTTAAAAAAGTAAAGGCAAGAGAGAGACTCCCACAAAAAGACTGCAGCAGAGCAGGGAATCTAAGAGAATTAATAAAGGCCATTTTGGAACCGTTTTTAAAAAAATTTAAGTTTTTAAAAGAAGTTTTGTTTAGGAGTATGTTAGACTAAAATTCAGTGAAAACTAGAAAAATCTCTGAGTATGCAAGAGCTCCATTCATGTGTTTCTGTGACAGTTTATTAAAATATTCTAAGAAATATACTTTATTACTTCAGCTTTTCATTTTGATAAACAATGATAAATTGCTCCGCTTCACAAGATGCTCGTTTAATTATTTTGGCTTTGTATTTTGGAAATTATATCCTTTTAAGCTCAACCCAGTAAAAAAATGTTGTTGTCACCGCACTTCTAATTTGAGGCTTTACATCTGGTCCTTGTTGATTTTTTTGTTTCTGTGATTTATTAATACTGGAGTCATGATTCTGACATTTATGTCCGATCACAATGCGTTTAACTGTCGATTTACAGTTAATGTAATTATAGATGTCATTACTGTGATTTGGAGTAGTTCTGCAATTAAATTAGAAATGCACCTCCAAAGTTGTGTTAGCTATGTAAACTGTAGTTTGCTGTTTCATGCAAAGACTCGCCAAGAATTGTATGGTGCACTCTTAAGTGCCAAATTATTTCTACATGCAAGTTTCTTGATGATATCTGTATAATGTATGAACCTTTCAAAAAGCATTTGGTCTAGGATTGGATATTCCCTTGGAGGCTGGTGCAGGGCAGGAACAGGGAGGAGACAAGGAAGGCCTCCAGGGCGGATCAGGGAGTTCGAGGAGCCACGGCAGATCAGGAGACTCAGGGAGCCACGGTGGATCAGGAGACACGGGAGCTGGACGGGACCAGCGGAGGCGAAGAAGACGAAGGAGAGCATCCTGGAGCGAGCTCTGAGGTTGGAGCCGACACTGGAGTGAGCTCTGGGGAGCATTCTGGGCTCCAAGACATCCCATCATACCCTGATTCATATTCCCAGAGGTACATGCGCGTCAGACGGCGGGCTTGACTTCGGAGCCTCGAACGGCGGCGGACTAGACAGCGGAGCGGCCGGCGGGATTCCGGCTCGGGATCGGAGACGCTCCAGACACCGGATGACCAGTTGAGGTTGGTGTCTGGGAGTTCCATTGGCTGGTGGTATGTGATCCCGAGCCGGAACAGTGTAATGAGGACCTCTCTATCGAGAGAGCTGGCGAGGGCAAGCGGCACGAATGCACTCGCGTACCCAAAAGGAACACACCACTATTTTGATGCCTCCGCACCCACATTCATGTACATTCTATACAACACAGGCAAAGATTAAGGGCTTATACCGATCTCTAAAAGATGAACCAAAAGATAAAACATTAATAATACAAATGAACAAACAAGCAAAGCAAAAGGCAGCTCCCTCTTAGTTCTGTGAAACACAGCAAAACCAACGAATCAAGAAGAAATAAAGCAACCCCTTAAAGGTCTCTCCAGCGCTGGAAAGCTGCTCCAATATTAACATGGCTCTTGCCTGATTGTAACCCTTGTTTTTAAAGTTATATTCCCCTGATCTTTTTCTTTGCTTTTTCTTTTTTTATGTGATATTCTCATATATTATTATCATTAGTGGTAATAGTATTATTAGTTTTTATCTGTACACTTTACAATAGTTAAATTTGTTAACATTAGTTAATGCAATTGAAATGCAATGAATCGTGATAATTTCTCCATACATGGTTAACATTTAAAGCTGTATTAATTAACTTTTATTTATTGTAAATTAACATGAATTAACAGTAACAGAAAATTATTGAACAAAAGAACATTTATAAAAACTATAAAAATCAAAACTATAAAAACATGAATTTTAATAAGTGCAAAATATTGGTTATAATTGGTTCATGATACTTGTTGCATTATCCAATGGCGAAAAAGTTACCCTTATTGTTCAGTGTTGCCATTTATTTAAATATATTTTTACACAGACACACACACGTTTGTTTTTGTGAAAAGTGGGGACATCCCATAGGCATAATGGTTTTTATACTGTACAAACTGGATGTGCTATTGCCCTACTACACCAACCCTACACCTAAACTAAGCCCTCACAGGAGACTGTGCATTTCTACTTTCCTAAAAATAACTCACTCTGTATGATTTATAAGCATTTTGAAAAGTGGGGACATGGGGCAATGTGCTCATAAGTCACCTTCACCTTGTAATACCTATGTCATACCTGTGTTATTATACAAATTTATGTCCTCATTTGTCACAAAAACGCGCGCACACACACACACACACACACACACACAGAGAGAGTTGTAAATGCTGCTGTATTTCCAAGTATGTATTTAAAAGTTATGAACACTATAAAGAGAATAGCTCTTTTTTTCTGTGTTCTTGTTGACTGGAAACTCCTTCGCCTGTTAGTCTGCGGTAAAGGGCTACGGCTAACTCTCAGCGGTATGTGGACTTATTTACTTTGGCACACTGATTTATTTTCTAAAAAGCACTGTTCTTAGCTGTCTCAGAGGCACATAGCTGTATACTCTGCTTATGAAACTAAGCTGTGTGGTTTCAGTGGTGCCCATGCTGTTGTGAATATGAATGCGTTGGAATGCAGGGCGAGCTGAGGGTTAGAGCAGCGTGACTAATTCTGGGATCTCCTGTGAAGTGTGTGGCTGACTGGTTCAGGCTGTCCTTCACGCCTGGCTGATGAGACTACATGCCTAGCGTCCTCTCAGCTTGCTGGGCTGTTTTGGAGAAACATGTCAATGAAAAAAGCACATAGTTGCCAGTAAAATTCAACCAATTCCAAAGTAAACATTGCTAGGCTGTATCATATTAGTGATTAGTCCATTTGAACTCAATAAGAAAATTCTGTTGTTCAAGATGTGGGAGGATACTTTCAAAATGTTTGGTGTACGGTAAATTATTTTTTTTCATGTCTACACTGATTTAGCATTGCTTATCAATTTAATTTTCTAATTTTACTGCTCTGCTCGGTCTCCTCCGTGTCCCTGTCTAGGAAATGATCTGCCTCTATTGTCCTTTACTAACCATGTGCAACATGAACCACTTTCAATATTTGAAACTGAAAGCATGGAGACTTTAATTTGCAACCTGATGAACAAAGGTATTTGTATTCAAGTTTATGTACCATAATTAATAAGTATTAAAAAAAGAGAAAAAAAGACTTAATTGTATGTCCTTTGTGCTGGTTTCCCAAGCTGTTTTATCAGTCAAAACACATCCAATGCACACAGATGAAATATTCAGAAATCCAGAGAGGCATCACTTCTTATGCCAAGCCAAACAACAGCAGAATTATGCAGTAAAATGTGCACGGTCCGGTCCGTATGCCGGTACATCTTAATGGCTGTTGTAACAGTTATGACTTTCAAAGTGTCTTTTGTATGTACTTTCAATCTGTTATAGTTTTACGATTAGCCATTGTGGCTCCGGACAGCGACTGATTTATCAGCTAATGTTCTGAAGGAGCAGAAATGACCTTTCTAATAGTCATTTTCTTCAATCATTAAAACTCTTTAATGTTAATAATGTCCTTTTGTGAAAGTGCTGCACAATGGCACTGCTTCATTAGTGTAAAAGCAGGGAAATGTGGATTTATTAGCGTGTCAGGGTAAAGCAGCTTTGCTTTGTTTCCGATTAACAGGTTTGGAGAAATTCCTGTTGCCTTCTCAGACAGAGTCCCAAATGGGTTTTGTTCCAGTAGGTTTCATTTTGGTATTGATATGCTAATGTTTTAATTGGCAGAGTGAGACGAAATAGGATTGCTGTGTAAATTCATTACAATTTGAAAATATTTCTGCAGGAAAATTGCTGATTACTTAATATGTTGTTAGTTGGAGAGCTGTCTTTGGCATTGCTTTTTTACAGTTGCAGAAAGCAGTGGGGTTTTTTTTACCTGGGGGTCTCATCAAATATCTGCAGGGATTTATTTCACTAAGTCCTAAACTTGTTTAAATGTTTTTATAGTTTCATACTATTAATCAAAATGTTAGTAACCAAAAATTTCAGATTTGCAAAAGATTTGAACTTGAAAAATGGTGTTTTGACATTTTTCTGCGTTTGAAGACCCGCTTGCTTGGTGGTGGAATAGTGAGGCAAGATACCTGGCCACAGTTGCTTAAAATGCATTTACGCAACAAGCACACCATCTGAACATGTGTTCAGTGAGGCTGGACACCCATGAGGTCCTCCCTTAAACCAGACAATAAAAACATGTTTGTTTTTCTGTCAAAGAATTTTAAATCTAACATATAAAAGCCAAGGTAGGCTTAAGCATTAGTGTTTACTTGTGATCAGGCCAACACAGATTTTCCAGCATGTGATTGAAGTTGTTACAAATTATTTAGGCTACTTATTTAACTGTATTATTTCTTTGAGTGATTTGCAGGCTGCGTGTTCCCGTGTTCACTGAAAGAAGTACTAAAATAAACACATACGTTTGTTAATAGTTTGAGCTGCACCCGCATTTATTTATTTTGTATTTCGAAATATATATTAGTGCTTTCAATCGATTACATTTTTTTTATTTATTTCTGAAATTAATCCCACCTAACATTAGTTTTTAAATATACTTTTATATTGCAATAATTTCACATTCAGTCTTCAAATTTATGTACAAACAACATATTTTTAATATTTGTTTAATGGCATCTTTTTTTTATGACAGTATCACTGATACCAAGTAACTGATTTCCCTATAAAAACAATCCCCTAATATTTAACCATTGACTATAGCCATTAAACATTACATTATAATTAAGAGCTATCAATTTGAACATTTATTAGACTTTAAAATTGAAATTGAATAAAGTTATCAAACACTAAATTCTAAACTAAATACAGAAAAATACTTACAGCTATAAAAGTTATTGATTTCCTCTTTCTTTTATTCTTGATGAACAGACATCACAGCAGCTGGTTTTTAGGTTGTTTTTGGCTGCTATTTCTTTGAGAGATGTCGCTGCTGAACGTGATGCTGATCTGACACGCATCGTATTTTCTCTCAACTCTCATCACCTTTACTGACCCATTTCAGTCTCTACTAATGAGCTGACGAGTTGAATCGGGTGTTATGCTGTGTTCAAGTCCTCCTGGGACGTTCGTACTACGAGTTGATAAGTCGTTATTACGACGTCAGGTGCGTTCAAGTCACTTTGGTCGGAAAAAGATGGCGATTTTAACTTTTCTACATAAAATTCAACGATTTTTTTTTACTCTACATCTACAAAAATGTTGAGTTTCCCACTAGTAATAACGACTTTGTGGTGGCGTTCATGTGCATTCAACTCGTAAATACGATGTATCCGACATGACTTGAATGTGCTAGGATGCTCCAGGACACTTTTGAAAATCGTTTCAGAGACATGTTCTTAATGTAACTCATATATAACATATTACATGCACGCATAGTTTTAAGGCAGCTTCAATCGCCTTTTTGGTAACTTCATGCCTTAACTGACCACGACATTGCATGCACGTAGTTTATTTCACGCTTTGATATGAATGATGCAGGCTGTAGCGTCCGCGCTTGTTTGACTCTTGTCTGCCGCTGAAGTGAAGCTGGAGCACTCTCTGGATTGATGTGATTGTAAAGACGTTCTGCGACTGAATAAATGCACTTCTTGTCAAGAAAAAACAGACAGAAACAGCAGTTATGAGTGGGGTGGCCAACCCTTGGCTCTGCCCCTGCGTTAAATAATTTTACATTTTTAATTAAAACCATTGGGTACCGGTACCGTACCAGTTAAAATGTGAACGGTACCCGACCCTATTAACCATACATGTAACCATACCGGTATATATTATATTTAAAACGGTGCGATGTCATAATTTTGCTCAATTCAGTATTTCATATGCTGCTGTTGCAAAGGCAGTGCTTCCCAAACCGGTAAATGTGACAACAGAACAACGCGATAGATCAAACAGATGAAACTCTATCAATGTACCCAAATTAATCAATTAAGAGAACAGTAGACGTGAACTGTGGCATTACTTTGCATACAAAACAGATGACAAAGGTTAGGGAACTGACCTTACTGCAAGCGTTGCTATAAATCATGTGTTTCCACAGAGACATCAAACCTTTTTAAGCACTTGTGGCTTGCTCATCCTGATCTTTTCAGAAAATTAAGAGATCAACAGGTGAGTGTATCATTCATAAATTCAGATTTAATTTGAACTTTTATTTACAACTGATCAATGCACATACATAAGATGTGATACAGTAACAAGGAAAGCTCAAATGTGCATGTGAACCAGTGAAGTTTTGATCAAGTAATATATGCACTTGCATTTCATACAGTCGAATATTGATTGAATTTGAATTAAGCAAGAGTTTTGCTATAGCTATTAATTTTCGTATCAATAATATGAGCGGAATGTTTCTGCCGTGCTGTCAACCGCTAATATGAAGCAGCCGAGAGTGAGATTTATCTTTAATGCTTTTTCTTGAAAAAAAATCTGAGAGAGAAATAATAGTGATTTTGAATATTACTTTGACTGTTAGAATAACACTTTACAATAAAGCAACATTTGTTACATTAATTACGTTACTTCAGTTGTATTTATTTTATTTATTTATTTATTTATCAAAATGTAACTTATGTTCCCGGTAGGTTTTTTTGAGACATTTTGTTTGCACTGAAAAGATAAGAAGATTTGAATATATTTTACTTCAGATTAGGGGTGGGAGAAAAAAATCGATTCACCTAATTATTGCGAATCTTTTTAAAACGATTTAAAAATCGATTGGTTTACCTCAGAATCGATTTTTATTTCATTATTTTTCCTAAGAGGTGGTGGGGAGAAGTTAGCACTTTGTTTAACCCTTCTTGAATCAAGTTAGCGCCCAACAGAGGGTGAAATGTATAGGTGTGTTCGACTTGGAGCAGTACCGCGCAGATCAGTGTATGACCTCAAAGTACCGTGAGAGCGATTCGAAAGCATGCGGAGCCATCGTTATATAGATCAGTGGGAGCCGTCTGTTCTCTGTAGCTCCCACGGTGCTTTGACGTCATACAGCCATCGTTCTGCGTGCGCAGTGCCGCTGCATTAGATGACGTCATATACGTTTAAAGCCGGTGTTGTGCCTATTTTCGACTGACTCCCTGCCAAATTATTACCCCCCTCGTTGAAATCGCTACCTGATTGCTTACTCCTAACCCCTCCCCCACACCTAACCCTAAACCTAACAATACTAGGGGGTAATAATCTGGCGGGGGTCAGAATTCGGCACTCCACCGCAAGAAAGCAAAACAATGACGGAGGCAGAGGATCAAATTCACGTTTTGAATCCTAACTGCCGGTAAAACCTGACTAAACATGACTAAAACGGTATGCAAAGAAACATAGCACTTTATTTTATTTCAGAAAGTATTTTTTCTGCTCATTTTGTTGAACATTTGACTGTTATATTCATGTGCAAGTTCAGGGTTTTGGTACTTTTAAAATTTCATGGTTCAAAGTACTTTAAATATACACTGTGTATGTGTATGCTCCAGAAATAAAAGTTCAGAAAGATGTGATGCATTGTTTTTGTTAATGACTCATCATATACAGTCTCTTTTAAGGGTATAATCAACTTTCCATTGTCTAGCGTTTAATAAGAAAACAAAAATCACAATAAATTGTAATATCGAATCGCATTAGTGACTATATTAGGGATGTACGATATTGGATTTTTGCAGATATCTGATATGCCGATATTTTTCTACTCATTTTGACCGATATATTTTACCTTTTGTTTGGAAACAACACCATGTCTCTCCTGTGCAGAAATTGTAAGCAAAATATTTTTTAATTTTGGTTAGTTTTTAACAAGAACTTCATTTGTCAGAATTAAACACTAATTAATGTTTTTTGACAGAACATTGAAGCTTTGAAAATAACTATAAATAAACTATATATCAATTTAACTATAAATAAACTATATATCAAAATGTCCCCCCCCCCCCCCCCAGAAAGATGCAGTATTAACCCTACCATTTTATTTTAAGATTTAACATTTGTAGATTTTCTAAAGCAAAAGAGTTGTAAAAATTCTGAAAACCTTTTAGAGCTAGCTATGATTTGTTTAAAAAATAAAACATATTACACATTAATGAATAAATCAGGATATATAAAATTATTTAATTTACAAGTGTCATGTTTGTGATTTTTAATATTTTTTCCTCCATGTAAGCTATAGTATAATGTTACTTGTGTAGCTTATTTTGCTTTTAATTGATTTAGAAGTAGGCTAACAGCGCCCCCTACAGATTCAAACTCTTGACAGAACGGCATTAGGACCCGGGGGAGGCTGCCTCTGCAAGTGCTGTTACTGTTTATACACCGAATGCGTCATTCATCTGTAAGTGCTTTCACAGATTAAATGCAGTGATCCAAAAGAGTGAATCTATATAGTCGTTCAGACAAAACTTTGCTTCAAAAATGAGTCACACTGTTGACGTGATGTAATTGCTAGCACACCCTGAGCACATGTGAGTTAAGGTATTCCACTTATCGGCAAGACAAATCGGCATAATTTTTCATATCGGGCCGATGGTGATATTTACATTTAAAGCCGTTATGGGCCGATTTCGAAATCACTCCGATAATATTGTGCATCCCTAATATAACATTATAATTTAATATAATATTGAGTATTTTCACATCTAGGTGGAATTGTTTTTAATTTGTACTACTGTCTGTTCAAAATAAATGAAAAGAAACCTATATAATATGTATGGTAGTTGGTCCTTTAAAAAATGGTTGGTGGTAAAAATCAGCCACCGTCCCAGCCCTAATACCTTCTGATGTTCATTCATGTTTATTTTGTGCTGTAAAGGAACTATAAAGTAAAGAGGGCGAGATGATTGTGCCGCTTAAACTGAGATGCTACAGCGATCTGTCACAACACATTAAAGAGCCACAAACCGGGTTTTTTTGTTTTAAATTCTTGAAAAATTACAAAATTTGAAAGCGGTTTCATATCAAAAGTAAACTATATTTTACAAAATTATTTAGACTTGTGATTTTACCTGCAGATGATAAAATCGGCAAAAAGTAATAGGTTTTCATTAAATACAGCTGCTAGGAAACAGAATATTCCCTGGGGGTGAATTTTTTTTTTTTGGCTTGTAAACAACCTCACAAAACATCTAGCAACTTCTTATAAAATGCTCACAACACAATGGCATAACTGCAACAAGTATTTCACAGAGAAACACTATTGATATTTTCTGCAGTTATTATTAATTTCAGTTTACCTGGCAGCTTCACCATTAGGACATCTGTTTTTCTGTATATTTGTCTGCCCCCACTGAAGGTGAAGCAAGCCAACAATGAGATCACTAGAGAAATATTTTAGGGCTGAATAGATTTCAGGAATTTGCACAAATCTTATTCTTCTTGCATAGCAATATTTTATGTCTTAGACTATTTTAGCATACTGCAGTCGGTCTAAGACTCTGTGCGTGTGTGTGTGTGTGTGTGTGTAGAGGAGAGAGTCTCCTGTTCTTATTTTGGAACTATGAAAGTGTTTGAGAATGTTAATTGCTATGACAAGGCTGCTTTGTAGATAAAGCAGCCAAAAACCACAGGGGGCTTTTTATCCATGATGAGTCTCACTGACACAACCTCCATAAAAGGTTCTTCAAGTCACCTTTATTTATTTATATAGTGCTTTTAACAATGTAAATTGTGTCAAAGCAACTGCACAATATCAAAAAAGGAAAATAGTGTCAATAATGTAAAATGAAAAGATTAAAAAAATATTTTCAGTTAAAGGCATTTCATTATTGAATTCAGTGATGCCATCATCCAGCTCAGTTCAGTTTAAATAGTGTCTTTGCAATCAGGTCGACGATATCGCTGGTAATGAAGTGTCCCCAACTAAGCAAACCAGAGGCGACCACGGCAAGGAACCAAAATTCCATCAGTGACAGAATGGAGAGGAAAAACCTTGGGAGAAACCAGGCTCAGTCGGGGGGGCAAATGAACCAGCAGTTCAATTCCAACTGCAGCAAAACTTCACTCCATTGCGTTCTTAAAACAGACCAGTATGAAAGAGCACAAATCAGAGCGATCACAACTAAAATTGTTACAAAATGATGACACATCAGCGTCACACCTCACAATTTGGCTCTTATCATCTGTTTGGAAAAAGTCAGCATAATCTTGCTTTAAACCAGTGGTCGGTAACAGGCGGCCCACGGGCCAAAAGTGGCCCCCCAGCAATAATATCTGGCCCGCGCCTGTAACCAGATTATTTTGATAGCGGCTGGTTCTGAAATAGATCTGTCATGACAGCAACAAATAGTGGAGTGGAGTGGTGTGATTTTTGAATGGAGCTAGGAGCAGATTTTTTAAAAGTCGGAGCGTCGTGGTTTTCACTCGCTCCAAGAGCGCTCCACCACCATCACAAGTACAATTCATGCCAACGACCCGTAATATAGCTGCATATTTAGCAAGAATTCACATTTTAAACATATTTAGCTAGATAGCTAGAATAGCTTTTTAGCTAAATAGCTTTTTAGCTTTACGCAGAGCGGTATTTCTGATATCAGTAGCCGGGTTTCCATCCAAAGTTGCGAATTTAACTTATGCACAAAATTGGAATAAGCCTATCGCATAAAATATTTGCGAACGAGCACCGTTTCCATCCAACGAGTCAAAGAGAACAAAATCGTCACTTCCTGGTAAACTGGCACTAAATAGCCTATAGAAAACTAGGATAAACTACTGAATATAATCATTTTCATATCCGGGAGCGGAGTGATTTATTAAATGCTCGGAGCGCAGAGGGGAAATTGTTGACGCTCCACTCCGCTCACATACTCTGTTCGGACACCGCCACACAAATGTGGCTTTGTTAACGACTGTCGCAGGATTTTACACAGAGTAACAGCTCACTACCAGTTACAAAATACACTGTAACAGTCAGTCACAGGCAATTCTGGTTGCAGTTTCATCAATTAATATCTTTAATTATCCTTTGACTATGTTCTGGCCTCCATCTAGTGGTGAAATTCTTTTTTGCCCCGATGCCAAACTTACTTGCCGAGCCCTGCTTTAAAGGTGCCATAGAATGCATTGATACAGTATTTTAAATTGTTCTCTGATATCTACACAGAAGGTATGTGGCTTAGGTAAGGGCAAAAAATCTCCAGAAACGATTTTACATGTCCATTTACAACCCTAGGATTTCTTCTTAGAATGAAACGGTCTGTTATTGGCTTATTTGGCAGGGTCATGAATAATAATGAGCTCTGCTCTGATTGGCTGTTTCACAGTACGGCTCATCAGCAAGAAGGAAGCACAGGGAGGAAAATATATATTTAAATACTTTCTCTCGCAGTTATATCGTCGGGTAATTATACTGTATATAAAACGCGGGCATCAGGGAGCCGTTATTAATATGCGAGGCATTGAAACTGCTTTTGAACGATCCATCGATCGCGTTATAGTTTCACTTTCAAGAGACGCGATCACACAAACTATGTTTACATTATGGAGCAACAGTACTTACCACACATTTCACAAGATCAGATGCTTGTCAGTGGTGCTCAGGATCTGTAAGTCATTCGCCATCATCCTCATCTCTCCTTACTGAGAGTGAAATCTTATGTACTGTAAGTTAACAGGCTACCGCTAGCAAGGAGCTAACCATGTCCCTTTAGTGGCTCGCGTTATTTGCTTTCTGTGCCTTTCTGAATACAGACACCAACCCATCCCTGCACTTCACACCCCCTGCACGGCCTGGAACATAACATTTATTTTGTTATTTTCGCTGTTGTCCGCGCTTGTTTATTTACAATACCTGCAGAGCTTCTGATGGTTCGGCCGTCTTAGAACAAGGGCGGGTTTATGCAAATGTTGGGGGCGTAGTGATCCCGACTGTTGCGTCACAGTCGGTGTTATGTTCTGATTCGCCTGTTTTTCAGTGGTCTTTTTTAATCACGAGATTTACATATGAAGGAGGAAACTATGGTGTTTGAGGCTCACTGTATGTCATTTCCATGTACAGAACTGTTATTATTTAAATATGCCAGGGTAAAGACAGTTTTTCAATCTATGGCACCTTTAAACAATCATGTGTGAGTGGTTTCAGAGACATTTCCGATTTTTGAAGGCCTTGTAGATGATGTTGAATCATCAGAATGAAATATACACACAGCTCATGGCTGTGTGGCTCTTTTTTATGCCATTACTTGTTCTCTGTAAGTTATAACTGTTTCTACATCTAAGATCACCACCTTTTAAGCACCTTTATTTTGTGTAAGCAACAATTTCTACCAAAAAATTTTCTTCCTCCCAAAATTTAGTGTACTTTTTGAGGGATGAACATGCCTGAGATAAAATATTTAGACATGATGTAATGTGTAACAAAAACAGAAAAATCAAGGTACACTCACTTTTTATTGTGCGTCATTTCCAATTATTGTAATTGTCAGAATGTTTAAAAAAGTGGAAATATTATTTTATTATTAGGGGGCATAAAAGGCTAGCTATTGTTGAAAACCAGCTTTGAGCAAGATCTCTGCATTATAGCCTCAGCTTTGGGAAAAGATCAGTTTAAACCAAATTAGTCAGCACACTGTGGGTGCTTTGTTATGGTACAGTAATTTCAATATCGCCCCATTGTGGTAGTGAGTAGTTGGGCCTCGCTCATAACTTTTTTTTAAAGTATCAGGCATTCTCTTGCCAGAGACAGGTCACATTCAGATCACTTTCCCCTTCAATCTTTTTGTGAATGGTGTATGTACAGAGTAATTTCCCTGTTCACTGGGTTGTTTCTGGGGCTGTAATGCCATCTAGACCCCATGGAGGACCACCCATCCTGCAGCAAGGAAGGTGTCTGGGACCTGTAGCTCACCACGCACTCATCCTTGACAATTCATTCTCGGCTGTGTCTCTTGTGTTCTGACCTTGACTCTGCAGGATTCATTTTCTGGTAGCTCTCCTCTCTTTCTCTCTTTCGATCCCTCCTTCTCTCTGTCCTCCCCTTTCAGGAGCTCCACCTGATTGATCTGCCACCTTCAGCACCTTCTCTGTGAAAAATGTGTTGTGTGAAATGGTGAACATGGCAAATAGTTGGGTGATTATTCTCAGGTTCTTGAGCTGTAGGGCACAGAGAGGAAAATGACACTCTTATGTGAAAAGAGCAGGTTGCAAGATTAAATACGTGTCCAGAGAGTCAGCCATTTTTAAGACTGTGCCATTTTTATTGTTGTCTTGAATATGACGGTTCTTTCTGGTGCCCAAATTAGTTTTCATGAAACAGTACTTTTCATTGTCAAATTAGGGAATGGAATGATTTTCTTGGTCCTGTCTGTCTTGTTCTTTTTTTTTTGAAGCAATGATGTCATTGTCTCTAAACAGGGGTGTTCATTTTCATGGAAAGTTGGCTGGGGCCACTGGCGATGCATCAAAGTTTAACTTTATGCAAATGAGCGGGAACACGAGGCAGTGACTATTAAAGGTGGGGTATGTAATTTTTCAAAAACGCTTTAGAAAACTGAGTCGGGGCCTGGTACCAAAACAAACTTGTAGCCATTCAGCAGTATGGGGCGTCTCTACTCATGATGTGGAGGCAAGAGCATTCAGTGAACAGCTGAGCCAAGCGACTGAAAGATAGAGATGGCGGATAAATAACAAAAGAGGAAAATGTCTGCGGAACGATAAGGCAAGAAGTAGGACCCATGTAAATATTGGATCAGCTTTCCAGCGCTGGAGAGAACTTCTCGATAGGTTAGTAACACCGGGTCTACACCGAATGCGGTGCGCCGCAACAGCTAAAGTCTGCGTACACTGGATGCGATAAAGCGACCGTTGAAAATCATTTGAAATTTGTGTCAGTACGTCATAAATAGAATATAGCAGCAGTTTTCTGTCGGGGATTTGTCTTGTGGAACCACGCAGTATCCAGTGTACACAGCATCACTGATTATAATGACTTCTATAGTATTTTGTCACGCCGATCGCATCCGGTGTAGACACGATGTAACATTGGTTTTGCTTTGTGTCACAGAACTAATCGTTGCCTGGGTTGCGTGGCTATGTATGTGTGGGGCGGAGCTATCAAAATAGGGGTGAGACCCTTTTGGGGTAGGGACGTGTTTGTTTTGGTGATTTCAAATATCAACATTGGCTTCCAGAAATCGCTTATCCCACCTTTAATAGGATTATATTGAAATAAATATCGGTACTGTGGCAGAGATTTTTAAACTTTTGTTTTGGTCAGCTGAACGCCTTTGACCTAAAATATTCCCTGAGTTAATATTGCAATAATTTAACAACAAATTTGCAAAGATTACTTACTGCCATCAATATGTTCATATTCATATTACTCAGGGTGTGTAAACAGATGGGGGGGGGGGGGGGGGGGCTCATGAGTATTCTCTCTATTTTTAGTATTACTTTTATGTATTTACTCAGTTGTGATAATGTATTATGTGTTTGTGCTCAGTTCTTGTATTATAGCTGTCAAGAACTCCAGGAAACAATGACAGTATATAGCAGTCAGGTTTTTGTTGTTTTCAGAAATGGCCCTCCAGTTTAATATCTCAGGTAACAGTTGTTCATCACATGTAATTTCATAAGGGATAATTAACAGAGTTTTTGTAATGTTTGATTTAGCCGGCAGGTTTGTTCAAAACTCAAAAAGAAATATCATCACGGTGGGATTTAATTATGACAGTATCTCCACAGGGAATTTGCAGTTGTTATTGTATACACATTTACAGACATAAACATGCAGTGCTGTAAACCAGAGCAAGACACTTCCATAATTAACAAATGCAAATTCCTCTTATTCCCACATACTGTGCAGGTAAATGTGTGCACTTCCAGCTGGCTTTGTCTGTGTGTTTACATTAGACCAAAGAGGCTTTTGATTGTTAGGACCTGCATAGCGCATGTGATTGCATTTTCTTATGAATTAGAATTAAATTGATTTAACATTAATTCATTTATTGTGGAAACATTCATTGATGCTTAAGAAAGCAGTACACTGTCTGAAGAACCAAAAGGATGTGAACTTTTGAAGCAGCTGATCAATGTAAATTGTTATTATGTAAAATATCTTCTGAAACGTAAGCATTTAACTGTGTTATGGAGGCTGAGCTATACAAAAATGGGTCATTTTCTAGTGGTTGTTACTCTTCTATTGTTAATTCTAGAGACCTGTATTGCATTAAAATGTACTGAACAAAGTTTACCTTGCAGAATTTGCAATATGTTAATAATTTTAACAAAATTAACAGCAAAAAATACTAGGGATCATAAAAGTGAGTACACCCCTGAAGAAGAGTAAAACACTGAAGAAATGACACTTTGCTACAATGTAAAATAGTGAGTGTACAGCTTGTATGACAGTGTAAATTTGCTGTCCGCTCAAAATAACTCAACACACAGCCATTAATGTCTAAACCGCTGGCCCAATTAGCCATTTTCTCTCCCAGGTGTCATGTGACTCGTTAGTGTTACAAGGTCTCAGGTGTGAATGGGGAGCAGGTGTGTTAAATTTGGTTCAAGTTTATTTGTATAGCGCTTTTTACGATACAAATCGTTGCAAAGCAGCTCTACAGGAAATTAAGTTTCCACAATATATTTATATATTGTAGAAACGCAATATATTTAACTTATGGCAAAATTTGGTAATTCTGTATGTTGTCTGAGCGTTGGCATCCTCTGAGGTCCTCTGAGGGGTTGGTATCATCTTTTATCAGGTGTTCGGTCATCTCAGATCATTTAAGGGTTGGATCCAGACTGAAGCTTCTGTAATTCCTAGTTACAGAAACAGAGAAACAAATAGAGACATAATTAGCGTAGCTGCTGTTCCAGCTAAGCAAAAACGATTTGTTCAACCCAAGTTAAAGAATAATAATAATGTACATTTGATCCAATATAACTGCAGTACAAGATTATAAGATGCATTATGTGAATGCTTGGCTAAAGAGATGTGTCTTTAATCTAGATTTAAACAGAGAGAGTGTGTCTGAACACCGAACGTTATCAGAAAGGCTATTCCAGAGTTTGGGAGCCAAATGTGAAAAAGCTCTACCTCCTTTAGTGGACTTTGCTATCCTAGGTACTACCAAAAGTCCAGAGTTTTGCGACCTTAGGGAGCGGGTTGGATTGTAGCGTGGTAGAAGACAAGTTAGGTACGCAGGAGCTAAACCATTTAGGGCCTTATAGGCAAGTAATAATATTTTGTAAATGATACGGAACTTAATAGGTAGCCAGTGCAGAGACTGTAAAATTGGGGTATTATGATCATATTTTCTTGACCTGGTAAAAACTCTATCCGCTGCATTTTGGACTATCTGTAGCTTGTTTATTGAAGATGCAGGACAACCACCTAGCAGTGCATTACAATAGTCCAGTCTAGAGGTCATGAATGCATGAACTAGCTTTTCTGCATCAGAAACAGGTAGCATGTATCGAAGCTTGGCAATGTTTCTAAGATGGAAGAATGCTGTTTTTGTAACATGGGAAATATGATTTTCAAAGGACAAGTTGCTGTCTAATATAACACCCAGATTTTTGACTTTAGAGGACGTAACAGTACATCCGTCTAGTTGCAAATTATAATCCAAGAGATTGTGTGTACTGTTTTTTGGTCCAATAAGTAATATCTCGGTCATATCTGAATTTAATAGGAGGAAATTATTGGTCATCCAATCTTTTAAATTTTTTACACAATCTATTAGCTTAGATAGTTTAGAAGTTTAATCTGGTCTTGTTGAGATATATAGTTGAGTATCATCAGCATAACAATGAAAACTAATCCCGTATTTTCTAATAATATTACCAAGGGGCAACATGTATATTGAAAATAGCAGAGGACCTAGGACAGATCCTTGTGGTACTCCATACTTTACTGGTGATAATTGAGATGACTCCCCATTTAAATGAACAAAGTGGTAGTGATCAGACAGGTAAACCATCTTAAAGCCTGCCCTTGAATACCAGTATAGTTTTGTAATCGATCTATGAGTATGTCATGGTCTATAGTGTCGAACGCAGCACTAAGATCAAGTAATACTAGCAATGAGATGCAGCCTTGGTCTGAAGCAAGTCATTTGTAATTTTAACAAGTGCAGTTTCTGTACTATGGTGAGGCCTGAATCCTGACATTCTATATATATATATATATATATATATATATATATATATATATATATATATATATATATATATATATATATATATATATATATATATATATATATATATATATGTATATGTATATATTTTTATTTTTATTTTTTTTTATTTAGTACTGCCTTGGAAAAGATGTCACTGTATATTTGCATTATGTAGTCCACAAGACAAAATAATAGCTGAATTTATAAAGATGACCCTGTCATCTGTTTACGCTTGATTTGTAATACTGTACTAACTTGTAAATCCAGTTGTTTTTGTATTTTGTCATAGTTATTCATGAGTCCTGAGTTGTTAAACTGCCCTTCAGAAAAATCCTCCAAATCCTGCACATTCTTTTTAAAATGTTTGACATTATGATAGCTCTTATGCTTTGATAATTCTAAACATTTTGCAGATTCTGCAAGGTGTATGTAAACTTTTGACCACAACTGTATTCCTTTAGTTTGATGTTGACATTGTAGCAGGCCTCAACTAAATATGGAGTAATGTTAGTGTGTTTATTCCATTTCCTTATGCTGTATCCACCCATCCCTCAGGCCTTATGAGTGTAATCCCCCAAAAAGCAAAACAAGTGTGCTTTGAATGTGGTATGCACTGACCCAGATAACCGCATCCTCCACTGTAGTGTGAGTGATACTCTCCATGCCCCCGGAGCAGCTGGGTCAGTGTACCAGCCTGTATGACAAACACATCGTTGAGGCCAGTGGGGATAAAAGTTTAGATGGGATGTTCTGATACTGTCTAATGGAGTCTTTAATAATGCACATAACTTCATGGGGAGCAGTGAAGGAAAGAATGTCCTGTAAATTAGCAATTGAAATAACTGTGAGGTCTGAATACTTCATGCCAATAGTGAGAAATGAGTCCTAGGTATAATAATATGTAATGGAAATGTACATTGCTTGAACTGTAATGGTATTCATGATTGATTGAGGTACTTAATTTCTATTTCGATATGAGAAGCATAGCTGAATGAATAGATTAATGAGAGAGATAGAGAGCTACTGGTGCATCAAGGCTAAAATATGAATAGCTGTTGGTTCAGTTCTCCTGCTATTATCACAAAGGAATTAATTTAACTTTGGATATTTTTAACTTGTGTGTTTGTGCGTGTGTGTACAATGAACAGTTATGTTTTTTTATTAACATTAAGATTCATTTATGCTTTGAATTTTTCTCCAAATGTTAGTTCGTGTTAGCTTACTCCGGTCAAAAGTTTGAAATAATGACAATTTTAAAAGTTTTTGAAAGAAGTTTTGTATGCTCACTTAAGGCTGCATTTATTTGATATTAAATACAGTACAGTAAAATTGTGATTATAAAGAGAAATATTTTAAATTCTAATAATATATAGTCATGGCCAAAAAAATCGGCACCCTTGGTAAATATGATCAAAGAAGGCTGTGAAAATTAATCTGCATTGTTAATCCTTTTGATCTTTTATTTAAAACATTCACAATCTAACCTTTCATTGGATAATAAGAATTTAAAATGGGGTGAAATATCATTATGAAATAAATGTTTTTTTTTACACATTGACCACAATTAATGGCACCCTTTATTCAATACTTTTTGAAACCTCCATTTGTCAGTTTAACAGCTCTAAATTTTCTCCTAAAATGCCTGATGAGGTTAGAGAACACCTGACAAGAGATCCGAGACCATTCCTTCATCCAGAATCACTCCAGACCCTTTAGATTCCCAGCTCCATGATGGTGCTTCTTCTCTTCAGTTCACCTCACTAATTTACTACAGGGTTCAGGTCCGAGGACTGGAATGGCCAGCAGAAGCTTGGTTTTGTGCCCAGTGATCCATTTTTGTGTTGTTTTTGAGGTTTGTGTTTGGATTATTGTCCAGATGGAAGATCCAAACATGGCCCATTATAAGATTTCTAACAGAGTCAGTCACTTATTGATTTTTTTATCTGTTGGTATTTGATAGAATCCATGATGCCATGTGTCTAAACAAGATGTCCAGGACCTCCTGCAGAAATATAGGCCTACAACATCAAAAATTCAGCAGTATATTTCATTGTACACATGGGGTACTTTTTATCCCTGTGTTCACCAAACCCATGTTGAGTGTTTTTTGCTAAAAAGCTTTTTTTGTTGTTGTTTCAACTGACCATAGAAGCCAGTCCCATTTGAAGTTCCAGTCGTGTCTGATAACTGAATATGCTGGAGTTTATTTTTGGATGAGCTAGGATAATTTTTCTTGAAACCCTCCCAATCAGCATGTGGTGATGTAGGGGCTGTTTGACAATTAGTTTTTTTTTTTAAGGTTTTCTGACCCGGAGACTTAATTATTTTCTGCAATTCTCCAGCTGTGGTTCTTGGAGAGTCTTTAGCCACTCAAACTCTCCTTCTCACCGTGCATTAGGACGATATAGACACACGTCCTCTTCCAGGCAGTTTCATAACATTTTATATTGATTGGAAATTCTTAATTATTGCCCTGACGGTGAAAATGGGAATTTTCACTGCTCTAGTTTTTTTCTTAAAGCCACTTCACTCATTTGTGAAGCTCAATTATCTTTTGCTGCACATCAGAAATATATTCTTTGGTTTTTCTCATTGTGATGGATGATTAAGGAAATTTGGGCTTTGCTTTCCCCCCTATTTATATTTCTGTGAAACAGGAAGCCATGCTGGATAATTTCATGTTCATAATCACCCTGGAGTGCTCAAAATTGTGAATATGAATGGGAATATACTTCAGAGATATTTTACTCACAAGACTTTCTAGGGGTGCCAATAATTGTGTCCAACGTGTATTTGAGAAAAACATTTATTTTATAATGATATTTCCCCCCATTTTAAATACTTATTATCCAATGAAAGATAATATTTGATCATATTTACCAAGGGCGCTGATATTTTTGGCCATGACTGTATAATATATTAGGGGTGGTGTCCCCGACTAAGGATTGTCATAGTCGAATCGGAATGTTCGAATCTTGCTTATAGTCGACTCATATGTTTGGGGGTAGGGGCAAAAAGAGTCAAGTCAGACATTCGACAGTCATAATTACTTACGTTAACACACAGGCAAAATGTGTAACGGAGGTCACACAGATAAAAAATAATGTTTTATGTTTTGATTAAAAGATAATTGATATTAAACGTCAGTGAAACCCTAAGGATTCACAACATTTTTACAATAGTGCTCTCATTATTAAGTTATGTATATAGTTATTAATGTTCTGCATTTGATGGCAGTTTTTTAATCAATGGGATTTAACTCATCATTTATCTTGTATAGAATACGCTTCGTTATATATACAACATAACGTTAATGTTACAATTTATAGGCTGCACAAAATGCCCCAAATGCACATAATGTTTCTGAATTGTTTGTAATGCAGCTCTGAATGAATTAACGTTACTTTTGTGGACGCGTTCTTCACGCAACAACGTGCAGAGACACGGCAACAAAACTCAAAAAATTCAGTGTTTTATTATAATAGTGTTCTCATTATAATGTTATCTATATGACAGTCCCAGTCATAGTTATTAATATTCTGCATTGTTGTTTGTAGGATAGGCCTACTGCTCGCGCTGCACGCTGAAGAGATAATCACCGCAGTAGTACTGCAATGAAGCGTTTTAATTACTGCAGCACAACTCAACCAACTCAGCCTAATATATACACAATATAAATCGGCTGAAATGTTTTGAAATCACTTGTACCCTACCTGATTGAAAAAAATCCAGTCTTTCACTCTGCCTGTGTCAGTTTGAGCATTGTTATAGTTTTAAATCCCTGCCGCGTGCCGCCAAAACGCTCCTCTGGTAGTCATGGATTATGGAAAGAGTAACTTAACTCTATAGAGGTGGTTGGATTTATTCACGCACATTAAAATATTTATTTAAAGATTCTTTCTTTTCAGATTCTTATTTACAGCATAATCGTAATAGGCTGTATATAACTTATTGGGAGAAAAATGGTAGTTCTATGTGAAATCAGACATTTGAGCACCCCCATATAGCCAAAATGGTACGATCATAACACCCCGCGAATATTCGACTGTGAGATTGTTAGTTGAATCAGGCTCCTCCTATCGAACCATCGAATCTTAGACTATTCGGGGTCACCCCTAATATACTGTGTGCCCACTCAGCATTTGGCTGATGAAATCTGACTTGTCCTTGAGTATCTGATGAGTCAGACACATAATTAAGTGTATTATCATGTATGCATGTATGTCTTTTCTCCATAAAGATCCCAACGACTTTCCACCATCTGAGACCAAATCCCTCATAGCCATTGCATGAAATAATCTTGATGCAATATTAATGTTTCTTACCTTCATTCTCTTTCAACTTTCTTTTTTTTCTGAGCTTTTGGCTTCAAAGGCTGTTGTCCCTCATCACAGTCACACAGAGTTGGTGGGGAAATACAGTTTGAAACTCCTGATAGAAATCCAGGCCCAGGCACCAAACATTAATACTTTATCTGCCTATTTCATGGCTTTGAAGGTGGAGTGGACCCGCACTAGCATGATTTGATATAATGGTCTCTAATAAAGCATATGTAATGCTCTGTAGTTATGTTATAGCAGCTTAATTCAGATCAGTATAGGTTTTAGTATTGTTCTTATAGGTTCTGTAAGTATTTCAGTGAAGTCACAATGTTTGCCAGCTACTTCCTACATTTTTAGACCCATTTCTCAAAACATAGACCCTATGATATGGTGCAGCATGAAGTAATTGTCGCAGCTATCTGCACATAAGGAAAAATGGGTTTTATAATTTTTTTTGGAAAGAGGAATTTCATTATTGCACTCCCCTCTTGAGCATCTCTCAGAATTGGAAGGCAGAGCCCAAATAATTGAATGTGAGAGTATCCCTTGAATTGCATTTGAGCCTCCCATGAAGAGGATTTTTAATAAAGGATGTGTTACGTGAAGAAAGGAGAAAAAGTGGCCTCAGCATTTTAATTCCTGTGCTATCTAGAAGCCAATAAATTACACAGCTCAAAACTGACAGACTATCTGTAAATATCCTCTTTTTAAACCAGAAAAACAGGTACTCAATTATTTTGGAAACAGTTCTGTCTTTAGTGTAGATGTAATGTAATGGCCTCAAGCAGATTTCTAAAGTGGCAAGTGAGTCGGGACGAATAGTGAGCATCAACATCAACTGAGTAGGACTTCATTAAATACATGAGGAAACGTATGTTTTCTACAGTTCTTCATGATATTGAACCTATGTCATAGCTTTGTACTCATTTCAGTATTTATTAATTTATTTTTTTTACCCTTGTACTTTTGAGCATGGTCTTTTTAAGCCTTGTTTTATCATATTGGGTCCTGTGAAATTCCTTTATTTTTCCTGAATTGTTTTATTTTTTCCCAATTTTAATTGTATAAATTACATTTGCTTAGATTTTATGTTTAAATTTAATCATTGAATGAAAAAAATCTAATTGAATGAATTCATAGTGAACTTTTTATTTGCATTTCACGATTTCATCATATATAAAGAGAGCGATATAGCAGAGCTGATCTAAAGTGTACATCAAATAGAAGTGCGCCAATACAAGTGCACCTGTAATGTTTACGTTGGCGAGTAATAACCTCCAGTGATTAATTCCCATTAGCACCATGACAAAGACTCCTCACGCTGCTTTTCAAACCTCTTTGCCCGTTTGTTTCTTCTTAACACATTTTTCCCCTTCTCTCTTTCTCTCTCACTCTCTGCCCTTTATTTTCACTTTAATCAGGTTCTGAATTGTTCAATTGTAGGTTTTTGATTAGAGAGGAGCATCATTCCTGTCTTCTAAAGGTTTTACATAATTGATCAGTACATGGGGCGCTGGTCATTTTCTGATCTTCTTATCTTTCATTCAGCCCGGCATCCCATGAAAACTCTGAAAAGTTCCGTCAGGGAAGTAGATCTTACTTATCCAGATCATGTATGACTATTAGACTTGAATGCACAATTAGTTTTTGCTGGTTAAGGATCTCCCTCTCTCGTTGTTCTTTCAGTCCATCTATCGTTCTGTCGTTCCATCTCCCCATCCATCATTCAATCTATCTAAAGTTCTATTTATTTATCTATCATTCTGTCTGTCAGTAAAAGGTTGACATTGCCCATGGATGTGCATGTTCACTCCACAAGGGGGATGGTGACATTTTCAGCATTGTAAGGGATGCCTTTGGGCGAAATTTACGAGCATGTGCAATTTCATCATTTGGATGCAACTGTGACTCAGATGACTTGATGCTTCTTGTCTGCTGATATTTCTGCTGAAATGTTGTCGTTTATGGTAATAAAAATAAAAATTCAGAGGATCATGCAAGGCATGGCCAAATTACCTTTTATTAAACAGGTCATTAGATGGGCTTTAACGTTGAAGAAGCGTGGCTCCAAATGGTGAAAGAATCATGTTCTGAGACTTATTTTTGCCTGCAGATCTGTGGCTGCTGATATGCTCATTAAAACCTTGTTCCTGAAGCTTTCCAACTAATGTTTTTCATCATTCCATGGAAGGATGCTGAGTTTTGAAGGATTAGTTATGTATTAGTTAAGTTCTGAAGTGTGTTTTTTTGTTTTTTGCTGACAAATGGGGGTATTATAAAGGTCAGGCTGGTCTTGAGTACTTGCGGCTTGCAAATTGAACCACTTTGGAAGATCATCACTACCTTGAGAGGTCTAATAATGATAGGTAGTCATTTTCAGTAGCTTTTCTCAATTAGCATCCTGGCCCTGCTGTGGGCAGCAGAGAATGAAAGGGCATTTCAACACAATAGGTCTCTGGTTTTTCCTCCAATTAAAGCTGCAAGATGACTGCATTACTCTGATGTGGAACAAGCAGAGAGGTGGTTTTTCTTCCAATTTTATTACATGTGATTTCAGACCCTGATGGTATGAAGTATGAGGTCACAACATTCCACCAGATGTGTATTTTTGGTGGAAATGTTCATGCTTTACAAAAATCCTTCAGCACTGAGGAAGACGTTGATGAAGCAACACAAGCTGTTGGACCAGTAGTCAACAAATGAATAAAATATAGAAAACATCATAATTGTCACCGTATTCTCACTAAGACAGACTTTTTTTATTGTCATAAACTCAAAACCCAGATTATGCTTTGAGCAGTTGAAGAACTGGTTAGTGCAAAGGCTAATTGAAGGCAACTTTTGTTGGCGATACAAAACTAGCTATAGTAATGAGCCATAAAGATGTGGGCAGCAATATTTTTTATTCTGTACCTTGAAAAGGACTTAACAATTATGCAAACTGAAAAGGCAAAGTAATAGTGCTTACAACTAATAATTGTTTAATAAACATAATTTACCTTGAATAATCTCTAAAACAGTGAAGACCTTGACAGAATAATTGATTAAAAACCATTGTGTTCAATGCCAAGTAGCCTAATAAGTTTCCTTCACATTTAGTATGATGGAGTGTGAGAGATACATGGCTGCTGGAAGTTGACAATTCGATATTTGAACTGCCTCACCAAGTGTTGAACTGCTAAAAGACAAAGCAACATAAAAGACAGCTTTTGAAGGGTGTGTGGAGGTTACCAACTGCTAGTGAGGGTTTGTTATCATCATTAGAGAGCAATTGACTTTGACAGTGGATGACAATTAGATCTGATGACTTGAAGCTGTGAGTAAAAGCGCATTAAAAATTTATATTTTGAGGGTTTTACGCTTTCAAGGCTTTACTTTTTTGCTTTAAAAAACCAAAAACCAAAAGAAAAACAAGAGGACAGGAATGGTACCAACACATAAAACAGAGGATAAATTTAAGCCTACATCTCCTATGTGAAGCTCACCTCACCATAGCTCAACATCAACCCCTATGTCACAGCTCTGTATTTAACAAGGCAGCCCACATTAAGTGACACAGGTATTCGCATTTTAAACCTGTTCCTTCACCCACACAACTTCTTCAGCTGAGCTTGTTGAGACACATTCTACACTTTGTACAGATGTTTCAGATCGGCCTGACCTTGCCACCTCAGACTAGAAAAGTTGTTCCTTTGCTGTAGTGATTCAGACTCCCCACAGCATACAGTCTCTCTCTTTCTCTCCCTCCTCTAATTAAGATGCTCCTGTGGGCATGCTGCCTGCATTACTGTCTAAGCGCTCTTCCCTCCCCTCACTCCTCAGAGAGGGAAGCTATATTGTCTGCTGTTCACACAGGTTATGCCTCGAGGAGAAAAATCCATTCCTGGGCCAATCTCTTTGAAGACACCGCAATCAATTAGATCTTTCCTAGCAAGAATTCTATGAAACAATTAGGTCTGTTACGTGGTTACATTTTTATTTCTTCTGATGTGGACTCAATATGTTGAATAACGATGGTCCTAGATATTTACTTGCCCCACATGAGGAATATAAAGTGAAAAATCTGTCATTACTCACTCTCATGTCATTCTAAACCTATTTGGTGTTATTTTTAAAGGTACACTATGTAACTTTTTTTGTAAAAAAAAAAAAAAGATACAAGCCAGTACATAATGAATCCATCTTCTGAAACACGTTTTTGTCTTGTCCTGAATCGCTATGGTATGCCTATAACAAATATTTATATTTTGACTATTTTAGACCACTGCAGAGTAGCCCAGTACCTGTGGGACTTGTCATATACAGTATCTCACAGAAGTGAGTACACCCCTCACATTTTTGTTGTGACACAAAATGTGAGGTGCCATGTTGAGCTTCCAGTGACCAGTATGAGAGCGTGAGAGCGATAACTAACACCAAATTGAACACACCTGCTCCCCATTCACACCTGAGACCTTGTAACACTAACGAGTCACATGATACCTGGGAGAGAAAATGGCTAATTGGGCCCAATTTGGACATTTTCACTTAGGGGTGTACTCACTTTTGTGGCCAGCGGTTTAGACAATGGCTGTGTGTTGAGTTATTTTGAGGGGACAGCAAATTTACACTGTTATACAAGCTGTACACTCACTACTTTACATGGTAGCAAAGTGTCATTTCTTCAGTGTTGTCACATGAAAAGATATAATAAAATATTTACAAAAATGTGATGTTCTTCTGCAAGACACATGCAGTTTTGGCTAGAACCATTAACATTTTCATTTATTAGTACTTTTAAGGAGTAAATGTAGAAAAAATTCAGTTTTATTGTCAAATGTTGAGATCAGATTGTTATTTTTAGAGGTGGATTAGATGCAGTCAATTGTCTTTACATATACATTGAATACAAATATTAAATAAGGAGGAAAAATAATTGGTAACATTTTACTATAGGGACCAATTTTCACTATTAATATTTATATAGCACATATTCCACACCTTATTAAGTATTAATAATAATAAGCAGCAAATAAGGAGTTTATTGAGGCAAAAGCTGTAGTTAATAGTTTGTTAATAGAGAATTGGACCTTAAGGTCAGTTGATCATAAAAGCTTTGTGCACAGTAACATTTTGAACATGAAGTTGCAATTCCATAAATCATTAATTTGGTAACTCACTTAATTCATTAAATTGCTCCTATTCGGTTTTTTATTCAATAAAAACAACTAGCAATAGTGTCAATCATTTTTAACACTGGGGATTCAACAGTCTGACTTTTAATTTTTGGAAATCTTACAGATGTGGTTACAATGGACTGCATGGTTTCCTCTAAAATTTCTACTTTTCTGTTCCACAGGGAAAAAATAAAATAAAATAATAGCATGCTGGTTTGTAACTTCATGAGGGTGAATAATGACATTTTCATTTTTTGGTGAAACTATTCCTTTAATTAAATTTTCTTTGGCTTCTTCTTTACTTTGGCAATGTGTTTCTTGCCTTAAGTCATCCAGCCCAGAAAATAAATTGCGTAACATCATCTACTTGGTTGTTCTAATGAGAGAGGACTATATTCCACAGCTGCTATTAGTTGAAACAAAGCATTTTCTTCCTTTGATTGTTTTTTTTTTTTTGCTCATTACTTATGGTTTGGCAGCTAGTTTAACTTTTTATGGTAGAGTGAGAGGTACTGTAGTTTATACCATTGTCCTGAATAAATACTATGTTCATTTATCATGGTGTATACAGTACATGGTTCTCCGGGATACTTGAAAAAAATATCATGGCACTAACATGTTAATATCCAAAAAGGCAAAATAATTCCATGGTACTTTCTTATTGTTTTTAGGACTAAAGCATTTATGCTTCAGGAGTCATATTTACTGTAAGAATAAATCTGTTTTAGAGCTTGAGAGTTAAAGCTTCGTGTTGCACTGTAAAAAAAAAAAAAGTTTCAAAAAGTTGTTTCAACTTAAAATATTTTGCTACCCCGCTGACTTAAAAATTTTAGTTTAGTCAACTTGAAATTTTAAGATACTCAATGTTAATTTATGGGACAACTGGAATATTTTGGTTGACTAAACAAAAATTTTTAAGTCAGCAGGGTAACACTATTTTTTTTTTTAACAGTGATTACAGCAGTTAGCTACAGCCCCCAAATTCAGCATTCAAGGAGTGCAGATATTTGCCCCAAATATTTACTTTTGTGAAACTTTGCTTGTTTTACTCTGGTTGAGTCTGCGTGCTTGATGACACACAATATTTCATAAATAGGCTTCTTATCATTGTAAAAAGTGATGTTGACTTAACTTTGACTTAAAATTGAGGAAACCCGTTGCCTTAAAATTAAGTAATTAATAATAATAAAAAGTATAAGTGAATTGTCAATTGTCACTTAACTTTTTATTTATTTATTATCATTTACTTAATAATTTTAAGGCAATGGGTTTCCTCAATTTATTTAAGTTAAGTCAGCATCGCTTTTTACAGTGTACGTACATCATCTTTATGTTCTTCAACATGAAGTAACTGCAGACACTTTAGCTGCACGCTGACATGGATTTAACACAACACACAATTGCACTGAACGCAGTAAGCTCAGTTCAGACAGAGAGAAAGAGGGACCTGATAACAAATGTATTCCGACTTCGCTCACCTTTGATGTCAGTCCCACAAATCCAAGGTGCTTTGAGCATGTCTGTCCTTGAAGTCGAAGCAGAGAAGAGTCCCTTGTGGGAAAGATATTGTAATCCTTAGCAGAATAAGAATAAGCGTGTTGAAGAATTGTTTTGTTGAAAGAGTTTCAGAAATTACCCCTGAGTCTCTGCAGTGCCGTTCAAAGATCAAAGAGAAATAAAGAAAATACGATAGCAAAATGAAAAATATTACCCCAAATTTTCAAGTTTTTAAATGGGTTCGCCTGGGTCAGTCTGCCTTTTAAGATTCTGATGTTGATGTTCAGATTTGACTCAGAAATCCAGTTTTTGATGCCTGTGCTTTCCCTGCATGAACTGAGCATACTGCTAAACTGAAGATTCATAGCTGAAGAAAAACCAAAATCAGTGCTCCTTAGTTGTTTATTTTTTGGCTTTCTTACCAGTTCATAAGCAGTATAACTGAGACAAAATGATAGGGAAGCATGGAAGGAGTCACCTGCATGAGCATCTCTGCACGTGTCCCACCAGGCCACTTCTCTGACCAAACTCCTTCCTGAATAGAGTTTCGGCATTATGCGCACCCTAATTTGTGGAATGCTTATGAGTAAATACAATGCCGTGGCATTACTCTGTAATGAAGGGAAACTATTTATAACTCTGAAGTAAACAACCCAGAGCCGCACATCCCGGCTCTTCATATTCTCAGCTTGAACCCTGAGGGGGGGGGGTTGCACTGACTCACAGTTGTAATATGTAAATAAACTTGCTAATGATGCAGCGTGGATTGGCCCCATCGCATGTGTTTGATTCGTGTGTGTTGTCGTTTCTCTCTTGCAGCTGCTGTATCGAGCAGAGTTTCTTGGGAGGAGAGATCCAGTTCCAGTCAGCCCTCTCTAACAGCATTAACTCTCACGTCCACACGCATACCGACTGCCCGGCTGACAACAAAGGTACCCCGCTCAACACGTCTGTCTGCTTTTTACTTTCTCCCCTTCATTACTGCACGTCATTTCACTACTTTATCTGTTCCTTCATCATCATCCTATGAAAATATGTTGTTAAGTCATGGATGCTTTCCTTTTGTTACTTTGATCGCAGATTACTCATAATGCAGCTAAATTATATAAATTAGTTTGATTATACCATATTTTAAGGTATGTAGGTGAGGACGTCGGTCGTTAAAATGATGCTGAGTATTTGTGTGTATTTCAGAAACAATTTATTTGTTTCTTTGACCGTATGTGTATGCTGGTGTTGAGCAAGTGGATATGAGCGGCCGTTTTCAATTAATTATATATGGGAGATGAGTGGCAGGATTGTGGGAATAACAGCGAAGTGTCATAAAGTTTGATATGCTCAATTCGATGCAAATGAGAGGCAAAAATGACAAATGGCAATCAATCACTGAGGAAAAGACAGTGACGTCTGTCATAGTTTTACAATCTGCTGATGGTAAATAACCCCAAACTTTGAATTGCTAGTGTATGTATAGTGACAAAGCCACATGGAAATGGCTGTGCCATGAAACATGACCTGGGACTCCACCATTGGTGATTTGGAATTATTTTGGATTCTATACAAGTTATGATGTTTGCTTTCAATGTACATTAGACAGTACACTAAAAAAAGGTGCTAAATAGCATTAAAAGTGGTTCTTTGGCTTGTAATTATAGGGGAACCACTTTAAATGCTACATAGTACATATCTTTAAAGATGTTGCTATATAGCACCTTAACCACTCCAAAGAACCTGAGTGGTTAAGGTGCTATATAGAAGAACCATTACAGGTTCTTTATAGGTGCTATATAGCACTTAAATCGGTTCCCCTATGATTATTAGCCAAAGAACCACTTAGCGTTGCTATATAGCACCTCAACTACCACAAAGAACCGCTGAAGAACCAATTTTTATATACACTGATAATGAAAGTAGTATCTACAACACTACATTACACTAAGTTTTTAACTAGTTTTTGTTGAGTTCTTTCATTGTAAAAATATCTACAGTAAAATCCCTTAAAACAAGGTAATATGCAACTGCTTAAGATATCAAGATTGTTTTATTTTCTTTTATACTTTCTTTTCTAAAGCTTTTTAAACTTTTGATTATTCCTAAAACTGCCAGAGCAGCGAGACAAAATACATATCAAAGATACTTTATTTGAAAACTTACTATTTTATACCTTGTTGCCTCTCGGTTGTTTCAATGATTGTAAGATATTTTAACTGAAAATTAGACAAACATACTTGTTCAGAATATAATTTTTGCAATGTACCATTATAATCAATTATAATGTTTAAAATGTAATACTTGCTTTAGGTTTGTACACCACATAATGAAAATGGCATGCCAAATAAGTATTTTGATGTAAATTTTATTAAGATCTCCTGTGTCCTGTGCACATGTAGTATGATGTATCTTTATTTTATTAATTTTTTTTTAATACTTGCCTCCGTATTCTCTCAGTATAATCAATTGGTGAAGATGATGTATAATTCTGTGTGAAATGTGCAAACTGTAAATAAATACAATGAGGGTGCATCCTCTTTGAGAGGCATCACAGCATGGCATTCCTTTGATTTGCTTCACTGTACCCTTAACACACTGCGTTATTTAAGGACTTGGAACCTGAGTGCAACTGAGGATATTCTTCTGACTCTCTCACTGCTGGTTCATTCAGAAAGGCTCCTCACATCCAGAGTCACTTCAAAGAATAAAGACGAGGAAAAAAATAAGGGGTAAACAATGGCTTTATTTCCCCGTTCTTTCCTACTCCTAGAAAACAAACGTATCTCTTATGCGTTCCATGGTGGAAACTGCTTTGAAATCCAAATTTGAGGCAGTATTGACTGACAATATAGTTTTTCTCAGCAAAATGATAAAGTAATTTTCAAAGCCAGTCCTGCATAATTAATTTAAAATACACTTTAATAATAATAATAGTAATGAAAAAACGAGTCTGGTAGTTTTAGTCTGAAGGCACTAGTTTTGTCCTGAATACATATAGGTGCTTTTATTGGCTACTTTGTCCTACTGAGTTACTGTTTGTTAATTGCTCAGCTGTAAATTCTGTTTCATAAGTACTGTGTATTCGGACACAATACTCATTTGACATTGTTTGTTCATCTTTGAAAGACGAATACTCTATTTGAAAGAATCTGAATAAGAGAAATAAGAGAAAGAATACGATTGTGAAAGAAATGAGTGAGCTAGCACTTACATTTTTGTTTTTAGCTGTGTTATATAAGTATCTACAATCATTCATACATTTTAAATGAGTGTCATTTGAAGTAAATTTCCTGCGCAGATACTCCACAGTGACGCCTAGAGAACTTCTCGAATATATAGTTTTTTGATTCAAGTGATTTTCCATTCCCTCTCAGGGTTCACCTTTTGACACTCTTTGTGCTTAGAACAAAATATATTAGATTACCAAAAAGCCCATCATTCATCATAAGTGCCTCTGGGCCCTCAACCTCTGAGATTGTTAACGTCCCTTTGTTTGAATCTGTGTGATTGAACTTAATGCATCCTTAATTTGGTATCTGAACTCAGGTGGACAGGTGTAGATGAGATGGGTACTACTGAGGGCCTTTTCTTTGGTCTTCTTTACTCTTAGCAGGAGCTCCTGGTCCAGAATTAACCTCCCTTTACCCAATGCCCTGCCATGCTCTGAACCCACAAAACTGATCTCTGAACAGCACCAAATGGCCAATTCTCATTACTGTACAGACCCTGCACACACAGATGGGCCTCAGGTGGAGCCGGACTGGTGATTTATTTATGTTGTGGGCCTCTAGCTCCCAGAGGAGAAATGAGAGGGTTTATGTTTTTGAAGAAGGTATTGGCTGGGGTTAATGAAATGAGACCATTCTCTAATTGGGGGGCATTTCTTTTCCAACCAGTTTTCCGTCTAGTTGGCCACTCCTCTTCCATCTGCAGAAATCCTGCATTAGTATTGCTTTGCTATGGTAACATTACTCTCATCCCTTATAATTTTCGCTACAGACATCAATGAAAACATGATGAGCAGTGCAGCTTGTGGTTGCTAAGAAATTGTCAGGCCAACTTCAACATTGTGTAGGTGAGTTTTGGATGGTAAACATGTAGTTTATACTTCCTATGCTGCCTTTATATAACCACCTTTCTCAGTGTTTCATAAGCTTGTATTGTTCCAGGTTTCTTGGGTTGAGATGTAACAATTGTTTTGCACCATAAACACAATTGTCTCAATGTTTTCTCACCTGAACAGAAGTAAAGTTGATGTTTCCTGTGTTTGGATATATACCGTAGGTGTTCCCCAACTGCTGATGGACTTGTTGAGGTTTTTTCAAGTGAAGGCTTTTAAATGTGCCTCTGCTGCTGCATCTCATCTCTGGAACCACGCAGAAAGCTCCAACTGCGTTTGTAAATTTATTACACTGCTATTTTTAGCTCCAGGGTTTATGCTGCAACGTATTTATCCCTGAGGAAAAAAACTGTGCCAGCATGAGCACAGTTCATGTGAAGTAAAGCCAGTTCCGCCCATTAGTAATTGTTATGAAACCCTGTGTATTGTGTCCTTTTTGTTTTGTTTTATCGATTTTGTTTGCATAACCTATTACATATTTCTCAATTAGCAAGCTGTATTAACCAAAAGTTCATTCTGTTAAATGGATTATTATTTACTCATCCTTATGTTGTTTTAATCCTCCATAATTTTCTTTCTTCTTTGTAGTGAAAATAAATATTGTTTGGATCCCAATGTTCTTCAAAATATATTTTCTGTTCATCAGAAGATAGTAAGTCATACAGGTTGTGAATAATATTAGGGTGAGTAAATAATTGAATGTTAATAGTGGAACTATCCCTTTAAATTGACCTGCCTTGTTGGCAAAAATGGCTCATTCATCTTTGTTAGTCTATAGTACAATCATTCGATCAGATATTGCCATCAGTCCAGTATAGGCCTTTGTAAGGTTAATGCAGGGTACAGATGGGATATTCCTGTCGGAACAGTTAACTGACAATGAACGGTACTTTTTTCCTTCTCCAAACTATTAGCAAACCAGCTCCAAACCAGGACTGGAATGCCTCACTACTTTGGACTATTTTAAGCATAGTCCGTGGACTGTGGTCATAAGTGCAGCGGGCATGTCTGACATGCTTGTCATTCTCCTGCTGATACTTGGAGAGGCAGGGACCGGTTTTCCATCAGGCCCTGAACTCCCTCTAATAGGGAGTATGGGACAGGCAGCTTCTGTAATCATAAAGCAGGGTTCATCATCATAACCGTCTCATCATCATAGCTCAGTTAATCCCATGATGAGAGCGCTGTGCCCTGATGCTGTAAAGACTTTGATAGCTGCACTTAAATGAGGGTTTGGGCAACCTCTTAACATGTTATTTTCTTTCTGTGTGTAATTGATTAGTACTAATACTATAGCACTAAAGCAAGTATCGTGTCTGTGACATCTGTATCGTCACAGTGAGCTTTTTTTATGCTTTACACATTCACAGTAAAGCGAATTTACTTTTCTGGTGTTTCAGTTTGGATGACAAACTTTTGAAAAACAGTTAAACTGTAGAGTGGACGGAGAGCGTTTTAAAATGAAAACACTGTTTTCAAATATATCCACATTAAAGGGATAGTTCACCCAAAAATGAAAATTGGATGTTTTCTGCTTACCCCCAGGGCATCCAAGATGTAGGTGACTTTGTTTCTTCAGTAGAACACAAACAAAGACTTTTAACTGTTGCAGTCTGTCAGTCATATAATGGCAGTCAATGGGACCCACGGCTTTGAGAGACAAAAAAACATACACAGACAAAACCAAATTAAACCCTACAGCTCGTGATGATACATTGAGGTCTTAAGACACAAAACAATTTGGTCTGTGCAAGAAATTGGATAGTATTTATATCTTTTTTTTTTTTACCCCTGATCCACCGCAATGTCCTGAGCGCGTTCACAACATCCAGCGTGTGACGCGTCAACATGCTCTGGCATCTGCTGCTTTAATGTTTAATGGCGGTTGGCATCCAACTTCAGTGGTGCATTACCGCCACCTACTATACTGGAGTGAGAACCGGAGCTAGACAGAGTTAAACTATAACTAGAAGGGAGACTTCCCTCTCTCTTCTTCCCCTTCCCCTTTAATTAATAATAATGATTTCCAAAACTGTATTCTATATCCTATTTGCTATACCAGTGTCCCTCAGGAAAGTAAATAAATGCGGAAGCGATCTAAACAATGAGTGATGTATACGTGCGACAGATCGCTTCCGCACATGCGTCTACTATGCCAGAACACGTTGACTCGTCACACGCCGGATGTTGTGAACGTGCTCAGGACAGTTGGACATTGCGGTGGATCAGAGGTAAAAAATGATATAAATACTGTTCAGTTTCTTGCACAGTGTCTTAAGACCTCAATGTATCATCACAAGCTGCAGGGTTTAATTTGGTTTTGTTTGTGTATGTTTTTTTTGTCTCTCAAAGCCGTGAGTCCCATTGACTGCCATTTATATGACTGACAGACTGCAACGGTTTGTTAAAAATCTTTGTTTGTGTTCTACTGAAGAAACAAAGTCACCTACATCTTGGATGCCCTGGGGGTAAGTAGATAAACATCAAATTTTCATTTTTGGGTGAACTATCCCATTAATGTAGACGTAGCCTTGGAGTTAGGGATTTGACCAAACCCAAACTTTTGTGCTACAGATATGAATGATACATCATTCTGCTTTTTTAGGAGGAGTGAGCTATTGACAGATAATATAAAAAATGTCTAAAATCTTTTAGACTTTCACTGAAGGATAGAGCCAAGCCAGTTCCTGATTCGGTTCCTGAATTTGAATTGAGGATGCAGAATTGTAATTAGAATTTGAAAGTATGGAAATGGGATTAATTTGTAACTAGTTCGTTTGTCAAGATAAAATTGGATGAACAGATGGTTGGATGGATAAGATGCCAGGTAGACATGTGCATACGTATATATTCAACTATATGTAATACGTAACATTTTGTAGACCCAGCTGGGAGAACAGTTCATTTCTCATGAAAGGCTAAAAGTTATCTGTTAATCATATCTAACTGTTTACATCTCAGATAATGGAAGTTTATCCATTTTCACATTGTTGCCACATTTTTATTGACTTACATTTTCCATGATAAGCTATCACATTTTTGTAAACGTGTTTTATCTAGCAGATAAATTTAATCTTGGGTTATTTTCCAGAGGCAGGAGCAACAGCAGAGGCAGATTGGCTCCCTTTGCTAGACCTTGTGCAGTTGCTCTTCATACCCAGAACAAGACTGTAGTACAATGCCGTTAGAGCTATGTCAGAACGGCGCTTAAGATAAATAAATGATCAGCCAGAAACAAACATCAAAGCCTGCGTGTACTGTGCTGTGCTTCAAAGGGAATAGGACCTTCTCACCGACTGTTCTGAATAGAATAGCGTGTTTGTGTTACTATGTTTGTGTGTGTGTTCATTTGTGGTTTTGGTTTAATGGAGAATAAAAAACAAAAACTGAATAACGTTTTTAGTAAATATTAATCTGCACCAGCCCCCTTTTCCACCCCATACTCATCTGGCCCTCTTCGTCTCTGTACACCTGTCCCCTGACAGCCCAATCCAATCTACTTTGCTCAAAGTCAGCGAGTGAGGTTTCAATAGTCATTTATCATTCTCTAGCATCTTCTCATTCAATTCTTTATCTTCATCCTCTTTAAGTCCCCAGGAAACAGTAGAATTCTGTCTATTATGTTTATAATGTCAGGGTGTTATCTAACCTGTGATTTCTTCTGTCTTTCTTTTCCTCTGCAGCCAGCTCTCTCTCTCCCGCTCGCTCTCTTTGCCTCCTGCTGGGCACATCTCCTCCCGTCTGTCCTTATAGGGGGATGTCTGTCCTCTAACTGCCTCTCTCCACTAACTGCTAGGTGTGTATGCAGGTGAACTGTTTATGCTCTATGTGAAGCTTTCATTATCTACATTTTGTCACCTGCATAGCATAAATGATGTTATCATGGTGATGGCCTGTATTGTGTCGACGTGTGGTTAATTTCATCTGAAACTATAGTGAGTTTGTTTTGTGACATATGCATGTGAGTTTTACCTATTTATGGTTGTTATATGCAGAAAGTAAAGTAAGTAAAGGAATTGCTGCTCATAGTACAAGTGCAGTGTGACTCTGCAGCATTTGGTGCATGAATACTGATGCAATGTTAGGTTTGAGGGTTACATAGTCAGTATTAAAGGAATAGTTAAGCCAGAAATTGATATTTTTTTGTCTTTATTTGCTCATCCTCATGTCATTCCAAGTAAGTATGACTTTATGTCTTATGTGGAACACAAAAAGAGAATGTGAAAGTGTGGATGGGGACCAGATGCCATCAAAAACGCATAGTAGTGGTCCATACGACTTGTTCTATTTTTACTGGTGTTCTGTGGTCATTTGATAGCTTATTTGTGTGGGGAACATGGGCGGCACTAAGGGTGGGCTTCCGGATTTAAGGCTAGAATATTTTTCATAAAACTCATTGAAACAGTCTTATGAACACAAACACTTTCTACAACTATAGACTATGGAAAGCCTAAAGGACAAAACCCTGTTTATGTTTTTCTTGCCTCACTTAGTTATTTATTTATTAGGACTGTATTTTAAAAGTAATCTTTTGAGTTGTATAAAGCTGAGATATTTTGTGGGACCTTTTTCATTTTATCCATATAGCAATAGTTAAAAAATTATACCTTTTTCGATGTTTATTTATTTTATCCTATAGAATATTCTAATATTTAAACAAAAGATGCTCCACATGCTCCAAGTCCTGAATATCCCTTCTATCTTTTTATGTTCCACAGAAGAGACAAAAAGTAAAGACAGTGTGTAATGTTAAAAGAATTAACATTTTTGGCTGAACTGTCCCTTTAAATGGCTATTTATTTTGTCCTGGATTTTTCTCTCTCCCCATTTACTCTGCCCTGTAATTAGTATATAATTTTGGGTGCTGCCATGGAAGAATATGACGTGCCGTCAGCCGCCAGTATCCTGGCATCAGTCAAAGAGCAGGAGGCGCGCTTCGAGCGTCTGACCAGGGCCCTTGAAGAGGAACGCCGCAATGTCTCCTTGCAGCTGGAACGCGGCAGTCTGCCATCTGATCGACTGGTGGGCGGCACCACAGGCGGGAGCAACCAACCGCTGGCCTGGCAACAGATGGTCATGCAGGTAAACCATTCCAGCTTGGCCAGTCATGCGTCAGTCTGTGTGAATGAACAAAGCAGCCCCATACCTTGTCTCACGCTGATGCTGCATCATTTCCATTGTTTTCATGAAATCAGTCTGTCTGTATCTCATTTAGCTTGAGCTGTGTTAGGCTGTGCCGAGCTATTGCTCTGGGTGTTGTTCTGCAGTGACTCATCATCTGTGCCCAGGATCAGTCGTCTTTACACTCTTTTATCTTCCCATCTCTCTCCACCACATGCTTTTTCATAATATCTCACAGACCATACCATTTGCTTTGGGTCCCTTATGGGAGTTAAATGTGTCTCTGAGGCAGTGAGTTATAAGAATTCCTTTCTGGGATGGATAACCAAAGTCTATATGAGAGGAAATAAAATTAATACTATTGCAGTTTTACAATACCTTCACGAGTCGGAGTGGTAGGGAGTTACAAAATAACTAATTGTAGGTCTAGAAACAAGTTTCTAGAGTCCCAGGTTTAATTTTATTTTGTACATTTATTTTTTTGGTGGAGAAAATTGGATTGCAATCCAAAAGTTACAGAAAGAAAAATGTAAAAGGCTAAGAACTTCAATCATTGTTGTAAATTATTTTTCTTTTAGGCCTTTTTGGTTGGACATTGTCCATCTGTAGCTGCACCCCTTGTTTGAAGATTGCTTAAAGGGTTAGTTCTGCAAGCAAGGATATTACCTCGATCAATGCACAGAAACATCTGTAAATTATTCCATGAGCCATCAGGGGTTCAACCGTAATTTTACAAAGCTATGAGAATACTTTTTGTGTGCAAAGAAAACAATTTATTTTACCTATTTGTTTGACTATTTTACCGATGTCCTTACTACGTGTCTTTGGCTTGATCTTGGTAATATCCTTGCTGTCTGTGGAGGGTCAGAGAGCTCTCAGATTGAATCAAAAATATCTTAATTTGTGTTCTGAAGATGAACGGAGGTCTTACGCTCCATTCGCACGGGGCGTCAGTGTCAATGCTTGACTGAGGGTTCAAACTTGTCTGAAGCTTGGTGCTGACGCGCCGTCATAGTGACAACAGCCAATCACATACTTTTCTGGTGTTGCATGAACGGGATTGGCTAGCGTCTGCTCTAAGGCATTTGACAAATGCGATCTGATTGGCTGACGCCTGCGTTGGCACTTGAAAAGTTGAAAAGTTTTCAACTTTTACCACGAGTAACGCCAGTGAAGCGACGCGACAGACCTACAATTCAGTTCGGCAACGCTTGACGTCACTCCATTCAAAGTAAACGAAAGGTGTTGATGCCGACGGCCCGTGTGAATCGGGTTTGGAACGACATGAGCTTGAGTAATTAATGACAGAATTTTCATTTTTGGGTGAATTAACCCTTTAATAACTTCACTGACTTCAGATCTGTACCTTTTTAAAAAAATTTCACACTTTCACTTTACAGTTTTTCTCAGTCGCTATGGTGCATTTCTCAAATCGTCCTTAATATTTGCAAAGTATGTGTATTTCTCAAAACAAGTCGCACAAGCAGCACCACACAATGGATTTCCTGCAAAAGCCTGTAACTTACTCAAAATCTTTAGTTCATCTCTCAAAAGTAAATATTTATGTCAATGAACACATCAGTGCCATCAGAATGAAAAGTCCTTGTGTCATTAAACAGGATAGTCAAAATGCTTAGTCATGTTGTCAATATAATGGTGCACTCTGTTAGTATTACCTGCTGTCAACTATGGCAACAGTTTGGATGACAGTAGGCGCGTTTCCATTACCCTTCAAATTGCACAAATTGAAATTGTGAATTGAAAATACGCCTAATGGAAACGTGTCAACTTTGCAAAAACGCCCATATATCGCAAAAAAGTTATTACGCTTACATGAGGTGGTTTTGCAGGCAATGCGAAAAAGGAATAATTCGCAAAACTGCAATGGAAACGTTTTTTTCGCAATTACAGATCACATGGTATACGTCAAATATCATATGATCAGTCTTCAATGTACTATAACCTCCAAGAAACACACAATACGTGGCTGCTCTCAAGTATAAGGGGCTTTGCCTGCCATTCATGACATAGACAATTTACACTGCACACATCTGCGGCGCAGTGTGGCTCTGATTCGGCCACCGGAGTTTATCTAGCCACTCTAGTCCATGCTTGTGTTTATATGAGGCGTGCCGCACACGTTTCTGAAGCAGCTCTCCGCACTGCTTTTGTAAATATACATGGGTAGTTGACAAATAAAAATTGGACTGTGTCCTACGGTGTGACATAGCAAAAATGTAGAAAAAAAACTTAACATACAAATAATATGAGAAAAATGTATCTTCATTCTTAGAGTTACAAATAGCACGAGAGAGGTTTATCTTCAATGTTAGAGTTTTTATTTTGTTTTATTTTTTTTATATTTTTCCGTCACACCATAGGACACATTGATACGTCAACTACCCACATGCACACGCCTCCTTCGATTAAATGTAGCCAAAATCTAATGCGAACAAGTGTATCCTGGGTTAGCATATTTGCTGACCTTCTGGCAGTGTCATGAGCATTTTTTAACTATGGGGGAAAAAAAACACACACACACACATATATAGTATATGTGTATCTTTTTGCTGTGTAAATCTCAAAATTTTTGTGATTTGAAAATTGTCCATATCAATGCAGTTTCTTAGAATGTTGTATGAATAGTTGACACTGTTGCAGTTGTTATTGTTCTGCATGTGTGCCTCATTCATCTTGTGTCTTGTGCTCATTAATACTGTATTGGGAGGTGGATCAAGTGTTAATAGATCTGACTCCCAAAGAATAAAAGGACTCGCCTCATTCAGGGTTTTATCTTCTGTCTGTTTACTGAGCGGAGACATTGATTTATTTTGTTTTTGTGCATTTATTATTCTTCACAAGACCTAAAAGGTCAAACAGTGACAGACACACAATAGGACTCCATCAATGGCAGACCTTTCACAGCAACTCTGACACCATAGACAGCTTTTCTTTAAAGTAACCTCAGCTGTCCCACGTGTAAGTAATGTTCAGAGATCGTGACCTGAGGCAGTACAAGGAACATCACAGCTACATGATTTCTTCCTGGAATCTAGAACACTATTTCAAATTCGGGAAGTGTGCCTGGAGGACTGAAGCTTGGTTCCTGTGGCTGAACTTTGCTAGCTCTGTCTAAATGTTTTCAGTCTGAAAGGCCTGTGAAGAGCTTTGGAAGAAAAGTTGCTGCTTTGATCAGTGCTGACTGTGATAAGACACACAGAGATGGTATGAGACACCACTGCTCAGGTTCCTCAGTTTTACTGTACAGATCCATAGGTGTGAGGAGCTCAGCTGACAGTTTCTGTTTGTTCTGTAAACATTGAGAAAAGAGAAGTGGAAAATTCCCGGCTTCATTTTGATAGAATATGTTTTACTTTTGTTACAAATGACATTTATGAACTAATGTGTATATATCAGTATTAATATTTGTTGTTATTATTTTAAATGTAATCCAAATGATCTAATCAGTTCAATCATATGTTTTATATGGCCTTATTTTTCCCACATACAGTTCAGAAGTTTGTGGTCTTTATTTTCTTGAAAGAAATTAATATTCAGCAAGGATGCACTGAATTAGTTTGTATTAAATTGCAATCCATTGTTTTGTAAAAACCTTTAATATTTCAAATGATTGCAGTTTATCAAGAATCCTGAAAAATGAATGTATATTTCACAATATTACTGTTTAAGCTGTATTTTTAAGAATATTTAAAGAAATAAATGCAGCCTTGATAAGCTTAAGAGTGTTTTTTTTTAAAACATTAAAAAATTTAACTCAAATCTTCAAACGATTGTGTAATAATTGTGCACTGAAAGCAGTCATAGACTATACATACTGGATGTACATTTTTCAGACATGCCCTGTAAAGCTTGTCCTTTCTGGAGGGTTTTGGTTGTATTTCCTCAATGCCTGTGGACACATAGGGTTAGCCGCAAAACACAGGGAAGCTCACTGCGGGGAAAAGCCTGGGAGGCCCACAGTCTTGTAAATCACCTGCTTAACAATGACTTTCTCACCCTCCTCCCACACACATACACAATCTCCCATGCCACCTCGCTTCCAGTGCCATTAGGTAAAGTCAAATCTCTTGTAAAACTATAATTAAAGCAGCAGTGAAACTGCCTGCATTGCTTATTTTCTCTCTCGCACCTCTCATTTCGCTTTTTCTGCTCTCACACATACATGGTGCTAACAGTTTTTTTTTTACGGAACTTTTTTTTTTCTCCTTTTAGATTTCAGAAGTTTTTCTTTACAAATGTGACTAAGAATATGGGGCAATCAGAGAATGTGTCACAAGAACGTTTGTGTATGCACTTATGACTACAAATATTTTTTTTGCGCAAACATTATTATTGAGATGTTTTTTTTGCCTAAATGTCTTTTAATATCTTTATACCAACAAAACAATGTCATGAGTAAAACTGAACATTTTAACTGAACAAGTTTGCATGCATCAAGTATTTTTCAGTTGTGGTCATCGAAAGTGTCTTGAAAGCTACATGGTAATGGTTTTATCATGTGAGCGAGTTAATGGGCATGTGATCGTCACTAATGTGCTTAAATGTGCCTCACAGAGCTGCTTGGAAAAAGTTACCTGTTGTTAGGTCATACTTTATTTTCAGTAAGAAGTACAGACAGAATGGAGAGTAAAACTGCTGTGGATGAACGATGAGAAGTGGAGCGTGAAGCTTCAGGTAGTTACCCGTAAAGCTCATATAGTATATGTCATATCAGGTTCCACTTCCAGTGATACGATTATATTTCTTTCATAATACATTCAAAATTGTAATCCTGTGAGGAATCCCTGTTTTTGATATGTCTGCAGGTGTTAGAAAGGTGAATCTGCTCGCGTGTTTCATAATGCTGGCACACTGAAGGACAGGCGCTCTCACTGAGGAGTGGGAATAGCTGCATTCTTTGTATTCAGAGCAGCTGCAGGTGCCCACAGCTATTCATATTCTACAGAGGGCTGCTCAGACCGCTCTCATCCCCATTCCACAATCCATCAAATGATTAATCCTCTAAAAGCCCTAAAATACACGAAGAACAGAGTTTTCTTGCTTTTTTTCTTTTCAAAATGTTGCTTAATCTTTTTTCTCACTCTCTCTCTCTCTCTCTGAGTATAATAAATAAGGTTGTGTCCAGCGTTTCCTGTGTTGTAATCTGAGTGCTGGGTAATATATTCAATGTCTGTCTTAAAGGTGCAATAGGTAATTGTCTTCAGGAACATTTTTTGTTATGCTGGTTGAAAGTCTCTTCGCATCCCCATAGCAATCATTAAGTTAAGTGGTCTAAATGTATCTATCTGTATTTATACATTCTGTGGAAGGCGTAGGACCAAGCAATGTTTGAGCATTTTGATTGACTTTCCTACCTGCCTGTCAACATAAGTATTTTTACCCTGTTCGCGCAGACAGGATACGTCATCAGCACGTTCACGTACGTTATGCAGACACAGCGAGAATGGCAGGCAAACATTAACAACCTGATCTTCCTTCTGGGTATTGTAGTACTGTTATTAACTACTATACATTTTTCTCACCAGTGAATGACACATGGTGTATTGTAGTAATGTTGTCAGTGGTCGTCTGGTCTGTGTGCATATATGCTTTTTGGGGGCGTGGCTTTGGACGGCGATTTGCAGGGAGGGTGGGGACGTTCGCTTTCAGTGCGATCAAGTTAAAGTTAGCATTTTCCAAGATCTCCTACTGCAACTTCAATAGTTTTATTGGTAACCCTTTACAATCAAGTCCCATCAGTTAACATTAGTTAATGCATTAACTAACATTGACTAACAATGAGCAATACATTTCTTACAGTATTTATCAATCTTTGTTAACGTTTTTGTTTATTTACTTTGTTAATTTTCCATTTATAGTTTTTTGAATAATGTAGTTATCTAATGTTAAAAAATCTAACTTTATTTTAAAGTGTAACCAGTGTATCTAATGGCTTAAAAGTATTTTTTGTGAAATAATAATAATAATAATAATAATGTATTATAATTACCTTTACCGAAAAACATGGTGGATTTAAGGTGGAAAAACAGCTAGATTTTTATTTTGACAGTGGTTTTATATAATTCGTTTACAGCAGTGTTGGGGTTAAAGCATTAGAATCAATGCAAGTTATGTAATCAGATTACTTTTTTAAGGAACTAGTAAACATTACTTTGAAGTTTACAATGAAATATCAGAGTTACTTTTTCAAATAAGTCACAAGTTATTTTGTTTTCCCATTTATTCACTGACACCTCTTCTATACCCGTGTTGAGAGAAATTGTGAGTGAGGTGCAGAGGCACTTTATTCAGCCTAAAATGCCAAAATGCCAAAAATATTACTTTTTGTAATCGGTAACATTGCAGTTTTGGGGAAAGTTACTTTGAATCATTCAAAAAAGTTTTTTGTTGTTGCCATTTTAAAGAAATTAATAATAAATTTTATTCAGCAAAGATGAAATAGATCTAAAGTGACTCTCAAAGAGTTCTGAAAAATATGCCAATATTAAGCTGCACAACTGGATTTTTAATATATATTTTTATATATTTAAATAATCATCAAACAGCCATTGGCAAACAGTGATAATCACAATGTTGTATTAGCAAAATCTTTGTGTATACATTAGATTGTAAACGTTCAGTATATCGCCCAGCCTTTATCAATCTGGGACACTATTAATAGTCTAGCTGTCTATAATATTGAACTGTATAACTAACTCATCAGCTACTGAATGAGGTTGAAGGGCTCCTGATTATGCCGTATTCTTAACCGTACTAGCACGAGTGGCTTTGGAACCACTTAAAAGACCAACTGCTGTTCACTCCAGTGGATCTTGAACTCATGTGTTTAAAATAAGAATCTCTTGCTTTATGAGACCCCTGAGTCACTCCAGGAATGTGACCCCTTTACTTGGCATGTTCATATATAACCAAACAAGTATGTGTTCTTGACCCTCTTATTGGGAGCCTAAATTGAAACCACTTGAAGTGTGTAAAATGCACTGTTACTCAAAAGAGTTGTTCGGAGGCTTCAACACTGACTTTTAATACAGTGGTTGTCTTAAAGTGGTTTAGCACCACAGTTTAATCATTTGTGTGCCAAAAACTTGGTGGATAACGATCGAAGATATAGCTGATGATTACCTGTACGTTTCTACAGAAATAGGTTGATTTAACAACTTATTCCAATATATAGAGTTAGAAATGTTGTTTAAAATTACATTTAAACAATGAAAGCACAAAGTATTGATATTTTTATTTGACTTTCTCCTAAAAGATTGAAATAGTCATCACTCTGTATGGCAGGTAGCGCATTATAGGATCAGCTAAATAACTTTGTTTTATTCTCCTGTTGTTTTCCCACTGATATAAAATGTGTTATTTCTGTCTGGTCTCTGGTGGCTTTATTGACTTTGTGTGTGCGTGGAAAGACTTGTTTCTGCTCTTTATATTTATCCAGAGATTGGTGTGCGTGTCCAGACTGTCAGTCCTTTACCTTATTACCAGGTCCCTGGTCTATTTACACATGTTATGTCATAACAAGACTTGATTCGAGAGGACTGGATAATGAGCTTTGAGTAAGTGAGCGTTTGGGGAGCAGCTACTGTGTGAGAATGTCGGTATGACATAGTAGGACAGCTCAGACTGAAAGCAGTGGTATGGAGATGGCATTTAATGGTAGTTTGAAGGAGGTGGTTATCATGACAGTGTGAGATGTAGTGTAGTTAAACAAATACTTTTTGTACTCACCTTTACCTGTATAGCATTCTCGAGCTCCAAAATGACAAAAAAGTATCAACGGTACCATGAGTTGTGAAGTATATTCTAAGTATTCTCAAGTCATGTGATAGCGCTGTGTGAGGAACAAAGCAAATTTACATCATCACGTTATTCCCTGGTAATCTTCCCCTCCAGTGGGTTGAAGCTGAATAATTGAAACAGTGGGTTGAACTCAAGAACTGAATTAGACAAATTCATGAACAAATCATTCATACCTGTTTTGTGAACTGGATCAATGGATTAATCGAAAAGATCCAACTCAACAGAGTGATTCTTCATGGATTTGGCATTGCTGATTATAATATGAACACACCATGGAGAGCAAATGAAATTTTCCGTGAGTATTTTGGTTTGACTTTAGGAAACTTGGAATATAGAGTCATGTGGACTAGTTTTATGTTATTTTTATGGTGATTGTTGCATCTTGGAGCTTAACAACATCTTCATTCACTTTCATTATATTGAAAAGAATGGCCAGGATATTCTTCAGAAATTCACCTTTTATGTTCCGCCGAGAGAAAAAAAGTAATTTGAGTTGGATCAAGTAAAGTAAATAGTGATTGAATTTATATTTTTGGTGAAACTATTCAAAGGGGGTCATATGATGCTTTTTTAAAGATCATTATTTTGTGTATTTGGTGTAACAGAATATGTTTACATGCTTTAACACTAGAACTCCCAGAGAGCAGCCATTTGGCTTTTCTACCTATAAAACCCGCAGGACAGGCGATGGGCTGGAAGGCTTTAGGCTAATATCCTTAATCAGCTGTGAACAGTTGCTTTTGTTATGTAAACAATGTGGGGCCATGCTGAGCCACTTCAACTCTGTTTCACTTTGCCATCTTAGGGAGAAATCAACACACATGTTTTTTTTTCCTTTGTTGCTGAGATTTATTGATTAAAAACAGTACAAAATAAAATAAAAAAGAAACCAACCATTTGTACACACATTTACAAATAATATTAAAAAGTGAGTGAGTACATTCTAGCAATCACTCACAATCCTGGCACTGCCATGGTATCTCCCGTCTGCATTTACCACATGTGTATCTGTAGCAGTGAACACATCGCACAGTGGCATGATTGTTCTTGCATTGGTGTTTGACCTGACACATGGCTCTTTTTCCAGGGCTAGGTGTGGAGGGTTGTGTCCGAAGCAATTGTTCTTTTCTTGCCTTGTTGTAAAGGGTGACAGTGTTTGGCTTCCTTTTGGTGGTATTATCAGTCTGAATCACGCTGTGCATGCTGCTAAGAATGTAGACGGTCTTCTTCCGTTTGGGCGCATACGCCGTCAGCGTAGCAGCAGTGGTTGAAAACACCTAATAAATAAGATAAATTGTTATTTTCATAGCACTCTTACACACAATGACACAATGACACACTTGGCGGTGTTGATTCTAAAAATTAGAAACACATAAACATAGAACCACAAAAGACCTGCAACATACCTGAGTGGTGAATTCATTGCGATCTGTGTGTCTAGCGGATTGAGGGATTTCCCAGCGAATCTTGTTGACTGTGCCGAGGATGGTGGCTCCGGCTAAGAAGTTTATGGTTCCATCAGCCTCATCACTACATTTTCAGACAGTCTCTCTCCACTGGGACGACTAGGGTCTTTGCCAAGATATGGGAGGACATTACAAATGTACTTGGATTTTAGGTCGCAAGCCACCCAAAACTTGATCCCAAACTTGTCAGGCTAATTCATACCTGTTTACACCTGGGCAAGACCCTACATGCCAATGTGAGACACATTCAATCAAGTTCTCTGCTTTTAGCAGCCCTCCCTCCCCCACACATACAAACAAGCCACCAGCAACCATTCACACACACACCCCCAACCCCACTGCAGATTGCTCAGGTAATGACCACATTTACACATGAATTGATGCTAATGATAGCCAAAAGACTAGCCAGTTAGCATCCACTTGGCTAAAGGAGGGTTAAAAAACTCTGGGATTTCTAGTGTTAATGTACAAAAAATTCATTATTTTTCAAATACTGTACATTATTGTTGGTACTCTGTGCCCTGCCTCTCCTTCCGACAAGCGCAGTCTGCTCTGATTGGCCAACTGACCCAGTGCATTGTGATTGGCCGAACACCACAAGCACGCGTCAGAAATGTAATGCCCCTTTCCATAATCGCAAGCTTCAGCTTTCAAAATAAATGTAAAGACAGTTAATAATGTCCTTAGTTTTACCATCAGTTCAAGCCCGAGAGGGGAACAGAGTCTCTTGACAGACACAGTGATGATGCTCGTATGTATTTGTGCACAAGCCATGATTAAGACAGCTGACTCCACTGTGATGTGACCCTCTCTCTCTCACTCTCTCTCTCACACAAACACACACACAACGTGCAAAACTCCGCATTTGAACAGTCAATAGCAAATACTTAAACTAATAACAAAACATACTTACAGTCGCTGATTCAGAAGCGCCAGATTGTCATATCAAAGTCAGGATTACCTCCTCTCCTAGGTTCACGAAACGTCGTCCATAAAATGCGTTGCAGAAATTCGAACATCTGGGTTGTGCTGTTGTGTTGTAAGTAATCTTAATGATTCCTATATGCATCTACTTTCGGAAGGCCAAATAAAGTGCTTTTGCTTTTTTAGAAACACACAGCGTCTCCCTGACATGGCTGCATCAACACTACTGTGGTTACTGGAAGTATTATACTTAGTATTATGTGGTATTATACTTTGAGTGAACATCCACATTGTGACGTAGACGTGGGGGTGTGTTTGAATGAGCCGTTTTAGGGGGTGTGGCAGAGTCTTAACTTTAATAAAGAATATCTCTTTGGTTTTGAGACTTTAGTCTTTGCAACTTCAGGGATCTTATCTATGCACAAAAAGCTTGTAACACTCCAAAGACAAAGGAAAACTTGAAATCGCATCATATGACCCCTTTAATGCAAAATTTGATGCTCCGCATTTTCCCTTTTTTTAGTTGTGGTGATTCATATTCTCTCTGAGGATCTCATTTACCAGATCTGTGTTGTTGTTAAGAACCAAGACTGACATTTTTGTGTTTGATCATGCATATCAAGAGAAACTATATTGTATGTTTATTTCCCAGTCTGCAGTCCCACATTATTTTGTATTTTATATAATCAGTGCTCATTTACAGAGGTGATGCATTTAAAATACGAACGTTGCTGAGTCTTTGAAAACTTCTAATGTTGAAATTCATTCCATTCCAAATCTGGGAGTGCTGCAACCCTAAGCAAACATCACACATCCTCTTGAGCAAAAGCCTTCTCAAATATTCAGCGCTCATAAATATATTTATGAGACTAAAACAGTCGCATGTATCTTTCTTATCCTTTCTTGTATGTTTTATTATCTGTTGTTTTCTCTTTTTGTCTTTCTCTCTGCAGTAGTCCACGTTAACCTTTCCTGGCGTCTGTTCCATCGCAGTACCTCCTCAGGCCTGAATCCACTAAAACATTCTGATTACTTTAGTTTATTTGTTTACCAACAGTTTTTCTGTTGACATGTTTATACCGTTCAGCGACCACAGGGCGTTCTGCAGTCTGTTTGGTGTCAGACTCTGTAGTAGAAAAAGAAGCAAATTCATTCAGGCCGACTACAAACAGATTCAGGCTGTTACTGCTAGATAAGACATGATGCTCTTCAGTACGGGGCTGTGTTTGCGCTGACTGTTGTTCGAAGTTTGGGAAGGATTTGGTTTTTAAGAAAAAGAGTGTGCGAGCTCCGAGGTGGAATATTTTCAGCTTTGGCAGTTTATTGAAGCATTTCTACTCAGAGTTTGCACTCAAATCTGGAGTTTCTTGGTCAAATAAGTTCATAAAGTTACATTTGATTGAGACACGGGCTTGTAATGAACTAATTAGTTGTATTTTTTGAAACCTAGCTTTGTGTTAGGGTAGGTGTTCACAGTGAGATTGGCATACATTACTGTTGTTGTTTTTTTAAACGAGCTGTCAATTATTTTTAAACGTTTGCTTGAATTTGAACACAAAAATTGTTACAATTAACTGATGATAATGAGTAGACTTCTGAGGTTTATTAATTTATTTTTATACAGTCACTCTTTATTTTTCAGGTCGAATTCTTGCTATTAACAAACCATTAACTACAACTTTTGTCTCAATAAAAGATTAAAGATGATTTAAGATTAAGGATGTAGAATATGGTCATGCAGAATATGCTTTAAAAATACTAATAAACAGCCAGCGTGTTAAAAACAGGCAAGCTAATAAGCAACTAGTTAATAGTGAGAATTGGTTCCTATATACAAAAGTGTTACCATTTATACTTTTCTCTGAATACTGGCATATTATTTATTACACTACCATTCAAAAGGTATGGTGAATGAAATTGTTTTGATTATTAACAAGTACATTTTTTTTTACTTTTTTACAATTGTTGTTTAATGTACAAAATTGTTAATAATCTTGCACCTTCACCCTTGAAAGAATTTGTTTTCTCTTGTACTGAAAATATAAGACAAACTAGAGCTTCGTCAAGAGGTGATTGTGCGGTGAATTTTAGAGTTACTGATTTTAGTCATTCAGTATTTTCTGTAAGGGCTGTTAAAAACAGGAATAATTTACCAATTAATATAAGACGGTGTTCCAACTTAGCACAGTTTAAGCTACATTTGAAAATACTGTATGGTTAAAGACGAGTCAGGTGTGTGACCATTAAGTATTGTTGTATTCTGAATGGAACTTTGAGTTGAATTTTTTTTTTTTTTTTTTGATGGGTGATGCTTTGTAGTATTTATAAGGGGATATTTTGTAGAAATATGGATTGCAGTTTCTATGTGGGGTATTATACTTTTTATTTGTTAAATTTTGGGGGACTTGGTATTATACTAATAATTTTTTTATCTGTTTTGGTATTCTCTTGCCCAGGGACAGCAGATGAAATCCAACTCTGTAGCTAATTCTGGGGCAGTTTTTTGACTGTCCATTGTCCCTGTCAAATAATAAATTAAATAAAATAGATTAAAAAATCAATTAAGAAATTTAACATGCACCCTTTAATTTAACCCCAGTATAGGTTAGTGAAGCAGTTGATTCTATACTTTATTATCTCCACGAGCGCGCCAATGTCCAACAAATAAAAATAGCAGTCCTGTATCCGGCCCACAACCTAAAATGAGTTTGACACCTAGGGTGTAAAGTGCCCATCCCTGAACTCTCCCTCCATCCGGCTTTGTGTTAAAGCCATTCATAGATTTGGATTAAAATTCTTTCACATTACCAGTCACTGAATGCTGTCTGAAATCATTCTGCAACCTCTTTCCTTTCCCTTCTCATATTTAGCAGGCTGGAAGGACAAAAGGACAAAAGCTGAGAGAGAAAAGAATGGGCTGAGAGAGAGAGCGTATGGGTTAAAAAAAAAAAAAAAGGAAAATAAAGTTTTGTAGAGAGTTGCCCCCCTCTCAGGGCTCATGCTCTTTTGGCATGTTGGCTGGGTGGAGCCTCCCTCTCTCTCTCTCTCTCTCTCTCTCTCTTTCTCTCTCTTTCTCTCTCTCTTTCCACTCCAGCTGCTTCTGTCTGTCAGCCCCCTCCCCCTCCAATCTGTCTGACCCTTGTCTGCATAGATGCTCGGTGAGGAGAGGGAGAGAATGAGAGTACAAAACTCTACGCTGTGAACAGGGCAACTGCCTTCTGGGAAGATTCTATTCACTCAAACGCGCACACAGACCCCCCTCTCCCCGTCCGCCCCCCTCTCACTTAGTCTACCCAGAGGGTTTTGTTCCAGCATCGGACAACTTTTTTTCCCCTCCACTTGTGTGTGAGCTGTTTTGTTTTGGTTCTCTTCAGCCGGATTCCTGAATTTATTGAAGGATTCATTGGACTGTCTAGAGCATCTCTCCTCATTTTGAAATCATTATTCACCCCAACGTTTGCAGCATCCTCGCTCGGCGACGGTGGAGGCGGGTTTCTTCTGTCCCTGAGAGGATTACGAGCATGTGTTAGAAAGAGAGTGTGTGTGAGAAGGAGAGAGAGAGAGAGAGAGAGAAGACGAGAGAGACGGAGTATATTCGTACATGTGACCGTCGGGAAAGGATGGCTGTGTGGCTCTGAGCTGCCTCGGCTCTCACAGGACGTAATCGGATAATAAGGAACGAAAGACTGAGTGGCTGACAGACAGACAAACTCCACTCACAAGAGAATATTGTTCTCCTCGTGTTTCTCCCAACGGCTTAACCAAACAGGATTTCCGTGATGCCGGCTGAAGTGAAGCAGGTCAGTTTGGAGATTCACTCGCTCTCATCCTCCTTTCTTTTCTTGTTTGCTTTTGATTGCTTGAGTGTATTTGTTTTTAAATTATCTCTCAATTTCCCTGCTCTTTAGAGGTTGAGTTTTGGTTGTGTTTGTTAAGTTGTCCCTTAAAATTCCTTCCTTTCGTTCTGCTTTTCTAATCTTACAATTTGATGTACGATATCAACATGTCGTATCTTGAATACTGTTTTGGTCACATGCTGTCAACATTCAGTATACATCTTTCCAGAGGTGATTCAGATTCAGTTGTGCTCAGCTGTCAATAATATTCCCATAATGTAACGCTGCATGTGGACGCATCTAACGATTAATCTGAGGTAAACATGAGGAATCCTACAGGATTTGAAAGAGACAAAATAATAAAGTTGATGAAAAGAAGCCGGGATTGAAGATTTACTGCTTTGCTTCCTCTTTTCCCTCCCTTCCTCCCCAGCACTGGACTCATCAGTGGTCAACTATTTGTTTTCTTTGTTTTGGAGCTACCACATTGCCTGGAAAAGCTGTAAAGAGGTCAAAGGAATGTTCTTTTTAATCAGCATGCAGGGATTTTCTAAAGACTCGTTCCCGAAAGAGAGCTATGTCATTCCATACCGTAAAAATGTGCCAGGTCGGACAGTTAGGACATGTGAATGACAAAGAGGGACAGGCTTTGAAGCAAACAAGCAGTCCTTGTGCTGAAATGGGTTCTGAGCTAATTAATTTTTTGAAAGACATTCTTACAACCATCCCTTTGGCTGCGTTAATCTGTTCACGGCTGTCTCACGGATGATTGCTGCTACATAACTGGCACAGGAGAGACAGCTGTATTTTTCGATACGCTAAGCATAACAAAGTCTGAAGACGCCTAATTTGTTGCGTCTCTGTCCGTGAACCCCTACCTCCACAGGACGGACATTCCTGCCATTCTTTGGGGTTCACCGCATGCTCTATCTAACCTCTGCTAACCTCAGAGCATTCCTTAAGACTAGCACCTGCTTCGGTGAGGTCAGACGTGTCACACAAGAGCATGGAGATCAAGAGGCTCTGCTTTCGGAAGGAGTGTCTGACACAGTTGATGTTGTTGTCTGTCATCTTGGTTGTTAGATAAAGCCACCGAGTGTGAAGACATTAGTTCACTAAACAGTTGCACCACTTTTTTTTATTAGAAGCTCTAGAGTGTGACATCCTGTTTGTTGTGATGCCTAAAGAACATGCTTAATGTTTCAAAACATCTCAGAAAGTCTCAAAGCTTAATGCTTTTTCTTCACTTTAGGTCAAATCTGATTTTATTTAATTTTTTTCTTAAAGCAATTTTTTTTCCTAACTTTTCAAGTTCACCTAAGAATAACATTTCCCTCATTTCATTGCAAAATCTAACTTTTTTTTCTACTATGGAATGCAAAATATATTTATATTTTTTATTTAAATTATTTTATATTTAATATTGGAATTTTATTTTATTTTATTTTTGTGCATAAAATGAAAGTCAGTTTCAGTGGTGTTTTGGACCCCAGGGACTTTCATTGTATGAACAAAGACATTCTTTAAATAACATTTTCTTTCTTTGCTTTTTTTTTTTTTTTTTTTTTGTGGTCAGTCATGTTTTTTATGTATTATATACTGACTGCTTTACAACTAATCGCTTCTGGAAGTGCTTCTTCTTTGGCACTCTGCAATGCATCTTGAGTGTGATGTTAGACATCTCTATAAATTAAACACATTCATGTTCACACGTGTTACACATGAGACCAAAAGTAAATTCCCGCAATGTCTTTCCTTTACCGACATGCACTGTGGCCGTGTTACAGTGACTCCCGATCCAGCTGAGCTTACCGTCCTCAACCCTCAATTACCATGGGGTGAATCAGCCTGCCCGAGTCAAATATAAACGTCTGATACTTTAGCGGAGAGAGGCAGTGCCATTACTGCAAAAGATTTACCCTCATCAAAACTGAACCAGCCATCTCTAGACAGAAAAATAATTTAACTCCTTCAAAAAACCATTTACATTTCATTTAGACTGAGACTATTGACTTCCACAGCAATTGTACAGTGTTTGCTTATCCCCAGAGTGCTTATTTTAAGTTTTGCTGGTATTTCCAGAAGTTATTTGCCTATTTTATGGGGGAAAAAATTGAGTGTGCAAACTTGTGAACCGTTTTAACCTCCATTAGTTCTGTGGTTCTTTCTGTTCCTCTTGATTCACCTTCCTGTCAGGCCTCGCTTTTATAAAGCCTTGGAGTCATTGTACCAGGGCATGGATCAGTATTTGAAGACATATAGAGCAGAAGAGGCTGATTGTGACTGTGAATGGTGTTGTAAATGTCAATGACCCAAAAGATCTCTGAGTAATTTTGCTGGTGCTCATCCAGGCCATCAAGTTTATTGGGCTGGCGTGGAGTAGGAGAGCATGGCGAAGAGGCTCCAGATGTCTCACTGCAGCTGTATTGCCCAAATCAGAGCATTTGATAATCGCTGGCGTGACAGAACAAAGATCTGCTCCACCTCTCGAGTGGTGCCAGAGTTTTGGATGAGTTGATGGCTTTAACATAATAGCCGGGCCTCCTAACCACTCATCTCCGCTAAGTATTATGCCCTTTAGATGCCAAGTTGCAGCTGATTTTGGATTAGCAGCCCAAACCATGCTTGTGCTGGCTCACGGGTACCTGTGTTACACTGGACGTGTCATGAAAGCTTGGCATGCTATCAGGACGTCCAATCACATTTTGATGTCCAGTAACCCAGTTGGCATGCTGACTACGTGCCTAATATAGACCTGTCTTACTTGCCTGCATTTTCTCATGCAATGCAGAGCAGCACAAGCTGACCCTTCCATAACACCCCTGTCAAACTGCCTCTGCTTCTTGACTGCTCACTCAATCTTATTCAGTCAGACACCTATCTATCTATCTATCTATTAAGCATATATATATATATATATATATATATATATATATATATATATATATATATATATATATATATATATATTTTTATTTTTTTTTTATTTTTACTTTTTTGGCACACAATGTCTACATTGCAATGATACATTTAACATATTATTCTTTAGTAAACTATCTGGTAAAAAGTCTAACTGGCTGGTAAATTTTGTGTTTATTTATGGGCTTCGAGTAATTTACGGTTTGGTGTTTAGCTACCCTGTGTCATTAACCACCAAATCAGATCCCCACAGTAAGTTGTAAATGTGCCGCTTGCTTATTTTCAGCTAAACCATTGCATGGGAACCCAGGCCTCTCTCTCTGTCACACCCAGTAGCACCATCATGCCTTTCCTGTGCTTGTTTACTCAGCCCCAGTGTCTTGTTTGTTTGGTAATGTTTCTTTTCCTCTAGCTTGTTAGGTGGACCATCCTCCTGTAGTTCTCTGTTTGTGTGGACACTTGCAAAAAAACGGAATAGTTTAGATTAGAATGATAGCACCACAACAATCCTGTCAGTAAACATAGAGGGCAGAAGGGTGACGCTCAGAACCGGAGACTGTGTTTGTGCATGTGTGTGTGTCCTGGAGGATAACAGGTGACGACACAGGATTAGTGGGAATAGCCCCAGACTGCCATCTCAGATTGCTTGGGTTCTCCTAGCTCTGGCGAATCTCTTCCTCTCTCAGCATTGTTTGAATGACTGTTTGTATGCATGTAACATAGAGAAGAAGAGTGACATGAGTAGGCAAGGTGAAAGTGTGTATATATGGGTAAAAATGCATGTGCAAAGCAGTATTTGTGTATTTTTTTCCCCTTTTTTTTAAGAATAACGGCTGTAATTGGCTGGCGGCCAGCCAGTGAGGCCATAGGAAAGAGGGAAAGGTGCATATGTGACACTTTTGCAGGGTCTGCCATGGTAACAGCTCTGGATGAAGAGCCCTCTGCCCCTGGATCTCATGATTAATGACATTGGCCTGCTGGATGCTGGCGGACATCATTGTACCACTGTGCGTTTGCTTTTGTTTCATTAGTTCACTGAGAAAAGGCAGTTTTTTTTCGGCCCGTCAACTGATACATGAGGAATACACACATAACACAGTCCAGCCCAACTTGGATGGTCACGGCAGCTCGCGAAAGAGCAGATGAAGAATTATCCATTGGGGAAAGATATAGTCACTTCGATGCTGGAATAGATTTTTGTTTTCAGCTGTGTGGAAATATTTTTACAACAGGGCTGCTGTTGAGAGCCGATATGCTGTGTGTAAACAGCTTTGACTGAGAAATCCTCTCCTACACACTGAAGCTGTTGTAACTGCCTCAGATTGATAGACTAACTGTGCTCTGCGTTCTTTAGGAGACATTATCCCACCGTTGGCCGCAAGGATCGATTAAGAGCTTCAATGCAAGTTCAATGCTCTCTCTCTCCCCCCTTACTTTCCCATTACTTCCTTGAGTTCACACTTGTCCTTGTTAAAGTCTTCAGGCTACATTGACGGTAATGTATAGACTGTTTTCTGCCCCACTGATAAGGTAAGAGCCCCTGAGGGGGAGGTCATGTCCCTTAAATCCCGTCCCTGCATCTGCAATATTGTGCTGTACAAAAGCGGACCACATGGCCTCCGGATGAGTGGCGATTTGTGCCATTTTCTGGTCTGTTACATTTGCAGTTTTCTTTAGGAGGTTTATCTAATCATTTTCTCCAATGGGAAGGTTGGGTTTTGGGGTTGAGTATTGATTTTGAGCTCTTGGTAGAGGCCTTTACTGTTCCAGAACCTGTTTAAGCTTTGTTCAGTTTTGTTCCTTTTAATGAGAAAACAAATGACGAAGATGGTCTCTACTCAGTGAATAAGTAGCTTGCTGGTTCTCCATCGTGCCATCTGTCTGTGATGGTCCTGAGGGATTAATGATGTCTTCTGACAGCTCTTTAGCGTGTGCTAGTCACCACATACAGGCATGCCAGATTAGCGGTAACAGTTTGGGGAGGGGCGGCAATTTCCTGGGTGTTTTTTCTGTTTTTGGGAGTCTCATGCACTACAGCATTTTATCAATGTTTTGATGTTACTGCAAACATACTCAGATGAATTCAGAATGCGTTTACATTTTGGGGTGCATTTCCCAAAAGCATCGTTAGCTAACTATGGTTGTTAGTTCTATTGATCTCTATTGGTAACGACGGAACTTGGCAACCATGGTTGCTTTTGGGAAATACACCCCTGGTTAGCAAAAACATGCAAGTAACTTGTTCCGAGAATGAAATATGCATTTGGTAGTTATTAATTTAAGTTTAGTAAATTAAAATTGTAAGATAATAAATATATATTTTTACATGAACCCCAGGAATCCACGTTATATTATGTTGTATAGTATTATATTGTATTGCATTGTATTGTATTATATTATGAATTTTTATGTATTCTTAGGGATTTGAAAGTGAATTTGTTAATGATCATGTAGTAATTAGAAAGACCGATCAAATTTGTACATATAATATATATGTGTATATATGCGCACGCACGCACACACATATATATATATATATATATATATATATATATATATATATATATATATATATATATATATATATATATATATATATAAAAGTGAGTGATGAATGCAGCAAATTTATGAGTGAACAACATAATCAATTTAATATTGTTAAACAGTCTTACTCGGCTCACTTCAGAGAGTTTCGGAGAAGTTTTTCCATAAGTCACAGAAACAATAGAGCAAACGGGTTTAACAATAGTGCAGTTCAGGTCTGCAGGGGGAAGCTGTCATATGTTGCATTTGCTCAGTATTGTTACTCATGCCATCCATTTCTGCTGTAGATGTATGAGCCGTTTGTTCACATTGGGGTTCAGAAGGAACAATAGTGCAAAGCACAGCGTTGACACAAGGTTGTTTAATGAACCTTGACTAGATATACACCTCTGACCGATGTTGCCAGGATAACTGCCGTTCTCTTATTTGTTCGTTCAGCAGGCTTTTTCATTAGCCTTTTCATTACCATTGCTCATACTTACTCTAAATATTAAACTTCAGCTCGGGTTGTTGCTGTGAATGTAATGTTATCTCATACGAGGCTTGTTGAGTTGTGTACTATTATTTAACCTAGCAGATGATAAAATGGGCAAAAATAATAATAGACATAGCCATATAAAGACTTGGGGGTGGGATCTTTTGACTTGGGGCCACCAAGGCGGCTCTAGAGAGAATCCCTTAGCATCATGGTGGCGACTTTAACTTGGACAAGCATCATAAATCTAGTACGATTTCATTCTTTTGTTTTGTCTCATCCCTTCTGCATTTCTTGTGTTAATGAGGTGCAACATCATGTTTTGCTCTTGTTTGTAAGGGGCACGAACGCTTTCATCTCTGCTTCCAGCTATGGATGAAGTATCACACATAGAGATGACACTGAGGGAAAAGTTTAAGATGAAAGAAAATCAGTGCCATGTATAACAAGCATTCACCCACCAGGACAGAGAGAGACTCTTCCACCTCACCATATGAGGTTTCGAGTTTCTCCACTTGATTGTTTAGGACCTTCAAATGACATTGTAGCCCTTTTGATCACAGAGAAGTATGTTTTGTTTTTCTCTCTGCCTATTGTTTGTGGTACCCCACAGCAAGGCAAGCCAATCCAATCCACTCGCTTGGCTGTCCAAAATTAAAGGTTGAGAATGTGCTTTGTGTGTGTGTCTGGAGTTTATGTGGGGATGGAGAAGGGCTTGAGTAAGGATTTAGTGTGGATTTGTCAAGCACAGAGTTCAAGAGGCAAACAGCAATATTTTTCTTCAAAATGCAGCGTGAGCAAGATCGAGGCCATGCTGAAGTTCTCAGAGTTTAAAAAAAGTACAGTTCACAGACCTTCACTTTCTCTGTATCATGCTGTAGCACAGAAAGGTTTAATCCAGTAAGACCACTCAGACACTGCTCCTACATCCGCTCTTCCTGCTTTAGAAGAGAGAGAGCGAGAGAGACCTAGGTGAGCCATATTGGTTTGCATTACCAAAGTCTTTAAGAGTATAATCCATTCTTTTCCTACACCTCCACCTCCTGCCTCAACAGAGCCCCATATTAAACCTACTATTCTGTTGGAGGCCATTTGGAGCTAATGTATGCCATAAACTCTGGTAACGGCAGTGCAGAGGGACAGTGTAAATGACCTCTTGTGCACGCCGTGCCCTGCATTAGTCTCACTTGGCTTAGTTTCATGAGTCACAAGAGGTGCTCATCTCTTTCTTCATGTTCTTTCTTCAGTCAAACACACAGTAGGCTATATATACATATACAGTGCCCTCCAAAAGTATTGGAACAGTAAGGCCAATTCCTTTATTTTTGCTGTAGACTGTAAACATTTGGGTTTGACATCAAAAGATGAATATGAGATGAGAGATTAACATTTCAGATTTTATTTACAGGTATTTTCATCTGGATCTGATACACAACTTAGCACCTTTTGTTTGAACCCACCCATTTTTCATGTTACCAAAAGTATTGGAACATGTGACTGACGTGTGTTGTGTTGCCCTGGTGTGTCTTATTAATTGATTATTCAAACAATAAATAGCACTGAATGTCTGCGCTCAGTTTCAGATCCGTGCAGACTGCATTTATAGTTAGTTAGACGTGTAATCAACATGAAAACCAGAGAGGTGTCTATGGGTGAAAAATGAGCAACTGTGAAGCTGAGAGAAGATGAAAAATCAATCATACCATTGCACAAACACTGGCAATAGCAAGTACAACCATTTGGAATCTCCTGAGGAAGAAAGAAACCACTGGTGTACTAAGTAACACCTCAAACGGGTAGATCAAGCAAAACATCTGCAGTTGATGACAGAAACATTGTGACAGCTGTAAAGAAAGACCCTAAAACAACTGTTAGTGACATCAGCAACAACCTCCAGAGGGCAGGAGTGAAGGTATCACAATCTACTGTTCGACTTCACGAACAAAAGTACAGAGGCTACACCAGAAGATGCAAACCACTCATTAGCAAGAAGAATAGGAGACGAGCCTCAAAAATTCTGGGACAAGGTTTTATGAACTGATTTTATGGACCAAAGTGACGGAAAGGCTAAAGTTTGGAGAAAGAAAGGATCTGCTCATGATCCCAAACATAAGCCCATCTGAAACACAGTGTACACAGGTGTACATTATAGTACACATTACACAAGTAATGTAATGGCTTGGGCTTTCATCGCTTCTTCTGGGACAGGCTCATTAATCTTCATTAATGATGTAACACATGATGGCAGCAGCAAAATTAACTCAGAAGTCTACAGAAATATTTTGTCTGACAATTTACAGAAAGATGCAACCAAACTGATTGGGAGATCCTTAATCATGCAGCAAGATAATGACCCAAAACATAGTGCCAAAACAACAAAGAAGTTCATCAGGGGCAAGAAGTGGAAGGTTTTAGACTGGCCAAGTCAATCTCCACACTTAAACCCTGTAGACTAGAGTATGCATTTTACCTGCTAAAGAAGAGACTGAAGGGAGTAACCCCCCAAAACTGAAAGAGGCTGCAGTGAAAGCCTGGAAAAGCATCACAAAAGAAGAATGCAAAAGTTTGGTGATGTCAATAGGTTACAGGCTTGATGCAGTTATTGAAAGGAAAGGATTTGCAACTAAATGTTAAGTCTTTTTCACTTTAATCTGTGTTAATTCTGTCTGTTCCAATACTTTTGGTAACATGAAAAATGGGTGGGTTCGAACAAAAGGTGCTATCTTCTAAGTTGTGCATCAGATCCAGATGAAAATGCCTGTACATAAAAAATGTTAATCTCTCATCTCATATTCATCTTTCAACCCAAATGTTTTCAGTCTGCAGCAAAAATAAAGGAATTGGCCTTACTGTTCCAATACTTTTGGAGGGCACCGTGTGTATATGTGTATATATATGTTTCCCTCTATATATATTTTTTTTTTTGTAGAAATCCCTTTTTTTCAGGATTCTTTGAAGTTCTAAAAACAGTGTTTACTTTGAAATAGAAATCTTAATTAATGAAATTAAAATCTTAAGACAAAAGTGTCTCTTGAAATATTTAATGTGAATATAGATCATTAAGTGTCCTTACTGAATGTATTCATTTCTTTAAAAAAAAAAGCAATGTAGTGTATTATGTTTGGCTCTGCTGTAATCAAAGTAGGAAACAGAACCTCCCTTGAATATTGTCTGTTCCCACATGGCTTTTTGAGAGCCTTATCATCATCATGCTTTTGGTCTCCACTTCTGTGACAAAAGAGCACACTGTTCAGTGACATGCTATATATTGATTGAAAGTAGAAATCCATTTTGAAGTTTCTTGTTTGGAAATACATATTAACATACAGTATTCATGGGTAATCATCACCAATACATAAAGGACATGTCATTCCTTTGATTCGGCCAAAGAGAGAGGAACCTCTTTAGAGCAGCTAGAATAAATGTAAAGCTAATGAGAATGAATAATGGATGCAGTTGAAGAGGGCAGCGTAACGTGAGTACACCTCTACCACGGTACAGACAGTCCCAGCAGGCTTATGCTTTCCCACTGGAGGTCTGTGCTAAATGATTACCGCTGTCAGAAAAAGTCTTCTGATTGGTGCACCGTACTTGGCGCTTGGTAGATTTGCATTAAATTTTAATCTGAGGTTAATGGTTATTTTCTAGTATAATTATACTGACCCACCTGATGTACAATCTTTGCCTAACAAATGCATCGATCTGTTATGCCCATGCCATTATAGTTCTGATTTTGTTTTTTTTCTAGCATGATAATTATAGTTACAAGATCTATCAGTATTGTAAATCACAAAATGTATCAATTTAAATATATATAAGTAAATATTTTTTATATATATAAAAAAATAAATGAACGTATACAAAATAAATATAAATTCATTTTAAAGTAGATGAAAGAATAATAAAAAATAAAGTTAAAAATAAAATAAAAAAATCCTATTATTGCATTTGTTCATTTATTTATCTGTATATTTATTTATGCATTTATTTTTCATTTCTGCAGGTTTGGTCCTCCATACAACTCATACTTTGCAGATGAGAGCTAGGCCATGCTAAACCTTCATATCTCTGCCTAAGTTTGTGTGTTGGGGATGTATAAATATGGAGGCATTATGCGCTTTTACACTGGACCCACCACAGCATTGCTTTTTGCCTGTTTTTGGCCTGAATTGGGTCAGCGGCCCCTGTTCGGTTATTCTCACTGATCCTCCTCTAGTCTGAGTATAGGATAACATACAATCTCCCCTGCTAAGGTTCTAGTGTAAGACTATTTTTAGCATCTGGCATGGTGCGCATATAAGCTGGGGATGACATAAACTTTCAGAGAATCCAGTTTTGTGTCACTGCATCAAATTGCAGCATAAAATATATTTATATGTTAATTTAGATTTGTTTGTAAAATAATATAACGTAAAATATTAAAATATAACTGTATTTTTAAATATAACATTGAATTATTGAACACTTACACATTTTTGAATAATTACAATTTGTTTTTGTTTTTATTAACTCATAAAACTACACATTCTGAACAATAATTTTTTTAAGCAGTGTATTATCAGTTAGTTAGTCTGCTACACTCTAAGAAAAGTCTGTAAAATAGGGTGCAATCCGCTCTGTTAATGTGAAGGAATTTTCCATACTGATTCTTCACAGGTTTTTTAAATGCATTTTAAATTACGTATTGTATTTTGTGTTTTTGGGTTACAGGGTTACAACTGATAATGGATAATGTCCTGGAAAATTACTAGCTTTTCCATTTTTCTGTATATTTTTCTTACAGTGAACTAACTGATCAACAATCACAGGTACAAGCTACTAACAAGGTGTATCATAAATAATTATTCAATTATTAATATTATTATTAAATTGAACAATTGCAAATAGCAGAACTTAATTCACGTGATGTGTGTACTGCTAAGCATCTTTGGTTTCCTCTTGTGTAATTTAGATAAAAAAAATGTTCCTTTTTTATCGTGTAAATCACTTATCAAAAGTTGCACCTGAATGGCTCAGAATAGATCTTCATTCCTATTTGTTCCCATGTGTTATTTCAATGCACTTTACAAACCTTTATGCAACCGAATCAGTTCTAGAGCAAGGCAACTACCTATTTCATAGTTTAATCCATTTCTGTGCCATTGATTTACGTTTAACTGAAAATAGACAGCATTTCCTTTATCTCCTAGAGACAGGTACTCCAGTCAACTTGGTTCGGCATTTCAAGCCCTTTCAGACCGGAGAGAGGCAAGCACCTTGTAGCCATATGGAGCACTGAAGAGCCTCTTAATCTTCTCAACATGGATTGAATTTGAGGGCCTTGTTTTCAGACATAAAATAGGGGTCCAATGTGGCTTTCTGCATAGCTGTTGATGCTGCGCTTTTCGTCAGTAAATGGAGGCAAGGGAAAGGGAAGAGAGTGGAAAAATTGGTTCTGGCTGTCCTTAACCAATGAGATGAGCGTGTATAGATATTCCTCCCTTGAATTTGTGAAGGATTAAGACCAGTTACTGTATTGAGTTGCCTTTACAGAAGTGATTTGAGCGCTGCCAATAGTTCAAAGCCGCCTTTATCCTTGGCTAAACAGACCTTTCCAGGCCTAATAGCATTTTCCTGGCTTGTTTGTAGGGTTTGCCAACATTATTGATGTTGTGACAGCTCATACAGTTACATTCCAGGGTTGCTGTTGTTGTGTTTGTGTTCTCCAACACAATTCTTTGATTATTTTTTAACGTCTTTTTATCACGGCGCTCTTAGTTATTCTCAAACAGTATTGCTTTCAGGATCTTTTATTATTGCATGCTCGGTCAGTCATCGTCCTGATCCCCCCCCCCATTTAAGCGCCGTTAGAGAGAAGGTTCTCTAAGAGAACCTTGACAGAATATTGGATTTATTCAATATGATACCAATTTGAAGTCTTTCACTTTTTATTACACCGTGTAGTTCTAGTTTCATCTTACAAAGCTCACGGATATTGTTTTTTGTTCTGCTAGAACAAACTTTGGCAGATCTCATTGGCAAATCTCCTATGCTGTCGACAGCAGATGGTCAAGGGTTATGAAAGTTCCATAATCCATCTATATCATAACAAAGTACTGTTTTCTTTGGTCTATATAATTTCAGTCCATGATCTAAGTGAGTCCGAAATTTTATGCTATCGGATTTTGGCAGCACTTCATGTCAGTGACCATCCCACTGAGTCGCCTCAAGCTTTTTGGAACATTCCAATGATTAAGGCTCTTTCGGTAAACATTTACACTCCCGTCACTCTTAAATACAGCCGCTGTGGTTGGACAAACATATTTTCAGTGTCTCATTTTAGAGCCATGAAGTTGAATATACTTCAACCTCTGGCTTGAGCTGTTTCGTCAGTATCCCAGCCAATAATTTGCTGTATATGAAATGTTTGTCATGGTGGAAAAGTTCAGGTAAGCTGCAAATCTACTGAGAATTTGGTAGATTCTCAGACTGATAAACATATCAGTGTCTGAGAGGCTAGAAAAACAAATGCAGTCATGTGCGCTCTATCCTATCTCATTTAGCTGTATTGGCTGGTGTGTGCTTGCCAGCCAGCTAGCTACATGCAGTCTGCATACTTTAAACTTTAAAATTTTAAGTCTTTACTTAGACATTGTAGGCCAGTTGCTTGAACACAGCCACTATGTTAAGACTGCGTCTTAAGAAATAGTTTGGCCAACTAGCAGTTAGCCAAGAGGTAATCAGTCTTTCTTTTCTGTCTCAAAATAGGCCAGTCTATCTTTTTGTAACAGACTTTAAGAAGTTATGACCAGTCTTTAAGAAAACTCATTAGATGACTAACTTTTCAAGACTAGTCTAAGCAGTTTATGCATTTGGCCCAGTGTCATTTTTAAAAGATAATTGGAAAAGGGAAATTTTTGCCTCTGTAGTGGACATTCTATTTCAGTGAATTTCTCTGAGACTCATGTCACAGTTGTAAGTCTGGATGTCCCGTACAGAGCACATTTAGGGCTTTATAGAGATACTAAATGATTGGAGGTTTCACCATGACCACACTCTCTCCTAGGTTTTTAAGGATGGCTAAATTTAATTTAGTGAAACATTTTACATCCTTACGGAAATATGATTATATTTTGTAATTGTCATTTAAATCTGAATAATTTTCTAATTGTTTGTCATAAAGCAACATCTCAGGAAAATGTTATGGGTTTTCAAATTCAAATATGACTTCCTGTTATGAAACAGGACATAATTTCATACATGTCCACTGTGGGGGACACCAGGACTAAAATGATGTTTATTATGCATTTTGGGAGACATTACAATTGAATAGGAAAATAAATTATATATCTATTTTGTTATGAAATATTAGATATTATTATGAAAATCTGGCAAATTATTACTCCCATTATGACAATTCTTTTTTCAACATGCTGTCCCAACAGCAACCCATTAATATGCAAATTAGATACAGTATAGATACACTGTGTTTAAAGGGAAAACCAGTTTATGGAAATTTGTACAGACATATTGCATAAAACAAAATGGTATATCAAATTATTTTGTTATATATTTTATAACATAGTTGAGAATCATCCTTAAACAAAGTTTAGAAGAAAAAAATCCTGAAACCTAAAAATGTATTGGTGATTTAAAAAAAAAATCCCATTGTTTTAGCCTTTTTGATGTCTATTCATTCCATTTTATTTTTTAGAAAAACTTAGTCCTAGTGTCCTCTACAGAGGACATAGAAAAAATATGAATAAAATATAATTTTTCAAAAATTTTAATTAAAAAAAAAAATTCTAATGCTCTAAACAATGTAATGACATGAAAAAATACTAAATTCACAAAGCTTTTTTTGGGGGGGGGTCTCAGGAGGATATATATATATATATACCCTCATACCATCAGAGATGCTGGCTTTTGAACTGAACGCTGATAACATGCTGGAAGGAAAAAGTACAAATCAAGTTATTTTTGTAATTTAGTTTAGTGCTTTTAGCGGCACAGAAATGACATACTTCACCTTTAATAAGTGCTACTCAGATCTGCCAGACCAACCTTAACCTGTGTTACCCATGCACTTCACAGCTTCTGTGTTGCTATGGTTCTATTACTATGACAGAGAGGTGTCTTTAAATCACAAAGGCTGCTGGGCTTTGTGAGATTTTTGTGTTTAAAAGTGTCTAAGGTGTACAGAAGGACAGATGTTTGGAGAATGCTGGCACAGATAAAGACACGGTCTGGCTGACTGTGCCACTCAAGATGTAACATCAACATAATCATGTTAGTGTCAGTGCAATGAGAGGGGACGGACAGGATACACCCCACATGTCGCTGTGTGCCTCCTGTCTGTCTTAGAGCAGGTGGACCTTTATGAGAAATCAAATTAGTTTTGAGTAGTTCCCCACCCACAATCCCCACACATATGATGCACATATATAAACACTGCTGATGTATCTCATGTGATTTAAAGGGATAGTTCGCCCAAAAATGAATATGTTGTCATCATTTACATGTTGTTCCAAACCTGTATGAATTTCTTTCTTATGTTGAACACAAAAGCAGATAATTTGAAGAATGCTGGTAATCAAACAGCTGATGGTCCCCATTGACTTCCATAGTATTTATTTCCCTACTATGGACGTCAATGGGGACCAACAAATGTTTGGTTCTTCACAATTCTTCAAAATATCTTCATTTATGTTTAACATAAAAAAGAAACTCATACAGGTTTGGAACGACATGAGGGTGAGTAAATGATGACAACATTTTCATTTTTGGGTGAACTATTCCTTTAACTACCCAACGTGGCCCCACATGATGTGGCTCTTCTCTATTACTTCACACTTCAGCCTGCCACGTCTGTGCTGACATATACGTTTGTGACTTCACATTCACTGCCCTGAAGAGAAAAATAGAGCGTGAGAAAAATAATACAACAGGAAATTAGCTTGTATGGTCAAAGAGGAACTCTTTGCACGTTTCGCTGTTATCAAGGGCTTTTTTTGGTTTGTTTTTTGAATTTAGGTTGCTTTACTATAAGACATGGTAAGAACCACTGAATGGTTTGAAGTGCTGTGTGTCTCACACTAGTGTACAAGTTATAGGAACCTTTTTGACTTTGACCTCTTCAGTCTCTCATTTATATAATCCTTTCTGCATTCTGTTCAGTGTATGATGTTGTATGTGTTCAGACCAGATGAAAGTTTCAAGAAGGTCAGAATTGTGCTGGCTATACATTTCAAAGAAAATTAGAGAACCTCAGAGCTGATTTGCACATAGATTGGATTGGCGGCTTTAATTTGGACTCCAGCCCATTCAAGTTAAAGCAATAGTTCAGCCGAAAATGAAAAAGTCTGTAATCATTTACACATCCTCAGGTTTTTTCAAAGCTGTATGATCTTTCTTTTCATTTTGAATTTTAATCTGATGCCTATATATAAAATATATACAAGTATTTCATTTTAAAAAGCCTGTCTTTGATATCACACTCGCATAGCATAAATGGGTATTCATACATGAAAACAAATATAGCTGTCTTTTTATTTTAAGAAGGGGTCCCTTGCAACAAGATCATATTTATGGGTCCTTGGCATCAAAAAGTTGAAAGCCCTTAATCTACATCATTGATACGCTACTGTTCAAAAGATAGGGATCAGAAAGATTTTTGTAAATTCAGTTAATTTAAAGGGGTCATATGATGTTGCTAAAAAGAACTTTATTTTGTGTATTTGTTGTAATACAATGTTTTTACGTGGTTCGAGGTTTAAAAAACACATTATTTTCCACACACTGTACATTACTGTTGCTCCTCTGTGCTCCGCCTATCTGAAACGCGCCGATCTTTACAAAGCTCATCGTTCTGAGATGCGAGGTGTGCTCTGATTGGCCAGCTATCCAATGCGTTGTGATTGGCCGAATACCTCAAGCGTGTGACTGAAATTTTAAGCCCCTTAGCATGTTGTGTGTGATGCCGTGTGGACATAATTACTGATTATAATGACTCGTATGGTCTTTTTACACGCTGTTAAACATAACACCATGTCTGCATTTGTGATCGTAGAAACGCCAAACAAGCACTACTCTGCTCAAAACTTACGTTTGAAAAGTCAGTAGCAAATTCTTTAAATATCGAAACGTACTTACAGGCTGTAACTCGGAAGCACCAGACTGTCCTTGCGACGTTGGAATTGCCCCACTTTATAGTGTTCACAGCCATTCATAGTCTTCACATTGTAGGCTACTCTCTCCCAGGTTCAGGAAACAGTCCTCTGTAAAATGCGCTGCACATATTCGAATATTTGCATTGTACTGTTCTGGAACAGTGTTGTAAATATAACTTAACCACTGATTTCTAGTTGTGTACTCATTTGGAAGGCCAAACAAAGTACTTTTGCTTTCACAACGAAACACACAGCGTCTCCAGTACATGGCAGCGGCAACAACAATACTACAGCGTGAATAAAAGTTACGTCTTCTTTCATTGCATATACGTTTGGGTGGTGTTATGCAAATCTTCCCACACTGTGACGTAGACACGTGGGGGTGTGTTTGAATGAGCCGTTTTAGGAAGGCGTGACAGAGTCTTAATTTTATAAAGAATATCTCTTTGTGTTTGAGAATTTAATCTTTGCAACTTTACAGATCTTATAAATGCACAAACAGCTTGTAACACTCCAAAGACGAAGGAAAACGCATCAAATGACCCCTTTAAATTTTACTCCGATAGAATGCAAGTGACCAAAAGTAACAGTAAAAGGCTATTACATTTGCAAAAATGTTTTAAAAATGCATTGCTTTTGAACTTTCTGTTTCTGTAAGAATCCAGAAAAAAATGTATCACAATTTCCACAAAAATATTACTTTCATTGATATTACATTTTTCGACATTGATAATAATAAGAAATATTTTTGAGAACCAAATCAGTATATTAGAATGATTTCTGAAGGATCGTGTGACACTGAAGACTGGAATAATGGAAATTATTCCAATTATAAAAATTCTACTTTACCATCACAGGAATCATTTTATTTTTTTTAATTATTTTAAATTGTAATAATATGTATACAGTCTTGTTGAGCATACAACTTCTTTCAGAACTAGTGCATATTATAATATCTATGCCTGTATTTGTATTTACTGCATTTAGTACCACACTGTAAAAAAAATCAGTAAAATTTACAGAATAAAATGGCAGCTGTGGTTGCCAGAATTTTACCGTAAAAAAAGCGGTAGCAAAGTTTAGATTTTATGGTTTTAACTGAAATTTACAGGTAAATACCATAATCTCATTAACTGATATAATGTTAAACCAACCTATTGAAGTACTGAAATCTGTTTTGTACCTTTGTAATACACTGATGACCACCAAAAGCAGGTGGTGATGAGAAAGTCACATGATGAACCAAAGCCAAGCACAAGCAGCTTTTAAATATTAACATATATAGAAGGTGCACAGTGTCATTCACACAAACACTAAACACCATCGTGGTAACACACATGAAACTGAAATAATGCAATAAACATTAATTTAACAACATTAGGTGTAACATACAACCCTAATGTGCAGAACGGATAAGAAAAAACTAAGAAACAGTTATTTCAACAAAAACAAAAAAAACATCAAATTTGAAATGTAATGCAGGGAATTCTGGGAATGTCAATTTATGGTTATTCACTGTAAATTATACATTCTTTTTCACTTCCAAAAATGGTATACTACCGAAAAATTACATAAAATGGCCAAAACGGTTTTTCACCATATATACAGGTACATTGAATATTGTGAAAAAGTTAATTTTTTCTTTTGTAACTTATTTCAAAAAGTTAAACTTTCATATATTTTAATTCATTACATGTAAAGTAAAACATTTCAAAAGTTTTCTTGTTTTAATTTTAATAATGATTAGAGCTTACAGCTCATGAAAGTCAAAAATCAGTATCTCAAAATATTAGAATATTTACATTTGAGTTTCAATTAATGACCATCCCTACAGTATAAATTCCAGGTATCTCTTGTTCTTTGAAATCCCAATAATGGGGAAGACTGCTGACTTGGCAATGGTCCAGAAGATAAACATTGACGCCCTCCACAAAGAGGGTAAGTCACAGAGGGTCATTACTGAAAGGTGTGACTGTTTACAGAGTGCTGTATCAAAGCATATTAAATGCAAAGCTGACTGGAAGGAAGAATTTGGGTAGCAAAAGGTGCACAAGCAACAGGGATGACCGCAAGCTTGAGAATACTGTCAAGCAAAGCTGATTCAAACACTTGGGAGAGCTTCACAAGGCGTGGACTGAAGCTGGAGTCAGTGCATCAAGAGTCACCACGCTCAGACGTCTTCAGGAAAAGGGCTACCAAGCCACTTCTGAACCAGAGACAACGTCAGAAGCGTCTTACCTGGGCTGTGGAGAAAAAGAACTGGACTGTTGCTCAGTGGTCCAAAGTCCTCTTTTCAGATGAAAGTAAATTTTGCATTTCATTTGGAAATCAAGGTCCCAGAGTCTGGAGGAAGAGTGGAGAGGCACAGAGTCCATGTTGAAGTCCAGTGTGAAGTTTTCACAGTCAGTGATGATTTGGGCTGCCATGTCATCTGCTGGTGTTGGTCCACTGTGTTTTCTGAAGTCCACAGACAACGCAGCCATCTACCTGGAAATTTTAGAGCACTTCATGCTTCCTTCTGCTGACAAGCTTTATGGAGATGCTGATTTCATTTTCCAGCAGGACTTGGCACCTGCCCACACTGCCAAAGGTACCAAAAGCTGGTTCAATGACCATGGTGTTACTGTGCTTGATTGGCCAGCAAACTCGCCTGACATGAACCCCATTGAGAATCTATGGGGTATTGTCAAGAGGAAGATGAGAGACACCAGACCCAACAATGCAGATGACCTGAAGGCCGCTATCAAAGCAACCTGGGCTTCCATTACATCTGAGCAGTGCCACAGGCTGATCGACTCCATGCCACGCCGCATTGATGCAGTAATTCATGCAAAAGGAGGCCCAACCAAGTATTGAGTGCATAGAAATGAACATACTTTTCAGAAGCCTGACATTTCTGTTTAAAATATCCTTTTTTAATGTAAATTTAATATAAAATATATATATTTAAATATAATTTTTTGGAGATGTACATGTAGTAGGGGAACTTACCGTTAACCATTTAACAGGATTTTACTGTAGCATTTTTACAGTCTTTTACCGTTAAATTCACAGTAATTTTTTACAGTGCACAGTTTTACTTAGTTCATTTAGGTCATTTAGGAACAGTGATGTAGCAGCCCTTTAATTCTGCCAAAATGTGTTGCAGATCCACCAGCCTGCTCTTACCTCATTCACTATTTAAAAACGACATGTCAGACGGATGCATTACTTATGACTAAACTCTCTAACCACCTTCCTGGATTAGTCATCACATTTCAGAATGAGCATAGACATACTAATTTAGCCGTATCTCATCAAAACTGTTCAAATGTTTGTTGTGACTCTTTTATAGTGAGTCATTTTGTTTATAATTTACACTCTCATTACAATGAGATTAACTGACTTCCTCTTCAGCAGGGGTGGAACTAAATTCCAGGCAGTTAGGACAGGAAAGCTTTGAGAGCTCCTTAGCATTTCCTTCCTGGACTGATACAATGCTCCAATGCTTATTATCAATGTTGAAAACAGTTCTGCTTAATATTTTTGTAAGAACTGTGATACTTTTTTTTCTTTGGTGCATAAAGTGTTCAAAAGTACTTATTTATTTGAAATACAAATCTTTTGTAACAATATAAAGTCTTTACTGCCACTTTGCATTTACTGTGAGCAATGCATTCTTGCTGAATAAAAATATGATTTTTATAAAAAAAAAGATTGAACTGATCTCAAACTTGATAATGTAAGCATATTATTTCAGCTTAGACTATGTTGGTTGAGTGTGTGGCATTTTATTGCACTAATTATATATATATTTTTTTTAGTGCTTCTGCTTTGAAAGCTCAGATTTGGCAATTTATTCAAAGGGAAATCAGATGTTGGATGTTTTATTGTTACTTGGCTGATGAATGGAGAGGTGTTGAAGTGAAACTATGGTTTTGACAGCTGTAAGGTTGAACTGTTGGGTCACACTTCCAGGATTCCAGCTGTAATTATGAAGCATGCTGGATATCTCTGGACATGACACTGGATGTATGCACAGATATACTCACACAAACAAGCCATCTTTCTCAGCACTGCCACTTCCTTCCTGCTCTAATGAGGGTTTGATATCAGGCTGGCTGTGGGCAGCTGTGATATCTCTCAGATATCTACTTATTGGAACATCAGATAATGAATGTTCTGACCCTGAAAATAATTCAAATCGCTTGCACAGCGAGTTTATCAAAGATAGATTTTTTTTTTTTTTCATGCAGACGTGTAGAATATTATGTCCTAATTAACAATACTAATGAAATTAGAAAATTATATAAAAAAATATGAGTTATTCAATCAATTAATTACATTTATTATTTAATAAAATAAAATTTTCTTGTCTGTCTGTAGGTTTATTTATTTATATTTCTTCACATTATGACTACATGAGAAATAGCTCCATGAGATATTAAGAGAACAATACCAGCGTAACTGGTCGCTCTCACCTCAGCTGCATTTATAGATTTGGTTTTGTTTTTACAAAAGTGATTGTTGCCTCAGTGTAGACTGAGTCTCTATATGGCACATCTCAGGCTTGTTACAGAAATATTTTGTTGTCATTCTGTAACTTCTGTGAGCTGCAGCTAAAATGATAATTTATTATGAAACCAGATTCAGTAATACTTTCATAAAGACCGTGTTTTACAGGTCACGGTTTGTGCAACACTTGACAGAGACTCGCTGATTGTTATAAAAGCAAGTCACGCACAATAATGCCCTTTGTTTTGCGTAATGAAAGAGCACTCTTTCTCCATAGCTGAGTAGGGGGAACGAATTAGCTACGCTTCAGCTATTGGTTTATTATCCACAAGCTCTCTTGTTGTGTGCCATTAATCTATGATTATAAATCTAAACAGGCAATTAGGAGCCAATATTCCAGAAATCAAAATCCAATCTGCCACTAATCAAACACACCTTCGTAGTGGGCCGCTGAAATTGAATGGCAGTGGGCTGGAATACATTAGAACTAATGATGCCCAAGTATAACTCTGTCTTTTTTTTATTCTCTTTTTCTCTCTGTGTGTCTCTTTATATCTTGTCTCATTGCTTTCAGCTCGTCTCTTCACTTTCTAGTCTCTGGACACTACATAACCCATTCTGTTTGCTATTTGTGCATGAGTTTATGGACAAAAACAGAGAGAATTTAGAAGTCTGTTTCACACGGGGGGTGGGGTGGGGGTGTCATGTTCTTATAAATATGTTCATCTTGTTTTTTTTGTCAAAAAGTTTGTCAAAAAGACTAGTTTATTTATTGAAAAATAATTAATACTTTTATTCAGCAAGGATGCATTAAATTGATCAAAAGTGACAGTAAAGACATTTATAAATAAATGTTGTTTTTTAAACTTTCCATTCATCTAAGAATCATGGAAAAATGTATAACTCTTTCCATAGAAATATTAAGCATTGTAACTGTTTTCAACATTGATAATAACAAGAAATATTTCTTGAGCACCAAATCCGCATGTTATAGTGATTTCTGAAGGATCATATGACACTGAAGAGTGCTGAAAATTCTGAAATTACATTTTAAAATTTTGAATATAGTTTTAAAATGTTATATTTCACAATATTATTATACTGTATTTTACATTGACATTAAGCCATTTACATGTATCAATTTATTCCAAATAATCATTATTTAATAAACGCACATTGGTTTGCTGAAAGAAACATAAATATATTGTATCATAATATACAAGTAACAATAGCTGATGCCGTGGAGCTTTTCTCCTCCGCTGCTTTCAAAGCCCCAAGGATCAGATCCAGTTTCTTCATGTAGCTTGTGCTTTTAGGGCTCATGTGGATCCTGAGAGAATATTGCTTACAGATGGGCCTTTCACTTGAGGTATGAATAGCCACATCTCGGTGGCACAGACAGGACCGGGTGGGTTTCTAATGGATCATCCGGCCGCTCCTCAATTTCACAGCACCGTCTTCGTGACGCCGTAACGTGCAGATGGTTGATCAAGCTCCCAGACTTCTTTGTTGAACACTCCAGCCGTGTACTGCATGCATACACTGAACAGTGCTGCAACGCATTAGTCAATGGACCACGAAATGCCAGTCGCTTTTAGCATTTGTGAAGTATAGTTCAGGTGCTGAGAGGCCCTTGACATGGATAAGTAATGTTTTAGCTGCGAGATGGATGACTATAAGACCAGTTCACATGGCTTTTCGTTATAAATCTATGTATGTGATGCATAAGGCTTCATAAATTTAGAATTGTGAAGAATATAACCACCTTAAACAGGTCAAGGCAGAGCAGGATAAATTGCATTGAGCCTGGAGCTCTGTGTGTATGTATCTCTCAAATCACTGGATATATTACACAGCCTTTATCTGACTGCACAATACAAGCCATGCTGTAAATCAAGGGTTTCCATGACAGCATGTCCTTCCTTTTTGGTGAAGCATGTATTAGAGAGGCAGCTCGCTCACTGGTGTGACTTTACACAGCCGCTCACTCGCTCGTACACACATGCTATCATAATGTCTGTCGCTGATTTGATCACTTCTGAGTGGCTGCGCATTAGGGTGAGATAAGGATGTGATAGACAGAACGTGTGAACTGAGCAATCACTCATCGCAGGCTGTTAAAGTGTCCATGACGGTCCACCGCCGCTATCCAGCCCTCTGTGTGACTGTGTTTCAGAGGCTGCCTGGTCCCCAGGTCTGATATTTGATCTGTTAACAGCTGGACTTTTAGTGGTAGAAGCAGCAAACAGGACAGCGGGAGCAAGTGCAATGACAGGAGGAAGTCAAACACATGTCTTTCCTGCCCTGCACATGGCCACAGCCCGGAGGGCTCCGCATGAACTGATCTCTTGGCAAAGGCTCCCAGCGCCTCTTCCTGGAGAGACCACATTGCTGACTGGCAGCCATAAGCCATACAAAAACAGTATTTGCTGTGCGTGCTGTTGTTGATTTACGTCCTCTGAAACCCTGGATAGCAATAGTCTGAAGTTGCTTGACCCAATTCATGCAGGGGCACTGTGCATTACTCCCTCATTTTCACATCCTCTAATCAAACAAACAAGTTACTACAAGGTCGTTGCTCCTCCTGTAGTCTGATGTCGTGCAAAATGTTATCCCTCTTGGATTGCAAAGTGATTCTGTCAGTTAAAATGACTGTACATTATACATTTGTCTTCCTGATCATGTTATGGTAGCATACATTAACTGATTAGCCTACTAATTTGAAAATCTGCTTTGATTATCTGTTGTAGTTAATTAAGTAGGTAATTAGTTGGTTGGTTTATAAATATATATTATTATTTTTACTTTTTAAATTTTAGTATATTTTATTTTTATTTTAGTCTGCGATCGTAGTGTAATGTTTTGATTATCTGTTTTAATTGGTTAGTTAGTTAGTTAAATAGTTGGTTTATAAATATAAATACCATAGATTATTTTATTTTACTTTACTTTTAACCTGTGATTGTTGTGTAGTGTTTTGATTATCTGTTTTGAATATTTTGCATTGTATTTTTTTTTTTAACAAGTTTTATTTATAGCAAACAAACTCACTGTGTTTGTTTTGGTACTATATTGGGAAGGTTTAGGTTTCTTGTTTTGCGGATTTTCTTTCTTCTTACTCTGTATAGGCAAACAGAAGTGATATATGCTCTGGCTGTGTTGTCAGGGTTGCATTCCAGAGAGGGAGCGCTTGACCGTAAGCTGAATTATATGAGTGAAAGTGTGAGAGTGCGGGCGACAGTGTGCTTTTTCAAGCCCCGCTGTGCCAGAAATCTTTCAGAAGGGTGTAACTTGGATACGTGACTAATTCTTTCCAGATGTTCAAAATTACCGTCGCAAAAATATTTTTCATCTAGCAAGTCTTGTGGGGGGTTAATGGAATCACGTAGATCATGTATTTTTATTCATTATGCAAACAAAGCTTGAAAACCTGTGCCAGACAAAAAGTTTTGCTTCGCTGAGTAAATACTATTTTTTTTTTTTTTCAAAGAGGGTCTCCTTTGAGGTTCTTCACCGTTTTTGTTTTTTTGTCCAGACCTGGGAATCTGGAACAAAAGAACAAAAGGGGTGGCCAAGGGAGAGAGAGAACGGCTTCCCAAAGCTGTTGTTAGAGAAGCGGCTGTGGCCAAAGTGTGAGGAATGTCTAAAATGAGGCCCCCGTGTTCGGAGACGATGAGAGGATGGAGATTTGGCACTGGATCACTCGGGAGGACAAAGAGATTAGCAGAGCCATTACAGCCTGCTAGCTTCTCTACCTCGCCTTTTCTCTTTCATCCCTCGTCCTTCCATCCCTTTTTTAGTCAAACTTATCTGCCAGCCGTCATCTCTAAGCGCTTTTGACCATCCGTTACTTGTGGCTCTCTGTGGAATGCCACAGCCTGACCCCTCTTCCCCTCTTCCCACATCATTCCGCCCCATTGGGACGCATCTATCCGTTGGCTCAGGCCTGGCTGAAGCAGAGCTGTTCCTGAGCAGGTCGCATTCAGAGGCTTCAGCTGCTTGCTCGTCACTCATTGTGTCCCCTCCGACCAATTACCCTCCTCCATTTTACTTCCGCTCAGTCATATGGAGGAGATCCGTGTGCCCTCTTTTCAGTTATTTGTTTTTTAAATTGTCTGATTTATTTGCTCAATTTTCCACAAGTGCAGCGCAGTGAAATGAAAGCCAGTTCCTGCTCACTGTCACATCCTGGCATGGTGGGTGTGACTCTCGGTCATGAAGATGGATGCGGAAAAGTTGATGGGAAGCTGGTATGACCCAAGGTTATACAAACGCTCTTGGCAGAGGGATTAATTGTGTAAGATCTTACAGATGATTGCAGTCGTGAGGTCTGACTGAAATCCTGTTAGCCAGAGCGCGATGCATTACTGACGGTGAGACCGTGGCCCAGATGATGCATGGCAACTATAATGAACAAAGTGGAGGTGAGAAAACTTATCTTCTCTGTATCTTTCTGACCTTCTCTGGAGGGGTATTAAGTTAGTTGATGATGTCTCACACACTGTAACGGTTATGAAACTAATAATCGGACACAAATGTATCGAAAGAATATTTGAGACGTTTTTCAGTCAGCGGGATGCTAGCTTACAACTCAGTGGATACTGTGCAGGGTAGACTGTGTATACTGTTATTTTTTTTTTATATTTGGTTAAACTTTAATGAAACAGGAAAGATTCATTGGAGACAAATGAATCTAAAGGCTGTAATACACTGCACAACTTTTCCCTGATCGGTCAGAGCAAGTCTGCTCAGATTTAGCATTAAATTGTGTAATGTATGATGGGCACATAGCATGATTTCTTCCAGTTAGAGGATATGAAACATGTTTGATATTTGGAGTTGATTTTAAAACACAAGTAGTATGAATTTGTCATGCGTCTTCTACCAGCAATGTGTATGGTTCTCCGTGAGTTTTGTTGTGCTCAGAATTACTTGAAAATCTGGTGTGTGATGCCTAGTGTTTTAAAGGGGTCATGGACTTCCTCTTTTATTATTTTGTACTGTTCTGAGGTCCACTTAAAATGTTACCAAGATTTTTACATCAAAAGCCATCATAATTTAGAAGTAATTGGCTATTTTCTGTCCTGTTTTGACCACCCTCATGGCTGACTGTAGTAAACGCCCACTGTTATGATTGGCTAACAGTTGTGTATGTTTGACAGCCTACATCCTTCATAGATGGACGCTGCTGTGATTTATGTTGAAAATACATAAATACTCAGTACATATCAAATGATCTGTAATAACAGACAAAGCAATACACACTTGTGTGTTGCGACATTACTGTCAGATCCAATATAGTCAGCACAGCATCTATTACTTACAATCTTTATGAAAATCCCACGTCGAATTGTGCCTTGTTTGTAAACAAATCTGTGGTAAAATGAAGTGAACAAAGGACAGAGTTCTTACTGACGAGGTCTGGATCTTCATTAACCCTTAACTGCATGAATGTTTTCGGCAATCACTCTTACATATTCGGGTCTTTTACAGAAGAATAAAATAAAGCATATTTTGAAACTTAGAAGGGTTCAATTTGAGCAGATTCAGCATCAGTACATTCAGCATCTGCCTCATATTCACGATCTCAACCATATTCTCAAAACAATCATTTTCAGTGACTTCAAAATCAATAGTTAGATCGCTGGCAGCTTATTTACCACATCCAGCATCAAATGGCAGTGACATTTATATTTAATTGCATATAGTAATGCTCTGCAGTAAAGCCATTCAAACCATTTCAATTTGTGCCGATGATATTCGTTTGTTTTATGCCTGAGGTAATTATGAGTGAAACACCACGTCATCATTGTGTATCAAACAGTGCCACCTTGAGGAAAAAGATGCATTGCACATATTGAGTCATCAGATATGTAAATATAGTTGCGTGGAAAAAAATACTTAAACATTTACATACCTTGGGTCTCTAGCGACCCTATACACTTTTTTTTACAAATAATTAATCAGAAAACAGGCATTCTTTTATATTTTACCATTTTTTTTCTTGTTATATTGTTTATAATGCATAGATTGAGGAATACTAAGAAAGCTGATGTCTAACTTTAAAAAATGAAGGAGGGAGAGGGTAGAGAATTATGTACCGGGTCGCTAAAGACCCGAGGTATGCATTTAAGGGTTAAAAATGAAGTTCATCCACTCTTTCCTGACGTTGGGATCAGAAGGAAGGCAATGCAAAGACTGCACTGTGTCTTTTTTCTTCGGAGCCATATTTAACGTTTAGTTTCTAAGTAGACCTGCATTTGCGTCTGTCATTTTCACTACATATGCGAATCGGTAGGCAAGGCTAAACAGGCAGCGATGTGGAAGCAGGTGTTGATCATCTTCTGGTAGGCGGTGTTTAGCCACATTATTACGTCATAATAGCACATTCCACAAGCTGTCATTTCGGCAGACTGGCTTCAATATAAGCTGTTTTTAGACTCACAAGAAAGTTTTGAGTTCTAAAACTTTTATAGTACATTTTATAGTACAATAACCTCTAAAATGTCAAAAGATCAAGGGAATTTTGATTTCTCAGTTCATGACCCCTTTAAAATGTTCAGACAAGAAGTTTTGTAGTGTATTCTAGCCCTAAAGAAAATCAGACCCTGTGTCCAAATATGCCTCCCTGCTGAACAGTACATAAAATAAATAGTATGTCTGCATTTGTGGTATTCATGAAAGAGTGAAAGAAGAGTACCACAGATCACCATCAGTTCAAAATCAGTAGTTCACTAGTTTTCTGTAATTCAGGGTCAAGTTAATATAATATAAAGTTTAATAAATGTACAAAGTACATGTAATTTAAAAAAAAAATTAAAAATACAAAATACTTTGCTAGATTTCCAATGTTAATAACTGTGAAAATGTGTCATCACAGTCTGGGATAAAGGTCCATTAATTATAGTTCAATCATTTTTCAGGAAATGGAAATTGCAATGCATTGCACTGATAAAATATTCCACAATGTAAAATCTAATTTGGTATTATTTACTACTCTTACTGCAGTATATACTGTAGTATTCATTTTGAGTACAAAATGCATATTACAGTTTCTGTATGCTCAGGATGTGCAAAAATTGTGCTTTTAGCTTGTCACTGGGGCAGAATTCTTAAAAGTACACCTTATCTACCTAAAGCAGAGGTGTCCAATCCTGCTCCTGGAGTGTCAACTTCCTGCAGATTTGAGCTCCAACACACATTTGCCTTAGACATTTTTAGTGAGTCTGAAGACCTTGATTAGCTGGTTCAGGTGTGTTTAATCAGGGTTCAAGCTAAACTCTGCAGAACCATGGCCCTCCAGGAACAGGTTTGGACACCCCATACCTAAAGGTTGTGTATCAGGCTAAAAGTACAGTTTTTGTAAATTAGTTCTCTTAATATGTGCATCTAGACAAATTGCATAGTGTACTCAACATGCATACGAAATACTGCAGCAGTATTAAGAGTAGTATGACATTCTAGTCTCCACTCCTAATTTTCATTCTTTATATTTCTAGATTATGCATCAAAGGTAAATTAAAAAAAAATTAATAACACCCTTAAAGAAATTAGAAAGGCATTGGTTGTATTTGAGGTGTGAAGTGTGGAGAGCACACTTGCTGCAGACAGGTGGTCTTTTTATCCAGTGTGGATCAGGGACAGGCCTGATAGCAGACTGACTCTGCTATTCAGAAGCTTTTTAATTGCCAATCGTTTTCTCATTTGCCTATCTGCTCTCTTTGCTCCGGCTCATATCATCTTCTCCAGCTCTGTCTCAATTTGCCTTTTGTGAAAGACTGATGTTTATCTCACACACCTCTGTGTCAAGCTAGAAAAAAGATGAAATTAAAACCTACCTGGTATTTCTTTTTTTGCATAAGAAACCATGCTGTGCAATTACCAAACCCTCAATTATGTGCAGATTCGACACAAGGTTTTGAAACATGATATAACGCTCATGAAAAGGGCCTCTGCATTTCTCGTGCAAAAACCCAAAGTGAACTGAGGTCTTGGTTTTTTTCTAGCTTGTTTCCTTAAAGTCCTCGTTAACAATCGGTCTTTGGCATGTTGCTAAGGAACACCCGATTCTCCCACAGCTTTGAATCTGTTCTCAATGCTCAGAGACTCTCACGTTGAAGCGCTTACTACATGCACAAATGTTAGCTAGGTAAGAAGGACGTGTAAAGAAACCTGTGATTGATGTATTATTTGACATGCCCCAGATGTTTATAATTATTGTCAGTCTATTGTCTTTCTCCAGAAGAAAGGAATTATAGGTGTTCATTTCTCTCTAAAAATAGAACGCATTAAAAGAGGCTCATTTTCTAAAGCCCGTTGGGTTGCCCAGAAACTCCTTTCTGTTATGCAAGACATGCTGTGCAAGCACACACACACAGAAACACACAGACACAACGGTGGGTTCAGCAGTTCACCTGTGTAGTTGTCATGGAGGCAAAGCTGCTATCTGTGGCAGCAGATTTCCCCCATGCGGTGCGGATCATCCGTGATAGAGACGCTGCTGAATGATGCTCAGGTTGGTTTCAAAATCCTCAGCCTGCCTTTCTGGCCTATATCTCGGTCCGCTGACTGAGGAAACTTATTTATGGGCTTTTGCCCTATCATTAAAGGGGAATTTTCACTGGAAAAGCAAACATCATGGATGGCTGGTGAACATTAAACTTTTACATTCTGAAAGGTATTGATGTAATGGTCAGGTGTTTATTTTTATACTGTAAATAAACTAGATCTGGCTCCGGGTCTCCCACAGATCTCATTTTGCTTTTGTATATTTCTATAAGGGTTCCTGTTTGGGTAAATGGCAGTGCTGTGCTGATCATGAGGTTCAAATGTAAGGAACTTTTATAGTAGAATAGAAAATCAGTGCTTTAAAGGATTTCTAAAGATTGCCAGTCAATGGTAAAAAACAAATAAATAAATAATCAGTATGCGGATCTTGTTTTTCAGCAAGAATATCTGAACGTCCTTAAAACAAGGTTGTTTTACTTTAGAAGCAAGACTGCATGAGAGACCAAGACTTACTTTTAGAGAATATATCTTGAAGTATTGCAAAGTATTTTTCATTGGCAGATTTATTTTTTTCACTTGTTTTTATAAGCATTCATTTTGGAAAAATTAAAATAGAGCAAAAATGCAGTGAAAAAATATATTTCCAGCTTCTATAGTAATCATTTTAAATGTACCTTAAAACCTGTAAAAATATCTGCCATTGATATATATACTACACAATCTATTCTATATATATTCAATGAACAACAAGACAGTGATGCACAATATCTGGAGCTATTTTGCAACAGAGAAGTAATTTACTTCCCTCAAACATCTTTTCACTCTTATTTGCCTTAAACTCTGTTTTTCTGCGCTTCTGAACTCTGTAGCTCCCACAAAGTGATCGTTAGCCTCTCTGAAGCTGCTCTCTAGAGTATCCTCTTGCTTTGAGCAGACAGTTTTGTGGGACGACCTTTTCTAGACAGTGCCTGGTGGTTTGATGTAGCCTCCGTTTCATGATAATTCAACCAATAATGTCCCCAGAGACATCAGAGATATTTTCTTTGCTCTTTTCTTTACTTTTTAAATGTTTATCTTCAACAATTTTGGAATGTTTTTTAGTTCTTGCCGTTTTCTTTTTTTAAATAATTATTATCCCTTAATGTTAATATTAATAATTTACAGGATAGCGGACAATTACAAGAATGTTAGTAAGAATTCATGAGTTTCAAAAATATCACCGAGAACTAAATTTCAGTGTTTGTAGTTGCATACAAAGGAAAGATTAGCACTATATTTTGCTCCTTCAGGCTGACAATAAATGACCATGAAGTGCACCCAGCATATGTGGGGAAGCAAGACCCAGTTTCGATTCTCATTAACATAATGTCATTAGAAACAGATACGTTCATTGTTCACTTGTCATGTTATGCCATGATTCCCATATAAAAATCCATGCTGAAAAGAGGCATATTTATCTGTGCTTTCACAGGGGTGCTAATAGGCTCTTTAAAACTCTCGCATTACTTTCTCATATTGAATTCTGCTCAAGTCTGCTTCTGGGCTGTCAGAAAGTTAATCAAAGCTTTGTTTCTGTGCGGTACGCCTGCATAATCCATGTGGCACTCAGCTATTAGGAGTGAGCCACTTCAGTTTAGATGTTTTTATCCTCATCAATCATCGGTTTCAATCAATTCATGTACTGACACTCCTGTCTTAGACCAATTAATGGAACAATTAAAATGTAATCACTCCAGAAAGAAGGAAAAGTTTCTTTTGACTTCAGTTTCTCTTAGAAGAATATAGTTCTGAGGTTGGACAGGCAGCCGCTCGAACTGCCAGCGCAGAGAAATGATACTGACACATGAAAGGCTAGAAGTCAATGATTAGCGAGACGGGCTACGGATCAATTTGTCCTGGCGCAGACTTTGAAGCCTTCCGCTATGCTAATCAATGAAAAACTGCCTGCTCGTTAATGAATTCAAAGATGGATGGAAAACAAATGGCTACCTCTGGCATCGTCCCTCATCGGCCCTCCTGTGGCCTCAACACACACACACACACAGTTCTCCCCAGACTGATTGTAGTGTTTGCTGTTGTTTCTTTTGTGCGTCATTTGTAGTGTTTTTACAGTTGCCTCAACCAACTTTGCTTCATATTTTCATTTACAAGTGCTATAGCTTCAGGAAGCATTTTATTTTTGATTGTTTGCTGATTTTTACCATCTTGCCTGATGATATGAGGTCTCAAGAGCTTTCTTTTTTCTCTCTCTTAAGCAGGCATGTTGAGCCTGCTTATATCATTGTACCCTGAAGATTCAACACTCCAGGGTTTTCTATATAATTCTGTTTTTTTGCAGTAGAATATATATGCAGTACAATATATTATGCGTGTGTATTTGTGCATTTCATTAATTCATTATAATGAATTAATGAAATGCACAAATAAATGTAGTTTGACTTATTGTAAAAACATATATGTACAGTATATATAAGATGTAGTGTGTGTTATTTATATATATATATATACACACACACACACACACACACACACACACACAGTTGAAGTCAAAACTTTACATACACCTTTCAGAATCTGCAAAATGTTAATTATTTTACCGAAATAAGAGGGATCAAACAAAATTCATGTTATTGTTTATTTAGTACTGACCTGAATAAGATATTTCACATAAAATATTAAGAATCAAGTGTATGTAAACTTTTGAATGGGGTCATTTTTATACATTCAACTATTATTTTCACTTGTGGACTATATGTAAACATCTTTTATGTGAAATATCTTATTCAGGTCAGTACTAAATAAACAATAACATGCATTTTGTTTGATCCCTCTTATTTTGGTGAAATAATTAACATTTTGCAGATTCTGAGTATGTATATGTGTATATGTATATGTGTATATATATGTGTATGTTATTGTATGAACAACCAGTCAGTAATGATACTCACTTAAGTTTCTCGTAACGCTTTCATTTCGAGACTGACATCACTGAAACGTGTGTCACATTGATTTAGTTCAGTGAGTTGATTCAGGAATAGATGTTGCTGTCAAACTGATTCATCATTAACTCCCAAATTCATGAGTCGTCTTCAATGATTCATTAAAAAAGACTGCTTCTGACTACATTCAATATACTGAATCAGACAAGTCCTTGCATTGAGTGCCTGCTCGAGTCATTCCTTTGCTATATGCTGTTTTATGAGTAGAAAGGATGAGCAATATTAAAATATTCCCTCATCTGTTATTCAAAGCTGTAAAAAGGTTTGCCTGAACACCCAGGTTATCCCACAGCAGTGACCTCTGACCTTGAACCACCACTCTCTGCTTTGTCCCACAGGAGCAGAGCCCCAGTAACCAGACATCACTGGCCATGATGCAGGAGCCACAGGAGGTTGTAGAGGAGACTGTAACCATAGAGGAAGACCCCGGCACACCCACCTCTCATGTTTCTGTGGTTACCTCAGATGATGGGACTACACGCCGCACAGAGACTAAGGTACTCCTGCTTACATCTGCCACATTTTCATATGTCTTTTGTTTGTACTTAATTAACATTATTAGACATGCAAATGCACACAAGTGCTCATTCATGCTCGCAACATCTCATGGTTCTTTAATTAATTACTACAAAGAGATTCAATTCTAAGAGATGATCTGTATTATATAAGAAATAGGCTGAAGTTACTGACTATATTCATGCATTGCATAAAATTTTGAATTATATCAAGAAGAAATACATTAATATTCTTCTTGTTGACATTTTTACATGGAAAATAAAATCTCTTGTATAAATCAGTGTTATTTTAGTATTATTAGTATGCTATCATAGCGTTTATTAATATTTTGAAGTAGCTTATATTTGTTTAGTTTTTTTACTTTTAAATTTGAGTTAAAATTGAATACATATTATGTACTTTTGTTATTTTTTTTCCCTATTTTGTTTTTATTTATTTTAATTTTATTTAAGTTTCTTTCTATTACTTCAACTTCAAACTTATTTCAGTTCAACTTATTACATTTCTAATTTAAGTTTTTGTCAATTCAAATCTTCATCTGATGTGTGTGTATATGTATGTGTGTGTGTGTGTATATATATATATGTGTAAAAAAATTTTTTTTTTTTTTTTTTTTAGCAGTTTTATTTAAAAACAACAACACTGGTATAAACCTTTTGTCCAGATTAGTGGGAGGTGTTTTGATGTGTTTTACAGTAGTCAGAGGGTTCTAGAACGAGCTTGTGTTTAATTTCACCCAATCAACTCTTTAGTGATCAGACAGGGGGATCAACATGGCAGACTAGTGCTTCTTTACCAGTAACACAGCTCAGCTGTATTGAACCTGAGAGTTTGCAAAAACACATAACAAAATGTGTTAAAAGGCAAAAGTTGAGGGCTTTCAGGATATAAAAATGATGCTCTTAATATTCTAAAGAGAAACATTCTCAGTAATAGTAATAGCTTTGTTTAGATCTATTAATTTATGTTGTAGTTTTGTAAGCCACATGGTCTTGAATATGCCTTTGCTTTTGTTTTGTTGTTTGTAAAAGGACAATGTGACTAATATGAAGGTGAGTTCAAATCTCTCCCTCACATACGCTTTCTCACACACGCCTCTTGTCAGTCACCATTATTTGTGCCCATTGAAGCTCAGCAATGCACAGCATCACAGCGCTGGTGTGAAATCACTGCATAAAGCTTCATTTGGCAGAGCGGTCACCTCTTAACGTCCTTTACTGCTACAGTCCTGCTCTTGAGTTTACATACCCCTTGCAGATTCTGCTAAATGTTTATCATTTATAAAAAATAAAAAAAAAGAGAGAGATCATACAAATTGCATTTAAAAAAATGCCCTGATGATAGTGATGATGATGGTAAAATGAGCAGACAGCTGTTTTTCCATATTTTTAGGTGCAGTATGTTGAAATGTAAACGTGTCAATTACAGGCTACGTTGTTGGTTTTTTAGACAGGAGGGCTGACAGCTTATTGTTGCTATGGAAACATTGAATCTAAATGTTGTATTGTGTGAATGCAGAACCTTTGTTTGAAATACATACGCTATTTGATTTATTTGATTACATTCGGATTGCATTTTTGAATTTGAATTGAGGAAAAAACATACAGTATATAAACATACTGTAGCAGGTGACTCAATGTTATAGGGATAGTCATCATTTACTCACCCTCAAGTAGTTCCAAACCTGCATGAATGTCTGCTTAATGCAAAGGAAGATATTCTGAAGATTGTGGGAAGCAGAGCAGTTCTGGTTCACCATTGATTTCCATAGTATTTTTTTTCCTACTGTGGAACTCAACGGTGCCCCAAAACAGCCTGGTTACAAACTTTCTTCAAAATATCTTCCTTTGTGTTTGGCAGAACAAAGAAATTCATACAGGTTTGGAACTACTTGAGGGTGAGTAAATGATGACAGAATTTTCATTTTTGGGTGAACTATCCCTTTAAGATCTAATTGTCACTAAGAACAGTTGAGGGACTCCTACATGATATTAAGAACTGAGAGCATGTAAACTTTTGAATAAGATTTCTGTCATTTTCATCGTTATTTTGTCTTTTGTAATAACATTTAAAACTAGCATTAAATGGAACTTCACACAATTTTCTAAAAGCATTTTATTGATTTTGTTGTGAATGGTTTATCTATTCATGCTTTTTTTTAGCTCAAAAATTTGAATCACAACAAATATTTGTATCAGCACAAAATTTGAATCACAGAATATCATAACTTCATCTGGTGAAATGACAGACTTTTCTTTGATTATGTTTGCCAGATTTCCCCAATCATTAACCCTCTCATCCCTTTCTTACAAATGACTTTTAAGTTTGCATTTAAATCTACCTCCATCTAATCAATAACTGATGGATAAAACCAAGTCTCCACCCTATAGTTTCTTTCACCAATGTATGTCACAATTTAGAAGAAAAGATCGGTCACTACTTTGATTACATTACAACTTAAAAAGCTGTGATGCTGCTTCTGAGGCAGTACAAAAAAATTTAAAAAAACTTGTGATCTCTCTTATTTTTCAAAACATCTTATACATTCTGTAAAGGGCATGTAAATTTATGAGAAAGGGATTATGTAAAGTGTACAATACATATTAGCGCGCACGAAAACAAGCAGCTGTATGCATGCACAAGCATTAACCAATGTGCACATAGAAACAGCTCCTACAGTGTCCTACAGTGTAACGCAACTGACAGTTGATGCATAGTGGGAGGAAGTGAAGGGTAAAGTATGGTCTTACTGCTGCACTGTTTCTCACCATCACACTACTCACACACTGCCAAACCTATGAAACACACTTAAGAAATAACATCACAGAGAGTGAGGTGTATGTGTATACAGATGTGTGGGTCCTTCTGTCACATGTTGTGTTTGGGCTGATATTGGATTTGTGGAGAAAAGCTTATAGTCACCTAAATACATCATCTCTGGGTGTGCAGGATAAAAGCGATACATTCTGTTACACTCTGGATGTATTTGAAACCAACGGAAGTACCTTTACATTCACAGTCAGCATCAGTGTACTTCCTAAAGAAACGGCACCATTTCATTACATCTAATGATCTTGATCAAATTCATTTGAGCTGTAGAGATAACCAAGAAAATATTACAGCTACACTGCTTATTTATTGATAGAAATGGAATTATATGACAAATATTTTAAAAAATGGATATTGATTAATTAATTTACTTAATTCAGTCACTTCATCAGAAGCCATTTTTATTTTAAAACCAAAGTCACGGGATGTTCAAACTTTGAATACAGCTGTGCCTATACTGTAGATATGCAGTATACTGCTTATGAAGGCATCATTTTACAGACTTTATTGGTATACAAATTATTTTAGTGTAGCAAAATTGCTTTATACATAATGTTAAGATATCTGTAACTGTGTATGAACGGTTAGTTAGCAACATATAATGATTTAAATTGGTAGATTAGAAACTAGAAACATCACAGACTGACTAATGTAGTGCTCAAAGGTTATGTAAAATTGTGTGTAATACATTTAATAGCCAAATAAATATACATTTTTGAGCATTCCTTTTGTTGAGAAGTTAAACATCTTCTGTGTAGAAGTCTCAGATGAAATATCTTCTGTTTCTTTCTCTGCTTCTGTGTTTTCTTCTCTTGGGAACCGTCCAGCTTCCTCCATATAGAGGAATTTTCTATTAAATGCTGGAATTACTCTTTTGTGAGGGATAAAATGAGACAATAAAAATATTTAGTCTCAAAGGCATTCTTATGTTTTCTTGTTTAACCAGATAATTCACATCAAATTTTAATTCTCTGGCCCAATTTGTGTTTTGGACTGCTCTGGACTATTAACAAGGCTTCATGGGAAAAGTCCTACTTTCATTTAACTGTTTCCCTTTCGTTTCTGTTATAAGACTTGACGTTTCCATATCGCTGTATACTTTTCCAACTCATGCCTCCTGAAATAACATGCTTTCACTGTAGGTGACCAAGGTGGTTAAAACCATCACACGCCGAACCTTCCAGCCAGTGATCCTGACAGAGTCCAAACCATCTACTCCCATACCTCCATCTACACCAACACCATCTGAAACAAAACCAGTAAAGAATGCTTCTGGTTGGCATGTCTCTGCCTCCCGTCTTTCATCTCACTAAGTGTGTCTGTAACTCACAGCTGGTGTGGCAGCGGTCTGTAAAACTAAATACCAGGGAGATCATAAAACATATATAGAACTGTAAAATCTGGCCATGACTCCTGCATGCACCTTTTAACAGACGAACATTAGTAAACGCAGCCATCGCTGTAGATAGACACCTTTCATTAGAAGCAACAGTAGCATTGGTCAAACTCAGTCAAAATATAAGCCTCAGTGTCCTTCTGTCTTTTTTAGATCTTTAAATTCACCTATGTTTCACACACAACTTCAGTAATCCTTTTAAAGTCAACATGAAATGCTCATCGCAAGCCATTATATAATGTGTGTGTGTGTGTGTGTGTGTGTACACATATTTAGATTAACATTTAGTTTTTAATCCAAGTTCCCAGTAAAAAGGCATATTTATATTTGAAACAGTATTTCACTAAATGAACACAAATATGATTTTTTATAATTTCCATCAAGAAAAATCTTGAAAAGAGTATAATAACAACCCATTTTCTTTTTAATGCATGATTTCTGCATCTCACATTGGTCTTTTTTAACATGTTAACTTCATGTGTGGGTGTTCATACTGACAGCGACTTGTAGAAACGGAGCAACTTATTTATTTGAGTTGCCAGTTTGAGAAAGCATGAGCAACAGAGACAGTTGGCGATGCAATAAAGTAGTAACACTCGCAACAACCAGTAGGAATGCATACAGTTCAATTTACAGCTGCACATGTAATTCACCTCGTGAATACAGTTGGATACTGCAATCAAGTGTAAATGCCAACTTTCAAACAACCTTAGCACTTTGTCGACCTCCCCCAGTTAAATTGCCATCAGTGAGATTGCTGCTTTGATCTTAATGATGTTTGTTAAAATTGCTGTCCCCCCCAAAACCTGCGGTTAAACCCATACCAGAGTCTGTAAAGGTGACATAGCTGTGACTGTGGTTACAGATCTTTTCCCCCTTTAGACATGGACACATCCCTTGTGATATTACACTTTGACAACTGGCCATGTGGCTTGTAAGGGTTCACACACAAATTCAAGCAGTCATGGTTCATCTCCAATGACGATTAATTTTTATCAAGCTCATTAATTTCCAAGATGAATTTACAGCCATGGACAAAATAGCCAATTAATTGCTTTGCAGAATTCACTGAGCAGCAAATTGGTTTCTGTATCAGCATTGAACCTTCAGGAGCAGCAGCACTCCATCCTCTTGACAGGCATACATTTTGTAGAATAAGGGACTGGATTAGCACTCGGAGGGGAATAGTGATTTATTTAAGTTGAGTTATAAAGATGCCAGTGCCCTGTGATAGACACAGAGAAGTAGAACATCACTCAGGTCCATGTAGTCTGGTGGCAGTTCTTATGTTGATTAATTTACTGTTGTCATGTACACTGTTCTCTCTTAGTATGTGGTAATGGTTTACTTAAAGATTCCTCTAAAGGGTGTAATGAAAGTTAGTCCCTCATTTAGTAAAAAAGTCAAATCAATAGCTATCATACGTGCAAAAATGCAGCAGCAGCAGTTCTTGTTGACAATGAAATGCTACCCCATCAGTCAAGAAAGTTTAGATAGAAATTGATATAATTTAAATATAATTATATAATTTATAATAAGATATAATTTTAATATTTTTTGATCACATTTGAAAAAGTTAATATATTTGTACACAAACCAATAATAAAATGAAATGTAACTTTGACATACTTCAAAAAAGTTGATTATATGTATTTCACTTTCATTTCAATTTCATTCTCTCTTTTTTTCAGGATGTTTTATGGATGGAAAGTTTAACAGCATTTATCTAAAATGATTTTTTTATAACATTATAAAAACTTTCATTGTCAGAAAGATTGAATTAATTTGATGAATTTAATGCATCTTTGATGAATAAACATAATTTATTTAAAAAAAAGACAACTGGACAGCATTTAATGTTGACAAGTTCTGACAATTCATGTAAAAATAATATAGCATGTGAAAAGTTTTCTGTTGCTAAACATATCATTTTAGTCCCTTAGTTGTAAAGTAAGTTTGTTGCTGCTAGGGAAACTTAACTGTTTACAAAGTTTTTGTGGTGAGAAACTTTGTAACAACTACAACCAAGAACCCACAATCCTTATCATTTCAATTCTAGCTGTATCTAGCTGTAACTGTGTTGCTTTTTCCATCATCTTAGGTCACTAAGATGGTCAAGACAGTGACAACACGGACAGTACGACAGGTGCCGCTGGGTCCCGATGGCCTTCCTCTTCCAGAGGGCTCGTCTCCACTGGGAAGCTACACTGATTCCATTGATCGGCGCTACATGAAAAACGGCGAGCGCTTCATCACACCCCAAGCGACTTCCACCCTCACACGCTCGTATAACAATTACAGCGACTCCTACAATGACACTCCAGACAGTCAGTTTCGCCATTACGCCCTTCACGATGGATACGGAGATGTAGCCGACAACTATGGAAGTCTGTCTCGTGGAGTCAATTACAGGCCCTATCGGCCCTACATGCCCACTGGTGGATACCGGCCGGAGAACAGCTACACTCTCCCTATCCGCAAGGACGACTATGGCCATGTGGCCCAGCCTCAAGTCCCAATGGGAAGTAGCACTGTGGATCTCAATCGTTCTCAGCCTGAGCGTTTTCAACCTGAACCCTACGGCCTGGAAGACGACCGCCGCAGTCAAGGCCCAGATGACGAAGAGCCGTATGACCTAGAGCCTGATTATTCCACTGCTAACCGCCGCACATTGCCTGGACGTACCATTCGAGAGCCATTGCGCAACGGCCCCCGTGTGAGGTAAGAATCGTGCCGTTGATTTGGTTTGTTTGCTTGTGCCACTGTGGGTTAGCTCTATCTTTTGTCCATGGTTGTAAGCAGCTTTGATGTGATTGCCTATTGAAGAGATTCAATGCTCCAGCTCCTGAGAAGCACATAGATGCAAGTTTTTCTTTCATATAATGGAAGGTTATTGCCCAGCAGAACTAGCTTTCAGTATCCATGGTATCAAGGAGCTCTGAACAATTATTAACTATTACATAAAAAAATAAAATATACTATATCTGCAACTATATTTATTGATTAATATATATATAATCTTAGTCGATAATAGTCGAGTAATCTTTAGTTGACCAGAAGAGGCTTGGTCAATCAAAATTTTATTAGTCACAAGGTCGCAGAAAAAAAAATATCCACAGTCGAAGTCACACTGCCCGTGACATTAACGGCTAGTCTATGGCAATTGGCAATACAATACATCGAGCTGGAGATCCAAACGATCATTCATCGACTTCAAATATAGCTCATCATCTGAAAAATATTAAGTATTAGCAACTTTACATGGCCGCTCAATCTAATGTTAACCTAGAGAAATGTGCGCTGTTCAAGTGTGTGTGTGGAGTGTGGAGCTGAACAGTAGTGCACTCACTGCAGGACAGATGGAGGCACCAGTGTGCTCACTTGCTCTTAAAATACTCCATCATTTTTGCTCGTACAGATAAGAGTAATACATCTTTCAAATCTGTAAAGACTCTACGTTTATTTGTGTGCACACACAATGCCGCGCTTTTGTAAAATAATGAAAGCAAACATGATGCACTTTCTGCCGTCTCAGTCTCTGTGAATTTGAGCGCTAAACTCTGTGTAGCCTATATCTTTGCCTTACAGACATTAAAAATATACCCATAGAGAGTGAAATGTCTACTTTCAAATGAACCAATTCAAATGGAAAACAAATTCTCAGATTAAATAATGCTTATGAAACATACAGCCGCATCAACTAGCCTACTGATGACGAGTCTGTGTCGCTGACTTCATCTCTTAAACTGAAAACAAAGAAAGCACTAGTTTATCAATTTAATAAAATGTTAATGCAGTTTCCTTACTGTTTTCCCCTGACACATTCATAATCCTTTATTTTGCTGGTGTACTGTGGCAAGCTTTATGTGTGCGCTTGAGCGATTATTAGGCTATGTAGGCAATCAAAGGTTCGTTATAATGATTTAAATGGTTTATTTAAATAACATGGGACTAATGCTTCAAATGAACGACTACTAGTCGACCAGAAAAATCCTTTGTCGAGGGCAGGCCCTAATAATATATACATTGCTCATATACAGTGCCCCTCCAAAACAGTTGGAACAGTAAGGCCAGTTCCTTTATTTTTTCTGTAGACTGTAAACATTTGGGTTTGGCATCAAAAGATGAATATGAGATGAGAGATTAACATTTCAGCTTTTATTTACAGGTATTTTCATCTGGATCTGATACACAACTTAGAAGATAGCACCTTTTGTTTGAACCCACCCATTTTTCATGGTTGTTGTATCAGATCCAGATGAAAATACGTCTAAATAAAAGCTGAAATGTTAATCTCTCATCTCATATTCATCTTTTGATGTCAAACCCAAATGTTTTCAGTCTACAGCAAAAATAAAGGAATTGGCCTTACTGTTCCAATACTTTTGGAGGGCACTGTATATATATTGTATATATACTGTATATAATACTCTAAAAGTATTGGAACAGTAAAGACAAAATTGCTCTGTTGGCTGTGGAGTCAAGACATTTACAAATATGATTAAAAGATGAATATGAGACAAAACTACAGAATGTCACATTTTATTATTGGGTTATTTATTATATATTATTATTGATTCAACACATAGATGTTTTACCAGCTAAGAAGTACCAGCACTTTTAGAGTTTCATCCCCCTATCGGATGTGAGAATAAGTATTGGAACAGTTGCCTCTCAGGTCTTTCTAAGTGATCAACTGTGTCCTGTTGCATTAATTCTTCAGATATTAAATGCAGGGAATGTGTCGTATCAGTTATATCCATTACTTCTGTATTCTGAATCTTGCATTCGATGATGACACACACAAACCAGGATGAAGATGAGGGAGCTGACTTTGAGAGAAAAGCAAGAAATTTGGATGCTAAAAGAAAAGAGGAAGTCAATTAGAGCTATTGCAAAAACAAAGGGCATGGAGAAATCGAGTTTGGAAACCACCAGGAACCAACAACGACCTGATCGGCTGAGAAAACAACAGTAGTTGATGACAGACACATCATAAAAGCTGTGAAAATGAACCCTAAAAGACGTGTCTGTAAAATCACCAACAACTTCCAGGAAGCTGGAGTGATGCTCTGACAATTTACTGTCCTCAGGAGACTTTGCCACAGAATTACAGATGCTACACAGCAAGATGCAAACCTCTGACCAGCACCAAAAATAGAAAGGCAAGATTAGAGTTTGCAAAAAAGCACAAAGGTAAGCCAGAAGAGTTGGAAAGAAAAATGCAAAGAAATGGAAAGTCTTAGATTGCCCAAATCAATCTCCAGATTTAAATCTGATTGAACATGAATTTCACCAGCTGAAGAGGAGAGTAAAGGCAGTAACTCCCCAAAACAATTAACAATTGGAATTGGCTGCATTAGGGGTCTGAGGGTGTTTTGGGGGCCTGGAGAAGTTTCGACATGCCCTGACATTTGTGCTTTTTTCAGTTGCTTATAAAAATGTAAATGGCTAAAGTCTAATAACACTGTAAACAGCAAAAACTGGGCTACAATAATATGTTAGCACATTTATGTACATGATTGTGTTTTTGAGAAAGCAACGTTTATGCGTGGTTAGTGAAAAACTAAAATTTCGAAGTCACTGAAATAAGACCATAAAACATATACAGAATATTTGTTTACAAGACTTTTGAGAACCGGATCTTGTAGCCTGGAGTTTTTGCTTCAAAATTAGCTTTTTTAATTGCTCACAGAAAACAAAATATTTATTTACATTTTTAAAGACATGTTTTGTGATCGAAAGCCAATATGCGAGGGAGTGGTAATGGCCTTGAATATTAAGTGATTTTCACCTGAGAGACAAAGGGCCCTCCCCTAATGGCCCCATAATGGCCCATCAGTTATTGGCCCATTATTTTATAAAATTACAAAGTTCTGTTGTTATTATGAGTGTATACAAATAAAAGTAGATGCTTTAGAGATTCGATTGATGTATTACTCTTATCTGTACAATTAAAACTCACAGAGTGATTTAAGTTCCTTTTAGGCGCTTTCAAAAAAATGCACTAAAACGCGTCAATGCGTTTGTCGACCGCAGAGGGTTAAAGGCTGGGAAAAGTATTTCAAAGGATGAGACCAAGAGTCTGGTGATGTCTATGGGTCACAGACTCACTGCTGTGATTGTGCTCAAGGGATCTGCAACTAAATAATAGCTTTTAATCTTTTATATCTGCCTTATGTTCAACTGTCCCAATACTTATGCTCACATCAATGAGTGGGATGAACTCTAAAAGTACTCTTCTTTTTTTTTTTGGTAAAACATATATGTGTTGAAACGGCTAATAATAAAATGTGACATTCTGTAGTTTTGTCTCATATTCATCTTTTAATTATATTTGCAAATGTCTTGACTCCACAGCCAACAGAGCAATTTTGTCTTTACTGTTACAATACTTATGGAGGGCACTGTATATGTATGTATGTATATATACTGTATATATGAGCGATATACAGCCGTATCGCACTGCTACTTGTGTGATACTGCATTTATAAAACAGTTCGACGTCGCAAGTGTGTAAATAAATAAGAAACAACAGTGTCTTTAAAAACCCTCTTTTGTGCGGAACTCATTCCTTCTGCCAAAGATTCAAATCTGAGTTTGTATTACTGTATTAAAACTCACTGTATTATGTCGATTATTGTGAGAGAGAATTTTCCAATGACAGTGCATTTGTTGGCTGTGATACAAACAGTGAAACAGTTGGAGTTCTGCTCTAACTAGAATATCGCACCTCTTGAAATGGCTCTCAGCCAATCAGATTTGAGAACCAGAAAGATATGTATTATTATTATTTAATATTATTGTTAAATGGCATGATAGGTGGCATGAGACAAAATTACTTTATATCCCTAACGGTCTGATATTGGTACAGTCTGATATTGAATGGATGGATGGATGTTGAAACTAGAGATTGCACACTTTTTATGATTTTGCTTATGTGTTTGTGCTAGAGTTAAGTGAGGGCTCAGTTTTCTCTCCACCCCTAAATGTTCTCCCTCTTGAGCTGAGCGACCTTTGCTTTCACAACCAAAGACAGTTGAAAACGATTTTTCTCCTTAAAAAGGACACATTTTTCTGTTGTTCTGACCTCATCTTGCTCTTTGCAGAGATTAGAAAATGCAAAGCAAATGACAGCTGACATAAAGCAGAGGGCTGCCTATGTGTAATGAAGAGCTCTTCTTTTTGATCAGTGATTTCTTTCTTTATGGTAGATGAAGATTGAACATTTTTACAGTATTTTAATATTCTAAGACAGAACAGAGAGGAAAGGCGAGATGTTATCATGAAACATGTTTTCCTTGTAATACTCCACTAGTCAATATCAGCACACGTCTCATTATGAGGATCTGTAGCAGTTTTGACAGTCCTGTGTGTTGTGGGAATACAGTTTCTTTTTAATTAGGACGCACACACATATACAGCAGGCAATCACCGTCACAAACAGCATACACAACTTTTTGACCACTTCCTCTTTTTCAGCCCATAATGTATTTGTGTACATCCGTGCCAAAATTATAGTGTAATTAGCAGTGATGTCACCCTTCTTACTCCGAATGTCAAAGTCTTGTGTTGTGCATCCATCATTACCATTCCCATAATAACAGATGCTGACAAAAATCGCGCTAATGAATGTGTAAAATGAATATGTTCATTAGAGCTCATTGCTTTGCAGTTTGGAAACCCGCAATTATAAAACTGGTGACATTGCGACAAAACTTGCCAAAATTGCGACATTTAGCAAAGAAATGGTTGCCAGTGCCGTGTTTGCATGGTTATTGTTCATTTAATTTAAACCGACTCTAGGTCTCTTCTTTATCTCTCTTTCTCTATCTCAGTGGAGCTGTTGTTGTCAGAGTGATTAATGGTCTCTGGTGAACACTACCAGACAAAGGGGGCGTCTCGTCTCCAGCCATATCTCTAATGGTTCATCTCTCCTTGACTGATCCTCCCTGCACCTGCCACCAGTGCCACAGCAGAGCAGCCATAAGGTCGTCATGCAGAAATCTTCCTGGAGACCACCAGGGACCACTTCCTATGTGCTCATGCTGAATTGACAACAGTTATATAGTGTAGGCAGAAAGAGAAAAATATTCCATCCTTTATATGGAAGTTTGGGCATGGGACTAAAGACTGAAAAACTCAGTTCAAAAGTATTATATAGTTATGTAGAGCAGAATCAAGTTCTTATTTAGTACCAGTTTTGTTTTCAAATAATGCTGAGTTCATTGTTTTCACACATGCATTCTTCCTCTTGTGAAGAGAATATCATGCTAAAATACAGCGCAAAGCACACACGATTTCCGAACAAATAAATCTTGTGAGACTTTTCTTAAAGGTGCCATAGAATGCATTGATGCAGTATTTTAAATTGTTCTCTGATATCTACATAGAAGGTGGCTTAGGTAAGGGCAAAAATTCTCCAGAAATTTACAACCCTAAGATTTCTCCCTAGAATGAAACAGTCTGTTATTGGCTTATTTGGAAGGGTCATGAATAATAATGTTGAGCTCTGCTCTGATTGGCTGTTTCACAGTGCAGCTCAATGTTGAGCTCTGCTCTGATTAGCTGTTTCACAGTGCGGCTCATTTCAGTAGCTCACAGGAAGGAAACACAGGGAAAATATATATTTCAATACTTTCTTGCGCAGTTATATCGTTGGGTAATTCTACTGCAAATAAAATGTGGGCATTGAAACTGCTTTGGAATGCACGATTGTGTTTTACTTTCAGTTTCGAGATTCACAATCGCATGTACTCTGTTTATACTATGGAGTGGCAGTACTTACCACACATTTTACAAGATCAGATGCTTGTCAGTGGTGCTCAGGATCTGTAAATCATTTTCCATCATCCTCAGGCATCATCTCTGTGGTAAGTGAAATCTTATGTACCGTAACAGGCTACAGCTAGCAACGAGCTAACCATGTCCCTTTAGTGGCTCACATTATTTTATTAGAAAGCGTTATTTGTTTTCCGTGCCTTTCTGAATACAGACACCAACCCATCCCTGCTCTTTACTTCCCCTTTATTTCCATTTTTGCTGTTGTCCTCGCTCGTATTTCTTCACAATACCTGCAGAACTTCTGATGGTCCGGCTGGCGGCTGGCCTAGAACATGGGCGGGTAAATGTTGGGGGCGTAACTATTAGTGATCCCGACTGTTACATAACATTCGGTGTTATGTTCTGATTTGCCTATTTTTTCAGTGGTCTTTTTTTATTCACTGAAAATACATAAGATTTACATAAGAAGGAGGAAACAATGGTGTTTGAGGCTCACTGTATGTCAGTTCCATGTACAGAACTCTTATTATTCAACTATGTCAAGGTAAAGACAGTTTTCCATTCTATGGCACCTTTAAATGAATTACTAACGGTAAGACTTTAGAATACTGTTTCTTACTGCATAACTAATAAGGAATTATAGAAGAACTAACAGGTAATTATTCATTAACACTTAACACTTAATGATGCTTATGAACTGGCTCATTTTAGACAATCAAAGACAGATAGCACAACCACTGTAGGTCGTTTCAAGTAGAAATGCCTGTAATGAGTGGACTTTTCCTTTTTTTTACAAGCACTAATAGAGTCACTAATGGAACTTTTAAGCAGTGTTTGAAGTTTAGTTTTACACCCAGTATTTTCAAAAACATTGTTGGTGTTTTACAGTACAATAACACAGTAATTATTTTATTTATTTATTATTATTGCTTATTGTGATTTATTTCTAAAGCATTTCATCAGGTGCAGATTTGTCAAATGACCATTTTTTTTTCTCACTTGAATCCACAACTAATCATTAATCCACAAGTAATTGCTCATTATAAGAGTGGAGCGAATGATTATTCAAATGAGTGATATCTCCGTTCTGTGAGACTCTTGGAATAATATGAAACTCTTACAAATATGCTAATATTTTTCTATTTGGAGGCAAAGGCATTTATTCAAAAAATATAGAAATAAATAATTCAGAGAAAGGAAATGATGGGAGAACAAAACGGATAATGGGCACATAACTGTGTGGTTTTTGCTGGCAACGAGCAAAAACACAGAGACACACATTTCTGGAACATGAAGGACATTTGGCTCATTATCGAGGCAAAGAATCTGTTGTAATAACTTCAGAGCACCACATCTAGTGGAAGAGCATCATGTGTAGTCGAAGTGCTTTCATGTGTTATGAATACACTCGTATATACAATGGCAGCAATTTAAATGCAAATCTTGACATTCCCATCGCTCAGTCCACAGGGTTTAGCATGCATCTGAACTGTTTAAATAATTTCAATTTGCAAAGCCCTCTGTGTGTGTGTGTTTGTGAGAGAGAGAGAGAGAAAGAGATTATACAATAGATCTGTACAATAGCAGTGTTATAAACAATAGTTTTGAGCACTCTCGTTGTCTCAAAGTGATCTTTTCAATCTGTATCTGACACCATTGTGCCATCTTTCTGATGAGTTCTGGCAGAAGCTTTTTGGCACAAAATTATTTTTGGCTGAAATTCATTATTTACACTCGTAAATAATACAGTTCCAAACCCATATTATTTTCTTTTGTGCAAAAATATGGTTATTTTAATACTTTTATCTGGTACTGTCTATGCAATTACATTGGCCATGGCTGTTAAAAAGCATGATAAAAGCAGTCATGATAGCCAAAAGCTAATAGAATAATAACTTTGTGTGAGGACCAGAGCATAATTTATCAAAGGTTATTATTCACAAATAATCTTTCTCTCCAGCTAGCTGTTAATACCGAAACAGTAAACAGATGTTTGAATCAAGCTGAACACCGTCTGATCGTTCATTCTGATTTGTATAAATTGAGGAATGCCGTTTTGTTTAAGCTGACTCAATCTTTTAAATTTCAAGCTTAGTTTTGGGTGAAAAGAACTTAAAATAAGATGCTGCTGTAGAGTTATTTTTAGTTATCCAGTGCTTAGCTTGACTAGTGGATGAAAGAAACAGCAAGTCACTCTGTAAATCCTATTATACTTGGTCATACATGCCATCAAACGTGAGTCATGCTGCCTAAGCCTGTCTGCCCTTTCTATATTAGCTGCTCTGGTTAATTATTTGATTCAGGATGAGTCTTGGTGGGAAGAGTATTGAACTGTTTAACTCAAGTAGAAATAATGTATCCTGAGTGCCAGCCGTGTTAATGTTGGTTTGCTCCCAACAGGTCTGGCACTGGTCGCCATTCAGACATTACGTCAGTTCATGATTATTTCATCATTCTGACACTGAATGGCACTTGGATGGCATTTCCAAAGCAATAAAATGCTTCCAAATTTACCATGTGGTCAGTAACCACTCTTAATTTGCATGAAATCTGTTGGCATGTTACAATAATAAAGCAAATGATGATTGTAATGAATGATGACCAGAGCTGGGCTTTGCAGCAGTGTTCTGTGAACTGCAAACCAACACTAGAAGTAGAGAGCAGTAGTTTATCGTTATGTCAAAAGTTATTTTACTCAGAGATGTGTACCACACTTACCGTTTCAGTTTCTCCCATGAACTTTTTGACTGTCAATTTTGACTGTCTCTGATTACATTTGACTAAACCATGATTAGCATAATTGGTCACATTTTAATTTACTAAAGGCCTAATTGCTGCTAGAGGGAAAATTATAGAAAAACATAGCTATGAACTCTGAAAATAACTAACAAGGATTATTAAATTGAGGAAAACTTTTCCAAACAATTACATTAAGCCCGTTGAGCAACCAACAATTTATTTGAATAGATTTGCTATTTTAGTCGTGTTGTGCAAACTTAACTTAAATAGCTTCATTATACCCAAGATGAAATGAAAGTGAAAAACACATATTTTGCATCTTTATTTAAATAAGAATTGAGTTTAAAGTAAGCAAACTTTGAAAGTCTTTTATGTTCACCAAGGCTGCATTTATTTGATCATAATATAGTAAAACATATGAAATGTTTTTACAATTTTAAAATTGCTTTTATATTTTAATGTTTTTTTTATTATTCCTGTGATGGCAAAGCTGAATTTTCAGCAGTCCTTAGACCAGTCTTCACATGATCCCTCATAAATCATTCTAATTTGATTTGCTGCTTAAGAGACATTTCTTATTATCATCAATATTGAAAACGGGTGTGCTGCCTAATATTTTTGTGGAAAATATTTTTCACAATTCAGAAAAGTTCAGAAAAATAGCTTTTTTTTAAAACAGAAATGATTTGTAACACTAAAATCTTTACTGTTACTTTTGATCAATGTCCTTGAATAAAATTCTTTTTTTTTTTTCAAAAATGTGCAAATGCTACAATCTTTGTGTCTAGGAGGAGACGTGTTGTACCCCTGCTCTGTCATTCTCAGTACGTTCCTTAACGCTTTTTCTCTGGGACCAATCAGATGATGTGTTCCTTATGTACCATCATAGAGTTAATGCCCCATTTCATGGCCATATCATCTCTTTAAGATGTCAGATGTATGAACTGCTCATTTAAAGCGCTGCCATGTAACAGCTTGCTGAGATTTCTTCCCTCTGTAATGTGCCCTCAAATCACCTCCAAAGTTGCAGTACATAATTAACATAAAACTCTCATTAAAAGTGCATCCCTCACAACCGCCAACATTCTCAACTGTGGCCCATTTTGTCAAGTCACACATCAAAGACTTTGTTCACACTGTGTGTAAATCCGATTTGTTTTTCAAATCCGGTCTTTAGCAGTCTTTTTTTAAAGGTAGTCTTTTTTGCATTTATGACTTTTGACGTTATGAAATCTGATCATATATATATATATATATATATATATATATATATATATATATATATATATATATATATATATATATATATAATAAGAATAAGAATTCTTGCTGTTCAGACTACAAGCAAAGGATTAAGATCAAAACAACATTTCCTCTGTGGATTCATGAATGCTGTCAGATTATAGTGGTGGCTTTATATTTGCACATTTGGTCCCTAGTGCTCTTAATTTCTAGTACACCTTGTTTTTTCCCACGTAGAGTGAGATGAGGACAGAAAATGAGCTGGAAATGGAAAGAAAGAGTGATGGTGAGTAAGTGGAACAGGGGTTTAATATTTCTATGCCAATTTAGGAGTTCCACCACAGGGACATCTCTGTTTTGTTCACACTGCTAATGAAGCATGCTGAGACTCCAATCTGAGATTGACGTAACCTCCCTGATGTGTACAGCGCAGCCTCAGACATGTTATTTCCAACTTCTACTCTGTAGAGAACAAGAAATGTTGGAGTAAAATATCACATGGGCTCATGAGAGCCTCCAGCTGCCTACAATCACTCCCGCAGAATAAGAATGTTCATGTTAATATAAGTTATCATAAATAACCCATATATGGTTTACAGTGATGATGACGTGTGTAGAATAACAAACAAAAAGAAATTGTACTTCATTCTTTGAATTTGCTGGAAATATTTTGGCTTATTGAATACACACAATCTCAAATATATAAGGATGTGTATTGCCGAATAAAAATCTTACTGACCCCAAGCTTTTGCATGGTAGTACATATCTATTTTTAAACCACTGTTTCTCTTTAGAAGTTAAAATCAGCCATTGCCACTTCAGGGTTTGTGTGATGCCTCAGAGAAAGGGTCAGTTTTGAACACCACAAACAGCACTTTTTGGTCAGTTTCACCTCAGTTTTAATGAAGTGATACAACAGCTCATTTCCAAGGTGTCTGAAGTACCAGGAAATTTTCCCACTAAGTATTTGTTGTTTGTTTGCAAACTGTATTTTCAGTCAATAAGGTTTATAGGGTTTTGTTGGTTTAATGGTTACTCTGTTGCATTGTGTTTTTTTTCCTCTGCTTTGGACGTTTATGCCTTTTCTCTGCAAATGTGGAGAAGTGTACCATGAAAAGGTTCATTTACACTTTCTAAGACAGCACAGTAGCAGCATAAAGAGTTGTGTGCTACCAATAGTAAAAATGCATGATTTTTTTTATTTATTTCGACTGTAAAGTTTCAAAGTATCAGTTTCAGTTTGCAATGAATATTTCAGAAATGCACATTGATTATTTCATTTCCTATCCCAACATATTGATTGCTTGCTTGTGACAGGGAGCTTTCAGGAAAGTCCAGAGCTGGGATTCTCCCAGTGGGGAGTGATGCTGTACTATTCAGATTACTCATAGCAGGGAAGCCATCCATCGCTCCCTATCCATCTGTCTCTCTTTTTCTCTCTCTTTGTTTCCATTCTGTTCTATATTTGCTCTTGGCCATGCAGGCTCTCTGTTTTCCCTCATGCTGTATCCCATCCATCATTAATTAAAGAAAGAGAGAACATCACTGTTTCCTGACAGACACAATTAATAGGGAAATGGCAGCAGTTTTTATTATTGACGTGCTGTGGATTCTTTGACACCGTGGTTAATAACTAAAGCAGTCACCCTTTTCTCGGTCTCTGTCGTACTTCATCTTACATATTTTGATCTCTTTTCTTTTTCTTTTGAGATGAGTATTGTTGGTTATTGTGAATATAACCAACAACGAGGCTTATTTATAGAAAAACAAGAAAATTCTAATCATATAAAGAAATCATACTGTGCATGACTATTGCCAACTTTCTTTTCTGAATAATTCTGAAACATATCTCAAATATAAAGTTTTTCACGCTTTCCTGCTCTTTGTGTGGTGCTAATACCGTTGGATAACTGATAAATCTCTTTAAAATCTCTCTTTTTCTTCAGTTGTTCCAGAGGCTACGAGGACCCCATTGAGGCTGAATTAATTGATGAAAGACACCCCTACGTCCATGGCATGTACCCAGCACCTCTTGCCCAACCCGAGAGAGGCAGCTTGGCCAGTCTAGATCGTATGGGCGGCCGTCGCTCCCCCTCGATTGACAGCATCCGCAAAGACCCACGGTGGAGGGACCCCGACCTGCCGGAGGTCATCGCCATGCTAGGTCACCCTATTGATCCTGTCAAATCCAATGCAGCTGCCTATCTGCAACATCTCTGCTATGAAAATGACAAGATAAAGAAGGATGTCAGGCAGCTGAAGGGGATCCCAGTGCTGGTGGGCTTGCTGGACCACCCTAAACCTGAAGTCCATCGCAAGGCCTGTGGAGCTTTGAGAAACATTTCCTACGGCAAGGACCACGATAACAAAGTGGCCATCAAGAGCTGTGATGGGATTCCTGCTCTCGTCCGTCTGCTGAGGAAAACCAATGACATGGAAGTTCGAGAACTTATCACAGGTATGAGATGATAGCTATATCCATTCGCTCTGTTCCATACTGGAATTTAGCACTGTAATCATGAAAACAAACTTTGTAAAGTGGGATGTATGAGAGGTTTCACCCACTTAATTTATTAGGCTATTTTGGGCTCTTTTTTTCCTTTTCTTGATCTTTTGATACCAAAGATGTACTAAGACGTGACAAAACAAAACAAAAAAAAGTTTAAGAATTGTAAGACACGTCAGTGCAGTATTGTTCAAAGGATATTTTATTTTTCTTTAATTTTGTAATATTTATGATCATGTGACACTGGAGTAGTGACTGCAGAAAATTCAACTTTGCCATCACAGCAATAAATTACATTTTAAAATGTATTAAAATAGAAAACAGTTGTTTTTAATGTAATATTGCTATATTTTATCATTTGGTGTTTTAGCAAGAGACTTACTGCAAAAACATTTTTTATTATTATTTAACACGCCTGAACAGTAGTGTATAAATAGTCAATATTTGGGAACATGGGTAAAAATGTTAAGAATGCTAATCTGAAATTTGAGGGTGACTTGTTTATGGTGGTTAAGGCAACTGGTCGAAATTCAAGGCCATATGCCTCTCTCCATGTTTTGTACGTTTAAATACTAGATGAGTCCGGACTGATATTGACTGAATCCAAGTCAGTCTTTCAGCGGGACCGCTGAGCAGGGTCTTGACCTGCTGGGCTTTATGTGTCTCCTACTGGGACCTAAATCCTTCGGCCTGGTCTCCACGACCTGACACACATTTACTAGAATGTGGAGAATGCAAAAGAGGTCTGGATTCTGACAAGACACTCAATGCACAAAGACCAAAGATGCATTTATGCATGCATTCACAAAACAATTTAATTACTGGAACAGGGGATTTGTGTCACTGACAGACAATGAGGGATTTACAAACTCTTAAGAAAAAAAAATAACAGTCATAAACATTTGTGTATGAAATGGTTATAAACACTCCCATTTTGGGGTCAGCAAGATTTTTCATGATTTTGCTCAGCAGGGCTGCATCTGTATGATTATATTGTGGAATATACCATTTAAAATAATTTTCTATTTTAAAATATTTTACAAATTCAGAAATTACTCATTAATATCAATGTTGAAAACAGCTGTGCTGCTTAATATTTTTGGGGAAACCATGATACATTTTTGCAGGTTTCTTTGATGAGGAAAGTTAAAAAGAACAACATTTATTTGATATAGATTTGTTTTGGTTTCTTTAATGTCACTTTGATCAGATTGATGCATCCTTGCTGAACTAAAGTATTAATTTCTTTCAAAAATTCTTACTGACACCAAACTTTTGAATAGTAGTGTTTATGTATAAACAATATTGAGTGCAGCTTGTTCCTCTACTAGGGTTTGGTGAAACTACTGAAAGAGAATTTTTTTCTGGTAATGACATTGACTGATGGTTCTCCAGACCAGGCACTCAGTTTTTTCACAGATCATGACAAAAAGTTTCTGGTGTGTGAAATACCTGAGTGAATCCTGGAGTGTGAAACTGTGACGTATAACAGCTCCGCAGCCTGACTCAATGATTAACTTTACAGCACACGGTTGCTTTCAGTCCCAGTTAAAAATAGGTATTTTCTACAGGATGGAGGGAATATAGTGTGTCAGTTCCAAACCGAGCCCTGGACAGCCTTATGGTTTACCAGCAAGGCCCCTACAAAAACACTCCCCTTGCAATAGTCTTTCAGCAGCCTGGAAAACTGGGAATGTTTTTTTCTACAATTAAAAATAATTGCAGGGTTTTAAAAATAGGTTCACCGTGTGCTCTTGAACACCATGGTTGGTACTTGTCAGCAGCACTTATCTGCACCTCAACCAAGAAACTTATTGTGCGGATATTGCTACTTTTTTCTTTCTGTTCTTTTTTTTTCTACTTCAGAAGTGTCGTCTTAGAATTTTTCATTACCTTTTTCATTCAGCATTATTTTTAATTAAACTGTCTGGTTTAATTTGTTGACCCTGTGTCAAATGTTCTTCACACGCTGTGAATATTTAGCAGTTCATATTAATATTTTTAAATTAAGGTGGTCAAGATTAATACAACTTCAAAGCATCATAATTTCCTTTTCAGAGCTCTCCAGCTTAAATGTTAAGTCTTTTGAACTCATTTATCATTTAATTACAACCAACCAGCTACAGCAGTGTGTTTATACCAGTAGCCATGAACCTCTGCTTCCGTGTCTGCATTCTGTATCTTTGTATCTGCCTCAACTCTCCATCTCGCCCTCATTCGCTCTTTCTTCTGTCTGTTTTGCTTTGATCAAGCAAGTTTTTAGAAGAAACAGATGTAAGGCGTACGCCCTATTTCCATAAGCCATACTATATGACTCTCTGTGTTTTTGGCACATTCCAGACATTGCACATTTGGAGCTCTTTTTCACTGGCGGAGCAAAAAAGACAAAGTAACTGGCACTATTTTATCAATTTACATTACATAGAGCCATTTAGAAATATAATTACTAAATGTCAGTGTTTGACTTTGTTTCCTTAATTTGGACTTTATAAACCATTTTGGTACTGTGTTGAATCTCACAGTCTGAAGGATTCCTTGTTCTTGTGTCGATTACTGTTTGCGTACTTATGCAGAGGTCTCCTCAAATTACCTGATGATATATGAAAAAAAAACTAAATGTAATGACATTAGAAAAAGGACACAAAACATAGCTAACAAAATGACATTTGTTCAGAAATTCCAGAAGTCCAGAGTACGTGGCATTTCTGAGATGATTACCTCGTTTACGCTTCTTTCCTGTTTCTTTCCCTCTGACTCAGCTGTCCAATCAGTGTATGATGAATGGCAGGGGGCAAGATGGGACTGTAATAGCCCTAAGTGAATGCCCTGTTAGAACAGCATGTCTGCTGCTCTCAGGAAATTGAATTAGCTGGAAGGCTCCAATGACAAGCAGGACAGAGTAAACTCAATCAGGCTGCACCTCTTGCAAGGTTCAGCTTCCCTCATGTGGGTTTCATTGGCTCCTTCTGTATTAGATTTGTGGGATATCCAGGAACCTGCAAAAGATACCAGGGGAACGGAGCAGTTACGACACTAGAGCTCTCTGAAATAACACTGTAATGTCACGGTTGTGAGTTGTAATCAACAGTTATAATAGCCTTTGACTGCTTCAACCTGCTCCAGTTTTTTGCCTCCTATTAAAGCCAGTGAAGTGATGTTAATCAGCATGTGCTATGTATAGACCTCTACATCTCATCTGACTACAAGCCCATCTGACACAATAACACATGCACGAGTGCATAAGCTGGCCGGTAATGATCCATGCTCCTTAATGTTCCACTTTACCAAATAGACATTCCCACATTCAGCAAGGGCCATGTGTACGTGGTCTGTTATCAGGACTTTAACCGGGGTCTAATGACCATTCAGCGCCTAAGAGGTGATGGTGATGGAGCCTCCTCACAGATGGAAGTACAAATTTGGTTATTATCCGATGGCAAATAGATTTATTTTGGTAGTTAAAAGAACCCGAGCCCGTTTTACACAGAGCTACGTTGTGTTTATAGACCTCTTGTCTCTTGTTGGAGTTTTCGTGAGCAGAAATGAATCTGGAAGTAATTGCTGAGCAAGAAGAACATCGAGTGATGATGTGTATGAAGGGCAGAAAAAACAGTTGAGAGTTGTGTAAGGATGTCCATTTGTTCGAGTTTGTAGTCAGCTATGCTATTTCTGTTTTTAGCGAGAATGACCAGTGGTCCTAGTTTTTACTAACCCAAGAAATGGCTGTTTCACTGTACATTTCCAAGGGTAGCAGTAGCTGGATGAGGCTTGCCAAGTTAATAAAACAAAGGCCAGTCTTAACTGTGTAGGCGTATATATCTGCTGGCTTATAGAACAAGCTTCTCTGTTTTATTATCTAGAAAATAAAAGCCTGACCCCTTAACGTTCTGTTTACTTGGAGCAATTTTTCTCGAACTTTGCTTTTCCTTTCCTTTTTTCCTGTCCATTCCTGCTTAGTCGTGGTCTGTAATGGAGGTTCCTGTCTGAAAACTCAGTCAAAGCGTTTGTAATGCTTGGTATGTCAACAGATCTAACAGCGCTGCCACTTTTTGTTTGTAGCTCTTGTGTCATGTTAAGAAGTGTAACAGGTTCTTTTTTTCTTTTCCTGTTTCTTTTCTCTCTCGGTCTTATTTCACCTGTTAGGAACACTTTGGAACTTGTCATCCTATGAGCCACTGAAGATGGTGATAATTAACCACGGGCTTCAGACGATGACTAACGAGGTCATTATCCCTCATTCGGGCTGGGAACACGAGCCAAACGAGGACTCAAAGCCACGAGATGCAGAGTGGACCACCATCTTAAAGAACACATCAGGATGTCTAAGGTACACTGATCTGATTGACAGCATCCTCTACATCCTTGTCAGCTGATGACAATGAAACCTCTTAATGGTCTTTCAGTTTTTGCAAGTCTTATTGGGTTTCTGCAAATGCCTTTTACCTGTTTATTCTATTCTAGCTGGATTGCTAAAAGGTTTCAGATGAATGAAAGAAGTTAATTTGCTTATATTAAAGGATTAGTTCACTTCCAGAATACAAATTTCCTGATAATTTACTCACCCTCCTGTCATCCAAGATGTTCATGTCTTTCTTTATTCAGTCGAAAATAAATTAAGGATTTCAGGATTTTTCTCCATATAGTGGACTTCAATGGCACCCAACAGGTTGAAGTTCCAAATTGCAGTTTCAAAGGGCTCTACACGATCCCAGCCGAGGAATAAGGGTCTAGTAAAACAATCGGTCATTTTCAAAAAAAAAAAAAAAAGACAATTTCTATACTTTTTAACCACAAATACTCGATTTGTACTAGTTCTTCGATGCGCATTTGCAATTTCACGCGTTACATAATCACGTTGGAAAGGTCACGTGTGGTTAGTTCTTCTTCTGTTTACTTCGGTTCAAAGAGATAAGGTCATCTCATTTTATCCTCCAACTTCAAAATCGTCCGACATCGTTTTACCTTTTTTTTTGTTGTTGTTGTTGTAAAGAGCGTTTGACTTTCTTTGCATGTTCTCTTTGTAAACACTGGGTCGGTACTTCCACATACATCACCCGTGTGACCTTACCAGCATGATGTAATGCGCGAGGCAGTGCAAGACAAGCATTTGTGGTTAAAAAGTATATCATTTCTTTTTTTTTTTAAGAAAATGACTAATCGGTTCACTAGATAAGACCCTTATTCCTCGACTGGGATCGTGTAGAGCCCTTTGAAGCTGCATTGAAACTGCAATTTGGACCTTCAACCCGTTGGTTCCCACTGAAGTTCAACATATAGATAAAAATCCTGGAATGTTCTGGTAGTGAACTAATCCTTTAAGATGGCCTGTCTTTTGCAGTTATTTTAGCTTTAGCTTTCTTTCAATTAATAAAACTTTTGAATTTTAATATCTTACACTTTAGTTAACAATGACAACTTTGGTCTCTCTTCTGTGTCTAACTCTTTGTTATACTGCCATATAGTGCTCGATATGGTTCCTGTGCACTAGGGGTAGAATAGCAGATTTTATTGTTTAGGTTTGAGATCATCATTTCTGCCTATGGGGGAAACAGCAGTTAAAATGAGCTTTTGTTATATAGAGAGGCAACCGATAACCGATCTATATGGAAAACAAAAGCAGGAACAGATGATTTTGTATAGATTGAACTTATTTGTCTTCTGACAAAAAACATCTTCACATTATAATTAAAGGCAAAAATCAATAGCCTCTGTCTGTTCTATATTTAACCATTTTGAGTATTATGTTCCGAGCCTCTGCATTCACTGATCCTCTCCTCTGGGGGTCATTCTAGCAGCTCAGCTTTTGATTAAGATATCCAGTCACTAAAGGGCTTTATATCTCCATGGTTACCATGCATCCTGCCACAATAAATGGAGTAAAAAAAATTCCCCTTGCACCCACTCCTGAGAAAATTTCTGTGTAAGAGGGTGATTCTGTTCTTTGCCTGTTCTTTGGCGGTCTCTCTTTTTTTTATTCAGTGTGATCTTTGCCTGTCTCAGCATTATTAATGGAGATTGTATCCATGTATACTAATAAATATGTTTTAAATCTCTAGCATAAACTGTTATGCCTTGACCATTAGTGACCTGTCAAAACAATCACCAATGATCCTCAGTTTAAACAATGTGTTATAGTGCCAATATGGTGCCTACAGTGATCCTTCCTTTTCAGGATTCACATATTGTTGTTGCACTCTTGACACTGTGGCATTAAACCAGTTTATTCTTTCCTTGTTTGGCTGTGACTATCCTTGTTTGACCTTCCTAGACTTCTGTGGCTGTTGTGGATAAGCCTCAGCACCCAGATCTGATTGTCTAAATCAGCTTGCTAGCAGCAGAAGCAGGTCAGTGTAGTTCAGTTTCGTGACCTCAAGTGCTCTCTTTAATCCTTTATCTTGTGATTGCATGAGTAGGTACTTCGAACACAGTGTTGTGTGTTGGTTGTGTCATAAATTTGCAATTATGATACATTTGGTGTATCATGCTACATTATAATACACTGTTGATTAGATCAGTGGTCTTTCAGAAGCAGGATTTGGATTCTACAAGAATTCACCTCAGAAATTGTATGTGGTTTTGCATTTAAATCCTCCCTCTTGTCTTTTTTAGCTGTGTCCTGTGTTGTGTGTGAGCTCAGCGCTGAAGCTCCGGAGGGACACGGTTGTGTTTCCACCCTCTGTTTCCTCTTTAGCAGCCAGGCCTCTAATCTCCAGCTGCTGCTGCTGGTTGTGCTGCAACCCGCTGGGCCAAGTCCAGCTTCTGCTTGCTTCTGTGTGTGTGCCTCTACCTCCCTGCCTTCATCCATTCTTCTCAGTCTCTCCCTCTGTTCCCTTTCCTTTCAAGTATACCACTTTATAAAACACTCTTTTTTGGAGTTATACCTACTGGATCTTTGATATCTGCAAAATAAAGAAGCATGGGCACTATTGCATTGCATCTATTACTGACTGAGTTTATGCTGACTTCAAAAAAGCTGATCAGAAATATAGTAAAAGTATTATTGTGAAATATTAAAACACTTAGTTTCTATTTAAAAGTTACTGTAATTTATTCTTGTGATGCAAAGCTGAATTTTCACCAGTCATTATTGTTATTACTGAAAACATTTGTGCTGCTTAATATTTTTGTGGAAACCGTGAAACATTAATTGGGATTGTTTGATGAAAGCAATCAATTAATCAGTAATGTGCAAGCCAGTTGGTTGTCCTCTTTCTCTTCATTGTAAAGAGAAACATTGTGGAGTGTGAACATTTCCTAAAACACTTTCCCTTTTCTTACTTTATCTGCACTCTTTTACTTTTCTCAACCTCCTTATCTCTCTTTAGCTCTTTCTCCTTTGCCAAGAGTCTTACTGGCTATTTCCCTGTGACCGGTCAATCAATGTGATCAGGTTAACCAGTGCCACAGCGGGTCTAAAGCATGTATCAGGGAGAGGTGGCAGTACAGCCATCATGGCATCATGTGTTTCCATGCGCTCAGCAGGTCATCGCAGACATGCGGTTGTGCACAACACCGCTCCATCCTCATCCCGTCTTTTTAGCCTCAGCTCAGCCTGTATCCATGGAAACTGTATCCAGTGACATCTGTTGCCTAGTAAGCTGCTCGGAGGCAGAGTTTTGTTTCCTGTCTCTCTTCAACAGAGGGAAAGCACTATTTATTTATTTCTTTGCACATTGGGACAAATGTGCACATTTGTAATTCCTGATTAAGTAGTGCATCCATGTCCTATTTGTATTTGAGATTTTTGAAGGTTTTAAAAGTCTTAAAAGGCTTAAAGGAATGTTTTACCCAATAATGAAAAATTGCTGTAAAGTTACTCATCCTCAGGCCATCCAAAATAAAGATTTGGACTCTCATTCTGACAGCACCTAAATGTCTCCAAATCTGTTCTGATGAAGAAATGAACTCATCTACTGTACATATTGGATGGCCTGAGGGTGTGTAAATTTTAAAGCAAGTAAAGTTGTTTTTTTGATGAACTAGAGCAGAGCTTAAGAGATAGAGGGTTTTCAGTGACAGATTCAATTTATTTCATAAAAATCTTCCAGTATTTCAAGGGTATAATATAATCTTTTGTGTCAGTCAAAGTATGATACATTCCCATTATCGTTACATACAAAAATATTTTATAATTTTTAATGAATTTATTTTAAAAAGACCTGCACATTAATTTATAATAAGTGATTTGCCTGGCATCTGTGTAATTAAAGCTTGAAGTATCACCAAATAATATATTACAATTATTTGTCTATTAAATTTTGCTACAATATTTTATCTTGGATTCTCAAACTGGTTGCAGGCATTGCAGGCAGCATTCAATATTGTGCTGACTGTCCTTCAGGCATTAGGGACGAAAAAAACAGGTAGCAGTAAAAACGCAATCCATCTCTCTTAAATCTGGACTGTCGCCACAACAGATGTACAGCTGGAAAATGTTACATTCCATATGGGTGTTATACTGCAAATGGGTTTAAATTTCTTCTACTAAAAAGGGACCCATTTGGCAGGGTGCTAGTTTAATTATGTCTATGACTCTGGAGCGAGACTTTTTATGAATAGGATTTTAACTCTTGCTTGTAAAAGAAAAAAAATAGTAGCTGGTATCTTGTTTCTAACTACTTCTGCAAGAGCAGTTTGGCTAAAGTTTAACTACTTCAATTATGATTAGTTTGTAACTTGGCAAATTACAGTTTCAAAGTAGCTTCATCAACAAAATCTTTTAATGTGTCAGCTTATGATGCATAATTAGTTCAAATGACTTGTGCTTACTCATGCTTTTGCTGTTTGCCGTAGGAATGTGAGCTCAGACGGCGCAGAGGCGCGCAGACGGTTGAGAGAGTGTGAGGGACTGGTAGATGCCTTGCTGCATGCGCTGCAGTCGGCTGTGGGAAAGAAGGACATGGACAACAAAGTGAGTGTCTTCAGTCGAGAGAGCTGTTGGAGCCTGTATCTATCATTGTTTTCTGGGTTTCATTTACATTTGGTAGGTCACACATACAAAAAACAGACTTCAGAGAGGGTGTCAGCTTGTCAGTATCACAAAACAAACACAGGCAATTGATCAGGACTGTAAAGCGGATGGGTCTTGTCATCTTAAAGGTTTTTTTTTTTTTTTTTTGCAATAATGACTGCCTGGTTGTACATTATCCCACATATTAACCAGCTACTTCTGATATAAATATTTGAACTGACAAAAAATATTGATTATGAGACATAAAACCAGTGCAGCTATGTAAGTAATCACTTGCCTGGCACAACAGCAGGCTATACAGTTTAGTGGTCGTTATACAAACATATTTGACCAAACAATGCCATTATTATTGTATAAAAATATTTCATTCTTTCTGTTTTTCTATCTTGCTGTCTCTTAGTCTGTGGAGAATTGTGTTTGCATCATGAGGAACCTGTCTTACCACGTGCACAAGGAGGTTCCAGGGGCTGAGAAGTTCCAGGACCCCTCAGCTCCTCAGGGCCCTGGCTCTGCTGGCACTCAGAGGAAGAAGAAAGATGACGCAGGCTGCTTCGGAGGAAAGAAGGCCAAAGGTCATTATTGAATTTTGTTCATCTCATCTATGTGCTTTATACTTGTAAAACAGTAGTGAGCACATTTATATCACTGAGCCTTGATCATCAACAGCCGGATGCTTCCATCACTGGCGGGTTCACAGAGAGCAGTATAATCATAGCATTTACACAACATCATAAATAGCAATGTTGGCAGATACTGTAATAGGAAGCTAAATGATGCTTGAGTCTCTATATATGTGGCCTGTGGCTCATGACTCATAACTGGGTGTGTGTCTGGAGTATCAATGTTGAATCAATATTCATCTTTAAATGGATATGGGTGGAGGTTCTCTATCTGTGTTGTTGTATGAGTTGAATCGGTTCTTCGAAACACTTTGCTTTATAACTGCTGAGTGTTGTTCAGGTACTCATTCTTTACATAATGCAAAGAGAGCTGATTCAAGGTTTTTATCATTTTCTTGTACTGGGTATTTTTATATGAACTGGTGTGAAAGCTCTTGAATACATTGATGACTTCAGTTAGTGAATTGATTCTCGAACAGACGTTTAAGTGAACTCAAACAAGGCAAAGGAGCAAAAGCAAGAATGTGGGTAAACAGCAAATATGACAGCATTGATGTCATGCTGTGCCTCATGGACCTTTTTTAATGAGGTTTGTTTATCTGTCATCAGCCCTGCAGATGTGCTTTGAAGATGCAAGTGACCTATATTTACACCAGAAAATGCCCCTAACAAGCATTAAGGGATGCTTTCCCAGCAAGCTATTTGGACACTTACCTGATTTAAAAGGCATAATTTAGTTTTGCACATGAAACTCTTGACACTCTCAAGTTAAGTCACTGTTATTTGTATAGCGCTTTTAACAATGCAAATTGTGTCAAAGCAGCTTTACATCGGCTTGATATAAAGCTGGGTGGCTTTATATCAGCTTTACAGTATTTAGACGGGGAAATAGTTTGTTGAAATAGTGTCATTCTCCTCTGGCCAGACAAAATCAGTAGTTTAAATCTAGGCTAAAGCAGAGTCAGATTGTGCAAAGGACTCATCTGGTTCCTGTGGTCTTGTCCTGATGGCCATCTTGGAGACAGGGTCTTCATTGGGGATCAGTCTCTGGGGCTCATCTAGGTGTCCTGGCTGTAGAGGTCATCTCTAGGTGCTGATCCACCATCTGATCTAGATACGGACTGGATCCGAGTGGCTGCAGTGACCATTTGATCTGGATAAAATCTGGATCTGGTTGGCTATGGTGACCTCGGAATAAGAAAGAAACAGACTAATATTAGCATAGATGCCATTCTTCTAACGATGTAACAAGTACATCGGGAAGTGTTCCCGGTTCCGGTTGATAGTTTCAAACTCTCACTATAAACATATAAAAGTTTAGGTTGCAGTGTTGGTTTGCCACAAACTAAAGCAGAAAATGTGTAATTTCTGCACTGCTATTATTTTAGACATGATTGGAAATTTGTTTATGCTGTATTTATTCTTAATTATTAGAATGTGTTAATTAATGTAACTTAAATTACACTACCATTCAAAAGGGTGGGGTCAGGAATATATTCTTTGTTTAAAAAAAATAATATTCCTATTTAGTAAGGACACATTTATTCGATCAAAATCAGTAAATCACGTTTTCCACACAAATATTAAGCAACACCATTGTTTCCAACATTGAAAATAATAAGAAATGTTTAGACTTTCAAATATCTGTGCTATTAAACCAAATGTTTTGTTTTTCAGGTGGCTAGCCGAATATCATGCCTTTGATAGTTTAGATCACTAAGTAAATTGCTCAGCCCGATTCTCTTCTACCATCACAGTAGATGGCCTTAAAACTGACCGTAGAGGAATGATTATGCTAATGACCATTATAGCAGCCCTGCAGCCACGCTGAGAATACAGTATTACACTATGAATTGTACTGACAGCATTGCAGAACACAATGATGCATGAAGTCTGTGAATATACTAAGATTCTTGACACCATTTAGTGAATTTGTTGAAAAAGCTGCTACCTTCACTTGAGGGAACTAATGGAACTGACTCTCTCCTCTACTTTGTACTTCATTTTTTTAAACTCTGTCTCCTTTCACTTTTAAGTGGTTCACAAATAAGTTCTGTCTCCTTTAATACACACACTCTCTGAATCTCCTTTCTTCTTCCCTGCCGGCTTTTTTTTTCCCTCATTGGTCTTGCTGCTGTTCCTGCGTTGGCTAACTGTAGAGGAATGGTTTAATCAAGGTGAGTGTCTCTTCCTGCTTTTCCTCTGTCTGTCTGTGTCACTCGGCACGCACTTACATAAAATGCCTCCCTCTATCTTCATCAGAATAAATGTTTCATCGCAGCCCCTCTTACACTCTTTCGCCTTCCATTCTTAAACGACTGGCCAGTGTTCCTCTCCTCAAGGAAATGTCAAACCTGTGCCAATTTAGCTGGTTCAAAGCCCCTTTCAGCTGGCATAGATGTCTGTGTGTCTGCTGTTATCTGTTAACGAGGCCTGGCTTTTGCTTTCTGTCCTTTTGCCCATTGCTGTAAAGGGATAGTTCTCCGAAAAATGTCATCATTTACTCACTCTCATGTTGATCCAAACCTGTATGATTTTTTTTTCTTTTAGAAAACACAAAAACGAGATGTCAGGCAGAATCTTCACATTGTCCTTTTTCAAAACAAAAGTGATTGTTGACCCAGGGCTAAAAATGACAAAACGTAACACAGCACAATCCATAAAAAGTGTTCACTTTGTTCACAGTCTTCTGAAAACATGCAATAGCTTTGTTTGCAGAAAAAATAAAACATCATATTTGGATTTTTGGCTTGTTTATTAGTTATAATCTTTAAATAAGATAAATGTACACCAGAAGCAACACTGCATACGATATTAAAACTTTGGTTGTCATTAATTCACTGGCATTTGCTTTTAAACAAGTTTAAAAAATCTGCCAGTATCTTACCAATATCTCAAACAGTGTTCCCTCTCAAGTAAACTCATCCTGTTTTAAGGATTGTTACAGACAAACAAGTAAAAAAGACTTAATTCTAATTTAATAAATTTTTATTAAAAAATCTTCCTCTCCACTGCAGAGATTAGCATATTCACATTTGGTGCATCATGATTGGGTTACACTATGACATTTGCCATTTTTAGCAATTCACCAAATTTGAATATGTGCATATGTAATTTGCAAATAAGACAAATAAGATAAGAAAAATGGCTTTGGTGTTTGTCTGAAGTGATATTATGGCTTCAGAACTTGAAATACAGTGTGTGAGTCTTATGGACTATTTGTAAGATGCTTTTTGTTGTTTTTGGAGCATGTCAAATATGTTTGGAACAATATGAAGGTGAGTAAATAATGGCAGAATGTTCATTTTGTAGATGACATGTTCTCTATGTGCAATAGTGGTCTTCATTACTTCACTCTGTTATAGAGAGTTGTCCTCCATGACATAGGCTCTGCATTTTTAATGGGGGTTCCCACTCTTGGGAGCTGGTGTCAAGAGTTTGTCTCTGCATATTTGTGTAGTAGCTAGATGTATGTGTGGCACGTCTGTGACTATGTGTGTGTCTGAGACTTGGGTCTACTTGACATTTTCATACCAGTAAATTCCGTTTTTCAAAGAATGACACTTACAACTGCTCTTTCTGTCTCGTTCCCTCACGTTCTCTCTCACTCTGTCTTCCCCTTCTTCACTTAGGGAGGAAAAACGGAGAGCATGACAAAAACTATGACACATTGGACCTACCCAAGCGCACAGAACCCACTAAAGGTATGTCTTCTTTTGACACCGCAGAATTAGTACATCTTTAAGCTGTCGCTCTTTTGAAGAAAGTACAGGAAAAGACCCTACTCTTTGGTCTCTCTCAAAAAGAAAAAATCTAGGTATGAAAGGCAGGTGCATTGCTTTAAGGAAGTGAAATACATTAAGATGCAGTCTAAAAATAGCACATACTGTATGGCCAAAACACTATTAGACTACTGAGGGTTGTAGTGCACAGATTTATGGGAAGTGAAGCTTTGTTTCCAAACCTAGTGAGCTGCCTACTGAGGCTGTGTGCTAAGGCAATACTGAGAAATTTACTGTAAAGGCAATCCCAGAGTGCATTGTGACAAGCTCAGTGATAAAATAAAGATGGTGAACGAGATGGAAGAAATGCACTATCATTTAAAATTGTCAGTAAAGAAATTTATAATATTACAAAAGATTTTTTGTCATATAAATGCTTGTTCTTTTCAACTTTCTACTCGTTAAATAATCCTAAAAAAAAACAGCATCACAGTTTTTACTAAAACTAGTAAGCAGCGCAACTGTTTTCAACATTAAGAAGGAATGTTCCTCGAGCATCAAATCAACATATTACAATGATTTGAGAAAGGATTGTCACACCGAGGACTGGAGTAAAATTCAGCTTTGCCATCACAGAATATGATTTTTAAATATGCTAAAAAAAAATAAAAAAACCTTCACCTTCAGTACTAACATGTCATAAAGTAAATAAAAATATATATATATTTTTTTACTATTGCACTAGAGTTGCTGCTGATTCCAGACAAGTCATTTATAAGGTTCCATGATTGCTAGGGTGTTGCCTTTGTAGGCAGTAGGCAGCAAGCTCACTAGGTTTTGGAGAAGAGCTTCTGTTTGCACAGAGTGCACTGAGTGCACATCAGCATATTGAGATCCTCTGGGAATCCCAGGTATCAGGTAACAGTACTCTTCTGCCTAGGCCTTTTATCATTATGACAAACACAGCCGTAATCCTCAGCAGCAGAGTGCTAAATAGACGATGTGTTTTAGTGCGATTGATATCCCTGACCAAGTTTATACCAATAGAATGAGGTTGATTTACTCTCAGAAACAGGCCAAATTGAGACCTGTGCTGTGTTAAACCATCTGTGTGTGAGAGATGCTCAGACCTTTAGCTTGTAATTGTTTGCAAATTAAGGGAGAATTCAGACAAGACATATGTTGCAATGCAGTGAAACAGAATGGGGGTCTTGAGACTAGACATGCTGAAATGCCCATGTGTCCATGTGGCAATGGTCGAAGATGTCTGTCTCTATTTACACCCACAGAACAGTCATCAGGGAGCCACTCAATACCTCTTCCCTTCTGACTGACTGATCTAAGATCATTTTACCTCTGAGCTCCACTTAGTGAGAGAGGAAGATGTTTTATTGATACTCATTTTTTATGTATTACTATAGATGAGCCACAAAGAGAGATGAAAAATAAATCATTTTTTAGATTTTTTTTACCTGTTTTTTCTACAAATCTGTGAGGACATTCTATTAAAGAAGAGAAATACTGTTTACTGATCTCCACTCATGAGACGACCATCATTTGTGTGTTGTCGGGTTTTAAGAGAGAAAAATGAAGGTGAATGAATACATAGGAATAATGTGAAATCAAATGTAGTCATAAAGCTGTAGGAGAGTGGTCCATGTGTGTTTGCTGGTGGAATGTTTTGCTTAGCAGAGTAAAAATAGTAGCTAATGGACAAACCTACAAGGAATATGCAGAGTTTGCCACATTTCGATTTGTGGAAAAAATCTATGGAATTCAATGAGCACAAGAGATTGGATTAGTTATCAGGTTTAGTCGTATACAAGATTTGTAACCGAGAAATAGAAAATAAAACTGAAAATTTAAAATTAGAGCACTTTTATACTACAGTTCAAAATAATTTTTTAAAGAAAGAAATTCAGATTTTTATTTAGTAAGAATGCATTAAATTGAATTAAATCAAAAGTGACAGTAAAACCCTTCTAATAAATGTAGCTCTTTTTATCTTTCTGTTCATCAGAGAATCCTGAAAATAATGGTTCTCACTTTTTTCACAAAAACATATAAAATATAAAATGCGTGCAGCGTTGGTAAGCGTCTTTCAAAAACATTAAAACATCTTACTAACCTCAAACCTTTGAACACTAGTATACGTTTCTGCAGTATTTAGGTTTAAAACGCTTTAGTACAGCTTGACTCTATAGGTGTTGCAATCCTGCGGAAATCTGCAGAGTTCTCTGTGGATGCAGAGTGTGTGTGTGTGTGTGTGTGTGTGTGTGAGAATGTGCTGACTATCGCAGAACTCAACCAAGCCATGTTTGTGTTTGTGTGTGTCTACTGGTGTGTGTTTTCACTTTGCTCACACAGCTTTGAGACCAGTTGACCTTCAAGATACAAACAACAACCACATATTACTTAAAAGTTTCAAAAAGCCTTGTTCTTGCAGAATGTTCTTGAGTAATTAATGGATGCTGGTTAGGAGCTTCAAGAAGCAGTTTCATAAAGTTCTAATGGCAGCTGTTCAAAGTGAATAGCATTTCATGTCTCTCTTTAATTAGCCTCTTTCTCATTAACAGGCAGAATGGGGATCATATTGAACTGAATAATATATTTTTTTTTTACATTTTCAAAAAAAAGTGTATTTATTTTTTGTTCTGTCTTGTGCTACATGTAATATTTACAGGATGGTTTGAGGCAACAAATAAAAAAAAGACTCCTGATCCACTTAACATATTAGTTTTTGAGGCGTTAACTATCACAACAACAACAAAAAAAAATTTAAATGATAAAAGACACATTAAAAGCCTTTTTTTATGTTTGTAATGCCAATTGACTCTGACTGTATTTCTAACACATTATATTGTATAAAAAATGGTTCTGATGGAGACTTAAGGGTATTTATGTATTGGCCTCTGAAAGCACTGGGCATTGTTTTAGACATAAGACATAAACCTGCACTTTATTGGAACAGGAAAAATAACCTCTCCTGACTCTTTGCTAGAGTGTTCTGAATACAAAAGGATTCACATTTGTGCAAGAGATCAGATGAATAGTAAGTCTGGTCTGATTTCAGATGGGATTGGCACCTGGGGATTAATATGCAATAAAAAGAACAGGGTAACAGAGGTTAGTGTGCTTTGGGACTGCTTCTATCCTGATTCCTCTCTAAGTGATATAGTATATCCATACATCAACGTGTGCTTGAAAGGCCACTGTGACAGCTTAGAGTATTGAGGGATTTTGGTCGCTTAGCTGAACCTGAGGCACACAGCCATTGTTTATTCACCAAGCATCTTTGTTGCATTTTATGCCTCCAGCATTTGGTTTCAGAGAGGTTCTGTTTTAAAACTACAAGCCATGAAAGATATGAAGGCTTCTTCGCTGCATTATTCACATCCGTGGAGAAAGAGACTGGAGATAATTAATTGGGGATTCGGAGGGAGATGAGATTGACAATGAGGGGACAATGGGTCTGTGGGCCTCAGTGCCGGCAGCTGCCATCTGAGAACGTATGGAATCTCATAAATTACTTATTTAAAAAAAAAAATGAGTAAGAAACACTTAATAATAATTATGATTTTTAAATATTGTCAACAAGACTGTATTTATTCGATGACATAAGTAAAAAGAGTAATATTTTGAAATATTATTAAAATGTAAAATAACTAATATATTGTAAAATGTCATTTATTTCTGTGATGGCAAATCTGAATTTGTTGCCGTCAATACTCTAGTCTTAATTTTACATGGTCCTTCATTTAATCATTTAATATTCAGATTTGGTGCCAACAAAACATTTTGTATTATAACCAATGTTGAAAACGGTTGTGCTGCTTAATGTTTTTGTGGAAACTACGATACACTAGATACCATTCAAAAGTAACTAACATTTAAATGAAAACAAAATAACAGCTTGGTTTGAAAATAACTTCTGTGTGAGCAGTGCTTCATACATTGCTACACTGTTGACAGTAGACAGGGGACCTTAATGTGACCTTTAGGTTCACGAGGGTGCCTGCGATGCCTTAAAAGCAGCTCACTAGGTTTCGGAGCAGAGCTAATGAGAGCATGTTCTTTGGTGTTAACTGAAATGGCATTTGCTGTGCTAGAGGTCACAGAATGTGGAGTTCATGTAGAGAAGCTATTAGTGCGCCTATTGTGTTTCTTAGCCCTCATTCCAAACAATGCAGTGAAGCCATTGTTGTATTTCATAAAAAAACGGAGTCCAGAGAGAGATGAAGACACTATCAATTAATTACATGTCATTTCCTCCCCCTCTCTGGCCTATTCCTTTTTTAGCCCTCTGATTCCTGTAACATAATGACATCAGGTGGAGGAAATGATGATGAATCATGTTTACTTCGTTCTGCTGTGGTTCCTCCTGTCCCTGAACAGCACACTTTACAGACTCCAGCTTGTGAAACCTTTAAAATGAAAGCCTAAGCTCTATTCCAAAGCCCAGTGAGCTGAATAGCTGTCTACTGTTTACATGGGTAGATATGAAGACAATATCCTAATTGAAAAGAACATTTTAAGTGACCGAATAGGGAGGAGCTTACACGAAGTGCACAGGTGAAGTGACTGACGACTGATTGCAATAGAATTTGAGGTTAGCATGTTGTTAAGATAATGACTCTACACTATAATTAGCATAAATACATAGTGCACACAAAAAATTAGGAAAACAGTCATTATTTTTGATGTGAATGAAAGCATATTTATGATTTTTCTCAGCTTTGCCATCTTGGAGGAATTTAGTTTTTTTTAAATTGAGCTCTCAGAAGGCAGCATAATCATGTTCAAAAACATCTTGTTTAAAAGAAAATTTTCTGCCTGCTTCCCATAAGACTACAGACATGATAAACTCCCAATGCCCTTTTTTCAATGCTTTTAGCACCTGAAATGTTAGTGATTAGTGCAGAAGAGAGGTTTTTGCGCTGAACTTGAAGTGGCACTTTAACTCTTTAGTGAATTTGCTCAGTTCCAACTCTTCTTAATCTTCCAATTAATCTTTTTTCTTTGTAGAATTGTCGTCACAAAAGTAAAAGCACTTGTTTGTACATTAGACAAGTTTTCCCAAGGTTATGCAGCAGGTACAGATAATATGCTTTTTTAGCCTTCTCCTGTGTGTGCCTTTCATTGCATTGCTCCATATCTCATTTAATTTGCCTCTGTTGCCTGTTGACAGTTCGCTCTGTATGGAGATGTACATGTTCTCCAAACAGAGCTGAGCGGTATAGACGGCTCACTTATGAACAGCATCTTCCCATCATGCCTGGTGGCTGTGTTGTTGAACCCTCCATTGAATTTAGAGAGCTTCTTAACAACAGGAACAACATTCTTAATTGGGATGTTTTACAGCAATCTACACTTGAGAAATCCATTTGTGTTATCCATTCAAGTCCTCTATTAGGAAGCTGTCTCTGCTGGGATTAGGTATTCTGCTCTAAAAACCGAAGCTGCCATATTTTTCACTGATGTTTTGTTAATGAACTCGAGCTCTCTACCAACGCCCCTGTTTATCAGAGCTGTACATTTCACATTTATGCTGACATGCCTCATCTGGCTCTCGTTCTGTCAACAATGTCGTTGTCCCACATGCTGGGAGACTCCTCTGTGACTTTGAAATAAACATTTTTCCTGACTTTGCACTGAAAAAAGCATTTTTTATGAGTATTTCAGTCTTGTTTTCCAGTAAAAAAAGTCTAAACATCCTTTGTTGATTTATCTTTTTTCTTTACAAATTACTTGGCAAATTGTTTAAGATAATAAGATATGTTTTCAGAGAATGTATAATATAGAAATTGAATGTAGTCATTCATTTATATTTTAATATTTTTATTTATTCATTATTTTTACCCCATTTGCAAGTTGTTGTTTTTTTGTTGTTGTTTTAAGCATAATTTTAAATTTGGTTTAATGCATAAAAAAAACTTGATGCAGTTTTGCTTCTCAACTGTATATATATATATATATATATATATATATATATATATATATATATATATATATATATATATATATATATATATATATATATATTGGTATATATATATATATATATATATATTGGTATATATATATATATATATATATATATATATTGGTATATATATATATATATACAGTCAAACTTCACTTTGATTTTGATGGAAAAATATGAAAAAAAAAAGGACAAAATGAGTAAGTCATCATGCAGGAACAATCCCATCCCACCTGGTGTCGAGCTTCCATCCTCTTGCAGGATCTTCATTCGCCCTCGTGGAATGTAGCACCCAGATAATGTCTCAAACGGCACAGTGTTAGAAATCACATGCTCTTGATAGTGGACTGTAAGTAAAAACTAAATTGCCAGAAGATGACTGCAGCTGCTCATCATCATAGTCTGGTTGGAAACACACCGGAATGGCTTACTTTTGTGCTCATCAGGTGGCCTTGATATAGTTTAACAGCTACCCAGCACTTCTTAAAAATAAAATATACACACAGAATGTTCCTGGCTCCTCCTTTCATGTTCTGAGTTTGGGGTGCTGATAAAATCAGACATTTCTGGGTGTGCCACCCATGGAGGTGCCAGTCTTTGAACGAAAACTGGCGGTGCCATCCTGTCGCTTGCCAGTCATTATCCCACCTGCTGCTGACAATATTGATTCTATTGTACCACAGCTCATGATCAACAAAAGACCAGCAGCTTTTTATGTGGCATGGTGCTGAGAGGCAGTACAAACCTAGAGAGAGTATAGAGTCATGAGAAGGATGAAGATCAGGATGTTCTTGAAGTCTTTCTCAGCTGGTCTGTGTATTTGAATATGAAAGTTGTGTATATACAGTCATGGCCAAAAATATCGACACCCTTGGTAAATACGATCAAAGAAGGCTGTGAAAATTAATCTGCATTGTTAATCCTTTTGATCTTTTATTTTTTCTTTAGATAATAATAATTTAAAATGGGGGGAAATATCATTATGAAATAAATGTTTTTCTCTAATACACATTGGCCACAATTAATGACACCCCTAGAAATTCTTATGAGTAA